>NW_027507758.1:584067590-585267590 GCF_037356315.1 Lithobates pipiens | reverse complement strand
GGGAAAACCTTAACGTGTCTTGGTTTGGGCGCTCGGCCCTACTGAAGATGATAACTTTGCCGCGCCTTCTTTATCTTCTGCAGGGCATCCCGATCAAGATACCGGCTTCATTCTTTGCTGCCTTTAAGAGAGCAGCTTCCTTGTTCCTTTGGAGGAACGCCCCCCCCACGCATTAGCTAGGAACGCCTTACCCGTCCGAAATTAAGTGGAGGCATTGGTCTGCCGGATCTTTACAAATATTACTTAGCGACCCATCTTACACGTTTGGTCGATTGGAATGTACATGGATTGGGAAAGATCTGGGTGTCCCTAGAGAAATCGCTTATTCGCAACCCGCTTGAGTCTTTACCCTGGATAAGGCCACGACACTGGCCAATAGAGGTCTTCACACACCCCCTTATTGGCCCTTCCCTAGCAGCTTTTAGACAGGCAACTAAAAAGGGCTCCTTATCTTCAGCTCCTGGTCCCCTTACCTCGTTAAGGAACAATCCCGATTTTACGCCCGGAATGTCCAATGACTTTTTAGGATGAGTTTGGCCGCATGCTAAGGTTCTAGCGAGCCAATTCTTTGCACAGGGGTCCCTTTATACCTACGAGGACTTGGTAGCTGTGTCCCGTTCCAACTCCTTTCCATTCTGGACTTATAGGCAAATAAGACACTTCTTGTGCTCTCAAGCCCCAACAGGGACCTGGACAAGACAGCTGACCCCTTTCGAACTACTCTGCTCAAAACCTCCCCCGCAAAGACACGTGATCGCATCTATCTATGCTATACTCGCAAAAGACAGGCCGACGACGTCGGACGCGGCGCACACGGCATGGGAAAGGGAGTTGGGAATTTCCCTTACGGACGGTGACTGGTCACTTGTCAACGAATACATTCACAGAGGCTCTCTCAATGTAGCTATTCAAGAGAACTGCTATAAAATCGCAACGCGGTGGTATAGGACCCCTACGCTCTTGCACAAAATCTCCCCGGCAATTCCGGATAGGTGCTGGAGATGTGACAGGGCGGAGGGATCGATGCTCCACATTTGGTGGACCTGCGAGGCTTTACAACCTTTTTGGAAGGAGGTCCATGAACTTATTGCACACATCACTACATATACACTGGATTATTCCCCGGCTCAATACCTACTACACCACTCTAGTATGCCCAAACATACTTACTTTAAGTCACTAGCTATGCACCTAGTAAACGCGGCTCGATTATGCATTCCGGTACATTGGCGATCAACACACACTCCCACGGTAGGAGAATGGTTCCGGCGGATTTCTAAAATAGAAGAGCTAGAGGAACTAGTCCACATTTCCCAGGAACGAATTACAAAATTCACGAATACGTGGGCATGTTGGATTCACTTTAAAACGACACCACGTTTCCGATCATATAGCTCTTGAACAGTGGAATCTGTGGCGACTGAATTGAAGGCCTTCTGATTCTTTGGAGCGGACCGTACTGGAGAACGACTATGGATGACAGAAGAGATTTAACATAATATCACCCCCCCCCCATCCCCCCCTACTTCCCTGTCCCTCAACAGCCACCCCCCCTTTTTTTTTTTTTTCTCTTTTTTTTCTCTTCTTCTTCCCCCTTCTCTTTTCTCGTTTCTTTCCTTTATCTTTTGCTCCTCCATCCCCTTCTTGAAGCTTGAACCCTCCCTTGCCTTATGGCACCACACTACATGAGGCTCTATGGTGAATGTAAGGTGTACACCCTTTCTATGGATAACTCTTTCACCTGCAGGGTCACCATCAGGGAGTTGATTTTTGTCTAGCTAAGGGAACTCCTTAACTTTAATATTATACTGTCCTACTTGACTATGTTCTGCTAAAAGTGTTGCACATGTCTGTGATTATTGTTCACGTGTATTTTTTTGTATTTCAATAAATTTATTATGGAAAAAAAAAAAAAAAGAAAATAAGTTCTGGAAAGAAAAAAGGCTGTATGTAAGTATTTAAAATAGATTTTTCTGTGTTTTTACCTGCAATTTTACTAGTTTGTGACAAGATCTCTTTATTAACGTTATATAGAGTGAGGCAGGCTACCAAACACACAAAAAAATGGGTTTAGGGTTTTCATACACTGTCATGCTCTTCTTTAAAGCAGATGGTAGCCATTGCAAATACAAATAATAATAACAATAATATATAGTAATAATAATGTTAATAATACATTTTTCAAACATTTAAAAAAATGTTGTATATTATACATTTTGAAAGGAGTTTTCCTCTCGCTCGGGAGCCGTTAAAAGCCTATTGCCCCCAGAGTCTCTAAATACCAACCTACTCGTTCTCTTCGTTCCTCTCAAGACCTCTTGCTCTCTAGCTCCCTAATCACCTCCTCCCATGCTCGCCTCCGGGACTTTTCCAAAGCCTCTCCAATCCTATGGAATGCCCTACCCCAATCTGTCCGCCTATCTCCTACTTTATTAGCTTTTAGGCGATCCCTGAAAACCCTTCTCTTCAGAGAAACCTACCCTACCCACACCTAAAAACTGTATTCATTTTCTCCATCAGCTCATCCCCCACAGTTATTACCTTTTTTGTTTCAACTTGACCCACCCTTCTAGATTATAAGCTCTAACGAACAAGGCCCTTTAGTCCCTCCTGTATTGAGTTGTATTGTAAGTGTACTGTCTGCCCTCATGTTGTAAAGCGCTGGGCAAACTGTTGGCGCTATATAAATCCTGAATAATAATAATAATAATTGCAGCCATCACATAAAATGAGCTTAATTTCTCCTATACCACTGACTCCATGCATTGCCACAATAGTGACATTTCACTGATAGGTCCTGATTTTTTTCAAGAAGTTTAGCAAAGTGGAAACTTTTCATTTTAATCATTTAAAACTTCAAATAGGCTTACAATGGGAATAAATGCACTAGGTGCAGCAAATGGATACTACAGCAGTCTGTACAGTGTGGGCAAGGAGGATCTAACAACTAATTGTCCTGATGGTCACCAGGTCTTTAAGCTTTGGGGGGGGGGGGGGGATAGAATGGACTCCCTGATCATGTGGTCACTGTGATTGACTCTCACAGTGGTTAAATGAACAGAGCCTGTCCTGCCAGCTTCGGATTGTAATAAAAGACCTGGGAGCTGTCTGTGGCAGCTCGACCACTGATGTGTTCATAGAAATCCATGGAAGCACATGTGTTGTGTGTGGGCACTGATGCCCACCCTCTGTTCTGCTGCACATATGCATTACAGTGCCTTGAAAAAGTATTCATATCCCTTGAAATTTTCCACATTTTGTCATGTTACAACCAAAAACTAAATGCATTTTATTGGGATTTTATGTGATAGACCAACACAAAGTGGCACATAATTGTGAAGTGGAAGGAAATTATGAATGGTTTTGAATTTTTTTTTACACATAAATATGTGAAAAGTGTGGGGTGCATTTGTATTCAGCCCCCCTGAGGCAATACTTTGTAGAACCACCTTTCACTGCAATTACACCTGCAAGTCTTTTTGGTGATGTCTCTATCAGATTTGCACATCTAGAGAGAGAAATGTTTGCCCATTCTTCTTTGCAAAATAGCTCAAGCTCTGTCAGATTGGATGGAGAGTGTCTGTCAACAGCAATTTTCAAGTCTTGCCACAGATTCTTAATAGTATTTCTGTTTGGACTTTGACTGGGCCATTTTAACGAATTAATATGCTTTGATCTAAACCATTCCATTGTAGCTCTGGCTGTATGTTTAGGGTTGTTGTTTTGCTAGAAGGTGAATCTCCCCCCAACTTTAAGTCTTTTTCAGATTAACAGGTTTTCTTCTAAGATTGTCCTGTATTTGGCTCCATCCATCTTGCTATCAACTCTGACCAGCTTCCCTGTCCCTCCTGAAGAAAAGCATCCCCACAACATGATGCTGCCACCACCATGTTTCACGGTGGGGATGGTGTGTTCAGGGTGTTGTGCAGTGTTAGTTTTCCACCACACAGAGCGTTTTACTTTTAGACCAAAAAGTTTAATTTTGGTCTCAACTGACCAGAGAACCTTCTTGCACATGTTTGCTGTGTCCCCCACATGGTTTCTCACAAACTGCAAACCAAACTTCTTATGGCTTTCTTTCAACAATGGCTTTCTTCTTGCCAGTCTTTCATAAAGGCCAGATTTGTGGAGTGGGCGACTAACAGTTATCCTGTGGACATATTCTCCCACCTGAGCTGTGGATCTCTGCAGCTCCTCCAGAGTTACCATGGGTCTCTTGGCTGCTTCTCTGATTAATGGTCTCCTTGCCCAGCCTGTCAGTTTTGTCAGAGAACAATGGGTTGGCGCCTAAAAGTCGCACATCTAGATGTTCTGGAGGGGTAAGTAGAGTGGTAACCTCAGCCTTGACTTCATCCAGGCCCCATCCCAATGCATTTCACTCCTCCCCCTCCCCCGGAGCTTAGTCAGTTTAGGTGGACGGCCATGTCTTGGTAGGTTTGCAGTTGTTACTTACTCTTTCCATTTTCAAATGATGGATTGAACAGTGCTCAGTGAGATGTTCAAAGCTTGGTATATTTTTTATAACCTAACCCTGCTTTAAACTTCTCCACAACTTTATCCCTGACCTGTCTGGTGTGTTTCTTGGCCTTCATAGTGCTGTTTATTCACTAAGATTCTCTAACAAACCTCTGAGGGCTTGCCAGAACAGCTGTACTTATACTTAGATTAAATTACACACAGGGGGACTCTATTTACTAATTAGGTGACTTCTGAAGGCAATTGGTTCCATTAGATTTTAGTTAGGGGTATCAGAGCAAAGGGGTCTGAATACAAAAGCACACCACACTTTTCACATACATATTTGTTAACAAAACTGAAAACCATTTATCATTTTCCTTTCACTTCGTAATTATGTGCCACTTTTTGTTGATCTATCACATAAAATCCCAATAGAATACATTTACCTTTTTGGTTGTAACATCACAAAATGTGGAAAATTTTAAGGGTTATGAATACTTTTTCAAGGCACTGTACATGGTCAGCAAGATGTTAATTACTAACATATCTAATATCTACAGAGGACCCAAGGTTATTAGTGTGAATAAGCTGGTTAACAGAAACCCAAATTTACAATGAACCTGCCCAGATAATTTGAATGTGCATTGTAGAAAGCCAAATTGCTTTGCTAGGCAAAAGCGTCCTTTGGACCCCATTAACAGGGCGTTCGAATAATTCCCATTTTGGCCACTAGGTAGCACCCTCTCCTATATGTAAATAGGGGGTTACATTAGAGAGTAGCAGGCGTTCAGGTAGAGTCTAGAAAACAGGATTGAGACTCCGAAGTTGGCCCCCATGGGACTTAGTGGGGTCCTTTTTGTAGATCTGTAGAGTTTCCAGTATTTGTCATTCCCTGTCTGTGGATTACCTGGAGAAGTCCTGGTGCTATAGGAAAGAGCTGGGAACAGGACATAGAATGCTATACCTGAGAAAGAGCCAAAGACTGCTGCCATAATTGGGAAGGAGTTGTATGCCCTGAAGCTGTATACAGGGCTGTCTTAATGAATGGGCACACTTGGCACTGCCCAGGGGCCCCAGGTACATGAGGGATCCATGATCAAAATCAGGAAAAGGGGGTGGCAGGCAGTGTGCTGGGGAGGTGCACTGGCAATTTGGCCGCTTATGCCACTCTTCTTTGACAGGAGACAGTGCAGCCAGAGGTTGTGCAATACATCCTACATTTTGTATAGTGCAGCCAGAAGCCTAGCAATCCTCAAGTTGTTTAGTTCTTCAGCTCTGGGGTACCCCATGCTCCCTATGCCTATCCAAGTTCCTGCTCCCAATAAAAGCCCAAAAAGAAATCCCTAGATGGATTATTGATAAATTGATTGATTAAGGAGCCAAAGGAAGAATGCTGAAAATGCTGTGCGCCTTGCTGTGCATGTAAGGAGGAATTAGGCCCAAATAACCAGCGGCTCCTGTGGGTGTAGTACTGCAATATAATGAGCCAATTCTGGAATCCACAGATGTCTGCTGGAGATGTACCTAGGACAAGGACTTTGCCTTACTTGTATTCTGGTCTTTCCATTATTGAGATCCTTTTGGATCAGGTCAAGGTCAGGATGATGTCTCATAAATTCACATATTTTATTATACCTGATGACCATCTTTCTTTTTATTGCACCCTTCCTCATTTCTCAATAAAGCCTACAGGTCCAACCTACAAATCCATACTTCACCACATGTTAAATACAGCCAAATCCTACATCCCTATAAAACGGAAAGACCCTAATTCCCCTTGGATTTCTTTATGGCTACGCAAGGAGGATATCAGGCTTATGGAGGACCTAGTTCTTTCCTCCCAGAACAACAGGAAATCTATAAAAAAAGGTTTTACTGTATTGACCACACATTTTCTGAGGAGGGTAAACCTCTTCTAGTGGGAGGTTCTTCCTCTCCAACGCTGTACCAACCGTACTTCCAAGAAAAGGAAAGTAAAAGCAGGCAAAAAATAACCCAAGAAATTTACAAAACGCTGGTCCAGAAACTGGAACACTGGAAACTCATCACTCCATTTAGCCCATTGACCTGCAAAATTATTATTTTTTTCAAAGTTTTGCCTTCCAAATATCCAATAAATTCCAAATGTAAATAATTTGACATGTCATTACTCTTCTAGTGGGAGATTCTTCCTCTCCAACACTGTACCATCCGTACTTCCAAGAAAAGGACCTCCAGTCAAAATTAATAAAAAAAAAAAAGCAAAAAAAGATAAAAAGAAAGAGAAAGTATAAAAGCAGGCAAAAAATAACCCAAGAAATTTACAAAACGCTGGTCCAGAAACTGGAACACTGGAAACTCATCACTCCATTTAGCACATTGACCTGCAAAATTATTACTTTGTTCAAAGTTTTGCCTTCCAAATATCCAAAAAATTCCAAATGTAAAAGATTTGATATATGTCATTACTTATTTGGAGAACCTGTTCAAAGGCCCACCTTTTAAGCAATTCTTTTATCATAATCAAAATGATCAAAATTAGTAAATGACCATTCCTTCCCTGATTAGCAGGTAGGAATACACTCATTTTTATGATGCCTAGGAACCTAAGCACAGGGGTCGCAATTGTGACCTGGCCCCATCCTTCAGGGGCCCATGCGGCCCCCTGTATACCTGGATAGTAGACACGGTGGGGGCAGCGGCATATAGAGGAATCAATCACCTCCATGTTCCTGCTGCAGCCGCTTCTCTCCCTCACACCGGCATTCAGCGGCTGCAGCAAGAACATGGTGGAGATAACTTCCTCTACAGTATATACTGCTGCCCCTGCTGTACCTCATATACAGCTTCCTTATGCTGCCCCGGCTGCACCTCATATACAGCTTCCTTATGATGCCCCTAGCCCCTGTGCTCTATCCCAGCCCTGTGTGCTCTCTCCTGCCCCCCCATCCCCCATAGCTCTGATGGGTTCCCCCCTCCCCTCTCCCACGGCTGTTGCGGAAGATGCTGTCAGCATGGAGACCAGGGAAGGGACCGGTAAGCATGTGATTTACCAGCCCCTTCCTTGTCTGAATAGACAGAGTCAATGTTCAGTAGCGATCCCTAGCTCTGTTCATTCATAACTGAGGCTTGTTTACTATGCTTCAGTTTGTGAATTAACAGGAAGCTCTGTACAGAGCTATTCCTGTCTATTTATTCTGTGCAGCTGAGGCTGCGGAGATGGAGATTGAGAACTATGTCCTCATTCTCTTTTCTTTGTCTCAAAGGTGGAATATCAGAGGTCTGTTTAGACCCCTGATATCTCGTCAAAGCCCTTTAATAAACACAAAAACGGGTGGAACTCCGCTTTGAGTAAAATGTGGCACTTATTCCCGTGTGCAAGAAGCCTAAATGTACAATATATAGCTTGCTATTAGGTCCCTCACCCATCCAATGACGCTTTTCAGAGCCTTATCGTTCTTCAGCATTATTCTTTGAATGGCAAAAATCGGAACTTACCAAAGATGCTTGATTCATCCAGAGCTGTAGATTGGCCATATTTATTGCATATGTACTGGTGGCTGATATGTAACACATAAAGGATAATTAACAGCAGAAATATCATTAATCATTGATACAAGAGCAGGTTGCGTACCTTTAACACTGGTCTATTCACATTATTACATTACTTGTGGAATCTTAAAGGCAATAAAATGGTTTTGTATATATTTTCATTATTTATTTATTATGTTAAGGACTAAGTAACAATGAAAAAATATATTTTTCTTTCTTTAGATGAAATGGTGCATATTTTATTGTAGATCCTCATATCAGGCTAGCAGGTGGTGCTTTAGGCTCATTTGCACATTTAGCCAGAGCATTGCCGTCTTCTCCTCCTTTTCCCTTGTTATGTTGTGTTCACACAATTTAGCTACCAACACTAGGGATGAGCCGAACACCCCCCCGGTTCGGTTCGCACCAGAACTTTCGAACAGACCAAAAATTTGTGCGAACTTTAGAACCCCATTGAAGTCTATGGGACTCAAACGTTCGAAATAAAAAGTGCTAATTTTAATGGCTAATATGCAAGATATTGTCCTAAAAAGGGTTTGGGGACCTGGCTTAAATATCGTACTCCGCTGGAGGCACACAACACTAACTAACTCCTGCAGATGGCTCAATTAGAGACCAGCAATATAGGTAGAGACAGGTGTATACTGCGCTTGAAGCACACAACACCCACTAACTCCTGCAGATGGCTCAATTAGAGAACAGCAATAAAGGGTAGATACAGGTGTATACTGCGCTGGAGGCACACAACACCCACTAACTCCTGCAGACGCCAGAACACTACACAAGGTCGCCGCGCTGGCAGCCTTATATAGTGTGGGGCATGTACTAAACAGCCTGAGCTATAATTGGCCACAGGCATCCTGCCTGTGGCCAATCATGGCTCTCCTCCCTGCCGGCGCTGTGATTGTCCAAGCATGCGGGGTCACAGTGCATGCTTGGCCAATCATGAGCCAGCAATGCACTGTGATGGTGCAGTGCATTGTGGGCCTTGAGCGCCACACGAATTTGGCGCGAACGGCCCATAACGTTCGGTATTCGCTGAACGTGCGAACAGCCGATGTTCGCGTCGAACATACGTTCAACTCGAACACAAAGCTCATCCCTAACCAACACTCACTTTTCAAAATCAACATCCTTTCCCCCCTTAGTAAGTCAGCCCCATAGAATGTAATTTCATTGAAATACATTTACTTACAGCTACTGAAGCCAAGTGCGCTGGATGTAGAAGGCATTGTGCTTGACCCTGGCAAAGGGAATCCTGAAGATAGCTGAGAGATTGTGCTTTGTTGTCCTGTGGAAATAATTTCTGTTGTAGGCGTAGCAGCGGTGGTTACTGATGTTGTCGGAGATGTCACGCCCATTGTAGATGGCGAAAGTGTGGTTGTTGGTATCATAGTTTGTACACCAGTTGAAGATGGTGGACGTGCGATTGATGTCACAGGCTGAAGACTTGCTGTGGCTGGTGGAGGTGAAGCCGATGTTGTCACAAGCTGTACAGTTGTTGTGGATGAAGGAGATGTAGCTATTGGTGTTGTTACCTGGACATACATTGTAGAAGGTGGAAGTGTGGTTGATGTCACAGACTGGACACTCGTAAGTGGTGGAGATTTCGTTACTGGTGTTGTAATTTGCACAATTGTTGTAGAAGGTGGAAGTGTGGTTGATGTCACAGATTGAACATTAGCTGTGAGTGGAGGAGATGTAGTTAATGGTGTTGTAATTTGGACAGATGTTGTAGATGGTGGAAGTGTGGTTGATGTCACAGATTGGACACTTGTTGTGGGTGATGGAAATGCAGTTAATGGTGTTGTAATTTGGACAGATGTTGTAGATAGTGGAAGTGCGGTTGATATCACAGATTGGACACTTGTTGTGGGTGATGGAAATGCAGTTAATGGTGTTGTAATTTGGACAGATGTTGTAGATAGTGGAAGTGCGGTTGATATCACAGATTGGACAGTTGTTGTGGGTGGTGGAGATGTACTTGTTGGCGTTGTATTTTGAACAGCCATTGTAGAAGGTGGAAGTGTGTTTGATGTCACAGATTGGACACTCATTGTGGGTGGCGGAGATGTAGTTAATGGTGTTGTAATTTGGACAGATGCTGTAGATGGTGGAAGTGCAGTTGATGTCACAGATTGGACACTTGTTGTGGGTGGTGGAGAGGTAGTTAATGATGTAATTTGGACAGATGTTGTAGATGGTGGAAGTGCAGTTGATGTCACAGTTTGGACACTTGTTGTGGGTGGTGGAGATGTAGTTAATGGTGTTGTAATTTGGACAGTTGTTGTAGATGGTGTAAGTGCAGTTGATGTCACAGATTGGACACTTGTTGTGGGTGGTGGAGATGTAGTTAATGGTGTTGTAATTTGGACAGATGTTGTAGATGGTGGAAGTGTGGTTGATGTCACAGATTGGACACTAGTTGTGGGTGGCGGAGATGTAGTTAATGGTGTTGTTATTTGGACAGATGTTGTAGAAGGTGGAAGTGTGGTTGATGTCACATATTGGACACGTGTTGTGGGTGGTGGAGATGTAGTTAATGATGTAATTTGGACAGATGTTGTAGATGGTGGAAGTGCAGTTGATGTCACAGATTGGACACTTGTTGTGGGTGGTGGAGTTGTAGTTAATGGTGTTGTACTTTGGACAGATGTTGTAGATGGTGGAAGTGCAGTTGATGTCACAGATTGGACACTTGTTGTGGGTGGTGGAGATGTAGTTAATGATGTTGTAATTTGGACAGATGTTGTAGATGGTGGAAGTGCAGTTGATGTCACAGATTGGACACTTGTTGTGGGTGGTGGAGATGTAGTTAATGGTGTTGTAATTTGGACAGATGTTGTAGATGGTGGAAGTGCAGTTGATGTCACAGATTGGACACTTGTTGTGGGTGGTGGAGATGTAGTTAATGATGTAATTTGGACAGATGTTGTAGATGGTGGAAGTGCAGTTGATGTCACAGATTGGACACTTGTTGTGGGTGGTGGAGATGTAGTTAATGGTGTTGTACTTTGGACAGATGTTGTAGATGGTGGAAGTGCAGTTGATGTCACAGATTGGACACTTGTTGTGGGTGGTGGAGATGTAGTTAATGATGTTGTAATTTGGACAGATGTTGTAGATGGTGGAAGTGCAGTTGATGTCACAGATTGGACACTTGTTGTGGGTGGTGGAGATGTAGTTAATGGTGTTGTAATTTGGACAGATGTTGTAGATGGTGGAAGTGCAGTTGATGTCACAGATTGGACACTTGTTGTGGGTGGTGGAGATGTAGTTAATGATGTAATTTGGACAGATGTTGTAGATGGTGGAAGTGCAGTTGATGTCACAGATTGGACACTTGTTGTGGGTGGTGGAGATGTAGTTAATGGTGTTGTAATTTGGACAGATGTTGTAGATGGTGTAAGTGCAGTTGATGTCACAGATTGGACACTTGTTGTGGGTGGTGGAGATGTAGTTAATGGTGTTGTAATATGGACAGATGTTGTAGATGGTGGAAGTGTGGTTGATGTCACAGATTGGACACTAGTTGTGGGTGGCAGAGATGTAGTTAATGGTGTTGTTATTTGGACAGATGTTGTAGAAGGTGGAAGTGTGGTTGATGTCACAGATTGGACACTTGTTGTGGGTGGTGGATATGTAGTTAATGATGTAATTTGGACAGATGTTGTAGATGGTGGAAGTGCAGTTGATGTCACAGATTGGACACTCGTTGTGGGTGGCGGAGATGTAGTTAATGGTGTTGTAATTTGGACAGATGCTGTAGATGGTGGAAGTGCAGTTGATGTCACAGATTGGACACTTGTTGTGGGTGGTGGAGAGGTAGTTAATGATGTAATTTGGACAGATGTTGTAGATGGTGGAAGTGCAGTTGATGTCACAGATTGGACACTTGTTGTGGGTGGTGGAGATGTAGTTAATGGTGTTGTAATTTGGACAGATGTTGTAGATGGTGTAAGTGCAGTTGATGTCACAGATTGGACACTTGTTGTGGGTGGTGGAGATGTAGTTAATGGTGTTGTAATTTGGACAGATGTTGTAGATGGTGGAAGTGTGGTTGATGTCACAGATTGGACACTAGTTGTGGGTGGCAGAGATGTAGTTAATGGTGTTGTTATTTGGACAGATGTTGTAGAAGGTGGAATTGTGGTTGATGTCACAGATTGGACACTTGTTGTGGGTGGTGGAGATGTAGTTAATGATGTAATTTGGACAGATGTTGTAGATGGTGGAAGTGCAGTTGATGTCACAGATTGGACACTTGTTGTGGGTGGTGGAGATGTAGTTAATGGTGTTGTAATTTGGACAGATGTTGTAGATGGTGGAAGTGCAGTTGATGTCACAGATTGGACACTTGTTGTGGGTGGTGGAGATGTAGTTAATGATGTTGTAATTTGGACAGATGTTGTAGATGGTGGAAGTGCAGTTGATGTCACAGATTGGACACTTGTTGTGGGTGGTGGAGATGTAGTTAATGGTGTTGTAATTTGGACAGATGTTGTAGATGGTGTAAGTGCAGTTGATGTCACAGATTGGACACTTGTTGTGGGTGGTGGAGATGTAGTTAATGATGTTGTAATTTGGACAGATGTTGTAGATGGTGGAAGTGCAGTTGATGTCACAGATTGGACACTTGTTGTGGGTGGTGGAGATGTAGTTAATGGTGTTGTAATTTGGACAGATGTTGTAGATGGTGGAAGTGTGGTTGATGTCACAGATTGGACACTAGTTGTGGGTGGCAGAGATATAGTTAATGGTGTTGTTATTTGGACAGATGTTGTAGAAGGTGGAATTGTGGTTGATGTCACAGATTGGACACTTGTTGTGGGTGGTGGAGATGTAGTTAATGATGTAATTTGGACAGATGTTGTAGATGGTGGAAGTGCAGTTGATGTCACAGATTGGACACTTGTTGTGGGTGGTGGAGATGTAGTTAATGGTGTTGTAATTTGGACAGATGTTGTAGATGGTGGAAGTGCAGTTGATGTCACAGATTGGACACTTGTTGTGGGTGGTGGAGATGTAGTTAATGATGTTGTAATTTGGACAGATGTTGTAGATGGTGGAAGTGCAGTTGATGTCACAGATTGGACACTTGTTGTGGGTGGTGGAGAGGTAGTTAATGAAGTTGTCATTTGGACAGCCCGTGTAGAAAGTGGAAGTGTGTTTAATGTCACAGATTGGACACTAGTTGTGGGTGGCAGAGATGTAGTTAATGGTGTTGTAATTTGGACAGATGTTGTAGAAGGTGGAAGTGTGGTTGATGTCATAGGTTGGGTAGTTGTTGTGGGTGGTGGAGTTGAATCTGTGGTAGATGCTGTCTCGGTTGTAGTAGAACACATGGTGCTATTAGATAACACTGTAAATAATAATAAAAATAAAGAATAATAAAAAAATTAAGAAAAATAAAGAAAAATGAGAAGTACAAACCAAGCAGAGAATATACAGTAGACAAAAAGTAAATACAAAACTTTGTAGTCAGACATGTTTAATCTGTGCACATACAATTCACAATGTACCTGGTCCACTGCACCATATTTGTTCATAGCCATTTAAATACGAATTTAGCACTGTGCAGGATATATTAGCGACAGCTTGACTTGTAGTGTCATTATATAGTAGAGTGCAGACATCTAGCTGAGCACTGCAGAGTGTTGAAGAAGTACAGTTGGAAATTCCCACAGGTCCTTTAAAATGATCAGAAACAAGATCAAAACATTAACTGAACACATTGAATTTGAATGCAAAACCCCAGGCAAATAACTAAATACACAGATGAAATACATAAATAAAAGTGTTTTCTCCTGGCCAGAGATTTGTGTCCATACAGACCTGAAATTAACACAACTCTTCCAAGAGCCCAACCTGTCATTCTATGCTGCAGTTTTAGTTTTGCTTTCAAGTTCTTTACAACACCAAACCTATGACCTGACAGTGAAATAATAGAAGCACACTGTTGAACGTATCTATCTGTCACTTTGCTCTCTTCTCATATCAGCACGCTACTTTCTCTGCAGCATACCTCATTGTTTCCCTGTACTGCTTCTCCCCCCAGCTTTCTGAGCTCTGCTATACAGACTGAAAATATAAAAAAATAATAACAATGATATATTGATGTAGCGGGTGCCCCGGTTTTCTCCTGTGGCTTACCAAGCTGGCCACCGCCGGATTGAACACTGACACAGGCAGAGAGGGAGAACGTGTCTGTGAGGGTGGGTCCCCCCTCCCTCTCCTCTCACACACACAGGCAGCTGCTCACTCTGCACCTTTCCCTGTGTCGCTATTGGCAAGAGGAGGAGAACCACATATATGAGAAAGTACAGGAGCCAATCAGAGGGACTTTAACAAGCAGCAGCTACAAAGGATTCTGGAATATGTTGTTCCTATCGCAAATGGCCCCATAGTCTTGCATGGGGGTAGGAACTACTAAGGCCAGCATACTCTGGGGGCAAAAGAACTAGAGACTCCATCTTGCTGAATTTAGGGATTTTCAGTCACCACGAGGTAGGAGAAGAGACTGGACCTAGGGGAGAGGTGTTGCATTCTGGGTCAGTCCACAGCTCCTTTACAAGCATCCATGGCCAGTCGGGACATCCAGCCTGAGAGAGGGGGATCCCAGGTGCATACCCAGGCACACCTGCACCAACGGTGTGAGGCGTTCCAGTGTGAGGTGACCAGTCGGGTTACCAGAAGACTATTTTTTACTTCTGCCTGCTGTGACTTAGGAACAAGAATATGGTCACCCATAAATATGATATCTGAATAAATGTATAGCTCATCTTTCATAGGCCAGAATCCCTGTAGTTCAGGACACAGCTTCTTTCGTTTTTCTGGCCAGCCATTGCACATGACACAAGTTTGTTTTTCTATGACTTTATCCTGTTTGGTGTCTTGTCTTATCTTCTCCAGCCATACATCTGATATTGCAATGTTCTCTAGTACTGTATGTACCTGTTCTTCCAACTCAGGCTCATCCCATGCTTCATGTCCTTCTAGAAACACACTAGACAGGGTATCTGCCATTGGAATTTCCTTTTCCAGGCTTATACTTTACTGTGAGATCATACTGCTGTAACTTCATAACCATCTGCTGCAGACGTGAAGGTGTAGAAGCTAGTGATTTCTGTAGGATGTACTCCAATGGCTTGTGGTCTGTTTCCACAACTACCAGGTGACCATATATGTACTGGTGAAATTTCTCACATCCATTCTCAATAGCCAGCATCTTCATTTGGGCATAATTGGCTTGCATTGTGATCAGTGCTTGTGAAGCATATGCCACAGGATGTCCTTGTTGAGTCAGTACAGCACCTAACCCAAACTGGGATGCATCCACTTGAAGTACAGTGTCACAGTTTACATAAAAATATTTCAGTATTGCCCCTGAATGTTTAGTGATCAGTTTATTCACTTTGTGGAAAGTCTTTTCCATGTTTGCATCCCAATACCAAACAGCGTCCTTCTGTAGCAGTGTACGTAGTGGTGCTATCTGTTGAGCAAGGCCATGAGCGAATTTGGATAGATAGTTGAAAATACCTATGTGATGTCTCCAGCTCCTTTCTGGAAGTTGGGGCCTTCATGTTAAGAACTGCTGTAATCTTCTTTGGATCAGGCTCCAAGCCCTCTTGGGTTAGTAGGTGTCCAAAATATGTAACTTCTTCTACCCAAATTTTCACTTTGTTTGGATTGAGTGTAAGATTCTTCTCACGACGCTGATTGAGCAAAGCAGTAAGGTTTTTGTCATGTTCCATTTGATCCTTTCCATAGCTCAGCAAATCATCAACTATTACTTCAACACCCTGTAGACCAGCGATCAATTCGTGTGATTTCTTTTGAAATATTTCCTGTGCAGATGCTATGCCAAAAGGTAGCCTTGTGAAGCACCATCGACCCAAAGGGGAATTGAAAGTGGTCAAGTAACTGCTGTCTTCATCAAGACACAATTGCCAGTAACTAGAATGGGCATCTAGTACACTAAATACTGTTGCTCCTACTAGCTTGTGCGCTATATCCTCTATGGTAGGGAGTTTGTAGTGTTCTTTCGAATTGCACCTGTGTTCTTCTTCTCCACCACAACCATAGAACTGACCCATTCCGGTGGTTCTGTGACCTTTTTTACTACTCCCAGCTTCTCCATCCAAGTGAGTTCTTGTCTGACTTTATCCACAAAAGTTAAAGGTATTCTCCTTGGGGCGTGAATGACAGGCTGTGCACCCTCTTTTATAACCACTTAAGACCCGGACCAATTGTCAGCCTAAGGACCAGAGGTCATTTTACAATTTCACACTGCACTGATTTAACTGGTAATTGCGCGGTCATGTAATGGTGTACCCAAACGAAATTTGCGTCCTTTTCTTCCCACAAATAGAGCTTTCTTTTGATGGTTTTTGATTGCCTCTGTGATTTTTATTTTTTACGATATAAATCGAAAAAGACAGAAAATTTTGAAAAAAAAAGATATTTTCTAGTTTTTGTTATAAGAAAAATCGAATAAACTCAATTTTAGTCATACATTTAGGCCAAAATGTATTCAGCCACATGTCTTTAGTAAAAAAAATGTCAATAAGCGTATATTTATTGGTTTGCACAAAAGTTATAACGTCTACAAACTAGAGTACATTTTCTGGAATTTACACAGCTTTTAATTTATGACTGCCTATCTCATTTCTTGAGGTGCTAAAATGGCAGGGCAGTACAAAACCCCCCAAATGACCCCATTTTGGAAAGTAGACACCCCAAGGAAATTGCTGAGAGGCATGTTGAGCCCATTGAATATTTTTTTTTTTGTCCCAAGAGATTGAATAATGACAAAAAAAAAAGTTTACAAAAAGTTGTCACTAAATGATATATTGCTCACACATACCAGAGTTATACGTGGAATTGCACCCCAAAATATATTCTGCTGCTTCTCCTGAGTACGGGGATACTACATGTGTGGGACTTTTTGGGAGTCTAGTTACGTACGGCACCCCGAAAACCAATCACTGCCTTCAGGATTTCTAAGGGTGCAAATTTTTGGTTTCACTCCTCACTACAGTGCCTTGCGAAAGTATTCGGCCCCCTTGAACTTTTCAACCTTTTGCCACATTTCAGGATTCAAACATAAAGATATACATTTTTTATTTTTTGTGAAGAATCACCAACAAGTGGGACACAATTGTGACGTGGAACAAAATCTATTGGATTTTTGAAACTTTTTTAACTAAAAAAATGAAAAGTGGGGCGTGCAAAATTATTCGGCCCCCTTGCGTTAATACTTTGTAGAGCCACCTTTTGCTGCGATTACAGCTGCAAGTCGCTTGGGGTATGTCTCTATCAGTTTTGCACATCGAGAGACTGAAATTCTTGCCCATTCTTCCTTGCAAAACAGCTCGAGCTCAGTGAGGTTGGATGGAGAGCGTTTGTGAACAGCAGTTTTCAGCTCTTTCCACAGATTCTCGATTGGATTCAGGTCTGGACTTTGACTTGGCCATTCTAACACCTGGATACGTTTATTTGTAAACCATTCCTTTGTAGATTTTGCTGTGTGTTTGGGATCATTGTCTTGTTGGAAGATAAATCTCCGTCCCAGTTTCATGTCTTTTGCAGACTCCAACAGGTTTTCATCCAGAATGGTCCTGTATTTGGCTGCATCCATATTCTCCTCAATTTTAACCATCTTCCCTGTCTCTGCTGAAGAAAAGCAGGCCCAAACCATGATGCTGCCACCACCATGTTTGACAGTGGGGATGGTGTGTTGAGGGTGATGAGCTGTGTTGCTTTTACGCCAAACATATCGTTTTGCATTGTGGGCAAAAAGTTCGATTTTGTTTTCATCTGACCAGAGCACCTTCTTCCACATGTTTGGTGTGTCTCCCAGGTGGTTTGTGGCAAACTTTAGATGAGACTTTTTATGGATATCTTTGAGAAATGGCTTTCTTCTTGCCACTCTTCCATAAAGGCCAGATTTGTGCAGTGTACGACTGATTGTTGTCCTATGGACAGACTCTCCCACCTCAGCTGTAGTTCTCTGCAGTTCATCCAGAGGCCTCTTGGCTGCATCTCTGATCAGTCTTCTCCTTGTCTGAGCTGAAAGTTTAGAGGGACGGCCAGGTCTTGGTAGATTTTCAGTGATCTGATACTCCTTCCATTTCAAAATGATCGCTTGCACAGTGCTCCTTGGGATGTTTAAGGCTTGGGAAATCTTTTTGTATCCAAATCCGGCTTTAAACTTCTCCACAACAGTATTACGGACCTGCCTGGTGTGTTCCTTGGTCTTCATGATGCTCTCTGCGCTTTCAACAGAACCCTGAGACTATCACAGGGCAGGTGCATTTATACAGAGACTTGATTACACACAGGTGGATTCTATTTATCACCATCAGTCATTTAGGACAACATTGGATCATTCAGAGATCCTCGCTGAACATCTGGAGTGAGTTTTCTGCACTGAAAGTAAAGGGGTCGAATAATTTTGCACGCACCACTTTTCAGTTTTTTATTTGCTAAAAAAGTTTAAAATATCCAATAGATTTCGTTCCACTTCACAATTGTGTCCCACTTGTTGGTGATTCTTCACAAAAAATTAAAATTTTATATCTTTATGTTTGAAGCCTGAAATGTGGCAAAAGGTTGAAAAGTTCAAGGGGGCCGAATACTTTCGCAAGGCACTGTACCTATCACAGTTTAGAAGGCCATAAAATGCCAAAATAACACAACCCCCCCCCCCCCATGACCACATTTTGGAAAGTAGACACCCCAAGCTATTTACTGAGAGGCATGTTGAGTCCATGGAATATTTTTGATATTTTGCCACAAGTTGCGGGAATATTACAAACTTTTTTTTTTTTTGCACAAAGTTGTCACTAAATGACAGCGATCACAGGGATCAGGCCTGACGCTGCAGTTATGTGTTTAGTGTTTTGTAAGTGACAGTGATCGATCGATACTACACTTGGATGGGCTGGGCGGAGGGGCAAAACGCAGGTGCTAGCAGGTATCTGGGCTGATCCTGCTAACAATGCGTTTTTTTGGAACCCTAAACTGCTGGGGAACGCTAGTCTAGATCTGATCAGATCAGATATTGATCTGTTCAGATACTATACCACTATGGGAGGTGTATGCTTTGCGCGTGGGTGTTAGCGGTACTGGCACTAACCTAGCGCTGACCCTAAAAGCTAATTGATATCACCCGCCGGGTGATCAGGGGGTTAAACCTTTATTGGATAATAAATGGTGGGTGCCCTGATGCTATAAAAAGCAAACTAACCAGCATTACCCGTAACACTTATATGGTGATCACTGGTGAAAGGGTTAACTAGGGGCAATCAGGGGGTTAAAACCTTTATTAGGTAGTATATGGGGGTCCCTGATGCTATATAAAAACCTGACGGGGGACCTAAATAACTAACTGGCTAACCAGTGTCACCAGTGACACTTATACGGTGATCGCTTGTGAAAGGGTTAACTCTAGGGGCAATCAGGGGGTTAAAACCTTTATTGGGTAGTATATGGGGGTACCTAACACTATAAAAACCTGGTGGTGAACCTAAAAAATAACTGGCTACCTAGCGGTACCAGTGACACTAATACAGCGATCAGAAAAACAATCGCTTAGTGACACTGGCAAAAGGGGGTGAAATGGTTACCTGGGGGGCAATCAAGGGGTTAAACCTTTATTGGGGGGGTAGGGGGCTACTCTGGACCTAACACTAACTGCCCTGACACTTTTTACAGTCACAACTGACACTAAATGCAGTGATCAGTAAATAAATGATCACTGCAATCAATGACACTGTTACACTGTGACTGGGGGGGGGTGATCGGGGGGTGATCGGGGGGGTGATCAGGGGGTGACTAGGGGTGGAAGTGTGCCTATGTGTACCTACGTGTCAGTGTAGTGTTGGTGCACTTACTATGATGTCTTCCCTCCTCGCCGTCCGGTCAAAAAGACCGCCTCGAGGAGAGTGACATCACTTCCTCCTGCCTGTGTTTACACTACACAGGCAGGGGAAGCTTCTCATTCGCCAGGAGCGATCGCGAGGGGATGGCCAGAAACCAACGGCCATCTCCTCATCCCGGATCGCTCCTGAAGCGAAACGGACCGCCGCAGCCAGTGGGAGGGGGTCCGATCGGACCCCTTACCCGCTGGAAGGCAGGCACATACGGGTACGTGCTTGTGCCTGTCCGTGCCATTGTGCCGACGTATATTTACATGGATAAGTATGAGGCTTACACCCGGGAGGCAGGACCTTGAACAGATCACAGTACTCGCGTTTAATGTCAGACTCTGTCAGAGCTCTGTGCCCACCATCCACAGTCATTATGATATTCACAAGTCCAATCTCTTTACTTATTCTGAGACCTAGCACGGCTGGGGCTTGTGTGTCTATCACAAACAATTGTAAAACCTTTTCAGATCCCTTGTATGAAAATTTTGCATAACAGCAACCCATTACTTTCAGCTTTTCACCACCATATCCCATTTGTTTCGGCAGGTCTTGAGTCTCTAAGCCCTTGTACACACGATTGGAGATCGTTTTGTCGGATATTCCGACTGTGTGTGGTTTGCATCGGACTGTTTCCGCCGGAATATCCGTCGGACCAAATTTTCCAACTTGCCGGAAATATTTTCCGACAAAATGCTCCGATCGGACATACTCCGATCATGTGTAGAGAATTCCGATCGGACAAAGTGCCACGCATGCTCAGATCAAATTCCTACATCAAAGCTATTGGCTACTAGCCTGAACATAGTCCCGTTGTAACGAAATAAGGTCATCACGTTCTGAGCAATCGGATTTTCCGACAACTTCGTCCGACCGTGTGTATGCAACAGTTTCGGACAAGATCCGTCGGACAAAATCCGACAGACAGAATCCGACGGATTTGGTTGTCGGAATCTCCGACCGTGTGTACAAGGGCTAAGGGGGATTCATTACTGAAGTGATCCAGGTATATATGGCTTTGCACACAATTTACTTGTGCTCCTGTATCTATTTTGAATGTGATTGGAGTCCAACTTGCTATCCGGATACTGTCAGCGTACTGCAACTACACTTTACTAAGCAGGAGTTGAAGTGCACCAACTAAACTGGCTAGCTGAGGATCCAAGGCCTAATCTTTCTTCCAAGGGACTGAAGTTACCGGTGCCATACGGGCACACACACACACATATGCAGGGCTCTGTATTTGTAGTGTATGTGCAGGATGGTCTAACTTAGGAGTTAAGCCCCTTAATGTTGAACTGAGTACAGTTTTTGTAGTTGGGCCTGTGTTGTCAGGGGACAGTCAGCCTTCTGCTCTCCTCCTGCCTGGAAACATAGAGCCAAATTTGAATAGAGGTAACCAATCCAATATAAAGTGTCATATTGTGATTTATTTGCAATTTAAGCATGCCTCTGCTCTTGGTGTTATTCTCAGGTTTGGAATCCCCTGAAAGCAGCCATAATACAGTACTGAGCTATATTGCTCTGAATGAATGAATGAAATACTTGTATAGCGCACAATGCGAACTGAATCGCCTCTAGGCTCTTGAGCTCTGTTATTGCTCTCCAGTTGCATTACTTGAATACATGCTGTTATTGTTTGTTACCCTTTTCCACAGAAGTATTGCAATAAAGACAATTTATGTGCTTTATCATAAAGTGTGTGGTTTCATTGGTACTTGCACTTACACTGTTGCCAGGTGTGCCAGAGGGGCTGAAGCTATTCTTGGGTTTGAGAGACAGAGTACGGAACCCAATATATTTAAAGCGGGAGTTCCGCCGTTTTTTTTTTTAAAGTCAGCAGCTACAAATACTGTAGCTGCTGACTTTTAAAATATGGACACTTACCCGTCCAGTGCATCCACGATGTCGGCACCCGAAGCCGATCTGTCAATCGGCTCTCGGGTGCTGTCGCCGCCATCTTGGGTATGGGAATCAGGTGAAGCCTTGCGTCTTCACTTCCCGGTTCCCTACTGCGCATGCGCGAGTCTAGCTGCGCAATAAGGATGGTCCCTGCTGTCTCTGGTATCCGTGTTTCCCAGCAGAAGGGGGGCCCGCAGGAAGTGGCGTAAATACCCATAGATTCTGTGGATATCTATGCCCGGAAGTGGGTGCAGATACCTGTATTATACGGGTATCTGTACCCCCCTCCCCCCTGAAATGTGGAAATAGTGGCACTGGAGGGGGGGAGGGTTCCGATGAGCTTTAGGATGGAACTCCTCTAAGTGGCTCCTCCGGGGGTATCGCTACATTGATAACTACAGTGCAGAATTAATTAGTGCCTTTTTATATTTAGCCAGAGTTTATCCTTAAAAACAATTAGGTCTATGTAGCACCCCTCCAGTGTGGCTAGAGTTAGGATGTTTTGTGTTCGTGTAGGAAAATTCAGGCTTGGCTGGCAGCCAGCAGCATCTCTGGTGAATCCTCCCTGCTTGCTGGAAACTTGGAGGAGGTTCCAGAAGCAGTAGGAAGGGGTCTAGAAGGAGCTGGCTGGAGTGTTCTGAGGGCCCTGACCAATCCCCAAAACAAGGGTTGGCAGGGGGCAGGTCCCCTCAAATACTCAGGGTCAACCCAGCTGGGAAGTGTGGAGTTCGGGTGGAAGATGGAGATGGAGTATTAGGCTGTCGGATACCTTTGAGAGTAGCCCCCTAAACTGTAGGGGTGAACTTAGGTCTGGGCTCTGGTGCGGAAGGGACCCCTTCTCATGACACACAGAGGGATCCTAACCAGGAGGCACCAGTCAAAGGACATTCTATAGTTTTCCCCTTTCTCTGCTCCCCCATTAGCTACATAAAGATTATGTAGGGGGTGAGGGGATGGATAGAGGAGCTCAGCCAGCACAGACAGTAAATAAACAATCTCAGTGGAGGAGAGGACTATGATGTCCAAAGAGGGAGAGGCCTGTGCTAGGGAATTGACTAGAATTTTTTTCCAGCAATTTCAAAAGTACATTTCAAGGGAATAAAGCCAGCTTAGCTGAATTGATAGTTCAGCTTTGCTAGGTTTCACCTAAGCTCTGGTTGCACTCCTGTCTGCTGCCAGTAGGTGTTACTGGTGCCTCTGGCAATAGTATGAGACCTACACTAATCAGTGTTATGAATATGTATCCCTCCCTGGCCAATGACTAGGAGGTTTATTGCCAGTGGTGCACGCTGGGAGAGGGTAAAAATATATAGGGAGTGACCTTGAAAAATCAGTTGTCCCCTGGGTCTCTTGCTGTGTTTTGCTATTTTATCCCCTTAGGTCTGCTACCTGAGAGGGTGACCATGTGGCTGGTAAAAGTCCTGAGTTTGAGACCTAGCTTGTGTAATCTGGGGATTGAGGAGCCATGGAGGAATTCTTGATGTCGTAAGGAGCTAAAGAAGCTTGCATAAAAAGCTTGGACCTCACTGGTGACTTCTCCCCAGGGTGTGTCAACTGAAATAACAAGTGCTTTACAGTCAGGGGCTACACAGAACCGTCACAGACTGCTGGGTCAGCTTAAAGGTTCTCCATCTGTAAATACTTTTGTGCCTCTTTTCTGGAGTCTGCTGGACCATGGGTGTCCTGTGCCTTTCCTCTTTACCTGGAATTTTGAGTGAGAGCCAATAAACTGCTGTTGTGCATCTAAAAGTGACTTGCACCAATCTGTACACATTGCTCCACTATTGACATTTTTTAAGATGGTGGCAGGGCCTCTTTAAAACCATAAATAGAAAAAGGATATTTAAAACACTTTCTACTAAGATTATTTGAAGAGTGGGTAATCTGCGCTGAGAAGAACCTGAACGCTGCATTAGAGGTGAGCTTATGCATCCTCTGAACTCATAACTATCGGAGTACCGGAGTCCCAGAGTCCCGGTATGGTAACAGGTCACCCCTGACCAACACCGTGTAGGCCTGTGGCCTGTGCACTAAAATGTGAGAGAGAGTACTCTGTAGGGCTGGACCAGGACCAGCTTGGTTCACACAACCATCCAACCTGGGTCTCTTGCAGATGCATCAGCACCACTGCCATGCTTACATACACAAGCGGATGTGTTCTAACACAGCCACTGTTGTGAATGGGCCCATTTACCCCAGATGGTTTTCCAAATTTTGAAGATCTGTAGGACTCTGTCAGACAGGTGGTAATGTTTACTGCTTTATGAAAAGAGACTGCTCTCTGCTGTAGATCACTTTTTATAGGGTAGTATAGCAGCATCTGGCAAGCATTCAAGAGGCATTGCTGCAGCCTCTTGGTGCTTCCTGATGCCTGATTTTTTGTTTTTTAATTTTTTAAATTGCTGATGACAATTTTATATTGCGGTACTGCACCACAGCTGCAGGCCAAGCGTTTGACTTGTGGTTACAGTGTAGCCCCATTAATTTCAATAAGCAGGTTTGACAGGCAGTGCCACCTGTCAAACTCTGCAGCCTAAATTAAAATTGCTATGGCCATGGCATGCATAATGTTAGAATTCCAGTGGGTGTCCAGGGCTCAGTACAAACCACCTGTTTTTACCCCTTCACCAATGTGAAAAAAAGCCCTAAGCTTTGGCTGATGAGTTGGAATAATTTAACTGTATGAATATGTAGCATGTGAAAACAATTCTTACCTTGGCTGCTACTGCTACATAGACTCCATTTTAAGTCTGTCTCGAAGTTATACGTCTGACTGCACCAGTGAAATTTTGTCCCGCCATCAGTGGTACATGTGCTGTAGATGCGATTATTGAACACAAATGGAAAGTAACACAAACTGGTTGTTGCTGTTGGAAAAAAAGAAGTGATAGCACACCCAACCAGCAATCCATTGATTTGCAGCATATGATCAACATTTTATCATGCTGGGATGAGTAATATGTGAAAAATAGATTTCACCCCCAGCAAAATTTTGGCAAAATTATTCTCAAATTTTTACATAATTGTTGCTTAAATACTTGGTTTGAAAAACAGCAAACCTCCCTACATTGCTTTGCAAAGTGTTCATTGTCCTATTTCCTTTGTGTGTGCGTTTACTGTAGATTGTTGTTTTTTGACTTTTTCACAGAAAGTAAAAGAAAAAAAAAAAAAAAAAAAAAAAATATATATATATATATATATATATATATATATATATATATATATATATATATATATATATATATATATACAGTGGTGTGAAAAAGTGTTTGCCCCCTTCCTCATTTCCTGTTCCTTTGCATGTTTGTCACACTTAAGTGTTTCGGAACATCAAACCAATTTAAACAATAGTCAAGGACAACACAAGTAAACACAAAATGCAATTTGTAAATGAAGGTGTTTATTATTAAAGGTGAAAAAAAATCCAAACCATCATGGCCCTGTGTGAAAAAGTGATTGCCCCCTAAACCTAATAACTGGTTGGGCCACCCTTAGCAGCAACAACTGCAACCAAGCATTTGCGATAACGTGCAATGAGGCTTTTACAGCGTCCTGGAGGAATTTTGGCCCACTCATCTTTGCAGAATTGTCCTAATTCAGTTACATTAGAGGGTTTTCGAGCATGAACGGCCTTTTTAAGGTCATACCACAACATCTCAATAGGATTCAGGTCTGGACTTTGGCTAGGCCACTCCAAAGTCTTCATTTTGTTTTTCTTCAGCCATTCGGTGGTGGACTTGCTGGTGTGTTTAGGATCATTGTCCTGCTGCAGAACCCAAGTTTGTTTCAGCTTGAGTACACGAACAGATGGTCGGACATTCTCCTTCAGAATCTCTTGGTAGACAGCAGAATTCATAGTTCCTTTTATCACGGCAAGTCTTCCAGGTCCTGAAGCAGCAAAACAGCCCCAGACCATCACACTACCACCACCATATTTTACTGTTGGTATAATGTTATTTTTATGAAATGCAGTGTTCCTTCTACGCCAGATATACTTGGACACACACCTTCCAAAGAGTTCCACTTTTGTCTCATCGGTCCACAGAATGTTGTCCCAAAAGTCTTGGGGGTCATCAAGATGTGTTGTGGAGAAATTGAGACGAGCTTTGATGTTCTTTTTGCTCAGCAGTGGTTTTCTCCTTGGAACTCTGCCATGCAGGCCATTTTTTCCCAGTCTTTTCCTGATGGTGGAGGCATGAACGCTGACCTTAACTGAGGCAAGTGAGGCCTGCAGTTCCTTGGACGTTGTTGTGGGGTCTTTTGTGACCTCTTGGATGAGTCGTCGCTGCGCTCTTGGGGTAATTTTTGGCGGCCGGCCACTCCTGGGAAGGTTCACCACTGTTCCATGTCTTCACCATTTGTGGATAATGGCTCTCACTGTGGTTCGCTGGATTCCCAAAGCTTTGGAAATGGCTTTATAACCCTTTCCAGACTGATAGATCTCAATTACTTTCTTTCTCAATTGTTCCTGAATTTCTTTGGGTCTCGGCATGTTGTGTAGCTTTTAAGGATCTTCTGGTGGACCTTACTGTGTCAAGCAGCTCCTATTTAAGTGATGCCTTGATTGTGAACAGGTGTGGCAATAATCAGGCCTGGGTGTGGCTAGAGAAATTGAACTCTGGTGTGGACAACCACAGTTATAGTATGTTTTAACAAGGGGGGCAATCACTTTTTCACACAGGGCCATGATGGTTTGGATTTTTTTTCACCTTTAATAATAAACACCTTCATTTACAAATTGCGTTTTGTGTTTACTTGTGTTGTCCTTGACTATTGTTTAAATTGGTTTGATGTTCCGAAACACTTAAGTGTGACAAACATGCAAAGGAACAGGAAATGAGGAAGGGGGCAAACACTTTTTCACACCACTGTATGTATATATACTTGATAGTAGTATATCGTTTTAAATTAGGGATGGTCCCGATGTTCGAGTTGAACGTAAGTTTGACTTGAACATCAAGTGTTTGTTTGTCCGCAGAATATGGGGAATTTGCGGAAAATTTGATTGCCATGTAATGCACTGCGAGGCCTGCATGCTTTGGCCAATCACAGCACGCTCTGCTGTGAGAGCCATGATTGGCTTAGCCAACCATGGCTCAGGGGGCTAAATCCATGCCCCAAACTATATAAGGCTGCTTACACAGCGGCCGTAAATATATATATATATATATATATATATATATATATATATATATATATATATATATATATATATTCTGCATGCAGTGTAGACTATATATAAAGTGCTGGCAGTCTAGTATATATATATATATATATATATATATATATATATATATATATATAGTGCAGTCAGTTTACAGTAAATAATACAGTGTATTGAAGTGGTTAAAGAGCCCCCTATGACGGAAAAGAGAGAGCAGGGGAGAGAGAGAGAGAGAGAGAGAGAAAAAGAGAGAAAGAAAGAGAAGAGAGCGAGAAAGAAAGAAAGGGGAGAGAGGGAGATGGGAGAGACAGAAATGGAGGCACAGAGAGAGAGAGAGGGGGGGAAGGGAGAGAAAGAGGTGAGTGAAAGGGGGAGAGAGTGGGCAGAGAGAGAGAAAGTAATAGACAGCAGGAGAGGGGGAGGGGAGACAGAGACAGGGACAGAGAGAGAGAGAGAGCAAATTATTTCAATCATTTATCTTTCACATTGTTACATTATAATTGGAGTGCCCTTCTGTTGCCCTCCCCATGTCACATTTTGAGCTAAACCTTTATTTATTATTACTAATATTACTCATTTTTAAAAATCTTCATACATGTTGCTCTCTTGCTCCGAGATCCATTCTTCTCTGTGGCATCATCCAGTGACCAGTAGTCTATCTGCATCAAAACAAATCACAAAATCAGGGCTATTGCGTTTCTTTTGTAGATCGAGACATGCTTTGTTATCACATCCAAAAGGGAGTTGCCATTTGTCTTTCAATAAAATGGTGTTCACACTACTGCACTTAGTCTGGCGCTCTCTGCCATTCTATTTTATTTTCTCAGAGCCCACTTTACTAATATGAGGAGCAGCCACTAGTGTTGTGTAGAGCATGACATAGAGACTAAGTGGACATATCTACTTTAGGGCCAGCAATAAATGAATAGACACATTCTAGATACTGTTTTCTGTTTTTTTTCATTTGCTCCTCTTTTGATTGCCTTTTCACTGTTTTGCTTTGGGATGGGTGGGTAGTTCCTGTCTTGCGCCATTTGACTGTTTTTGGTATGTTGTAGAGTATATTATCAATATTTTTTACCCTTATTTTACTTTCTCTCACCTAATAATTTGCATGCAGTGTGCCTTTTGGATGTTACACAATATTCAGCCTAAGCACCAAGCTTCTTCACTATCAGGGCCTCCTGTCACCCTTGCCATGTCACCCGCTTCCCGACTGGTTGGTTGCTTATACTCATGACACCAGTACTATATACTCATTGGCAATGACAATATAGCCTCCTCCGGATAGCTTCCCTGCTCTTTGGACATTTGTACCACATCTTCAGAAGCGACTCTTTTCCCATTATTAAGCCCTGTTCTTTGGAAACGCCATGCATACACTCCTTTAATTACTTCAGACCAGGCAGATTATATAAAAACTGAATTTTACTGAAG
Organism: Lithobates pipiens; assembly: GCF_037356315.1. NCBI lineage: Eukaryota > Metazoa > Chordata > Amphibia > Anura > Ranidae > Lithobates > Lithobates pipiens. Next base: position 585,239,168 of record NW_027507758.1, on the reverse strand, counting down.
TAGTTAAGCATAAAAGAAGAGGAGCTCTCAAACATCTTCAATATGCATTCCTGTACAAAATCTTCCAAGCGCCCTTTTATCACATCCCTGGTGCTCCCTTTAGCCCAATGAGGTACCCCTACTTTAAAGCAGACCTTCAGTAATTTTTTTTGTTAAATTTATAAAGTAAATAGTTAAATTGGTGCCAGTAAATACCTTATTTGCCTTACTTCCACTTTCTGTGCTTGTAATACGCCTAGGCGGGTGACGTGGTGTAGTGCATTCATACTGACTCACGGATTGAATCAACAGGTATCCCAGGAGTCTTTTTTTTCTCTTACTCTCGTGAGAGTTTGCTAGCAGGGGAGGAGCGGCGAGAGAGTGGAGGAGGGCTATAGAAAAGGAGAGGAGTGCTGAGGAGGGCTGGAGGGGGCCGGATGAGGATGGATGGAGATAGGAGGAGATGTGAGAGGGATCTATTCATGTGTGATTTTCAAGCCTTTTGTATAAAGATTGGGAGCATTGTGCTTACTGCACATGCGCGTCCAGGAGACCTTTTATTGAGCATGTGCGAGTTTTCACTGGGCCAGCAATGCGGAGTGAGATGGATTAATGCTGGACTATTGCCGGCAGCCAGAGCTTCATTTGCCCAGAGTAAACATGGCTTCTCACAAAAGCGGTGTGGGGTATGAAAAAGGTGCAGTTTTACGTGAAAAAAAAAATTTTGTAGTACCAATGCACACCCCTGGAACCCCCAAAAGGGTTCTCGTAAGGGGTGGTTAATCAGAAAAAGCAGCAGTTACATCTTTATGTTCTTTAAGGGGGGTAACCTAGAACCGAACCTTCGCCTGACCTTACTGTGACAGACCGCCTAGCGCCCTGCATGGGTGCTTCCACCAAGATACAACTATTTAGTTGTGTTGACCCGGCTGAGATAGTGAATCCTGATAATCAAGGGTTAACTCTGCTGGCCAGGTTTTCCCAGGCTATTTGGACATTGCTGCCCTCTGCTGGACAAAACATATAAAAAGTGGATGACACCAGCTCCCAGGGGCCCTTGAAAATATGAATTAGAAATCATAGAATAGAGCTAGGTGGTGAGTGGAGTACTTGTGAAGTAATGGTGTGAAGGGTGTAGGTGGTTAGGTGGGTGTCAGAAGAATGGAAACTTACTCTGTGGCAACAGGATCTAAGGAGGAAAGTGTTGAAGGTGTTGATAGACAAGGTATGTTAGGTGGGGGGATGTCAGGACAGTGGGGATCTTGTCACTAATTGCATCAATCTTATTATCGGAAATGATAGTCAAGGTGGATAAATGTTGCTCATATGGGCAAATGTTAACAATTCCAGATGGAGAATGACTTTAATAAATAAGGTGAATGTTGCTATGGCAAAGAGGTAGCATATGATCAGTGAACATATTATCCTATACTGAAACTTGTGTATACAGAATCTGGGGCAGCTGGCATAGTAACCAATCAGCTTCTAACTTCAGCTTATTTAAATACAGTAACGTTAACTATTTTTTTTTTTAACAACAAACATGTTAATCTTACCTGCTCTGTACAAAGGTTTTGCACGGAGCAGCCCTGATCCTCCTCTTCTCTGAGTGCCCCATAGCAAGCTGCTTGCTATAGGGGGCACTCGTGCATGCTCGCTCCCGAGGCCTGCTGTGTGTGTCCAAAAAACACACAGAACAGGGCTTGGCCCCTGCCCCACTCCCTCCCAAATGGCTCCAGCTGTTGTCTCTCAACCAATGAGGGGGTAGAGACCTGGGGTGGCTGCCGCTCTCGTGCACATTGCTGGATCAGAATCAGAATCCGGTAAGTATTAGGGGAGACTGTGGGGGGAGCTGCATACTGAAGATTTTTTTTTTACCTTCATGCATAGAATGCATGAAGGCAAAAAAACTTCAAAATTTAGAACCACTTTAAGCTTTGCCAATAAAACCTAGAAGCTGATTGGTTGCTATGCACAGCTGCGCCACATTCTGTACGCACCAGTTTTACAGTAGTAAATCTCCCCCTGTGTCTTGCTTTATAAATATACCCAACCAGTGGCGCTGCGTCCATAAGGGCACATGGACGCCGCTCCCTCTCTCCTGCCACCCCCTCTAGCACCAATAGATAGATTCATGCATAGCATGAATCTATCTATATCCACCGCTGCCATCCCCTAGTCAGGCGCCCAGCCTCTTTTCAGGTGCCTGAATTACAATGGCAGTTTTTTTGAAGCACCTGATTAGAGCCATAGGCTCTAATAGGCATCAAAAAAGGTGACCTGCGAGCGCCATGCTAAGCGCTCGCAGGTCACTCAGCTATGTTAGAAAAGTGAATGAATATTCGCTTTCCTAACACTAAACCTCCTCTCCGCCAATCAGGTGCTCGGAACTATTACCCGTCACTTGATTGGCTGAAACAACAGGCGCTGCGATTGGACGCCTATCAGGCATCCAATCATAGCAGAGGATGGCAAGAGAGGACGGGAGAAGGCATTGAGGAGCTGTCCCACTGCCACTGAGACAGAGTAAGTACAGACGGTGGGCGGGGGGCACACTGGCAGCATTTTAGGGGGCACAGTGAGGCTGCATTTGATGGGCACAGTGAGGCTGCATTTGATGGGGCACAGTGGCTGCATTTGATGGGGCACAGTGGCTGCATTTGATGGGGCACAGTGGCTGCATTTGATGGGGCACAGTGGCTGCATTTGATGGTGCACAGTGGCTGCATTTGATAGAGCAAAGTGGCTGCATTTGATAGAGCAAAGTGGCTGCATTTGATGGGCACAGTGGCTGCATTTGATGGGGCACAGTGGCTGCATTTGATGGAGCACAGTGGCTGTGTTTGATGGGCACAGTGACTGCATTGGATGGCACAGTGGCTGTGTTTGATGGCACAGTGGGGGCAACTGATGGACACAGTGGCTGCGTTTTATGGCACAGTGGTTGCATTTGATGGGGCACAGTGGCTGCACTTAATTGGCACAGTGGCTGTGTTCATTGGCACAGTGGCAGCAATTGATTAGCACAGTGGCTGCATTTGATGGTACAGTGGCCACAATTGATGGGCACAGTGGCGGAAATTGATGGGTTTTCTTTTCTTTTCAGAATTTTTCAGTTAGTTTGTGCACCCCCCACCCCCACACCAAAATTTTGAGCACCAGACCCCACTATGCCCAACCAAGTGCACGCAGTTGATAACTTACATTGTAAGCAAAGGACACAGAGGCTAATAATCCATATCTCCAATTAGCATTGTAATGGATGCAATGAGATCATAAGGTAATGGATCAGGTGAGATCATTTGCATTCACTGTTTGCATGTCAACAGGACTGACAGATTGATAATAGCAAGTCATTTATTTGACAAATACATTATTCAAATTGGTAAGAGATCCCCCATAATGTGCTGCACTGATTTGCAAAGTAAACTGGCAAATTAACAGCTCTCATACCTGTATACCCATAATGGACCAGAGCACTTTTTACATTTCCAATATGACCCCATTTATTTGTTGATAACTTAGTTATTACTTAAAGGAATATTAAAGCTTGTTTTTATTTATTTTTTTAAATAACAAACCTGTTATACTTACCTGCTCTGTGCAGTGGTTTTGCACAGAGCAGCTCCGATCCTCTTTTTTTCGAGTCCCCCACTGGCACTCCTGGCTCCTACCCCCCACTCTCTCCTCATTGGTTCACTGACTGTGATTGACTCGACACTGGCTGCTGTTTCGCCAATGAGGAGGGAGAGTCCTCATACATCCGAGGCTATCGTGAACATCGTTGGATCGGAGGGAGCTCAGGAAAGGATTGGGTGGCCTAGGGGGCCATTCCACACAGAAGGTTTTTTACCTTTATGGATATGCATTAAGGTATAAAACCTTCAGCCTTTAGAACCACTTTAAGATAACAAATGAAAACATATATTAGTTTAAGGGTCAGAGTAGGCTTTATTTCAGAGATGCTTTTTTTCAGAAAAAATATATTTTTTTTATGTAAACCTGAGGCAAAAAGATGTAAAAAATCAATTCTTTCATAGTGTTTAAAAAAAGTAGTTTTACTGTAAGAAATGCTTTTTATTTTGTAATTTGTGCCATTTAACAAGATTATGTTAAGTTATGTTTCTGATACAAATTATGGCAAATGAATGCTTATTTACAAATGAAAAAAGGGTACATTTTGAGCTATTTATGAGACACAGAAGATAACAAAATAAATGAAAATGAAAAAATATTAATGGTAAAAAAAATAGAAGCAAAAAAATCAGCAATAAATAAAAATCAAGGAAACCATGTTAAATGGACTGTAGCGCAAATCTGCAAAATGCAAAAAGCACTAAAAATGCATAGCTGTGAATCCAGCCTAACAGATGTCATATGCAAATCTAAATCAAATATGTCACACCTTTGATCTACTTATGAATGAAATAGTAAATATAATAAAACAATACATTGTTACATTATATTTACTCAGTGACACTTGCAGACCATCTGCAAGTGTCATTTTACAAAGGAGCTGCTGTATTTTTTAGGGCCAATCCTACTGTATAATACAAAGCAATTCCCAACTGCCTCTTGACAGCAATTGCTTGTAACAGTGCCAGGTTTAGTGAAAGCAGTGGAAATGTGTCTTATAAACTTTACTGAAGTCCATAGGGGGTATCTGCTATGTTTAAAATCCTGTGCAAATATTTTAAGTACAGTACATGAATTTGAATTGGTTGAGAGTAGGCCAGAGAAGAAAAGAATTGGCTGAGAGAAGACCAGAGAAGAAAATAATTGGCTGAGAGAAGACCAGAGAAGAAAATAAGTGGTTAAGGGATGACCAGAGAAGAAAATAATTGGCTGAGAGAAGACCAGAGAAGAAAATAAGTGGTTAAGGGATGACCAGAGAAGAAAAGAATTGGTTGAGAGAAGACATTGGTTGGAGACATGTCTTCCAGTCACCCTCAACTCAGAATGCTTTAGAGAACAGGGCCACATTATGTCACAAAAAATTGTGGGTTGCTCCAATGAGGTTGCGAGGGATTAAGGTATGGGGGGGTAATTGGTGGAGTTAGAATTTAAGCAAAGTTAGACAACCGTAGGTTAGTACCATGGAAATGCCAGAGAGCATGAAGCCTGTCCCATTTACTGATTTGGCGGCCCATATGGCTACACAAAGCTCCCCAGTGGGAATAAAAATAGCAATACAAACCCAATAATTTCCAAGACTGGAAAAAACCTTTTGGCTGTGAATACACAATAATTTAATGAAAACACTGTATGTATCTCAACTGATAAAGTAATTATAAAGTTGGTTTCCTACTCACAAAGTTATCTTCTTCATAGGAATACTCATAGTCATCAGCAAGTATGTAGAAGAGGACTTGAAGCAGAATAATGCAATATAGCGTTGTCTTTATCCAAACCATTATCCCTGTCGTCTACAGACTGACAGGCCAAGCTACACACAACACCCTAAACTGCTTTAGTAAATAGTGGATGCAAATATTAATCAATTTCTCTGAACACAAAGCAATTAGTATAATGTAGTGTCAATGTTTGTATAGGTAATGGTTCTTAAAATGACATTATGTAAAGGTACATTGCTTGTGGCAACAATGAAAACAATTGATGTAACATAGATAATTGCTATCTTGTAATTTCAGTTGAGCTATAGGCCCCTGTATTCCCCTTCCTTCGCTATATATATATATATATATATATATATATATATATATATATATATATATATACATACATACATACACACACACAAACAGGGCCTTGCAAAAGTATTCACCCCCTTGGCTTTTTACCTATTTTGTTACATTACAGCCTTTAGTTCAATGGTTTTTTTTTAATCTGAATTATATGTGATGGATCAGAACACGATAGTCTAAGTTGGTGAAGTCAAATTAGAAAAATATATACATAAAACTATTTTTCAGAAAAAAAACCCGGATAAATGGCATGTGTGTATGTATTCACCCCCTTTGTTATGAAAACCCATAAAAAGCTCTGGTGCAACCAATTAATTCAGAAGTCACATAATTAGTGAAATGATGTCCGCCTGTGTGCAATCTAAGTGTCACATGATCTGTCATTACATATACACAACTTTTGGAAAGGCCCCAGAGGCTGCAACACCTAATCAAGAGGCACCACTAACCAAACACTGTCATGAAGACCAAGGAACTCTCCAAACAAGTAAGGGACAATGTTGTTGAGAAATACAAGTCAGGGTTAGGTTAAAAAAAAAAATACAAATCTTTGATGATCCCTAGGAGCACCATCAAATCTATCATAACCAAATGGAAAGAACATGGCACAACAGCAAACCTGCCAAAAGACGGCCACACACTAAAACTCACGGAGCAGGAAAGGAGGGCATTAATCTGAGAGGCAGCACAGAGACCTAAGGTAACCCTGGAGGAGCTGCAGAGTTCCACAGCAGAGACTGAAGTATCTGTACATAGGTTGACAATAAGCTGTACGCTCCACAGAGTTGGGCTTTATGGCAGAGTTGCCAGAAGAAATCCATTACTTTCAGCAAAAAACAAAAATGGCACATTTTGAGTTTATGAAAAGGCATGTGGGAGACTCCAAAATGTATGGAGGAAGGTGCTCTGGTCTAATGAGACTAAAATTTTACTTTTTGGCCATTAAAGAAAACGCTTTGTCTGGTGCAAACCCAACACATCACATCACCCATAGAACACCATCCCCACAGCGAAACATGGTGGTGACAGCATCATGCTGTGGGGATGTTTTTCAGCAGTCGGGACTGGGAAACTGGTTGAGGGAAAGATGGATGGTGTTAAATACAGGGATATTCTTGAGCAAAATCTGTACCACTCTGTGTGTGATTTGAGGCTAGGATGGAGGTTCACTTTCCAGCAGGACAATGACCCCAAACACACTGCTAAAATAACACTTGAGTGGTTTAAGGGGAAACATGTAAATGTGTTGGAATAGCCTAGTCAAAGCCCAAACCTCAATCCAATAGAAAATCTGAGGTCATACTTAAAGATTGCTGTTCACAAGCGCAAACCACCCAGCCTGAAGAAGCTGGAGCAGTTTTTCAAGGGGAATTGGCAAAAGTCCCAGTGGTAAGATGTGGCAAGCTCATAGAGACTTATCCAAAGCGACTTGGAGCTGTGATAGCCACAAAAGGTGGCTCTATAAAGGGCTGACTTTAGGGGAGTGAATAGTTATTTTGTCCTATTTGTTATTTGCTTCACAATAAAAAAAAACTTCAAAGTTGTGGGCATGTTCTATAAATTAAATGATGCAAATCCTCAAGCAATCCATGTTAATTCCAGGTTGTTAGGCAACAAAACATGAAAAATGCCAAGGAGGGTGAATACTTTTGCAAGCCACTGTATTAACATTGCTCCAAATTGTGATGTTCAGGTCCAAAAAACTGGGTCCCATGGGTGTCCGCAGCAGGGGGCAAGGGGGGTCAAGTGCCCCCCCGGAATCTCCAAGGTGTTGCAGCCGCCGCCATGCTGCATTTTTTTTTTTTACTGAGTCCGCTGGTGGCTGCATCCTCCGCTCTCTCCTGCGGATCACAACGCTGGCTGGCTCTGTGTTCGGCGGCCGCTCTGTAACACAGCCCCCCCCCCCAGACCTGCTCATGTGATAGTAGAGTGAATCAACGTTCCGCCTATCACACGAGCCGGTCGGGGGGGGGGGGGGCGAACACAGAGCCAGCCAGCGTTGTGATCCAGAGGAGTAGATGCCCATCCGTACAGCCCGCCCTGTGTGCCACAGTGCCTAGATAGGAGGATCGAGGGGGAGCTGCAGTGCTCTCCCCCACCACCACACTCTCCTGCCCCCCCAGTGCTCTTCTCCACCACCACACTCTCCTGCCCCCCAGTGCTCTCCTCCACTACCACACTCTCCTGCCCCCCGTGCTCTCCTCCACCACCACACTCTCCTGCCCCCCCCAGTGCTCTCCTCCACCACCACACTCTCCTGCCCCCCCAGTGCTCTCCTCCACCACCACACTCTCCTGGAGAACTCTCACTCTGTAGTAAAGTTTTCTTTGGAATGTGGATAACATATTTAGGAGACTATATGAAGGTATAATACCTCCTTATTGGGGCAATGATGTCACATTTGTATCAAATTAAAACTGATTAAAATCCATTAAAGTTTCCCTTTAAAGTTGAACTCCATGTAAAGGCTAAATATACACATGAAATTCAAATATGGGATCTTTTACACCTGCCAAAATATATGCATTTCTTTTCATCCAACCCCGAGATTTACAGAGCTTTGCCACACAGGACAGCCCTATCCTACAGGGCAGAAGACCTGTATCTCCAGGCATTTAAAAAAAAAATGATGGATAGAGTGGGGAAAGGTTAGACCATCTGTCAAATTTTTAATACTTGTGCACCACCGAGGAGAATGATCACTCGGTTTGCCCCAATGACCATTGTCACTTAAAGAGAAATGGAAGAGAAAAAGTGGTCCCCAGAACAAAAAGCAGGGGAAAATTTTCCAATGGGATCACCTCTTCTGGGTGCAACGGTCTAAGGCCGCGTACACACGGGCGGACTGTTCGCCCAACTTTGTCCGTCAAACAGTTTCGGCAAACAGTCCGCTCAAAATTAGCATGGACGGACATGGCCACACACGACGAACGAACAGTTTGCTGAAACCGTGCGCGATGACGTGAACGGCACGTACGACGGGACGAAAAATACGACGTCCTATACACTGCATTATAACTTTCGGCGTGAAAATCCTTTCTGAGCATGCGCGCAACTTTGTTTGACGAACAAGCCTACACACGAGCGGACTGTTCGCTGAAACAAGGTTTCAGCGGACAGTTTTACGGAATTTCCGAAAAACCTTGTTCGTCAAACTGTCCGCTGAAACTGTCCGCTGAAAGCCCACACACGAGCGGACTGTCCGCCCAAACACTGTTCAGCGGACAAAGTTGGGCGAACAGTCCGCCCGTGTGTACGCGGCCTAAGAGGAGAATTCTCCTCAATTGGAAGATTTCTTTTAATTTCTTGTTGTGTTTCTGTGACAGAAAATAAAGGAAATTTCCTCAATTGTGCACAAACAGCAAAGAAATAAGTGTTTTCAACCTTTCCAAACTTTATTCAGGACTAAAAAAAGGAATTGGCTACACATACACTTGTCCTTTCTCTTTTGGTGATTTAACCACTGGGTTGTTTTTTTTTTTTTTACTATATAACCAAAAAACAAAACAGAAAAATTTGAAAAAACAAACAAACACATTTTCTTAATTTCTGTTATAAAATTTTGTTTAAATGTTTTAGAGTCTACACACTATGGTATATACAGTATATTTGAAAATTGATCACTCCTGATGTACTGAATGCCTATCTCATTTCTTAAGGCCATAAAATGCCAGGACAGTACCAATATCCCCCAAATGACACCTTTGTGGAAAGTAGTCAGTCCAAGGTATTAAGAGGAATGGTGACTTTTTTGCAGTTGTAATTTTTTACCACAATTTTTTTGAAGATTAAGAAATTCATTTTTTTATTTTGTTGAAATGTTTTTTTTTTACATACTGTCACCGGAGAAATACAGACCTGCTCATGTGATAGTAGAGTGAATCAACGTTCCGCCTATCACACGAGCCGGTCGGGGGGGGGGGGGGGGGGGGGCGAACACAGAGCCAGCCAGCGTTGTGATCCAGAGGAGTAGATGCCCATCCGTACAGCCCGCCCTGTGTGCCACAGTGCCTAGATAGGAGGATCGAGGGGGAGCTGCAGTGCTCTCCCCCACCACCACACTCTCCTGCCCCCCCAGTGCTCTTCTCCACCACCACACTCTCCTGCCCCCCAGTGCTCTCCTCCACTACCACACTCTCCTGCCCCCCGTGCTCTCCTCCACCACCACACTCTCCTGCCCCCCCCAGTGCTCTCCTCCACCACCACACTCTCCTGCCCCCCCCCGTGCTCTCCTCCACCACCACACTCTCCTGCCCCCCCCAGTGCTCTCCTCTACAACCACACTCTCCTGCCCCCCCCCCCCGTGCTCTCCTCCACCACCACACTCTCCTGCCCCCCCAGTGCTCTCCTCCACCACCACACTCTCCTGCCCCCCCTAGTACTCTCCTCCACCACCACACTCTCCTGCCCCCCCAGTGCTCTCCTCCACCACCACACTCTCCTGCCCCCTCCCAGTGCTCTCCTCCACCACCACACTCTCCTGCCCCCCCCAGTGCTCTCATCCACCACTACACTCTCCTGCCCCCCCCAGTGCTCTCCTCCACCACCACACTCCCCTGCCCCCCCAGTGCTCTCCTGCCCCACCACACTCTCCTGCCCCCCGTGCTCTCCTCCACCACCACACTCTCCTGCCCCCCATTGCTCTCCTCCACCACCACACTCTCCTGCCCCCCCAGTGCTCTCCTCCACCACCACACTCTCCTGCCCCCCCAGTGCTCTCCTGCCCCACCACACTCTCCTGCCCCCCCCCACAGTTCTCTCCTCCCCTGTTCTTGCTGCCTTCCCTGCTCTCCAGCTCTCCCCATCCTTCTCTAGCCACCATCCCAGTGCTTCCCCCCTGTTCCCCCCAGTGCTCTCCCCCCCGTTCCCCCAGTGCTCTCCACTCCGCCCAGTGCTCCCCCCTGTTCTCCCCCCCACAGTGCTCTCCACTCCCTCTAGTGCTCTCCCCCCTGTTCTCCCCCCCCAGTGTTCTCCCCCAGTGCTCTCCCCACTGTTATTTCTCCCCCTATGCTCTTCAGCTCTCCCCATCACTCTCCAGCTCCCACCCCAGTGCTCTCCAGCCCCCCATTCTCCCTACCCATGTTCTTTCTGCCCCCCTGGTGCTCTCCAGCCCCCCCCCCCAGTGCTTTCTACCCTCCGTGCTCTCCACCCCTGTTCTTTTTGGCTCCCCCCAGCACTCTCCCCTCCCCACCCCTGTACTCTCCACTCCCCCTGCATTTTGCCCCCACCCATGTGCTCTCCACCCCCCATAGTGCTCTCCAGTCCCCCATGCTTTCCACCCCTGTTCTTTCTGGCCCCTACTGGTGCTCTCAAGCTCCCCCCATTGCTCTCCACTCCCCCCTGCTCTTTGTACCCCCCCAGTACTCTCCAGCCCCTGTGCTCTCCACCCCAGTTTTCTGCCCCCCAGTGCTCTTCATCACCCCACACTCTTAGCCCCCCCAGTGCTCTCAGCCTACCGTGCTCTCTACTCCTGTTCTTATTGCCCCCCCAGTGCTCTCAAGTTCCCCCCCCCAGCGCTCTCCGCTCCCCAACCCTGTGATCTCCACTCCCCCTCGCTCTTTGCCCCCCCCCCCATGTGTTCTCCAACCCCACCAGTACTCTTTGCTCCCCCTTCTCTCCAACTCCCACCCAGTGCTCTCCACTTCCCCAGGACCAGAGGGCAGGCTGACTGGGGCTGGAAAATGAGGAAGGCTAAAGGTGCAGGTGGCCAGGGACCACTCCATCTCACAGCAGACAGATCCTCTGGAAGGAGCACCGTCCCCATCCAAAACGAGAATAGACCCTGCCTGCTGTTGGCCGTCATGGATATCCTGCTGGCATGCAAGGTACCGTACCAAGCATCAACAACACACCTTCCCACAGACAGGGACTGCAGACTGGGACATGGGGCACAGGAGGGGCTGCAATGATGTGCACAGTAAGACTGCATTCACGGCACAGTGAGGCTGCATTTGATGAACACAGTGAGGCTGCATTTGATGGGCACAGTGAGGCTGCATTTGATGGGCACAGATGAGGCTACATTGAGCTCTTGCATCAAGTCTGCAGTCTCTGACCATCTCCTGTAGCATGTCTGCAGTCTCTGAGGGAGTCTGGAGAGGAGTCAAGAGTGGGAGCACCGCCGGGATGGGGGTCATGGGAGAAGTCAGACTTGTGTGGACTGTGGACAGGAGACTATAGGATAAAACCAGAGCCACCAAGCTGGAGCTGACTGACTGAGCCCTGCACAGTGCACCTGAGAGGAGGTCAGTGAAAGCACCGGCAGGCCAGTCGGGGGGCATTGATGTAAGGGGGGAGTGAATACGATAATGTAAGGGGCACTGATATAAAGGGTTTCCTCCTTATATTAGTAACCCACTCCCCTTAACTTAGAGTATTCTTTCTGCAGAAGGTGGTCCCCCCCACGTTCTGAGTTTCTGGGGTCCCCCTTGATGATTGATCACTTACCACTATTAACTGGAATTTGAATATATATATAAAGCAAGCCCTATGTGATTTCATATCTATATCTAATATTCTCTTCATCAAATGTGCTTTAAAATGTATGGTTTTCCCTTTCATGAACAAGAAAATAATGACGTTATGCTGTTGGGCTGGTATAATAATGCTGTGAGGCTGGTATGAAATTTTTTCCAGGGCTGGTTTTTGAAAGCATGGGCGTCCGCAAGGTTACTCAGGTGGCTGCGTACCATGCCCATATAGCCTAGAGAATGAACATCTTTTTACATTGCAATACATCTGTTGTTGCCATATTTTTATCTTGATGAAAACAGCCTATACAGTGACAGTATGAGATCAAAATATGGCCACAACAAATGTATTGCACTGTAAAAAGATGTACATTCTCTAGGCTATATGGGCATGGAACACAGCCACCAGAGTAACTTCCAATACAAAGTGAAGATGAATTATCTGTTAAATAACACATATGTATTTCCAGTGGAAAGATTTTCATGAGATTGTCGAAAAGGGGCAGAGCATGAGTGGCCTTAAAATAATGCCCCCCCTTGGAAAAAGTTCTGCGGACACCCATGCTGGGTCCATAAAGACATGGTTTGATAAATTTAAAATGAAGGAACCTGAATGTCCTGCATAGAGCCCTGACCTCAACCCTATTGAATACCTTTGGGTTAAAACGGAAGACTGAATTCATCCAGCATCAGTACCTGACCTCACAAAATGTTCCGTTTGCCAAATGGGCACTAATTCCCAAATTCTTCCCAGAACATTGAAAGTTGGTATAGATGAGAAGGGAGAGGGACAATTCTATATCAATGCTCATGGTTTTAAATTTACAGCAAGCTCATAAAGATTTGATGATCGGGTGTCCAACTACTTTTGGCCATATAGTGTACATTGAGTATAGGGGTTGCTCTTTTTTTCTTGATCTAAGCTGGTGGATGGGATCAGAGGCCTGTGCTTTTGGGGATTTTTGATTATCCCTTACTGATTGCAAAGGTTGACTCTATACCTTGTGTAAAGATTGACATCTGTGGATACTACAATCACATGCACTTGGATGGACAAGGTCAGGGACTTTTGGTAGATCCTGTCCTGTAAAATATGACATATTTAAAAGACAAAAGCTAATCTTTCTGGATGATTACCTGGAGAGTGTTGAGCAAGGCAAACAGGTAGCGCAAGAAAATAGCCTGTGGGTGTATGATGTATAGGGCGATCCCAAGAGCCCAAGTCAATCCAAACTGCGCTGTGCAGAACAAAACAGCTTTCATCAGCTTCCTAACCACCTCGTTATTCTGGCTCTTCCCCTCAGTGATTGATGGCTTCAGGATTTTTGCGATCACGACCACCAGGATAAGAGAATTTCCACCCATAATAACAATGGCAGGGATGTTGAAGAACAGAGAGAGACCATATTTGTTGTTCAACCAGCAAGCATTGCTCCTCAGGTACATATTTAGAATAATACAACACAAAAGTGCTCTCAGCTATATCAATTGGACAACCATATCCAAGTATGACAGAAACAATGAATTCTCTTTTGGTAATGTGATGGAAGACAAAGCCCCTGTACACATGGTCAGACATTCTGCCAACCAAATCCGTCGGATTTTGTCAGTCGGATTTTGCCTGTCGGATCTTGTCCGAAACTGTTGCATACACACGGTCGGACTAAGTTGTCGAAAAATCCGATCATTCCGAACGTGATGACTTAATTTCGTTACGATGGGACTAGTAGCCAATAGCTTTGATGTAGGAATTTGATCTGAGCATGCGTGCCACTTGGTCCGATCAAAATTCTCTACACATGATCGGAGTATGTCTGAGGCCGCGTACACACGGGCGGACTGTTCGCCCAACCTTGTCCGCTGAACAGTGTTTGGGCGGACAGTCCGCCCGTGTGTGGGCTTTCAGCGGACAGTTTCAGCGGACAGTTGGACGGACAAAGTCTTTCGGAAATTCCGAAAAACTGTCCGCTGAAACTGTGTTTGAGCGAACAGTCCGCCCGTGTGTAGGCTACTTTCGAAATGAGCAAACTGTTCCCGCTCGGAAAGTCCGCCCATTTCGAGCGCGTGTACAGGTAGGCGGGGCCCGCGAAGGAGACGTCGCGGGCTCCGCCGCCTGGAATGGGCTTAAAGGGGATCCCAACGCCGAAAAAAATCGGCGTGGGGGTTCCCCCAAAGTCCACACCAGACCCTTGTCCGAGCACGCTACCCGGCCGGCCAGGAAAGGGGGGCGAGCAAGCGCGCCCCCCCTCCTGAGCCGTACCAGGCCGCGTGCCCTCAACATGGGGGGGTGCCTTGGGGAAGGGGGGGCCGCGCGGCCCCCCCACCCCAAAGCACCTTGTCCCCATGTTGATGAGGACAAGGGCCTCTTCCCGACAACCCTGGCCGTTGGTTGTCGGGGTCTGCGGGCGGGGGGCTTATCGGAATCCGGGAGCCCCCTTTAAGAAGGGGGCCCCCGGATACCGGCCCCCCACCCTATGTGAATGAGTATGGGGTACAATGTACCCCTACCCATTCACCTGTGAAATAAAGTACAAAAAAAAACACAACACAGGGAAAAAATATTTTATTGCACAGCTCCGGGGGTCTTCCGTCTTCGGGGGTCTTCTCGCCGGACTCCTCCGCTATCTGTGTGTAGCTCTTTTACTAGCGGAGGAGTCCGGCTTTCTTCCTCCCCGCCGCCGGCCTCTTCTCCCGACTTCGGGGGTCTTGTCCCCCTCTTCGGTTCTTCTGCCGGGCCACCGCGCCTTCTTGTAGCTCTTTTGCAGGCGGTGGCCCGGTCTTCTGTCGCCGCTGCCTTCCGTTCTTCTGTCGCCGCCTTCGGTTCTTCTGCCGGGCCACCGCGCCTTCTTGTAGCTCTTTTACAGGCGGTGGCCCGGTCTTCTGTCGCCGCTGTCGTCGCCGCCGCCTTCCGTTCTTGTTCTTCTTCTTGTTCTTCTTCTTCTCCTGGAGATGTTGACTCGACGAGCTCTCCGGCCGGAATGCCAGAGCCGCGCTGTGCGGTCACTTATATAGTGACAATGGGGCGGTGTCACATGGTATATGTCACATGGGTTGGTCACATGGGTTGATGTCACATGGGGACTATGACATCGTAAGGGGGCGGGGTCACCATGTGACCAACCCATGTGACATATACCATGTGACACCGCCCCATTGTCACTATATAAGTGACCGCACAGCGCGGCTCTGGCATTCCGGCCGGAGAGCTCGTCGAGTCAACATCTCCAGGAGAAGAAGAAGAACAAGAAGAAGAACAAGAACGGAAGGCAGCGGCGACGACAGCGGCGACAGAAGACCGGGCCACCGCCTGTAAAAGAGCTACAAGAAGGCGCGGTGGCCCGGCAGAAGAACCGAAGGCGGCGACAGAAGAACGGAAGGCAGCGGCGACAGAAGACCGGGCCACCGCCTGCAAAAGAGCTACAAGAAGGCGCGGTGGCCCGGCAGAAG
Organism: Lithobates pipiens; assembly: GCF_037356315.1. Classification (NCBI taxonomy): domain Eukaryota; kingdom Metazoa; phylum Chordata; class Amphibia; order Anura; family Ranidae; genus Lithobates; species Lithobates pipiens. The sequence continues at coordinate 585,223,567 of NW_027507758.1, read as the reverse complement.
AACCGAAGAGGGGGACAAGACCCCCGAAGTCGGGAGAAGAGGCCGGCGGCGGGGAGGAAGAAAGCCGGACTCCTCCGCTAGTAAAAGAGCTACACACAGATAGCGGAGGAGTCCGGCGAGAAGACCCCCGAAGACGGAAGACCCCCGGAGCTGTGCAATAAAATATTTTTTCCCTGTGTTGTGTTTTTTTTTGTACTTTATTTCACAGGTGAATGGGTAGGGGTACATTGTACCCCATACTCATTCACATAGGGTGGGGGGCCGGTATCCGGGGGCCCCCTTCTTAAAGGGGGCTCCCGGATTCCGATAAGCCCCCCGCCCGCAGACCCCGACAACCAACGGCCAGGGTTGTCGGGAAGAGGCCCTTGTCCTCATCAACATGGGGACAAGGTGCTTTGGGGTGGGGGGGCCGCGCGGCCCCCCCTTCCCCAAGGCACCCCCCCATGTTGAGGGCACGCGGCCTGGTACGGCTCAGGAGGGGGGGGCGCGCTCGCTCGCCCCCCTTTCCTGGCCGGCCGGGTAGCGTGCTCGGACAAGGGTCTGGTGTGGACTTTGGGGGAACCCCCACGCCGATTTTTTTCGGCGTTGGGGTTCCCCTTTAAGCCCATTCCAGGCGGCGGAGCCCGCGACGTCTCCTTCGCGGGCCCCGCCTACCTGTACACGCGCTCGAAATGGGCGGATTTGCCTCCTCCTTACGTGGGCGAGTCCGTTCATTTCAAAAGTTGAGCGAACTGTTTGGCAAACAGTTGGCTGAAACAGTCCGCTCGTGTGTGGGCAAGTCCGCTCATGCAAATTTTGAGCGGACTGTTTGCCGAAACTGTTTGACGAACAAGGTTGGGCAAACAGTCCGCGCGTGTGTACGCGGCCTGATCGAACCAGTTGGTCGGAAAATATTTCCAACATGTTGGAAAATTGGGTCCGACGGATATTCCCGATGGAATCAGTCTGATGCATACCACACACAGTCGGATTATCCGACACCACGGTCCGATAAGACACATTCCGATGGATTCTCTGACCGTGTGTACAAGGGCAAAGAGTAACCAGCACACCAAAAACAGGCCCTGTACCAACGTCCAGGAAAAGAAGGCCAACAAGGAAAAATTAGTAACAAAGGTGAGTATGCGGCACAAAAAATAATGTGAAATGATGTCTAGAGGCTGGACACCAAGAAAGAGACATTGCTGATCAGCAGAAACACAGCTTTATGGATGATGCAAATGTGTCTGTACAAAGCAACCAAGCTCTTGGATTGTTTAAGAAGAAAGATTTCTATGGCAATGCAATTCAGAAGAGATCCTATGGAGACAGGAAGCAGAATCTTTGTGAGAGTATCCAAGAGAGCAGGGGCTTGATTTTCCTCTGGTATATAGCCTGCCATTAAGACTGAGAAGGAGGTCAGGTGATTACAGGCACAGTAGGTACTACCATTGATAACTGTAGTATTACAACCCTCTGATGATCATTCATTTGTATCTAAATTTCAATACACACATCCTGAAGTCTTATTACATGTGATTTTGTTACATGTGAAGTTCATACACAGGCAGTCCTTGAGTTGCGAAGGGGTTAGGGACTGGCGGTTTGTTCTTGAGCCAGATTTTTTGTAAGTCGGGAGTGCATGCGCAGAACGGCAGAAACAATGTTTTCCGATGTTCTGTCAAGTAACCGCGCATGCGCAAACGTAGTTTTCTAATGTTTCCGATGTTTTCCGATGTGCCCGCCACCGTTCGTAAGTTGGAGTCATTTGTAAGTCGGAGGTTCGTAACTCTGGGACTCCCTGCAAACATTTAGAGAGTGCTCACTATTATTATTTACTATGGCAGCAATTGTCCATATGGAACTGGTCAAAAAATAAGAGAGGCCATCAGAATTGTGAAACGGAAGGTTAAAGCTACCATTAGTTGGTGCATAGGCAATGGATCGTACATTAATGACAATCCCATAGGATTTATTAATGCTGTGTGCAGATAGAGACACAGTGGCCCCTGACAAAAGCTTTACATGGCCGGACTCACTGAAACCATCAGGATAGAAGGCAGTGCAAGAAATGTCCATAAAAGGGTAGGACATATGGAAGGATTCATCTGTAGTTTTCATTGCCGAAAAGACATTCTGCGTGCTTTGCACCATTTTTAGATTAAGATCCTGATGTGCTGATATGGGCGTTCGTCTGACCAGCATTGGAAACTATTGGCTGCAAGAAAGGAAAGTTGATAAAATAATTCAACATTTTACATTTTTAAAATGGAATTTACAGGCTTTTAAAATGGTTTATAAAAAAAATAGATGGGAAAATAATCAGCTTATTATTCCACTTTAAAACAAAGAAAATATTGTAGTAATGTATATTTAATGTCTAAACTTTAAACTACTGTATATTTTGCCATCTGTTTTTCACTGGCGAGATTTACCTTTAAACCTTAAACGCAACCAGAAATGAGCTGAAATCCCTCCAAAGTCAGAAAAATCTTTCTTGTAATCCAACTCAAATTTTGGGAATTTTTCCTCACTTTCAGTCCTGGTCAATGGCCAGCAGAATAAATAGGGAGAGTAACTCTCCCCAGTGGGGACACAGACAAGAATATAGAAAAACTGACAGGGGTTCTACCCCCTCAGCAATTTTTAGAAAGCTAAAAAAAAAAATTGACTTTAGATAAACTCTATGTGGTTTACATGCTGATATGTTTCCATGAGTTACTTAATTGCCAATATATCAAATACTCCCAATGAAAGATCCAAGTAATGACTTTATTCAAAAATCCATAAGCGCAACATGAAAATAGGATGTACGGACAGAGGAGCAAAGATATGTTTCCTTGAGTTACTTAAAGCAGAGCTCCACCCAAAAGGGGAAGCTCCGCTTGTCTGCCACTCCCTTCTCCACTGCCACATTTGCCACCTTTTGGAGGGAAGGGGGGAGGGTACCTGGTTTTGACAGGTACCCACTTCTGCCTCAGTTCGCCCCCTCAACCCCCTCCTCCTTCCCCCTGCTGTCGACCCATTCACAAAGCACCCCCCTTAACCATACCAGGCCATACGCCCTCAACATAGGGGGGGTGCTTTGGGGCAGGGGGGACAGTGCCCCAAAGCATCTTGCCCCCATGTTGATGGGGACAAGGGCCTCTTCCCCACAACTATGAGCAATGGTTGTGGGGTTTGTGGGCGGGGGGCTTATCGGAATCTGGAAGTCCCCTTTAAAGTGTATTTTTTCCCCCAAAAATTGAAAAACCGTTGCACAAATATCATGTCACATAAAAAATTGCTACAATAAAACATTTTTTCTTTAGGGCCTTTGCTTTTGGAGAATATATAATGTATTGGGAGTAAAAATTAAGATTTTTCTATGTATGTGAGAAAGTGTCAGAACTGGCTTGGGCAGCAAGTAGTTAAACAAACAGTAGTAGAGAGGAATAAATCAATTTGCATGGAGAACTCTAAGGCCGCGTACACACGGGCGGACTGTTCGCCCAACTTTGTCCGCTGAACAGTGTTTGTGCGGACAGTCCGCTCGTGTGTGGGCTTTCAGCGGACAGTTTCAGCGGACAGTTTGACGAACAAGGTTTTTCGGAAATTCCGTAAAACTGTCCGCTGAAACCTTGTTTCAGCGAACAGTCCGCTCGTGTGTAGGCTTGTTCGTCAAACAAAGTTGCGCGCATGCTCAGAAAGGATTTACACGCCGAAAGTTATAATGCAGTGTATAGGACGTCGTATTTTTCGTCCCGTCGTACGTGCCGTTCACGTCATCGCGCACGGTTTCAGCAAACTGTTCGTTCGTCGTGTGTGGCCATGTCCGTCCATGCTAATTTTGAGCGGACTGTTTGCCGAAACTGTTTGACGGACAAAGTTGGGCGAACAGTCCGCGCGTGTGTACGCGGCCTCACTCTGTAGTAAAGTTTTCTTTGGAATGTGGATAACATATTTAGGAGACTATATGAAGGTATAAAACCTCCTTATTGGGGCAATGATGTCACATTTGTATCAAATTAAAACTGATTAAAATCCATTAAAGTTTCCCTTTAAAGCTGAACTCCATGTAAAGGCTAAATATACACATGAAATTCAAATATGGGATCTTTTACACCTGCCAAAATATATGTATTTTTTTTCATCCAACCCTGAGATTTACAGAGCTTTGCCACACAGGACAGCCCTATCCTGCAGGGCAGAAGACCTGTATCTCCAGGCATTTAAAAAAAATGATGGATAGAGTGGGGAAAGCTTAGACCATCTGTCAAATTTTTAATACTTGTGCACCACCGAGGAGAATGATCACTCGGTTTGCCCCAATGACCATTGTCACTTAAAGAGAAATGGAGGAGAAAAAGTGGTCCCCAGAACAAAAAGTAGGGGAAAATTTTCCAATGGGGTCACCTCTTCTGGGTGCAACAGTCTAAGAGGGGAATTCTCCTCAATTGGAAGATTTCTTTTAATTTCTTGTGTTTCTGTGACAGAAAATAAAGGAAATTTCCTCAATTGTGCACAAACAGCAAAAAAAATAAGTGTTTTCAACCTTTCCAAACTTTATTCAGTACTAAAAAAAGGAATTGGCTACACATACACTCGTCCTTTCTCTTTTGGTGGTATTTAACCACTGGGTTTTTTTATTTTATTATTTTTTTACTGTATAACCAAAAAACAAAACAGAAACATTTGAAAAAAAAAACAAACAACAACATTTTCTTAATTTCTGTTATAAAATGTTGTGTAAATGTTTTTAGAGTCTACACACTATGGTATATACAGTATATTTGAAAATTGATCACTCCTGATGTACTGACTGCCTATCTCATTTCTTAAGGCCATAAAATGCCAGGACAGTACCAATATCCCCCAAATGACACCTTTGTGGAAAGTAGTCAGTCCAAGGTATTTAGTAAGAGGCATGGTGAGTTTTTTGCAGTTGTAATTTTTTACCACAATTTTTTTGAAGATTAAGAAATTCATTTTTTTTATTTTGTTGAAATGTTTTTTTTTTTTTACATGCTGTCACCGGAGAAATACAGTGTCATCATATGACTGCTGTGGCGGTGATCAGGAATACTGACTGGTGATAGTATGTATTTTCAATTTTTTTTAACTTTTTTCCTTTGACACTTTTTCTTTTTTATTTTACATTTTGTTTTTACATACTGTGACCAGAGCAGTACAGTACATTACAGTACAGAGCAGTACAGTGTTATCATAGTAACATTGTACTACTCTGGAGAGGTGATCAGGATTTATTTTTACACTATGATTGCTTATGCAGCGCTGATAATTTTTGCCTACTAATGTAATGTTGATGTTTTACAATGTAAGCCTATGGACAATTCTATAGCTTAGTATTTGGCACCATCTAGCGGCCAAACACAGATAGTGAACTGAAACGAATATTGCTTTCACAAAGCACAAAGATTGAATACAGGAAGTGACCTTTATTTACTTTGGAAGATTGACCTTTACCCAGGATGCTTATTGACCTACCCATGGACACCCTCTCTGACAGTGCATGCTGGGTAGAACATAAAAGGAGCCAGTCGGCCATTTTAGGTCTCTTCTGAATGCATGGCCTGTCTATGAGGACTTGTGAAGAGGCCTCCCAGAAGAAGTGACCTACAGCCATTGCAGAGCACAACTCCAACAGTTTGTGTGAGTGACCTGACGGTGCCAGAGACACAGTGACTGGATTGGAGAGATCCAGAGACACTCATTTGAGCACCAGAGGACCGGGTTCACCCAGCATAGTGGAACGGAGCCAGTTGACAGAGAAGCAAGCTGTAATCATCAGACCAAAGCTACTATACAGAGCTCCGATCCAGTTGGTGAGCGGGTTGCAACCCATAGTTTATTAATTTTGCACCTAGTCAGACTTATATACAGGCCTCGCTGGGATCTGTAGTCCTACGGAGGAGAAGTACAACAACTGACACTAGGCAGGCATAAGGCCTATCTGCTATTGCATCTCAAGCCTTGTATCGTAGTTACTGAAGTTACACCAGAAGCATCTCAATCTCAACTTGAATTACTTTAACCCTTGGATTACAAATCACAAGGAATTATCCTAGCTTATCCCATATTTATGCATATTGTTTGTAACTGTTTTATCAAAGTTCATTGTCCTGTCAATCTATGTTGGATGGCAGTACAATTGCTGTAATCACCTATCTACAAATATATATATAGTAAAATATACTTTGGTTAAGTACCTTGTTGTGTGGAGTATTGTTTTCTCCCAGCAGGTGGAGCCAGTGGATTCTGAGAGGACAATACAGGTATATTGTGATATATTATATTGTACTGTATTGTATTGCACCACAGCTGTGTCAAGGGCCCAAATCAAACCAGCAGCTCCTTCGGGGTCAGTGTTACATGTGGGTGCTCGTCCGGGATCCTGTATTCTGCAGTCAACCCCCCTCTAGAGGACACTCCTATAGCACCATTATGGACTCAGTAATGGCTATCCAATGGAGCCAAAAATATGGGAGTAAATTGGAGAGGACCACAGTTCTGAGGTTGCCAGGAGATCAGTGGTTTGAGAAAGAGGTGTGGCAGTTGATAAGGAGGGTGGTGCCAGACCAGGGGTCTTCCCTTTTGGACCTGAAGCAAGACGTTCAGGAGGATTTCACTTATGTCCTCCTAGAATGGAAAGAGTACACTCCAGTAGAGTTCAGAAAGGGAGTGGTGAGCCTAACAGAGGATCTCAATGGTCAGGTGATTCCAGTACAAGAGTCAGTGGAGGAAGAAGAGAAATCATCAGGTACACCACCAGAGAGCCCCATGACAAGAAGCTTGATCGGGGAAAGTCTAAACCCCATGTGTCAGGCCACCGGGGAAAGCCCTCTGACTGGGATGCCACCCGCATCATTCTACCTGGACATGAGCTACCTAGTGGATAGTCTAGTACATAGCCACCAGACGTCCACCAATGAGAGGTATCAGAAGCTACCGACCTTCTCAGGTCAGATACCAAGACCTGAAGGGGGGGAAGGATTCGAGGGTGGGAGAGATCAGGCCATGCAAGCGCTAGAAGACTGGAATGAGCAAAAGCTAGTGGGAAGATGGCGAATTAGTGAAAGCTGGTTGAGTCCAGCAGCCGATGTCATCAGAAACTTTAGAAGTGGGAAAACCAGATTGTGAAGCAGAGGATTACACCGAAGCCATTTCTTATGCCATTTATGGAAGAGTGGAAAAACTATCTGATCTGATGTATAATTTTGAGCATACCCATCAGATGAGAGGAGAGAAGCTATCGGCCTACATTGTCCGCATAGACCAGATCCTACACCAGATCATTTGGAAGAAGGGCATTGATCCCAGGGAGGTGGACAAAACCAGGTTGGACTGGGCGCTACAAGGAGCTAGGCCAAATCACCTCATTGCTCACTGATTACTCCTGAAAGGCACTGAAAATGCCCCTTGTTACCCAGAATTGATCCAGCTGGTGAAAGAAGAAGAGGCTATCCTAGACGAAAAGGATAAAGAGGCTCGGCTCGTCACAGGGACCATTACGAAGAAAGAGAAGGTTGCGCCACAATTGGTACAGGTGGAAGAAAGTGATGAGGAATAAGAGTGGGGAGAACACCCCGAGAGTCCTATTGTGCAGCCCACCCCAAGGATTACCTTGGAACAAACCATAGTTGAACTGGCACAATCACAGGCTGATTTACAAAAAAACCTTCTGTGGGTTTCAGCAGAAAGTTGATAAGGTGATGAAAACCCAAGCTGTTATACAAAAGTAACTTTCGGAAGTGAAACACGCTGTACCCACCTCTACGGTTGGAAGAAGGGTTGTGACCCTTCCCCCAGTTCCGAAGTGCGATCAATGTGGGGAAGTTGGACATTTTATCGCAAAGTGCCCAAATAAGGGAAATTAAACAGGCATAGCAATGGAAGTTGCCAAAGCATTGAAGAAAATACCCACGAGAAGCCGGCAGAAAAACTTCAGGGGGCCCCAGTGAAGGAGTCAACTGGGCGCCCTGTCACAACAGTCAACTCCAAACCCAAGCCAGACCTCTGGAACCACAGCTAAGTTCAAGCGAAAGGAAAAGAGATCACGGAAGCCAAGTGTGAAGGTGCAAGCCACCAAGCAGGCAAAAAGTACCACCTCCCATGGGCCTCCTCTCAATTTAATGGGGCTCTCCCCAATTTTCCCTACCCAGGTAGAAGGGATATACACAAGAGCCCTGCTGGACACTGGAGCTCAATAGCTCAAGTGACATTGCTCTACAGGTACTTCCATGACAAACATCTCAAGCACTTGCCTTTACAGAAATTGGAGGAACTAGAGATATGGGGGTTAGGTACTCAGAACTTCCCATATGCTGGCTACCTGCCAGTCAAACTCACTTTTGACCCAAGTACAGCAGGATAGGCTGAGACCTTGGTCGTGGTGTGCCTTCGTCCCCCAGGGGCTGACAAACGCTCTCTCATCATTGGGACAAACATGACTTGGTGAGGAGACTAATTACACCGCTTGTACTGCAGAGAAGAACCCCCCCACAAAAATACACCCTATGTTTGCCCAGGTGTATCGAGATCTCACACAAGAAGAGAAGGCCCCAAAAGGGGGAGTGGGAAAAATCTGGCTTCTGGATAAGAAGAAGAGACTGGTCCTGCCAGGTGAAGTACTCTACCTGAGAGCCTCCATCCAGTAAAGCTGGGAAAACCGGGCCCATTTATTGTCCTCGAGACATCAAGTCAAGAAGAACATAGAGGACTGGAACTTATCCCTGAAGTATTGCCAACTAGAACATTGAAGAGGAAGAGAGGCAAGATGTCACGATCTGGAGTCAGGCTCAGAGGCCAGTAGCTATAGCAGCAGAGCAGGTATTCACACAGGTCACCCTGGCTGATGACACGGGTTCACCTGAGGTGCGGGTTTAAGCACTAACCGGTATTCACCAGAGCTCCTGAAGGTGGAGATGGGCTTTGCTGCCTGTTAGTGCCAGGTCGCGGTCCTTAGGATAGCCCCACCAGGAGGGGAGCAAGCCGGGGTCTGGTAGCAGATATAGCAGGTAGGGATTAAGCAGAAGCGTAGTTGAGAAACAAGCCAAAAGTCAGTAACAAATAGTTGCAGGTTGGGATTCAGCAGAAGCGTAGTCCAGGAACAAGCCAAATGTCGGTAACGAATGGTAGCGAGGATACGGACGGCAGCAGGAGAGATAGGAGCAAGATATTGGCTGGTGAGCGCACAATATTCTGGCAACCAGGAAGTGCAGAGACATGGTTTAAATCAGGAAGTTCATGGGAGGAGCAAAGGGTTCAAGGTTCAAGGCAAACAAGATTCAAGACAAGATCATTCAAGGAATTGTCCAAGGAGCTGTCCAGCATTCCAGGTGGCTCAGCAAGCAGAGTCACTGCCAGACACACCAGAGGTCCCAGGTACAAGCCTAGGTCCTAACAGTACTCCCCTCCTCCCAGGATGTCCCCTGGACGTCTTAGGGCCAGGTTTCTGAGGAAACCTCTGGTGGAATTCCCTTGTTAATCTAGGGGCAGGAACATTCTTTTCAGGCTCACAAGAATTTTCTTCTGGCCCATATCCTTCCCATTGAACCAAATATTGCAATTTTTTCCTAGATATCCTGGAGTCAAGAATTTTTCCCACCACAAATTCTTCTTCAACCTGTACCTCAACAGGTGGAGGAGGAGGATGAATTCTTCCAGAAAAAGTATTTTCATGAAATGGTTTGAGTAGCGATATATGAAGCAAGGTTTAGGCGAAAAGTGACCGGGTTGATTTGAGAAAAAAAATCAAAAAAAGTTCCTAAAAACTTTTGACCCAACTTAGCGCATGGAACTTGAACTTTTACATTTTTGGTAGATAACCAAACTTTCTTACCTACTTAAAAAGTGGGAATAGACCTACGATGTCTTTCAGCAGCCTTCTTGTAATATTCCTGCGCCTCCTTCAACATTCTCATGTAATGAAGTTAGCCTGTTGGTAACAGCAGGAATTGAAGTTGAGATGGGGAGATCAGGAATAAAAACTGTATGATACCCGGTGTTTAAGAAAAAAGGGCTTTGGGAAGTGGAGCTATGTTTAGAGTTATTACAAGCAAACTCTGCCGTAGGAAGGTAGTCCACCCAGTCATCCTGAAGATAATTCACGAAACATCGAAGGTATTGCTCCAGAGTTTGATTGGTCCTCTCGGTCTGACCATTAGACTGCGGATGAAAATCCAAGGACAGATTAACTGTTACACCCAAAGCTGAGCAAAAACGTCTCCAAAATTTTGAAGTAAACTGTACCCCTCTGTCAGACACCACATCATCAGGAATTCCATGAAATTTAAAAACTTCTCTAACCATTACCTCAGCAGTATGTTCGGTGGAGGGTACCCCTTTAACTGGAATAAAATGAGCCATCTTAGTGAGACGGTCAACGACTACCAGAATGGTGGTCATCCCTTTTGAAAGAGGAAGGTCAACCACAAAGTCCATAGAAATTGACCCCCATAGTCTTGATGGAACAGGCAGTGGTAGAAGTAACCCCAGAGGAGAGGATCGAGGTGTCTTATTGCAAGCACAGGTTAGACATGAAGCCAAATAACTCTTTACATCTTTCTTGTACCCAGGCCACCAAACGGAACATGATAAGAGTTCTTCTATCTTAGAAACCCCAAAATGACCAGCAAGTTTAGAATTGTGTATAGGGATGAGCTTCGTGTTCGAGTCGAACATATGTTCGACTCGAACATCGGCTGTTCGCCTGTTCGGCGAATTCCGAACGTTATGGGCCGTTCGCGCCAAATTTGTGTGGCGCTCACGGCCCACAATGCACTGCGATGGCGCAGTGCATTGCTGGCTCATGATTGGCCAAGCATGCACTGTGACCCCGCATGCTTGGCCAATCACAGCGCCGGCAGCGAGGAGAGCCATGATTGGCCACAGGCAGGATGCCTGTGGCCAATCATAGCTCAGGCTGTGTAGTACACGCCCCACACTATATAAGGCCGCCAGCGTGGCAGCCTTGTGTAGAGTGTTGGGGTGCAGGGAAAGAGCTAGATAGGCAGGGACAGTGTGTTCTTTTCTCAGCCATCTGCAGGAGTTAGTGGGTGTTGTGTGCCTCCAGCACAGTATACACCTGTATCTACCCTTTATTGCTGTTGCTCTCTAATACAGGCATTTGCAGGAGTTAGTGGGTGTTGTGTGCCTCCAGCACAGCACAGTATACACCTGTATCTACCCTTTATTGCTGGAGTTCTCTAATACAGGCATCTGCAGGAGTTAAAGTGGGTGTTGTGTGCCTCCAGCACAGTATACACCTGAAGATACCCCTTATTGCTGGTGTTGTCTGTTGCATAGCTTGCATATTAGCCTTTAAAATTAGCACGGTGGCTTTGACGAAGGAGAAAGCCAGGCTCCTTGTGTAGTGTGTTGGCATCTGAAGCAGTTAGTGGGTGTTCTGTGTGCCTTCAACACAGTATACACCGATCGTTATCGGCCGATTTTTCGTTCTTGCTCTTCTGTAGTGGTTGTTGTCTGCGTGCCCTGACCGCAGTATACACCGCTATATCCACCTATATAACTAGCGATATATCTATCTTTTATAATAGAGCTTGCAGTCAGTGTTATGCCGCGTACACACGAGCGGACTGTATGGCATACTTAGTCCGTTGAAACACATTTCAGCGGACAATCCGCTGGTGTGTGGGCTTCAGCGGACTTTTTCAGCGTGCAGTCCGGCGTACTAAGAATTTAGTTTTTTTCGAAATTCTGTCCGTCGTACTCGCATTTCGGCGGACAATCCGGCCGTGTGTATGCCAGTCCGCCGTACTTTTGAAATGAGCGGACTTTTCCCGCCCGGAGAAAAGTCCGCTCATTTCGAGCGGGTCTCCAGGTAGGCGGGGCCCGCGAAGGAGACGTCGCTGGCCCCGCCGCCTGGTATGGACTTAAAGGGGAACCATAATGCCGAAAAAAATCGGCGTGGGGGTCCCCCCCAAAGTCCACAACAGACCCTTGTCTGAGCATGCTACCTGACCGGCCAGGAAAGGGGGGCGAGCGAGCGCCCCCCCTCCTGAGCCGTACCAGGCCGCGTGCCCTCAACATGGGGGGGGTGCCTTGGGGAAGGGGGGGCCTCGCGGCCCCCCCACCCCAAAGCACCTTTTCCACCATGTTGATGAGGACAAGGGCCTCTTCCCGACAACCCTGGCCGTTGGTTGTCGGGGTCTGTGGGCGGGGGGCTTATCGGAATCCGGGAGCCCCCTTTAATAAGGGGGCCCCCGGATACCGGCCCCCCACCCTATGTGAATTCACCTGTAAAAAAAATTACAAAAAAAAACAAAACACACGAGATAAAATACTTTATTGCACAGCTCCGGGGGTCTTCCGTCTTCGGGGGTCTTCTCGCCGGACTCCTCCGCTATCTTCTTGTAGCTCTTTTGCTAGCGGAGGAGTCCGGCTTTCTTCCTCGCCGCCGGCCTCTTCTCCCGACTTCGGGGGTCTTGTCCCCCTCTTCGGTTCTTCTGCCGGGCCACCGCGCCTTCTTATAGCTCTTTTACAGGCGGTGGCCCGGTCTTCTGTCGCCGCCGTCGCCTTCCGTTCTTCTTCTTCTTCTTCTTCTTCTTCTTCTCCAGGAGATGTTGACTCGACGCTCTCTCCGGCCACAATGCCAGGGACGCAATGTGCGGCCACTTATATAGGGACAAGGGGCGGTGTCACATGGCTTTATGTCACATGGGTTGGTGTCACATGGTGACCCCGCCCCCTTACGATGTCACAGTCCCCATGTGACATCAACCCATGTGACCAACCCATGTGACATAAAGCCATGTGACACCGCCCCTTGTCCCTATATAAGTGGCCGCGCAGTGCGTCCCTGGCATTGTGGCCGGAGAGAACGTCGAGTCAACATCTCCTGGAGAAGAAGAAGAAGAAGAAGAAGAAGAACGGAAGGTGGCGGCGGCGGCGACAGAAGACCGGGCCACCGCCTGTAAAGAGCTATAAGAAGGCGCGGTGGCCCGGCAGAAGAACCGAAGAGGGGGACAAGACCCCCGAAGTCGGGAGAAGAGGCCGGCGGCGAGGAAGAAAGCCGGACTCCTCCGCTAGCAAAAGAGCTACAAGAAGATAGCGAAGGAGTCCGGCGAGAAGACCCCCGAAGACGGAAGACCCCCGGAGCTGTGCAATAAAGTATTTTATCTTGTGTGTTGTGTTTTTTTTGTACTTTTTTTTACAGGTGAATGGGTAGGGGTACATTGTACCCCATACTCATTCACATAGGGTGGGGGGCCGGTATCCGGGGGCCCCCTTATTAAAGGGGGCTCCCGGATTCCGATAAGCCCCCCCGCCCGCAGACCCCGACAACCAACGGCCAGGGTTGTCGGGAAGAGGCCCTTGTCCTCATCAACATGGGGATAAGGTGCTTTGGGGTGGGGGGGCCGCGCGGCCCCCCCTTCCCCAAGGCACCCCCCCATGTTGAGGGCACGCGGCCTGGTACGGCTCAGGAGGGGGGGCGCTCGCTCGCCCCCCTTTCCTGGCCGGCCGGGTAGCGTGCTCGGACAAGGGTCTGCTGTGGACTTGGGGGGAACCCCCATGCCGATTTTTTCGGCGTTGGGGTTCCCCTTTAAGTCCATACCATGCGGCGGGGCCAGCGACGTCTCCTTCGTGGGCCCCGCCTACCTGGAGACGCGCTCGAAATGAGCGGACTTTCCTCCGCGTGTGTGGGCGAGTCCGTTCATTTCAAAAGTAGGGCGGATAGTACGGCGGACTTAGTACGCCGTATTATTCCGCTCAAAAAGTGCCGTGTGTGGGCAAGTAGCCCGTTCGGAAATTCCGACGGACAGTCTGGCGTACTTTTCCGCCAGACTAAGTACGTCATACAGTTTGACCGTGTGTACGCGCCATTAGGAGCTTGTGCGTGCTGTCTGCATGCTCTGAACCCAGTATACACCGCTATATCCACCTATATAGCAAACTATTTTGCTCGTTTTAAATAGAGCTTGCAGTCAGCGGTAGGAGCTTGTGCGTGCTGTCTGCGTGCTCTGAACCCAGTACACACCGCTATATCCACCTATATAGCAAACTATCTTGCTCGTTTTAAATAGAGCTTCCAGTCAGCGGTAGGAGCTTGTGCGTGCTGTCTGCGTGCTCTGAACCCAGTATACACCGCTATATCCACCTATATAGCAAACTAACTTGCTCGTTTTAAATAGAGCTTGCAGTCAGCGGTAGGAGCTTGTGCGTGCTGGCTGCGTGCTCTGAGCTCTGAGGACTTCCAGAGTGGTGGAGGAGGACAGGGAGCTGATGGCGTCGGTCAGCCCAGGCCAGGAGCCTGTTCCTCGGCCTGAGGAAAAGCGTGGAGCCCTGAAGCTCCTGGAGTTCGTTGAGGAGGAGAGGCTGTACTTGGAAAACCAGCTTGACTTGGTTGACTGGTCTCTGAGACAGCCAGGAGAAGACGTGGAGAAATCTGCGGAGAGGATAAGAAAAGCCCAGAGCTTAATGGTAAAGGCTTCTCGCTGTTACTGCGAAAAAATGAAAGTTTTGGCCGAGCTGAGGAATAGACGCGACAGATCAGGTATCAAGAAGAGAACAGAATTCAAGCCTATCATAGATGGACTGAAAGAGCAGTGTAACATGCTTGGTGAGCTTTTATCAAATCTAATTGACAGTGCCTCAAGCGAAAAGGACTTTCTGTTGAGAATAGATAAAGTTATGAGAGTGGCGTGCAATGAGGGCTCTCAAGCGGTAAGACGCCGCAACCAGCGTCTATCACAGGCGGCGGAGCCCATGAGAGAGGCGGAGGAACCCACAAGTGAGAGTGCACAGACAGATGGAGGAGAAAAGCAGAAGGTTGTGTCCCCGGAAAAGATAAGGACCAAGGCAAAGACAGAAGGTGACATGAGAGACTCTATCCCAGTGACTAAGGGCTTAGGTAGCGCTACAGTGGGTCCCGGCAAGCCTAGTGGTTCTCAGCCTGTTGCCAGGGCTGCAGACCCGGTGGTAGCTGTGGACGCCAGTGGTGCAGTGCCAAGCCAAGGTCAGAAAGGAAAGCAGAGTTTAGTGGTACAGCTGGAAAGACTGATGGAGACTAAAAAAGCCACGGACTTACCTTGTAAATCCCCAGTGAACCCAGCCGGTGTTTGCGGGCAGGGCATGCCGTCAGCTGAGTTGTCGGCTGCCACTGCTGCAACCCGGTCACAGGGTAAGGGGAAGGAGCTCCAGGGTAAGGGTGGACAAAAGACTCAGGTCAGCCTGGCTACCTCTGTAGTAAACACAGCGGTGTCCAGTAGTGAAGTAATGGCGGGACAGCATGGAGGGACGCCGTCTTCCCATGCTGACACTAAGAATCGTTTGGCGGGAGAATTTGGCGGGGTTTCTGTAAGGAGGAAAGCTGCGGTCGCGCCGGAAGTGACGCCAGGGCCGGAAGCGGAAGTTGGCCGTGTGAAGAACGTCCGGTCGGCAGCTTCCGGTATAGCATCCGAACGGGAGAACGTTCGTTCGACATCCGAACGGGTGGAAGCCCGCGTGAAGAACGTTCGTTCGGCAGCTTCCGTATCCGAACGGGAGGAAAATGAGTTTATGGAAATCTCGGACAATCTACCCCCTAGACAAGTGTCAGCATGGGGTGATTGTCCCATGGGGGATGTGGATGAGGTTGATGATCCAGCATTGGTGTTTATTAAAGGCTTGGAAGGGTCACAAAATGTACAAGTGGACTCGTGTGGGGCTCATGAGACTGCAGAGGAGTCGGATGGCCTGGATGCCCTTCTCCGTGACCAATCGCTAAGTGGTCTGGCGGAGGGTCTCCCGGAGGTCCAGCAAGGGGGTATGGAGTTGGAGGAAGGTATTCGGGGCTTGGAAGCTGGGGTGGCTCATCCGGATCCTAAAGAAGGGGTTTCTGCCCCAGGATCTGTTTTGAGGGGTTCACCGGAGGCCAGGCTCCTGAATGCCTTGGGAGAAAGGCGTTCTTACGCAAATGTCGCAGGGGCGAATGTGTCTCTGGGCCACCTGTATGACCAGTTTGGGGCTGGTAATTTCCGTGCTCCCCCGGCTGGTCAACCTTCTGGGGCCAGTTCGTGGTCTCGGGGTGCGGGTGGCCCGGAGCGCAAGCGCCGTAATGTTGTACAGTTAAGGTGGGAGGGGGAAGGTCAGTGCCCTAGTAGGGGCCAGGTGGTTGACATGATTTTATCACTGGGAATTAAAGTTTGTGAAATTTTTGCGGTCATCCACCCTGCAGGGTCGCATGATTTTGATTTGAGTTTCACAAACCTAGTGGTGATGGAGATTTTTATCACCTCTTTTGGGTTGATCAAGGGGACTGATCCCTGGAAGGGTTTCAGGATCATCCCCTTGAGTCGGCAAGAAGATGTGAAAGCCCTCACTATTCTGGTGAGGAACGAAAGTCTGCCCCCGGAGGACATCTCAACTTGGCTGAGTAGGCACGGCCAATTGCAGTGTCCCCTAAATAAGTGCCTGGATGAGCGGGGAGTTTGGACCGGGGCTTGGAACACCAGGATTCGGTTACGGAGAGCCGGTAATACGGTGGCACATGTTCCCGGTAGTGCATTTATCGGGAGGGACCGAATCCTGGTGTTCTATCCAGGACAACCCCGGAGATGTTTTAAGTGTGGGTGTCCAACCCACCTAAGCGCAGATTGCACAGTTGTTAGGTGCATAAAGTGCAACAAATTTGGCCACTCAAGCGATGCATGTGGCCTTATCTGTTGTAATCTGTGTGGCCAAATGGGTCACCCATTTAGCAGGTGCCCTAAGGCCTACAGAGGTGATGTTCCACCTGGTGGTCAACCCAGGGGGGAGGGACCTCCCCCTGGGCCCACAGGGGGAAGTGCTCAGGGTAATCAAAATGTGGTGGGGAAAACCAAGGAAGCACCCCCTAGGGGAACTGATGCTGAGGTGACCCCCGATGCTAGCAAAGTACCCAGGGGTCAAGGCCCGTCTGTTAACGAAACCCCAATGGAAGGTGTAGTCGGTCCCGCTAATGAAGGTCCCTTAGGGAAGAGTCTTCCTGCTACCTCTCCTCGTGCTGGGGGTGCTCCATGTAGCAGAACGTCTCGTCGTGGGCTAAGCCCGGCGGAGGAGAAAAGAGGGAGAGTGGTGAGGAGGAGGTCAGCAAGGAGGAAACCGGCACGGGTAAGCTCCTCGCGGAGTAGGAGTCCTCTCAGATCCCCCAGTCCGGTTCCTTCCTCTCCATGTCGCCTTCCGGGTAAAGGAGTTGAGTCTTCGGCCTCCTCGGTGTCTGGAGACGAACATGGATACAGTAAAATAGTGAGTAGGTCTGTTGAAACGGCTCAAGGGGAAGTAGCGCAAGAAGTCCCGAGGGATGATGGTGGTCCTGATCCTAATAGTGGTGGTAAAGTTCTTGTTAGGAAGAAAAAGAAAAAGAAAGAACGTTATGAATGGGACAAGGTTCTTGACAGGATGTCAGATGACCAAGTGCGTGATTTGGTTATGTCCCCCCTGTGTAGGCAAAGTGTTGCTAAATAATTAAGTTGTAGTATTGTTTAGGTTTGTTTGTAAAGTGATTTGTAAAGTTTGTTTGTAATGTGTTATATTGGTAGCAGTCATTATCAATAAAAAATATCCACCTATATAGCAAACTATTTTGCTCGTTTTAAATAGAGCTTGCAGTCAGCGGTAGGAGCTTGTGCGTGCTGTCTGCGTGCTCTGAACCCAGTACACACCGCTATATCCACCTATATAGCAAACTATCTTGCTCGTTTTAAATAGAGCTTCCAGTCAGCGGTAGGAGCTTGTGCGTGCTGTCTGCGTGCTCTGAACCCAGTATACACCGCTATATCCACCTATATAGCAAACTAACTTGCTCGTTTTAAATAGAGCTTGCAGTCAGCGGTAGGAGCTTGTGCGTGCTGTCTGCGTGCTCTGAACCCAGTACACACCGCTATATCCACCTATATAGCAAACTATCTTGCTCATTTTAAATAGAGCTTGCAGTCAGCGGTAGGAGCTTGTGCGTGATGTCTGCGGGCTCTGAACCCAGTATACAACGCTATATCCACCTATATAGCAAACTATATTGCTAGTTTTAAATAGATCTTGCAGTCAGCGGTAGGAGCTTGTGCGTGCTGTCTGCGTGCTCTGAACCCAGTACAAACCGCTATATCCACCTATATAGCAAACTATCTTGCTCGTTTTAAATAGAGCTTTCAGTCAGCGGTAGGAGCTTGTGCGTGCTGTCTGCGTGCTCTGAACCCAGTATACACCGCTATATCCACCTATATAGCAAACTAACTTGCTCGTTTTAAATAGAGCTTGCAGTCAGCGGTAGGAGCTTGTGCGTGCTGTCTGCGGGCTCTGAACCCAGTATACACCGCTATATCCACCTATATAGCAAACTATCTTGCTTGTTTTAAATAGAGCTTGCAGTCAGTGGTAGGAGCTTGTGCGTGCTGTCTGTGTGCTTTGAACCCAGTATACACCGCTATATCCACCTACATAGCTCTTCTCTATTTGAGCCATCTGCCATCGGCAGGAGTTATTGGAAGTTGTGTGTGCCTCCAGCACAAAATACACTACCCAATTGCTGTTTTTCCCAACTCCCTTCAGGCCATTACCAAGTCTGGAAGGCCAGCAAGGAGAGGCAGACAGGCGCGAGCCGATAAAAGAGGGCAAGCGTTGTCTAGAGACAACAGTGCTGGTCGTGGACGTGGTGCATCGTCATCATCAGCACGTGGCCATGGGACACGCTTGTCCTTCTTTTCGGCAGCTGGACATGTTGAACCGCAAGATGCCAATGACTTGGTAGAGTGGATGACCAAGCCCTCTTCATCCTCCTCATCCTCTCTCACCCAGTCTCAGGGTACTAGCAAAGCAGCTGCCAACGCATCGTCTTCCCTCCTTTCAATGTCATCATCAGTGACTCCTTCCCTAGACCCACCACGTCCTCCTGAGGAGTCTTCTGAACTCTTTGAGCACAGTGTTGGGTACATGCCCCAGGAGGATGCCCAGTGTTTTGTAGGCTCTGATGATGATACTCAGCTAGAGGAAGGCAGTAGCGTGAATGCAGAGAGAGGGGATGCTCAAGAAGGACAGCAATCTGGCAGTCATGTTCCACAAGCTGCAGCATACTGCCAGGTTTGCTCCAGCGATGAAGAGGGAGGGGGTGATGAGGGCACTGACTCCACGTGGGTGCCTGGTAGGAGAGAGGAGGAGGAGGAGGAAGAGGAGGAGGCACATGTCCAATGAGGCAGGATGCCCTCCGGGGTCCAGCTTAGGGGCAGCACACCGACTGAATCACACCGCAGAGCTCCGCCTTTGCAGGGCGCTGCCTCTGCGCGTTATTCTAGAAGTTCTTTGGTGTGGGCCTTGTCTCGCTGGACAGGGCGGTCAGCGCTAAGGTGCATATTGCCGTTGACTCATGGTCCAGCAGGCATGGGCAGGGGCGTTACCTGTCTTTTACGGCCCATTGGGTCACTCTTCTGGCAGCTGGGAAGGATGCAGGACAAGGTGCAGTAGTGTTGGAGGTTGTTCCGCCACCACACCTCCAAAATGCTACTATTGGTTGTGACACACCTCTCTCCTCCACCCCCTCCTCTTCTTCTTCCTCCATGGCCTCTTCCAGTGCTCTGTCCTCAGAACCAGCGGTGCTCCGTAGGCGTTCCAGGGGCTACGCAAGTATGCAGGCAAAACGATGTCATGCCGTGCTTGCGCTGGTTTGTTTGGGGGACAGGAGCCACACTGGGG
This sequence comes from Lithobates pipiens, assembly GCF_037356315.1. NCBI lineage: Eukaryota > Metazoa > Chordata > Amphibia > Anura > Ranidae > Lithobates > Lithobates pipiens. The sequence goes on along the minus strand of NW_027507758.1, from coordinate 585,203,926 downwards.
CAGATGTTTTGTCAGCTCTGCAGGGGCAGGCCGAGAGGTGGTTGACGCCACACCAGCTTAAGCCAGGAATGGTGGTTTGCGACAATGGCACCAACCTCCTCTCCACCCTCGGACAGGGACAACTGACCCATGTGCCCTGTGTATCTCACGTCCTTAACCTGGTGGTGCAGCGGTTCTTGGGCAGGTACCCCGGCTTACAGGATGTCCTGAAGCAGGCCAGGAAAGTCTGTGTGCATTTCCGCCGATCATTTAATGCCTGTGCTCGGCTGGCTGAGCTCCAAAAGGAGTTGAACCTGCCCAAGAACCGCCTTATATGTGACATGCCCACCAGGTGGAACTCAATGTTGGCCATGCTGCAGCGGCTGCACACGCAGCAGAGGGCCATCAATGAGCACCTGTGCGACTACGGCACCAGGACAGGGTCAGGGGAGCTCGGTTTTTTCTCACCACGCCAGTGGGGCATGATCAGGGATGCATGCACTGTCCTTGAACCATTTGAGGAGGCCACAAGGATGGTGAGCAGTGACAGTGCATGCATCAATGACACTGTACCTCTTGTCCACCTCTTGGAGCATACGCTGCGTGGAATAATGGACAGGGCACTTGAGGCAGAACAGAGGCAGGAAGAGGAGGGCTTCCTTGCCTCTCAAGGCCCCCTTTATCCAGACAGTGTTCCTGCTGTGCCACCCATCACACAGGAACAGGATGAGGATGAGGAGGAGGATGAGGAGGAGGAGGATGATTGTGTCAGCATGGAGGTGGAGGCTGGCATTCAGCATCAGCAGCAGCAGCAGTCTTGTAGGGATGATTTACAGTCCCAAGAAACCCGTGGACTTGTACATGGCTGGGAGGAGGTAGCTGCGGATCATGTTGTCCTTAGTGACCCAGAGGACTGCGGACCGAATGCCTCAGCTAACCTACGCTGCATGGCCTCCCTGATCCTGCAAAGCCTGCGGAAGGTTCCTCATATTCTTCGGATCAAGGAGAGGGACCATTACTGGCTGGCCACTCTCCTTGATCCACGGTACAAGGGTAAGGTTGCCGACCTTATCTTGCCATCGCAGAGGGAGCAGAGGATGAGACATCTCTGGGAGGCCTTGCACAAAGGTCTGTGCAACGCGTTCCCAGAGACTGGGAGGTTACAAACTCCTGGTCCTGGACAACGTGTTGCTGAGGCATCGGTCAGAAGGAGCGGTGGAGAAGGTGGCCGTCTGACTGATGCTTTCAGACAATTTTTTAGTCCGCAGCCCCAAGGTATGATCGGTTCCAGCAACCATCGCCAGCGTCTGATTTACATGGTGCAGGAATACCTAGGGGCTAGGTCAGACTTGGACACCTTTCCCACCGAAAATCCTCTGTCTTACTGGGTCTTGAGGATGGATCGACTGACCTTCATCAAGATGAATCAGTCTTGGATCACCCACAGCTATCAAGCACCTGAAGCTGATGTAACCGAATAATTTTTTGGGAAATATCACATCCCTTCAAGACTGCCTATGCTGATGCTGAGTGACTGTCCTGTTATGTTGATTGTCTATCCTCTTCCTCCTCCGCTGATATGTTGGAAGAACATTTCTGGTTCTGGGTGATGCCATCAGCCCAATTTTTCTTCCCCTGTTTAACAGGGGCGTTTAATTACAATTTTTGATGCAATGCTTTGCAGCAGGGCTAATTCCTGCACTAAAACTAGAGTATATGGGAGAGGTTGCTGTGTCGTGGCACCAGCACCAGTGCCTAAGGCCCAATTTTTCTGCCCCTGTTTAACAGGGGCATTTAATTACAATTTTTAATGCAATGCTTTGCAGCAGGGCTAATTCCTGCACTAAAACTAGAGTATATGGGAGAGGTTGCAGTGTCGTGGCACCAGCACCAGTGCCTAAGGCCCAATTTTTCTGCCCCTGTTTAACAGGGACATGTAATTACAATTCTTGATATAATATTTCACAGGAGGGCCCGTTCCTGTGCCCACCCAGAGTAACTGTGAGGACTTATAGTGTTGTGGCACCAGCACCACAACCACCAAAGGTCAATTTTTCTACCACTGTTCAACAATGGCATGTAATTACAATTCTTGATATAATCGTTCACAGCAGGGTGCTCCAGCGCCCACCAAGAGTCACTTTGAGGGCTTACAATGTTGTGGCAAAACCAACACCTTGTTCCGCCATTTCTGCAGAGCATATAGGGCAGGCCCCTACTTTCAAACATCCAACTTACAAACATCTCCTACTTGCAAACGCAAGGAGACAACAGCAAGTGAGATGAAAAAAGATGTACGACAAAACAAATTATACAGGGGTGATAACCCTTCCCTATGTTTTCCAAAAAGCTTAAAAATAGTTTTTTTGACTGGAGCTACACTTTAAAAATGTACCAGTTGAAAATTACAAACAGATTCAACTTAACACAACAAACCTACACAGTCCTTGTCTTGTTTGCACCGCCTGTATACTGCTGTTCTGAGTATATAGGGCCTAGGGGCCACACACATTTCATTTTTTTAATATGGGTACGGGGTTCCCCTTAATATGCGTACAAGACCCAAAGGGGCTGGTAATGGGCAGGGAGGGCTACCCGTGCCATTTTTCTCAATGATTTTCAACCATATTGCAGGAACCAGATATAACATTAAAACCGCAAGCAGTTTTAAATGATGTTATTTCCGTTAAATGTCATTTTGTGCAGGGACTGTTCTAAACACGGGAAACACGTGGCACTTCACAGGCATATTACAGACACCCCCCAGGCACGATATTTAAAGTAATATTTCACTTTTTTTTCACTTTAATCGTCATTAAAATCAGTGCTCCCGCCAAAACGGCCATTTTTAAAAACATTTTAGGCATTGACTCATGTCCCCTGGGGCAGGAGCCAGGTCCCCAAACCCTTTTTAGGACAGCATCTTGCATATTAGCCGTTAAAATTAGCACTTTTAATTTCGAACGTTCGAGTCCCATAGACTTCAATGGGGTTCTAAAGTTCGTACGAATTTGAGGTCTGGTGCGAACCGAACCGGGGGGGTGTTCGGCTCATCCCTAATCACTGGTAGTGTCAAGTTGTGCTCTTTATTGTCATTAGATTTGTCTTATTTCCACTTGTCATTTCATAATATGGTTCCGTTCATCAGGTTTTTCACTGTTTTTTTTTCTCATTCCATGTTCTAATTAATGCAGACTTCCCTTGTCTCATTATTTTGGGTTTGGCTGGGTGCCCTTTGTTGCCCCCCCCCCTCCACCCCCATCATCCATGAACAGTCTCTTTGCACTGGAGCCCCAGCACTTCCAACTAGCAGCCTGGGTCGCTAGGTCCTCTCATTGGAAATCTATTTCTCCTACCCCCACCACTTGGAATGGGCCTAGATACTCAACGAGATTATGGCAATGAAAACTTTGGTGGTAAAAGGCAGCCCTGATTCTGAGAACGTACACACTACATGGACATGCTGGTAGTCCTATAGTGATTCACCCACTTTTTGAGCTTTAGGCCGCGTACACACGCGGGGACTGTTCGCTCAACTTTGTTCGTCAAACAGTTTCAGCGGACAGTCCTCTCAAAATTAGCATGGACGGACTTGCCCACACACGACGAACGAACAGTCCGCTGAAACCGTGCGCGATGACGTGAACGGCACGTACGACGGGACTAGAAAACGACGTCCTATACACTGCAATGCAACCTTCGGCGTGTAAATTCTTTCTGAGCATGCGCGAGACTTAGTTTGACGAACAAGCCTACACACGGGCGGACTGTCCGCTCAAACCAAGTTTAAGCGGACAGTTTTTCGGAATTTCCGAAAAACTTTGTTCGTCAGACTGTCCGCTGAAACTGACAAAGTTGAGCGAACAGTCCCCGCGTGTGTACGCGGCCTTAGTTGTTTAGTAATTGGTCCTCTCCCCTTGGGGTTTCTTTGAGCATTTTAAGAATTTCTATCACCTTTTTTATACTACCCAAACCTTAGCAATTACGAGGTACTTTTTTTTTTTTATTTATGTACCCAAATTCTTGTTCCCTTAGTTGTTCTCAGACACTCTGCTAAAGAATTAATGTACTGTATACTCATGGTGTCTTCTTGGTTATCGATTGCTTGGTCTAACGTGCAACTGTGAGACTACTGTATTTGCATGCACTCACGTATGTACAGTATCTCAAAAAAGTGAGTACACCCCTCACATTTATGTAAATATTTTATTATATCTTTTCATGTGACAACACTGAAGAATGACACTTTGCTACAATGTAAAGTAGTGAGTGTACAGCTTGTATAACAGTGTAAACTTGCTGTCCTCTCAAAATACCTCAATAAACAGCCATTAATGTCTAAACCGCTGAAAACAAAATTGAGTACACCCCTAAGTGAAAATGTCCAAATTGGGCCCAAAGTGTCAATTTTCCAGCACTACCTTATCCCTCATGGGCATGGAGTTCACCAGAGCTTGACAGGTTGCTACTGGAGTCCTCTTCCACTCCTCCATAACGACATCACAGAGCTGGTGGATGGTAGAGACCTTGCGTGTAGGGATGAGCTCGGTGTTCGATTCAAACGCATGTTCGACTCAAACATCGGCCGTTCGTCTGTTCGGCGAATTCGGAACTTTGTGGACTGTTCGCACCAAATTCGTGTGGCACGAACGGCCCACAATACACTACGCCATTGCAGTGCATTGCTGGCTCATGATTGGCCAAGCATGCACTGTGACCCCGCATGCTTGGCCAATCACAGCGCCGGCAGCGAGGAGAGCCATAATTGGCCACAGGCAGGATGCCTGTGGCCAATTATAGCTCAGGGAGTTTAGTAAACGCCCCACACTATATAAGGCCGCCAGTGTGGCGGCCTTGTGTAGTGTGTTGGCGTGCAGAGAAAGAGCTAGATAGGCAGGGACAGTGTGTTCTTTTCTCAGCCATCTGCAGGAGTTAGTGGGTGTTGTGTGCCTCCAGCGCAGTATACACCTGTATTTACCCTTTATTGCTGTTGCTCTCTAATACAGCCATCTGCAGGAGTTAGTGGGTGTTGTGTGCCTCCAGCGCAGTATACACCTGTATCTACCCTTTATTGCTGTTGCTCTCTAATACAGGCATCTGCAGGAGTTAGTGGGTGTTGTGTGCCTCCAGCACAGCACAGTATACACCTGTATCTACCCTTTATTGCTGGTGTTCTCTAATACAGGCATCTGCAGGAGTTAAAGTGGGTGTTGTGTGCCTCCAGCACAGTATACACCTGAAGATACCCCTTATTGCTGATGTTGTCTGTTGCATAGCTTGCATATTAGCCTTTAAAATTAGCACAGTGGCTGTGACGAAGGAGAAAGCCAGGCTCCTCCACTAGTAAAAGAGCCAGCAAAAGAGCAGAAGATAGCAGAGGAGTCTGGCGAGAAGACCCCATCAAGACGGAAGAAGACCACCGGAGCTGTCTAATAAAGTATTTTAAAAACCTGTGTTGTGTTTTTTTTATGTACACTTTTTTCCCCAGGTGAATGGGTAGGGGTACATCGTACCCCATACTCATTCACATAGGGTAGGGGGCCAGAATCCGGGGGCCCCCTTATTAAAGGGGGCTCCCGGATTCTGATAAGCCCCCCACCCGCAGACCCTGACAACCAACGGTCAGAGTTGTCGGGAAGAGGCCCTTGTCCTCATCAACATGGGGACGCTTTGAGGTGGGGGCCCGCAGGGCCCCCCTTCCCTAAAGCACTCCCCATGTTGAGGACACACGGCCTGCTACGGCTCAGGAGGGGGGGCGCTCGCTCGCCCCCACCCCCTTTTCTGACTGGCCGGGCTGCGTGCTCGGATAAGCCAGGCTTTTGTTATACCCATTATGACTATACCATAATAAATTTAACAAATACTGCAGCTGCTGACTTTTAATAAATGGACACTTACCCTTCCTGGAGTCCAGCGATGTCGGCAGCCGAAGCCGAGCAATTGCTCGGCTCTCGGCTTCTGTCGGCGCCATTCTTGTTGAGGGAATCAGGAAGTGAAGCATTGCGGTTTCACTTCCCGGTTCCCTACAGCGTATGCGCGAGTCGTGCAGCGCAATGGGAATGGTCTGCGCTGTCTCTGGGACCTGTGTGTGTCCCAGCAGACAGCACGGTGGGACAGGAAGAGGCATAGACTCCCATGGGAGTCTATGCCTAGAAGTGGGTGCAAATACCTGTCTTAGCCCTTGTATATACGGTCGGACATTCCGACGGAAAATGTCCGATCGGACCGTGTTGTCGGATAATCCAGCTGTGTGTGGGCTCCATCGGACTGTTTCCGTTGGAATATCCGATGGACAAAGTTTTAGAGCTGGGCTACAAAACTTTCCGACAACATGATCCGATCGGACTGTGTAGAGAATTCCGATCGGACAAAGTGCCATGCATGCTCAGATCAAATTCCTAGACCAAAGCTATTGGCTACTAGCCTGAACGTAGTCACGTCCTAACGAAATAACATTGTCACGTTACATACGATTGGATTTTCCGACAACTTTGTCCGACCGTGTGTATGCAACACAAGTTTCGGACAAAATCCGATAGATTTTGTTGTTGGAATGTCCGACCGTGTGTACAAGGGCTATCTTCACCCCCCTGAAAGGTGTCAAATGTGACACTGGAGGGGGGGAGTATTCCGAAAAGCAGAGGTTGACTTTTTGTGTGAACCTCCTCTTTAAGAGCACACTGAATTTCTGGCAGATAAACAGGCATTTTTATGTACTTAAAGGTTTTTTTTGTAAATAGTATTTTATTTGTTTCAAGCATAACATAACAATAAGGTAGCATTTTTCATATCAATAACAGCTTTTATCTATATGACAAGACAGTGAGAGGGTGGTTCTTTGTAGGTAAAGCGGTTGTGGCTTAAAAACAGTTGCTCTTGAAAAATTAGCATCTGCTCGTAGTTTGGCTTGAGTTGGGCTGCATACTTGGGGGGGCCGCATCAGTCAGCTCAGAGGGTGACTCCCACTGAGCACCACACCGAGTGAGGGATGCCCTTCAGGGCCTCCATCAAACCTCCCTCGGCGTGACACCCAGGTTCGTGCCCCCTCCTTGTCCCCCTCGTTCCATTTTATAACCGCACATCATCAGTGCCATTGTTCAGGGCACTGGTGTGCGCGTATCTGGCCTTACCACGAGCAGGCATCTTAACTGTTTGTGGACAGCTACCATCAGTCTTGTCTGCATTAACCATTGTAATAAGCAACCGTTGGAAAGAAATAGAAAAGTTGCAGGGGGCAAAGAAAGTAGGAGTTGACAGTGACAAGGGGATAGGGACACCAGGTTCTGTCATTAGGATGGACTCAGGAAAGAAGGGGGGGACTGGGATAGGAAGGGGGGGTTCAGAGTCTCACCTTTGCGTCCAGAGGGTTTACCTTCCACCCACCGGACCGCTAGCTGCTCGGACGTCATGTAGTGGAGGAAGCAGGAACCACCGCACAGTAGCTCAGTGCCCGTGGCCCATGCCCCCTTCTTCGAGGGGTTGGCATCAACTACTTTTTAGCGTCCTACCATGGCCTATAGCTGGGTCGCTATTCGTAATAGAGATTCATCCAGGCTTGAGGGGATGTGATTGTGGACAGAGAAGTGATCTGTCCAGAGAGCCCACCGGGCCGTGTGCCTCTCTCTAGTGCCTTTACATGTCGCAATCCCTTCTTCCGCTTCCCTGATCTGATTTGTCCTGCACATCCATTCCCTCCCATTTGGTATCTGTGTTTTCTTCCAGAAAATAGGGAGTAGCCGTCTAGCGGCGTCTAGTAGGTGAGGTAGTGCGTTCTTTTTATAACGACTTATAGGCATGAAAGGGACGTGCAAGAGAAAGTAGACCGGAGAGAGGGAGATATCTATCCCCAGGACTTCCTTAATCTGATTTTTAATGTCTTCCCAGTATGGAGTGATTATGGGGCAATCCCACCATATGTGTAGGAGGGTTCCCCCGGCCTCCACATCCCCGCCAGCACCGGTCAGAGCTATTGGGGTACATTTGTGTAATTTGTTTCTTGCATTTTGGAGTCAGCAGAGCTGGAGTGTGTCATCTGATACAGGTATGACAGTTGGGAACTCGTGAGTTCCTGCCCCAGATCTTTCCCATAGCCGTACAGGGCCGCTGATAAGCCAGTACAATTGGCCCTGTTGTACCGGGGCCCAGCCAGCAGGGGGGGCCTGGGCAATCTGAGCAGAGAATGAAAGAAAAAAATATATATATATTTCTTCAGCCAGCACGAGATGGGTCTGACCACCAGAGAGATGAGGAACGGCAGGCGCCACTCCGAGGCTGGAAAGGAGGAGGAGAACACTTTCCGGACAGTAAGTAAACTCAAGGCAGGGGTTGGCTTCAGTTTAACCACTTACAGACCGGACCATTTTGCTGGTCAAAGACCAGACCACTTTTTGTGATTCGGCACTGCGTCGCTTTAACTGACAATTGCGCGGTCGTGCAACTTGGCTCCCAAAGAAAATTGACATCCTTTTTTTCCCATAAATAGAGCTTTCTTTTGGTGGTATTTGATCACCTCTGCGGTTTTTATTTTTTGCGCTATAAACAAAAATAGAGCAACAATTTTTTTTAAAAACGCATTATTTTTTACTTTTTTACTAATTTTACTAATCACTGCTATATAAATGCAGTGATTCCTGTGTAAATGACACTGGCAGTGAAGGGGTTAACCAGTGGGTGGCAGTGTCGGGGTTAAGTGTTCCTAGGGGTGTGTTACTAACTGTGGGGGGGTTGGGCTTTCATTTAGTGAACACTGATCTCTGCTCCAATCACATGGAGCAGAGATCAGTGTCACTTGTTGCTAGGCAGAATGGAGAAATGCTGTTTACAACGGCATTTCTCCATTCAGCCGCCCCGTGAGACGATCGCGGGTATGCCCGTGGCGATCGAGTCCGCAGGACCCGCGACCGGACTCACGGGGGTCCCGACTGGCACGCGAGCGTGCCGCCGGTGGCACCCTAGTAATGGCAGGGCGGCATTAAAGATTGGATGTACCCGTACGCCAATATGCCTGCCCGTGCCATTCTGCCGACGTACATCGGCGTGCGCTGGTCGGGAACCGCTTAACAGCACCGACGGCAAGTAGCCTGCATGCGTGACTTGCACACATTCAACTTACATCTCTACTCATGTCCCTTGTGTCAGTGAGGAGAACAGCACCATGGAAGCCTCTCCTACACTGCTATCTACAGATTTCTGCCTCCCAGTAGGATGTCAAACCAATTGGTCTGCTGCTCTGTCACTCAGAGCTGCACCGCCTCCTCCTGACCTCCAGTCTGTGCAGGAAATACAATGTGCAGCCTGGAGATTTACATGTCTGCTGGAGCAAGAGTGGTAAGAGCCAGTGGTCTCTCTTGTTATAGTTGTACACTGAACCCTGCTTACCATCAATGGTGTACTGTGATGGAACATGTGGGCAGAGGGGTGCACTGAGGGAACATGTGTGCAGCGATGACACATATGTACATGAGGGTAAAGCAATGGAACAGTGATAGAGCATGTGTAAAGAGGTGTACAGTGACAGAACATGTGTGAAGAGGTGTACAGTGACAGGACATGTGTGAAAAGGTGTACAGTGACAGAACATGTGTGAAGAGGTGTACAGTGACAGAACATGTGTGAAGAGGTGTACAGTGACAGAACATGTGTGAAGAGGTGTACAGTGATAGAACATGTGTGAAGAGGTGTACAGTGACAGGACATGTGTGAAAAGGTGTACAGTGACAGAACATGTGTGAAGAGGTGTACAGTGACAGAACATGTGTGAAGAGGTGTACAGTGACAGAACATGTGTGAAGAGGTGTACAGTGACAGAACATGTGTGAAGAGGTGTACAGTGACAGGACATGTGTGAAAAGGTGTACAGTGACAGAACATGTGTGAAGAGGTGTACAGTGACAGAACATGTGTGAAGAGGTGTACAGTGACAGAACATGTGTGAAGAGGTGTACAGTGACAGGACATGTGTGAAAAGGTGTACAGTGACAGAACATGTGTGAAGAGGTGTACAGTGACAGAACATGTGTGAAGAGGTGTACAGTGACAGAACATGTGTGAAGAGGTGTACAGTGATAGAACATGTGTGAAGAGGTGTACAGTGACAGAACATGTGTGAAGAGGTGTACAGTGACAGGACATGTGTGAAGAGGTGTACAGTGACAGAACATGTGTGATGAGGTGTACAGTGACAGAACATGTGTGAAGAGGTGTACAGTGACAGGACATGTGTGAAGAGGTGTACAGTGACATGCAGGGCTGCTGATAGGGGGGGACCACCGGTCCTTCTGTACGGGGCCCGCTCACACACAGGGGCCTGGACAGGGAGGCAGGTCGGTGCGGTATGACAAATACAGAAAGGATCCATATAGCAGCTGAAAGCCGATTCTCTCCCTCCTGTCAGTTTTCAGCTGCTAGATGCATCTGAAAGCAGCGCTGCCTGTTTTCCTGGTGTGGAACACATAGTTATGTCAGGACACTGAGAGCGGGGGAAGTGCCGGTGGATAAGTCATATACGACCCCCTCCCAAGGCTGTATTAAAACACAGGCACCTCTGAGAACTGCCCAGGGGTCCTTGGTGCATCTCACTGCTCCCCGCAGTACTCTGGTAGCAAGTTCCTCTCGCTTTGGTCGGCTCATTTCGTACAGGTCAGTGCTGTAATGTATCTTGTGTCCAGCTGTCCTAATGTGTGTCTCCCCCTCCCCCCCCCCCCCCCCACCTCAGCCACTATCTGGTCCTGCTTTCCTTTCATCTTCACACAGGTCACTCATCAGTCTCTGCCTGTCACACTGCTCTTCTACCACATGTTGTTAACCCTCGCCACTTCTGCTCCTTGCTAATTTTCAGCCTCTTCTCCAGCCCTCCAGACATTCCTTTCCTGACACTTTACAAAAAATAGTCCCTCACTCCCCTCCCCCTCCCATTCCTCTTCTCTGCAGACACTTCAACTTCATGCAGGTGCCTGTGCCCACCACCTTCACACAGGTGCCCCCCACCTTCACACAGGTACATGTGCCCCCCACCTTCACACAGGTGCCTCCCACCTTCACACAGGTACATGTGCCCCCCACCTTCACACAGGTGCCCCCCACCTTCACACAGGTGCCTCCCACCTTCACACAGGTACATGTGCCCCCCCACCTTCACACAGGTGCCTCCCACCTTCACACAGGTACATGTGCCCCCCACTTTCACACAGGTGCCTCCCACCTTCCCACAGGTAGATGTGCCCTCCACCTACACACAGGTACATGTGCCCCCCACCTTCACACAGGTGCCTCCCACCTTCACACAGGTACATGTGCCCCCCACCTTCACACAGGTGCCTCCCACCTTCACACAGGTACATGTGCCCCCCACCTTCACACAGGTGCCCCCACCTTCACACAGGTACATGTGCCCCCCACCTTCACACAGGTGCCTCCCACCTTCACACAGGTGCCTCCCAATTTCACATAGGTGCCTGTGCCCCCCACCTTCACACAGGTGTCCGTGCCCCATACACAAACACTATAACTTGCTGGAATCCCCCAGCCTGCACACCCCCAACACGGAATCTTTATTAGTTAATGAAATCTCACCCTCTACCCCTCCTTGACAGACATACAATTTGCTTTTATTATACTGTGGCAATTCCTCACCAGCCAACAGTATTACCCATGCCCATCCCTCACCATCCAGTCCCCTCCAACCCATCTATATGCCTCCCCATTCCCATATTCTATCACAAATCCTCCTTTTTTATCCCTATACAGCCCAGAATTCCCCCAGTCTCACTCCAGTTCTTCTCTACCCACCTCCACCCAACTCTCCTCATTCTCCCTTACCCCATGGTTCCCATCTCTATCCCTCCCCCCACCATTTTTTTCAGGGTTAAGGAAGAACCCCAAACCTCTGGCAGCCTGCCAGAATCTGCAATGTCAACTTCCCTGCACAGCTCTTCTTCAGGAAGCCGTATGTGTATAATACATTACTGCCCCTATACTGTACCCTCCGGCCCCCTGTACTGTGTCCACTTACCCTCCCCCTCTACTGTACCCTCCTAACCACTGTACTGTGCCCTCCTGCCCTCCCGTACTGTACCTTCCAGTCCCCCTTCTTCTGTGGCTCCCTGTACTGTACCCTCCTAACTGCTGTACCGTGCCTTCCTGTTCCCCCCATAAGTTTATAAGTTATGTTGTGTTTGTATCCACTAATGATTAGTTTTGTGTATTTTTAGCGAAAATTTTGTTTTTATATTTTTTAGTGGGGCCCTGTCAGGTAAGCTGTACGGGGCCCCATGATTTCTAGCAGCAGCCCTGGTGACAGGACATGTGTGAAGAGGTGTACAGTGACAGGACATGTGTGAAGAGGTGTACAGGACATGTGTGAAGAGGTGTACAGTGACAGAACATGTGTGAAGAGGTGTACAGTGACAGGACATGTGTGAAGAGGTGTACAGTGACAGAACATGTGTGAAGAGGTGTACAGAAACAGAACATGTGTGAAGAGGTGTACAGTGATAGAACATGTGTGAAGAGGTGTACAGTGACAGGACATGTGTGAAGAGGTGTACAGTGACAGGACATGTGTGAAGAGGTGTACAGTGACAGAACATGTGTGAAGAGGTGTACAGTGACAGAACATGTGTGAAGAGGTGTACAGTGACAGAACATGTGTGAAGAGGCGTACAGTGACAGAACATGTGTGAAGAGGTGTACAGTGACAGGACATGTGTGAAGAGGTGTACAGTGACAGAACATGTGTGAAGAGGTGTACAGTGACAGAAAATGTGTGAAGAGGTGTACAGTGACAGAACGTGTGTGAAGAGGCGTACAGTGACAGAAAATATGTGAAGAGGTGTACAGTGACAGAACGTGTGTGAAGAGGCGTACAGTGACAGAAAATATGTGAAGAGGTGTACAGTGACAGGACATGTGTGAAGAGGTGTACAGCGACAGAACGTGTGTGAAGAGGCGTACAGTGACAGAAAATATGTGAAGAGGTGTACAGTGACAGGACCGAAAATTTCGAGAAAAAAAGTTTTTTTCTACTTTTTGTTAGAAAATTGGAATAAACTCAATTTTAGTCATACATTGAGGCCAAAATGTATTCAGCCACATGTCTTTAGTAAAAAAAATGTCAATAAGCGTATATTTTTTGGTTTGCGCAAAAGTTATAGCGTCTACAAACTAGAGTACATTTTCTGGAATTTACACAGCTTTTAATTTATGACTGCCTATCTCATTTCTTGAGGTGCTAAAATGGCAGGGCAGTACAACCCCCCCCCCCCCCCCAAATGACCCCATTTTGGAAAGTAGACACCCCAAGGAAATTGCTGAGGGGCATGTTGAGCCCATTGAATATTTTTTTTTTTTGTCCCAAGTGATTGAATAATGACACAAAAAAAAAAAAGTTTACAAAAAGTTGTCACTAAATGATATATTGCTCACACATGCCATAGTTATATGTGGAATTGCACCCCAAAATATATTCTACTGCTTCTCCTGAGTATATGGGGGATACCACATATGTGGGACTTTTTGGGAGCGTAGCCGCGTACGGCACCCCGAAAGCCAATCACTGCCTTCAGGATTTCTAAGGGTGCAAATTTTTGATTTCACTCCTCACTACCTATCACAGTTTCGAAGGCCATAAAATGCCAAAATAACACAAAACCCCCCCAAATGACCCCATTTTGGAAAGTAGACACCCCAAGCTATTTACTGAGAGGCATGTTTAGTCCATGAAATATTTTATATTTTGCCACAAGTTGCAGGAATATTAAATTATTTTATTTTTTTGTACAAAGTTGTCATTTAATGATATATTGCTCACACATGCTATTGGCTTAAGTGAAATTACACCCCAAAATAAATTCTGCTGCTTCTCCCGAGTACGGGGATACCACATGTGGGGGACTTTTTGGGAGCCTAGCCACGTACGGGACCCCGAAAACCAAGCACTGCCTTCAGGATTTAAATATAAAATGCTACAAAAAAACTCTTAGCGATCGCAGGGATCAGGCCTGACTCTGCGATCGCTGTAGTTATGTGTTTAGTGTTTTGTAAGTGACAGTGATCAATCGATACTGCACTTGGGTGGGCTGGGCAGAGGGGCAAAACGCAGGTGCTAGCAGGTATCTGGGCTGATCCTGCTAACAATGCGTTTTTTTGGAACCCTAAACTGCTGGGGACGCTAGTATAGATCTGATCAGATCAGATATTGATCTGTTCAGATACTATACCACTACGGGAGGTGTATGCTTTGCGCGTGGGTGTTAGCGGTACTGGCACTAACCTAGCGCTGCCTGGGGCGACGCAGACCCTGACCCTAAAACCTAATTGATATCACCCGCCGGGTGATCAGGGGGTTAAACCTTTATTGGGTAATAAATGGTGGGTGCCCTGATGCTATAAAAAGCAAACTAACCCGAGTCACCCGTAACACTTATACGGTGATCACTGGTGAAAGGGTTAACTAGGGGCAATCAGGGGGTTAAAATCTTTATTGGGTAGTATATGGGGGTCCCTGGCTCTATATAAAATCCTGACGGGGAACCTAAATAACTAACTGGCTAACCAGCGTCACCAGTGACACTTATACGGTGATCGCTGGTGAAAGGGTTAACTAGCCGCAATCGGGGAGTTAAAACCGTTATTGGGTAGTATATCGGGGTACCTAGCGCTATAAAAACCTGGCGGTGAACCTAAAAAAAAAAACTAGCTACCTAGCGACACTAGTGACACTAATGCAGCGATCAGAAAAATTATCGCTTAGTGACACTGGCACAAGGGTGTGAAAGGGTTAACTCTAGAGGTAATCAGGGGGTTAAACCTTTATTGGGGGGGGTGGTAGGGGGCTACCCTGGACCTAACACTAACTGCCCTGACAGTTTTTACTTTTACAACTGACACCTAATGCAGTGATCAGAAAATAAATGATCACTGCAATCAGTGACACTGTGACTGGGGGGCGATCGGGGGGGGGGGGGTTTGTGTGCCTACATGTCAGTGTAGTGTTGGTGCACACTTACTTTCTCTCTTCTCCTCGCAGTCCGGTCAAAAAGACCGCCCTGAGGAGAATGACATCACTTACTATACACAGCGGGGGAAGCTTCTCATTCGCCAGGAGCGATCGAGAGGGGATGGCCAGAAACCAACGGCCATCCCCTCATCCCGGATCGCTCCTGCAGCGAAACGGACCGCCGCATCCAGCAGTAGGGGGTCCGATTGGACCCCCCACCCGCTGGAAGGCAAGCACGTACATGTACGTGCTTGTGCCTGTACATGCCATTCTGATGATGTACATTGGCATGCGGCGGTCCTTAAGTGGTTAAAGTGTTTATAGTTTATAGTGTTATATATATATAAAACTCAATTCTTTTTCAGTTTTGTATATCATATGGAATGGTCAAAACCCCTGTCAGCTTTTTTTTTTCTGTTTTTGTGTCCCTTTTGGAAAGACTTCTTCACTTCCCATTTCCATACACAACAATAAGTAAAAGGAAAGTGAGCAAAAATTCTCCAAGAAGATGAAACTATGACCAGGTGCCTCCCGTAGGAATATTACCCCTCACCTCCTGTTAAGGTAACAACTGTAACATTTTGGATTACTTTCTAGCCTGGTAACAATTGCCACCAAAAAAATAGAGAAATGGAATCTCGCCAGTGTGGACCCAGACAGCAAAAACAATAGTACATATTTTAACAATTCCACACTATGCCCAACATTTAAAAAAAAAATGGCTTAGAATACACTTTTTGATGTATTACTTATTAAAATTTTGAAATTGAGGTGAGTTTATTAAAAAAAAAAAAAAAAAAAAAAAAAAAAAAAGCAGAGCTATTTGTCCTTTGAAACTGCATGTACATTCAGTCTTGCAAACGAGGACAACATATATTACAAACCTATTTTCTGTCCAGATCGGATGCTCTTCACAATAGTGTGAATCTGCAAAAATAACACTTTATGGCCACTAGACAGCGCTACATCATAGGAAATTCATGGGAATGCAGGCCGCACCTACTCTCCCCGAATACCAAAACTTATATAGCCTATTTAAATAATAACTCAATACACTTATTGGCAAAGAATTGGCCGCAGCACTTTTATTGGTATATTCAAATCAATAAATAAATAATCATATTCTGATAATTTTATTGCATCATAAAATTCTTATATTTCAAACGATCAACTTCAAAACAGCTCAGTCTTAAAGGACTCGCGCATACATAAATCTTTTAACCAAAGTCCCCCACATGCCGAGTTTGAGAATTTCAAGCCCGGCCTACCCCACAACCACGGCCAATTCAATGCAGTTTTGCAATCCTACATTAAATATATAAGCCTATATCGGACAGGTGAACTCCATCTGCTCTATATAATCCAGGGAAAACCACCTTCTATATCAATGTGTCTATATGAGAAACGTCCAATGCTCATAAATAATAACCATATTCAGATAATTTTATTGCATCATAAAATTCTTATATTGCAAACGATAAACTTCAAAACAGCTCAGTCTTAAAGGACTCGAGCATACCGAAATCTTTTAACCAAATGCGCAGCATAAATTTTTCCATAAACCTGTTCAATCTCTTCCTAATTTTCTCGAATTTTTTTTAAATGAGCTTCTTGGAGACATACTAGCCGAGGAATTATCTCCGAAAAGATAATTCTGGCATTCAGAAAAGATAACTTAAGCCTAATTAGGTCACGTCTAAAGAACGACATGAGGTCCAGAGTTCTAACTTTCCCCACATCATTTCCCCCTAGGTGTACTGTTAATACATCCAGAACTGGTCATGACTCAATCAATCTAGAGACATAAAAATAAATAAATAAAGAAATAAATAAACTAGCCCATTGAAGACCTCTAATTACTTTCCAGAAAATTAAAATTTCTCCAGGATCCATAGACAAATTGGACATATAGCAGCGCTGTCATGGTTATGCAGTGATCTTCCTGTGTTTGCTTACCTTCCCTCATGTCTTCAGACTAAGAAGCCAGCCACTTCCACCTGGTGGTTTTTATAACCTCTCCTCTAAGCATGGCTCCACCCCAGGCCCTATCAGGGAGCCCTATATTAACCTGTGCACTGCAGGCCTCAGTGCTGATCAGCCATTGTGTATTCTTTGTGTGTTAGCTTCCGCTTGCCTGCCGTGTGCTACTGGTTTCAGTTACCAACTTTGGCGTGTCTTGACTATCCTTGTTTGTCTGTGATCCTGACCTTTTGGCGTGTACCCGACTATTCTTGTCTGCTTGTGGCCCCGACCTTGGCTTTGTCCCTCATCCCTATCCCCCTGTTGCCTACTGTGGGTGTGAGCTGGGGGACCCTGGGGGTTGCGACCTGGAGCCAGTTGCAGCCAAGTCCATCCTCACCACTGGAGGCTCTGGTGAACACCTGCTGGCTCTTAGACTCCGTGCCCCAGGGAATCTCACGCTCTATCCCCAGTGGGATCTATCCCCCGTCTGCATCAGTCAGCCGTAGGGTCCACAACCTTGCGGTGCACTCCGGATCCCAACGGTGTGCACCTGTCACCTCTCCTCAAGGTGACCTGACAAGCGCTTCTTGGCTCTTTTATTAGCCCAGTATACAAAAGAGTGGCTCAGGATCCAAACATATCTTCTATTACCTAGAATTTAAAGAAAAAGATCAGGTCTGACATAAATCTGAAAACGTTGAGATTCCCATCTCCCTAACCTTTTGATTATTGCATCATCCAATCCCATCCTAGCAGCTTCTGTAGCTGCCCCGATCCTGAGAGAATGAGAAGTAAACTTAAATTGATGCAAATTCAATTTTCTCAAGCAAGCCTTTAATATGTAATTGAATTGATACGGAGTAAGAGGGGACCCATCAGCATGAATCAAAAAAAAAATCCCCTCTCCTATTGGCCTAACTACCAGGTAACCATTTATGACTAACCGGACATATATCCTCATCTCCACATCGACTTAAAGGTACCCAACTGCCTTTTCCTAACCTATCTGTTTTTTGACACCGGGATGAACAATTTGACCGAGACAATCACATTCTTTTTTAGTAAACCCACCATTACCTTTTTGTTTTTGTTTTTTTGGCAGCAACTCAGATATTCTGAGAGCCCCAAAAAAGGCCAGTACAAACGCAGTATTAAATAATATAGCCGTAAGTTTGTTAATTTGAAGAAAAAGATAAACCCGCCATCATTTTGGAAATTATCATCTGAATGTCTGTTTCAGAAGGAGAATCAAAATATATATCCATTTCCATAGCAAAATTACACCACCTGTTCCATGCTGTTGAGTACTCAACTCATGTATTTTCTGCCACACAGTGTCTTATCGCATTTGTAAGAACCTCTAAATTAGTCTCCACAGATGTTCTGGACAAACATAACCTTCCTTGTCTGCATTTGGCGAAATCGGGTATACCTGAAATCGAGATAATGCATCCGCAATTTGATTCTCCTTCCCTGGGACGTGCCTGGCCTTTAACCACTTGGGATCTGCGCTATTGGCAAATGACGGCATTAGCGCGGATCTACTTTTCCGGGACGACGTCTATTGACGTCGTCCCGGGTACGAGCGGCCTGCGCGCGCCCTGAGGGGCACGCGCGGCGCGCTCTGTGATCGGCGAGTCCGTGAGACTCGCCTGATCACCGATCCGTGTAAGGGGTCGATCCCGACCCCTTATCACGTGATCAGCTGTCAGCCAATGACAGCTGATCATGTGATAGAACGGAGCCGGTAATCGGCTATTATTCCTCCTCGCGCTGACAGCGCGAGGAGAGAAAAAAAAAGCCGATCACCGGCGGCCGTGATCGGGACATCAGTCCCGATCACGGCCAGCAATACAGCTGACCACCTGCCCCCTGCCAGTGCCCACCTGCCCACCGCAGTGCCATCCTGAATAAAAGTAAGTGCCCCCCAGCAGTGCCACCCAGCAGTGCCCATAGTGCCCACAGTGCCACCCACAGTGCCACCCACAGTGCCATCCAGCAGTGCCACCAACAGTGCCACCCGCAGTGCCCACAATGTGCCCACAATGTGCCTCAAAGGTGCTGCACCCCAGTGCCGCCCATCAGTGCCCAGCAGTGCCGCCCATCAGTGCCCAGCAGTGCCGCCCATCAGTGCCCAGCAGTGCCACCTATCAGAGCCACCTATCAGTGCCACCTATCAGTGCCCATCAGTCCCATCTATCAGTGGTACCTATCAGTGCCCATCCGTGCCACCCATCCGTGCCACTTATCCGTGCCACCCATCCATGCCATCTTATCTGTGCCCATCTTTGCCCATCAGTGCCGCCTTATCTGTGCCCATCGGTGCCGCCTTATCTGTGCCTATTAGTGCCGCCTTAACTATGCCTATCAGTGCCCACCAGTGCAGCCTATCAGTGCCCACCAATGCAGCCTATCAGTGCCCACCAATGCAGCCCATCAGTGCCCACCAATGCAGCCATCAGTGTCGCCTAATCAGCGCACTTCAATGAAGGAGAAAAATTACCCGTTTGCAAAATTTTATAACAAACTATTAAAACATGATTTTTTTTTTTTTTTTTTGCATCTTTTTTTGTTTGTTTAGCAAAAAATAAAACTCCGAGCTGTAACTAAATACCACCAAAAGAAAGCTCTATTTGTGGGAAAAAAATGATAAAAATTTCATTTGGGTACAGTGTTGTATGCCCGCGCAATTGTCATTCAAAGTGCATCAGCGCTGAAAGCTGAAAATTGGTCTGGGACTGAGGGGGGTTTAAGTGCCCAGTAAGCAAGTGGTTAACCAAATATTACATTTAACCACTTAAGGACCGCCGTATTGCCAATGTACGTCATTACAATGGCACCGGCAGGCACAAGCACGTACATGTACGTGCCTGCCTTCCAGCGGGTGGGGGGTCCGATCGGACCCCCTCCCGCTGGATACGGCGGTCCGTTTCGCTGCAGGAGCGATCCGGGATGAGGGGATGGCCGTTGGTTTCTGGCCACCCCCTCTCGATCGCTCCTGGCCAATGAGAAGCTTCCTCCCACTGTGTATTGTATACACAGGCAGGGAGGAAGTGATGTCATTCTCCTCGGGGCGGTCTTTTTGACCTGACTACGAGGAGAAGACAGAAACACATATATATACACACACACACTTTTTTTTTTATTATTCTAACACCCTAGAGAGTAAAATGGTGGTCGTTGCAATAATGTCTGTCACACCATATTTGCACAGCGGACTTACAAGTGCACTTTTTTGGGGGAAAAATAATTTATTTATTAAAAAAAATAAGACAACAGTAAAGTTAGCCCAATTTTTTTTATATTGTGAAAGATAATGTTACGCCGAGTAAATTGATACCCAACATGTCATGCTTCAAAATTGCGCCCGCTCATGGAATGGTGACAAACTTTTTCCCTTTAACATCTCCATAGGCGACGTTGAAAAAATTCAACAGGTTGCACGTTTTGAGTTACAGAGAAGGTCTGGGGCTAGAATTATTGCTCTTACTCTACCGATCGCAGCGCTACCTCACATGTGTGGTTTGAACATCGCTTTCATATATGCGTTCGCTTCTGCACGCAAGCTTGGCGGGACAGGGCACATTTAAATTTTTTTTTTTTCTTATTATTTTAACTTTTTATTTTTTATTTTTTTCACTGTTCTTTTTTAAAAAAAAATGTGTGTCACTTTTATTCCTATTACAAGAAATGTAAAAATCCCTTGTAATAGAAAAAAGCATGACAGGTCCTCTTATATATGAGATCTGGGGTCAGAGAGACCTCACATCTCATATTTACACTAAAATGCAATTAAAAAAAAAATCGTCATTTGAAAAAAATAAAACAAATAAAATGTCCCTCTAAGAGCTATGGGCAATGACTTGGAGACAGGTGGGGGGCTGGGGGCTATCTTCCCCTCACTCCTCTCCATGTCAGGCCAGGGACAGGTCCAGATCGCCGTCACGGACCTGGCTCCTAACTTTTTTAGCTGACTCCTAGATTCCAAGCAAATTTGTCAACCCCTGCCGTACGCAGCTAGACTCCCAAAAAGTCCCACATATGTGGCATCCTTGTACTCAG
Organism: Lithobates pipiens; assembly: GCF_037356315.1. Classification (NCBI taxonomy): domain Eukaryota; kingdom Metazoa; phylum Chordata; class Amphibia; order Anura; family Ranidae; genus Lithobates; species Lithobates pipiens. The sequence goes on along the minus strand of NW_027507758.1, from coordinate 585,182,928 downwards.
GAGAAGCAGCAGAATATATTTTGGGGTGCAATTCCACATATAACTATGGCATGTGTGAGCAATATATCATTTAGTGACAACTTTTTGTAAACTTTTTATTTTTTTATTTTGTGTCATTATTCAATCACTTGGGACAAAAAAAAATATATTCAATGGGCTCAACATGCCTCTCCACAACTTCCTTGGGGTGTCTACTTTCCAAAATTGGGTCATTTGGGGGGGGGGGGGGGTTGTACTGCCCTGCCATTTTAGCACCTCAAGAAATGAGATAGGCAGTCGTAAATTAAAAGCTGTGTAAATTCCAGAAAATGTACTCTAGATTGTAGACGCTATAACCTTTGCGCAAACCAATAAATATACACTTATTGACATTTTTTTTACTAAAGACATGTGGCTGAATAAATTTTGCCCTAAATGTATGACTAAAATTGAGTTTATTCGATTTTTCTTATAACAAAAAGTAGAAAATATCATTTTTTCTCAAAATTTTCGGTCTTTTTTCATTTATATCGCAAAAAATAAAAATCGCAGAGGCAATCAAATACCATCAAAAGAAAGCTCTATTTGTGGGAAGAAAAGGACGCAAATTTTGTTTGGGTACAACATTGCATGACCGCGCAATTACCAGTTAAAGCAGCGCAGTGTGAAATTGTAAAAAGACCTCTGGTCCTTAGGCTGTTAATTGGTCCGGGGCTGAAGTGGTTAAGACAAAGAAACACTAAGCATCTTAGTAATTTGACCACTTGTACAGATTTGGCTGACAAGTAATTCACAGCATATATGACCCCTTTATTATCCGAATTAATCAGGATTCTTTTATTTGCAAATTGCTCACCCCATATTTCTATTGCAACCACTAAAGGGAAAAGCTCCCACACTACTATGCTTTTGGTGGCTTTATTCGTCTCCCAACTCACAGGCCACTTCCCACAGCACCAGTGAGTCTTCCAAATAGCTGTGAATCCATAAGAGCCTGCAGCATCTTTATATAGCTCGAGGTCGGATGAGGACACAAATTGTTCCTGAAAAAATGATCTGCCATTGTATATATCAAAGGATTTAAACCAAAGTGACAGGTCCTCCTCGAGGTCAATGATGTGGGAAAATGGTGATTTTATTCCTGACATGGCCAAGTACAAGCGCCGCAAGAAGATTTTGCCAACTGCCATAATCCTTGTCGCGAATGCCAGAAGGCCTAATAAAGATTGGAGTTCTTTTAATAACACTTTTTTAAACCTAATCAACACTGAAATTATAGCTTTAATCTTAAAGATTTTAGATTCAGGTAACTGAAATATCAGATTAACAGTGTCAATCTTGACACCTAGGAATGCTATAATAGAGGAAGGAAAAACTGTTTTTTCGCTAGCTAGTGGGATACTGAAATGATGCGCTACCGCACTAAACAGATGTAACATAAAATAACAGACAGGAGATTGTGCTGGACCAATGAATAAAAAGTCGTCCGGGTAATGTAATATACCTTGGTAGCCAGATTGAAAAGCCACAACCCATTGGACAAAGGTTGCACATTTTTGAAAATATGCGCAAGATATGGCACATCCCATAGGGAGGCACATATCAAAGTAGTATTTGCCCTCAAAATACATACCCAAGGAGTTGAAAGCTACTGTCAGTCGGTAGCAGCATGCAACGCACCTTTTCCAAACTTCCGAATTTGCTGAATAGCCTCTTCAAACGTGCAATATGATACTGATGACATGCCGGCATCTATTTCATCATTTAACAAGCTACCTTTTGGGATTGATAAATGGTGGATTAGGCGAAAGGTATTTGTCTTTTTTTTTTGGGGTATGATGCCTAACGGCGATATCCTAAACAGTGAGAAAGGAGTGGAATCAAATGGACCTGCTATGCTTCTACCTTCCTTAATTAACTTCTCTTTAACAATGTGTGTGTAAGTATCCACTGACTTTAAATTTTTAACTGGCTCACACCCTTCACCCTGAAACACTGGCAAAGGGAAACCTTTGGAGAAACCTTCAATTAGGACCTTGGCTGTCTCCTGCTCTGGATATATGTCCAACCATTGCTGCATACTTGCTAGTTTCACTGGGGTGTGAGCTTTTTGCATAAATATCCCTCTGGGAGCTTTGAATATTGGAATTCCTTTTTGAAACGCCTGATCAAAGGGTGGGGTCCAGAACAATTCGAGCACTCATGCTTGTACTTGCACAAACCCCCCCATTTACACTGGTTCTCATTGTAAGCAAAGCAGTATACCCTTTTATAAGGGGACACTGTAGATTGTGGCTGCTGCCTAATGAAACCCAATTTCTGTGGCACCATCAGGTTAAGCCACAACCCGACGTCCTTATTGCCCCACTTCAATGATGGGTAGATTGATCATTTTTTCTAAATGCATCATCATATTGAAACCATCCTAGACCTACAAAACTTTTATACGCTTCTAGCACATGCTCCATGTGTTGAAACAGCCCGCTGCAATACTCCGGGTGCTTCTCACCTAGCACACTGGAGTATATTGCAAATGACTGCAACCAATTATTAAAAGACCTCGCCATAGGTCTTCTCCTATCACCCTCATCTTTCTCATCTGATTTTTTTGTCATTTCTATTGACAAATTCTTTTTTTTTTTTTTTTATGGAATAAGCAACAGAATATCTACGAATTGACCATTCCATATTTTTTCCTTAGTCTGAGGAGAAAGGTGGTAACCTAACAGCGAGATCTCACATGGTAATGTCTCTTTAAAGCACACTTCTGGTACCAATGCGCTAGATATATTAATCTCAGCTGGTAATAGGTATTGCGAATTAACATTAGCTGACTGATTGTTATCAACATTACCTATATTGCCTAAGCTGACAGAATGTCTATTTTGATTAGGCCATACATTACCATAATTACTATTTTAAATTGCAGGTGTATTCATAGTGTCAGCTAATCTGTTAATGGTTTCCATAATGCTATTAAGTGTGTGTGCTAACTTACCTATACCGCCAGGGGGCGCTGGAGCGTTTGTTATATCTGAAGCAGCAAAATGCTGCTCTCTGGTCCCTCCAGTGGCCATCCGCGGAATGTCTGTGATACTCACACTGCTTGCAGCCTCATGCTGTGATAATGATACACTGCGGAGGGTTTGTCTCTCCTCACTTACAACCGCAGACACTGCCTCTGTCCTCTGTATAGATGACGCTCCTCTAGCCCACCCAGCACTGCCTCTGGGCGGCGATGGGGACCGGACCCTCCTCTATTTCTTTTCTCTCAAGCTGACCTGACGCTGCATAGTGGCTGCTGGTTCTTCCAGCCATGCTGTGCTGCTGTCTTCTCTGTCCTGTGACACCGGTGGCTGTGTAGACGGTTCATGGCGGCGAGTCCGGCTGTTTTGAATGTCATTAACAGCTGTTCTACCTCTGACTTCAGTGGAATACCTCTGGATACTGTACTGAATGTACCTCAGCCAAAACACTTTGCTCATTATCTGCCAAAGCCAGTCATTTCTAAGTCATTCTTCTCCACCTTTATCCCCAGCTTTCTCCAACACTTGCCTCATTAAGGTTTTCATAGCCATAAGCCTGTTTTCACCTTCACTGAGCTTATTGCAAAGCTTGTTGCACCTTCACTGCCTGGCTGGGAACAGGTGTGAGTGCACCTGTGAGAGAGTCCTATATATAATAAGCCCTTTTCCAGAACATTCCCCATGGGTCACATGATCATTTGGGATATCACCAATAGCTGTGTGACCCTTAACCCCGCCCCCAGCCCAATTTGCCATTCTCTTAAACTGACATTAACCCAAATACATTACCCTGTATATAGCCTTAAATATTTACACTATTGCTTCTATTCTCTTATTAACCACTTCCCACCCGGCCAATGCACATATACGGCTGGGTGGGAGCCGTCTACTTCTGATAGGACGTTCAGGAACGTCCTTCAGAAGGAGCGGGATCGTGTGCCCGCGCAGCGGCGCAATCCCGATGTGCTCGTGTCCCCCTGGACACGGCGCATCTCAGATCGGCAGGAGGGCTCTGTGATTGGCCCTCCTGATCACATGACTGCCGTGTCCAATCACGGCCGTCATGTGATGTAAACAAACAGCCGGTTGCTAGGCAATCGGCTCCTCCTCTCCTCACACAGAAGTCATCTCTGAGGAGAGGAGAGCAGATCGCTGCAGCCGGCTGATGATCAGTGAGTATGAGCTGTTTTTTACAGCTTTTTACTCACTGATCACCAGCCTAGTGTAAACACACAACACACCACACCACACAGTATAAACACATGTCCCCACATATGTCCCCAAAACACACATGTCCCCAAATAATAAAAACACATGTCCCTAATAATAAAAACATGTCCCCCACATATGTCCCACTAAAATCACATGTCCCAAAGATTATCTGCACATATGTACGTGATCACCTGCACACATCTGTACATGATCATTTGCGTACATATGTCCGTGATCACACAAACCAATTATTATACACTTAACGGAATTTTTTTTTACCAAAAACATGTAGCAGAATACATTTTGGCTTAAATTTATGACAAAATTTGATTTTATTGAATTTCTTTTAAAATAGAAAAAAGAAAATATTGTTTTTTTTCCAAATTTCCGCTTTTTTTGCACTTATATCGGAAAAAAAAAAAAACGGAGTTGTGAATAAATAACACCAAAATAAAGCTCTATTTGTGCGAACAAAATGATAAAAATTTAATTTGGGTACAGTGTAACATGACCGCGCAATTATCGCTGAAAGCGCTAGAGCGATGAAAGCTGAAAATTGGGCTGGGAAGGAAGGAAAGTGCCCTGTATTGAAGTGGTTAATAAAGGGAGGGGCGACCGCATGCCCATTCTGTCGGGCTCAAAGCCTTAAGCCCTCCTAGTTCATTCTTATTTAATTGGATTGTCAGCTCCATCTAGTGACCATAATGCAGTATATTCCTGATTTACTCAATGAAGGATGCTCGACCTGGAGAGAAGATAGCCTAAAAACATTAAGTGTTGCCTTCACACAGAACATGCAGTTTCACTGGATGAATAATTCTGTAATTTCTTTCTATAAACACACTTCTTTATCTCCAATTTCTGTGGTTGCAGATAGCCCCTGGTTGCTGGGGAACATATCTCGCTCCAAGATAAAGCTATGAGCCAGAACTGGGTATGGTACATGAAGAGGTGGATGGAGAATGACAATTTTAGAATACAGAGGTAGGAAGCTAGGTTAGAAGTAGCAGGGTATAATTGTCAAGGAGATTCATCTCTTTTTTTATTTTTATCTTTTTATTCTTTATTTAAGAGTCATGACCCTGTGCAATCAACAGTATTAAGGAACAGAGACAAAAACATAAGAAAAGACCATGGCAGTACATAATGCAGGCAATTTACACCAATTAGGAGAACCTCTTGCCTTTGCTGACAACTCATTAGAGATGAGTTCAAGCATTCTTTGAACTCATCCCTAGCTGGACTCCGAACCTAAAAAAAGAAACATGTCCATCAAGGTCAACCCCAAAGCAAACATAAATTAGTTAAAAAACTGCATCTGCAACCCAAACTCACAATTGATCTAGAGAGGAAGGTCAAAACCCTTATAAAGCATGATTCCGGTTCCTCCAGCGTGTTCATGCTTCCCTTTAATCAACTCCTCTCAAAATAAAATAAATTCTATTTCAATTATCTTTGGTTATAGATGAGCCCCTCCATGACTATTTTTAATTGGCTCAGTGGGCCACTCTGATGTAAGGGCGCTGCTCATGTGACACTCTGATGTAATGTGGCTGCTCACAGGACACTCCGATGTAAGGGGGTGCTGATGGGACACTCTGATGTCAGGGGGCTGGTAATGGGACACTCTGATGTAAGGGGGCTGGTAATGGGACACTCTGATGTAAGGGGATGCTAATGGGACACTCTGATGTAAGGGGATGCTAATGGGAAACTCTGATGTAAGGGGATGCTAATGGGACACTCTGATGTAAGGGGATGCTAATGGGACACTCTGATGTAAGGGGATGCTAATGGGACACTCTGATGTAAGGGGGCTGGTAATGGGACACTCTGATGTAAGGGGGCTGGTAATGGGACACTCTGATGTAAGGGAGTGCTGATGGGACACTCAAAATGTAAGTGGGTCTGTCTGGATGAAGTCCAGGGCCAAATTTCTGTCCCAGTCCAGCCCTGACGGCAGGTAACAGGAAGCTAACACACAAAGGTTGATCAGCAGGATTGGCTTGCAGTGCACAGGTTAATATAGGGTTCTCTGATAGGAGCTAGGGTGGAGCCATGCCAGAGGATGGATTATAAAGGCAGTCAGGTGAGGGTCGGCTGGTCTCCAGAAATGAACACATGGAGACAGGTAAGCAGACGAACTCTATTGCATAACCATGACAGCAGGCAGCATCTATCCTAACAGGGTGTGTGGACTTGATGTGATGGGTCTGTTATATTTACATTTTATTTATTATGAGGCCGCGTACACACGGGCGGATTGTCTGTCCAACTTAGTCCGCTGAACCGTGTTTCAGCGGACAATCCGCTCGTGTGTGGGCTTCAGCGGACTTTTTCAGCGGACTGTCTGATGAACAAAGTCTTACGGAATTTCCGTAATTTTGTCCGTTCAAACTTGGTTTTGTCCGTCCAAACTTGGTTTCAGCGGACAGTCCGCTCGTGTGTAGGCAAGTTGGACGGACTAAGTATGGCGCATGCTCAGAAAGGATTTACACAGCCGAAGGTTGCATTGCAGTGTATAGGATGTCGTTTTTCTAGTCCCGTCGTACGTGCTGTACACGTCATCACACGCGCTTTCAGCGGACTGTCTGCTCATCGTGTGTGGTCAAGTCCGTTCATTCAAATTTTGAACGGACTGTCTGTCGGATTGTCTGACGAACTTAGTTGGGCAGACAATCCGCCCGTGTGTACGCGGCCTTACTCTCACATCATGGACCGCACATCAAGTTATTATCAGACTTTAAGATTTCATTTATGTACAAAAACTTCTTATATATCCCATCCATCTTGGCTTTGTTAAACATTATTGCAGCTGTATTCAAATTAACAACTTCATCTTAATCTTTTTTTTTTCTTTTCACTCAAAAAATTTAAAATTACAAAATTGTTATCTTAATCTAAACTAATCCCATTTTTATCAATTTCCCCAATAACCTGGATTTCATTTCCAACCAAAGGTTGTCTAAACCAGTTTCAATATATCTATATTTATTAATAAAATTGTTAAACTCATATTAGAAATTAATACTCATATGATAATTTCAATATCACACACTAATATATATGCACAGATAAATGTCCTTAAAGGGGGACATATTACTTCATTTTACTCAATTTCTCTCTTTTTTTTTTTTTAAATGCACTGTTTCCACTATCACAGGATATTCAATTTGTGTAAGACACGGTTAAATGTAACCTTCATTTTACCATGTTTGGAAAACAGATTAAAAAATAATTGTGATCACATTGTTTATCTTCAGATTCGTTAACCCGGCACATTTTGTTATAAATGTTTTGTCTAAAAAACTGAAATTGGCATGGTGTCCTTCCAGCTTATCACCAACCTCTCATCCCAGCTACATTCTTTCAGGAGAGCACAAAGGAGGGGGTCACATTTGCATACATGACACATACAAGAGATAGAACTAAAGGTTCCAGCATTCACACATATACATAAATATATCTCTAAAATTGCTTACATTATTCCCATTTGTACACAACACATGCATATCATTCTCTCACTTTATTTTAACGCTTTTTAAATACTTCCTTGCTTTTGCAAAGAAGTGTTTAATTGCAACTGCTGCTTTCTTTATTTTGTTCTGATATCCTTTGCATCCAATGTATTGTAATTCCATATTTCACATACTGTACCTTCTATGATCAGACGGGCAGCCATAGAGCTCACCCCATCTTCCCTCTCTGACAACATATAAAGCATTCTGTTTTAACTCTCATTACTGTTTCTTGACTTTACTAGTTGTAGTGCCTGACCCCAAATTCATCCCACAACTTAACATCAAAAAGTCCCTTTCTGTCTAGTGTTAATTGTCACCCTTGATCCATCCTGCTCACATAGATAGCTGTTTCTCTAGCTGTATACTCTGCATGATTCTTTGTCCCTATGGACTTTGGTGGTAACCCAGTTACCCTTTGTGGATCTCTGTCCACTTTAACCATTAATCTAGGGGCTCAGTATAGGCGGAACCGCAGCTTCGGTTCATATATAGCGCTCCTCTTGCGCTGGGCATTTTTGAGGGTTGCTTACCCTTCATTCCCTTACTTAATTTAATGCCCATAATGACTGGCCAGTCTTCTCTACATGTGCCTATACCCTCTTGCCTCTAAACAACATTATCTAGCAGATGTACTACATATACCTGTGAACAGCACTATTCTTCCCTTTCTCTATAACACTTCGATGGACAGTAGACAGTGACAACATAACATATATAACATATAACCACCAATCAATAAGGTTCGATTAAGGGGAGTAAAATAGGTACCCTTTGTCACAAAAATGCCTTACCAATCAAGAAAGTCTGATAGCTCAGATGTAAGCAAAATGCTTATCTCAGCCGGCTGATTATCAGAAATTCCCGGATCGTCTCAAGCACCTCGTTTCGGATACTCTGGTAACCCCTGCTGGCTAAGTTTGCCACCTGAAATGGATATTTTGTAGATAGGCAACTCCTATCCTCATATTGATTAGTGGTTCCAAATTATTAATAACTACTGCAGTAGGGAACAGACACAAAAGATACGCTCAGCATCTTTCCAAATAACCGTTCTCCTTTATTATGACGCATTTGAAGGTTTTTATACACATGATTACGTAGGTATCACATTAATATTACAATTGTACGTTTATGGTAATAAGGGGCGTTACATAGGTAGGCTAATTCTAATCAGGACTCGAAAGAATGCAAAACATGTACTGAAAACATTATTAGTGCTGTGTGCACAGTGAGGGCATTGTGCAATACATATAAAATAGAATACAATTATATACAGAACCTACAAATTTCCATTACAGTACCCAGGGTTGGAAGATCTACTAAAGTAGGCCAAAAGAGTGTGTAGCCATTTTAGGCGGGCATACGCAGCCAATGCTCGATTGGCTGAAATTCAGCGGGCATTCCACCTGCCTGTAAACCACCTGATTTGTGACATGCCCATCAGGTGGAATTCGATTTTGACAATGCTGCAGCTGCTGTACATGCAGCAGTGGGCCATCAACAAGTACCTGTGTGAGTATGGCACAACGACAGGCTCAGGCCAGCTCGGCTTTTTTTCCCCACAGCAATGGCTGCTCATAAAGGATGCATGCACTGTACTGTCTCCATTTGAGAAGGCCACACGGATGGTGAACCGTGACAATGCATGCATCAGTGACACAATCCCTGTTGTGTTCCTGCTAGAGCAGACTCTGCATGGCATTATGGACAAGGCACTCGAGGCAGAGCAGCAGGACAAAGAGGAGGACTTCCTTTCCTCTCAAGGCCCACATTATGCAGACACCATTGTTCCTATGCCACAGAACACACAAAAGGAGAGAGGAGGAGAAGGATTCTGGCAGTTTCTGAGTCATTGAAGCAGAGGAAGACATACAGTATACATACAGACATACAGTCAAACAGTAAGAGATATTTCCCATCCGTAGAACCCTTGGGAATAGTACGTGGCTGGGAGGAGGCAGTTCCAGATATTATAATCCTCAGTCACCCGAGGAGTCTGCTTCTCATGGATCTGCAAATTGGCGGTGCATGGGCTCTCTCGTGCTTCAAAGCCTGCAAAAGGACCCAAGAATATGGCATATAGGAAAAGGATCACCATTGATTGGCAACCCATCTTGTGACCACCGTTATAATGGAAAAGTCTCAGAACTCATCCCGTCCCCACAGAGAGTGCAGAAGATGAAATCTCTTGAGGGCACCTTAAAGAGAATTTTATCAAACACTTTTGCCGACACTCTGTTAGGTTACAGTGTCATGAAAAACATAGTTTTGAGGCTTCTATTGGTCAAGAGAGGAGAAGGCGGCTGCCTAAGTTGCATTTCTGAATTTTTTTTAGTCCTCGCCACCCAGAACAGTCAGCTTCCACATCCCATCGGCAGCGTCTGCATCACATGGTGGACATTTATCTAGGGGAGAAAACAAAGATGGAGAGCTTTCCAGTAGACGATCTACTGGCTTACAGGTGCTTATTACAATTTTTGACAGTAAGGCCAATTCTTGATTTCATCAAACTATAGGGTTACAGTGTGAGGGAACCACCCATACCCAAAGAACAATTTTTGCATGCCTGTTTGACAGGGGCATATCATTGCAATTTCTTGCTTTCATCAAAAGTACCTCTATAGGGTTATGGTGTGAATCTGCCACCGACACCCAAAGAATAATTTTTCCACACCCATTACAGAAGTAGAAATCCAAAGTCTGTGGTAGAGACTTTATCCAAAAAATCTCTAATCGTGTTCCCTGTGCACTGCGTTGTGGTCTCATCATACAGACTGTCTCTCCAAGCCATTGCTTACAAAATAACATGAAGTTTAATGGCATCCCTGTCTCAGTCCATAGGGATCAATATTGAGTTGGCCCACCCTTTGCAGCTATGCCAGCTTCTTCTCTTCTGGGAAGGTTGTCCCCGAGGTTTAGGAGTGTGTCTATGGGAATGTTTGATCATTTCTCCAGAAGTGTATTTGTGAGGTCTGTCACTGATGTTGGAGAGAAGCCCTGGGTCGTAGTTTCCACTCTTTCATCCCAAAAGTGTTCTATTGGGTTGAGGCCAGGACTCTTTGCAGCCCAGTCAAGTTCCTTCACTCCAAACTCATTCATCCATGTCTTTATGGATCTTGCTTTGTACACTGGTCCTGTTCCAACGTGATTGTGTACAAGTGCACAAACAAGGTACATAAAGACATGTATGAGGGAGTTTTGAGTGGAGGAACCTGACTGGCCTGCACATAGTCCTGACCTGAACAGGATAGAACACCTTTGGGATGAATTTGAGTGGAGACTGTGAGCCAGGCCTTCTCTCCAATAACAGTGCCTGACCTCACAAATGTGATTCTGGAAGAAGGGTCAAACATTCCCATAGACACATTACTAAACCTTGAGGACAACCCTCCCAGAAGAGTTGAAGCTGGTATAGCTGCAAAAGGTGGGCCAACACAATGTAGAGCAAAATATGCTGATGACGGCTTAACTGAAGTAATATCACCACCTGTAAATTCCTCCTTAAATTTGAGTGCAATACATTACTGATCTTACAGTACAGGGGAGAAAGACAAGGCCCCAAAGTCCAGCTGTATGATGCCTGTGAAGAAGTAGATTCACCTCCGAAACAAAACACTCTAAATCTGTCAGATTGCAAGGGCATCTTCTGTGCACAGCCCTCTTCAGATCACCCCACAGATTTTCTATTGGATTCAGGTCTGGGCTCTGGCTGGGCCATCCCAAATCTTGAATCTTCTTCTGGTGAAGCAATTCCTTGTTGATTTGGATGTATGCTTTGTGTCGTTGTCATGCTGAAAGATGAAATTCCTCTTCATGTTCAGCTTTCTAGCAGAATTCGGAAAGTTTTGTGCCAATATTGACTGTTATTTGGAACTGTTCATAATCCCCTCGACCTTGACTAAGGCCCCTGTTCCAGCTCAAGAAAAACAGCCCAAAGCATGATGCTGCCACCACCATGCTTCACAGTGGGTATGGTGTTCTTTTGGTGATGTGCAATGTTGTTTTTGCGCCAATCATATATTCTGGAATTATGGCCAAAAAGTTCAACCTTGGTTTCATCAGACCATAACACATTTCCCTCATGCTTTTGGGAGACTTCAGATGTGTTTTTGCAAAATTTATCTGGGCTTGGATGTTTTTCTTCATAAGAAAATATTTCTGTCTTGCCACTCTATCCCATAGCCCAGACATATGAAGAATACGGGAGATTGTTGTCACATTTACCACCCAGCCAGTACTTGCCACATATTCCTGTAGCTCCTTGACTGTTGTATAACAGATGTTATACCCCAATTACCTAACCCCCAACCTGATAACCTTCATCTTATTAATTAAGACCACACCAGGTGGGAGTAACAAAAGGCCATAGCAGCCTACTTTATTTTAACAAATATGAACTATATATCTTCAAATTAACATAAAACAAATACAACATCTGTTATTCAACCCATTTATCTAGCGTTGGTCTATGCAGGCAATTTGTAACCATCTGTGGAAAGAACAATATTACACTGCGGTCCCTCTCCAAGTATATCAGTAGGCCTCAAGCCGACAAGCTGGCTCAAAGACAACCCCTGACCGCAGTGCCCCCATTACCACTTCCCGGCTAACCTCCGTTAGCCGTAAACAACCATCAGGAACCATACCAACGATAGTTCCCGAACTCTTTCTTCTGCCATATCTTCCTTCCCCTGCACAGACCAATGCCCGCCACAGCATACAAGAGTAACCCCCTTACTCTCGGGTGACTCTCCACACCCAAAGTGCTCTCTGTATACTGTCCTGTAATCCCAACACCCACATATCTATGTCCACATCATTCAAATGCACCCCGTCATTCCTCAGATACCTCCACGTCTCAAACTCCAGGTCCAAATTCCTAATAGCCAATCCTCCATTCCTGGCCATGAAATTGCTCACTTCCCTATTGATCTTCCTCCGAGCCCTGTTAACCCCATCTATCCTGGCCATCCTCCATGTTGTGCGAGCCACCATGTCTGACCAAATTAGCATTTTTGGAAAATCCATCATCAAATGCTACACATCAAATTTGATGTCTCTCGTAATGTCGATCATGGATCTCACCTCCAAATCATTGCCTCCTATGTGCAGCACTAAAACGACCGGAGGCCTGTCCAGTTGCACATGATGATGCACTTCCGAGACCAACCTAACCCATAACATCCCAGGTATCCCTAACCACCTAATGCAGGCCTCCTGTCTCGCAAAACCTAACTGCCTGCCCTCCCGTCTAGCCTCACCCCTCTGGGCCCCCCAGCACACATATGAATGGCCCATTATCCAGACCAATCCAGTCTCCGAATCTGAAATTAGAAGAAAAACAAAACACCACACCATGATCAGGAGATTCTTGCTCTACACCCCAGGCAATCTGAAATTTACTTCCCCCATGCCGTGTTACCACCCCACCACCAGGCCGCACATAAGACTGGATCCTACGCGATTCCCAGCTCCCAATTAATTTCACTGCTTCCAAGTCCATCCCATTCCTGGCTGGCTCTGTTGTCGCCCCCTATCCTGAACGAATAACCCGAAAATCCCTTCTCTTCCAACCCCAAGGCCGGTAGGCATTTTCTAAACATTGTCACAAATTGGAAATGCGACAAAGGGGTTCCATCTACATGCAGTAAAAAAGGGGCATTTCCAGCCGGACAAATAGCCAAAAAACCCTCAACTGCCCCCACCGGGCACAGCGGTGAATCCCGCACCAGAAACACCTGTACCAAATTCCCTTTTCCTATTTGATCTGTCTTAGATCTACGTAACCATACTGAAAACCCTTCCTCTCCACATGTCACCTCATGCCACCCAATCCCCCCTTGCACAAAAAGGCCAACCCGGCTAATTTCGCATTAATACCTGATACAGACACACTCTTTTTCATTTTTCTTGCAACGTAGTACAGCACCAGTAGTGTTTCATCCTGACCCGTCTGCACTGCGCCCACCCCTTGAGCGAACGCCAGCCACTCCCGCCATACCTTTGTGTATGCCGACCACATCACCTCACTTACCGACCTCTTTATCCATCCAGCGATGTAGCCAATGCTATCCCTCACAACCAAGGTAGCCCCAGCTGCTCCGCATCTGCCACCATCTCTCGGAACCTGTCCCACTGGAAGCGAGATAATGCATCAGCTATAACGTTTTCGACACCTGGAAGGTGTACTGCATGAATGAAAACATTCAGTTGCAAACATCTCAACACCAAATGTTGCAGTTACCTAATTACCGGCAGAGATGAGGCCGTGCTCCTATTGATAACCTGCACCACTCCCATATTGTCCCCATGAAACCGCACCTTCAGGTCCCTGAACAATGCTCCCACAGCTCTACTGCCAGCACCACCGGAAAACATTCCAGCAACACCAGATTCTTTGTGAATCCCGCTTCCACCCACGACCTGCACTCCATTGTCCCTGAAAAAAGGCCCTAGAAGACCCGTGGATCCTGCTGCATCCGTGAAGAGCTCCAGGTCAAAATTGCTAAACGGTCCGGACATCCAAAACATCCTGCCATTAAAGGACTCCAAAAAGGTATACCATACCCTCAAGTCATCCCTGTGCGTTTTCACCAAACACACAAAATATTTTGGGGATCTGATTCCTGCTGTACTCACTGCCAACCTGTGGCTAAACACCCACCCCATTGGCAGAATGCGCAACGCAAAATTCAGCTTGCCCAATACCGATTTGTAACACTCGCAGCTAAACTTTGCGCAATCCTATCAAACCAGCAATCTCCCTCTTTAAATCCGCCAACTTATCTTCTGGCAACCGGCATTCCATACCATCTGAATTCAGGACAATGCTGTAACGTTGCCAACAGTACCACACAGATCCTGGAAGCCACCGGCCCTATGCAAAGGAAATCATCCAGGTAGGGAATTATAGAATTCACCCCGACACATCCCGAACCACCCACTCCATAAAGGAGCTGAATTGTTCAAACAGTGAACAGGATAGGGAGCAACCCATCGGTAAGCATTGGTCGACTTAAAATCCGTCATTCCAATGACACCCCAACAACCCAAAACTATCTGGGTGAACTGGCAGGGCCGGAAAGCTGATTTCACATCAGCCTTGGCCATCAAGGCCCCCTTCCCGTATCTGCGCACCAACCCTACTGCAGCATCGAACAATGTGTATGTCACCGAGCATGCCTCTTGATCTATCGCATCATTCACCGACCCCCTTTTGGAAAGCACAGGTGGTGAATGAGCGGAAATTTGTTGAGTTCCTTTTTTGGCACTACCTCCAATGGGGACACCACCAAGTCAGCCCACGGGGGAGCCGGGAAGGGTCCACTCATTCTACCCAATGCAACCTCATTCTTTTATTTCTCAGAAACCACCTCTGGATGTTGCATGGCCGACTTTAAATTGGGAGATAACGGGGGAATAACCGCTAACGTACAGGGAAACCGATATCCTACCGTGAAGCCTGCCTCCAACAACTGAGCCGCCTTTTTATGTGGATACCTACCGAGAAACGGCTGTATCCTTTCCACCATCACTAGGGTCCTCCCTCTTGTTGCCAACCTCTCCGAAACAGCCCTTTCCTTGCTTGAAGCATCTGAATGCTGGATGAGATCCTCTGCACCCAGAACATTCATGCTTGTACCGGCACGTCCTTGTTTCCGGCCGATTTTCCCTGGGTCAGAAGTCTAACGCACCCCCCCCCCCCCCGAAAAAAATTTACCTGGAGCCCTCACCGTCGTCATCAAGCGCATCCACGAGCTGATGTCCTTGTGGTCTTATCTCAACGCAGGCCGTACTGCTCTCCGTTGACTAAACTGCTCATCATAGTGCAGCCACGCCCTCCCGTCATACACCCTATATGCCTCTGCCATCGAATCCTGGTAGCAAAATAAAGCCGAACAGCGTTCGGGGTTCTTTTCCCCAATAACACTTGCCTTAATGGCGAACGCCTGCAGCCAGTTGGCAAATGTCCTGGGGATCAACCTGTACCTCCTCTTCTCTTCATCCTCCTTCTTTGAATCGTACGGTTTCACCCTATCCAGGTTGAACTTTTCCAACGGCAGTAGTGAAAATATATCCACATACTCACCTTTCCACAGCTTTTCATGCACCTCCTGTTTCAAGTGAGCCCCTAACAGCCCCTCATAACAGACATAGACCTCACACTTCGTGGCATCCGCCAGCCTTGTGATGTTCTGCCTACCTGCATTGTCCCCTGCTACCACAGTCTTAGCTGCTTCCTTTGGAACACTACGACAACCGCGTTAGGATCTTTACTTACAGTCGGGGCTGCTGTTGCTCGCGGGACCCCTGTTGTGTCAGCTTCCCTGGTTCCCCCCACTGGCAGGACCCATGCCGCTGTCGGCCCTTTCCGCCATCTCAAATTTTTTCCACCAACTCCTTGATGCCCGAAAAGAATCCCAACAATCCCACCATCTCCCCAGTAACCTTCACTGTCCCTGTCTTCTGTCCCATACCCTCTGCCAGACCCCCTGGCCCTGTGCTGCCCGACACTCCCAAAACAGGTAAATGTAAAGGTGAATTACCGGGCTGCACAGGTGTTGCCCCATCAGCCAACTGCCTGTTCTCCACCACAGCTGTTCTCCCAGAAAGGGGGACCGCCTCCTCTTTCCGATCCAGACGCATCACCTGGGGACCTCGTCTTCGCATCCTCCCCTTCTGATGATGAGGGCCCGCCTGACAGATCTACCATGTTTGCCACTGGACACGATGACAGCCGGCCCCTCCTCCGCATAGCGTATCCGCCAACAGACTTTCGGACGGCCTTGCCAGGACCAGTGCCCAATACCTCAGTCCTGGTAGCCTCCGCTCTACCAGATGCCATCCCCGACCATCCTCTCTCTCTCCTCCTGAAGTCCCCTGCTGAGGCTGTGGAAGGCCCGGGGATCCCTGCTCGCTCTCCCTTGTCTGCAGCCGTCCTATTAGCCTCATGCCTCCCCTGCGTGGCTTTGCTGTAGTGTGCGGGCACAGGGCTCCCCCTGTCTGGAACTGCCTCTCGTTTTGCCGGGGTTCCCGTCTGTCTGATTCCCCCCCCCATGCGGCGTCCCTGCCTGCCGGTCAGGCGAAAAACACTCTGGCGGCCTGAATCTGCGTGCACGGGCCCCATTCCTCCCCCCTGCAATTGCCTCTGGATCCACACGAGATATGACAGACCCAAGTTTTTCCTGTAGCCAGGCCAAGCCACGCACCGCTGCCTCCTCCCTGAGCTTGGCCAGGATCTGCTTTATGTCCGACATGCTGCTGCTCTATTAACTTTCCCCCACGCTATGGTGACTCATACCGCGCGGGGATCACCTTTAACACTTTCCATACCCCTCCCCCTCGGCACCACAATACATCCCCTTATTTCTTTTGTGTTTCCACTGTTAACCCCGTCATGTCCGCCCTCCGCCTATGTGTTTCCTTACATTTGCTACAGGCTATCTTTAATGTTGCCGTAGGTCTCTTGGCAGCCTCCCTGACTAGTTTTCTTCTCCTATTTTCATCAATTTTGGAGGGACGTCCAAATCTTGGTTAAGGTCACTGTTGTGCCATATTTTCTCCACTTGATGATGACTGTCTTCACTGTGTTCCATGGTATATCTAATGCCTTGGAAATTCTCTTGTACCCTTCTGCTGGCTGATACCTTTTAACAATGAGATCCCTCTGATGCTTTGGAAGCAGTCTGTGGAACATGGCTTTTGCTGTAGGATGCGACAAAGAAAATGTCAGGAAAGACCTACTAGGAGAGCTGTACTTTATTTGGGGTTAATCAGAGGAACTTTAAATGATGACAGGTGTGTATTGACTCCTTTTTAACATGAGTTTGAATGTAATTGCTTAATTCTAAAACAGCTACATCCCCAGTTATAAGAGGTGTGCACACTTATGCAACCACATTCGTTTTTTAGTTTTACTTCCCTTCCCCTAAAAGATTTCAGTTTGTTTTTCAATTGAGTTGTACAGTTTATAGGTCACATTAAAAGGTGGAAAAAGTTTTGAAATTATTTATCTTTGTCTCATTTTTTTACATCACAGAAACCTGAAATTTTAACAGGGGTGTGCAGACTTTTTATATCCACTGTATTAGACTGCCTGCACTATATATATATATATATATATATATATATATATATATATATATAAAATAGGATTTTTATATACAGCTTACCTGTAAAATAGGATTTTTGTACTCACCGTAAAATCCTTTTCTCTGTAATTCACCGACCGACACAGCTCCTCTCTGTAACTAAATGGGTTTGTTAGCCTGCCATTAGGTGAAACTAGGCAAAATTGTTACACAATACACAGAACTTTAATCCTGCCCCAAGGGGGCGGACCCTGTGCTATCAACCCTCCTCCTGCTGCCAGCAGTTTCAGTACATCAACAAGCAGTATAACGTAGAAAAAAGGAGGGGTGGGTGTTGTGTCGGTCGGTGAATTACAGAGAAAAGGATTTCACGGTGAGTACAAAAATCCTATTTTCTATTATATTCACTGACCGACACAGCTCCTCTCTGTAACTAAATGGGACGTCCCCAAGCAGTGCCAAACGAGGGGTGGCAAAAAAACAGCATTAAAACTTCATTCACCATGGCAAGAGGGAACTAGTGAAACTAAACCCACACAAAAAAACAGCAGTGTGTGGAAAAGCACCACTACATAACCGGGTACCCTCAACAGGAGTGATCCCCAAGACCACAACATTGTGGAAGTAATGCAACAGTGCATTAACCCAAACAGTACTGCGTTTTTATCGAAAAACCAGGAAAAAATTCAATTGCAACTACACGGTCGCCTGCAAAACTTTGCGGCCAAAACAGGCATCAGCTGATGCACTGACGTCTACCTTGTAGAACTTGGTAAACGTATGGACAGACGAATAGGTCGCCGCCTTACACACCTGAGCGACAGACGCTTGGTGTCGGAAGGCCCAAGACGTCCCGATTGCTCTCGTAGAGTGGGCCATGACTGGAAAGGGAGGCACCTGCCCCTTCAAGGCGTAGGCTTGGACTACAATCTGTCTGATCCACCTGGAAATGGTGGCCAACGAGACCGCCATGCCCTTCTTGGGACCAGCCACCGAAACAAACAGTGAGTCTGACTTCCGAAAGGAAGCTGTGGCAGACAAGTACACCTTCAGAGCCCTAACCACATCCAGAGCATGAAGGGCCACCTCCTTGGGGTGCTTTGGCTTAGGACACAATGATGGCAATACAATGTCCTCATTGATATGAAAGGCCACCTTAGGTAGAAAGGACGGTTGTGGACGCAACACCACCTTATCCCTGTGGACCACCAGATAAGGCGACTTGCAGAACAAGGCCGCCAGTTCCGAAACCCTCCTAGCCGATGTGATGGCCACCAGAAAGACCACCTTCTGTGAAAGGGTCAGCAGAGGAATCTCCCTGGTATTCTCAAACGGCGGCTTCTGAAGCGCCGACAACACCAGGTTCAAATCCCACGGAGGTAACGGAGGACGCACCGGAGGAACTACATGTCACACCCCCTGCACAAAGGTACTCACTAATGAGTGAGAAGCCAGGGGTCTTTGAAAAAAGACAGCCAGAGCTGAAATCTGCCCCTTGATGGTGCTCAACGCCAACCTCTGGTCTACACCTTGCTGAAGAAACAGCAGGATCCTGGATATAGAGAAGGAGTGCGGATGCCACCCTTTCCCCTCACACATGGAGATGTAGGCCTTCCCAGTACGATGGTATATCTTCCTGGAAGAAGAATTCCGTGCCCTCTGCATAGTTGGAATCACCGAGTCCGACAGACCCCTGTTCCTCAATACCTGGCTTTCAATAGCCAGGGCGTTAAAGCCAGCGATTGTAAAGCAGGGTGAAGGATTGGACCTTGAGATAGGAGGTCCTCTCTCAACTGCAGTCGCCAGGGAGCGTCTGCCGCCAGGTGCACCAGGTCTGCGTACCAGGCCCGCTGAGGCCAATCTGGGGCAACAAGGATTACTGGAATCCCCTCTGCTTCTACTCTGTGAAGCAAACGTGGCAACAGTTTCAGCGGAGGAAAGGCACAGATCAGCTGGTACTGATCCCACGGAGCCACCAGCGCGTCTGACGCGTCTGCCCACGGATCGCTCGTCCTGGACACGAATCTCTGCACCTTCCGATTGAGCCGGGAGGCCAATATATCCACATCTGGTGTGCCCCATTTTAGGCACAGCCGCCTGAATATCTCCGGATGCAATGCCCATTCTCCTGGATCCAGCATCTGATGACTCAGATAGTCTGCCTGCCAATTTTCCACCCCTGGGATGTAAATGGCCGACAGGGCCGGAACGTGACGCTCTGCCCACCGAAGTATGTGAGCGACCTGAGCAGCAGCTGAGCTTCTTGTTCCCCCTTGGTGATTTATGTACGCCACAGCCGTGGTGTTGTCTGACTGTATCCTGGTCGGACACCCTCGAAGACACGTCGACCATCACTCCACCCCAGCTGGACAGACTGGCGTCCGTGGTGACCACTGTCCATTTCAGAGGAAGGAACGATTTTCCGGCCTGAATCACCGGGGACCTCAACCACCAGATCAGGGAGTCCCTGACTGGCTGGCTCACCTGGATCTTCCGATCCAGGGACAACGGAGATTTGTCCCATTTTGTCAAGATCTCCTTTTGCAGGACTCTGGTGTGGAACTGGGCATAAGGTACTGCCTCGAAGGAGGCTACCATAAGCCCCAGCACCCGCATGCAAAAACGTGTGATGACCACTTGCGGTTCAACAGTAGTTTGACCGCAGATCTGAGAGTCAGCAATTTGTCTGAGGGGAGAAAAACCCTCGCTTCCCTGGAGTCCAATAGTAACCCCAGGTACTACAGACGCTGAGTCGGTACCACCACCGACTTCTTTAGGTTCAACAGCCACCCAAACCCTTGCAGGATCTGCAAGGTGATCACCACATCCTCCTCTAATTCTGAGGCAGAAGAAGCTCTCAGGAGGAGATCATCTAGGTAACCCACGATCGTGATCCCGCATTGTCTCAACAATGCCAATACTGGAGCCAGACTCGGGGGCTGATGCCAGGCCAAAGGAAAGAGCCACAAACTGGTAATGGGCTTCCCCGACTGCCAAACGCAGAAACTTTTGATTCCGAAGGCATATGGGTATGTGCAAGTAAGCATCCTGGATGTCCATGGACGCCAGGAAGTCCCCTTGATGGATTGCAGCGACTACTGAGCGAACTGATTCTATTCTGAACCTCTGCACTTTTACAAAGTGATTGAGGGCCTTCAAGTCCAAAGTTGGACGTACCCCTTCCTTCTTGGGAACCACAAACAGATTGGAGTAGAACCCCTGGAAGCGTTCCGATTCCGGAACTGGTACAATCGCCGCCTGATTCAGCAAGTCCCTCACCGCCCCTAACAGGGCCTCCCAGCGAACCGGGGTCACGGGTATGCTGGAGGGGAAGAATCTATTTGGCGGCCAAGAGAGAAACTCTATCTTGGAAATCAGGTCTCAGACCCATTGGTCGGATAACCGGAAGGTCCAACGGGCTGAAAACTCCCGAAGGCGACCCCCCACCCGAGATGTGGGTGGGGGCAAACCTTCATGTGTTAGCACCTTTGTTCGCAGGCTTGTTAGGCTTGCGGTTCCAGGGACGATTCTGCCGCTGCGTGGGGGGGTGGGGGGGTGCTTAGTGCTAGACTCACCACCCTGGGGCTTTCTGTGAATGCCAACAACAGTGCCTGTAGTCCCTAGGAGGTTCCCAGATGCAGAGAGGAGAAAACACTGTGTCAGCAGCAGCAGTTCCAACAGTGGTGCAATGGTCTGCAGAACAGCTTCAGCGTTCCACACAGAGCCATCCAGTGTCCCTCACACACAGGGAATACAGGAAGTGACATGAGAAAGCACATTGCAAGCTGTCACAAGAGCCAGCGGTGAAAAAATAATTTTGGCTTTCACAAAATGGCTGCCAATGCAATATATAGGAATCCCAGGGAAAATGTCTACTCCCCGGGGAAATCTATAGCTTTCCCGAATCCAAGATGGCCGCCGGCCATGAGGTGAAAGTGAGGCCATGAGGTGAAAAGAAGCAAAAGAATAAAAACGAACTGCCTGCTGACACACAGACATCCTCCACAAAAACCTGCCTTTTTTGGATCCCCAGACCTGGATCAGGACTGAGCAGCAACCGCACAGAGCCCCACAGGTGAGAAACAGCGACCCACACACACCGCCCTCAGCGCATGCAGACACCCCCCTCAGAGGGGGGAAGGAGGGGTGATAGGGACTTGGGAGAGAAGATAAGGAGGTGAGGTGGCCCCGAATCGACCCCCCAGGGAATGCCCAGCTGTTCCCCCCACCGAAGCAGGGAGAGCCATACTTACCAGTCCTGAAGAGCTGGGAGACATTCTGTGGTAGCAAACTCCTGCGCAGTTACAGGGAAGGTTACTGGCCCGGTATACTGTGATCCAGACATCAGTAGCCCGGTCATATGTATACCCCGGAGCATTGAAGCTCACCGATCACCTCTGGAGCATGAGGTATGTCGTGGCCTGCCGAGCCGTAGCAGCGGCCTGCTCACGCTCGATGGCCAGACTGGGAGGACTACAAGGATTTCATTAACCAGCCTGTCACCCAGCCGGCAGTTGATAGAAGAAGATCTCAGGATCTCTCATCTTGTGCAAAAAGCAGCAAACCTGCAGTAAAAACATGGACTGAGAGGCCCGCAGGGTTTTCTAGGTCATTCTCCTTGCTAGGCAAAATAAAAACTGAAGCTGCTGGCAGCAGGAGGAGGGTTGATAGCACGGGGTCCACCCCCTGGGGCAGGATTAAAGTTCTGTGTATTGTGTAACAATTTTGCCTAGTTTCTCCTAATGGCAGGCTATACAACCCATTTAGTTACAGAAAGGAGCTGTGTCGGTCGGTGAGTATAAGAGAAAATCCTTTTCTTGAGAGTACATCACGGGACACAGAAGCTTCATTACATAGTGGGTTATATAGGCACCTTCGGTGATTGGACACTGGCTAACCCCAATTAAGGAGAATTCCTCCCCTATATAACCCTTCCCATATGGGAGGTACCTCAGTTTTGTAGCAAAGCAATAGGAAACCACGTAAAACCCAAGAAAAGGATTTTACAGGTAAGCTGTATATAAAAATCCTATTTTCTTGATCATACATCACAGATACAGAAGCTTCATTACATAGTGGGATATCCCAAAGCAATGCTCAGTTTGAGGGGAGGGAGACACAGATCAGGATTATAGACCGCCATGGACCAGAGGAACTAAACTGCAGCCTGCAGTACACTGCACCCGAAGGTGGTATCCTCTTGCCCTCTCACATCCACCTGATAAAATCTGGTGAATGTATTGACTGATGACCAAGTCGCAGACTTACAGATCTGAGCCAGGGAGGCCTGGTAAAAACACTGCCCAAGAAGCACTTACAGCCCTAGTTGAGTGCGCTTTCACTTGAAAGGGAGAAATCTTCCCCTTATAATATGGACCTGAAGAATAACTTGTCTAATCCATCTCGAGAGAGTGGATTTCGATGCCGCCTGGCCTCTTTTAGAGCCTTCTGGCAAAATAAATAAACAAGCAGTCTTTCTTATCTGAGCAGTTGCCTGGAGATAGATACTTATTGCCCTTACCACATCTAGAGTGTGCAATGACTCTTCTTCTGTGGACTGTGGATCTGGAAAAAAGGATGGTAGGATCACATCTTGATTGAAATGGAATCCTGAAACGGATGCATCACTACTCGGTCCTTGTGAATAATTAAATAAGGTTCTTTGCTTGAAAGAGCTGCAAGCTCTGAAACTCTCCTAGCCGAGGATATAGCTATCAAGAAGACTAATTTTTTGTCAAAAGAACGAAGCCTGGTGTAATGGTTCAAATGGTTGTCCCTGTAATGCCGAGAGCACCAAATTCAAATCCCATGTGCACACTGGAGGTTTGACTGGCGGTTTTAACCACATGGCCCCCTGAATGAAAGCCCGGACAAGAGAATGTAATGCAAGTGGCTTCTGGTAAAACACTGACAAAGCTGAAATCTGAACTCTGATAGTGCTTACGGCCAAATTCATTTCTAGGCCAGACTGGAGGAAAGCCAAGATCCTGCTAACGACATACTTTCTAGGATGCCATCCCCTGGGTTCACACCAGGAAACACATGCCTTCCAGATTTTATAGTAAATAAGCCTGGAGGCCAGCTTTCTGGCATTGACCAGAGTAGAAAGGACTGACCCTGAGAGTCCACGGTCTTTCAGAATGTGGGTCTCAGCAGCCAAACCTGTCAGGGCTGGCTTAGCCCTTCCTCCTCTGGGCTGGCCGCTCAGCTGTCGGCTAATTGCCAGCTCTCTTCTCTCTCTTCAGTTACCAGCTGTTCCCGCTGATGCTCGTCTGGCCTGACTATATATAAGTCTTCCAGCTCATTTCTCCTTTGCCTTCACGTTTGGTCACATTACTAGGAACCATCTCCTGCTGTTGTTTCAAGACTGGCTTGCTAACATCCCTCCTGGCTTCCATCCTGCTTGCAGTTGCTCTCCGTGGATCCCTGACATCTGGACTGGCTGATTACCCCATCTGGCTTATGAACTTTGGACTGGCTGACTACCCGATCTGGCTTATGAACTTTGGACTGGCTGACTACCCGATCTGGCTACTGGACTCTGGCTTGCTTGACTACGCTTTTTCCTATTTATCTTTTTATTTTTATTAATAAACTAGTGTGATTAGATTGTACTTCTGTCTCTGTCTGTTTCATGGTTCCTGACAAAACCGTTTTAATTTAGACTGTGTAAAGCAGGATTGTAGATTGGACCTTGCGAGAGTAGATCTGTCCGGAGAGGAAGGGTCCAGGACCTGCCTACTGCCATCTTCATGATCTCTTCGTACCAAGGTCTGGGCCAAGCCGGGGCTACCAACAGAACCGACTTTGTTTGCCTCTTGACTCTTCCCAGGAACCGCAGCAGAAGCGGATACGGCGGGAAGTCAAAGATTAGATTGTACCGCTCCCAGGGAATTGTCAGAGCATCTGACCCCTGAGCAAGTACATCTTTTGTTCTCTACACAAACTTGTCCAGCTTCTTGTTGAATCTGGACGCAAACAGATCTACATCCGGAGTACCCCATCTGTGACATATGGTTTGAAATATGTCAGGGTGTAGAGCCCATTCTCCTGGGCATAATTGTTGGTGGCTTAGAAAGTCCGCTTGCCAATTTTCCACTCCTGGAATGAAGACTGCAGAAAGGCATGGAACATGCCTCTCTGCCCAAGCAAGTATGCGATTCACCTCTCTTTGTGAATTCAGACTTTTGGTGCCACCTTGGTGATTGATATAAGCCACAGCTGTGGTATTGTCAGACTGTATTCGAACAGGGTGACCCTGTAGTCTGTAAGACCAGTCCATGAGGGCCATGTAAACTGCCCGAATTTCCAGAATATTTATGGGCAGGAGTCTTTTGGACGCAGACCATCTTCCCTGTGTGCATACCTCTTCCAGCACTGCTCCCCAGCCTGTCAGACTGGCATCTGTAGTTACGATTTTCCATGGAAGTGGAAGAAAAGTTTTGCCTTTCAGCAGATTCTTGATTTGTAACCACCAAATGAGACTCTTGAGTATCCCTGGGGATAAACACATAGGAAGATCCAAGGCTTGTGGCTTCTTGTTCCAAGCCGCAAGGATGCATCTCTGTAAAGGCCTTGAATGAAACTGGGCGAATGGAATGGCCTCCAAGGAGGCGACCATTTTCCCTAACAGTCTCATACACAGCCGAATGGAGGAACTCCTGCTCAGCACTAGACGAACCAGAGCCCTTATAGCCATGGCTTTTGGCCTTGGTAGAAACACCCTGCCCTGAGTGGTGTCTATGATCATGCCCAGATATTCCAACCTTGTAGCAGGTTGCAGGGACGATTTTTCTAGGTTTATAATCCAACCTAGGTTTTTCAGGTGTTCTAATGCTTTGACAATACTGTGGTTCAAGAGCGCTACTGTCTGCTCTATGAGTAGCAAATCGTCTAGATAAGCTATCACGGTTATGCCCTGAGCCCTTAGGTTTGCCAAGAGAGGGTCTAGAATCTTTGTGAAAACTCAAGGAGCTGTAGCGAGACCGAAAGGCAGGGCCATAAATTGAAAATGGCGCTGATCCACCGCGAACCGTTTTGCAGGAAATTTCACCTTTTTTTTCTTTTGTATGAGTTTCCCCTTCAAAATCCACACCAGACTAAAACAGGCTAGTATAAATTGGGAAACCCTATTTCTTTTTTTGTGAGGGTCACCAATGAAATCTGTACCACACTTTCATCTAGGATAAGTGTCTGGTATAGATAATGAGGAGAAATCTTCCAAATGGGACACTAGTTTTGATGACAAGGGTGGATTTCATCACTTTAGAGGGATCAATTTAAACATCCTGTTTTGGCTAAGGGGCAGGAAGTGCAGGGACAGCTCTCCAATGTGACATAAATGACAAAAAAATAAAGAAACTGAGAGTTTTGCTTTTAGTTCTACATTAGGCATTACTAAAATCAATGCTTCCGATCCTTTGTTTTACTTTGGTATATGTCCCCCAGGCCGGTAGCCAGCCCACCATGCCATTTCTTTGACTATCCCTTACTTATTAGTCCAGAAAATGGCAAGAGCTGATTTCTTTTTTAACTTTCAGCTCCCATTGATTTCAGTACTGTTCAGATTCAGCACCCAAACTTTACACACGTTCAACAAACCTGTCTAGAACCAAAACCAGGTGTATCATTGTCAATGAAATCCATTTCCCCCATTCCGTGTGCGGACATCACCAGGCTGATGATAAGCATACATGTTCCTAAAAGGGTCATACTGTAGACAGCAATACAAATTTATTTTTACAACAAAACTGCACCCATGCAGGCTTGCTCACGAGTTCTGCTACTGCGTCCATTGACACAGACAGCGGGACTAGGCTCCGCATCCTGCTCCCATGCCAAAGCTTTGATTGACAGCAGGGGGAGCCAATGCAATTTTTTAATTTTTTATAATAAAGGAATTGTCTAAAACTGTTTGTGTTCTTTTTTTCTTATTGACACTTTTTTGGTAAATGAGTAGGGAATATGTTGCACCCCTACTTGTATGCTGTTTTCTTTTTTCCACTTTGTTCTATTGCTGGCAATGGCTTTTTTTTTTCATTTAGCTTTCTGCAGGGAAGCCTGTTGACAGCTGACGACTCATCTGTTGTTAAGGATGTGGTGAGCCGCTTCCTAGCCCCGCTCCTCAACAACTAGCTATTCACTGTGCCAGGGCTTTAAATGCACTGTGCAGCACGCAGTGCACTGTGGGACACTCGGCGGGTGATTGTCCCGCCAAGGGACCCGCAAATTTGGGTGTTTGCCGAACACGGGAAGGAGAAAGACACGGGATGGAGAAAGACACAGGATGGAGGAAGACACGGGATGGAGGAAGTCACGGGATGGAGGAAGACACGGGATGGAGGAAGACATGGCAACGAGAAAGACATGGCAACGGAGGAAGACATGGCAACGAGGAAGACATGGCAACGAGGAAGACATGGGAACGAAGGAAGACATGGGAACGAGGAAGACATAGGAAGATAAAATAAGATAAAGATAAGATTTAAAGTCTTTATAAAATACATTTACAATAAAAAACACAATATATAAAAACAAAAAATAATGCATCACACATTTTTACAGCACATAATTTTATTATATATCAAATGAATAACAAGCAACCCCATTTAAAAAAAATAAAATAATAAAGAACAGTGACCCAAGACTACTGGGCTAATTAACTTGATTTCATTTTTACATTTGTGGCCTAAATATGTCTTGGAATAAAAGCTCTCGCTCTAAACCTGTGTGTACTCTCTTAAATACTTCTAAAATGTCTACTGGGTGACAAAAATTCAACAAGTGCTGGCCAGGATGGGGCAGATCACTCACTCTACAAAGGCAACGGGACTGAAATTTTGGGAGGAGAAGTTTATAGCCCATAGTTTTCAGAGTGGTGTCGATTATTTTCTAAAGAGCAATCGTATCAGCTCTAAAAGATACCATATTAACCACATGCTGACCAGTGCACGATGATATACGTCGGCACAATGGCATGGCTGGGCAAATGGGTGTACAGGTACGTCCTCTTTAAGATGCAGCTCCGTGACCGTGACTGCGGGTCACGTGAACTCGATATCTGCCAGTGTCCCAGCGATCGTGTCATGGAGCAGAAGAACAGGGAGATGCAAACAAGGCATTTCCCCGTTCTACCTAGTGACAAGACAGAGATCACTGCTTCCTGTCATCGGGAGCAGTGATTGCCGTCATGTGAGTAGTAGCCCATCCCCCCACAGTTAGAATCACTCCCTAGGACACACTTAACCCCTTGATTGCCCCCTAGTGTTTAACCCCTTCCCTACCAGTGTCATTTATACCGTAATCAGTGTATTTCTATAGCACTGATCGCTGTAAAAATGAAATTGGTCCCAAAATAGTGTCAAAAATGTCCAATGTGTCCTCCATAATGTTGTAGTCACGATAAAAACCTCAGATCACCGCCATTACTAATAAAAAAAATAATTATAATAAAAATGCCATAAAACTATCCCCTATTTTGTAGACGCTATAACTTTTGTGCAAACCAATTAACATACACTTATTGCGTTTTTTTTTTTACCAAAAATATGTAGAAGAATACATATCGGCCTAAAATGAGGAAAAAATTTGTTTTTTTATATATTTTTGGGGGATATTTATTATAGGAAAAAGTCAAAAATAATGCTTTTTTTTCAAAATTGGCCCTATTTTTTTGTTTATAGCACAAAAAATAAAAACCGCAGAGGTGATCAAATAACACCAAAAGAAATCTCTATTTGTGGGGAAAAAAGGATGTCAATTTTGTTTGGGTATGTAACATGAGTAATCCGCACTACCCCCAATGGATACTAGTGAACAAAAATATATATAAAAATAATAAAACCACGATTGATATATATGTGACAGTGTTGCAATCTATACAAAAAAAGGAAATATTCTGCAAAAAGTACACTATTATATATTGTTATTATATTATATTATATTATTATATTATAATCGGCATGCATAAAATAAAATAAAATTAAATAAGGTATATGCTGAAAAACCTTATATTAAACAATACACGTAAAAATCCCTAAATGTAAAAAAGTCCTTTAAGATGACTCCTTAGGTACACAGCCCCAAAATGGATATTCTTTTTTTGTTTATAGCGCAAAAAATAAAAACCGCAGAGGTGATCAAATACCACCAAAAGAAAGCTCTATTTGTTGGGAAAAAAGGATGTCAATTACCGTATTTATCGGCGTATAACACGCACATTAATTTTAAGAGGGAAGTTTCAGGAAAATACTTACATTTTTGCATTGGCGTATAATACGCACAAGCTATTTGCACCCGATTTTCATGGTGAAAAGGTGAGTGTTATACACCAATAAATACAGCATGTTTGGGTGCAACGTCCCACGACCGTGTAATCGTCAATTAAAATGAGGCAGTGCGAATCGCAAAAAATGCTCTGGTCAGGAAGGGGGTAAATCATTCCGGGTCTAAAGTGGTTAAGGTGGTCTCCTCCTGAGCCACCTGTGGGTGTGGATTCTCTGCTTACGCACACAACAGCATCAGATTTTGCACTCTCCAGCTTTAGAAAATCAATAGGGACACAAAATTAAATTTAATCTTCATTTTTATTTTTACACGCTTTTCTCAGTTTTCTTTCCTACCATTTCTACACCTACTTTGTATCACATTCATTGCTGATGTGAAACTAATATCTGGATTGATATTGGTATGCACCATTGAACAATCCTACTCATATTGTTTAGTTTTCTCGGTCAGATATGCAGTGCTACAATATTTTCTCTTGTATGAAACTCATTGTCTTATATGCTACTAAGATCAGATGATTATATGGACTATTATAAGGACAGAGTGACAAAGAGTGCCTTTCTCCACCTGACCCAAGAGATGGTTCACTGGTTTCCAGATATTGTCCTAAATGAAATCTACCTGTGTGGTATATTTCTTTACTGATTTATGCAGAATGATGTGCAAAGTACTCTATGTTTGAAAAATGTAATAAAAATTGTAAAAAATGTATGTCTGAACCAGTGCAGTTATTACACAGCATTTCCAAACCAAAATGCATGTAGCAATTTGCAGCTGCAGCTCATTCAATGTAGGCACTACAGAAGATATAGAATTAATTAAAGTGGTTGTAAACCCTTACAACACACTTTGACCTACAGGTAAGCCTAGATCAAGGCTTACCTGTAGGTCCAAGAAATATATCCTAAACCTACACGGTTTAGGAGATATTTGCTGAAAGACAGGCACCGCTGTCTACGGCGCATGCACCGTAGACAGCGGCACGCAGGCGCACTGAGAGCGCCGCCATCAACGGTGATATGCCGCGCGTGTCGGCTCCTGTGCGCATGCGCGGGAGTGACATGGGCAGAAGGAAGGCATGGTAAGGAAGAAGATATGCATAAAAAGAAGGCATGGGAAGGAGGAAGGTGTGGAAAGGAGGCAGACATGGGTGGAAGGAAGACATGGGTGGAAGGAAGACATGGGAAGAAAGAAGACATGAATAAAAAGAAGACATGGGAAGAAGGAAGACATGGAAGGAGGGAGGCATTGGAAGGAGGAAGGTGTGGAAAGAAGGCATGGAAAGGAAGAAGACACAAGTAAAAAGAAGGCATGGAAAGGAGGAAGGTGTAGAAAGGTGGCAGAGATGGGTGGAAGGAAGGCATGGGAAGAAAGAAAACATGAATAAAAAGAAGACATGGGAAGGAGGAAGACATGAATAAAATGAAGGCATGGGAAGGAGGAAGACATGGAAGATGGAAGGCATGGGAAGGAGCAAGGTGTGGAAAGAAGGCAGCCATGGGTGGAAGGTAAGCATTGAAAGGAAGAAGACATGAGTAAACAGTAGGCATGGAAAGGAGGAAAGCATGGGAAGGAGGAAGGTGTGAAAAGTAGGCAGACATGGGTGGAAGGAAGGCATGGGAAGGAAGAAGACATGAATAAAAAGAAGACATGGGAAGGAGGATGACATGGAAGGGGGAAGGCATGGGAAGAAGGAAGGTGTGGAAAGGAGGAAGACATGGGTAGAAGAAAGGAATGGGAATGAGGAAGCAATGTGTTGAGGGATGGCATGAGAATGAGGAAGACATGGAAGTTGGAAGGCATGGGAAGAAAGAGGGCATGGGACGGAGGAAAACATGGTAGAGGGAAGGCATAGGAAGGAGGAAGGCATGGGTTGAGAGAAGGTATAGGGAGGTGAAAAGCATAGAGGGGAGGAAAACATGGGTGGAGGGAAGGCATGGTAAAAAGGAAGACATGGAAGGGGGAAGATATGGAAAGGAAGTCAACATTGGATGCAAGAAGATATCGGGAGGTGAAAAGCATGGGGAGGAGGAATCCATGGGAAGGAGAAGGAGGAAAAAATACAGGCGGTGAAAAAGCAGAAAGAGAAGGAAGAGAGGTCTGGTTAAAAGTTAAAAATGAAGTCAGTTACCCCATAGGGTACCTGCACTTGGCTGAAGATTTAAAAGCTTTGTTGTTGATACCGAGACCGAGGTATCAAAGATCAATATACACATTTATGTTAAGATTGTATTGTCCACTCTAAGTAACATCTCTCAAGATCCTGTTCTTGGTTATTTTATCCCAGTAATCCAGAAGATGGCCCTGAAAATTAGAAAAAGGCATTTATTGGCAAAATCCTTATATGGGTAATGAGCAAAATTGTTTCCTTTTTTTCACAGTTGTTACTTGCTGCACCATACTGTATATTTATGATAGTATTATTTATGCATATTGGCAGCTGCAGCCTCTTGTGGCTATCTGTATGACAAGCAGTGCAATCAGGATTCTTACAGACAGCTACAAGGAAAACAAAGGCTGGTTATAATTTATATGATTTTACAAATACTACCTAAATGTGTTACATTTTGGCATGAACTTCAGGTTTCTGTCACTTGGTGTGGTAATTGAATACACTGAGGATTATTTACTAAAGGAAAATGCACTCTGCACTGCAAGTGCACTTGGAAGTAAAGTCGCTGTAGAGCCGAGGGGGAAATTCAAGGAAAATAAAAAACAGCATTTTAGCTTGCACATGATTGGATGATAAAATCAGCAGAGTTTCCACTCATTTAAGATCTACCACTTAAACACAAACCCGTGCTTTGCTGATGCCTAAAAAATCAAACAGGTTCACTTTAATTCCCCCCTCTCCGACTGCACTCAGCCACCTCTCCTTTACTCCTCCACTGCGCCATCCAGCCACCAGAAAGGTAGGCCTGGGTAAGCTCTGAGTCGATTAAACTGGAGCTTTACACAAGGCTGAGGACTCTTTCAAACCCCATGTAACAGTGCTGGCCACATGAGGCAAAAAGGACGTTTTGGACAGTCGCTCTCTGGAATATGGCCTTTATTTGTAAAAAATCCAACAGATACAAGCCACAGCAAAAAATGGAACAAACAAACTGAAGCGTTTCACCCTTAACAGTGCTTAGTCTTAGCTATGACTAAGCACTGTTAAGGGTGAAACGTGTCAGCTCGTTAGTCCCATTTTTTGCTATGGCTTGTATCTGTTGGACTTTTTACAAATAAAGGCTATGTTCCGGAGTGCAGCTGTCCAGAGCTTCCTTTTTGCCTCGTGTTGCTATATGCTTAGTCGGCACCTAGTGTTCCAGTTCCGAGGAGAGTTCTATATCCATATTTTCCCCTGGAGCGGTGATCCCCTTCCCTTCCCCTAACAGCGCTGGCCAATTATTGAAAACCAGCACTGTCCCATGAGAAGAAGGGGGTGGGGGGAGTAAAATGATCCTCCATTCTTCCATACCTAGATGTATCTGGTATTTACTCCTGGGGGCTAAATGGGAAACTTGTGGGGGAAGGAGGTTACTGCCATCATTGACCTACTTTTGAAAATGATAGTTTCCTGGCATTTGTCTGACTGGGTTCAAAAAAAGCCAAAGTCACGGACCAATGACAGGTGGGCTGATTGGGAACGTTAAAGACAATTCTTATTTACTTAGTTAAAAACTCAAATTGCTGACCCAGGATGGCAGTCAGGCAACTAGCTTTTTCACAGTAAAAGTTCACTATTGGCAGCCTTTATGTTTCTCTCAAAGCAGCTGCAGCCATGATCCTGGCATTGTATTTTTCAGCCATTGATCGGCTTTCCAGCAAAAGTGATCTGGGCAGCTTTACAGCCGCCTGCTCACTTTTACAGCACTCAGAATAGGGGGGGGGGGGGGGGCAGCAAACAGCTTGCTCACCCCTTGTGAAAGTTACATTTGATATTTTTTAAAAGTGTAATAAAAATTAAAATAAAATAAATAGAAATAATAAGAAAAATTCAAAAGCCCCCCCGTCACCCCTATACTCGCATGTACAGCATTTCACAAAAGTGAGTACACCCCTCACATTTTTGTAAATATTTTATTATATCTTTTAATGTGACAACACTGAAGAAATAACACTTTGCTACAATGTAAAGTAGTGAGTGTACAGCTTGTATAAAAGTGTAAAGTTGCTGTCCCCTCAAAATAACTCAACACAAGAGATGAGCCGAACACCCCCCAGTTCTGTTCGCACCAGAACTTTCGAATGGAGCGAAAATTCGTGCGAACTTTAGAACCCCATTGAAGTCTATGGGACTCAAACGTTCGAAATAAAAAGTGCTAATTTTAATGGCTAAAATGCAAGATATTGTCCTAAAAAGGGTTTAGGGACCTGGCTCCTGCCCCAGGGGACATGGGTCAATGCCTAAAATGTTTTTAAAAACTGCAGTTTTTTCGGGAGCACCGATTTTAATGACGATTAAAGTAAAAAAAAAATGAAATATTCCTTTAAATATCGTGCCTGGGGGTTGTCTATAGTATGCCTGTGAAGTGGCACGTGTTTCCCGTGTTTAGAACAGTCCCTGCACAAATTGATATTTAACGTAAAAAAAGTCATTTAAAACTGCTTGTGATTTTAATGTCATGTCTGGTTCCGGCAATATGAATGAAAATCATTGAGAAAAATGGCATAGGTAGCCCCCCCTGCCCATTACCAGCCCCTTTGGGTCTTGTACGGATATTAAGGGGAACCCCGTACCCATATTAAAAAAAGGAAAGGCGTGGGGCCCCCAGGGCCTATATACTCAGAACAGGAGTATACAAGCGGTGAAAAGAAGATAGGGACTGTGTAGGTTTGTTGTGTTAATTAGAATCTGTTTGTAATTTTGAACTGGTACATTTTTAAAGTGTAGCTCCAGTCAAAAAATCTATCTTTAAGCTTTTTGTAAAACATAGGGAAGGGTTATTACCCCTGTACAATTTTTTTGCCGTCCGTCTTTTTTCATCTCACTTCCTGTTGTCTCCTTCCGTTTGCAAGTAGGAAACGTTTATAAGTTGGACGTTTGAAAGTAGGGGCCTGTCCTATATGCTCTGCAGAAATGGCGGAACAAGGTGTTGGTGTTGCCACAACACTGTAAGCCCTCAAAGTGACTCTTGGTGGGCGCTGGAGCGCCCTGCTGTGAACGTTTATATCAAGAATTGTAATTCCATGCCATTGTTGAACAGTGGTAGAAAAATTGGGCCTTGGTGGTTGTGGTGGTGGTGCTGGTGCCACAACACTATAAGTCCTCACAGTTACTCTCAGTGGGCACAGGAACGGGCCCTGCTGTGAAATATTATATCAAGAATTGTAATTACATGCCCCTGTTAAACAGGGGCTGAAAAATTGGGCCTTAGGCACTGCTTGCTGGTGCCACAACACTGCAACCTCTCCCAGAGCATTGCCTAAAAATTGTAATTACACACCCCTGTTAAAGAGAGGCTGAAAATTGGGCCTATATACTGCAACCTCTACCATATACTCTAGTTGGAGTGCAGGAATAAGCCCTGCTGCAAAGCATTGCATCAAAAATTGTAATTACACGCCCCTGTTAAACAGGGGCTGAAAAATTGGGCCCTAGGCACTGGTGCTGGTGCCACGACACTGCAACCTCTCCCATATACTCTATTTGGAGTGCAGAAATGAGCCTTGCTGCAAAGCATTGCATCAAAAATTTTAAATACACGCCCCTGTTAAACAGGGGCTGAAAAATTGGGCTGGTGGCATCACCCAGAACCAAAAATGTTCTTCCAAGATAACAGCAGAGGAGGAAGAGGATAGACAGTCAGCATAACAGGACAGTCACTCAGCATCAGCATAGGCAGTCTTGAAGGGATGTGATATTTAAAAAAAAATATTCGGTTACATCAGCTTCAGGTGCTTGGTAGCTGGTGGCTATCCAAGACTGATTCATCTTTATGAAGGTCAGTCGATCAACCGAGTCGGTGGACAGGTGCACCCTGTGATCGGTTACAAAGCCACCATCACCACTCAAGGTGCATTCCAAAAGAACGCTGGATGCAGGACAGGCCAGTAGCTCAATTGCATACTGTGCAAGCTCTGGCCAGTGATCCATCCTCAAGACCCAGTAAGCCAGAGGATTTTCGGTGGGAAAGGTGTCCAAGTCTGACCTTGCCCCTAGGTATTCCTGCACCATGTAAATCAAACGCTGGCGATGGTTGCTGGAACCGATCATACCTTGGAGCTGCGGACTAAAAAATTGTCTGAACGCATCGGTCAGACGGCCACCTTCTCCACCGCTCCTTCTGACAGATGCCTCAGCAACACGTTGTCCAGGACCAGGAGTTTGTAACCTCCCAGTCTCTGGGAACGCGCTGCACAGACCTTTCTGCAAGGCCTTCCAGAGATGTCTCATCCTCTGCTCCCTCTGCGGTGGCAAGATAAGGTCGGCAACCTTACCCTTGTACCGTGGATCAAGGAGAGTGGCCAGCCAGTAATGGTCCCTCTCCTTGATCCAAAGAATACGAGGATTCTTCTGCCGGCTTTGCAGGATCAGGGAGGCCATGCAGTGTAGGTTAGCTGAGGCATTCGGTCCAGAGTCCTCTGGGTCACTAAGGACAACATGATCCGCAGCTACCTCCTCCAAGCCACGTACAAGTCCACTGGTTTCTTGGGACTGTAAATCATCCCTACAAGACTGCTGCTGCTGAGTGCCAAGCTCTACCTCCATGCTGACACAATCGTCCTCCTCCTCGTCCTCTTCCTGTGTGATGGGTGGGACAGCAGGAACACTGTCTGGATAAAGGGCGCCTTGAGAGGCAAGGAAGTCCTCCTCTTCCTGCCTCTGTTCTGCCTCAAGTGCCCTGTCCATTATTCCACGCAGCGTATGCTCCAACAGGTGGACAAGAGGTACAGTGTCACTGATGCATGCACTGTCACTGCTCACCATCCTTGTGGCCTCCTCAAACGGTGACAGGACAGTGCATGCATCCCTGATCATGCCCCACTGGCGTGGTGAGAAAAAACCGAGCTCCCCTGACCCTGTCCTGGTGCCATAGTCGCACAGGTACTCATTGATGGCCCTCTGCTGCGTGTGCAGCCGCTGCAGCATGGCCAACATTGAGTTCCACCTGGTGGGCATGTCACATATAAGGCGGTTCTTGGGCAGGTTAAACTCCTTTTGGAGCTCAGCCAGCCGTGCACTGGCATTAAATGATTGGCGGAAATGCACACAGACTTTCTTGGCCTGCTTCAGGACATCCTGTAAGACCGGGCACCTGCCCAAGAACTGCTGCATCACCAGGTTAAGGACGTGAGCCACACAGGGCACATGGGTCAGTTGTCACTGTCGGAGGGCAGAAAGAGGTTGGTGCCATTGTCGCAAACCACCAATCCTGGCTTAAGCTGGAGTGGCGTCAACCACCTCTCGGTCTGCCTCTGCAGAGCTGACAAAATCTCTGCCCCAGTGTGGCTCCTGTCCCCCAAACAAACCAGCGCAAGCACGGCATGGCATCGTTTTGCCTGCGTACTTGCATAGCCCCTTGAACGCCTACGGAGCACCGCTGGTTCCGAGGACAGAGCACTGGAAGAGGCCATGAAGGAAGAAGAAGAGGAGGTGGTGGAGGAGAGAGGTGTGTCACAACCAGTAGTAGCATTTTGGAGGCGTGGTGGAGGAACATCCTCCAACACTACTGCACCTTGTCCTGCATCCTTCCCAGCTGCCAGAAGAGTGACCCAATGGGCCATGAAAGACAGGTAATGTCCCTGTCCATGCCTGCTGGGCCATGAGCCAGTGGTAATATGTACCTTACCGCTGACTGCCCTGTCCAGCGAGGCAAGGACATTGCCTTCCACATGCCGGTAGAGAGCCGGAATCGCCTTCCTTGTGAAAAAGTGGCGTTTCGGGACCTGTCACTGAGGAACCGCACATTGCACAAACTCACGGAAGGGGCCCGAGTCTACCAACTGAAAAGGCAGCAGTTGAAGTGCTAACAATTTAGCCAAGCTAGCTTTCAACCACTGGGCATGTGGATGGCTGGGGGTGAACTTCTTTCTACGGTCCAGCAGCTGGGGCAGGGAAATTTGCCTGCTACAATCGGACGTGGGTGTACTGCTAGCAGAGTGCCCACAAGCACTTGGCTGTGACACACCTAGTTCTACACCTTCATTCCTCTCAGTGCAGGTTTCAGAGAGGACTGAAGGTCTAGTGGGGTTGGAGATCCCAGCTAATGAGGAGCAAGGAGAGGTCCGCTTTGTTCTTTAGTGTGGGCCTTTGAGGTAAGGTTGCCAACGAGCTGCATGGAAGGTTAACATATGTCTGGTCAAGCATGTGGTGCCCAAGCGGCTGATGTTTTGGCCACGCAAGATACGCTTGAGACATACAGTATGTTGCAAATAGCAGCGGTGCGATCTGATGCACTCGTCTCCAAAAAGGCCCACACCAAAGAACTTTTAGAATAACGCGCAGAGGCAGCGCCCTGCATAGGCAGAGCTCTGTGGTGTGATTCAGTCTGTGTGCTGCCCCTAAGCTGGCCCCCGGAGGGCATCCTGCCTCATTGGAGATGTGCCTCCTCCTCCTCTCTCCTACCAGGCACCCACGTGGAGTCAGTGCCCTCATAATCCCCTACCTCTTCATCACTGGAGCAAACCTGGCAGTATGCTGCAGCTTGTGGAACATGACTGCTAGATTGCTGTCCTTCTTGAGCATCCCCTCTCTCTGCGCTCACGCTACTGCCTTACTCTAGATGAGTTTCATCATCAGAGCCTAGAAAAAACACTGGGCATCCTCCTGGAGCATGTACCCAACACTGTGCTCAAACAGTTTGAGGGATTCCTCAGGAGCACGTGGTGGGTCTAGGGAAGGAGTCACTAATGATGACATTGAGACGAGGGAAGAGGATGCGTTGGCAGCTGCTTTGCTAGTACCCTGAGCGTGGGTGAGAGAGGATGAGGAGGATGAAGAGGGCTCGGTCATCTACTCTACCAAGTCTTCGGCATGATGCAGCTCAACACGTCCAGCTGCCGAAAATAAGGACAAGCATGTCCCATGGCCACGTGCTGATGACAGTGCACCGCATCCACGACCAGCACTGTTGTCTCTAGACACAGAGCCTGCTTGCCCTCTTTTATTGGCTCATGCCTGTCTGCCTCTCCTTGTTGGCCTTCCAGACATGGTAATGGCCTGCAGGGAGATGGGAAAACCAGCAATTGTGTAGTGTATATTGTGCTGGAGGCACAAAACACCCACTAACTCCTGCAGATGCCTTTATTATATAACACCAGCAATAAAGGGTAGATACAGGTGTATATTGTGCTGTGTTGGAGGCACACAACACCCACTAACTCCTGCAGATGCCTTTATTATAGAACACCAGCAATAAAGGGTAGATACAGGTGTATATTGTGCTGTGCTGGAGGCACACAACACCCACTAACTCCTGCAGATGCCTTTATTATAGAACACCAGCAATAAAGGGTGGATATAGGTGTATAATATGCTGTGCTGGAGGCACACAACACCCACTAACTCCTGCAGATGCATTTATCATATAACACCAGCAATAAAGGGTAGATACAGGTGTATATTGTGCTCTGTTGGAGGCACACAACACCCACTAACTACTGCAGATGCCTGTATGAGCGAACACCAGCAATAAAGGGTAGATACAGGTGTATACTGTGCTGTGCTGGAGGCACACGACACCCACTAACTCCTGCAGATGGCTTTAATAGAGAACACCAGCAATAAAGGGTGGATATAGGTGTATACTGTGCTGTGCTGGAGGCACACAACACCCACTAAATCCTGCAGATGTCTTTATTATAGAACACCAGCAATAAAGGGTAGATATAGGTCTGTACTGAGCTGGAGGCACACAACACCCACTAACTCCTGCAGATGCCTTTATTATAGAACATCAGCAATAAAGGGTAGATACAGGTGTATACGGTGCTGGAGGCACACAACAGCCACTAACTCCTGCAGATGGCTGTATTAGAGAACAACAGCAATAAAGGGTATATACAGGTGTATATTGTGCTGTGCTGGAGGCACACAACACCCACTAACTCCTGCAGATGCCTTTATTATAGAACATCAGCAATAAAGGGTAGATACAGGTGTATACGGTGCTGGAGGCACACAACAGCCACTAACTCCTGCAGATGGCTGTATTAGAGAACAACAGCAATAAAGGGTAGATACAGGTGTATATTGTGCTGTGCTGGAGGCACACAACACCCACTAACTCCTGCAGATGGCTTAATTAGAGAACAACAGCAATAATGGGTAGATACAGGTTTATATTGTGCTGTGCTGGAGGCACACAACACCCACTAACTCCTGCAGATGCCTTTATTATAGAACACCAGCAATAAAGGGTAGATACAGGTGTATACTGTGCTGTGCTGGAGGCACACAACACCCACTAACTCCTGCAGATGGCTTAATTAGAGAACAACAGCAATAAAGGGTAGATACAGGTGTATACTGCGCTGGAGGCACACAACACCAACTAACTCCTGCAGATGGCAGATGGCTCAATTAGAGAAGAGCAATATTGGTAGCTACAGGTGTATACTGCGCTGGAGGCACACAACACCAACTAACTCCTGCAGACGGCAGATGGCTGAATTAAGGAAAATAAATAAAATGGCAGATACAGGTGTATTCTGCGGTGAAGGCAAACAGACAACACCCAGTCACACTCTAACTCCTGCAGATGGCTCAATTAGAGAACAGCAATAAAGGGTAGATACAGGTGTATTCTGCGGTGAAGGCACACAGACAACACCCAGTCACCCACTAACTCTGGCAGATGGCTCAATTAGAGAACAGCAATAAAGGGTAGATACAGGTGTATTCTGCGGTGAAGGCACGCAGACAACACCCAGTCACCCACTAACTCCTGCAGATGGCAGATGGCTCAATTAGAGAACAGCAATAAAGGGTAGATACAGGTGTATTCTGTGGTGAAGGTACACAGACAACACCCACTAACTCCTGCAGACGCCGGAACACTACACAAGGCCGCCGCGCTGGCGGTCTTATATAGTGTGGGGCAGGGGCCAAGTCCTGGGGAAAAAAGTGTGGGAACTCCCACCCAAGATCCACTCACCCACTAAAAAAAAAATGCTACGCTCATATGCACGAACACTTCAAAAGTGGTATTTTGTTCCAATTTTCGTATTGTGTGTATGAAGCTCAACTGTTAGTACATGAAAAAAAAAAAAACAATCCTCAATAAACATAAATACGGTAATTCTCTGAATAATCAGCATTCAATAATGTGCTTCCATGCAAATGTGAACATCATGTTCTGATTTTTATTGGGGAATGTTATTTTGTACTGTATATAGAGTGTTTATGTGGTGAGTTTACACTTTTCATTGAACAGAGTTTGGATAACAGAGGGTTAAACGGAAAGGTCATAGATTAACTGCACATTAACTGGACAGAATGCTGGGAAGATAGTGATGTGTTCCTGCTTAGGAGATGTATGTTAGCTTGGGGGGCTGAAAACTCTGCAGGGCTCCAACACACTCTCGCTGCTATTCCAACCCTTCACATATTTCAACATAAACTTCCCTCCTGGCATTAAACTTTGCCAGGTATTGTGCTCAGCTTACCACCCCAAACTAATGTTCCTCCCTCAGCTCACCTCTCTCCCTGCATGTCCTGTGTGCAGAATAGCTGTGCTCCTCCTCTGGGTTCTCTCATCATATGGCACTGAAGATAGAGGAGGGGGGGGATTCAGCGGGACACACAGAGCAAGTATGCAGGAGACTGGGGGGGAGATGAGGAGACAGAAAATCAGAAGGGGCCGGCGGGAGGAGCGCATCACGAGAGGTCTGACTAAATACAATCTCTTAGCAGCAGGGACCTGATCTACCCATCTGCTAGCTGTGATTGACAGGTAGATTGAAGAGGCTGCTGTCATGGGGCCCCCTACTGGCAATGCCTGAATGGTCAGGTCAGTCCACCCCTGGTGTGCAGCACTTACTAATACAGTTTGCATACTTCAAAGTCTTGCAGGATGCGGCTGCTAACAGGAATTGAGTTCCTGTTGTGGAAAAAGTACAGGAACTCCGTTCCCATGCGTTCCCGCAAGACTTGAGCCCTGGTGTGGGGTGTGTACTACACAGCCTGAGCTATATTTGGCCACAGGCATCCCCACAGAGTTCTGGCTTTGCGGAACGGGCGAACAGCCGGTGTTCGAGACAAACATGTGTTCGTCTCTAACACCAAGCTCATCCCTACTCAACACACAGCCATTAATGTCTAAGCCGCTGGCAACAAAAGTGAGTACACCCACAAGTGAAAATGTCCAAATTGTGCCCAATTAGCCATTTTCCCTCCCCAGGGTCATGTGACTCGTTAGTGTTACAAGGTCTCAGGTGTGAATGGGGAGCAGATGTGTTAAATTTGGTGTTATTGCTCTCACTCTCTCACACTGGTCACTGGAAGTTTAACATGGCACCTCATGGCAAAGAACTCTCTGAGGATCTGAAAAAAAGAATTGCCAAAACCCTGAAACTGAGCTGCAGCACAGTGGCCAAGACCATACAGTGATGTAACAGGTCAAGTTCCACTCAGAACAGGCCTTGCCACGGTCGACCAAAGAAGTTGAGTGCACATGCTCAGTCATATTCAGAGGTTGTCTTTCGGGAATAGATGTATGAGTGCTGCCAGCATTGCTGTAGAGGTTGAAGGTGTGGGGGGTCAGCATGTCAGTGCTGAGACCATACGCCGCATGCTGCATCAAATTGGTCTGCATGGGTGTCGTCCCAGAAGGAAGCTTCTTCTAAAGATGATGCACAAGAAAGCCTGCAAGCATTTTGCTGAAGACAAGCAGACTAAGGACATGGATTACTGAAAAAATGTCCTGTGGTCTGATGAGACCAAGATAAACTTATTTTGTTCAGATTGTGTCAAGCATGTGTGATGGCAACCAGGTGAGGAGTACAAAGACAAGTGTGTTTTGCCTACAGTCAAGCATGGTGGTGGGAGTGTCATAGTCTGGGTCTGCATGAGTGCTGCCGGCATTGGGGAGCTAAAGTTCATTGAGGGAACCATGAATGCCAACATGTACTGTGACATACTGAAGCAGAGCATGATCCTCTCCCTTCGGAGACTGGACTGCAGGGCAGTATTCCAACATAACGACCCCAAACACACCTCCTAGACGTCAATTGCTTTGCTAAAGAAGCTGAGGGTAAAGGTGATGGACTGGCCAAGCATGTCTCCAGACCTAAACCCTATTGAGCATCTGTGGGGCATCCTCAAATGAAAGGTGGAGGAGAGCAAGATCTCTTAACTTCCCCCAGCTCCATGATGTCGTCATGGAGGAGTGGAAGAGGACTCCAGTGGCAACCTGTGAAGCTCTGATGAACTCCTTTCCAAGAGGGTTAAGGCAGTGCTGGAAAATAATGGTGGTCACACAAAATAATGACATTTTGGGCCCAATTTGGACATTTTCACTTACGGGTGTACTCACTTTTGTTGCCAGCGGTTTAGACATTGTGTGTTGAGTTATTTTGAGGGGACAGCAAATTTACACTGTTATACAAGCTGTATACTCACTACTTTACATTGTAGTAAAGTATCATTTCTTTAGTGTTGTCACATAAAAAGGTATAATAAAATATTTACAAAAATATGAGGGGTGTACTCACTTTTGTGAGATAATGTAGATGCAAATATGCAAATAGATAAAGCATGCATATGGAAATCGTGATTGCACCACAAGTGAGGTATCACCATGAACGTCAGAGTGAAGCAAAAATTGTAGTGCTATACACACATTCAACTCTAAACTGATAACCTGTAAAGGCTTTTAACGCATTGCCTATAGACAGTTTTAGGTACCGTTTGTTTTTGCTGTTTCACAGGCATGCGCAATTTTACCTCTTTGACATGTTTTGTATCTGCTTACTCAGCACAGCATAATATTGTATACTTTACAAAAAAATTTGGTATTATATTGTGTTTGTGTGCACTACACTTCATTTAGGTGTTTTTTTTTTTGTTCTTGAAAATTTGCATTTGATAAATGGCTGTGCAAAAACATTGCAACAGCCACCATTTTATTCTCCATGGTCTCTGCTTTCAGAAAATATATAATGTTGGGGGTTCTAAGTCATTTTCTAACAAAAAGATGCTGATATTAACATGTATTTGAAAATGTAATTTTTTTTCCAGTAGGCAAGCAGTTAAAGATGTAACATCAATCAAGCGTTACGCACCGAATAAAACTTGCTTCAGGTAGTGCTGGTCTGTGTTTATCCCTTAAAGAAAAATGTGTTTTCTGTCAATAAAACATAATGAATACGTGTATAGCAAGTCCCATTTGGTAGTACTAACCCCTTAAAACATGGATGCTCAACCTGTGGCCCTCCAGCTGTTGCAGAACTACAAGTCTCATCATGCCTCTGCCTTTGGGAGTCATGCTTGTAACTGTCAGCAGCATGCAATGCCCTCATAGGAATTGTAGTTCTGCAAGAGCTGGAGGGCCACAGGTCGAGCAACCATGCCTTAAAATGTTGTTGTACTGATTTTCATAGAAACAATCATTTCATATACCTATATTTTGTTTCCAAATATTAACTCAAAGATCCCATACAGATAGAGTACCTTCCTATTGTAGGATGTTAGACACATTTCGTTTTTATCTCTTTCTGCAGTCAAGGTGTTTGTTCTGGTCCTTTCAGTGTTTCACATGATTTGAGTTTAATTGCTTCCCCTGCCTCTGGAACAAGTTTCTAGAACATAGGTAGGGAGATTCAAATGACCAGCCTGAATATTTATCATGGCCTGTCTAATCCCTGGAGAGGAATGTCCAGAAAGTGGCTGGGGAGGTGATAAATAGCCTGTCAGTTTGACAGCTGCCTGCTCTGTATCTGGAACTCTGCATGCTCCTGATAAACAGATCACCATGCCTGACTCTCAGAGAGCTCTGATGAATATACAGGGAGAGACACATTCTCCCTGTGTAATCTATAGGACTGAGCCATCAGTTTGACAGATCAGATACTGCTCTGCTTTTCCTTATGAATAAAAGCTACTATTGTTTTTAGGGCCGTCTTTAATATTGATTGGACCCTGAGAAAACATTTTTGCCCAGGAGAAAGGGGCTGAAC
Source organism: Lithobates pipiens (assembly GCF_037356315.1). NCBI lineage: Eukaryota > Metazoa > Chordata > Amphibia > Anura > Ranidae > Lithobates > Lithobates pipiens. The sequence continues at coordinate 585,138,708 of NW_027507758.1, read as the reverse complement.
TTCCAAAGAACCTCTCTGTGGTAAGGTCACCTGGCAGTGGGGATGGGTACCAGTCAAAAACAGGTACCAGTTCCCCTTCCCTGGAAAGGTGCCAAATGTGGCAGCGTAGGGGGGGGAAGCAAACATGTGGAGCTTCTCCTCTTGGGTGGAGCTCCACTTTAATTTGTTCCCTAAAATGTTTCTTTGTTGCACCATTTTAAATTCATGTTAGTTTTTGTAGCACCAAATTAAAGATCTCGCTTTGGCATCCTTGCCTTGGGTCCCAGTGGACCTTGTCCCAGCACTGCCATGATGTGTTACTGATTCCTTATATGATCTGCTGAGAGTGAGGCTGGGTTCACACTATGTGTGGAGCTGCTCGCAGCAGGGGGTCTGGTGCCTCCCTGTTCCACATTTCAGGGATCAATCAGTTGCAATATTTTGCCTGAATTCGGACCTGAAACTGAGCCAAAGACACACACAATCTGTGTGAATCGGCTCCATTGCAAGCCGGTCACACTCTCCTGTCATGCGAATTGGATGCGAAGAAAAACCCAGCCTGAATGTTTTTCTCTTTAATAATACTATACAATTTTGGTTAATCTCCATAGAACAAAGTAAGAGGTTCAGGTTTGTAATCTTCCTTACCAGACTCTTTGGGGAGGGTTTTTTTTTGAAAATGTCTTTTAGAGCATCAATGACCTGAAATATAAAACGGAAAAAATATATAGTGATTATCTATTGATCTGTTTATCAAACATCTGTAACACATCTCTATTTCTTTTTCTCAATATCTATATTAATAAATATAACAACAAATGTTTATGTATTCTATCATGTTTCCCTTTCCTCCCACCTCCTTTCTTTTTTCTTGCCTTCATTCTCCCTCTCCTTTTATTCTTCCATTTCTCCCCGGAACCATGAATCAGACTGAGACAGAAAATACAGTAAAAATCAAACCTTTAATATAATGGTAAAATGGTACAGATAGTAAACATAGTCAAAACATAGCCAGGGATCAGAAGCCAAGATGGGTAAATCAGATGAGCCAGTAATCAGACCAGAAAGCAGCATAGTCGGAGGCAGAAGAAACAAGATCAGGAACCAGCAGCTTGCTCCCTGATTGTGGCTTGCATGTGGATTTTCTGAACACAAGTGGAGAGTTAACAACCAGGAGTTGAAAACAGGAGTTAAGACAGGAGTCTCTAACCTCTATCCTACCTCCATCCTCCCCTCCATTTTAAATATCCCACTGCAAGGGGCAACCAGACAGCTTTCCAGAAATGTCAGGCTGACAGCAAGCCAGATTCACCGGAACCAGAGTGTTTAAAGGGGACAACCGCAACCAGGTAAGCTCGCACCTCCACTCCCCCCCCCCCCAGTGATTGTTCCAGGGACTCCGTCTGACCGCCTACGGGGGTCAGGAAGGAATTTTTGCCCCACTGGTTCATTTGGCTGCTACTGTCAGGGGGTTTTTCGCCTTCCTCTGGAACAACCATAGGTTAGCATACCCCTACCTCCGGCCTCCTTTCCATTTTTTACGCTATCCTAGGATGACTATTCCAGATCACAGCCAGACTTCTTTTCTAAGTGGAGACCTCAACCTTAAGTAAAGGCAGCTGGAACAGCCAGCAACCGAATACAACAACTCCTTCCGCATCCATATAGGCATCCCCTGATCAACTTGCGCGCTAATAGCCTCAAGCACGGCGGCAAGTCTGATACCTAGCCCCACCTCAGGATCAATACCCTGATCAGGATCATCATCTTAGGCCCATAGTACCATCAACAGCATCCACAAACCATGTGCTACTTCAAATACTCAGCTGAAGTTCTGCACAGACTAAGGAACATCAACACCACATTGCCATCTTCCATACAAAAAATACTTCAAAGAGAACAACTATTAAAAACCGGACGACAACCAGCTCCCAACCACAGGAAGACATCTACTCGACCACTACAATTAGATTGCGCCTTGATTAACGCCAGGTCTGCAGTCAAACATAGACTGGAAGTACACGACTACATCATCGAGAACAATGTAGACTGCCTCTTCATCACCGAAAGCTGGTTAACCTCTGACTGCAACACCATCCTCACCGAATTGGTGCCGGAAAACTACAGGATCCTAACCGAACACCGGATAGGGAAAAAAGGAGGAGGCCTAGCAGTGATCTTTAAAGGTCACCTGGATCTCACTAAACCATCATCTCAGAACCCAGTGTCTTTTATGGAAACCCTGACGCTACATTTTCAACCAACACCCCATGACACCACTCATATTCTACTGTGCTACAGACCACCGGGACCAAAGTCCAATGTTCTTTCACCCCTCACGGAATCCTTTGCAATGCACACCCTAAAATTCAAAAATTTCCTGGCACTCGGAGATTTCAACCTTTAAGCAAACGAGCCTAAAGACCCCATCGCGACTGCCTGCATCAATCAACTAGAAGAACTGGGTCTACAGCAACTGATAAAGACTCCCACGCATGGGTCAGGACACACCCTGGACCTCATTTTCAAACAGAACATCGACGTCAACATACTCGACAACATAACTCTGCCATGGACGGATCACCACGCCATCAAATTCAAAATCGCTACCAACATCACCAACGCAAAACGGAAACCTGTAACAACGCACTGGACCAGATCGCATAAAAAACTGTACTCCGAAGCCTTCAAAACCACTCTGTCCAAAAAAATATCTACAATAACCTTAAACCACTCTACGGAGGAAACACTCAACTCCCTGAACAAGGCATTACTGCAATCAGCAGACTCGGTAGCACCAAAACGCAGGGCTCTCATCAGGAAGAAAAATGCTGGATGGTTTAATAGCTCCCTCTCCGTACTAAAGCAAGAACGCAGAAGAGCGGAAAGAACATGGAGAAGAAATCCCACCGAGGAAAACCTATTTAACTACAAAGGTCTGACAGAGAATTATCGGAAAGCAATCTTCAAAGCCAAAAAGGACCACTTCTCATATACAATCTCAACGGCCGCAAACCAACCACGGGAACTGTTTAAACTGGTTAATCAATCAATGAATCCGGAGTGCCTAGAACCCCCAGAAAGCGAATCCCAGGATTACTGTGACAAACTGTCGGATTTTTTCATCGATAAAGTCAAAACCATCAGGGGAACAATTTGTCAGAAGAAAACATCCAACCTCAGCCAGCAAATACATAAAGAGGATGTCCGCACCAACATACCGCAGCCGCCAAAATTTTCACTATCCCCAATTACCGTAGACACCGCAAAAAACATCATTAATAAACTGCGTGACAGTACCTCACCTATTGACATCATCCCCACAAAACTACTGAAAGAATGCTCCGACATCGTGGCTCCAACCATAACCCACCTCATAAACCGATCATTCCACGAAGGGATTGTTCCCAGCATCCTCAAACAAGGCATCGTCAAACCTCTACTCAAGAAACCAAACCTGGACCCTCAGGATCCAAACAACCGTAGGCCGATTACAAGCCTCAACACCATTTCTAAGATCATGGAGAAAGCTGTAGTACATCAGCTACAACTTCACCTGGATACTCACAAACTCCTGGACCCGCTGCAATCAGGCTTTCGCCCGGGTCATGGAACAGAAACAGCTCTCCTCAAGATTTGGGATGACGCCCTCGAAGCAGCAGATGACGGAGAGCCGTGTCTCCTCGTACTGCTAGACCTAAGTGCAGCGTTTGATACAGTAGATCACAATACTCTACTCGTCCGCCTCACAGAAGTAGCCGGAGTCCAAGACATAGATCTCCAATGGTTCGCGTCCTTCCTAGGAAATCGGTCACAGACAGTGAAACTAGGAAAATTCCTCTCCGAAACTCGGGCAGTCACCTGCGGAGTCCCTCAAGGCTCTCCGTTGTCACCCGTTCTCTTCAACATTTACATTCACCCACTCCTTCAAATCATCAGATGCTCAGATCTCTGCTTCCACTCTTACGCTGACGACACGCAACTTTATTTCCGGATCAATGGAAAAAAAGATCACCAACAACAACTTGAAAACTGCCTCAAATCAATAGAGGACTGGATGACCACCAACTCCCTCCAGCTGAACCAATCAAAGACAGAGCTTCTTATCTTACACCCAAATCATAAGCCTGCAACCAAAACCTCCTGGTCTCCACCAACCATCTTTGGGCAGACTATCTCCCCAAAGACCAAAGCGAAGAGTCTCGGAGTTATTTTAGACGCACAAATGTCAATGGATGGGCAAATAGGATCTGTAGTCAGTCGATCTCACCATCTGCTGCGCATGCTTCGCAGACTCATCCCTTTTATCCCAAAGAATGACAAAGCAGTGGTAGTTGGAACAATCATTAATTCATGACTGGACTACGCAAACTCGCTTTACATAGGATTACCACAATATCAACTTGCGCGATTACAACTGATCCAAAACACGGCGGCAAGGCTGATAACAGGAAAAAAACCCTGGGAATCCATTTCTCCTTCACTGAGGAGCTTACATTGGCTAACCGTAAAAAATCGGATCACGTTCAAGACCCTTTGCCTCACCCACAAATGCGTGCATAGAGAAGCTCCGCAATACCTAATGGAGAAAATAAATCATTACACACAAAACCGCAGTCTTCGATCAGCCAACAAAAACCTCCTCCTCGTGCCCAAAGCCCGGTATAAATCCAAGGGTGATCGGAGATTCGCTGTCCAAGGGCCTCGGCTATGGAATGCTCTACCAATCAACATCCGCCTGGAAGAAAATCACCTGGCTTTTAGGAAAAAACTCAAGACCTTCCTCTTTTAGCAGATGATCAAAGCTCGCCACAGCGCCTAGAGGCGATTCAGTTCGCATTGTGCGCTATATAAGTATTTCATTCATTCATTCATTCAGAAGAGATGTCAGGCAGGCAAAGTCTTTACACAGGAACACAACAGAGACACTCCAGATATGTTGACCAGGCATACGCGCGAAAGGAATGAACAAGGCAGTTTAAAATAGCAGAAGGGGTTGGCTGGCTGTAGGCAAGACTGACGAGCAGGTAATTATAGCCAGGTGAGCCACTGTGGAACAATGAGTGCTGACAATTATCGGACAGCTGAGCAGCCTGAGCACAGAGAGGAGAGCTGCTAAGAGCCCAGCCCTGACAGTATTCCCTCCTCCTCTGAGAGGCTAGGTTTGGGGGGAAACATCTATGGAAAGTATGGAGGAGGGCAGGAGCATTTACATCCGAGGAGGAGACCCAAGAGCGTTCCTCCAGACCATAAGCTCTTCAGGGGAACAAAGTACTGTATGCGCCCATGAGACCTATAATGATAGATTGTATCTATCATACTCCTCATGGTTCTCAACTTGAACCATGGAGTCTTACCTATCACTGGCACATCGCAAGGACTCTTGGACCAGCACCCAAATGGAACAGAGATCACGGAGATGTTCCTCTAATGCAGGAATTTTTTAAGGCACAAATGTGTCAGGCAACATGGATGGCTGGAACCCATAATTCGCCTAAAAAAACGGAGACAATCGGGAAGTGCCATTGATTTCAATATTGTGAGCAAACTCCACCTAAGGTAAGAGGTCTGACCAGTTGTTATGAAATATAGCAATGTAGAATCTGCCCTATGGCTTGGTTGCCTCGTTTTACAGCCTCATTGGACTGCAGATGAAATGCCAAGGAGAAAGAAAGCTGGATTCCCAACTGTGCACAAACGGCTAGCCAAAACCTGGACACAAACTGGCTACCCCTTTCCTAGATGATAACCTTAGGTAGCCCATGTAAATGGAAGCTCACCCGAGCAAAAAAGGACGCCAGTTCTTTGGATGTAGGCAACTTCTTAAGAGGAATACAATGACACATCTTCGAGAACCAGTCAACCACCATAAGAATAACTGTGTTGCCCTGAGGAGTTGGGTAACAATAAAATTCATAGACAAATAGGTCCAAGGCCTCTCCCCATTGGGTATGGGTTGTAGGAGGCTCATTGGAAGGTGTTGAGGTGTTTTACTCTGAGCACACACAGAACAAGCGGCTATGAAGGTGGTTACATCAGTGCAGAGACTAGGCCAACAGAATTGTTAAGAAATAGACCAGTTGAGTTGATTCTTCCCTGGATGACCAGCTGTCTTGGGAGAATGATAAATCTGCAGAAAAGCAGCACGGAGATTCCCGGGGACAAAGCAGCAGTCACAAGGTCATGAGCTGAAATGATAGCTAACAATTCTCTGTCCCCAATCTTGTAATTGCATTCTGCAGGAGAAAATTATATAGGAGAAAATTTCTTAGAAAAGTAGCCACAAGGATGCATAGCGCTCTCAGAGGTACAGCGTTGAGACAGAAGGGTGCCTACTCCAGTCTCAGACACATCAACCTCAAGAATGAAGGGTAACGTGGGATCAGGATGTGCCAGCTCAGAAGCTGCAACCAATTCAGGCTTGAGAGACTCAAAGTTTGCAATGGAATCCAGAGACCAATTCTGTGGGTTTCCGTCCTTCCTGGTCATATCAGTCAGGGGTTTGACCAGAGAAGATAAATTATAAATACATTTCCCATAATAATTGGCAAAGCCAATAAAATGTTGTAGCAGACATAGACCTACGGGTCGAGGCTACTGTAGAACTGCAGATAGATTCTCTGGGTCCATCAACAAACCGGCAGTAAAAATGACATAACCAAGAAATGTAACCTGTTCACAGGAGCGTTGCTAGGTCTAAAAAAGATCTGGGGCTAGAGACCATAGCAGCGAAGTAAAGAAAGTCATATGCTCAGGCGGGCATATACATGCATATAATATATGTGTGGGTGTGTGTGTGTGTGTGTGTGGGTGTATATGCAGACATGGTGCAGGAGGAGATGATCAGAGGCTGCGGACATGGTGCAGGGGGAGATAATCAGAGCCTGCAGACTTGGTGCAGAAGAGCAATAACAGGAGGTAGTCAGAGGCTGCAGAGGGGTCTACCCCGGCCATTATGAGAAGCATGCAACACTGCCAAAACTTCACAGAGGTGACACTTCTGTTTTACATTTAAAAATGGCGCCACCCATTACATCACTGCGCATGCGCTCGCATTCCCGAAAAAGGCCGAGCTTGTACTGGCTTTCTCGAGCGAGCATGCGCAGTTGACATCTTGGCCTGGGCCTACAACCATATGTTTTACGTGTGCTGCTGTCTTCAAAGCTGCCCTAGGGCAGGCGGCCTTGCTGCTATCCCAGTAGGCCAGCCCAGCCCTGGCCACTGCACCTAGTAAGAGACTCGGGGCTATGGGCCCCAGATTCAATGCTATAGCCAGAAGCCACCCCCTAGTGATGCCTTTGCCTGTTCATGATGGAACTCGTACTTTTCCAACGCACAATACAGATTTTATCTCTTAACCTCTGTAGCACACAAGAAAAGTCTGTGTGGTGGCACTCTATGGTTTTTGAATATATCAAAATATCATCAGGATATATTGCTGCAACATATCTCAGAGGACATGATGAATTCCTGAAAAACTGCAGGAGCATTGCAGAGACCAAACGGCATTACAAGGTATTCCTTATGTCCGGTCCTAGTATACTATTAAAATGCAGTTTTCCATTCGTCGCCCTCCTTAATCCTCACAAGATCGTATGCCTCTCTCAAATCAGGCTTAGTGAAAACTGTTGCTCCCTTGAGGCGGTCAAATAATTCCAAAACCAATAGGATCAGATAAGCATTCTTAATCGCGTGATGCGACTGAGACCCCTATAATCGATACCAGGTCTCAGTTCACCACTCTTCTTTTTCACAAAGAAGAAGCCAGCACTGGCAGGAGACGAGGATTTGCTAATAAACCCCAAGAAAGTGAATCAGCAACATAATCCTCCATGGTTTTATCCTCCAAGACAGACAAAGGGTAGATCCAGCCATGAGGAGGCATGGCACCAGGTTGAAGGTCAATTGCACAATCATACGATCGGTGTGGAGGCAAAATACCGGTTTGACCCTTGTCAAAGACATCGCTAAATGTGCAGTACTCTTTTGGCAAAGAGGAGAGTGAAGACATGCACAAGACCTTAACCACTTTCTGAAAACATGTAAAGGTCTCCCATCGATAGCCTTAATGGCATGTGGAGTGGCACAAAGCTGCAGCGTAACAGAGTGCTTAGACACAAAGGTGCTATCTATGAACAAGCCTGCAGCCCCAGAATCGATTAGAGCTTGTGTATTGATGATCGACTCACACCAAGAAAGGGTAACCGGAACTAGAGGCTTATGCTCCAGGATAGCTGGGGACACAACAATGTCACCTAAGGTCTGTCCCCTACAAGCCCTCAGGTTGGGGCGTTCTGCTGGACGGGTAGGACAAGACTTCAATAAGTGACCTGCCAGGCCACAATAAAGGCACAATCTCTCCCTCCTCCTAAGGACCCTCTCCTCTGTAGAGAGATGTGTGCAGCCACACTGCATGGGCTCTACTTCACTGGTGGACTCGGTACTGGGAGGCATGGGAGGTGAAGAAGGTGCTTCCCTTCTCCAGTCTTCTCTTCCCTTACATTTTTTATATATTCCTGGTCTTTTCTCACTTCCCTTCTTCTGTCCTCCTGTGCTCTCCTTCACAATCTTTAACTCTTTAGCTATCCTCTTCTTTCCTTCCCCTCTCCTTTCCTTCCCTCTTCTCTGTTTTTCTCTTCTACCTGTTTATATTCTTGCTTCCCTGGGTTACTTCTTACCTCCCCTCTTCTGCTTTCCTCTCTCCTCCCTTCTTCCATCCTTTTGTCCACTCTTGTTCTCTACGCCCTTCATCTTTCTACTTCTCTCTTCCTGTCCTCTCCTCTGTTCCTGTCCTACCCTTCTCTATTGTTTCTTCCTGTCCTGTCAACCTACGTCTCTCCTTTTTTCCTCCACTCCCCTGTTCTTTTCTTTTCTTTTTATGAGTTAGTGATCAAAAAGTGAGGGTAAAAAAGCAGCACTTACACATGTGAGTATGTACTGTCTTACTGTTGACTAGTAAGGCTGATCTTTAGACTAAAGTAAGGTTGGCTGATGTACCAATAAGCATTTAAAAAGCATTTGGTGGGATATGTACGAAGCACCACGATTGTTCCTTCCCCTCCCTGTTGTACGGCCAAAGGTTTTCTTTAAATCCAGATTTGCATTATGCTTTGTGTTAATGTATTGTATTTACATGAATTAGGAACTTTGCTTTAGGCAGACATCTATTAAAGTTGGTAGGCCCTGTTCTGTAACATTAAACATATTTAAATGACAAAAGCTAATCTTTCTGGATGATTACCTGGAGAGGGTTGAGCAAGGTAAATAAGTAGTGCAAGAATACAGCCTTTGGGTATACATATAAGGGGATCCCAATAGCCCAAGTCAATCCAAATTGTGGCGTGCAGAACAAAACTGCTTTCATCAGCTTCTCAACCACCTCATCATCCTCATTCTTCCCTTCAGAGACTGACGACTTGAAGATTTTTGCAATCACAACCACCAGGACGAGAATATTTCCACCCATAATTACCATGGCAGGGATGGCGAACAACAGAAAGGCACCAGATTTATTATCCAACCAGCAGGCATTGCTCATTGTGTACTTATTAGGATAATACACCAAAAAAGTGGTACAGGCTATAACAGATGGACAACCATATCCAAGTATGACAGAAAGGAGCAAAAATTCTTTTTTGGTGAAGTGATGGAAGACAAAAAGTAATTGACACACCAAAAACAGGCCCTGCACCAATGTCCAGGAAAAGAAGGCCAACAAAGAAAAATGAGTAACGAAGGTGAGTATTTTGCACAAAAAGCGATGTGAAGGGATATCAAAGAGGCTGGACGCCAAGAAAGAGACATTGCTAATTAACAGAAACACAGCTATATGAATGATGCAAATATGTCTGTATAAAGCAACAGAGCTCTTGGATTGTTTAAGAAGAAAGATTTCTATGGCAATGCAATTCAGAAGAGATCCTATGGAGACAGGAAGCAGAATCTTCATGAGAGTATCCAAGAGAGCCAGGTTATGATTTTCTTCTGGTTGATAGCCCGCCATTAGGACTGAGAAGGAGGTCAGGTGATTACAGGCACAGTGGGTACTACTATTGATAACTGTAGTATTACAACCCTCCGATGACCATTTGTTCGTATTTAAATTCCAAAACACACATACTGCAGTCTCATTAGACATGATGTCGTTATGTGTGAAGTTCATATAAATATTCAGAGAGTGCTCACTCTTGTTATTTACAATGGCCACATTGGTCCATATGAAACTGTCCAAAATATAAGAAAGGTTATCAGAACTGTCATATGGGAGGTTAAAGCTGCCATTAGTTGGTGCATAGATCATGGATAGTACATTAACCACTTCAGCCCCGGACCAATTAACAGCCTAAGGACCAGAGGTCTTTTTACAATTTCGCACTGCACTGCTTTAACTGGTAATTGTGCAGTCATGCAATGTTGTACCCAAACGAGATTTGCGTCCTTTTCTTCCCACAAATAGAGCTTTCTTTTGATGGTATTTGATTGCCTCTGCGATTTTTATTTTTTGCGATATAAATGGAAAAAAACTGAAAATTTTGAGAAAAAATTATATTTTCTACTTTTTGTTATAAGAAAAATCGAATAAACTCAATTTTAGTCATACATTGAGGGCAAAATTTATTCAGCCACATGTCTTTAGTAAAAAAAAATGTCAATAAGCGTATATTTATTGGTTTGCGCAAAAGTTATAGCGTCTACAAACTAGAGTACATTTTCTGGAATTTACACAGCTTTTAATTTACGACTGCCTATCTCATTTCTTGAGGTGCTAAAATGGCAGGGCAGTAAAAACCCCCCCCCCCAAATGACCCCATTTTGGAAAGTAGACACCCCAAGGAAGTTGTGGAGAGGCATGTTGAGCCCATTGAATAATAATGACACAAAAAAAAAGTTTACAAAAAGTTGTCACTAAATGATATATTGCTCACGCATGCCATAGTTACATGTGGAATTGCACCCCAAAATATATTCTGCTGCTTCTCCTGAGTACGAGGATACCACATATGTGGGACTTTTTGGGAGTCTAGCCGCGTACGGCACCCCGAAAACCAATCACTGCCTTCAGGATTTCTAAGGGTGCAAATTTTTGATTTCACTCCTCACTACCTATCACAGTTTCAAAGGCCATAAAATGCCAAAATAGCACAAAACCCCCCCAAATGACCCCATTTTGGAAAGTAGACACCCCAAGCTATTTACTGAGAGGCATGTTGAGTCCATGAAATATTTTATATTTTGCCACAAGTTGCAGGAATTTTACAATTTTTTTTTTTTTGCACAAAGTTGTCACTAAATGATATATTGCTCACACATGCTATGGGCATAAGTCAAATTACACCCCAAAATAAATTCTGCTGCTTCTCCCGAGTACGGGGATACCACATGTGGGGGACTTTTTGGGAGCCTAGCCACGTACGGGACCCCGAAAACCAAGCACTGCCTTCCGGATTTAAATATAAAATGCTACCAAAAAAAACTGTTAGGGATCAGGCCTGACTCTGCAATTGCTGCAGTTATGTGTTTAGTGTTTTGTAAGTGACAGTGATCGATCGATACTGCACTTGGGTGTGCTGGGCAGAGGGGCAAAACGCAGGTGCCAGCAGGTATCTGGGCTGATCCCGCTAACAATGCGTTTTTTTGGAACCCTGAACTGCTGGGGATGCTAGTATAGATCTGATCAGATCAGATATTGATCTGTTCAGATTCTATACCACTACGGGAGGTTTATGCTTTGCGTGTGGGTGTTAGCGGTACTGGCACTAACCTAGCGCTGCCTGGGGCGACGCAGACCCTGACCCTAAAACCTAATTGATATCACCCACCGGGTGACCAGGGGGTTAAACCTTTATTGAGTAATAAATGGTGGGTGCCCTGATGCTATAAAAAGCAAACTAACCAGAGTCACCCGTACCACTTATACGGTGATCACTGGTGAAGGGGTTAACTAGGGGCAATCAGGGGGTTCAAATTTTTATTAGGTAGTATATGAGGGTCCCTGGCGCTATATAAAAACCTGACGGGGAACCTAAATAACTAACTGGCTAACCAGCGTCACCAGTGACACTTATACTGTGATCGCTGGTGAAAGGGTTAACTAGGGGCAATCAGGGGGTTAAAACCATTATTGGGTAGTATATGGGGGTACCTAGCGCTATAAAAACCTGGCGGTGAACCTAAAAAAATAACTAGCTACCTAGCGACACTAGTGACACTAATACAGCGATCAGAAAAATGATCGCTTAGTGACACTGGCAAAAGGGGGTGAAAGGGTTAACTAGGGGCAATCAGGGGGTTTAAACCATTATTGGGTAGTATATCGGGGTACCTAGCGCTATAAAAACCTGGCGGTGAACCTAAAAAAATAACTAGCTACCTAGCGACACTAGCGACACTAATGCAGCGATCAGAAAAATGATCGCTTAGTGACACTGGCAAAAGGGGGTGAAAGGGTTAACTAGGGGCAATCAGGGGGTTAAAACCATTATTGGGTAGTATATCGGGGTACCTAGCGCTATAAAAACCTGGCGGTGAACCTAAAAAAATAACTAGCTACCTAGCGACACTAGCGACACTAATGCAGCGATCAGAAAAATTATTGCTTAGTGACACTGGCAAAAGGGGGTGAAAGGGTTAACTCTAGGGGCAATCAGGGGGTTAAACCTTTATTGGGGGGTGGTAGGGGGCTACCCTGGACCTAACACTAACTGCCCTGACAGTTTTTACTTTTACAACTGACACTGAATGCAGTGATCAGTAAATAAATGGTCACTGCAATCAGTGACACTGTGACTGGGGGGGGAGGGGGGGCGGGGGGGATCGGGGGGGGTTTGTGTGCCTGTGTGTGCCTACATGTCAGTGTAGTGTTGGTGCACACTTACTTTCTGTCTTCTCCTCGTAGTCCGGTCAAAAAGACCGCCCCGAGGAGAATGACATCACTTCCTCCCTGCCTGTGTATACAATACACAGTGGGAGGAAGCTTCTCATTTGCCAGGAGCGATCGAGAGGGGGTGGCCAGAAACCAACGGCCATCCCCTCATCCCGGATCGCTCCTGAAGCAAAACGGACCGCCGTATCCAGCGGGAGGGGGTCCGATCGGACCCCCCACCCACTGGAAGGCAAGCACGTACATGTACGTGCTTGTGCCTGCCGGTGCCATTGTAATGACGTACATTGGCAATACGGCGGTCCTTAAGTGGTTAATAACACCCGCAGAAGACTTATCAATTTTCTTTAATATTTCTGTGGACAGGGACACAGTGGCACCAGACAAAAGCTCTACAGAGCTACTCTCGTTGAGTCCATCAGGATTGAAAACGGTGCAGGAAACATCAATACCAGGATAGGCAATACGGAAGTTCTCAAATGTAGTCTCCATTGTTGAAAACATGTTTTCAATGCTTTGTAGCAACTGTAGATTTAGATCAGGCGTGTCAATGCATTCATTCAACACACTGATAATAAAAATAGTTTGCTGTAAGAAAGTAAAGTTAATAAAACGCTTTTAGCATTGTTCTAAAATATAATTTCCAAGCTTTTAATACGGTTTATACATACTGTATTTAAATGGAGCAATCATCAATGTACCATCTCACCTCAAAACAATTAAATTATTGAAGCATGTCTAAAGCCCAAACTATTTTCTGCCATCTGTGTCCCAAGAGCAGATTTACCTTCACTTCCTGTCGTATCAATATACAGTGGGTAAAATAAGTATTGAACACATCACCATTTTTCTAGGTAAATAATTGCTAAAGGTGCTACTGACATGAAATTTTCACCACGTGTCAGTAACAACCCATGCAATGCATACATACAAATAAACCAAAGGAAATAAGTTCATAAATTAAATTTTGTGTAAAAAAATAATGGAATGACACAGAGAAAAAGTAACCGGCCACAACCAGGTGCTCCTCGTGAGGTTTCTGACAGAAGATTAAAAAGATTATCAGAAGAGTTGTCCAAGAGCCAAGGACCACTTGTGGAGAGCTTCAGAAAGACCTGGAATTATCAGGTACAATTGTTTCAAACAAAATGATAAGTAATGCATTAAACCGCCATGGCCTGTAAGCACGCTCACCACACAAGACTCCTTTGGTGAAGAAAAAGCATGTTGAAGCTTGTTTAAGGTTTGTTGCACAATATTTAGACAAAGCCCGTGAAATACTGGGAGAATATAGTCTGGTCAAATGAGACCAAAATTGAACTCCATAATGCCATAATACACACCATGTTTGGAGGTCAAATGGCACTGCACTTCACCTCAAAAACACCATACCAACGGTGAAGTTTGGAGGTGGCAACATCATGGTGTGGAGCTGTTTTTCAGCATACAGTACTAGCAAACTTTAGATCATTGAAGGACGAATGAATGGAAAAATGTAACAAGACATTCTTGATAAAAATCTGCTGCCATCTACCAGGATGATGAAGATGAAACAAGGGTGGACATTTCAGCAAGACAATGATCCCAAACACAAAGCCAAGGAAAGTCTCAATTGTTTTCAAAGAAAGAAAATAACGCTGCTAGAATGGCCCATCCAATCACCTGACTTGAATCCAATAAAAAATCAATGGAAAAAAATAGAGATCAGAGCTCATGGAAGAGGCCCACCGGACCTTCAAGATTTGAAGACTGTGCGCAAGAATGGGACAAAATCACACCTGAGCAATGCATGCAACTAGTTTCTCCATATAGGAGAAGTCTTGAATCTGTCATTACCATCAAAGGGTTTTGTACCAAGTATTAAATAAATTTCAGTTAGCATGTTCAGTGCTTTTTCTCTGTGTCATTCCATTTTATTACACATACACTATATTACCAAAAGTATTGGGATGCCTGCAGATAATGTGGATAATGACAGAACTCTGGACGGCCGCACTCTAATGCTAAAACGATGCTTTATTCAAATAATATTTAGGACACAGCAAATAACATGGAAAAATAAACTGCGCTCAGGTGAGTACAAAACATAAAATAATCTAAAATAAAGGCCGCAGCTCTAAGTGGGATACACAAATATACTAGAAAAAACTTCAAAAGCTGCGCGGTAACCCCTATATACTACCTTCACAAATAATAAAAAAGGAATAAATGTGAATAAATTAATATAGATCACGTTACATACAAAATAAATGAATGAAATAACAGATTATAATTCATCAACCTAAAAGGAAAGGAGCAAACAAAGTTCACAAAAAAGTCCTCTATGGCAATTCTTTCCAGGACACCACGGTGAGTCCACACAAAAACAGCAAACAGGTGCCCGTCACCGAGAAGTGAGTGCGCTTACCAGATGGAAGCTTAATTAAAGCCTTGTATGTGAATCACCTGTGTCCTTCTCCTTATAGCTTGCGCTCATAGATCAGCTAACCCCAATGAATGGCAGCGTTCACATAAACTTATTCCTCGTTCAGCGATCCCAAATAGTGCTAACAGTGGCTCCAAAGAGAAGAGGAAACCCTCATAGTGTAACAAACTCACTCATTCATGTCTTTATGGACCTTGCATTGTGCACTGGTGTGCAGTCATGTTGGAACAGGAAGGGGCCTTCCCCAAACTGTTCCCACAAAGTTGGGAGCATGAAATCATCCAAAATGTCTTGGTATGCTGAAGCCTTAAGAGTTCCCTTCACTGTAAGTAAGGGGCCAAGCTGAACCCCTGAAAAACAACCCCACACCATAATCCCCTCTACACCCAAAGATTTGGACCAGTGTACAAAACAAAATCCATAAAGACATGAATGAGTGAGTTTGGGGTGGAGGAACTTGACATGACCTCAACCCGATAGAACACCTTTGGGATGAATTAGACTAATTAAGTCAAAACAGACTAAGACTGGGTTGTTTTGGTCTCTTTGTATGTACGGATTGCATGGGTTTTTACCGACATGTGGCGAACATTTCATGTCACTGTTAGAAATATATTTACCTTGAAAAATGGTGCGGTGTTCAATACTAATTTTGCCATCTGTACCTAACAGACAGGAAATATCTCCAAATTCAGATTGAATCCCCATTGGAAGGCTTACTCTCAATTCCAGTTCTGGTGACAAATGTAAATTTTCCAATTTTTCCTCACTTTCAGCCCTGGTAGGCAGGACTAATAGAGATTGATTCTCCCCGGGGAGGTAACAGACATAAATAAAAACCTAGAACTAGGCGAGGGTCCGTTTCCCTACACACCAAAAGGCCACCTAACTAAAACGTAACCTTTATTGTAAATCATAAAAGTTATGTAATTGAACATAACAGATACACCTATAGGTTGAGGTTAATGGCATTATATATATGAATAAACATTCTATCTCTATGTGGTAATATTAACCTCTACCAAGTTTAAATAGTGAAACTTCTCTTGATATATACAGTACATATAGACAATATGAGGCTTATAATCCCCTACGTTCAATATAAAGGCTCCAGGCTTTGTAGAGGGAGGATATGTAAATTCAAGGTCTATTCACCAACACCAACTGGTATGAAGAGATGGGGGTATATCTGTCTCTCCTCCCATCCATTGGCCACATATAAAAATGAGATGAACAGAAAAAGAGAAAGTATACTAGTAAATACTGTCTTACTGAAGATGTGGACTATCTGTCTTCTGCCCTATGAAATTATCTGTCTCTCATATATGTAATATGGGCACATTCATCTATGTGGACCCATATATCACCACATCCACAAAAAAGCTTCTCTCCTAATCAAGATTGCATTGACACAAGCACATCTTACCCCACCAAAAAAAAAAGAAAAATGGAGGGAAGGGGAGAAAGAATGTGTCAGGACAGAAACGAAATCATGCGCACCTAAATGAAAATAAAGTCAGAAGGTGCTCCCAAAATCAAATCACCCAAACCTAACATGTTTCACTCTTCAAATAGAGCTTCATCTGAGGTAAAAAAAAAACAAAGAAAAATGAAGAAAAGAAGGAACCCAGAGTAGCCGACTGTCACATGGTGAAAAGGAAATAGTATCTTTTGTTTGTAGTCCATCTATTTATAACCTAACTATCTAAAATGGCCACCGCACATGCGCATTGCTGAGGGAAAACCTATCACCAGCTTGTGGATGAAAATCAGAACTACAAGACAATCACTTATTATTGATTGCTCCTATCCCATATATCATTGTCCTTAAAGAGGAAGTAAACCCTGACGGCATACGATAGTGCGCCTGCGTGCCACTGTCTACGGCGCATGTGCCATAGACAGTTGTCACTGTCTTTTAGTAAATATCTCCTAAACCATGTAGGTTTAGGAGATATTTCTTGGACCTACAGGTAAGCCTTAATTAGGGTTTACAACCACTTTAACATACTGTAGCAGAGCGTCCCAGAGAGAGCGCCGGGAAAAGTTTTTGTTTAGCTATTTTTGTTCCTATTTGTTTTTGGAACACTGTACAGCCCCTGTATATAGGCTTGTATATATCACAAATAAACACTGCACTGTTTGTCACTACTTCATTGGATTTGATATCTGTGCCTGAAAGACTTCTCATCCCAGGGAGCTTTGTACTTGCTACCTGTCCCCCAGGTTACAATACATACAATTCCTTTTGAGCAAAAATGGATAGGAAGTGAATGTAGATTCTTTCCCTTTCCTAAATACCAATATGATCCATACACATATTATTATTAGACAAGGCTATTAGACAATAAATCCAAAGATTTTTAGTCATGTATGAAATGTAAAGCTTTCATTAGGGCAGGGGTTGACAAATTTGCTTGGAATCTAGGAGCCAGCTAAAAAAGTTAGGAGCCAGGTCGGTAACGGCAATCCAGACCTGTCCCTGGCCTGACATGGAGACGAGTGAGGGGAGGATAGCGCGGCCCCCCCCACCTGTCTCCATGTCATTGCCCATAGCTCTTAGAGGGACATTTTTTTTTTTTATTTTTTTTTTTCAAATGACAATTTTTTTTTTTTTTTTTTTTTTTTTTTTTATTGCATTTTAGTGTAAATTTGAGATCTGAGGTCTCTCTGACCCCAGATCTCATATATTTAAGAGGACCTGTCCTGTTTTTTTCAATTACAAGGGATTTTTACATTCCTTGTAATAGGAATAAAAGTGACACTTTTTTTTTTTTTTAAAAGCACCGTGAAAAAATAAAAAGTTAAAATAAGAAAAAAAAAAATGTTT
This sequence comes from Lithobates pipiens, assembly GCF_037356315.1. Classification (NCBI taxonomy): domain Eukaryota; kingdom Metazoa; phylum Chordata; class Amphibia; order Anura; family Ranidae; genus Lithobates; species Lithobates pipiens. Next base: position 585,120,594 of record NW_027507758.1, on the reverse strand, counting down.
TAAATGCGCCCTGTCCTGCCAAGCTTGCGTGCAGAAGCGAACGCATACGTGAGTAGCGCCCGCATAGGAAAGCGGTGTTCAAACCACACATGAGGTATCGCTGCGTTCGGTAGAGCGAGAGCAATAATTCTAGCCCTAGACCTCCTCTGTAACCCAAAACGTGCAACCTGTAGAATTTTTTAAACGTCGCCTATGGAGATTTTAAAGGCTAAAAGTTTGTCGCCATTCCATGAGCGGACGCAATTTTGAAGCGTGACATGTTGGGTATCAATTTATTCGGTGTAACATTATTTTTCACAATATAAAAAAATTGGGCCAACTTGACTGTTATATTTAATTAAAAAAATAAGACTTTTTCCCCGAAAATGCGCTTGTAAGTCCGCTGCACAAATACGGTGTGACAGACAGTATTGCAACGACCACCATTTTATTCTCTAGGTTGTTAGAACTCCTAAACACACATATATATATATATATATATATATATATATATATATATATATATATATATATATATATATATATATACATATACACACACACACACACACACACACACACACACACACACATTTTTTTTTTTTTATTATTCTAAGTAAAGGTGAGATGGGTGGGCAGTGAAAGTTTCATTAGCATCGCTGGCTGTCATACCAACAGCCACCACTAGATGGCGCCAGATTACAGAACTAAACATAGGACCACAGAAGGCCTCAAAGCCGCGGCCTCAATTACCGGCCGGCGGCGGTGCGGCCCGACACGATCACGCCAGGGGGGGGGTGGAAGGAGACAGGATACCCCCGCTGTGCTGCCCCAGGCGCCAGATCACAAATTCTAGTCGCCAATGCGATCTGGCGCCCGGGGTTTGTCGAGCCCTGCATTAGGGTTTGTTGGCACTCGAGAATTGAGACAGAAGATCCATCTCACTTCCAACCACAATAGATAATTATCCAGGTCACCTTTCCTTGGTCCTATTTTAAATTGTTCTATGGCCCAAAATTTTAATACCTCCGCTTTACCACCATGTTTTCAATTGACATCCCTAGCAATTGCTCTCTCTCTTTTTTTTGTGCAGAGTCATTAACATGTTCCAATACTTTCCATCTAATTGGCTAATTGTCTTTCCCACATACAAAAATGGGTATGGCCATCTCATAACATAAATGGTTACCACTGTACTACAATTAATTTTTGAAAGAAAAAGCAGAGGTTATAAGGTCATTTTCAAGATCCGTTGCTGCAACTGCAGCTAATATGACAAAACCTTCACAGTTAATAGAGTGCCTATGGACTATCTTGGTACTTATTAACACAGGTAAATCAAAAAATTAAAAGATAATTTTTAATAATACTCAAAGAAAAAAATTATACATAGAATGTACAAAAACAGTTACAGTCAAACAAAACATTGCATTATAAAAACATCCACCACAACCATACAACAACTGTCAGTATTCCCCATAAAGTTTTATGCTGAGGGGTGGTGTGGCAATATTCCTCTACCAGTTTTGCGGTCAAGATCCACTTCTTCAGGAGGGAGATCTATAAAATAGGCAAATAAAGAAAGGGTAGAGAAGAAAAACAACAATATATAGCAAATAAACGGCATGGTTAAACATAGATCATAATTAGGAGATCGGCTCACCAATACAGCCAATAGCGACAGGTCAGCAGGGCCCACCAATTCCCCCAGCGGCGAATGCGGGGGAGTATATAGGACCGGCTCAAGAATTGTAATCTAATTGTAACGTAGTCTCGTCTGCACGGTCTAATCGTGGCTGACGCCTTTTGTGGCCCGGTTGATCGGCGAGCATGCGTGCCCGGCACCTTCGTGTGCGGGCTGCCTTCAAGATGTCCGCTTGGCCCTGTTGGGCCTCCGTCAACGAACACCTGTGACGAATGTGCACACACACCCGTGTGCGTACGTTCGTATGCGCGGTGTGGGCTGACCCCATGACGTCAGACGCTGCCATTTGGCGGCGTCGTTGTACGCCACGTGGGTTGGGGAGCTTAAATAGAGGCTGCTTGTCAGTCCTCTGTTGAGCGATTTGGGACCGTGACGCTGGGCGTTCGTTTGGGCGATTGTCTGTACAGGTGGGTAAGTATACATACTAAACTGATCGAATTACAATCCTCTTTTTATCGTGCTGTATTATTGGGCTTTTGATGATGATCCTTTTCTTCACACCAACAGTTTGTATTGTTTTGAAGGCCTACGTGGCCACTATCTTGGAACCTGGATAATGTATTTTTGGAGATAGAATTTTACAACGTTTGGTGGAAAAAATGTTTGATACGCCTATAATTCAATCAGCACTTCTGTGATTTCGATTACCCCTGTATATCTCGTCCCTGTGTTCGCCCATGCGTAGACTCTGGCTGTATTACAATTCTTGAGCTGGTCCTATATACTCCCCCGCATTCGCCGCTGGGGGAATTGGTGGGCCCTGCTGACCTATCGATACTGGCTGTATTGAAGAGCCGATCTCCTAATTTTGATCTATGTTTAACCATGCCGTTTATTTGCTATATATTGTTGTTTTTCTTCTCTACCCTTTCTTTATTTGCCTATTTTATAGATCTCCCTCCTGAAGAAGCGTTTTTTGACTGCAAAACCGGTAGAAGAATATTGCCACACCACCCCTCAGCATAAAACTTTACGGGGAAACCCGACAGTTGTTGTGTAGTTGTGGTGGATGTTTTTATAATGCAATGTTTTGTTTGACTGTAACTCTTTTTGTACATTCTATGTATCATTTTTTATTTGAGTATTATTAAAAATTATCTTTTAATTTTTTGATTTACCTGTGTTAATAAGTACCAAGATAGTCCGTAGACTATTAACTGTGTAGGTTTTGTCATATTAGCTGCAGTTGCAGCAACGGCTCTTGAAAATGACCTTATAACCTCCGGCTTTTCTTTAAAAAATTATTGATGGGGATGAAGGTAATTGTGTATAAGTTTTCTTGAATTTTTTTATCGGGGGTCATAACTCATTTTATTGCTACTGTACTACAATTGAAGAATGATTGTATTTTAATAATTTCCCATTTTTTCTGATTATTAAATTCTTTAACAGTGGGAATATAAGAGCATGCCTTACAGCAGGGGTCTCAAACTGGCGGCCCTCCAGCTGTGGCAAAACTACAAATCCCATGAGCCATTGCAAGGCTGACAGTTACATTAATGACTCCCAAAGGCAGAGGCATGATGGGACTTGGAGTTCCGCAACAGATGGAGGGCCACCAGTTTGAGATCCCTGCCTTACAGTGTTCACATCTGTGCCTACCTAATGGTTTTTCCAGGAGCCATGTGGGAATGACTTATTTTTGGACAGTTCCTAAATGACCATGCACTAGCATGTCTCTCAGATTTCTACCTCTTCTGTATGTGATCATGGAGCTTTTCGGTATGATTTTAGATAGATCTTTGTCATTGTGCAGCACGTCCAAATATTTTTTAATGATAAAAAAAATTTAACCGGATTAATGTGAGTATGACCATATAATACGCATGCCTGCATTATCATCTGTCTTGGGCTGTTTCTGTCCAATGAAAGTATCCCTTGGCACAGTGCTTACCTTTTCATAAGACTTTCTTAAGTCATTGAGATTATAACCTCATCTACTGAACCTCTCAGCCATTTTGAAAGGCTGCATCAGTAGAGCAGTTTCTCTTAGCTCTCATAAATTGCCCAGTGGGAATGCCTTTTTTAAGGGATGTAGGGTTTTGGCTCTCCCAATTATTGGTGGAGGTAGGTTTCCGGGAGATAGTTGTATTAATAGCATCATCGGCATCTCTCCCAATCTTAAAATTCATGAAATTGATGCTGTCATGGTTAATCTCACTGGTGAAAAACATACCAATATCATTGTTATTTAGACGTGCTACAAATTCTCAAATTTGGCCCTGCCAATTGTGGATATGGTGTTATATGGGGGTGTCCATCAGTGATTATTTGTGTCCACATGAATGAATATACCCGTATTACATATATGAGAGATAGATAATTTCATAGGGCTGAAGGCAGATGGCCCACATCTTCAGTAAGACAATATTCACTTGTATACTTTCTCTTTTTCTGTTCTCCTCATTTTTATGTGGCCAATAGATGGGAGGAGGGCCAGATATACTCCCATCTCTTCATACCAGTTGGTGTTGGTGAGTAGACCTTGAATTTAAATATCCTCTACACAGCCTGGAGCATTTATATTTATTGTAGGAGGAGATTGTAACCCTCATATTGTCTATATGTACAGTAGCTTATAAAAGTGAGTACACCCTTCACATTTTTGTAAATATTTTATTATATCTTTTCATGTGACAACACAAAAAAATGACACTTTGCTACAATGTAAAGTAGTGAGTGTACAGCTTGTATAACAGTGTATATTTGCTGTCCCCTCAAAATAACTCAATACACAGCCATTAATGTCTAAACTGCTGGCAACAAAAGTGAGTACACCCCTAAGTGAAAATGTCTAAATTAGCCATTTTCCTTCCACGGTGTCATGTGACTCGTTAGTGTTAAAAGGTCTTAGGTGTGAATGGGGAGCAGGTGTGTTAAATTTGATATTATTGCTCTCACTCTCTCATACTGGTCACTGGAAGTTCAACATGGCACTTCATGGCAAAGAACTCTCTGAGGATCTGAAAAAAAAATTGTTGCTCTACATAAAGATGACCTAGGCTATAAGAAGATTGCCAAGAACCTGAAACTGAGCTGCAGCAGGATAGCCAAGACCATACAGTGGTTTAACAGGACAGGTTTCAATTAAAATAGGCCTCTTCATGGTCGACCAAAGAAGCTGAGTGCACGTATTCAGCGTCATATACAGAGGCTGTCTTTGGGAAATAGATGTATGAGTGCTGCCAGCATTGGTTGAAGGGGTGGGGGGGGGGGGGGTTAGCCTGTTAGTGCTCAGACCATATGCTGCACACTGCATCAAATTGGTCTGCATGGCTGTCATCCCAAAAGGAGGCCTCTTCTAAATATGATGCACATCAAAGCCCGCAAACAGTTTGCTAAAGACAAACAGACTAAGGACATGGATTACTAGAACCATGTCCTGTGGTCTGATGAGACCAAGATAAACGTATTTGGTTCAGATGGTGTCAAGCGTGTGTGGTGGCAACCAGGTGAGGAGTACAAAGACAAGTGTGTTTTGCCTACAGTCAAGCATGGTGGTGGGAGTGTCATGGTCTGGGGCGGCATGAGTGCTGCCGGCACAGGGGAGCTACAGTTCATTGAGGGAACCATGGATGTCAACAAGTACTGTGACATACTGAAGCAGAGCATTATCCCCTCCCTTCGGAGACTGGGCCGCAGGGCAGTATTCCAACATGATAACGACCCCAAACACACCTCCAAGATGACTACTGCCTTGCTAAAGAAGCTGAGGGTAAAGGTGATGGACTGGCCAAGCATGTCTTCAGACCTAAAGCCTATTGAGCATCTGTGGGGCATTCTCAAACAGAAGGTGGAGGAGCGCAAGATCTCTAATATCTACCAGCTCTGTGATGTCGCCATGGAGGAGTGGAAGAGGACTCCAGTGGCAACCTGTGAAGCTCTGCTGAACTCTATGTCCAAGAGGGTTAAGGCAGTGCTGGAAAATAATGGTGGCCACACAAAATATTGACACTTTGGGCCCAATATGGACATTTTTACTTTTAGGAGTGTACTCACTTTTGTTGCCAGCAGTTTAGACATTAATGGCTGTGTGTTGAGTTATTTTGAGGGGACAGGAAATTTACACTGTTATACAAACTGTACACTCACTACTTTACATTGTAGCAAAGTGTCATTCCTTCAGTGTTGCCACATGAAAACCATCCCTCGGTCCTTGGATGCTGCCGCCACCATCTTCGGTAAGAGAATCAGGAAATGAAGCCATGCAATCTGAATGGTCCCTGCTGTCTCTAGGACCCATGTGTGTCCCAGCAGACAGCGCCGTGGGACGGGAAGAGGCGTAGACTCGAGGTGCGGGAGTCTATGCTCGGAAGTGGGTGCAAATACCTGTCTTAGACAAGTATCTGCACCCCCCTCCCCCCTGAAAGGTGCCAAATGTGGCACCATAGGGGGAAGGGTTCCAAAAAGCAGAGATTCAATTTTTGTGTGAACCTCCGCTTTTATATTACCACATAGTGATAAAACGATGATTCATATATAATGGCATTGACCTCATCCTATAGGTATACCTGTTATGGTAATTTACATACCTTTTATGATCTTCAATAAAGGTTAAGTTTTAGTTAAGTGGCCTTTTGGTGCATAGGGAAACGCACCCTCGTCTAGTTTATTTTTGCCACAGTTAAGTGTTATCAATATCAGAGGTTTATATATATATATATGAAACCACCTGCTCACTCGTTTCATAATGCGAATTTCCCCCCAGGGCTAAATATACAAGCATTCAGATGGTGGATTAATAAAGGCCTTTATCGCATATGCCACTTTCTTACTCCAACGGGTGCCCTTTCCCTGTCCCACTGCAGGAAAAAACTAGAAACGCCTGACACGGAAATTTTCAGATTCTCCCAAATATCCCACTATTTAACCACCTCAATACCAGGCCCTTAAACACCTTCCTGCCCAGACCAATTTTGAGCTTTCAGCGCTGTCGCAATTTGAATGACAATTGCACGGTCATGCTACACTGTACCTTGTACACTGTACCCAAATGAAATTTTTGCAATTTTTTTCCCATAAATAGAGCTTTCTTTTGGTGGTATTTGATCACCTCTGCGATTTTTATTTTTTGCTAAACAAATAAAAAAAGACCTAAAATTTTGAAAAAAAAATTTTTTTTTTGTTTTTGTTTCAGTTTCAAAACTTTGTAAATAAGTATGTTTTCTCCTTCACTGATGGGCACTGATGGGGCTGCACTGACGGGCACTGAAGAGGTGGCACCAATGAAGTGGCACGGATGAGGTGGCATTGATGGGCACTGATATGTGGGACTGATAGGCAGCACTGATAGGTGGCACTGATAGGTGGCACTGATGGGCAACACGGATGGACACTAATAGGTGGCACAAATTGGCACTGAACGCTGGCACGGATTGGCATGGATAGGCGGCACATATGGGCATGGATAGGCAGCACATATGGGCATGGATAGGCAGCACAGATGGGGATGGATGGGCACTGATAGGCGGCATGGATGGGCACTGATAGTTGGCATGGATGGGCACTGATACGTGGCACGGATGGGCACTGATAGGTGGCGCGGATGGACACTGATAGGCGGCATTGTATTGTTTTGTACTGATGGATGCTAATCAGTGCCAAACAATAATGCATGCCAATCAGTGATGCCCATTGTGAGTGAAGAAAAGCCGGTCAACGGCTCTTCCTATTTACACTTTGATCAGCCGTGATTGGACATGGCTGATCATGTGGTAAAGAGTCTCTGTCAGAGACTCTTTACCAAGATCGTAGTTGTGGGGTGTCAAACTGACACCCTGTAACAACGATCACTGAGATGCGCGCCGCCGGGGACGCGTATCGGCTCAAGATCCTGAGGACGTCATATGACGCCCAATCAGGATTTTGAAACCACTTTGCAGCCGTCATTTGCCTATAGGGCGGGTGGCAATTGTTTAAAGTCCATCTGGACCAATAAGACAGAACCTCCCACAATTACCCCCTATGAGCACTGGTGCTCCAATACTACTGACCAGAAATTAGGTATCTCCTTGATTTATACAGCCCTCCTGATGAACGTGGAAAAGCCAACTTATGCTCGGGCCTGGGAAGAGGACACGGACAAAACATGGTCCACATTGGAATGGTTTTGGACCTCTTCACGATCTTTCAAAGGTATCTGTAATATATCACTTATTGAAGCTAGTCTAATGGTATTATACAGTTGGTATTATGTTCCCTCTAGGCTGGCTTTAATTTATCCAGGAACTTCACCCTTAAGCTTCAGAGGATGTGAGCTAGAGAGCTCCATGCTTCATATATGGTGGACCTGTCCCCATATCAGATCCTTCTGGCGCACCATCAGCTCCTTAATAAACACAACGCTTACTCCTGACCCCAGCATTGCTCTATTCAATCACTACATCCCCAAAATTACTAAGCACCAACAGGACTTCTCTTTATTTTTCTGGGGGCTAAAACTACGATAGCTAAGGCCTGGAAGAAGCCTACAGTTTCATTCCAGTGCTACAAGAGAAAAAGTCTCCTGGATTATGTCCCAAGAGCAAATAGTAGCAAAATTAAATGACAAGACTGAGAGATTTTATGTCACATGAGAACCCTGGGGCATCATTTTGTAACATACCTCTACTACCTAGAATGGAGATCAGATCCAGGAACAACCCCTCCTCTCCTCTCTGATTCTATCCTGTACTCTACTTCTTTCCTTTCACACGCTTCTTTCACTCTCTTCTCGGGACGATCTAGCCCCCCCTTTACTACACGTACAGTAAGATCTGGAGTTGCCTTCACAGGGGTTATTTCAGCTGTTCGGGGTCGGGCTGTCAGGGGGATCTAGTTTTCATTATTAATCAGATGATACTTCATCGACCTAGCTTTTAGCTTGGAAACAGGGCTACGCTTGTATGGCATATCATTCAGCCAAAGGCAACCCCGGTGGGGGTGTTGGGCATGGGCTTTGTGGGGGCTCTGAGCTTGTCCACAGATAAATCCCAATGGGGTGGTGAGCTTTGAGCCTCTCGGCTGTCATGCGGACACCTCTGGGGTTAATTTTTTTGCCCCCCTTGCTGTTCCACTTTTTGGGTCTCACCCCTTTTCAGACATGACCTTAGATTTTTGGCTCACTAATGAGTGGTCAACCACTGTTTCTCATGTTCACTCTAACATCTATGACCAGGTATCATTATCTGTCTTCAATTGTTTGTATCTGTATTGTTTTATGCTCTGATATACTGTACACAGTTACGTTACAATCATCTTTACTTTGTATACATGCCTATATACAATAAAAATTCTTTAAGGTTAAGTCTGGTCTCTGACTAGACCATGCAAGGACATTCACCTTTTTCTCATTCAACCACTGTGTGGTCATTTTTGTTGTGTGATTTGGGTTATTGTCATGTTGGAAGGTAAATCTTCCCATGACAACTTTCTGACAGAGGGCAGCAGATTTTCCTCAAGAATTTAACGTTATTTTGCCCCATCCATTTTTCCCTCTACCCTGACAAGTACTCCAGTCCCTGCTGCAGAGAAACACGCCCATAACAGGATATTACCACCTCTATGCTTTACTGTAGAAATTGTGTTATTTGGCTGGTGAGCTGTAATTGATTTCTGCCTGACATATCATTTGGTGTTGAGGCCAAATAATTTGATTTTAGTCTCATCTGCCCATAACACCTTTTTCCACGTGTCCTTTAGAATCTTCAAGGTGCGTTTTGGCAAAGCTCAGTCATGACTGCATGTGGCCTTTCTTAAGGAGTGACTTTTTTCTTGCAACCCTCCCATACAGGTCATGACTGCATGTGGCCTTTCTTAAGGAGTGACTTTTTTCTTGTAACCCTCCCATACAGGACACATGTAGCACTAACCCCTGAACCCCTGGTTATTTTTGGGCTTACCGTTACCTTCCGCTTCTTCTTGTTGCACGTCTAGGGGATGTCCCGTGGTAGATGGCCCAGTAACTTGAGACTGACAATAGATCCACTTGAATGGATTTTATTTGCAAACTTCAACCATTGAACAGTCTTTTAACTTGAGATCATATGGTGGGAAAGGAATTCAGGTACTTTCAATGTCAAAGTCTATAAACGTTAAGGAACTTGCTTACTTTGACTGCATCCAGAGAATAGCCATTCGCAGCTGGATGAACACTCAGGTTGGACAGTCCCTCTCTCACAAGGCCTAGCAGCCAACAAGGTGCTTACTCAGGAACAAAGTCTTTGTCACAGATGTTGTTACAGAACACGTGGGAAACTAAGCTGTAGAACACTTGTAGGATACCTGGATCTTTCAGCCTGCTTGGCGATATCCACAAGACCGGATTCTCTCAGTTACTTCAGCCCTTCCAGGCTCTTGTTAATAAAACCAAACTCAAACGTGGTGTTCTTCTAAAGAGTCCTCCCCTGGAATGCTCGAAGTCCAATGGGTCTCTCCCAGACAGGAGACGGCACCCATCCACCTCAGAATCCTGCTCTAGTTTCCATGCCTTGGGCTAGCCAGTCCTGAGGCATTAAAGTCGGGTGGAACCGCACCCCAGGCCATAGCCTTCCTGGGGGCTGGTCAGGAGGACCAGGACCATGTAATCAGCACAGCATACTGGACCGGAACCCCGAACCTCATGACGTCCGCATCTTAAATACCCTCTCCCAGAGGGCACAACGAGAGGGCCACTCCCACTGACCTGACTCTGAAAGAGAGTAACTTAAGCGCCTGACCAGACCACAGTTCAACGCCTGCCACCAGAGACAGTGCACCCCCCACCTGCGACCAGGCTGAACATCTCACAGTCCAGTCAGACTGACACAGAAGTCAAATTTAGACACATAGATCCAAACCAAACTGTAGTTTGGGTAAAGTTTTAATTTTGAAAAACATAGCCTGTGCTCTTCAGGAGCCCGCTGCTACACACATTTTTGGAAAATTTGTGATATTGCTTTCACATGCACACAATGACCACTGTTTGTCATAAATTCCTGCAACTGATTAGAGTCATTGTGGACCTCTTGGTAGCATCTTTGACCAGTTTCCTCCTGGCACTTTCATCCAGTTTGGAGCGATATCTTGATCCAGGGAGGGTCTGTGTTGTAACAAATACCTTCCACTTCTTATCACAGAGATCCCAGTGACAGTGCCTTGCCACCCATAGTTAATTGTTTGCTTCAGTTGCACTATCAGGAACTGAAATGATCCAGGAAAGCTCTTTTTATGCTGAGTAGGGATGAGCTGGGTGTTCAAATCGAATACATGTTCGACTCGTGAACTTTATGGGCCGTTTGAGCCATATTCAAGTGGCGCTCATGGCCCACAATACACTGCGGCATCGCAGTGCATTGCTGGCTGATGATTGGCCAAGCATGCACTATGACCCGCATGCTTGGCCAATCACAGCGCCGGCAGTGAGGAGAGCCATAATTGGCCACAGGCAGGATGCCTGTGGCAAATTATAGCTCAGGGGGTTTAGAACACGCCCCACACTATATAAGGCCGCCTGCGCGGTGGCCTTGCGTAGTGTGTTGCGGCGGCTCATAGAGACAGATAGGCAGAGACATTGTCTTCATTTCTTTTGAACCTAGTGTAATTACAGTCAGTGTATTGTTCCCCCTGCACAGTGTACACCTGAAGCTACCCCAATTGTTGGTGTTGTTCTGGTCCTATACCACAGGCAGCTGCAGCAGTTATAGTCAGTGTATTGTGCCACCTGCACAGTGTACACCTGAAGCTACCCCAATTGCAGGTGTTGTTCTGGTCTTATACCACAGGCAGCTGCAGCAGTTACAGTCAGTGTTTTGTGCCACCTGCACGGTGTACACCTGAATCTACCTCAATTACTGGTGTTGTTCTGGTCCTATAACACAGGCAGCTGCAGCAGTTACAGTCGGTGTATTGTGCCACCTGCACAGTGTATACCTGAAGCTACCCCCAATTTCTCGTGTTGTTCTAGTCCTATACCACAGGCAGCTTCAGCAGTTACAGTCGGTGTATTGTGCCACCTGCACAGTGTACACCTGAAGCTACCCCAATTGCTTGTGTTGTTCTGGTCCTATACCACAGGCAGCTGCAGCAGTTACAGTCGGTGAATTGTGCCCCCTTCACAGTTTACACCTGAAGCTACCCCAATTGCTGGTATTCTTCTAGTCCTATACCACAGGCAGCTGCAGCAGTTAAAGTCAGTGTATTGTGCCCCCTGCACAGTGTACACCTGAAGCTACCCCAATTGCTTGTGTTCTTCAGATCCTATACCACAGGCAGGCAGCTGCAATAATTACAGTCAGTGTACTGTGTCATCTGCTCAGTGTGCACCTAAAGCTACCCCAATTGCTGGTGTTCTCATCTCCCTGCAGGCCATTAGTATGTCTGGAAGGCCGACAAGGAGAGGCAGACAGTCACAAGCCAATAAAAGAGGGCAAGTAGGCTCTGTGTCTAGAGGCAACAGTGCTGGTCATGGATGCGGTGCATCGTCACCAACACGTGGCCATGGGACACGCTTGTCCTTATTTTCGTCAGCTGGAAGTGTTGAGCCGCAACATGCCGAAGACTTGGTAGAGTGGATGACCAAGCCCTCCTCATCCTCTTTCACCCAGGCTCAGGGTACTTGCAAAGCAGTTGCCAACACAGCCTCTTCCCTTGTCTCAATGGCATCAGTCACTCCTTCCCTAGACCCACCATGTCCTCCTGAGGAGTCCCCCGAACTGTTTGAGCACAGCGTTTGGTACATGCTCCAGGAGGATGCCCAGGGTTCTGAATGTTCTGATTATGATACCCAGCTAGAGGAAGGCAGTAGCGTGAGCCCAGAGAGAGGGGATGCCCAAGAAGGACAGCAATCTGGCAGTCATGTTCCACCAGCTGCAGCATACTGCCAGGTTTGCTCCAGTGATGAGGAGGGAGGGGATGATTAGGTCACTGACTCCACGTGGGTGCCTGATAGGAGGAGGAGGAGGCACATCTCCAACGAGGCAGGATGCCCTCCAGGGGCCAGCTTAAGGGCAGCACACCAAATGAATCACACCGCAGAGCTTCGCCTGTGCAAGGCACTGCCTCTGTGTCACGTACCTGGTGGCGGATGCTGGGAGCGGCTGCTCGTATTCCTCTGGCTCAAGAACTCCTGGTAGAGCGGACAGATGTTCAGGAGCACAGAAGGGGCACAAGCGCCTAGCAGGTCACTGGTGCAAGGGCTGGTCCGGACTCGAAGAAGCGGAGGGGTACCGGATGCAGGCTGGAACTGAGGTCAGCGAGGAGCAGGAGCAGCAAGAACACTCACACCGGATCGGAGAGGAAGGTGTCTTGTAGTTCAGGACACTCAGCGGACCTTCAAGCAGATCGGGTAGGATGCTGGTTGGCAGGAACACAGCAGGGCAGCAGGCAGGCATAGTCGGAGACAAGCAGGGTCATACACGGGCGGGCAGATATGGTACCAAAACAGCAGGCGGAAGAATAGTCAGACAGGCCGAGGTTGGAGACTGTCAGCAAGCAAGGGGTAGTCAGAGGCAGGCCGGGTAACAGGAATCAGGTAATGATCAAGGTAGTAGCAGGGGGTCTCTCAGGAACGCTGTAGACTGGACAGCAAGGAGGCAACGTGACAGGTCCCTTTAAATAACCCCTTTGGCGCAAAGAACTGTCATGCTGCATGCCCGTGCGCGCTCACGCATATCCGCGCATGCACATGCGCACACACCAACTCCACCGCGCACCCCCGTGCGCCCACCAGTATTAGTGCGCACCCGCGTGCGCCCGGCAGCATCAACGCACACCCGCGTGCGCACACGCGTGTGCCCATCAGCATTAGCGCGCACCCGCGTGCGCCCAACAGAGTTAATGCGCACCCGCGTGCGCCCATCAGCGTTAGCGTGCACCCGCGTGCGCCGGTTGGCTCCTTTGCAAGAAGCTTCACAGGTAAGACCTCCGGGAACAGTCGGGCGACCAGAACGTCCTTCTTGACACTCTGCGTGTTATTCCAAAAGTTCTTTGGTGTGGGCCTTTTTTGAGACAAGCGCATCAGATCGCACCGCTGCTATTTGCAACATATGTTTCAAGTGTATCTCGCGTGGCCAAAACATCAGCCGCTTGGGCACCACATGCTTGACCAGACATATGTTGACCTGCCATACAGTTGGCAAGCATACCTTAAAGATCCACACCAAAGAACAAAGCGGACCTATCCTTGCTCCTCATCAGCTGGGATCTCCAACCCCACTAGTCCTCTCTCAGTCCTCTCTCAAACCTGCACTGAGAGGAATGAAGGTATAGAATTAGGTGTGTCAAAGCCAAGTACTTGCGGGCACTCTGCTAGCAGTACACCGACGTCCGATTGTACCAGGCAAATTTCCCTGTTCCAGCTGCTGGACCATCTAAAGAAGTTCACTACCAGCCATCCACATGCCCAGCGGTTGAATTGCTAGCACTTCACCTCGCTGGACAGGGTGGTCAGCGGTAATGTGCATATTACCGCTGACTCATGGTTCAGCAGGCATGGCCAGAGACGTTACCTGTCTTTCACGGCCCATTGGGTCACTCTTCTGGCAGCTGGGAAGGATGCAGGACAAGGTGCAGTAGTGTTGGGGGTTGTTCTGCCACCACGCCTCCAAAATGCTACTATTGGTTGTGACACACTTCTCTCCTCCACTCCCTCCTCTTCTTCCTCCGTGGCCTCTTCCTGTGCTTTTTCCTCTGAACCAGCGGTCCTCTGTAGGTGTTCAAGGGGCTACGCAAGTACGCAGGCAAAAAGATGCCATGGCGTGCTTGCACGGGTGTGCTTGGGGGACAGGAGCCACACTGGGGCAGATATTCTGTCAGCTCTTCAGGGGCAGGCTGAGAGGTGGTTGATGCCACACCAGCTTATGCCAGGAATGGTGGTTTGTGACAATGGCACCAACCTCCTTTCCGCCCTCTGACAGGGACAACTGACCCATGGGCCCTGTGTGACTCACGTCCTTAACTTGGTGGTGCAGCGGTTCTTGGGCAGGTACCCAGGCTTACAGGATGTCCTGAGGCAGGCCAGGAAAGTCTGTGTGCATTTCGGCCGGTCATATAATGCCAGTGCTCGGCTGGCTGAGCTCCAAAAGGAATTGAACCTGTCCTAGAACCGCCTAATCTGTGACATGCCCACCAGGTGGAACTCAACGTTAGCCATGCTGCAGCAGCTGCACACGCAGCAGAGGGCCATCAATGAGTACCTGTGCGACTTCGGCACCAGGACAGGGTCAGGGGAGCTTGTTTTTTTTCCCCACGCCAGTGGGCAATGATCAGGGATGCATGCACTGTCCTGTCACCATTTGAGGAGGCCACAAGGATGATGAGCAGTGACAGTGCATGCATCAGTGACACTGTACCTCTTGTCCACCTGTTGGAGCACACGCTGGAATAATGGACAGGGCACTTGAGGCAGAACAGAGGCAGGAAGAGGAGGACTTCCTTGCCTCTCAAGGCCCCCTTTTTCCAGACAGTGCTCCTGCTGTCCCGCCGATCACAGAGGAGGAGGAGGAGGATTGTGTCAGCATGGAAGTGGAGTCTGGCACTCAGCATCAGCAGCAGTCTTTTATGGATGATTTACAGTCCCAAGAAACCCGTGGACTTGTACGTGGCTGGGAGGAGGTGACTGCGGATCATGTCGTCCTTAGTGACCCAGAGGACTCTGGACCAAATGCCTCAGCTAACCTACGCTGCATGGCCTCCCTGATCCTGCAATGCCTGCAGAAGGATCCTCGTATTCTTCGGATCAAGGAGAGGGATCATTACTGGCTGGCAACTCTTCTTGATCCACGGTACAAGGTTGCGGACCTTATCTTGCCGTCGCAGAGGGAGCAGAGGATGAGACATCTCTGGGAGGCCTTGCAGAAAGGTCTGTGCAACGCGTTCCCAGAGACTGGGAGGTTACAAATTCCTGGTCCTGGACAACGTGTTGCTGAGGCTTCGGTCAGTCACAGAAGGAGCGGTGGAGAAGTTGGCCGTCTGACCGATACGTTCAGACAATTTTTTAGTCCGCAGTCCCAAGGTATGATCGGTTCCAGCAACCATCGCCAGCGTCTGATTTACATGGTGCAGGAATACCCAGGGGAAAGGTCAGACTTGGACTCCTTTACCACCGAAAATCCTCTGGGTTACTGGGTCTTGAGGATGGATCACTGCCAGAGCTTGCACAGTATGCAATTGAGCTACTGGCCCGTCCTGCATCCAGCGTTCTTTCGTAACGCACATTCAGTGCTGCTGGAGGCTTTGTAACCGATCACAGGGTGCGCCTGTCCACCGACTTGGTTGATCGACTGACCTTCATAAAGATGAATCAGTCTTGGATCACCATCAGCTACCAAGCACCTGAAGCTGATGTAACCGAATATTTTTTTTTTAAATGTCACATCCCTTAAAGACTGCCTATGCTGATGCTGAGTGAATATCTTGTTATGCTGACTGACTATCCTCTTCCTCCTCAATGATCCTGCTGATAGCTTGGAAGAACATTTTTGGTTCTGAGCACCGCCACCAGTGGCTAAGGCCCAATTTTTCAGCCCCTGTTTAATAGGGGCATGGAATTACAATATTTGATGCAATACTTTGCAGCAGGGCTCATTCCTGTACTCAAACTAGAGTATCTGTGAGGGGTTGCAGTGTCGTGGCACCAGCACCAGTGCCTAAGGCCCAATTTTTAAGACCCTGTTTAACAGGGGAATGTCATTTTAATGCAATACTTTGCAGCAGGGCTCATTCCTGCTCTGCAACTAGAGTTTCTGGGAGGTGTTGCAGTGTTGTAGCACCAGTGCCTAAGGCCCAATTTTTCATCCCCTGTTTAACAGGTAATTACAATTATTGATATAATATTTCACAGCAGGGCCCATTCCAGCACCCACCGAGAGTAACTGTGAGGACTTAGTGTTGTAGCACCAGCACCTCCACCACCACAGCCGCCAAAGGCCCAATGTTTCTACCACTGTTCAAAAATGGCATGTAACTACAATTCTTGATATAATAGTTCACAGCAGGGCATTCCAGCACCCACCAAGAGTCACTTTAAGGGCTTACAGTGTTGTGCCAACGCCAACACCTTAGGCCTAAATTTCTGCAGAGCATATAGGGAAGGCCCCTACTTTCAAACATCCAACTTACAAACGTCTTCT
Organism: Lithobates pipiens; assembly: GCF_037356315.1. NCBI lineage: Eukaryota > Metazoa > Chordata > Amphibia > Anura > Ranidae > Lithobates > Lithobates pipiens. The sequence continues at coordinate 585,103,824 of NW_027507758.1, read as the reverse complement.
ACTTGCAAACGGAAGGAGACAACAGCAAGTGAAATGAAAAAATAAGGACTGCAAAAAAAATTATACAGGGGTGATAACCCTTCCCTATGTTTTCCAAAAAGCTTAAAAATAGATTTTTTGACTGGAGCTACACTTTAAAAATGTACCAGTTCAAAATTACAAACGGATTCTACTTAACACAACAAACCTACACAGTCCCTGTCTTGTTTGTACGGCCTGTATACTGCTGTTCTGAGTATATAGGGCCTGAGGGCCCCACGCCTTTCCTTTTTTTAATTTGGGTACGGGGTTCCCCTTAATATCTGTATAAGACCCAAAGGGGCTGGTAATGGGCAGGGGGGGGCTACCCATGCCATTTTTCTCAATGATTTTTATCCATATTGCCGGAACCAGACATTACATTAGATGTTAGAAATGTCATTTTGTGCAGGGATATTATAGACACTCACCAGGCACAATATTTAAAGGAATATTTCACTTTTTTTTTCACTTTAAGCATCATTAAAATCAGTGCTCCCGAAAAAACTGCAATTTTTTTTGCATTGATAAATGTCCCCTAGGGCAGGAGCCGGGTCCTCAAACCCATTTTAGGACAATAACTTGCAAATTAGCCTTTAAAATTAGCACTTTTGATTTCGAACATTCGAGTTCCATAGACTTTAATGGGGTTCTAAAGTTCGCGCAAATTTTCGGTCCGTTCACAGGTTCTGGTGCAAACCGAACTGGGGGGTGTTTGGCTCATCCCTGATGCTGAGCTAATCAAAATCGCCACAGCTGATCACAGTTGAAAGTCAGATAGCTCTGTGTGCCATTGAGAAGGTAATTAGCTACACCTGATTGAGTTTACAAGTCATTTTTAGGAGGGGGTATGTCTATGTCTGACTTCATTTCAGGCTGCAAAGCAACATGATGTGATTATTTTAAAGGGGGTGATTCTTTTCTATACCCACTGTACATTATTTTATAATTGTGTGTCTATATACAGGTATGTAATAAAAAAAAAAAATATATATATATATATATATATATATGTAATATGATATATATATATATATATATATATATATATATATATATATAAATATATATATATATATATATATATATATAGATAGATAGATAGATACATATATCAATAGATATATACATAATTTTATTTTTCTATTAATAATATATTATATATACAGTACTTACACATGCACACAGACATTATATGGTCAAAAGTTTATCAACACTCCTTTATTTTCTTTTAGCTTGTCATAACCCCAGTCACTTCTGCCAGTCTTATACTCACTTTTTTCTACTTTTTTCTAATCCACACAGATATTACTCAATAAACTGCAAAGCTGCTTGTCAAAACCCTTTAGCAAGTCTAAAATCTATTGGCCTTATAGTAGATATATCACATGGCCCCAAAGTGCAATTCCACTATTCCATCCAAAAAAATATATTTGCATACTACATGACATACTTCCATCAGTTTCAATCGGCCTCCAGGCCCGAGCATTGTCACACTGGAATTCTATTCCACACAAGGGTATTTTGCAACTGCAGAGGTAGCAGGGGGAGCAGAGAAGGAGCAATAGACATGCCGTGTACACACGAGCGGAAATCCTACAGAAAAAGTCAGACGGGAGCTTTTCATCGTATATTCCGATTGTGTGTATGCCCCATCTGACTTTTTACGTTGAAAATTCTGACGGACCTAGAAACAGAACATGTTCTAAGTTTTTCAGACGGAACCAATTCCTATCAGGAAACCGTTTGTATACTGTTCCGACAGACCAAAAACTATGCATGCTCTGATGCAAGTAGGAGACGGAAGCTATTGGCTATTGGGTATTGAACTTCCTTTTTCTAGTCCCGTCGAACGTGTTGTACGTCATCGCGTTCTTGACAGTCGGACTTTGGTGTGACCGTGTGTATGCAAGACAGCTTGAGCAGAATTCCGGCAGAGAAACCTTCAGAGTTTATTCCGACGGAAAAAATGCTTGTGTGTACACGGCATAATGGTGTGACCGAGGTTCAGAAGGACAGAATTTTCAATATGAAACTAAGTTCAAGAACATAACCTCAAACTAACAGTAGGAAAATTCAAAATTAACTTTAGAAAAAAATGTTTTACTTAAAGGGTAGTATGACCGGAACAGATCTCCAGCAGAGGTATGGAGGCAGGCAACAGTAAGTGAATTTAAACATGTCTGGAACAAATATGTTCTATTAAAAAAAAAAAGGAAAAAAAGTGCAGACTTGTTGGACCACTTGGGCTTTTTTCAGCCATCACTCTTCTATCTCTCTATGTTTTTGTCCTCTTCTATCCTTTTTGGCTCAGCTTTTACAGTTCAGGTCCTCCTAAATGACAAGTGTCTTCTACAGTAATTAGACATGTTTATATAACTGGAATCTTCCTTTAGGTATAAAAAATATACTCACTTTTACTGTGTCCACATTAAACTTGAAATTTAATTGCAAAGCAGTGCTTGTAACATTGCCGATAATATTCAGAATCAACTGTACATCATGATCACTGTAATTAACCGGGTCGGCCTTGGCAAGTAAATTGCCAAGAGAATTTATGAGATCCGGTCCTGAAAAATTCTGAAAGAACAAAACCATTCATATTACACCTTTACACGGCTCTGGAGGAATAAAAAAATTACTACAAATGACAATATTACCATCTTCATAGCCTGTATACCACCCTTAGAAAATTCCTGTACATTTAAAAAAAAAAAAAAAAAGCATTTTTCTTAGTGTCCTAAAAATATAAATATAGAAAATAAATACTTGTATGCAAAGTTTTGAAAAGTGCCTTGAGAGATTTTATGACAATTAAAATGTCCAGAGTGAGGCCGCGTACACACGGGCGGACTGTTCGCCCAACTTTGTCCGCTGAACAGTGTTTGGGCGGACAGTCCGCTCGTGTGTGGGCTTTCAGCAGACAGTTTCAGCGAACAGTCTGCTGAACAAAGTTTTTCGGAAATTCAGCGGACAGTTTGACGGACAAGGTTTTTCGGAATTTCCGAAAAACTGTCCGCTGAAACCTTGTTTCAGCGAACAGTCCGCTCGTGTGTAGGCTTGTTCGTCAAACTAAGTTCCGCGCATGCTCAGAAAGGATTTACACGCCGAAAGTTATAATGCAGTGTATAGGACGTCGTATTTTTCGTCCCGTCGTACGTGCCGTTCACATCATCGCGCACGGTTTCAGCAAACTGTTCGTTCGTCGTGTGTGGCCATGTCCGTCCATGCTAATTTTGAGCGGACTGTTTGCCGAAACTGTTTGACGGACAAAGTTGGGCGAACAGTCCCCGCGTGTGTACGCGGCCTGAGAGATTAGGAATGATTAAAACTAAAAGTTGTCATGTACCTGAAATTTTGTTAAAAATAGGGAGATTCCGACTATGGTTTATAATTTTGTGGAAAGTCAATGGAAAATTAAGGTGGCTTTTGGTTGTTTTTAATAGTGTAATGGGCTTTAACCACTTCAGCCCCGGACCAATAAACACCTTAAGGACCAGAGGTCTTTTTCCAATTTCGCACTGCACTGCTTTAACTGGTAATTGCGCGGTCATGCAATATTGCACCCAAACGAAATTTGCGTCCTTTTCTTCCCACAAATAGAGCTTTCTTTTGATGGTATTTGATTGCCTCTGCGATTTTTATTTTTTGCGATATAAATGGAAAAAGAGCGAAAATTTTGAAAAAAAAAAATATTTTCTTCTTTTTGATATAAGAAAAATCGAATAAACTAAATTTTAGTCATACATTGAGGGCAAAATTTATTCAGCCACATGTCTTTAGTAAAAAAAATGTCAATATGCGTATATTTTTTGGTTTGCGCAAAAGTTATAGCGTCTACAAACTAGAGTACATTTTCTGTAATTTACACAGCTTTTAATTTATGACTGCCTATCTCATTTCTTGAGGTGCTAAAATGGCAGGGCAGTACAAACCCCCCCCCAAATGACCCCATTTTGGAAAGTAGACACCCCAAGGAAATTGCTGATGGGTATGTTGAGCCCATTGAATATTTATTTTTTTTGTCCTAAGGGATTGAATAATGACAAAAAAATATATATATATATATATTTTACAAAAAGTTGTCACTAAATGATATATTGCTCACACATGCCATGGTTATATGTGGAATTGCACCCCAAAATATATTCCGCTACTTCTCCCGAGTATGGGGATACCACATGTGTGGGACTTTTTGGGAGTCTAGTCGCGCACGGCACCCCGAAAACCAATCACCACCTTCAGGATTTCTAAGGGTGCAAATTTTTGATTTCACCCCTCACTACCTATCACAGTTTCGAAGGCCATAAAATGCCAATATAGCACAAAACCCCCCAAAATGACCCCATTTTGGAAAGTAGATACCCCAAGCTATTTACTGAGAGGCATGTTGAGTCCATGGAATACCGTATATACTCGAGTATAGGCCGACCCGAGTATAAGCCGAGGCCCCCAATTTACCCCCAAAAAACTGGGAAACCTATTGACTCGTGTATAAGCCGAGGGTGAGATATGCCTGTCCATCCCTGTGTGTGTGTCCATCCATCCATCCATCCCTGTGTGTGTGTCCATCCATCCATCCATCCATCCCTGTGTGTGTGTGTGTGTGTGTCCATCCATCCATCCATCCCTGTGTGTGTGTCCGTCCATCCATCCATCCATCCATCCCTGTGTGTGTGTCCGTCCATCCATCCATCCCTGTGTGTGTGTCCATCCATGTGTGTGTGTCCATCCATGTGTGTGTGTCCATCCATGTGTGTGTGTGTGTGTGTGTGTGTGTGTGTGTGTGTGTGTGTGTGTGTGTGTGTGTGTGTGTGTGTGTGTGTGTGTGAGGCCTTGTGTGTCTAGCCTACCTGTGTCCCCAGCCTCCGTCCGGTCCCGAGCCGTCCCGAGCCGAGCCTCCGTCCGGTCCGGTCCCGTCCCGTCCCGAGACTCCGTCTGGTCCCGTCCCGTCCCGAGCCGAGCCGAGCCGAGCCTCCGTCCGGTCCCATCCCAGGATCACCGCTCTTCGTCGGCGCCCATTTTCCTGTTCAAATGCCGCGCCTCCCTGTCTGTGATAGGCGGAACACAATTTCCCAGCAGTCTGTGTTCCGCCTATCACGGCCATCCTTTCATCCTCGTCCGTAGTACGAGGATGAGCGGATGTCCGTGATAGGCGGAACACAGGCTGCTGGGAAATTCAGTGTTCCGCCTATCACAGGCGAAGGCGGAGCCGGAGGCGCGGCTTTTGAATTAGAATAGAATGGCCGCTGTCTGTCTGCTCGACACGCTGATCGAGCAGGCAGACAGCGATGACTCGAGTATAAGCCGAGGGGGGCACTTTCAGCCTCAAAAAAGAGGCTGAAAATCTCGGCTTATACTCGAGTATATACGGTATTTTATATTTTGCCACAAGTTGCGGGAATATTACAAACTTTTTTTTTTTGCACAAAGTTGTCACTAAATGATATATTGCTCACACATGCTATGGGCATATGTGAAATGACACCCCAAAATACATTCTGCTGCTTCTCCTGAGTACAGGGATACCACATGTGTGGGACTTTTTGGGAGCCTACCCGCGTACGGGACCCCGAAATCCAAGCACCGCCTTCAGGATTTCTAAGGGCATACATTTTTTATTTTACTCCTCACTACCTATCACTACCTATCACAGTTTTGAAGGCCATAAAATGCCAAGATGGCACAAAACCCCCCCAAATGACCCCATTTTGGAAAGTAGACACCCCAAGCTATTTGCTGAGGGCCATGTTGAGACCATTGAATATTTTTTTTTTTTTGTCCCAAGGGATTGAATAATGACAAAAAATGAGGCATGTTGAGTCCATGGAATATTTTATATTTTGCCACAAGTTGCGGGAATATTACAAACTTTTTTTTTTTGCACAAAGTTGTCACTAAATGATATATTGCTCACACATGCTATAGGCAGAAGTCAAATGACACCCCAAAATAAATTCTGCTGCTTCTCCCGAGTACGGGGATACCACATGTGGGGGACTTTTTGGGAGCCTAGCCACGTACGGGACCCCGAAAACCAAGCACTGCCTTCTGGATTTAAATATAAAATGGTACCAAAAAAACTGTTAGGCCGCGTACACACGCGGGGACTGTTCGCTCAACTTTGTCCGTCAAACAGTTTCAGCGAACAGTCCGCTCAAAATTAGCATGGACGGACTTGCCCACACACGACGAACGAACAGTTTGCTGAAACCGTGCGCAATGACGTGAACGGCACGTACGACGGGACGGAAAATACGACGTCCTATACACTGCATTACAACTTTCGGCGTGTAAATCCTTTCTGAGCATGCGCGGAACTTAGTTTGATGAACAAGCCTACACACGAGGGGACTGTTCGCTGAAACCAAGTTTCAGCGGACAGTTTTTCGGAATGTCCGAAAAACTTTGTTCAGCAGACTGTTCGCTGAAACTGTCTGCTGAAAGCCCACACACGGGCGGACTGTCCGCCGAAACACTGTTCAGCGGACAAAGTTGGGCGAACAGTCCCCGCGTGTGTACGCGGCCTCAGGCCGCGTACACACGCGGGGACTGTCTGCCGAAACTAAGTTCGTCAAACAGTCCGCTCAAACTTTTGAATGAACGAACACGCCCACACACGGCACTTTTTGAGCGGACAAATACGGCAAACTTTGTTCGTCGTACTAAGTCCGCGCAACTTTTGAAATGAACGGACTCGCCCACACACGAGGCAACAGTCCGCTCATTTCGAGCGCGTGTGCAGGTAGGCGGGGCCCGCGACGGAGACGTCGCGGGCTCCGCCGCCTGGAATGGACTTAAAGGGGAACCCCAACGCCAAAAAAAATCGGCGTGGGGGTCCCCCCAAAGTCCACAACAGACCCTTGTCCGAGCACGCTACCCAGCCGGCCAGGAAAGGGGGGCGAGCGAGCGCGCCCCCCCTTCCGAGCCGTACCAGGCCGCGTGCCCTCAACATGGGGGGTGCCTTGGGGAAGGGGGGGCCGCGCGGCCCCCCCACCCCAAAGCACCTTGTCCCCATGTTGATGAGGACAAGGGCCTCTTCCCGACAACCCTGGCCGTTGGTTGTCGGGGTCTGCGGGCGGGGGGCTTATCGGAATCCGGGAGCCCCCTTTAATAAGGGGGCCCCCGGATACCGGCCCCCCACCCTATGTGAATGAGTATGGGGTACAATGTACCCCTACCCATTCACCTGTAAAATAAAAGTACCCAAAAAAAAAACACAACACACGAGATAAAATATTTTATTGCACAGCTCCGGGGGTCTTCCGGGGTCTTCTCGTCGGACTCCTCCGCTATCTTCTTGTAGCTCTTTTGCTAGCGGAGGAGTCCGGCTTTCTTTCTCCCCGCCGCCGGCCTCTTCTCCCGACTTCGGGGGTCTTGTCCCCCTCTTCGGTTCTTCTGCCGGGCCACCGCGCCTTCTTATAGCTCTTTTACAGGCGGTGGCCCGGTCTTCTGTCGCCGCCGCCTTCCGTTCTTCTGCCGGGCCACCGCGCCTTCTTATAGCTCTTTTAGAGGCGGTGGCCCGGTCTTCTGTCGCCGCTGTCGCCTTCCGGTCGCCTTCCGTTCTTCTTCTTGTTCTTCTTCTTCTTCTTCTCCAGGAGATGTTGACACGTCGCTCTCTCCGGCCGGAATGCCAGAGCCGCGCTGTGCGGCCACTTTTATAGTGACAATGGGGCGGTGTCACATGGTATATGTCACATGGGTTGGTCACATGGGTTGATGTCACATGGGGACTATGACATCGTAAGGGGGCGGGGTCACCATGTGACCAACCCATGTGACATATACCATGTGACACCGCCCCCAAGGCACCCCCATGTTGAGGGCACGCGGCCTGGTACGGCTCGGAAGGGGGGGCGCGCTTGCTCGCCCCCCTTTCCTGGCCGGCCAGGTAGCGTGCTCGGACAAGGGTCTGTTGTGGACTTTGGGGGGACCCCCACGCCGATTTTTTTCGGCGTTGGGGTTCCCCTTTAAGTCCATACCAGGCGGCGGGGCCCGCGACGTCTCCCTCGCAGGCCCCGCCTACCTGGAGACGCGCTCGAAATGAGCAGACTTTCCTCCGAGCGGGAACAGTTTGCTCATTTCGAAAGTGGCCTACACACGGGCGGACTGTCCGCTCAAACCAAGTTTCAGCGGACAGTTTTTCGGAATTTCCGAAAAACTTTGTTCGTCAAACTGTCTGCTGAAACTGTCCGCTGAAGCCCCACAGACGAGCGGACTGTCCGCTGAAACACTGTTCAGCGGACAAAGTTGAGCGAACAGTCCGCCCGTGTGTACGCGGCCTTAGCGGTGGCAGGGATCAGGCCTGACTCTGCGATCGCTGCAGTTATGTGTTTAGTGTTTTGTAAGTGACAGTGATCGATCAATACTGCACTTGGGTGGGCTGGGCGGAGGGGCAAAACGCAGGTGCTAGCAGGTATCTGGGCTGATCCCGCTAACAATGCGTTTTTTTGGAACCCTAAACTGCTGGGGACGCTAGTATAGATCTGATCAGATCAGATATTGATCTGTTCAGATTCTATACCACTACGGGAGGTTTATGCTTTGCGTGTGGGTGTTAGCGGTACTGGCACTAACCTAGCGCTGCCTGGGGTGACGCAGACCCTGACCCTAAAACCTAATTGATATCACCCGCCGGGTGATCAGGGGGTTAAACCTTTATTGGGTAATAAATGGTGGGTGCCCTGATGCTATAAAAAACAAACTAACCAGAGTCACCCGTAACACTTATACGGTGATCAGTGGTGAAAGGGTTAACTAGGGGCAATCAGGGGGTTCAAATTTTTATTAGGTAGTATATGGGGGTCCCTGGCGCTATATAAAAACCTGACGGGGAACCTAAATAACTAACTGGCTAACCAGCGTCACCAGTGACACTTATACTGTGATCGCTGGTGAAAGGGTTAACTAGGGGGAATCAGGGGGTTATTATCGGGTAGTATATGGGGGTACCTAACGCTATAAAAACCTGGCGGTGAACCTAAAAAAATAACTAGCTACCTAACGACACTAGCGACACTAATGCAGCGATCAGAAAAACGATCGCCTAGTGACACTGGCAAAAGGGGGTGAAAGGGTTAACTAGGGGCAATCAGGGGGTTAAAACCATTATTGGGTAGTATATCGGGGTACCTAGCGCTATAAAAACCTGTTGGTGAACCTAAAAAAATAACTAGCTACCTAGCGACACTAGCGACACTAATGCAGCGATCAGAAAAATTATCGCTTAGTGACACTGGCAAAAGGGGGTGAAAGGGTTAACTAGCGGCAATCAGGGGGTTAAAACCATTATTGGGTAGAATATCGGGGTACCTAGCGCTATAAAAACCTGGCGGTGAACCTAAAAAAATAACTAGCTACCTAGCGACACTAGCGACACTAATGCAGCGATCAGAAAAATTATCGCTTAGTGACACTGGCAAAAGGGGGTGAAAGGGTTAACTAGCGGCAATCAGGGGGTTAAAACCATTATTGGGTAGTATATCGGGGTACCTAGTGCTATAAAAACCTGGCGGTGAACCTAAAAAAATAACTAGCTACCTAGCGACAGTAGCGACACTAATGCAGCGATCAGAAAAATGATCGCTTAGTGACAGTGGCAAAAGGGGGTGAAAGGGTTAACTAGCGGCAATCAGGGGGTTAAAACCATTATTGGGTAGTATATCGGGGTATCTAGCGCTATAAAAACCTGGCGGTGAACCTAAAAAATAACTAGCTACCTAGCGACACTAGCGACACTAATGCAGTGATCAGAAAAATTATCGCTTAGTGACACTGGCAAAAGGGGGTGAAAGGGTTAACTAGCGGCAATCAGGGGGTTAAAACCATTATTGGGTAGTATATCGGGGTACCTAGCGCTATAAAAAACCTGGCGGTGAACCTAAAAAAATAACTAGCTACCTAGCGACCGTAGCGACACTAATGCAGCGATCAGAAAAATGATCGCTTAGTGACACTGGCAAAAGGGGGTGAAAGGGTTAACTAGTGGCAATCAGGGGGTTAAAACCATTATTGGGTAGTATATCGGGGTACCTAGCGCTATAAAAACATGGCGGTGAACCTAAAAAAATAATTAGCTACCTAGCGACACTGATGCAGCGATCAGAAAAATGATCGCTTAGTGACACTGGCAAAAGGGGGTGAAAGGGTTAACTCTAGGGGCAATCAGGGGGTTAAATCTTTATTGGGGGGTGATAGGGGGCTACCCTGGACCTAACACTAACTGCCCTGACAGTTTTTACTGTCACAACTGACACTGAATACAGTGATCAGTAAAGGGGGGAGGGGGGATCGGGGGGCGATCGGGGGGGGGGGGGGTTTGTGTGCCTGTGTGTACCTACATGTCAGTGTAGTGTTGGTGCACACTTACTATTAGTCTTCTCCTCGTAGTCCGGTCAAAAAGACCGCCCCGAGGAGAATGACATCACTTCCTCCTTCCTGTGTAAACAATACACAGTGGGAGGAAGTTCGTCATTGGCCAGGAGCGATCCAGAGGTAGCCAGAAACCAACGGCCATCCCCTCATCACGGATCGCTGCTGGAGGGAAACGGACCGCCGTATCCAGCGGGAGGGGGTCCGATCGGACCCCCCACCCGCTGGAAGGCAGGCACGTACATCTACGTGCTTGTGCCTGCCTGTGCCATTCTGATGACGTATAATGGCAATACGGCGGTCCTTAAGTGGTTAAATAGCTTCTAATGCCGCGTACACACGACCGGACTTTCCGGCAGACTAAGTCCGACAGACTTTCGGTGGAATTCCGACAGACTTTCCGAACGAATGGACTTGACCACACACAATCACACCAAAGTCCAACGGATTCGACTGTGATGATGTACGACTGGACTAGAATAAGGAAGTTCATAGCCAGTAGCCAATAGCTGCCCTAGCTTCGGTTTTCATCCATCGGACTAGCATACAGACGTACGGATTTTTCGACCAGACTTGAGTCCGTCTGAAAAATTTGAAACATATTCTAAGTCCGTCTGATTTTTCGACAGCAAAGGTCCGATGAAGCCCACACACGATCGAATTGTTCAATGGATTCGTTCTGTCAGACCTTTGCTGTCGAAAAGTCCGGCCGTGTATACACAGCATAAGGGTTGTAGAAACTCCCTTCAATTATCATGGATCTGTTCTTGTACCAGGAAACTGCTCCCTCATTAGTTGTGTAGCGCCCTGCTCCTAATGGGCAGACGCTATTATTTTTCAAATTTAGTTGTCTGAAGCTGCAGTTGGGCTCAGGTTAATTTTTCCTAAATGTTCTGGTTTCTGTGCCAGTCCAGCTGGGTTGCACTGGTTTCCACTTGACTGTAGGTGTCGCTGATGCCGCCGCTAAGTGTGGAAATGCACCGAGCTGGATCTATTGAATTTAAGGTACCGACACCATTTTTGCTGGTTCTTTTTCCGGGTTCCGCTATCCTGACTTCATGGCCCTCCTGGCCTGGGGTCTGTGTCGCATGGTCCTGTGCCTTGGGCTGGCTGGCCTGAGGCTTTGCAACTGAGAGGGTAGGCCCAGAAAAGTCTTGGGGCCTACTGATCCAGGGGCGGTCCTGTGCTGTCTCACCTATGGGGAGAGGCCAAGAAAACTGAAAGATCCAGGGGAGGACTTTTCTAGTAGAGGACCGAGCGCAAGGCTGGTATCTCTGGAGGAGCCTGGAAACTCAGTTAGAGGACGCAACCTGGATCAACACCCATACAGTATCGAGGGGTCGGCTGAAAAAAAATGGTACTGTATGGTGGTTCTTCAAAACTCTCAAGATTTCTTAGTTCAATTGACAATTCAGTGGGAGAGACTTTGTTGAGCATCTCATCGTCTGCTAGGTAAAGTGAAAGGGGCCTATCTGATGGTTGCTGGATCCAGTCTGTGGAGCTGTTTGTCCTCTGGATCTGACCATATCTCTAACCCACACTTATCAGGTGCCTGAACTCCCCCTTTATCCTTTGACCCTCTATTGAAGGACTTTTGTGCTTATCCTAAATAAATGTTAAAAAAAAAGGACTAAGTGTCAGATTCAACATAATTTGGGCTACTTTCCAACGGGACCCCTGGGACGGAGAAGCGAGCAGGTGAGGTAATGGTAAGCCCAAATAAAACCAGCAGCTCCTTCGGGGGGCAGTGCTATAGTTGTATTTTTTCAATTTTTTTCCACAAAGAAAATGACAGATCATGGGAAAATATGCTTGAGGTGATTGTAGCCGTATTAGTGCAATTGTGACCGAGAAAATTAGATACTGTCCGTGATACTTTTTTTTTTGCACTAGCCTACAATTTTTCAGGACAAGCTTTTGGTGTATGTCCCCTTCTTCAAGGTCCAAGCAGTACTGTTTCTAAAACTGTTGTGAATCACTACAGCTTAGACCTTGCAGAAGGGGACATACCCCGAAAGCTTGTCCTGAAAAATTGTATGTGTGTTAGTGCAAATAAAAAAAGTATCACGGACAGTACTCAATTTTCTCTATGGGAAAATATGAAATATAAAAGAAATGAAAGGAGCACTACATAAACAACAATGAGATCCACACAAAAAAATACTCACCGAACAGGCTTTTTCCAAATAATAGTTCAACTTAATAGTTAAATCCAAACCTAATAAAAAAAGCACATACAAAAGTGTTTGAAAGAAAGTTAGACTTTGTAGCTATACACATATTCTGAAAAAAAGGAAAGGTGATAATTACTATCAGGGCTTTTTTTTCTTAGAGAATAGGTGCAGGAACTCCCCTCTTCGGAGTCACTCCTTGTCTCTGCCCCCTACCCACCTCAAAGCACTGTCTTTCGGCTCCACCCCTACCCACCACCCAGTACTAACCCTTTTAGAGAATACAGAACCAAGTATCACTTTGTGCTACTAAGTCATTTGTATGAAATTTGATAGACCCCACCCCAGCAACAGACCCACCTCAGCAACAAAAGACTCCCCCAGCAGCAATAGACTCCCCAAGAAACAGACCCACCACAGCAACAATAGACCCCCCACATAGCAACAAATCTCCCCTCTAGCAAAAAAATACCACCCCAGCAACAATAGACCCACAGCAGCAAAACAGATCTCCCAACAGCCAGCATCAATAGACCCTCCAGCAGCCAGCAACAATAGGTCTCTCCCTCAACAGTAGATCCCTCCCAGCAACAATTGACCCACCAGCAACATAAGACCCCAACAGCCAACAAAAATAGACTTACTCAGGAACAATAGACTCCAACAAAAAATAGATCTCCACCAGAGAAAATAGATTCCCCAGCAGTCAACATCAAGAGACCCTCTAGCACACCTTGCCATAAAATATATTCAGTGTTGGAGCTGCCGGAACTGCATTCCCGCTGAAAAAAAGCCCTGATCACTATCCAGAACTGAATGTGAAAAAATGATCCATGGGCCAATCACAGGAGTTTTGACTGTCTTAAAGAAGGATTGCAGCCTCAAAATTGAATAATCCATACTAAAACCAGAGAGTGCAAAATCTTTTTTTTTTGGATTCTCATGTTTTTAGTAAATCAAACCCAATGTGTAAAGCAAAAAGCGATGTGCTCTTTTGGTTTGGAATAAAAATAATGATCCTTTAACTGTGGACCAGTACCAGGCAGTGAGGCCTTCTTATGACAATATACAGTATTGATTTTGTGTGATAATAAGGGCTTCTTACAAAATGCTGAACTTAAAAGGTTTTTTCCTGACAGACTCCATGACAGCAACGTGTGGGTTAAGTCCCACCTCCACTACCCTATAGGACACTACTCCCATAAATCTTTGCTCCCTGCCCCTGGTCGTGTTCTTTTTTTGTCCTCCTCCGAAGGACCCAGAGGTGGTCTTTCTACCTGAAGATCTATCACCCCCACGATCGAGGTCGGCCGGTCTGCGACTCTGGGTATGGAAAGTCGCATTATTCCGCTAAGCCCTAGCTAGTAGCAGGGTATGGAGTGGGCAGTGGAAGAGGCGCTGTGAAGAAGCCCATGTTCTGGCCACTGGCAGGCAGGCTGCGCATTGGTCGGATAGCCAGATATTAGCAGGTGACCTGTTTTGCCCCCTGGAAAGTCCGGTGTCATCTTACCTTACCTTCGGCCGAGTGATCGATCGTGCTGGGAGTGGTGAGAGGTTCTATAGTTCATTATGGCAGCAGTTTGTGTATCTTTTATCTGTCCTCGGTTTTTTCTGTTTGTTTGAATGTGCAGGCATGGCGGCTGGTTCTTCCGCGTTCCAGCCGCCGTTCTACTTCCGGGTTTGCGTTCTCGGCCATACTGCGCATGCGCGAGTGCGGTTTGAGATGGAGGCATGGTTTTGCGCATGCGCGATAGCGGCAAATTGCCGGTATTTCACGCATGCGCACAGGCACGGCGGTGACATCACAGGGGTGGGCTATTTAAACGGGGAATTAGTCTGCAAGCTTTGGGAATGCATGCGGGCTGTTGCGGTGACTTCCCCCTGCCTCTGTGTTGCATCTATTGGTAAGTGGTATTCTGGGACAGGGTGGCTATCCTTTCCCTGTCCCTTGCACTGATCCCTTGTCATCTTTTCAGCGCGTATGGATATCGCTGAGGACATGGATTCTCTACCGCCTGTCTGTGGCCAGCCCTCTCATAAAAGGTATTTTTAATGATCACCTGAAGGTCTGGTGAGGGAGGGGTATATATCTGTTAGCTCTGTCCTGATATCTTGTCTCTTGTGGTTTCTTGTCTTGTTCCTGTTTCAGCCCCTCCGGGTCAGAACAGCATCGCAGCTCTCACAGAGGGAGCGACTCCTCCAAGTCGCATCACCGGCACTCCTCTTCCAAATCAAAACATTATGGTTCCTCCTCAAGATCAGGACACCGCAGTGAGGAACAGTCGCATTCCTCGAGGACTCAATCCAGTCACTCAGCTAGTGCCTGTTGGGGGTGCAGAGCTCTTGTACCGGCAGGAAAAACTTTGTGTGATCCTTGCTACGCCAAGGCTTCCAATGAAAGGGGTGACGCGGATCAACAACTTAAAAAAAGTTGTTAAGGAGTCCCTCAGAAATATTGAGGGCCAGTCCTATGTTCCTCCTGCAGAGCCGCCACTTTCTCCAGGAAGGGAGACTCAGCTGCAGGATACTTGGGAATCCTCTGTGCATAGCCACCCCTCAGCTGCCATATCTGACAGTGACTCTGATGAAAGTGACCCCTGTGTGGGTTTTGATTTCGCTCTACTTCCTCCTCTGGTCAGAGCTGTTAGAGAGACACTGAACTGGGAAGATTCTGTGGCTGCTCCTTCCAAACAGAGAAAATTCTTTAAGCAATTAAAGAAGGAACGGATTAATTTTCCTTTTATCTCTGAGCTAGGTGAGATTATCACAGATGAATGGGGCAAGGTGGAGAAGAAAAATTCTATGCTGTCTAAGGTTTCGAAACTCTATCCTTTCAATGAAGAAGAGGTGAAGCATTTGGAGTCAGCGCCGTTGGTAGACGTAGCAATCATGAGGCTGGTGAAACATGTCACACTTCCCTTAGAGGACACTGTTTCTTTTAAGGATGTTCTGCACAGACGGATTGACGCTGATTTGAAGAGAGTGTATCTCACAGCAGGAATGGCCTGTAAGCCAGCGTTAGCTCTGGCCGCTATGTCCAAAGCAATGGAGGTATGGACGGATAGTGTAGATGAGACGCTTAGGAATATCTCTGAAGATACGGCTAAGAGCTCGCCTATCCAAGAACTTAGGCTGGCCTCCGCCTTTCTTGGGGAGGCCTCTATCGACATCATACACCTGGTGGCTCGGGTGATGCTTTCTTCCGTTACGGCCAAACGGGCTCTGTGGCTCCGTCCTTGGCTGGCGGACCCAGGGTCAAAACAAGTATGGTGCCGTATCCCCTTTGAGGGGTCCTCCCTTTTCGGCAATAAGTTGGATGAGGCTATTACCCGAGCCACTGGTGGGAGGTCGGGGTTCCTTCCTTTTCCAAAGAGACAGTACCAGGAACGAGCCAGGGAAGCTCGCAGTTATAGACCGGGCCGTGAATTTTTCAGGTCCTGGAAATCAAGACAATCCTCTTTTAAAAAATCTACAAAAAGTGATTGAAAGGGAGAGAGGGAACCGACTAAATCCTTTTGAGGTTGGGCCGGCTTTTGAGGTTGGGGCCGGCCGGCTGGATGTTTTTATGGATGCTCTTTTGATACATGTGCTATGTAAGTACAAATTTTTATCTTTTTAATAAATACTCTGGCAATATTACGCTATGGTGGTTCCTTTCTTTTATTAACATGGTGGGAAATGAGCGGTGTGGCCGTAGGAGTATACTATCAGTTGAGCGGAGTGCTTTAAAGGATACACCCTCCATGCAGTCTAAGCCCTTGTACACACGGTCGGAGAATCCGTCGGAATGTGTTCTATCGGACCGCGTCGTCGGATAATCCGACTGTGTGTGGTATGCATCGGACTGATTCCGTCGGAATATCCGTCTGACCCAATTTTCCAACATGTTGGAAATATTTCCCGACCAACTGGTGCGATCGGACATACTCCGATCATGTGTAGAGAATTTTGATCGGACCAAGTGCCACGCATGCTCAGATCAAATTCCTACATCAAAGCTATTGGCTACTAGCCTGAACGTAGTCCCATCGTAACGAAATTACGTCATCACGTTTTGAATGATCGGATTTTTCGACAACTTAGTCCAACCGTGTGTATGCAACAGTTTCGGACAAGATCCGACGGACAAAATCCGACGGACAAAATCCGACGGATTTGGTTGTCGAAATCTCCGACCGTGTGTACAGGGGCTAAGTCCTCCATGCAGTTCAATCCCTGATCGAGTGACAAGTTATTTGGCGATATCTGATCTCATGTATGGGATCAGGACAGCTGGTAAGCGGCAGTGATTTTGGTGGTGGAAGATCCTTTTTTCTTTTTGTGACACTTTTTCGTTGGTGAGGTGTGTTCTGAGCACGGTGGAGATTATAAGGACTATATATACACTTTTTCAGAGATGGACTAAATGTTGGAACTAAGTGATAAATTTGTGCAATATAGTAGTGTATAAATTTATTATATATATTCACAATTAGTGATGGACGAACTTCCGACGGGACGTTTCGCAAACGCGGACCGCGAACGCGGCCGATAGTTCACGAACCGGAACGTTCGCGGCGGGCCCCATTGACTTCAATGGGAGGCGAACTTCGCAAACCTACAGGTCAAATTTGCAGCCACAAAATATTTAATAGCTGTGCAAACATAGTCCCACCACATGGCCAATGACATAACACATGTATGAGGTGAATCTGGGATCGACAACTACAAGCATTCTTTTTATATATGGGAAATTGCTGTGACAATTCAGGACTGTGGAGCGCATGAAGGCAATGGAGGAGAGGGAAGGACCAGGGTAGGCAAAGAAGAGGGTGCAGGAGATGATCACCAGCAGCGTGACATACAGCAATGACACCTGCACCGTGATAGAGTCATCTGACACCAGCACCGTGATAGAGAGCACTGACATCAGCAGCGTGACATACAGCAATGACACCTGCACCGTGATAGAGTCATCTGACAACAGCACCGTGATAGTGAGCACTGACATCAGCAGCGTGACATAAAGCACTAACACCAGCACCGTGATAGAGTCATCTGACAACAGCACCGTGATAGAGAGCACTGACATCAGCAGCGCGACATAAAGCACTAACACCAGCACCGTGATATACAGCACTGACAGCAGCACCGTGATAGAGAGTAATGACATCAGCACTGTGATATACATCACTGACACCAGCACCGTAAGCAGCCCCAGGAGGAATTCAGCATAGCACAGGGATGGTGGGAGCCCCTCATAATGAGCATAGCACAGGGATGGTGGGAGCCCCTCATAATGAGCATAGCACAGGGATGGTGGGAGCCCCTCATAATGAGCATAGCACAGGGATGGTGTGAGCCCCTCATAATAAGCAGCCCCAGGAGGATGTCAGCATAGCACAGGGATGGTGGGAGCCCCTCATAATAAGCAGCCCCAGGAGGAAGTCAGCACAGCACAGGGATGGTGGGAGCCCCTCATAATAAGCAGCTCCAGGAGGAAGTCAGCACAGCACAGGGATGGTGGGAGCCCCTCATAATAAGCAGCCCCAGGAGGAAGTCAGCACAGCACAGGGATGGTGGGAGCCTCTCATAATGAGCATAGCACAGGGATGGTGGGAGCCCCTTATAATATGCACAGCAGAGGTACAGCCCCAGGAGGATGTCAGCACAGCACAGGGATGGTGGGAGCCCCTCATAATAAGCAGCCCCCGTAGAAATATGACACCGCTCAACCTCTTCAAAGAGGAGGGTACGGGCATATAGTACGGTGTGCTTTTTTTGGACAAGGAAGTAAGCCAAATGAAGAAAGAAGGTCTCTGTGCTCGATTAAAAAAATTGTTTATAGACATATACATGGTCTACTGGTCACATGTGTTGAATTCCTCCAAGATCCATGCCTCATTCATTTTTAGAAATGTGAGGTAGTTAACACTGTGGTGAGCTAGGCGAGTACACTTATCGGTCACAATCCCCCCTGCTGCGCTGAACGTCCTTTCGGACAGGACACTGGATGAGGGGCAAGCCAATAGTTCGATTGCAAATTGGGCAAGCTCTGGCCAGAGGTCAAGCCTGCCCACCCAGTAGTCCAGGGGTTCATCACTCCTCAGAGCGTCCACATCGGCCGTTAACCTGATGTAGTCGGACACCTGACGGTCTAGGCATTCCCTGATGCTGGATCCGGATGACACCTGTCGATGGGTCGGCTGAAAGAATGACCTCATATCCGAAGTCACCAACACATCTTCAAACCGGCCTCTTCTTGCAGGTGCTGTTGGGTTGGTACCCGCAACTCCTTCTCTGGGAGTGGGAATTGCTCCTCTGCCAGCGCACGCAAAAGCAGAATGCAGCATTTCTCGAAGCAAGGCCTGGAAGTGCTGCATCCTGACAGCCCTCTGTGACGGCGGTAGCATTTCCGCCATTTTGTGTTTGTACCGGGGGTCTAAGTACGTTGCCACCCAGTACTGGTCCTTGACCCTTATGCTTTTTATATGGGGGTCCCTATTAAAACACTGGAGCATGAAGGCCCCCATTTGCACTAAAGTGGAAGCGGTGTGGTGGCCTGGCTCCTGCTCATCATCCAGGATAATGTCGTCCTCTTCATTCTCCTCTCCCCATCCACGCACAACAACAGGGCTCCCAGAAAGGTTTAAAGCATGCTCTTCTTGCTCCTCCTCATCCGCCCCGACACCATCCTCCTCTGACTCCTGTTGTTCACTTGTCTCAGATAGAGTAGCCCCCCCCTGGGAATTCATCCAGCATTGCGACTTCCTCATCTTCCCGCTCCTGCTCCTCCACAGCTTGATCAATGACACGCCGCAATGCACGCTCCATAAAGAAGGCATAGGGTACCATGTCACTGATGGCGCTGTGGCTGCGACTGACCAGTTTGGTGATCTCCTCAAATGGCCGCAGAAGTCGGCATGTGTCGCGCATGAGCAGCCACTGGCGCTGTCAGGACCTGGACTTGAACCCAGGACCTCAGTTGTGGCTGGCAATGAATCTTCTCTCTGAGCTATCTGTGATGCTGGACAGTTCATTGTCAGATCCTTTTGACAACCCTGCCTTGTACCTGATTTCAGCTGAACCTTGAACTCTTTGCTCCTCCCATGAACTTCCTGATATAAGCCATGTCTCTGCACTTCCTCCTTGCCAGAATATTGTGCTATCTCCAGCCTGTATCTCGCTCCCATCTTCTCTGCTGCCGTTTACATTTGCTACTGCTCCTTATCGACCCTTGGATTGTTCCACGGCTACGCTTCTGCCTGATCCCAATCTGCAACAACTCATTACCGACCTTTTGGCTTGCTTTCTGACCACGCTTCTGTTTGATCCTTACCTGGTCATCCGCTACTGAACCCCGGCTTGCTCACCTCCTGGTGGGGCGATCCTGAGGACTGCGACCTGGTACTAACACGCAGCTAAATCCATCGCTACCATCTGGAGCTCTGGTGAAAACCGGTTAGTACTTAGACTCCGCACCTCAGGTGAGCCTGTGTCTTCTGCCAGGGTGACGGCCTGTGTTCCTATCCTGCTGGTTAGTGGTAAACCTGCAACTGCTATAGCAATTGGTCTTCGAGCCTGACCCCTGATCGTGACAGAATATTCGGGCCCAAAACATGGAGGCCGCTATAGCAAATGCCGTGGCTCCTTTCAGGCAGCAAATTGCAGAGCTGCAGGAGTTCGGTGTCACTTACCAAGAAAAATTCTCCGTACTGGAAGGTGTGGTGAAGGAGCAGCATGAAGAGATCTGTGCTCTGACAAAACAATTGCTGGATCTACGTTCCCGAGATGATACTAACACACATATGCCTCACCCACCCAAGTTTAATGGCGACTGCCACCATTACAGAGGTTTTCTTAACCAGTGTCGCATCTATTTCCAAATGCGACCCACTGCATTCATTTCTGAAAGACAGAAGGTAATGTTTGTTATCAACCTCCTGACTGGGGAAGCTCTAGCCTGGGCCTCCCCCTATATCGAACAAGACAGTGCCATGCTGAATAATTTCCAGACTTTCGAGGATGCAATGAATCAAGTTTTTGATGATCCCAACCGCTGCGCTACGGCTGAAGCAAAGTTGCATAGTTTACGACAGGGTAAACGCTCTGTTGCTGAATACACAGCTGAATTCAGACGCTGGATGGCAGATACCTCTTGGAACTCAGCAAAAAAGTCAGTTTCGCCAAGGCCTTTCTGAACAGGTAAAAGATGAGCTTGCCAGAGTAGAGACTCCTAATGATCTTGAAGCCTTCATCCAACTATGTATCCGAGTTGATCAGAGGCTTACAGAAAGGAGGAAGGAGAGGCTGGGAATGTTTGGAAGTAAAGGTGGCATGCGTTTCCCTGCTAGTCAATTTTTTCAGAAGGATCCAAGAGTTTCTCCAGATTCTGACAAAGCTGAACCTATGCAGGTTGATGCAATTAAGAGATCCATTTCTTTTCAGGAGAAAGAAAGAAGACGTTCGGAGAATCTGTGTCTATATTGTGGAGACTCTGGGCATTACGCAGTTAACTGTCCTAACAAGGTTAGAAGAACAATTGCGGCGACTGAGGTGATCCTGTCTGAACAAATCAACTCTATTACCCAGTCTATCTCCCCATTGATTCTTGAAGAAAATAAAGTAAAATTCTCCACTGTCTCATTTTGTCATCCCTATTAAGCTTATTTCTGAGGGCCGTGAAATCCCCTGCTCTGCTATGCTGGACTCTGTGGCTGGAGGAAACTTTATGGACATAGAGTTTGCCCACCGCAATAACATTCCAGCCAGAAATACATCTGCTCCTATTGAGATGGAGACGGTTGATGGTTCACACTTATCCTCAGGACCTGTTACCCATAAGACAGTTCCTCTGGTAACCCAGTTTGAGGCTGATCATCGTGAGACCATCAGCTTTCAGTTGATTACATCACCCAAATTTCCCGTCATTTTGGCCATTCCTTGGTTCTCCACTCACAATCCCTCTATCAACTGGGGAACACGGACCATAGATTTCACATCTTCCCACTGCAAGGAACATTGTAGGGAATCTTACCAAACAAGTTCTCCGCCTGGTCAAGGAATTGCAAGTTGGTGTGGTAACTACCCAGTCATATCACAACTTGCCTCCACAATACCATGTGTTCCGGGATGTCTGTGATAAGAAAAACGCAGATAAATTACCTCCTCACCGCCCATACGATTGCCCCATTGAGCTGCTCCCAGGGCCTGAAATACCTTTCGGCCACCTTTTTAATCTGTCAGAACCTGAATTAAAAGTGCTCAGGGAGTGGCTTGATGAAAATTTAGAGAAGGGTTTTATTAGACACTCAACATCTCCTGCAGACGCAGCCCTTTTCTTTGTTGAAAAGAAAGACTCCACTTTGCGCCCATGCATAGATTACAGGCACATAAATAAGGTCACTATTAAAAACCGTTATCCACTCCCCTTGATCTCGGAAATGTTGGAAAGACTTCGTTCTGCCAAAGTGTTTACAAAACTTGACCTACGGGGGGCATATAACCTGGTCCGTATTCGTCCAGGAGACGAATGGAAAACCGCCTTTAGAACCAGATATGGACATTTCGAGTCCTTGGTCATGCCTTTTGGTCTCTGCAATGCCCCTGCAACCTTTCAACACTTCATAAATTATGTTTTTCGAGATATGTTGGACCAATTTGTCATTGCTTATCTGGATGACATCCTTATCTTTTCCGATAACCTGGAAGAGCACCGCAGGCATGTTTGCACTGTCTTTGAAAGATTAAGGCAGAATCGGCTTTACATCAAACTGGAGAAGTGTGAGTTTGAACAAGCCCAGATCCAGTTCTTAGGGTATATTATTTCTCCAGATGGAGTGAGCATGGACCGCGAGAAGATTAAAGCAGTGGTAGGTTGGCCTGCCCCTGGAAACATTAAGGAAATCCAACGATTTGTCGGGTTTGCCAACTTTTACTGAAAATTCATAAGGAACTTCTCTAAGGTGATGGCTCCAATTACCCAACTAACAAAGAAAGGGGTGTCCTTTGTGTGGTCATCTGAGGCACAGGCTGCTTTTGTAAAGTTAAAAACTCTTTTTACTTCTTCACCAGTATTGGTACATCCCAATCCTGAATTGCCTTTTATAGTGGAAGTAGATGCTTCGGACTCTGCCGTGGGAGCTATCCTCTCTCAACGACGTGGTGAAAAGATGCAGCTTCATCCTTGCGCTTACTTCTCTCATTTAATGTCTTCAGCCGAAAGAAATTATGATATTGGGAATAAGGAGTTACTGGCAATTAAGGAAGCATTTTCTGAATGAAGGCATTTGCTGGAAGGCGCTAAGCATCCTGTGACTGTTCTCACAGATCATAAGAATCTGGAATTCATTCATTCTGCCAAGCACGTTGGTCATTGTTCTTTTCCAGGTTCAATTTTATTATCTCATATCGACCTGGGTCAAGGAATGGTAAGGCTGATGCCTTATCACAAATGTTGTCTGGACCTCTCCAGGAAAACAACTCTGAATACACAGTCCTGCCTCAAAAGAACTTTCTAGGTGCCACAAGTTCTAAAGCACTCTTGAGTCTCCTCAAGGAAGGGTATGAGAATGACCCACTACTCAAAAATCCTCCTATGGACATCATCCTTGAGTACAAAAATGGCTTCTGGACTCAAGCACATCGCCTCTATATACCTGAAGTTGCTCGGGTTGAAGTCCTCAAGTTGGTTCATGACTCCAAACTTGCTGGACATTTTGGAGTTTCTAAGACAGAGGAACTTTTATCCCGTTCCTTTTGGTGGCCTGGGTACAAAAGAGATGTAAAAGGTTATGTAGCCTCGTGCCTGGTCTGTGCTCGCAATAAGACACCCCGAGCTTCTCCTTTGGGGTTGCTCCAGCCACTCCCTGTCCCATGAAGACCATGGGGATCAATTTCTATGGACTTTGTAGTCGATTTACCCCCCTCTAAAGAAATGACCACCATCTTGGTTGTTATTGATCGTTTCACGAAGATGGCTCACTTTATACCGGTCAAGGGGGTACCCTCTGCAGAACAAACATCGGAGTTGATGGTTCGAGAAATTTTTAGACTACATGGAATTCCAGAAGATGTCGTTTCTGACAGAGGAGTACAATTCACTTCAAAATTTTGGAAAAGCTTTTGCTCAGCTCTAGGAGTAACAATTAATCTATCTTCTGCTTTTCATCCTCAGTCTAATGGTCAGACCGAGCGGACCAATCAAACGTTAGAGCAGTACCTTCGATGTTTTGTTAATTATCTTCAGGATGACTGGGTGGACTATCTTCCTACAGCGGAGTTTGCTTATAACAATTCTAAACATAGCTCCACCTCCCAGACCCCTTTTTTCCTAAATACCGGGCATCATCCAGCTTTTATCTCTGATCTCCCTATCTCAACTCCGATTCCTGCTGTTACCAACAGATTAACTGCTTTACAGGAGATCCAGGATAAATTGATCGAGACTTTGAGGGAAGCTCAGGAAAGTTACAAAAAGGCTGCAGATAGACATCGCAGAGCACTTCCTACCTTTCATGTGGGTGATCAAGTTTGGTTATCTACTAAAAATCTGAAGGTTCATGTTCCATCTGCAAAGTTGGGACAAAAGTTTGTGGGACCTTTCCAGATCTTGGCCCAGATCAACCCAGTCGCCTTTCGCCTAAAACTTCCAGCCAGTATGAAGATTCACCCTGTGTTTCACATATCACTACTCAAACCTTTTCACGAAAATACTTTTTCAGGAAGAATTCTTCCACCCCCTCCACCTGTTAAGGTACAGGGTGAAGAAGAATATGTGGGGGAGAAAATTCTTGCTTCCAGGATCTATAGGAACAAATTGCAATATCTGGTTCAATAGGAAGGATATGGGCCAGAAAAAAATTCTTGGGAGCCTGAGCAGAATGTTCATGCTCCTAGATTAACAAGAGAATTCCACCAGAGGTTCCCTCACAAACCGGGCCCTAAGACGTCCAGTGGACGTCTTGGGAGAAGGGGACTGTCAGGACCTGGACTTGAACCCGGGACCTCAGTTGTGTCTGACAATGAATCTTCTCTCTGAGCTATCTGAGATGCTGGGCAGTTCCTTGTCAGATCCTTTTGACAACCCTGCCTTGTACCTGATTTCAGCTGAACCTTGAACTCTTTGCTCCTCCCATGAACTTCCTGATATAAGCCATGTCTCTGCACTTCCTCCTTGCCAGAATATTGTGCTATCTACAGCCTGTATCTCGCTCCCGTCTTTTCTGCTGCCGTTTACATTTGCTACTGCTCCTTATCGACCCTTGGCTTGTTCCACGACTACGCTTCTGCCTGATCCCAATCTGCAACAACTCGTTACCGACCTTTTGGCTTGCTTTCTGACCACGCTTCTGTTTGATCCTTACCTGGTCATTCGCTACTGAACCCCGGCTTGCTCACCTCCTGGTGGGGCGATCCTGAGGACCGCCACCTGGTACTAACACGCAGCTAAATCCATCTCTACCATCTGGAGCTCTGGTGAAAACTGGTTAGTACTTAGACTCCGCACCTCAGGTGAGCCTGTGTCTTCTGCCAGGGTGACGGCCTGTGTTCCTATCCTGCTGCTTAGTGGTAATCCTGCAACTGCTATAGCAATTGGTCTTTGAGCCGGACCCCTGATCGTGACAGGCACGGTGAAAAAAAAAACCAGCTCCCCAGAACCTGTTCTGCCGCAGAGTTCATACAGGTAGACGTTAACTGCACGTTTCTGCTGGAGCAGCCTATCAAGCATATAGAAGGTTGAGTTCCATCGCGTCGGGTAATCGCAAATAAGACGTCTGACCGGCAGATTGTGTCGCCGCTGAATGTCAGCAAGGCGAGCCATGGCCGTGTAAGATCTTCTGAAATGGGCCGAGATTTTCCTTGCCTGTCGCAAGATGTCCTGGACCCCAGGGTATTTGACAACGAATCGCTGCACGACCAAGTTTAAGACGTGTGCCATGCATGGCACGTGCGTGATTTTGCCCGGTTTCAATGCGCTAAGCAGATTGGCACCGTTGTCACACACCACTTTACCAACTGTCAAATTGAGCGGTGTTAGCCACTGATCTACCTGTGAACGCAAAGCTGAAAGGAGTGCCGGGCCAGTGTGGCTCTTGGCTTCCAGGCACAACAGACGCAGCACGGCATGGCAACGTCTCACCTGGCATGTCGAATAGGGTCTGGGGACCTTGGGCGGCGCAGCGGAAGAGACGCTAGCAGCGGAAAAGGAGGAGTCAGCCGAGGAGGAGAGGGAGGAGGATGGAGTAGGAGGAGGAGGAGGAGAAGAAGAGCCAGGCCTGCATGCAATCCGTGGCGGTAAAACCAAATCTACAAGGGTGCCACGGGTTACATGCTTGACGGCCGTCAGAAGGTTCACCCAGTGGGCAGTAAAAGTGATATACCTTCCCTGCCCGTGTTTGCTAGACCACGTGTCTGTGGTCAGATGTATCTTGGCACCGACAATGTGTGCCAGAAATACATTCACTTGCCGCTGAACATGGCCATATAGCTCTGGGATGCCCTTCTGTGAGAAATACTTCCTTCCTGGGACCTTCCATTGTGGTGTTCAAATGGCCACAAATTTTCGAAAGGCCTCCGAGTCCACCAGTTTATATGGCAGTAGTTGGCGGGCTATCAGTTCTGACAAGCCAGCCGTCAACCGTTGGGCAAGAGGGTTATACGGCGTCATCATTTTTTTACGCTCGAACATTAGGCCCACGGAAGCCTGCCTTTTTGCAGAAAAACGTGAGCTTGGCGTGATGGAAGGTGGAGTGGAGGACAATTGTGAGGAGAGAGGAGAAGGAGAAGTAGAAGACGAGGCTGGACGGTGAGAGCCTGCAGTGTGGCTTTGTGTGTTCCGTTGCTCCCACTGGGCTCAGTGATGGCTGCTCATGTGCCTTCTTAAGGCGGTCGTCCCTAGGTGAGTGTTGGGCTTACCGCGATTAATGCGTTGACTGCAAAGATTGCAGATGGCAACTCTATTGTCAGCAGCGGACACATTAAAAAAAGCCCACACTGCGGCGCCATGTGCCGGTGTCCTGGGAGCGCCAGATGTGACCGTACATGGTCGATGACTCGCTCCTGATACATTTGCAGTCTGCTTTGTCCCTCCTGTGCAATGTAAGTTATTCCTGCTTCTCCTCCCTATCTGCTGGACCAAATCTCCCTCTGAACTCCCCTCCTCTTCCTCTCTTGTGGGCACCCACGTGACATCACTAGACACGTCATCATCGACGTCACCTTCCCCACCTCTATAAGTAGAGATCTCGGAGTAAGCAGCAACCCCCGGGGACCAACCTCCTCCTTGGGCTGATCTGGGTACTGTCGTCAGACTGCTGAGTGGCGGTTCTTGCTACCTCCTCTTCCTGATCCAATGCCAAGAGTGGCTGTGCATCAGAAATGTCTTGATATGGATCGGAAAATAATTCCTGTGACTCAAGAGGAAGGTATGTGGTGGTGGTGGTGTTGTTGGTGGTAGTGTCTTTGGGGGTGCACATAGCAGAGAGTGAAGAAGAGGGTGCAGATCGAGAGGATGAGGAGGGTGCAGAAGAGTAAGGCTGAGTGAGCCACTCAACCAAGTCTGGTGCGTCCTTTAAATGAATTGAACGCACCTTCTGCAACTTCCCACTTTGGCTCAAGCCTGTTGCTCCTGCCCTACCCCTACCACCCCTGCGGAAGGGCCTGCCTCTTCCTCTGCCTGTCATTTTTTAAATGACCCTGTGACAAAACTCTCAGTCCCTATACTGCTGAAGGACTGCTGCTGTATAGGGCAGCGGTCAGCAGTAGTGCACCTCAACCCTATGTATTGTGGACCTATACCAGTCCTACAGAATAGCAGACTGTACCTCACTCAACCCTATGTGCTGTAGTACCCTATACCTTACCAGTCCCTATAAGGACCTTTGTGGAACAAGTAGGTTGTGTGTGACTGATTAGCAGACTGTACGTCAGTCCCTATACTGATGAAGGACTGCTGCAGTATAGGGCTGCGGTCAGCACCACAACCCTATGTATTGTGGACCTATACCAGTCCTTACAGAATAGCAGACTGTACCTCACTCAACCCTATGTACTGTAGAACCCTAGACAGACCACGTTACCTGTCCTTATAAGGACCTTTGTGGAACAAGTAGGTTGTGACTGATTAGCAGACTGTACGTCAGTCCCTATACTGATGAAGGACTGCTGCAG
Source organism: Lithobates pipiens (assembly GCF_037356315.1). NCBI lineage: Eukaryota > Metazoa > Chordata > Amphibia > Anura > Ranidae > Lithobates > Lithobates pipiens. The sequence continues at coordinate 585,076,114 of NW_027507758.1, read as the reverse complement.
TATAGGGCAGCATTCAGCAGTAGTGCACCTCAACCCTATGTATTGTGGACCTATACTAGTCCTTATAGAATAGCAGACTGTACCTCACTCAACCCTATGTACTATAGCACCCTACACCAGGTTATTACCAGTCCTTATAAAGGACCTTTGTGGAACAAGTAGGTTGTGAATGATTAGCAGACTGCAACAGAAGGGCAGCAGTCAAGTATAATATTCTTTCTATATTTGGAAGAAAGAATATTATACGTGTACAAGCCTATTACCATACCACTGATTCCAGTCCTGAAAAGAACCTTTGTGGACCTAATATAGTAACAGCTACTGATTAAACTGACCCTCACTGCCTCACACACTGCTTCCTGCCTGTCCCTATATAAACTGACAAAACAGAGGCTACTGGAACAATAACTGGAATAGCACTTTTGTGGACCTGATAGTAACAGCTAATGACTAAACTGACTGTCCCTACAGCAGACACACCATCCTGCAATCAGTAGCACAGCAAACCTATATACACCTAACACCTATACCAGTCCTGAAAAGAACTTTTGTGTACCAAATACCTAGCGATTTGGGTCACTGCAATCTCTCCCTGCTCCACACAGTAACCTCTCCCTATAGTGACAGAAGAAAGAATGTAAAATGGCCGCCGGATCGGGTCTATTTATAGGTTAGGGGGAATGTCCAAGTGTCCATGTGCTGTAATGTCTCAATTGGCTGTCCTGTACCCCATGATGGATGTGTCATCATAGGTCAAAGTTCTTTTACACAGTAAACACGGAAGTCCACCGGGCAAACGGCGGCAAAAGTCTGCCGATCGGGCGGACCGCGAACAGCTGAAATTCGCCGCGAAACGACCGCCGGGCGAACCGTTCGGCCATCACTATTCACAATCAATTTTGTATGATTTGTACTTTATGTTTATATGTGGAGAAAGGATTAATAATTTTTTATATTCACGAGTATTTTTCAATCGTTTTTGGGTTGATTATTATAGTGCAGCTTTTTGGTAAAGGGTTAGTGTTAGTGTGGGTATCTCACATATAAGTTGCAGCTGTGTATAGTCTTTTTAATTTTTGATGCGGATGCGGCGGTCCGTTTCGCTTCAGGAGCAATCCGGGATGAGGGGATGGCCGTTGATTTCTGGCACAGCTAACACGCACGCGCAAAGCATACACCTCCTGTAGTGGTATAGAATCTGAACAGATCAATATCTGATCTGATCAGATCTATACTAGCGTCCCCAGCAGTTTAGGGTTCCAAAAAAACGCATTGTTAGCGGGATCAGCCCAGATACCTGCTGGCACCTGCGTTTTGCCCCTCCGCCCAGCCCACCCAAGTGCAGTATCGATCGATCACTGTCACTTACAAAACACTAAACACATAACTGCAGCGTTCGCAGAGTCAGGCCTGATGCCTGCGATTGCTAACAGTTTTTTTTTTTTTTGGAGCGTTTTATATTTAAATCCGGAAGGCAGTGCTTGGTTTTCGGGGTCCTGTACATGGCTAGACTCCCAAAAAGTCCCCCACATGTGGTATCCACGTACTCGGGAGAAGCAGCAGAATTTATTTTGGGGTGTAATTTTACTTATGCCCTTAGCATGTGTGAGCAATATATCATTTAGTGACAACTTTGTGCAAAAAAAATAAATAAATTGTAATATTCCTGCAACTTGTGGCAAAATATAAAATATTTCATGGACTCAACATGCCTCTCAGTAAATAGCTTGGGGTGTCTACTTTCCAAAATGGGGTCATTTGGGGGGGTTTTGTGCTATTTTGGCATTTTATGGCCCTCGAAACTGTGATAGGTAGTGAGGAGTGAAATCAAAAATTTGCACCCTTAGAAATCCTGAAGGCAGTGATTGGTTTTCGGGGTGCCGTACGCGGTTAGACTCCCAAAAAGTCCCCCATATGTGGTATCCCCGTACTCAGGAGAAGCAGCAGAATATATTTTGGGGTGCAATTCCACATATAACTATGGCATGTGTGAGCAATATACAGTGCCTTGCGAAAGTATTCGGCCCCCTTGAACTTTTCAACCTTTTGCCACATTTCAGGCCTCAAACATAAAGATATAACATTTTTATTTTTTGTGAAGAATCACCAACAAGTGGGACACAATTGTGAAGTGGAACAAAATCTATTGGATTTTTGAAACTTTTTTAACTAATAAAAAAAATGAAAAGTGGGGAGTGCAAAATTATTCGGCCCCCTTGCGTTAATACTTTGTAGAGCCACCTTTTTCTGCGACTACAGCTGCAAGTCGCTTGGGGTATGTCTCTATCAGTTTTGCACATCGAGAGACTGAAATTCTTGCCCATTCTTCCTTGCAAAACAGCTCGAGCTCAGTGAGGTTGGATGGAGAGCGTTTGTGAACAGCAGTTTTCAGCTCTTTCCACAGATTCTCGATTGGATTCAGGTCTGGGCTTTGACTTGGCCATTCTAACACCTGGATACGTTTATTTGTGAACCATTCCTTTGTAGATTTTGCTGTATGTTTGGGATCATTGTCTTGTTGGAAGATAAATCTCCGTCCCAGTTTCAGGTCTTTTGCAGACTCCAACAGGTTTTCATCCAGAATGGTCCTGTATTTGGCTGCATCCATCTTCCCTGTCCCTGCTGAAGAAAAGCAGGCCCAAACCATGATGCTGCCACCACCATGTTTGATAGTGGGGATGGTGTGTTGAGGGTGATGAGCTGTGTTGCTTTTACGCCAAACATATCGTTTTGCATTGTGGGCAAAAAGTTGAATCTTGGTTTCATCTGACCAGAGCACCTTCTTCCACATGTTTGGTGTGTCTCCCAGGTGGCTTGTGGCAAACTTTAGACAAGACTTTTTATGGATATCTTTGAGAAATGGCTTTCTTCTTGCCACTCTTCCATAAAGGCCAGATTTGTGCAGTGTACGACTGATTGTTGTCCTATGGACAGACTCTCCCACCTCAGCTGTAGTTCTCTGCAGTTCATCCAGAGTGATCATGGGCCTCTTGGCTGCATCTCTGATCAGTCTTCTCCTTGTCTGAGCTGAAAGTTTAGAGGGACGGCCAGGTCTTGGTAGATTTGCAGTGGTCTGATACTCCTTCCATTTCAAAATGATCGCTTGCACAGTGCTCCTTGGCATGTTTAAAGCTTGGGAAATCTTTTTGTATCCAAATCCGGCTTTAAACTTCTCCACAACAGTATTACGGACCTGCCTGGTGTGTTCCTTGGTCTTCATGATGCTCTCTGCGCTTTCAACCGAACCCTGAGACTATCACAGAGCAGGTGCATTTATACAGAGACTTGATTACACACAGGTGGATTCTATTTATCACCATCAGTCATTTAGGACAACATTGGATCATTCAGAGATCCTCGCTGAACTTCTGGAGTGAGTTTGCTGCACTGAAAGTAAAGGGGCCGAATAATTTTGCACGCACCACTTTTCAGTTTTTAATTTGCTAAAAAAGTTTAAAATATCCAATAGATTTCGTTCCACTTCACAATTGTGTCCCACTTGTTGGTGATTCTTCACAAAAAATTAAAATTTTATATCTTTATGTTTGAAGCCTGAAATGTGGCAAAAGGTTGAAAAGTTCAAGGGGGCCGAATACTTTCGCAAGGCACTGTATATCATTTAGTGACAACTTTTTGTAAACTTTTTTTTGTTGTTTAATTATTCAATCACTTGGGACAAAAAAAATATTCAATGGGCTCAACATGCCCCTCAGCAATTTCCTTGGTGTGTCTACTTTCCAAAATGGGGTCATTTGGGGGGGGTTGTGCTATTTTGGCATTTTATGGCCTTCGAAACTGTGATAGGTAGTGAGGAGTGAAATCAAAAATTTGCACCCTTAGAAATCCTGAAGGCAGTGATTGGTTTTCAGAGTGACGTACACGGCTAGACTCCCAAAAAGTCCCACATATGTGGTATCCCCGTACTCAGGAGAAGCAGCAGAATATATTTTGGGGTGCAATTCCACATATAACTATGGCATGTGTGAGCAATATATCATTTAGTGACAACTTTTTGTAAACTTTTTTTTTTTTTTTTTTTTTTGTGTCATTATTCAATCACTTGGGACAAAAAAAAAATATTCAATGGGCTCAACATGCCCCTCAGCAATTTACTTGGGGTGTGTACTTTCCAAAATGGGGGTCATTTGGGGGGGTTTATACTGCCCTGCCATTTTAGCACCTCAAGAAATGAGATAGGCAGTCATAAATTAAAAGCTGTGTAAATTCCAGAAAATGTACTCTAGTTTGTAGACGCTATAACTTTTGTGCAAACCAATAAATATATGCTTATTGACATTTTTTTTTTTTACTAAAGACATGTGGCTGAATAAATTTTGCCCTAAATGTATGACTAAAATTGAGTTTATTCGATTTTTCTTATAACAAAAAGTAGAAAATATATTGTTATCTCCAAATTTTTGGTCTTTTTCCATTTATATTGCAAAAAGTAAAAATCACAGAGGCAATCAAATACCATCAAAAGAAAGCTCTATTTGTGGGAAGAAAAGGACACAAATTTCGTTTGGATACAACATTGCATGACTGCGCAATTACCAGTTAAAGCAGTGCAGTGTGAAATTGTAAATAGACCTCTGGTCCTTAGGCTGTTAATTGCTCCAGGGCTGACGTGGTTAAATGGGATTTTATGATGTCCACACCTTGCCCAGCCAGGAGCAATCCTTTATTTACAATCTATATACTTTTTTTTTTCTTCTTTTTTATAGAATGTTGGTCCTCCTCAAAATTATCAGACAGTTACACTTTATGAGCTCCAACCCATTGAATGAAGTCGTAAAGACAAAACGCATCGGGGCATGGCTGTACGACAACTGAAAGTGATGTCATACATCGCACTGAATGTGACAAACCGTAAGTGATGGTGGGGCAGCCAGGGTGAGAAGCCAAGAGTATTGGCTTGTATTGGCCTGTATTCCAGCACTAGTGGCTTTGACGGAGGGAGTGATTTTTACTGGATGTATTATACGGCTTTCAACTTATGATGCTTGCTAGTAGTATTTTTGGAGGAGACTGATTAAAAAAGGTGTTTTTACCAATATTACACTATTGGAGTTTTCTCTTTTCTTTGTGCACTGAGCCTGATCATTGGAAGGAGGAGGAGCGGATCCCCTAGCTGGAGGTTTATAAGTGGTGCATATTATGAAGTGTAATTTGCCAATCATGAAAATGAGAGGCATTATGCTTTGGTGAGTGTGTGATCCATAGGGAACATCTCACCTGGTGGAATTCAACGCATGAAGAGTTGTTTATGTGGAACTTTTGTTGGACACTATTGATTATTTAATTCACGTGTGGACACGTATTTGTACTAGTATCAATTTAACACTGCTCTAACTACAGCCACCCTGTTCTGAGTGGAGCTCCTGGCCCTGCCCCCTCTCTGTTAGCGAGCGTGCAAATACAGCCTCCTGTGTCCCCTGTGCAGTGCACTCTGCAAAGCTGTCATCGGGGCTCCAATTCACAGGTAATCTCATGCAGTTTATCCACAGTCTCTGATAATCGCATTCAGTATATCGACAGTCTCTGATAATCTCATGCAGTATATCCGCAGTCTCTGATAATCTCATGCAGTATGTCCGCAGTCTCTGATAATCTCATGCAGTATGTGCGCAGTCTCTGATAATCTCATGCAGTATGTGCGCAGTCTCTGATAATCTCATGCAGTATGTGCGCAGTCTCTGATAATCTCATGCAGTATGTGCGCAGTCTCTGATAATCTCATGCAGTATGTGCGCAGTCTCTGATAATCTCATGCAGTATGTGCGCAGTCTCTGATAATCTCATGCAGTATGTGCGCAGTCTCTGATAATCTCATGCAGTATGTGCGCAGTCTCTGATAATCTCGTGCAGTATGTCCGCAGTCTCTGATAATCTCATGCAGTATGCCCGCAGTCTCTGATAATCTCATGCAGTATGCCCGCAGTCTCTGGTAATCTCATGCAGTATGTCTGCAGTCTCTGGTAATCTCATGCAGTATGTCTGCAGTCTCTGGTAATCTCATGCAGTATGTCTGCAGTCTCTGGTAATCTCATGCAGTATGTCTGCAGTCTCTGGTAATCTCATGCAGTATGTCTGCAGTCTCTGACCTTCTCCCCTAGTATGTATATTAATGTGCCACTTTACTTGCTCAATTATTTGGGATTGCTCCACTGCTCAGTGAGAGGTAATGATGTGCATTAACGTATAGCAACCAATCAGTGAGCGCTAATAATGTGCAGTAACCTCTAGCAACCAATCGGCAAGCAGAAATTATGTGTTGTAACCCCTAACAACCAGCCAGTGAGCTGTAAGGATAAGAAATAAGAATAAGAAAAGATGGCCCTGTGCAAATCGATGCTGAAAATCCCCACTGTCTGTCACAGACAATCATCAGACAGCCGGCATGAGCAGCATGCACATGCAGTGCCAGTGCTGCTTTTTATTTGATCAAGGAGCGGGCCGTGGGTGGGCGTGGCCTTGAGCTCCACGGACGCTCTGGCCCGCCCTTTGCTATGCTGCCTGCAAGCAAGCGTGATCTCGGTAGGAGTAGCCTGACCGTGGTGCGGAGTGGAGTGGGGTCAAGTGAAACTTGCAGCAGCTGTGTGGAGGAATTGATCAGATTCGGAGCCGAGCTGGCCAGGAGGACAAGGTAGGTCTTCTTTCTCCTCCCCTGGCTCCCACACCCCATGAAAAAGTAGAACGTTTTAAAATTTGATGGGCACACTGGCTGCATTTGATGGGCACGCTGCCAGCATATGATGGGCACACTGGCAGCTTTTGATGGGCACAGTGGCAGCTTTTGAGGGCACAGTGGCAGTGTTTAATGGGCACAGTGGCAGCGTTTGAGGGCAGAGTGGCAGTGTTTAATGGGCACAGTGGCAGCATTATCAATCATCTTTGAGTCAAGAAAGACTGAACAGTTTAGCTTTACTTGCCATTGAGTCAGAACTTTTAAATACTTTGTCCTACGAAGATATTATAGATGAGTTTGCCAAAAGAAAAGTTAGAACTAAAAAAATGCAGGGAGTTTCTTACTACTATAATCTTTAAAAGGCATTTTCTGCATTACAGAGTATTTTCAGTCTGTACAATTAAAATCAGTTATTTTCAGTGTTCTCGTGTGTAGAGATATGTTTTTAATTTATCTACTGTAGCAGTCATTTTCCTCACAAATAGAGCATTCTTTTGGTGGTATTTGATCACCTCTGTGGTTTTTAGTTTTTGCGCTATAGACAAAAAAAGACAGACAATTTTGAAAAATTTATATAATAAATATCAAAAAAGTGTTCTAAAATGATACCTATATGTGTGAAGCTTCAAAATAGAAAGCCAAATGGCCTGGCCTAAATGGATTATATCCCCTTCTGAATCAATTCATGTGACTAGAAACATAAGTGATCAGTGACGTGAAGTTATATTGAATAAAGTGTGAACATTAACAGTATATAATTAGATGCATAAATAATAAAAATAAATCATCTTTTAAATAATAGGTAAATATGTGCATATATAAACAGAAAATAAAAAAATAAATAGCTCCCCCTTGCGGATGACAGCATCAAATACAAAAAATTGCGAAAATTAAATTAAAAAGAGTCTCAGATTTAAAAAAATTAATTTTCATACATGAAAAAAAAAATTCATTATAAAAATGACACACATAAATTAAAAATTAGATTCAAAAAAGATTCTCTCTCAATGATCTATTTATTTTTTATTTTCTGTTTATATTGTTTATATAATACATTGTCATTGTTATATTTTCAAACTTTCGTACCCCCATGATTGTTTGATGTGGGAGTAGGGCATTCCTTCCTCTCCTTCCCTTAAACAACATGGCGGATTCACACGCACAATGAAACTCAGACCGAGGCGTGGTTGCATTGTATGGTATTTAAGCGGTGCGTCAGGGCGCCGTCCCGTATCCCGTGAAGATGTCCGTCTAGTGACGAAATGCGTAGAGGGATACGGCGTGCTGACGTCACTGTGTTCTACGCCAGACCCGGAAGTGCGGGCGGTAGCCGAGAGCCGGCCGGCTCGTTTTTTGAAAAACGCTCAGAATTTCTCTGTATATGTGACTACTGGTTTTATTTATAATATATTTAAAAAAAAAAGGGTTTTTACGCTATGCGAGTGTCGTCTTGTTTTTCTATATGAACTGTGGCACTATCGTTTTACTGATTGGAACTAACATTGAGGAGAGTCCGGTGTGGTTCCTGTGACGGTTCATCCAGATCATCTATATATTTGCCTTTTTTATCTCACTTAATACTGAGATCTCAAGCTCTGGTAAGCGGCCCCATTTTCTCATTGGTGGAGGTGCTTCTATTGGATCTTTGTTTTCACGAAGTGACGTGGGTGTCAGTCTTCCATTCTCACGCTGGACGAATTATCACTATTGCTGTTTGTCATCATTTTGGGACTTTAGTGGATTTATTTCTTCCTTTTATTTATATACTAAATGAAATTCAATTTCGTTCCTAGCATGGCTGTATATGTCTAAATTTATATGATTATATATATATATATTCCGTCTTATTTCCTTTAAAAAATTGTATTTGAGGATTTCTGACAGGCCCTATTTGGTGGGGGTTTCTTCAATGTGATTTGACACTAGTGTCTATTATTAAGGTTTTTGTCACATATTTACCTATTATTTAAAAGATGATTTATTTATATTATTTATGCATCTAATTATATACTGTTAATGTTCACACTTTATTCAATATAACTTCACGTCACTGATCACTTATGTTTCTAGTCACATGAATTGATTCAGAAGGGGATATAATCCATTTAGGCCAGGCCATTTGGCTTTCTATTTTGAAGCTTCACACACATAGGTATCATTTTAGAACACTTTTTTGTTTTTTAGCGCAGCTCACCATTACACATAGCCTATATTATCGGAGTATTACGATTAGAGTTGCTGCTTATAGGGAGGGCTTTTGAATAGTGCAGTTTACTTTCTTTACCAGCATATAATAAATATCCCCCCAAAAAATGTAAAACAACCCATTTCTTCAGCAGTTTAGGCCAATATGTATTTTTCTACATATTTTTGGTAAAAAAAAATTTTTAAACAAGCGTATATTGATTGGTTTGCACAAAAGTTTTAGTGTCTACAAAATAGGTAGATAGATTTATGGCACTTTTATTATTATTATTTTTTTTTTAATAGTAATGGTCGGTGATAAGCAATTTTTAGCGGGACTGACATTACGGCAGATGGGACACTTTTTCACACTTTTTTGGGACCAGTGAAATTTATACAGCGATCGGTGAAATAAATGCACTGATTATTGTATAAATGACACTGACAGGGAAGAGGTTAACACTAGGGAGCGCTCAAGGGGTTAAATGTGTTCGTTGGGAGGTGTTTCTATCTGTGAGGGGAGTGGACTGACAGGGAGTACAGAGAGATCGCTGTTCCTAATCACCGTACTCCCCAGATCAGGGATCTGTTTGCTTACATTGACAGATCCCCCATTCTGTCTCTCTGTGGAGCAATTGCGGGTGGCCAGCAGACATCGCGGCCACCGGCGCCATGTGCACCCTCTGTATCTATTGCACAAAGTGATGTACACCTACAGCGATTCACGCAATAGAGCCAACCTGACGCAGTATAACTACGGCGGCTGGTCGGCAAGTGCTTAATTATCTCTAGAGGGATCACTAGCAGGAAGAACTAGGTCCTCTTTCCTCGATACAGATTTTTAATTATCATTAGGCCGGGTTCACACCGCTGCGATGCGGGAACGCCGCGAATCCGCGGCGTTTTCCCGCATCGCACACCTCCCGCCGGCAGTTCACACTGCCCTATGCGGACGGCTGGGAGTGTCAATGATATGTTAATGACACCCCCAGATCCGTCCGCATATCGCAATGCGATCTGCCGACTCGCACAGGAATCGTATCGCATGGTGTGAACCCCCATGCGATCCGATTCTGTTGCGGACCAAAAAAAGGGTCCCGTGCGAGTTTGCTGCGGGAGCGATGCGAATTCAGAAATACTATCTGTATGGCTGAACTCGCATCGCTACGGAGATCGGATGTGATTTGCGGTGCGAATCACATCCGGATCTCCCCCCGCAGCAGTGTGAACCCAGCCTTAGGAAGATCACCAGTGGAGGAAGGATTCCCCATATAGATCTTTAGGTATCCCTACAGGGGTCACTAGCAGAAGGATGGAGGTCCTGATCCCTCTATATAGATCTTTAGTTATCACTAGAGGGATCACCAGCAGGAGTCATTCCTCTATACAGATCCTTATTTATCACTAGAGTGATCTCCAGCTGGAGGAAAGAGGTCCCGATTCATCTATATACTGTAGATCTTTAGTATGGAGATCACCAGCAGGAGGAAGAAGGTCCTACTTCCCCTATATAGATCTTTAGTTATCATTAGTTATGTTAGTTATCATTCATTCAAGGTCCTTACTCCATACATGGGCAACAAAAATGGTGAAAAGTTTGAGGAGAACGTATTAGGAAAGATTAAAGGAACCTAATATGTATAGTCGTGGACAAATAAGGGAAAGGGTAGACTCAGGGGCGGACTGACAACTCATGGGGCCCCCGGGCAATAGAAGATTATGGGGCCCCCTTGGTCTCCACACTCAAGCCAAACCTGCACAGGGAGACACTAGAGAGAGAACATACACACAGGGGGACACCAGAGGGAGAACGCACACACACACAGGGGGGGACACTGGAGGGAGAATGCACACAGGACACTTACACAGCACACAGGGGGACATGCACACGGGACATGCACACAGGGGGACATGCACACGGGACATGCACACAGGGGGGCATGCACACAGGGGGACATGCACACAGGACATGCACACAGGGGGACATGCACACAGCACAGGGGGACATGCACACAGGACATGCACACAGCACAGGGGGGCATGCACACAGGGGGACACACACAGCACAGGAGGACATGCACACAGGACACTTACACAGCACAGGGGGACATGCACACAGGGGGACACGCACACAGGACACTTACACAGCACAGGGGGACATGTACACAGGGGGACATGCACACAGGAGGGACATGCACACAGGGGGACACATGCACACAGGGGGACACATGCACACAGCACAGGGGGACATGCACACGGGGACACGCACACAGCACAGGGGGACATGCACACAGGGGGACACTCACACAGCACAGGAGGACACGCACACAGCACAGGAGGACACGCACACAGGGGGACATGCACACAGGACACACACTTACACAGCACAGGACATGCACACAGGACACTTACACAGCACACAGGGGGCCATGCACACAGCACAGGAGGACACGCACACAGGAGGACACGCACACAGGAGGACACGCACACAGGAGGACACGCACACAGGAGGAAACGCACACAGGAGGACACGCACACAGGAGGACACGCACACAGGAGGACATGCACACAGGACACACACTTACACAGCACAGGACATGCACACAGGACACTTACACAGCACACAGGGGGAATCGCACACAGGAGGACATGCACACAGGGGGACATGCACACGGGAGGACACGCACACAGGGACATGCACACAGGGGGACATGCACACAGCACAGGGGGACATGCACACAGGAGGGACATGCACGCAGCACACGGGGACACGCACACAGCACAGGGGGACACTCACACAGCACAGGAGGGACACGCACACAGGAGGGACACGCACACAGCACAGGAGGACATGCACACAGGGGGACACGCACACAGGACACTTACACAGCACACAGGGGGATATGCACACAGGACATGCACACAGCACACAGGGGGACATGCACACAGGACATGCACACAGGGGGACATGCACAGGGGGACATTCACACAGCACAGGGGGACATGCACACAGGACACTTACACAGCACAGGGGGACATGCACACAGGACACTTACACAGCACAGGGGGACATGCACACAGGAGGGACATGCACACAGGGGGACACATGCACACAGCACAGGGGGACATGCACACGGGGACACGCACACAGCACAGGGGGACACGCACACAGGAGGGACACGCACACAGCACAGGAGGGACACGCACACAGGAGGGACACGCACACAGGAGGGACACGCACACAGGGGGACATGCACACAGGACACACACTTACACAGCACAGGACATGCACACAGGACACTTACACAGCACACAGGGGGAATCGCACACAGCACAGGACATGCACACGGGAAGACACGCACACAGGAGGACATGCACACAGGACACTTACACAGCACAGGGGGACATGCACACAGGACACTTACACAGCACAGGGGGACATGTACACAGGAGGACGTGCACACAGCACAGGGGGACATGCACACAGGAGGGACATGCACACAGGGGGACACATGCACACAGCACAGGGGGACATGCACACGGGACACGCACACAGCACAGGGGGACATGCACACAGGGGGACACTCACACAGCACAGACGGACACGCACACAGGAGGGACACGCACACAGGAGGACACGCACACAGGAGGACACGCACACAGCGGGACACGCACACAGGGGGACACGCACACAGGACACACACTTACACAGCACAGGACATGCACACAGGACACTTACACAGCACACAGGGGGACATGCACACAGCACAGGAGGACATGCACACAGCACAGGAGGACATGCACACAGCACAGGAGGACATGCACACAGCACAGGAGGACATGCACACAGCACAGGGGGACATGCACACAGCACAGGGGGACATGCACACAGGACATGCACACAGCCAGGAGGACACTGTGGGATGGGGGGACCCGGGGCCCATGCATCTGTCTGTACCCCCCCCCCCCCCCCCCCCCCCATCACGTGTATCGGCCCTGGTGTCTCGGCTTCACTCACCGAGTCACTGGATGCTGAGCCTGAGTCCTGAGACACTTCTAACAGCGCGCTGCTCCCCACCGGCCCCTCCACTCTTTTCGTCGGTCCCAGGTCAGGTGATGTCACGATGCATACAGTACAAGCACCTGGCCTGGGATGGACGGGGGAAGGAGGGGCCGGCGGGTATCAGCGCACAGTTAGCATCTGCATCGCGGCATGTAATTCAGCCGCTGCAAGTGGCCTCTCATATGGCCGAGTCCGGGCCCCTAATGTCCGCGGGCCCTCGGGCGGTGCCTAGGGGCGGACTGACAACTCATGGGGCCCCCGGGCAATAGAAGATCATGGGGCCCCCTTGGTCTCCACACTCAAGCCAAACCTGCACAGGGAGACACTGGAGAGAGAACATACACACAGGGGGACACCAGAGGGAGAACGCACACACACACAGGGGGGGGACACTGGAGGGAGAATGCACACAGGACACTTACACAGCACACAGGGGGACATGCACACGGGACATGCACACAGCACACAGGGGGACATGCACACAGGACATGCACACAGGGGGGCATGCACACAGGGGGACATGCACACAGCACAGGGGGACATGCACACAGGACATGCACACAGCACAGGAGGACATGCACACAGCACAGGGGGACATGCACACAGCACAGGGGGACATGCACACAGGGGGACACGCACACAGGACACTTACACAGCACAGGGGGACATGTACACAGGGGACATGCACACAGGAGGGACATGCACACAGGGGGACACATGCACACAGCACAGGGGGACATGCACACGGGGACACGCACACAGCACGGGGGGACATGCACACAGGAGGACACGCACACAGCACAGGAGGACATGCACACAGGAGGACACGCACACAGCACAGGGGGACACGCACACAGGGGGACACGCACACAGGACACACACTTACACAGCACAGGACATGCACACAGGACACTTACACAGCACACAGGGGGACATGCACACTGCACAAGAGGACACGCACACAGGAGGGCATGCACACAGGACACACACTTACACAGCACAGGACATGCACACAGGACACTTACACAGCACACAGGGGGAATCGCACACAGGAGGACATGCACACAGGGGGACATGCACACGGGAGGACACGCACACAGGGGGACATGCACACAACACAGGGGGACATGCACACAGGAGGGACATGCACACAGCACAGGGGGACATGCACAGGGGGACACGCACACAGCACAGGGGGACACTCACACAGCACAGGAGGGACACGCACACAGGAGGGACACGCACACAGGAGGGACACGCACACAGCACAGGGGGACACGCACACAGGGGGACACGCACACAGGGGGACACGCACACAGGACACTTACACAGCACACAGGGGGACATGCACACAGGACATGCACACAGCACACAGGGGGACATGCACACAGGACATGCACACAGGGGGACATGCACACCGCACATAGGGGGACATGCACACAGCACAGGGGGACATTCACACAGCACAGGGGGACATGCACACAGGACACTTACACAGCACAGGGGGACATGCACACAGGACACTTACACAGCACAGGGGGATATGCACACAGGAGGGACATGCACACAGGGGGACACATGCACACAGCACAGGGGGACATGCACACGGGGACACGCACACAGCACAGGGGGACATGCACACAGGGGGACACTCACACAGCACAGGAGGGACACGCACACAGGAGGGACACGCACACAGGAGGGACACGCACACAGGAGGGACACGCGCACACAGGGGGACACGCACACAGGGCACACACTTACACAGCACAGGACATGCACACAGGACACTTACACAGCACACAGGGGGAATCGCACACAGCACAGGACATGCACACGGGAGGACATGCACACGGGAGGACACGCACACGGGAGGACATGCACACAGGACACTTACACAGCACAGGGGGACATGCACACAGGACACTTACACAGCACAGGGGGACATGTACACAGGAGGACGTGCACACAGCACAGGGGGACATGCACACAGGAGGGACATGCACACAGGGGGACACATGCACACAGCACAGGGGGACATGCACACAGGGGGACACTCACACAGCACAGACGGACACGCACACAGGAGGGACACGCACACAGGAGGGACACGCACACAGCAGGACACGCACACAGGGGGACACGCACACAGGGGGACACGCACACAGGGGGACACGCACACAGGAGGACACGCACACAGGGGGACACGCACACAGGACACACACTTACACAGCACAGGACATGCACACAGGACACTTACACAGCACACAGGGGGACACGCACACAGCACAGGACATGCACACGGGAGGACACGCACACGGGAGGACACGCACACGGGAGGACACGCACACGGGAGGACACGCACACAGGGGGACATGCACACAGCACAGGAGGACATGCACACAGGACACTTACACAGCACAGGGGGACATGCACACAGGGGGACATGCACACAGGACACTTACACAGCACAGGGGGACATGTACACAGGGGGACATGCACACAGGAGGGACATGCACACAGGGGGAAACATGCAGACAGCACAGGAAGACATGCACACGGGGACACGCACACAGCACAGGGGGACATGCACACAGGGGGACACTCACACAGCACAGACGGACACACACACAGGAGGGACACGCACACAGGAGGACACGCACACAGCACAGGAGGACACGCACACAGCACAGGAGGACACGCACACAGGAGGACACGCACACAGGAGGACATGCACACAGGAGGACACGCACACAGGAGGACACGCACACAGGGAGACACGCACACAGGGGGACACGCACACAGGACACACACTTACACAGCACAGGACATGCACACAGGACACTTACACAGCACACAGGGGGAATCGCACACAGCACAGGACACGCACACGGGAGGACACGCACACGGGAGGACACGCACACGGGAGGACACGCACACGGGAGGACACGCACACGGGAGGATATGCACACAGGGGGACATGCACACAGGACACACACTTACACAGCACAGGACATGCACACAGGACACTTACACAGCACACAGGGGGACATGCACACAGAGGGACATGCACACAGGACGACATGCACATAGGGGGACATGCACACAGCACACAGGGAGACATGCACATAGGGGGACATGCACACAGCACAGGGGGACATGCACATAGGGGGACATGCACACAGCACAGGGGGACATGCACATAGGGGGACATGCACACAGGACATGCACACAGCACAGGGGGACATGCACACAGCACAGGGGGACATGCACACAGCACAGGGGGACATGCACACAGCACAGGGGGACATGCACACAGGACATGCACACAGCCAGGAGGACACTGTGGGATGGGGGGACCCGGGGCCCATTCATCTGTCTGTACCCCCCCCCCCCATCACGTGTAACGGCCCTGGTGTCTCGGCTTCACTCACCGAGTCACTGGATGCTGAGCCTGAGTCCTGAGACACTTCTAACAGTGCGCTGCTCCCCACCGGCCCCTCCACTCTTTTCGTCGGTCCCAGGTCAGGTGATGTCACGATGCATACAGTACAAGCACCTGGCCTGGGATGGACGGGGGAAGGAGGGGCCGGCGGGTATCAGCGCACAGTTAGCATCTGCATTGCGGCATGTAATTCAGCCGCTGCAAGTGGCCTCTCATATGGCCGAGTTCGGGCCCCTAATGTCCGCGGGCACTCGGGCGGTGCCCGAGTGACCGACTGGTCAGTCCGCCCCTGGCGATGCCCGAGTGACCGACTGGTCAGTCCGCCCCTGGGTAGACTTGTCTTAACTCTTTAAATAGATTAAAGTCATTCTAAAAGTTTTTTTTTTCATTAAAAGAAAAGAGATGTCATACTTACCTGCTGTGTGCAAAAGGATTGCACAGAGTGGTCCCTTGCCTCCTCTTTTGGAGTCCCCTGACAGTTCTCTTTTTCCTAGTGCCCCCGCAGCAAGCTGTGTGCTGAGGGGACACTCGTACAGGCATGCTCTGGAGGTGGGCTGTGTGTGTCCGCAGGCACAGACAACATGGCGTGGCCATGCCCTTTCCTCCCTCCTCACAGGATTTGACAGACCGCAGCAGGAGCCTATGGTTCCCTGATCTCAGAGTTTCTTGTGAGACCAGGAAGTCAGTGGAGCGCTGCTCCAGACAGGACAGTGCTGGATTGAGAGGACTCAGGTAGGTGTTTTACAGAAAGTGTAGTTGATGTTTGGAACTGACTTCCAGCAGAGGAATCAATCAGTAATTGAAAACATGCTAGGAATAAGCATAGATCTATACTCAGACAAAAAGAAAAGAAAGGGGGTAGACTTAATAGACCATTTGGTCTTTTTCCTCTATTTGTCTTGTATGTTTTTGTTTCTATTCTTCTAATACTTCTCTTCTGAAATTTTAGGTTTATTTTTCCAGAGTTCCTGCAGCTACAGAGATGAGTGAGGACTTGTTTTTTGCTTTTTTACTGTTTATTAAGAATATGTAAACATTCTGTTCTACCCAAAATTTCATGTATTTTTTTTCTATGAAAAAGATCCAAAGCATATGGCTAGCTACCTCCACATACTGTAGCTTTATTAAATTCCAGTCTGAGGCACTTGACCACCTAAGCTGCCCATTCAAGCTTTCAACCCTACAAATATGTAGAGGTTTGGAGTCCTATACCCAGAAGATAGACACACGAAAGTAAGTTGTGATACAATTTACACCTACATAAAACACTTTGTATACGCATTATGATATCCACCTTTATTGTGGCATCTAGCTGCTCTTACGTCAATGGAAGTACTATCAACTCCATTTTTGCCGGATTACCCTCCATTAAGGTGGCTTTGTTCCCCAAACTCTTGTATCCTTTGAGATGCTACCAGTCAAGGTACAGAATAAAGTTCTCAAAAACTCCAAGCCAATTTTTTACATTTTATCTGGAACACCAATCGCCATAGACTCTCAAAAAGGTTCCTCTGTATCCTTAAGTCTCAAGGGGGCTAGGGGTTCCAGACACTGAAAAATAATGTCTAGCCACACAGTTGTGTCACTTAGTCCCTTGCTTCACATTTTGGTCATAAAATAGATGGACTGCACTTTAGAAGCTCTGGATTGCACCTCATCTTAATGCCCTGGAGCACCTCACTGACATTCCTGACTTCTGAACTCATATCCCTTAGCAGTTTATTCAACATATTAGGAGACAAACTAAAGAAAAATTCCATTTGTCTTCTCTGAATTCATTATTGATCTCTTTTCTTGATACACCTCTTATTCCTGATAGATTCATGCCAAGTATGGTTCAGCCCTGAGGGGGCTCGCCAGTCCAAAGCACATCCTGGCATTTTTCTGCACTCCAGTTCCTATGTTTTCATGTATAGTTGAGTCGCTTAGCCTTGTTTCCACGTCCTACGCATGAAAACATAGGAACTGGGGTGCAGAAAGATGGTAGGAAGTGCTGTGGACTGATGACTCAACATTTTAAAATGTGGCTGTAGCAGTAGGCAGTTTGTTGGCAAAGGGCTGGATAGTCGTGCAATGAGTGTCTGCAGGCAACAGTGAAACATGGTGAAGGTTCATTGCAAGTCTGGGGCTGCATTTCTGCACATGGAGTTGGATATTTGGTCAGGATCAATGGTGTCCTCAATACTGAGAAAAACAGCCAGATAATTATCCTTATCCTTAAAGCGGAGTTCCACTCAGTTTTGTGTTTATTAAAAGTCAGCAGCTACAAAAAGTGTACCACTTTTCCACCTACTTTTGGGTGTAACTCCGCTTTAATGCCATACCATCAGAGAGGCCTGTGATTGACCCCACATTTATTCTCCAATAGGACAATGACCCCAAACAGCAGCCAATGTCATTAGAAACTATATTCAGTGTAAAGAAGAACAAGGAGTACATGAAGTGATGGTCTGGCCCCCACAGACCCCTGATCTCAACATCGAGTCTGTCTGGGATTACATGAAGAGACATAAGGATATGAGGCAGCCTACATCCACCGAAGATATGTGGTTAGTTCTCCAAGATGTTTGGAACAATCTACCTGCCGTGTTCCTTCAAAAACTGCATGCAAGTGTGCCTATAAGAACTGATGCTGGTTTGAAGCCAAAGCGAGGCCACACCAAATATTGATTTGATTTAGATTTTTCTTCTATTCTCTCACTTTGCATTTTGTGTAATTGATAAAAAATAAGCAATTAAAATATATGTAGCAAGGTCCCTGGTCAATTTTGGTCTAATGAGAACCTCCAGAGTTAGGGACAGCTTACATCCTTCTGTGTAGCGTTGGTTACATGGCATAGACACTTCTTGAATGCAAAGAGATTTATTGTCTCTTAAACAGAACTGTGGGAGAGAGGGTTTAGGGCCAGGACACCCTCAAGTGGTTGCAATGTTAATTGACAGATTCCAAGACTTCTATAGTTAGACAGCCATGCAGGGAATGGCACCCAGCCAGACACCACATCTGTATGTGTGGACACGCTGTCTCCTAATGCAAAAATCTTGAACAGTTACTAACAAAGGTTTACAGTGAACTCTCATTTCCTCTACAATCTCCTTATTGCAGATCTTCACTCAACTGAGCCCCCAGTCTCTCTGAATAGACTTGCTGATCTACTGAGCTCTTCCAATCTTCTCACTCAGTATTCCAATCGTCCATTTAAAGTGGTGTTCCACCCAAAAAAAATAAAAAATTCATGAGTGTGCCTAAAAAAAAAAAAAAAAACATTTGGGAATTTTTTTTTTACTCACCTCTAAATGGCTGTTGCTACAGGGTCCCCTGTAGTCTGCCTCCTTCAGTGTCTGGGCTCTTGACGTCACTTCCCCTCGGTGCAGGAAGGGCTCAGCTCTGCCCCCTCCCTCTTGTCAATCATCTAGGACACGTGACAGGTCCCAGATGATTGCGCGGCCAATCATGGCGCTCTGCGCCGCTCGTGCATGCGCAATGGGTGCCCGGCTGTGAAGCCACATCCGGGCGCCCACAGTTACAATGCCGAACGGAGGGGGAGACGAGCGGGGCTTCGATCCCCCACATCGCTGGACCCTGGGACAGGTAAGTGTCCGATTATTAAAAGTCAGCAGCTGCAGTATTTGTAGCTGCTGACTTTTTTTTTTTTTTTTTTTTATGGGAACACCATTTTAAGGCTGGTTTTGAAATACTTATTGTGTATCCATCAACACTGCATTAGATTTTGTTATGTAATGTATACATATCACTGTTCTGACATCTAGTGGCAATGCAGTGTAATTACAACTTGTTATTACTGTATTTCTGAAGTGGTACAATACAGTTTACCTGTATGTTGGCGCTAGTTAGTTTAGTCCTTAGATAGACCCCATTCTTCTCCTCCATGTACCAGCCTTTATAGTCAGCATAAGGCTTAGAAGGTTATGGTCTCTTTACACTTCAACTGACTTGTAAATGTCCCATGTATTGCATTTTCACCAATAAAACTACTTTGGATTGTCTGGACTGTCTGTGTAGAGTGTTTAAACAGCAGGTGACTATACTGACCGGAAATATCCTTTTTTTTCTTATGTGAAAGGAAGCAAGAAGATAATTATTTCTTTAAGCCCTTATACACACGGTCGGACATTCAGACGGAAAATGTCCGATCGGACCGTGTTGTCGGATAATCCGACCATGTGTGGGCTACATCAGACTTTTTCCGACCAACAAATGTCCGACCAACAAAGTTTGAGAGCTGGATATAAAATTTTCCGACAACATGATCCGATCGGACTTTGTCCGATCGTTTGTAGAGAATTACGATCGGACAAAGTGTCACGCATGCTCAGATCAAATTACGAGACCAAAGCTATCGGCTACTAGGCTGAACGTAGTCCCATCGTAATGAATGAACGTCATCACGTTCTGAACGATCGGATTTTCCGACAACTTTGTCCGACCATGTGTATGCAACACCAGTTTCGGACAAAACCCGTTGGAAAAAATCAGACGGATTTTGGTGTCGAAATGTCTGACCGTCTGTACAAGGGCTAAGACTTTTTTCTTAATGAGAACCTTCCCTTGGGATGCATTGACAGGACAGCAAAGGATAGTCAATGGCAAGTAAACAGAGATCAAGTTTTCGTTCTGGAAATATAATGTATGATAGGTTTAAAAAGTATTTTTTTCTTTATTTGTTTTCGTCCTGTCTAAAACATACAGTTCTAAGCAGGTGTTTTCAAGGCTATCCTTACCTCCTAGTGAAAAAAGTTTGTTGGTAACAGAACTCAATAGCTCAAACTGAAGGTTAAATATACAAGTAAATAAGTCAGAGCAGTGACTCTTCCGCCCTCCTGCCCCCTCCAGAGATGAGGATTCCTTCCCCTTCTCCATGCAAGTTTTCAATCAGAAACAGGGGGTCTAAAACAAATGAACAGATATATAATTGTTGAAAACCTTTAATGAATTAAAAGAAAATTGACCCAAAATTATTAAAGATTCCATTTAAAAATAGATAGATAATGTGCTCTGTGTTTTGTCGGTTGTCACCAGTGGAAATGTACAGCGTGTGATGTGGTTAGTACGGTAGCACATTGGTGGTTCACTACTTACTAGAAGAGAGAGCAGATGCTGTTGATGTTTATGTTTATATTTATATTTATTTCGGAAAAACAAAGACAATTCCGTACATTTCTGTAATAATAATAAAATATAATAAAAGTGTAAAAAATGTAAAAGCTTTTAAAAATTCCTTTATTTAAAAAAAAAAAAAAGTGCCCTGCAATGTCCACAGCGATGACGGTCCGAGAAAAAAAAAAAAAAAAAAGACGCAAAGAAAACTCTACCTCGATGGGAGGCATGCCGCTGACTGCCGTCTTTTCGCTTTGACAGCTGTTAAATATCCAAGGGCGGGGCCACCCGGTGGTGTAAATGAGCGACCCCACCCCCATCAGACGTCACACCTGCCCTTGGCTATATAACAGCTGTGAGGACGCTTCCCATCAAGGCAGAGTTCTTCCTTTTTTTTTTCTGGACCATCGGTGCTGTGATTGAAGATGGATGGACATCACAGGACACTTTTTATTTTTTTAAATAAAGGAATTGTCAAAAACTGTCTGCTGTCAACTTTTTTGACACTTTTTTGGTGAATGGGTAGGGGATACAATGTACCCCATACCCATTCACATGGGGGGGGGGGGCGGAGATATGGGGATCCCCTTGTTGAAGGGGGCTTCCAAATTCCGATAAGCCCATGTTGAGGGCATGTGGCCTGGTATGGTTCAGGAGGGGGGCCCCCTCTCACCCCCCCTTTTCCTATGGCCTGCCAGGTTGCATACTCAGATAAGGGTCTTTTATGGATTTTGGGGGAGACTGCCATGCCATTTTCTTTAATTGGTGTGGGGTTCTCCTTAAAATCCATACCAGACCTGAAGGGCCTGGTATGGATATTGGGGGGACCCCCACGCCATTTTTTTTATACTAGACTGTATATATATATATATATATATATATATATATATATATATATATATATATATATATATATATATATATATATATATATATATATATATATATATATATATATATATATATATATATATATTAAATACACTGCCACTAACTAACCTGCCTGCCTAATCTAGCTCAAACTACTATTTCTGTCCACACACTATATGTAAGCTATGTAAGCAGCCTTATATAGTGCAGGGTGTGGACTTAGTCCCACTGAGCCATGAATGGCCAAAGGCACCCTGCCTTTGACCAATTATGGCTCTCTCAGCTAAGGGCACTGTGATTGGCCAAAGCATGCAAGTCAGGTGCATGCTTTAGCCAATCATCATACAGCAATGCACTGCGATCTCGCAGTGCATTATGGGGTGTTCCATGGCGCTCAAATTTTCCACGAACGCCCCATATGTTCGGTTCCTTTTAGAACAAACGAACACCTGATGTTCGAGTCGAACTTACGAACTTAATAGACATTCGTGATAATGATTCGTAGTTTGGAAAGTCGTTTGTTTATTGAATCTTTTAACACAGACAATGACAACGTCTCTTCTCCTCGGCTCAAATACAGTACAACACCCTTCTAACTCAATTCTCAGGAATGCACTTTGCCAGTAATCCATCCTTCAGCACAAAATTAATTAGCTGATTGGACTATAAGATTTACTTTGAGCTGACCTTTTGTTTCATTAGATCTTTAAAGAATTACCGAATCATGTCGAATTCATTCGTTATATTTCTTTTGTATTCGTGTCCGAAAGATGCAAAATTCGGCCGAATTTCGATTTGTTACAAAACGAATTGCACAAGCCTAGACATGACAGAGGTGACGCAGATATGAAATTAGTCATAATATAGCTGGAAGGTTTTGAAGCTGTATTTGACTTGAAGCATGAAATAAGAAGCAGAATGATTGCTGTGATTGGTTGAATAATAATATTTCCAGGCCATATACAACCCCAACCCATCTTACTTAACAAACAAATCTCCATGTCAGGGAAATAGGCGCAACCTCACGAGGTACGTTCGCGTTAACGCGCGTCAGCGCACACGGAGGCGCAATGTGTTTCCAAGACGAACGCCCGACGTTACGTCTGATCAAGCGTGCGTACGCGGTGGTGATACGAACGCATAACGTTACACGTCGTAGGCGTATGAACGCTATGGCGCGCACACGACGTGACCTAGGCACCTTGCCTATTTAAACGTTCACCTGACAGTGCTGCATCGCTGGATTATCGTCAGCTTCTCCTGTGTACCTGTGTCCGTGATTCCTGCTGTCTGATCTCCTGTGTACCGACCCGGCTTGTTTGACCTGCTCCTGTTGTTCTCCTGGCTCTTACCACTGGCTTGTACCCGACGTCCCTTGTCTGCTCCCTGCACCTGATCTCGGCTTGGCTTAGACTCCTGCTCTCCGGTCTTCAGCTCAGGACCCGTTGCTCCGATCTCAGGACTGATCTTCTGTGTTTGACCCTCGGCTTGGCCTTGACCCTGCTATTGGACTTCTGTTATCCCTCTCTTGGACTTCCTAGCACGGTTGCCCCCGGAGACTTGTTTACTCAGCTCTTATCATCTGCTGCTGCTACCAGGCAACCTGTGCTACTGAGTCATCTTTAGGGTTGTGCTGCACTCGGCCGCAAGGGGAGCCCTCTCAGCATCTCGGCCTCCCTCCAGATCGTGACAGTATAATCCAGCCATGTCAGAGGCCGACAGAGGTGACTCCCCAATGGAGGCCATTCTACAAGAAGTCATGGCCCTTACCCCAGCTATTCAGGAACTCCAAGAAAGGTACCTCTGGCTGAAGGAACATCTGCAGCACTCTCCTGAGTCGCCCATCTCCTCCGGCCAAGTTTCTGCTACCATAATTACAACCTCTCCAGAACCACGAGTTCCAGCCCCAGAGCGCTTTCATGGGGACCGAAGAAAATTTAGATCCTTCAAGAACTCGTGTTTATTTATACTTCTCCCTGCAACCTCAGACTTTTGCTTCTGAAGTGACCAAAGTGGGTTTTACCATTTCACTATTAAGGGACGATCCCCAGACGTGGGCCCATGGCCTACTGGAGCAATGCAGCCCTTTCATTAATACTTTGGACCAGTTCTTCAAAGCTATGGCACGTCTATATGATGACCCCTTATGGACAGCAACAGCTGAAGCAACTTTGTACTCCCTTCGCCAGGGTGAGCGGCCTGCAGAGGACTATACAGTGGAATTCCGCACATGGTCTACAGATTCCGGCTGGAACGAAGCAGCACTAAAATATCAATATCGGGTGGGGTTGTCTGAAGTCCTCAAGGATGAGCTAGCCAGATTAGAGGTCCCTCCAACACTTGAGGATCTTATCCAACTTACTATCCAGCTTGACAGGCGTCTACGGGAACGCCAGTCTGAACGCGCTCGGATTCCTTGTCCTATCCAGGCTCCACCTTCGGTCTGCCCGGCGGCAACTTCTGTTCTGAATGGCATGTTCCCTCCCACCTTAACCTCTGAAGAGAGACTTCGTCGCCGACAGGCAAACCTTTGTTTCTATTGTGGGGAATCAGGACATTTCATAAACAACTGCCCCACAAGACCAAGTAAACCAATCCTCTGTACTCCATTTCACTTTCAAGTAACGAAGCCGGCTTCAGCCCATATCACCCTTCCTGTCACATTGATGGTGGCAGGCAAAAGAGTTCATCTACAGGCAATATTTGACTCCGGGGCCTGTAGCTGTTTTCTGGATTTAACCCTAGCTAAGAGTCTTGCTCTTCCACTCAATCTCAAGAAACAAAGATTGACTGTCCGTCTGGCCGATGGCTCCTTACCTAGCTCTGGCCATGTCACCAGGGAAACAATACCCATCCTAACGACCACTGATTCGGGTCAT
This sequence comes from Lithobates pipiens, assembly GCF_037356315.1. Taxonomy (NCBI): domain Eukaryota; kingdom Metazoa; phylum Chordata; class Amphibia; order Anura; family Ranidae; genus Lithobates; species Lithobates pipiens. The sequence goes on along the minus strand of NW_027507758.1, from coordinate 585,050,866 downwards.
CGGGAATTTCTTAAGTTTGATGTCCTGAGTTCTCCTATGTTTCCCGTCATCCTAGGAATTCCATGGCTGCAGGCACACAACCCTCGGATTGATTGGCTCAAGAAGGAGATATCCTTCACATCCACCTATTGCCAGCAACATTGTCTGGACTCCGAATCAAGAGACTTGTCCAGTTGTTTGACCGTACAACCCATACCCAGTCCAGTTCCTAATATACCAGCAGTTTACCAGGAATTTAAAGATGTGTTCGACAAGAAGAAGGCAGATACCTAACCTCCACACCGCCCCTATGATTGCCCCATCGAGTTATTACCGGGGGCTCCCATTCCCTTTGGCCGGATATTTCCCCTTTCTGAAACTGAACTTGAGGCCCTGAGACAATATATAGACGAGAACATGGCAAAAGGATTCATTCGTCCCTCTTCATCCCCTGCCGGTGCAGGCATCTTCTTCGTGGAAAAGAAGGACAAGACTTTAAGACCATGTGTGGACTACAGGGAATTAAATAATATCACCCTTAAAAACCGCTACCCACTTTCGCTCATCCCCGAACTCTTCCAAAGATTCCACACTTCACGTATCTTCACCAAACTTGATTTACGTGGAGCTTACAACCTTGTCCGTATCCGGGAGGGAGACGAGTGAAAGACAGCATTCAGAACGAGATTTGGGCATTTCGAATATTTAGTCATGCCATTCGGATTGTGTAATGCCCCGGCAACCTTTCAGCATTTCATTAACGACATCTTCCGGGAGCATTTAGACCACTTTGTTGTCGCTTATCTTGACAACATTCTTATTTTTTCGACCACTCTGGAACTTCACAGAGTGCACGTTAAGAAAGTACTATGTATCCTTAGAACACATGGATTATTCGTTAAGGCCGAGAAGTGCGATTTTGAAAAGGAATCCATTCAATTCTTGGGACTCATCATCACCACAGGTGGAATTGCTATGGACCCCCAAAAGGTGAAGTCTATCCTAGACTGGCCCGCTCCTTCTGACAAGAAGGGTGTTCAGAGATTTTTCGGTTTTGCAAACTTCTACCGAAGATTCATAAGGAACTTCTCCACCATTGTAGCACCCATTACTCAGACCACTAGTCAACATACCAAGTTCCATTGGTCCTCAACAGCGCAGTCCTCCTTTGACCAGCTCAAGACCCTCTTCACTACCGCACCAATCCTGCAGCATCCAGATCCCGCCTTACCCTACGTGCTGGAAGTTGACGCCTCAGAGGTGGCCACAGTGGCGATTCTATCCCAACGTCAAGGCTCCAAGGCATTACTACATCCCATAGCTTTTTTCTCACGAAAAATGAGTTCCCCAGAGAAAAACTACGATGTGGGGGATCTGGAACTTCTAGCGATTAAAACCTCTCTCGAAGAATGGAGGTATCTCCTGGAAGGTGCCGCTCACCCCATCCTAACTTTTACCAATCATAAGAACTTAGAATACCTCCGCACGGCCAAACGTCTAAGACCCCGACAGGCCCGATGGGCTTTATTCTTCTTGAGGTTTAATTTCCACATAACCTATCGCCCAGGATCAAAGAATGGCAAAGCAGATGCTTTGTCCCGAATGTTCCCAGATACCTCGGAAGGAATCCCACCCAGTACAATTTTGTCCTCCCAAAATTTCCTACTAATTCAACCGGATCTAAGATCTTCAATTGAGCAGGCCTCTAGCCAGTGTACGGAAACTGAAGTTTCTTCCCTGAGAAGCCAAGAAGGGCTTCTATGGCATCAGGATAAGATTTTTGTTCCCCAGCAAGCCAGGTTACTTGTATTAAGAACTTTTCACGACCATCAACTAGCTGGCCACTTTGGAGTCTGGAAGACAATTGACCTTGTGCAGCGGTCCTTATGGTGGCCTACCCTAAGATCAGACTGTAAAAAATATTTTGACTCCTGTACAACCTGCCAGCGTAACAAGGGGTCTAACGCCAGATCCTGGGGCCTGTTAAGCCCGCTGCCAGTCCCGGAAAAACCTTGGAAAGAAATCTCCATGGATTTTATTGTAGAGTTACCTCTCTCAGAAGGGTTTACGACCATCTTGGTGGTGGTAGACCGTCTATCCAAGATGGCACATTTTTTGCAGATGAAAAGGACCCCCTCTGCCTTGGATACAGCAAAAACTTTTATAAAAGAAATTGTAGTCAGAGTCTTCAAGCGGGAAATGCGATACTCCTAAGAACCAAGGCCTGAGGTGTGCCTTGGCCTAGCTGGTCAGTATGCCTGAGAAGAGGGCATACCCTGAATGTAAGAATAAGAACAAAAATACTCTGAGAATTTATGAAACTGGGGAACGGGCGGGTGGGAACTCAGAAACCCTAAAGACACTGGCCCTGACAGAGGAGGAGGTTTAAATGGCCCTCTCAGGCTCCTCCTACAAATACAGGCTGGCCTGCGGCCAGCCTTCAACTTGTAGTCAGAGTCTTCAAGCGGGAAATGCGATACTCCTAAGAACCAAGACCTGAGGTGTGCCTTGGCCTAGCTGGTCAGTATGCCTGAGAAGAGGGCAAAAGACACAAAATTTAGGTGAAGAGGGGAAGGTAATGAACCATCAAGGATAAAGGTGTGCTCCCGGACGGCAGCAGTACGTATCCAGCAAGTAACCGGAAAGTGTTCGCAATGGCAAAAGAACACACCGACTCCTGACTTGGCGATGAGAAGGAACCCCCTATTGAACCTGTGACACTACCCTGAACCCAACTGAACATCCCCTGAAGGATTGAATTGAGCCGGATGCCCGTGACACCCAGACCCGAGAATGAACTGCTTGTGAAATGAGAGGATACGAGAGGGGAAAGGAACAAGGCCTGGCCCAAGGAAACCCCTGCAAAAGATGGCGAAATAGCCCAGAGACATACCCCCCCAAGAGGGTGAGTGGCAAAAAGACCAGTAGCAGGAGTGCGAAAAGCTGGAAACCTGATGGATGTGATGGAGTAAGCGGATAAGGCCCATGCACCATGGCAATAATACTGTCAACCTGGAGAAAACAACCGGACGCAGGACCCAGGTCCAACCGGATACGATCAGGTCATGCTACAGCCTGAACCCAACAGCTGGGACAGAAACCTGAACCAAGGAGGGCCAAACTCCCTCCTGGGGAAATAGTCCCCATGGCATAATAGACATACCCAAGCCCCCCCTACTTAGAACAAGCTGGGGATCGGAAAAGACGACTGGACTGATGTCCCTAAGTGGAACTCCAGGCAATAAATTCAAACAAGATCAGAGCCAAGAGTGGAACCCAAAACCATTATGATAACTGCCCAACCTACTCCCCAAGGACTGTCACGGGACGTGGCTAACAAATACCCTGAGAGACTATACATCCCTGGGCAGTAACCAGGGCCTCAACACAACAGGACATCAACGGAAGGAAAAATTTTCGACTGCTTCTGACCCAAGGGTGAGCCCTGTGGTGACAAGACACCAGCACCAATCAACTAACCCCCAACAACGGCCGGGCTGAAGGAAGTGATAGCAAGCACGGATGATATCGGTATGGATGCCAAGACGGCCCAACCTGACACACAAACTAGAGAAATGACAGACGACCAGACATGAGAACAACAATACCCCCTACCTAACTAAGAATGAAACATGAGCAGAAAAGTCAAGACCACTGTGCGTAAAAGAACCTGATGGACGGACTCCCCCACCCACATGTAAGTGGTAAGTGAGCCCGAGTAACCTGCAGTGCAGAGACAGGTAATTAACTGAAACTCAGGGCTAGTGTACCCACAGGCAATGGTGGGTAGTCGTATATATGTGGTGGATGAACATGCAACGTATGACGTATGGTATACGGATGAGAAGATTGCAGACAACAATCAATAAACGAAACCTCAGCCCATATGGATCTATAGACGTGACAGATCCTGACGTGAGAGCCCTAGCTTCCTGACCCAGGTACAAAACGACAGACACGATGGGACATGACAATCAACAAAGACAAAAGACTACCAGTGCATGCCATGAGCGAACAACGCCCCTCTGAGAAACTCCGAGACTGAACACCAAGTCTGAAATACCATGACAAACATGCTGGCAGCAACACAAAGACAGAAAAACGCTGAGACAGAAAAACGCTGAGACAGAAAAACGCTGAGACAGAAAAACGCCGAGACAGAAAAACGCTGAGACAGAAACACAACATGCCATGAAGAAAAACCATGACAGAAAACGCTGAAACTTAATGCTGATGCAGAAACGTAGTGACAGAACCAGAGGCAAAACACAATGACAGCAACAACCAAGACTGAAATGCTGAGGCATGAAGGAAAAGCCAGAAATCCTGGTTCAGAACGCCATGACAGAAATCCTGGTTCAGAACGCCATGACAGAAATCCTGGTTCAGAACGCCATGAAAGAAATCCTGGTCCAGAACGCCACGAAAGAAATCCTGGTCCAGAACGCCACGAAAGAAATCCTGGTCCAGAACGCCACGAAAGAAATCCTGGTCCAGAACACCACGAAAGAAATCCTGGTCCAGAACGCCACGAAAGAAATCCTGGTCCAGAACGCAACAGCAGTCCAGGGGCAGCACGCTATGACAGCAGTCCAGGGTCAGAACGCTATGCCAGCAGTCCTGGAACAGAAAGCTACGACAGACATGCCGTGGCCGAATGCTATGACAGGCATCCAGGGGCAGAAATGCTATGCCAGACATGCTGGACATAGACGCTATGACTGAAAAGCTGGACAGACCGTTATGACGGTAGTGCTGCACAGCACGCCGTGACAATAATGCTGCACAGAACGCTGTGACGGAAATGCAGCACAAAAACGCTGTGACGGAATTGCAGCACAGAACGTAGTGACGGAAATGCAGCACAGAACGCAGTGACGGAAATGCAGCACAGAACGCAGTGACGGAAATGCAGCACAGAACGCAGTGACGGAAAAGCCGCACAGCAACGCTGTGACGGAAAAGCCACACCGAAACGCTGTGATGGAAATGCAGGACAGAACACTTGAGACAGCACCGCTGAGACAGAAATGCTGGACAGAAATGCTAGACTGAGCGCTGTGACAAATGTCACGTGGAGCTCAGGCGGGTGGGGAGACCCACCACGTGGAGCTCAGGCGGGTGGGGAGACCCGCCATGTGGAGCTCGGGAGGGGGGGAGACCCGCCACGTGGAGCTCGGGAGGGGGGGGAGACCCGCCACGTGGAGCTCAGGCGGGTGGGGAGACCCGCCACGTGGAGCTCAGGCGGGTGGGGAGACCCGCCACGTGGAGCTCAGGCGGGTGGGGAGGAGGAAACCCACCACATGGAGCCCAGGCGGGGGGGGGGGGGCTCTCCGCAGCGAATCTTAAACTGCCATGTCCATCCCGGAAGTTGGGACCTAAATTACTGGGCCCTTTCAAGATTAAACGTGAAATGAACCCCGTAGCATTTGAACTTGTTTTGCCTGAATCTTTCAGAATCCATCCTGTGTTTCATGTTTCTCTTCTTAAACGTGTCATCTTCAGTCCTTTTTTAGGGAGAGAAGAAGTGCCCCGCCTCCGGTTCAGGGTGGTGATGAAACTGAATTCGAAGTTGAGTCTATCCTTGACTGTCGTCGGAGAGGTAGGCCAATCCAGTTTCTAATTAAGTGGAAGGGGTATTCTGCTGAAGAGAATTCTTGGGAACCTGCAAGTTATGTACATGCTCCTAGGCTTATACACAGGTTTCACAGCCGTCATCCCGAAAAATGGGCTCGTTTAGGCATCCGGAGACTGCCCCTTGGGGGAGGCACTGTCAGGGAAATAGGCGCAACCTCATGAGGTACGTTCGTGTTAACGCGCGTCAGCGCACACGGAGGCGCAATGTGTTTCCAAGACGAACGCCCGACTTTACGTCTGATCGAGCGCGCGTACGCGGTGGTGATACGAACGCATAACGTTACACGTCGTAGGCGTACGAATGCTATGGCGCACACACGATGTGACCTAGGCACCTTGCCTATTTAAACGTTCAACTGACAGTGCTGCATCGCTGGATTATCGTCAGCTTCTCCTGTGTACCTGTGTCCGTGATTCCTGCTGTCTGATCTCCTGTGTACCGACCCGGCTTGTTTGACCTGCTCCTGTTGTTCTCCTGGCTCTTACCACTGGCTTGTACCCAACGTCCCTTGTCTGCTCCCTGCACCCGATCTCGGCTTGGCTTAGACTCCTGCTCTCTGGTCTTCAGCTCAGGACCCGTTGCTCCGATCTCAGGACTGATCTTCTGTGTTTGACCCTCGGCTTGGCCTTGACCCTGCTATTGGACTTCTGTTATCCCTCTCTTGGACTTCCTAGCACGGTTGCCCCCGGAGACTTGTTTACTCAGCTCTTATCATCTGCTGCTGCTACCAGGCAACCTGTGCTACTGTGGGCACTGCATCCCTGTGTCATCTTCAGGGTTGTGCTGCACTCGGCCGCAAGGGGAGCCCTCCCAGCATCTCGGCCTCCCTCCAGATCGTGACACTCCACTTGGGAATATTGGCATATTTCCTCTCCGTCATATTGGTGCACTCTAGTAGGATGGTGTGTGGTTATATGAAAGAAGAAAACATGGTTTGAGATGAGGGCAAGAAGTCAATAAGACAGAAAAAATATCTGAAGGGTCCAAGTCTATTGGATTTCTGTTGTTCAAAGGGAATGGTGGATCTAGTTTATTTACCATTCCACAGGTCCTTCATCGTTTCACAGATCCATATGTAGTCATTCAGAGAAGGGAAAGTGAATAAGGACTATGCTGAAGAAATAGGGCCAAGATAAAGTCCTTTAGACTATGTTGAAGTTAGAGAACCAAGAAAAATTACCAAGAACTATGCTGATGATGGAGGACCAAAAGGAAAGTACCAACAACCAAGGATAAAGAAAAAAGGACCAAGGGATACTACCAAGAACTATTGTGAAGGTACAGGACCAAGAGAAAGTAAATTGGTGCTGTGAACAAGACTTATCACCGAAACTAGTCTGCTGCTGACTGTACTCACTGTGAAGGCTTGAAAATAAATACGCTTGATGTTATGGAGTTGCCTGCTGCTTTTATTCGATGACCAAGAGAAAGTACCAAGGACAAGGGTGAAGATACAGGACCAAGGAAAATACCAAGGACTATGTTAAAGGTAGAAAATTCAGGGAACATACCAAGAATTGTGCTGCAGATAGAGGATCAAGGGGAGGTACCAGGGTATAGCTGAAAACAAAGAACCAATGGAAAGTACCAGGGAGTATGCTAAGGACAGAGGACTAAGGGACAGTGCCAAGGACTATACTGAAGATGGAGAACCCAAGAGACATTCAATGAGCAATGCAGAGAGGATCAGACCAGATAAACAGACAGTTCAGAGCCCCATTAGAAAACCTCAATAAATAGGAAAATCAACGGCAGCATTGTTAGACTTAAGTCCTCATCAAGCAGGGCTGGAAAGGTGAAGAAGGTATGCAGATGTTAAAACTGGTTCAAAATTTTAGGTAAAAAAAAAATAGATTTTGTGTCAAGACTACAACCTTTGCGGAATCTAGCAGTGGCTCGTTTTTCTGAGCCACCAGAGATGCTAGAAAGCTCCCTCTCTGATTCTTTGGTCTTTCTTGCCTTGTCTCTTGTTTCTGGTGAACCTTGAACGTTTTGATTTAAGCCATGTCTCTGCACTTTCCACTTTGCCAGATTATTGTGCTCTCTCCAATCGATATTTTCCATATTTGCATACCTACGGTTTTCCTTATCTCCACTGCCACTCGTTATCAACTTTTGGCATGTTCCTTGACTTAATTTCCACTTGATCCCAACCTGCAGCTGCTTGTTACATATCTTTGGCTTCTTTACTGATTACGTTTCTGCCTGATTCCAATGTGCTATATTTGCTACTGGACCCCGGCTTTCTCACCTCCTGGTGGGGGTGATCATAGCAGGTGGCATATTTGCCACTGCTACCCCCTCCCCTCCCGTCACTGGTTGTTAAGGATGCTGTTTGTGGGTAGGTGCAGCATGGTGTGGAAAGTAATGACACTGGTTGTAGAAGCAAGAACTTGTATTGAAGGAAATGTTTAACTGAACAGACAGCCCAGAGGGAGGGCACTGCGCCAGGGAAAAACACACAGTTCTGTGTAACTTGACCACACAGTGGATTCAGATGCACCAACATCATCTGTCTTGGAGGGGACAATGCGGCCTGGCTGGTCTGGACCCAAGGGGGAGGATTCACAGAAGGATGTTGTGTCCCTAATCTGTCCCTCCAGACCAGGAACCTCTCCCTGCCGCTACTCACGTTCCTTAACAGACATGTACTCTTTTCCTCACCTAGTGCAAAACCAAACCCTGTTGATCCAAGAATGCTACCAGGGGTTACCTGAATGCAGTGTAGCCAAGCAGAACGCTGTCTCTAGGGACCATGAAATCACAGAGAAGCCAGAATTCTCCTGACCTCGTCTCTAACTGCAGTACCACTCGGGTTGAGTGCCACCTACAGTGGAAGAAGCGTACTGCACCTGCCTACCTGTTGGCTTCACAGGTGACAGCATCCTAACAACTAGTGATGCTCAGTGGCCAGAGCCTGATGGGAAAGCTGGGACACTGGTTCCCCCTCAGGTCCACTCTCCACTTGTGATTATCAGCCGTCAGATTTTATAGCAGACTGTCTATTGGCTTAGGATCTGACCACTGTCTGCTGTCAATCACAAGGGGAGTGAACCTTATAGGGAACTAGTATCTGTGAATCCCATCAAGGTCCACCCATCCAGCTTCAAAACTCCTCTCTGCTGCTTTGCGGTGTGACAGCTGCAGCGGCAGGAGGAAGCTCAGTTGCACTGAGGATAGAGTTAGACTTTAAAATATAACTCAAGGCAAAACTGTTGTTTTGTTTTGGATAGTGGAGATTAATTAGAACCACTGTCAGGTTTTCATTGTTTTCTCTCTGTTTGTCCTGTTTACTGTGTTCATGGACGAGAAAGTGAAAGAAAATCCAAAATGTTGGGAACAGTACAGGGGGAAATCTTCCAATGGAGACACTAGTTCTAGTGACAACCAGGGATTTGGAGGGATTTCCTCTTACTTCCTGTTTTGGCTATGGAAGAGGGAGTGAAGAGAATGGGACACACCCTCTCTCACTCCAAAATGAGATTATATGAGTTATATCCAGGGCATTTTTTCAGTAGGAACCTGGGGCAGTGCAGCTCCAGCACCGAATGTATGTAATGGCAAGGGATGCTGGAGGGCAGGCCCGGATTGGCCATAGGGCACACCGGGCATTTGCCCGGTAGGCCGGGGCCGCCGGGCTGCATCAGCTGACAATCACTGCGGAGCGGAGCAGAGCGGCCGGTGTTCTGCCCAATTGAGTCCGACCATCGATATGTGTCCGTTCCGTACTGCGCATGCGCAGTACGGAGCAGACGAAGCTTTGGAAAATCTCCGAAGCTGAACGGCGCCTGCGCCGTGAGTGGAGGAGGTAGCCCCACTATCCAAGCGGACATAGGGTTTAGAATTTTAGAGGGCCCCTCGCGGGCGAGCTTCGCTCGCCACGCTTCGGGCTCGGCCTCGCTGCGCTCGGCTCTTTTTTATTCTAACTCTATGTCCACTTGGATAGTGGGGATAGAACCTGGACTCACGGCGCAGGCGCCGTTCGTCCTCGGCAATTTTCGGAATCTGTGCTCCTGTGTACTGCGCATGCGCAGTACGCAGAGGACAGCATCTGATGGAGGACCCTATTTTACAAGACACCGGATGCACACTGCAGGCAGACAGGCAGCGCTTCATTTTGTATTACTGTCCAACGAGCCAGGAGTGGGTGGGTCCAGGAGTTACACTGCCGCTCTGACCCCGCCCACGTCATGCAGCCTGTAAACTCAGCTCAGGACTCAGTACGCCGCAGGGTCTGAGCTGAGATGAGTGTGGGAGTGGCAGCCAGCAAGCAGCACTGAGAGCCCAGGAACGATGATCTTGGCTGGCCAGAACGAGGTAGATCCTTCTCCCCACTGCCTGTGACGGTTCCTAACCCTGTCAGCTGCCCGAGTATTCAGTGGGGAAAGGGAGTTGCGGGGAATGCCTCATCTATGGGGCTCCACCTGGAACAGAGTGACCAGAGGATTAAAGTGGTATCCCTATAGAGAGCGGAGTGATATTTTTGGGATGAAGTAATGGAGAGCAGAGGGGGCTTTGTGGGAGGGGTGAATGGCATTTGGGGGTGGGGCTATGGAGAGAAATTTGTGAGCAGGTCTATTGAGACTAGAGAAAGGCATTGTGGGTGCAGCTATAAAGAGTACAGAAGGGGTTGTAGGTGGGGCTATAAAGAGTACAGGGGGGTGATGGGCAGGGCAATGGAGAGTTGGTTGGGGTTATGAAGCTAAAAGATGAGTGGGCAGTAATAATGTGCAGTAACCCCTAGTAACCAATCAGCAAGCAGTAATGATGTGCAAAAACCCCAGCAACAAATTAGCAAACAGAAATGATTTGCTATAATCCCTAGCAACTACCGTGTTTTTCGTTCTATAAGATGCACTTTTTTCCCTCCAAAAAATGGGGGGTAATGTCTGTGAATCTTATGGAGCGTATACTTACCAGGAACGGCCACCGTTACCATGTTAGAATACCGGGCATCCGTCTCCCGCAAGCACCGGCAATCCTGTCATCCTGAGCCTGTCACAGACACAAGACAGGGCAGGCTGAATGGAGTGTGGCCATGGCTCAGGCTGCTCTGTCTGATGTGATGATGTTCTTGTCAGGCACAGGTCATGCTACATTGTATGACACAGTTAAGGCTGCATTGTATGACACAGGTCAGGCTCAGGCTGCATTGTATGACACAGGTCGGGCTGCATTGTATGACACAGGTCAGGCTGCATTGTATGACACAGGTCAGGCTCAGGCTGCATTGTATGACACAGGTCGGGCTGCATTGTATGACACAGGTCGGGCTGCATTGTATGACACAGGTCGGGCTGCATTGTATGACACAGGTCGGGCTGCATTGTATGACACAGGTCGGGCTGCATTGTATGACACAGGTCAGGCTCGGGCTGCATTGTATGACACAGGTCGGGCTGCATTGTATGACACAGGCTCAGGCTGCATTGTATGACACAGGCTCAGGCTGCATTGTATGACACAGGCTCAGGCTGCATTGTATGACACAGGCTCAGGCTGCATTGTATGACACAGGCTCAGGCTGCATTGTATGACACAGGCTCAGGCTGCATTGTATGACACAGGCTCAGGCTGCATTGTATGACACAGGCTCAGGCTGCATTGTATGACACAGGTCGGGCTGCATTGTATGACACAGGTCGGGCTGCATTGTATGACACAGGTCAGACTCAGGCTGCATTGTATGACACAGGTCGGGCTGCATTGTATGACACAGGTCAGGCTCGGGCTGCATTGTATGACACAGGTCGGGCTGCATTGTATGACACAGGCTCAGGCTGCATTGTATGACACAGGCTCAGGCTGCATTGTATGACACAGGCTCAGGCTGCATTGTATGACACAGGCTCAGGCTGCATTGTATGACACAGGCTCAGGCTGCATTGTATGACACAGGCTCAGGCTGCATTGTATGACACAGGCTCAGGCTGCATTGTATGACACAGGCTCAGGCTGCATTGTATGACACAGGCTCAGGCTGCATTGTATGACACAGGCCGGGCTGCATTGTATGACACAGGTCGGGCTGCATTGTATGACACAGGACAGGCTCAGGCTGCATTGTATGACACAGGCTCAGGCTGCATTGTATGACACAGGACAGGCTCAGGCTGCATTGTATGACACAGGCTCAGGCTGCATTGTATGACACAGGCTCAGGCTGCATTGTATGACACAGGTTCAGGCTGCATTGTATGACACAGGCTCAGGCTGCATTGTATGACACAGGTCGGGCTGCATTGTATGACACAGGTCGGGCTGCATTGTATGACACAGGTCGGGCTGCATTGTATGACACAGGTCAGGCTGCATTTCATGGGCAATGGTAAATGTTTTAGCACACCATTTGGTTCGGAATATTTTTTTTCTTGTTTTCCTCCTCTAAAACCTAGGTGTGTCTTATGGTCAGGTGTGTCTTATGTAGCGAAAAATACAGTAGTTAGTGAGCGGTAATGATATGCTGTAACCTCTGCCAACCAATCACAATCACTTTTACTTCTCAGTCCCATGTTATATTATTAAAGTGGGATTTTTACCTATAGGTAAGCCTATAAGTAAGGCTTACCTATAGGTCCAGGAAATATCTCCTAAACTTGCACCATTTAGGAGATATTTACTTGTGAAGCCACCAGTGATGTCACTGTGCTGTGAATAGCAGCACCAGCACACCTGCGTGGGAGTGATGTCATTGCGGCTTGTCCAAGCAAAGGACTGGGGCCCGCCAACCCAGAAAGAAGTCCTGTGAGCGGTGACAGCACGCCACTGGAAGGATTCGTTTAGCAGTAAGTTTCACATAATGTGCTAGTATGCGATGCATACATTGCCTTGCAGGAGGAATTTTTAATACAGCTTTAAAGTGCACAATAATTGTAATTTGGTATTAAAAAAAAAAAAAAAAGAAAAGGCTGCTCAGTGTAAAATGCCCAGGCCTATTTTTTGTCCCAGTCCGGGCCTGCTGGAGGGTCTATTGATGCTGACTGAAGGGAAACCTGTTGTTGCTGCTTGGAGTCTATTATCATACCTCCCAACATTTTGAGATGGGAATGAGGGACACCTACTAGCAAACATATGTAGGTATAGGACACACCCCTGCCAAACCTCCTTAAAAGATAATTAACCAAAAACAAAAGGTTAATTAAATCCACAAGGGATTTTTTTTACCACTACTATTCCTTTATATTGGCTTTTAAAATTTACAAATGCAGCAATTTAGAATTTAGATGAAAGGTTTGAAAGACAAGTGCATTTTATATACAACTATATAGATCAGACCAAAATGAGGGACAAATCAGGAGGAATGAGGGACAGAGGGACATTGCTGCAATTCAGGGAAAGTCCCTTGAAATCAGGGACAGTTGGGAGGATTTGGGAGGATTGGGTGGTCCATTTCTGTTGGGAGGATTTATTGTTGCTGGAGGAGGGGGGGGGGGGGTCTATTGCTGGCTGAAGTGGGATCTATTTTACTGCTTGTCATTATTAACAAATTCCATACAAACTACTTAGCACCACAAAATTATATTTAGGGATGGAACCAAGGAACAATGCTTGGAGGTGGGTATGGGCAGAGACAAGGGGCGACTTGAAAAGAGAGAGTTTCTACATCTGTTCACTGAGGGGAAAAAAGCCCTGGTTATATCCATCCTCATAGGAGTTACAGACAACCTGTACTTCTAGGTTTTGCACCTTGGTGAGAGATTGCCATGTACTGGTGACATGATTTTTTTCTTTTATTGCTACCTGCTTTTTGTTCTCTTAACATTAGCCCTGCAGCAGTCCATTTGTCTCATGTATGATTAATCTCCTCACTTGACCTCTGCTTTGACTGGGCCAACCTACCTAGCTTTTGATCCTCAGCTTTCCCATAGGCCTTATTCACACTTATGATTGCTATAGTATAAATTCCAAGAATCGGGGTTATTGCATCTGGAATGACAAGTATTTCCAAATATCTGCACCCAGCCTATAAAAAGCAATGATAGGATAAAATGGCTGCAGCTGTTTGGATGTAATTACATATCCACTGATTACCAGCGGGTTAGGACAGATAGTAGTCCTTGAATGCAGACATTGCATGAAGAGACGAACAGCTCTCCCTAACTGCAGCTAAGTGCTGGATTGCAAAGCACCATGAACAGCCATGGACAGCCATGTACATTCACACCTCAGACCAGCCCGATTCCTGCACCTTCACAATTCAGAACAGCCCAATTCCTGCACCTTCACACCTCAGATTAGCCTAATTCCTGCACCCTCACACCTCAGATTAGCCCAATTCCTGCACCCTCACACCTCAGATTAGCCCAATTCCTGCACCCTCACACCTCAGATTAGCCTAATTCCTGCACCCTCACATCTCAGATTAGCCTAATTCCTGCACCCTCACACCTCAGATTAGCCTAATTCCTGCACCCTCACACCTCAGATCAGCCCAATTCCTGCACCCTCACACCTCAGATTAGCCTAATTCCTGCACCCTCACACCTCAGATTAGCCCAATTCCTGCACCCTCACACCTCAGATTAGCCCAATTCCTGCACCCTTACACCTCAGATTAGCCCAATTCCTGCACCCTCACACCTCAGATTAGCCCAATTCCTGCACCATCACACCTCAGATTTTCCCAGTTCCTGCACCATCATACCTTGAATCATTCAAATTCCTGCACCCTCACACCTGAGATCATCCCAATTCCTGCACCCTCACACCTGAGATCATCCCAATTCCTGCACCCTCACACCTGAGATCATCCCAATTCCTGCACCCTCACACCTGAGATCATCCCAATTCCTGCACCCTCAAACCTCAGATCAGCCCAATTCCTGCACTGTCACAATTCAGATCAGCCTAATTCCTGCACCCTCACACCTCAGATCATCCCGATTCCTGCACCCTAACACCTGAGGTCATCCCGATTCCTGCACCCTCACACCTCAGATCAGCCCAATTCCTGCACCATCACACCTCAGATTTTCCCAGTTCCTGCACCATCATACCTTGAATCATTCAAATTCCTGCACCTTCACACCTCAGATCAGCTAAATTCCTGCAATTTTAAATTGGTAGTTCTCAAAAGCTGGATAATTACCAGTCCAAAATTAGAGCAGGCAGCCTGGGGCATCTGACTTAACACCAGGGCCAGATCTAGCTATTCTGATGTGAGGGTGCAGTAAACAATTTGAGAGGGGAAAAGAATCTAAGGTCAGTAGGGCAGAATATAGTGGCAGCAGTTTCCAGGGCAAAGTACAGTGGTAAGCAGGGCAGTGTATAGCAGTCAGCAGCGTGGAGGTCAGGGGCAGGCAGGGTGGAGGACAGGGGCCAAGAGGGTGGAGGACGGGCCAACAGGGCAATGTAGATGAGTCAGCAGGATATTGCAAAGGTTTCAACAGGGTGGAGGATGGGGTCAGCAGGGCAGTGTACAGGGGTCTGCAAGGGTCAGCAAGGCAGATGATGTGGTCAACAGAGTGGAGGACAGGGGTAAACAGGGTAGAGAATGGAAAGTTAACAGGGCAATGTACAGGGGTTATCACGGCATAGGGCAGGGGCAAGTAGGGCAGTGTACAGGGGCCAGTATGGAATAGGAGAGGGGCCAGCAGGGCAGTGTACAGGGACCAGCAGGGAATAAGACAGGGGCAAGCAGGGCAGGCAATGAGGTCAGTAGATTGGAGGACAGGGGTCAGCAGAGCAGAAGATGGGAGGTCAGCAGGGTGGAGGACAGGGGCCAGCAGGGCATAGGAAGGGGCCAGCAGGGCATAGGACAGGGGTCAGAAGGGTATAGGACATGGGTCAGAAGGGCATAGGACAGGGAGTCAGCAAGGCAAAGAAGATTGGCCATTAGGACAGATGTTGGGGTCAACAGGGTAGAGAATGGAGATCAGCAGGGCAGAGGCCAAAGATCACTGCTAACAGGGCACTAAGCAAAGTACCTCGTTCCCACACAGCACATAGCTGAGATCAGATTTTCTTAGAGACATAGCCCCAACCTGCAGTTTATAAACCAAAAACATGGGTCCCCAAATACAGGTGGCTTTTTGTTTTGCTTCGGTTTGCTTGATCGACTCATCCGTAATATGTACAGTAATGCAAAGGTACCTCTGCTTGTTGTCAGTCAACGCAACCTGGTTCCAGTGTCAACCGTGAGTGTAATCCCCAGCTGCTTCCTGTATCCTCCCATATGTTCCTCTGCATTCACCAATAGGCTTGTGGCTTCATGGGGGATCCTAGTCGCTGCACCGCAGTGTGGCGTCCAGGTGGAAATTACGTCAACGCATTTCACAACAACTAGTGTGTAGCTTCATCTGGACGTCATGTGTTTTATGTTTGTGGTATGCACTGTCTTGTGTGTGTTTTTGTTCCTCCCATGTCAGTGTCTGTTGGGTTCAAACATTGATTTTTGAATAAACAACAGCTAATATAACAGGTTATTCTAGGTGGCCCCTCCATATACATTTTTAAGCGTGTTTTAGTGATATTATAAGTACATTGTTTGTAATTAAGTAAAACTTATGTTTCTAGAATTGTCATAATTACATTTTCATATTCTCTGTATTTCTGGTGCTTTGTTCCTCAATGAGCCTCACTTTTCTCCGGGCCACCTGTCTTTGGGGAACCATGTTTTTGGTTTATGTATTGTGACAGAGGTTAGAGGATCATCCCTGACTATATTCACTACATGCTATATTAACAGACCTATATTTTTTATTCTTTATTTGTGGTCAACCTGTAGTTTGTAGCTGGCTTTGACAGGTCAGAACAACAATATAGCAGGCAGCTAAATACTGTGCAGATGGAACCTGTCTGAAAAACAATCTGATCTCAGCTATGCTTGGGACAAAGATCTCTCCTGTACCTCCTCTGCCCAAACTGTGTGCTCTGCGAGATGGGAGAAGGAACTCACCAGGCCGGCATAGCATCCATTGGGGGGGGGGGGGGCGCATCACCTCTCATACTAACACCAAAGGTGTTGGTAGAGAAGACCAAGCTGAACTGTGTCTGGATCGGTGCTTTGGGGGCATAGACGTGCTACAGAATTCTTATAACTAGAAAGTTTAAAAACCTTTGCATATAGCTGCTACACTTCATACAGAGACATGCACTCTGCCTGTCTCTGTGTGTCAATTTATACTTGGTTTCATTATCTATGAACTGTAGGTAATTATTTTTGAATTTGATACGTTAATAATGCACTTTTAGGAAGTACCTGAATCTGACACACATGTTGATAAAGCTACCAAAAAGGGTGGCTGTGATTTCTGAATATGGCTCAGGCCAAAGGGCCATAGTGCCAAAAAAATGTCATTAGGGATTCATTGAATTCCTCCAACTGTTATTGGCTCTAACCAGAAGTTAAAGAGAAGCTCCAGTCTCCCCAAATACTGTAGCAGCTGACTTTTAATATAGGGACACTTACCTGCCTCTGGAAGTCAAAGTCCTCACCCAAGCCAATTCTTCAATCGACTCTTCAATCCTCACTAAGGAAAACCAGAAGTGAAGCCTTTTGGCTTTACAGTGGTCTTCCAACTGTGCATGCACGAGCCTCTCTGCACTTTGTGATCTGTCCCACAGTCTTCTGGGACCTGGGAAGTGTTCCAGAAGGCTGCGGTGGAAGGGAGGGGGGAAACTTCTGCTCAGATTGCCACAGCGATCTGACTTGAAGTGGATGAGCAGGTACCTGTCAAAGTCAGGTACCTGCTCCCCGCCTAAAAAAAGAAAGTGCCTTTCCATGATATATAATATCTTATTCCCGACCTCTCAGAAGCTGCCTTATATGGAGAGATGGGAAAGAGATATGCAATGTACCTTGCGAATGGAAGAGTGGAATAAGGTAGTACAAAGTGCATCTAGAGCCCTTATTAATACTTCTTTGATTGAAGCAAACTATAAGGTGTTACTGAGGTGGTATATGGTTCCAGCTCGAGTGGCTGCTTTTGCTCCGGGGGCGTCCCCGCGGTGCTTTAGAGGTTGCAATGCAGATGGGACCGTGTATCATATATGGTGGTCATGCCCTAAGGTGCGAAGGTTCTGGATACGCACGTACAATTTTATATATTCTTTGACCCGAGTGAACCTTCGGAAGTCGCCGCTGCATGCACTGCTGGGGCGCCCCGTGGAGGGGGCATCGAAGCCAATGAGAACGCTTATAGCTTTCATATTTGTGGCGGCGAGGGTCTCTATAGCTAAATCGTGGAGGTCACCAGTAATACCCTTTTATTTACTTAAAACAAAACTGTCCTGGATAATGGTGAATGAACGCCTATCGGCAATACTAACTGATAGAATGGCTTGGTTCAACAGAGTGTGGGGTCTGTGGATTAGGGACCTGGTTACAGTCTAATGGGCCTACCTGGCCCGCCAGGGTCGGGGGCCCCCCTGGAGCTGGAGTGCATCCCCTCTTCTATCTCTTCTATTCTTTTTCCTTCTCTTTCCTCTCTCTACTCTTTTTCACTCATCTCAGTCTATGATTGCTATCTCATTTGGTTTTTCCCCTCCCTACTAGGGGAGTTTTTTTTGTTTTTGGTCGCATATGTGCCATTGATTACTGTACGGTTATTAGGTTGTACTGACTATGGTACTGGAGCCGGAATTGAGGGCCGGATGGCGGGGTCCCAGTGCTTGCCATGCCGCTCTCATATAGAGCAAGACAAACACTTGATTTCGGTATGTGTTGATCTAATTATTCTTTGAGCTACCTTTTAAGCCATGCATATGTGGACCTACCTTTTTCCTTACGGTTACTTTTATGCTATTTGAGTTGTATTATTATAAGATTTCTGATTCTCTCTGTCTCAATGATGTCAAATAATGAGATTGTAATTTCTAAATGGAAAAACTTAAATAAAAATATTGAAAGAAAAAAAAAAAAAAAGAATGTGCCAAATGTAAAGGAGCAGGGGGGAGGAGGAGGAGCATAATTTCCCCCTTAGGGGCTTGATAAAATATAAGAAAACATTCAGGCAAAAGTTTTCTAGTTTCTTATGCTACTTTGTCCGCTACATTGTAGACAGTAGGGGGTGTAAAAAATAAAAACTCAAAACTTCTAGTAAGGACTCTCCTATAAAAATGATTTCCTCTGTTACTCTCTATAGATTCTGCACTCAGTACTTACAAACTACAACATTTTTTACTGTGGCCTTTTGCAGTAGCATTTTCCACTGGACATCCAGAAAACATGTCCATACAGACATAATGCATACTCGTAAGATCCTGACTTGGGTATCTGGATATATGTTTTTGTTATCTCTGGAAGGGATGTTCAGCTTTTGGGAACACCTTTGGTAACAGGTAAAACAAGAAGTGGTATGTTATAAAAACAACTGTGGAGAACCCTGGCTCTATTCCACGCTCATTTACTAAGGCAGCCATAAGTGTTTGTGACTGATGACACGATCCATGTGTCAAGCTGAAGGGAAAAGAGTGTCTGGCAGACATAAATGATCACCTTTTCCAAAGTCTTGTTTCGTAAGAAGTTGCCCCCTGTGGACCACTTGTTCTTCTCGTTCTGGGGTCCTTAAAGTTGAATTATTAATCCCAGCTATACTGGGCCAGAACTAAGGTGCAATCTGTGAGTTGCACAGACCCAGCAAGTGTCCGGAGCTGTAAAAGCAGCATCCTTAGTCGCCTGGTTTGCTTCCATGTGTGACTTTTAATGTTATTATGGCTACCTCAGCAAGAACCTGGAAGGCTGAAAACCGCTGGAAGGCATGGTGTCCTTCCAGCTTATCACCAACCTCTCATCCCAGCTACATTCTTTCAGGAGAGCGCAAAGAAGGGGGTCACATCTGCATACATGACACACACAAGAGATAGAACTAAAGGTTCCAGCATTCACACACATACACAAATATCTCTCTAAAATCGCTTACATTTTTCCCATTTGTACACAACACATGCATGTCATGCTGTCTCCTTCTTTTAACGCTTTTAATATTTCCTTGCTTAACTAATGCTTTCCTTATTTTGTTCTGATATCCTTTGCATCCAATGTATTATTATCATACTTCACATACTGTACCTTCTATGATCAGACGGGCAGCCATAGTGCTCATCCCATCTTCCCTCTCTGACAACATATAAAGCATTCTGTTTTAAAGTGGTTGTAAACCCTTACAACACACTTTGACCTACAGGTAACCCTAGATTAAGGCTTACCTGTAGGTCCAAGAAATATCTCCTAAACCTACACGGTTTAGGAGATATTTACAAAAAGACAGGAACTGCTGTCTATGGTGCATGCGCCGTAGACAGCGGCACGCAGGCGGACAGGGCATGCCACTGCTAACGGCAATAGGAAACCCCTCCTAGGCAAAGCTTGCCACCTGACATAGATGTTTTGTAGATAGGCAACTCCTATCCTCATATTGATTAGTGGTTCCAAATTAATAATTACTACTGCAGTAGGGAACAGACACAAAAGATACACTCAGAATCTTTCTAAATAACTGTTCTCCTTTATTATGATGCATTTGAAGGTTTTTATACACATGATTACGTAGGTATCACATTAATATTACAATTGTAAGTTTAGGGTAATAAGTGGTGTTACATAGGCTAATTCTAACTAGGACTCGAAAGAATGCAAAACATGTATTGAAAACATTAGTGCCGTGTGCACAGTGAGGGCAGTGTGCAATACATACAAAATAGAACACAATTATATACAGAACTTACAAATTTCCATTACACAGCTTTAAGAGCACACTGGATTTTTGACAGATCATCAGGTAATGTTCTGTGCTTAAAAGGTTTTTACTAGGATAAAACACGGGGAAATTTGCAAGTATTGCAGAGGTGTACTGAATATGTTTTTTCGTTTGCCCTGACGTGCACTTTAAAGTGGTGTTTCCCCCAAGAAAAACAAAATATGAGTAAAATTCCTAAAAAAAAAAAAAAAAAAATAGATTTTTTTTTAACTGACCTCTAAATACCTGTTGCTAGGGGGCCCATTGTAGTCTGCCTCCTTCAGTGCCTGGGCACCCGGCATATCTTCCCCCTCGGCGCAGTCAGTCATTTGGGACATGTGACAGGTCCCAGATGACTGCACGGCAGTGGGTGCCCGGCTGTGAAGCCACAGCCGAGTGCCGACAGTAAGAATGCCGGCGTCGTCGAGCAGAGGGGGGGATGAGCGGAGCTTCGTTCCCCCGCATTGCTGGACCCTGGGACAGGTAAGTGTCCGATTATTAAACGTCAGCAGCTGCAGTATTTGTAGCTGTTGACTTTTAATTCATTTTTTAAGGGGCACCCCACTTTAACTATTACATTGATTCTAATGTCCACCACGTTCAGCATGTGCTCCTCAGTCCTATCCAACAAACTGCTCCTGAAAAACAGGCTTGGACCATAATACACGTAGAGCCTTCCATCACAAGTCCCCATGTCCTCATTTAGAATTTTACACTGACCTGGAATACAAATTCTCTCTTTTGCCTACAGTTCCAGCTTATACATTTCCTTCCCCTTTTTTTCTTTCATTTTATTTAGTTCCCTGTGCTACCAATAGTGGGTTTTGGGGTTAGGTTGTAAGGCACATATTGTATTATTTTTGCATTTACTTTTATCTTGAGAACAAGTGTTTTTTTTTTTTTCCATATGTGTCTTAATTTGTTTGTTGCAGAATAGGATATTATGTCTTCAGTATCAATTACTGACCCACATGGGTACACATCAGGCCTCAATAAGTTCCCTGACAGTTGAAAGAATTCTATAGGGACTAGTCTATGACTATGTATTTTGGAGTTTTTTGATTCTTCTAAAGCCCATCTCCAGAGTGAAAATATACCCCCCTCCCTTAACAAGTGATCACTGTAAATTAAAAAAAACTTTATCTAAGTGCCCATTTTACTTACTGAAAGCCATGGCTATGTGATCCTCAAGTCCTTAGTCTTCTCTTTGCTTACATGAGGGGTCCTTCTTCTTCCCACTGGCAAGTGATGTAGACATTTCCTATTGGCTGTCCAGCGGTGAGGTTCTCTCAGGATCCAGAAGAGGAGTGACATTTCAAGGGGACAGTAGGGGGCTGAACAGGGAGGGACCATCTTTAGTGCTCGATTATTGCCCCCACCCCCAAAAATGGCCCCAGCATGGAACTCAGAAGGGGGACTTTTAGTTGCTTCACAAAGTAAGGAAACATTTCCTGCTGAATAGGTTTAAATGTGTGTGTATATGTATATATATATATATATATATATATATATATATATATATATTGTAGACATGTCACTGGAGAAGTGATCGAGGGGGTGTACATCTCACCTAGGTTGCTACACAGTGTGAGATGGTAAATCCAGGATGGATCAGTTTCTCAGCAGCGATATGCTGCTGAGTTGTTATTTAATTTTGCCGGGCCTGGGTTTATATGGAATGGCAGGTAGGTTTGGTAGAGGGACCTGTCATTCCACATCCCCCGATCCAGTTCTGGGTTTGGGATCAGGTGAGCTTGGATCCTAATTAGCCTGGGAAGCTAAAGGCTCTGTAGGGTCTGCAGGTGATTGCTTCTCAGCCAGGGAATGAACAATCTGTGTGTTGAAGGAAGCTGCAAGCACAGCCACTGCTGGAGCTAAAACTCACCCTGCGATATCCAGGCGAAAGACGCTGTGTTTGTAAGTGTCAGATAGGTGAGCAGAACCTGTTAGTAAGCGCCCAGCCGGGCTAGGACTTTTATTTTTGTTGTACTTAGAAAGCACGGTGTTGCTGTATATTTTGTTTGCTGGACTGTTTGTACCACGAATAAACGCCAAGATCTGCTTTATCAAATTCCAAGTCTGCTGTGAACTGTGTCCAAACACACCCTACCCCGGGAAGATCCCTTACAATATATATATATATATATAAAACCAAATTCTAATTTGAATAAGATCAGATGGTGGTTCTATACCTACCTGCTGCTGCCCTGGGTACCAGTACTGTGAAGAAACAAGGAGAAGTCAGTTTGTTTTTGTTATCAAAAAAAGTGTTCTTGGCTAATCAGCAAACAGCAAAGATAAGGATATTCCTAGACTTACAATATACAATCATTTTTTTTTCACCTGACCATCACACCTCCTATATGGCCAAAATAATACAGACACTCGTTCATATTATTGAGTATCCAGTGTAGGTACTAATAATGCTACAGCATACAAGGATGTTTTAGATAATTGCTTACTTCCATCCTTGTGGCCATAGTTTGGTGAAGGTCCTTTTCTGTTTCAGGAAGATTGTTCTCTGTACATAAAGCCAGCTCCATAAAGACACAGTTTGGCCAGTTTGGTGTGAAAGGAATAAGGGTGCCCTGCACAGAGCCCTGACCTCAACCTACTGGACACCTTTGGGATGAATTGTAACATTCAACATCAGTACCTGACCTAACAAATGCTCTTTTGACTGAATGGGCAAAAATTCCCCAGAAATACTCCAAAGTCTTGTGGGAAAGCCTTCTGTGAAAAGTGGAGGCTGTTCTAACCACAAAGGCTGGCAGTGGGCAATTATTTATTAATGCCCATAGATTTGGAATAGGATATCCAATAAGCTCATATACAGTAGGTGACATTGGGATGGATGCCCAAAAAAAGTTTGATATATAAATATTAGGGATCGACCGATTATCGGTGCGGCCGATATTCACTTTTTTAGAAGTATTGGTATTGGTCAAAAAACTGACCGATATTACCGGTATTGCTTCAAGGGGTTTTACTGGGCATGCTGGGACTGTGACGTCATAAGGGGCGGGATCACCGAGTGACATCACCCAGTGACCCCGCCCCTTATGCCTATATAAGTCGCCACACAACATGTCCATGGCATGACAGCAGGAGAGAGCACATGTCAACATCGGAAGAACAGAAGAAGGAAGAAGAAGAAGAAGGCGGTGACGGTGAAGAAGAAGGAGAAAGCTGGGCTCCTCCGCTAGAAAAAGAGTGGCAAAAGAACAGAAGATAATGGAGGAGCCCGGCTAGAAGAACCGGAAAGCACAGAGAAGTCGGAAGAAGACCCCCGAAGCTGCCTAATAAACTACTGTAAAAACCTGTGTAGTGTGTTTTTTTTATTGACACTTTTTCCCCCAGGTGAATAGGTAGGGGTACGATGTACCCCTACTCATTCACATAGGGTGGGGGGCCAGGATCTGGGGGCCTCCTTATTAAAGGGGGCTCCCGGATTCCAATAAGCCCCCGCCTGCAGACCCCAACAACCAAT
Organism: Lithobates pipiens; assembly: GCF_037356315.1. NCBI lineage: Eukaryota > Metazoa > Chordata > Amphibia > Anura > Ranidae > Lithobates > Lithobates pipiens. The sequence goes on along the minus strand of NW_027507758.1, from coordinate 585,027,081 downwards.
GGCCAGGGTTGTCGGGAAGAGGCCCTTGTCCTCATCAACATGGGGACAAGGTTCTTTGGGGTGGGGGGGCCGCAGGGTGCCCCTTTCCCAAAGCATCCACCCCCCATGTTGAGGGCATGAGGCCTGGTACGGTTCAGGAGGGGGGTGCTCACTTGTCCCCACCCCCTTTCCTGACCAGCCGGACTGTGTGCTCGGATAAGGGTCTGGTATGGAATTTGGGGGGACCCCCACGGTGTATTTTTTGGCGTAGAGGGTTACCCTTAAAATCCATACCAGGCGACGGGGCTAGCAAGGTGTCAATCTCGCCGATGAAAGCGGCGAGATTGACTTCCTTCTCTAGTCCTGTTGTACCTGGAGTCACGTTCAAAATGAACAGACTTTAGTCCTTCGGGGAGTCCGTTGGACCTTGTCCACCGGAAAGTCAGTTTATGTGTGTGCAAGTCTGCTCGTTTGGAAAGTCCAGCGGACCTCCTCTGCAAAGTCCGTAATATTGTTCGCCGGACCAGGTCTGCCCGGAAAGTCCAATCGTGTGTACGTGGCATAAGGGTATATTCTTGCCTTCCATACTTGTACATTTTGGCAAGTGCTCTGAGGGCCCACTTTGTGAGATTTTACCTCCACTGACCTGCCAAGCTACAGTGAATTGATTTGTTCCTCAAACATTACCCATATAAGATGTTCTACTCACATCTCTTGACTCTCACTCGTACGTTCTCTGGCTTATTAACATTTTCTTTGTTAGCGATGGAGCCGCTCTACAAAACAAAAATAAGAAAAATTAATTACAAACTTATTAACACCAACTTTAAGGTGCAGCCAGGCTAAACAGGTTTTTTCACAGTGCTTCTGCACAGGACTGTAGCCACTTGGTCCTGGATGCACAACCTCCAATATTTGAAAGAAGAAATGGAATGGGTTTACAAGAAAGGGGTGGCGCGCAGAACCATGACAACTGTATATTTTATGGCTTTGATTCAGTATATTTCTGGTAGCTATAGGGTCAGCCAGGTGCACAAGATGAACTCCAGGCTCAAAAGCATTGACATTAGCTGGTAAGCTGTGCCATATGGCCAAGTTTACATGGAAATTTTGAATGGAGTAGTGAATATTAAAGTATAACTGCACCATAGCCTTATACTCACATTTTCCTGATTCATTCAGACATCCATTCATCCAGAAACTACTGAATCTTATCAAAATCCTCTGAGGCAAGTCTTTGCATGGGCTGTGCATTCTTTAATCAATCCTATACAGAATTTGTACTCCACTGGAGCATGGACCACGGACACTTTGTAGGAATGAATAAAGAGCACACAGTATAAGACTGGCAGGAGGTTTTGGGGCTCAGCAAGCCACACAGCAAAGCAGGGCAGCCATCATAAATTTTTACACAGCTTTAGGCCTGGGCCCCACCTGACCACTAACATTTCCCAGGGCCTGCCCACTGGCCAACCCAAGAAATTCGCCCAGTTTTGGGGGGATGGGATCAGTGACGGTGGTGGTGGGGGTGATGGGATAAGTGGTGGAGGGGTGAGATCAGTGGCAACAGTGATAGTGAAGGGGGTGGATGGGAGCAGTGGCAGCAGTGATAATGGTGGGTGGGATGAGATCAGTGGCAGTTGTGATGGTGGTGGTGGGGGTTGAGATTGGTGGTAGAGGTAATGTGGGTGGGGGGGGGTGGGATGAATGGTAGTGGTGATGGTAATGGGGGGAAGGGATCAGTAGCAGCACTGATGGAGGTCCATCTCCCATCAGAACTAGAAGAAGCACTGAGCAGTGGGCCCCCACACAGTGGCGGAACACCAGGCAACAACTCATTGGTTGGGGCCCACCAACTGAGCCCCTTGGGATGCCCAGACCCCTACATGGGCTGCCCCCCCCCAATGGTGGCCCTGCAGCAAGGTGTTTCCAATAAAGAGAACTGTTAAAGTTTCAACATAAAAAGACATTTTAGACAAGTGAACGCTTCCAACCTTGTGCTCACAGTTTAGGTTTCGGATAGGCCATTTTCTGTTCCAGCGTGTTGCAGTGCACAATGCTTCATGGTTTCATGAGTTTGGTGTGAAGGAACGCAAGTGAACTACAGCCCCGACCTAGTGATTGAAGATGATTTGGCATGCTTATTTCAAGCCATTGCTTTTTTTGGCTAAATAGACAAGAGTTTCCACAGACATTCTCCAAAATCTTATGCAAGGTCTTCCATAAGAGTGGAGGCTGTTATAGCTGCTAAGAGGGGGAAAACTCCATATTAATGACCATGGTCTGCTGTCCAACAAGTTCATACGGGTGTTATGGTCAGGTATCCACAAATCGGCGATGGTCATGTAGCCACAAAGTTGTAAGTGCACTGCTAAAATGTCTTTATAAGCTAAAGACCCCCTAACGTACATTTGTGTTACCAGTTTGAAGTGGTTTACCGGGGTTATGACTGAAGCTACCAGACATAACTCCAGCATACATTTTTTTTCAGCCAGTGCTTCTCTTTCTGATAAAATCAATCTGAGCTGCTGATTAGCCACTGGATTGCTTTTAGAAGCAGTTTGAGGGGTTGTCTCCCCCCTCCCGCTGTTCGCCAGTGTTTCTTGGGCTTAACTTTCTCACTGGCGAGCCCGGAAAATGATCAGGCGGTTTGCATAGCTGGCCACAGAGGTGAGGAAAGACCATGATGTCCTCACCGTGAATAAGCACTACAGCTAGTGTGAAACGTCAGCAATTTTTCCTTGTTCGCTGTGTTTGAGCTGTGATGTGATTTTCCAATAAAAGAAAGTGGTCTTCTGAAGAGTGCGGCAGTCCACAGCTTGTTTTTCATCTGTTTCATGATGTCCTCACCGCTATGATCTAGGAGGACCGGAGTACCACCATGGCTGCACTTCCAGTCTAGGGCAGACGTAAACAACTTTTTTTTTTTTTTTTTAAACATAAGATTTTTTTTATATGATGCTTTCAAGGGTAGAAGAGAGATCTGGGGTCTTATCAGTGGCAGGTGGTGTAGTTTTAGGATGGGGGGCGCAAGACCCCACCCCTCCCACTTCTCATAAGCCACCCCCTTATAGAATCCACATCACATACCAGGCTGCACATTATACACAGGGCTCTGCACATAATATACCAGGCTGCACATTATACATAGGGCTCTACTAAAGCAACCTGTAAATCGCACATATCTGCATTCTGCAACCTGTAAATCATACATATCTGCATTCTGCAACCTGTAAATCACACATATCTGCATTCTGTAAATCGCACATAACTGCATACTCCAACCTGTAAATCGTACATATCTGCATTCTGTAAATCGCACATAACTGCATTCTGCAACCTGTAAATTGCACATATCTGCATTCTGAAACTGTAAATCGCACATATCTGCATTCTGTAAATTGCACATAACTGCATTCTGCAACCCGTAAATCGCACATATCTGCAACCTGTAAATCACACATCTGCATTCGGTAAATCGCACTTAACTTCATTCTGCAACCTGTAAATTACACATATCTGCATTCTGCAAGCTATAAATCGCACATAACTGCATCTGTAAATCACACATATCTGCATCTGTAAATCGCACATAACTACATTCTGCAACCCGTAAATCGAACATATCTGCATTCTGTAAGTTGCACATATCTGCATTCTGCAATCTGTAAATCACACATAACTGCATTCTGCAACCTGTAAATTGCACATATCTGCATTCTGTAGCCTGTAAATCGCACATATCTGCATTCTGCAACCTGTAAATCCCACATATCTGCCTTCTGCAACCTGTAAATCCCACATATCTGCTTTCTGTAAATTGCACATAACTGCATTCTGGAACCCATAAATTGCACATATCTGCATTCTGTAAACCGCACATTACTGAATTCTGTAAATCGCATATATCTGCATTCTGCAACCTGTGAATCGCACATAACTGGGGGGAGGTGCTGCCGCCAACCACCAAAAACATAATGAAGTTGATAAGCTGGGGGGTTGTACTGCCACGACCGCCTAAAACATAATGATGTTGATAAGCGCCCCCCGCTTATAGTAGCCGGTGACATCACGTCTGAGTGCTTGTATTTGCTGAACACGCTGGATGTGCAGTGGGGAGGAAAGCTACGTTCTTTATACTGATCGTATTTTCTCATTTCCAAATTTAAAATTTACGGATTTACGTATTCCGAAATTTCGAATTTACGAATTTTCGAATTTCCAAATTTTTCAAATTCACGAAAAAAGTAATGAAATTAAACAAGCTTTATTTGTACCTCGGAGCAGGAAGATTTGTGTGTTTTTATGCAATATTATTCACATATAAATAAATAGTAATGCGCCAGTTGTACGTTTTGAGCGATTTTCTGTTCAAGTGAAATTTTTTTTAAATAAAAATAGTAATAATATGCAAAAAAAGTATGTAAAATAAATACACAAATAACTAAAAACCATCATAAATAAATTAATAATATGTAATAATACATACATTAATAATAGTTAAAGTGCTACTAAACCCACAACAGTAAAATCAGTCTGTGTATGCAGTAAGCATGCTTTTTATACTCCCTGTGGAACCTAAGGGGTTAATCCTCCGCGTTGTGTAAAAAGGCTGTTTGAACCTGTCTTCTCTGATCCTCCCTTTCTTCCACAGTTCCCAAACCATCTCCTGATAAGACAGAGCCTTTGGAGTCACTCTATGCATGCTTAGTTTGGTATAAATTGATAGAAAGTTTTTTTTTTCTTGTGAGGGTGCCTGTGATCAGCACAGAGACAATCAGCACTGTCCAGACAGAGGGTCATGCAGCCTCATAGGACAGTGAGAGGAGAGGAGAATGAAAACTTCTCCTGCAAACTTTAACCAGTGCTTGGCCGGATTCTTATAGAATTCACACGACTGCTATATACTGCTGATAAGAAAAGGTATTTAGTTTTTATTTGCTAAAATAATTGCATTCCATGTTCTGTGTACTGTGGGAGACCAGATATAGTGAATGCAGGGCCCTGGGTTTAGTAACACTTTAACCCCAACCTTAAAAAAATAATAATAAGAATAATAATTTATTATTATTAATAATAATTAAAATAATAATAAAATAATATTAAATTAACACCCAAACCTGAACGAAAAAATAAATAAATAATAATAACATGTTTATTTTGTGTTTAGTGTTATGGTGTTTAGTTATTTATTATTACTTTATTTTTATTTTTTAAGGGTTAGGGGTTAAGGTTAATGATTAAGTGGTCAATGATTTATTTATTATTACATAGTATTAATTTATTGAATTTATTTATGATTATCTTTATTTATTTGCGTATTTTTTTTACATTTATTTATTTGTGTATTAGTAGTAGTAGTAGTAGTACACTGTAATAAATATTGTGCTGGGTCTACTTAAAAAAATTGAGGCATTTGCATCAGCTTTTTAAGTACTGTCAACTAAACCTTTTTTTTTTTTGACTGATTAGACTTTTCATGTTTTCAACTTTGTTGTTTTAAGTAAACCCAACTCAATTGTTTTCAGTTTGTAGACCATACTGTTTTAAGTTAGGCATACATACCTTAATTTGTCTGGAACTATAGTTTTAAGTAACGCCTACTATTTTTTTCTTTCAGTTTATAGACCATAGGTTTAAGTAAAGTAAACTTTTACAATTTATAGACCATAGGTTCAAGTAAAGCCAGCTCAATTTTCCCAGTTTATAGACCAAAGGGTCAGTTACAAATACATACATTAATTTATTTCAAGTACTAATACAGCTCCATCAATTTACAGAGTGCTGTACATATACATTCACATCGGTCCCTGCCACCAAGGAACTTTCAATCTAAGATCCCTAACTCACATTCATACATGTACTAGGGTGAATTTACACAGGAGATAGTTACCCCACTAGCATGTCTTTGGAGTGTGGGAGGAAACCTACACAGGCACAGGGTAGAACATGCAAACTGCAGGCAGATGGTGTTGTGGTTGGATTTGAACCAGAGACCCTTTTGTTGCTAGGCAAAGGTGTTAACCACTACACCACTGTGCTGCCCTATTACTTAGCTACATAGTTTTAAGTGATATTAACTTGTACTTTACTCACTTTTTTAAGTTGGTAAAACGTATTTTCCAAATGTATTTGATATATGTTTGAAGGTTTTTATATAAAAATAATACAATAATATGTTTTTTTTTTTAAATGAAACAGGCTTTCAAAACAAATTAACATTCATTATTTATAAAGTGTTACAAATGTAATATTATTAAAGCAGCATCAAATGTAAAATGTAAACATTAAAAAAAAAAGAAAAAAATGCCTCTTTCTCAGCCAAGAAATCAAACTGAATCACACATGTATATATAATATATCTGTAAAGAAAGTAGAAAACAGAATGTATTAACTTTTTTATTTTTTTGCCTTTTAGGAAAGTAATTTTCACTTTAACCACTTCAGCCCTGGAAGGATTTGCCCCCTTAATGACCAGGCAATTTTTTGTGATACAGCACTGCGTCTCTTTAATGGACAATTGTGCGGTCATGCAATGTTGTACCCAAACAAAATTTTCTCCCAAAAATAGAGCTTTCTGTTGGTGGTATTTGATTACCGCTGTGATTTTTATTTTTTGCGCTATAAACAAAAAAAAAAAAACGACAATTTTGAAAAAAAAATTTTTTTCTTACTTTCTACTATAATACATATCCCAAAAAATGTAAAAAAAAAAAAAAATGAATTTATTTAAATGTATTTATCAGTTTAGGTCGATATATATTCTTCTACCCACTTCAATACCTTAGGACATCATATGAAGTCCTTGAAGTTGTGTGGGGATATCTGAATGATGCCTGCAGCTACAGGCATCATTCAAATATCATTCTTTCCAGCCGGCGATTCTGTGCACGATAAGAAGATCATAGCAGTAGTTCCTCCACTTGATCATTCTTATAGGCCAGTGCTCGACAAAACCCGGTCGCCAGGTCGCATTGGCGACTAGAATCAGCGACCTTGCGCCTGGGGCAGCATAGCTGGGGGTATCCCGTCTCCGTGGACCCCCCCCCCCCCCGCGCGCGATCGCGTCGGGCCGCGCCGCAGGCGGCCGGTAATTGAGCCCCCGGCTTTGAGGCCTTCTGTGATCCTATGGTTCCTTCTGGAATCTGGCGCCCTCTTGTGGTGGCCGTTGGAATTACAACCAACAATGCTAATTGATTTCCTGCCAGTCTTTCTCCATCCCTTTACTTAGAACCCCTAAACAAAAAAAAAAAACAAAAACAAAAAAAATTATATATATATATATATATATATATATATATATATATATATATATATATATATATATATATATATATATATATATATATATATATGGAAAGGCCAGTATGGTGGCCTGGAATTATGGGTGGAGCCCAGTGGAGTATATAACCAGCCCGTCCGCCTGGCTCCCTCGTCGGTTCCGGTGTGCGATATCTGATACGTCAGAAATCAAGGGCCGACTATCCACGAGACTTTACAGTGAGCCGGGTTCGTGAGTTCCTACGTTTTCGTCCGCCTCGTGTCGACAAAGCCTTGTCGTTCGTCAGCGTCCGTCTGGTTGCCGTCTGAGTCGCTATACTCTAATCGAAATTTTCCGTTGTCGTACAACACGTCTGGGCCGGCTGTCGCAGGTAGGGCTTCGGCACCCTTTTCGTTTCATGTGTTATTAAGTCACGTAAACTAGATTCCTGAACTCACGAACCACTCACTCTAAATTACACGAACGTCTTAACTGCGACACTTGTATTCGATACCTCATGTCACTACCCCTTCTTCGTAGAAGTCGTTGTCACCTTTTCGGTACATGTCGTTCGTGCCAACAGGCACTTCGTTTCGTAGCACGTCATTGCTAAACCGAACGACTCATTTCATTGTGTTCGAATCGATCGAACCGTTTCGAAATCACAGCTGTCTGCTTGTCACGCTAAATTGAGCAGTCCGGGCAATGTCAATCTCAGGTTGTTCAAACCAAAAAAAAAAAAAAAGAAAAAAAAAAAAAATAATCATTTCATACCGTTTGTACTATGTCCGTCATGTCATTTCTTTTCATGTCAATCATTTCAGTAATTTCAATCATGTCAGTCGGTTATGTCGGATCATTTCATTTCTGCCATTTCTAACCATGTTATCATTTCTGTCACTTACCGCGCTCCGATTCGAATCCCGTCGCATCTCTAACGCACCGATTCGCTTCGAAGTGCCCCAAGGTTCGGCCTCATTTCTGTACATGCTCCAGAGACTGAGTCACTCGTAGGTTCAAGCATGGTCCTTGATTCTAGTCTTTGTCATGGCATATCATTTCTGTCACTTATTACGCTCCAATTCGAATCCCATCGCATTCCTTATGCATCGATTCGTTCTGGTGCGCCCAGCTGCTACGCCACATTTCAGTACCCCCCCCCTTTGCCTGAGCTCCACGCGGCGGGGTCCCCCCCCTGCCTGAGCTCCACGTGACGGGGGTCACCCCCCGCCTGAGCTCCACGTGGCAAGCCCCCCCCCCCCTGCCTGAGCTCCACGTGGCGGGGTTCACCCCCCGCCTGAGCTCCACGTGGCGGGGTCCACCTCCGCTTGAGCCCCACGTGGCAGCCCCCCCCCCCCCTGCCTGAGCTCCACGTGGCGGGCTCCACCTCCGCCTGAGCTCCATGTGGCAGGCCCCCCCCCCCCCCCTGCCTGAGCTCCACGTGGCGGGGTTCACCCCCCTGCCTGAGCTCCACGTGGCAGGGTCCACCTCCGCTTGAGCCCCACGTTCTATGTGCAATTTGCGTTGGAAACAAAAAAATGGGGAAAGGGAAGGAAAAGGAAATTTTGCATCTGCGACGCAACCAAGTCACGTCTCTGTCGCCATATGCACGTTATTCTAAATTCGGTTGTCTGCTCGTTTCATTTATGTAGCTCGTTTCAGTTATGTCTGTCATCACATTTTCCAGTCTTACCTCCACTATTTAGCTAGACATCTCTCTGCAGGTATAGGAGTCTCATACAAACTCACCTTCATCTCCTCAGATCAGTCGAGTTTTCAGTAGGTCCAACCTGCACCGGGTCGGACAGGTGCCTCCTTAGGTAAGAGAATCTTCTGGGAGGGAAACGCTCACAGGCGGTAGTATCCTTCTCTTAAAAAAAAAAAAAAAAAAAATGTTTGCTCAGGAGTCTCCTACGAGTCTTGTAATCCATGTCACCCTCTTAGGTTCCGTATAGGAGAAAAACCCGGACCCAAGGATTAATAGGCTCACCAAGCCTGGATTTTGCCACCATGTCCCAGGCTGGCAGCGAGGACTACACGGCTCCGTTGTCTCCGTCTCTCGTCTCAGAGAGCGGCAGCCAAAGGTCCTTCAGAACATGGACCATTCCCAGGCTGACAGCCGAGTTGAGGCGTAGGGGTGTACCCTTCCCAGCTACAGCCAGAAAGGCCGAGCTTTTCGGGCTCCTCTTTCCTCCCCCAGCCGCGGTTGAGGATAGTGCCCAGCAGGCCTCCCTGGGCTCTATCGCTGCTTCCATCACGCAGCTTCACACGCTGGTGTCATCCCTGACGACCTCAATGTCAGAGGTTCAGAGTCGGGTGGCCCTCCTCGAGACCCGCCCAGTCGTTTCTCCTCCAATACCAGCTTCACAAGCAGTGGAGAACACCAGCGCAGGTACCCCCGGGTGTACACCAGTAGTGTACCCTTCTCATTTAATATCAGCCAACGTCAGGAAGGACATCCTAGAGGGCAAGGACGTCAATCTGGCTTCACTCCTGATATCCATTCATGAGCTGGCAGAAAACAAAGCTTACACTTGGGGGGACGTGTCGGTGGTCCTCAAAGCCAAAGACCCCAGGCTGGACAGGAAGCTTTCGGTCACCGAGTTCACCTTGGCCTTCGGCATGCTGAGGGATGTCATCTGCTCGGCCTCCCCCGGCAGGAGGGAGGAACTGGATCGTTACCTCCACGCGGTAGTTGACCTGGGGTATAAATATGGCGGTTTTTCATTTTATGACTATCACCGCTCCTTCTCCGCTAAGGCGGCCGCCAGGCTCTCCCAATTTCAGATACCTACGGATTGGAGTGTCATGGACACCGAGTTGTTCTGCCGACACTTCGCAGGGCTGCGGTCTCCCCTTTGTGCCATTTGCCAGTCGGCTACTCACACCGCAACTTGGTGTGCCAGCTCAGTGGCAACCCCGCCCGTAGACGGTCCATCGACCTCAGGTACTGCCCAGGCCCTACCGGCGCCGGTACGCCTGCCGCAGACGGATAAACTGGGGCGCCCGGTCAAGACCTTGGGAGGCGCAGCCATCTGTAACAACTACAACAGCGGGTCGTGCAATTTCAGCCAGTGCAGGCTGCTCCATGTATGCTCACGATGTCATAGAGCTCATCCCAGGCTCATGTGCGAGGTCAAGCAGGCTAGAAAATCTTGACTAAGCCGGGTCAACGTGTCGTGGCTCAGTGTCTACCTCGCCAATCATCCCACCCCCTCACTTGCCACCTACCTAGTTCAGGGCTTTACTCAGGGCTTTCATACAGGACTTATCTCTCTCCCCCACCTTACACACGAGTGCCAGAACCTGCGGTCAGCAGCCACGGACGTACAAGCCATCGACCAGCTATTACGGGCAGAGCTAGACCGGGATTTCATCATAGGCCCTTTCACGAAGCCCCCATTTAACACCTGGCGAGTCAGCCCTATTGGGCTTGTCAAGGGCAAATTCTCCAATAAACTTAGGTTGGTCTACGATTTGTCAGCGCCTTATTCTTCCTCTGTCCCCAGTCTTAATTCTCTTATCCCCTCTGAGGAGTTCTCCCTTAAATACGCATCCGTAGATACGGCCATCCAGGCCATTCTCAAGTCAGGCACAGGAACATGGCTCTCCAAGGCCGACATCTCGGACGCCTTCAAGCTCCTTCCTATCCATCCATCTCTCTGGTGCTGGCATGGCATCAAATGGAGGGAGCTCTACTATTTTGCCACTAAGCTAACCTTCGGGTCCAAGAGTAGCCCCTGGCTCTTCGACTCGTTTGCGCAGGCTCTCGCATGGATCTTGCTGCACGTAGCCCAGTGCCAGGGAGTCATACACTATTTGGATGACTTCCTGCTGGTCGAGTCACCTGGCTCCCTTCCAGGGGATCTGGATAAACTAAGGGTGGTCTTCAATAACCTTAACGTCCCTATTGCTGAGCACAAGGTGGAGGGCCCTGCGCAGGCAATCACCTTCCTCGGGGTCAGCTTAAACACCAGCACTATGCAGGCCAGCCTCCCCCCGGATAAACTAAGCCGCATCAGGTCGGTCATGAGGGACTTCACCCGCACCAGAACTTGCACCAAGAGGCAGCTACAGTCCCTTCTCGGTATGCTTAATTTTGCTATGCGCATCATCCCTCAAGGTCGCGCTTTCGTATCGCGCCTGTTAGTCCTACTGTCTCATTCACAAGACCCGGAGCACGTCCTCAGCCTGGACCCCGCAGCCATAGCAGATCTTGCCATGTGGGAGGAATTCCTGACGTCCTGGAATGGCGTGTCCCTGTTCATTCCCTCCGTGTCCTCCTCGTCACCGCAGGTCGTGACCGACGCAGCGGCTTCCACGGGTTTTGCGGCAATTTTTGGCCACCTCTGGCTCGCAGCCCCTTGGCCTCCTCAGATACTGGCAATTCCGGGCTTCACCGAGACGTCCTCCCTATTCGAGTTGTACCCCATCGTAGCCGCTGCCCACACGTGGGGCCGCAGTTGGTCCGGTCAAACAGTGACCTTTTCAACGGACAATCTCGCCACTGCGGAAATCATTAACAAAGGCAGGTCTAAGTCTCTGGAGATTATGTCCTTCCTGCGGCGACTGGTCCAGCTCTCGTTATTGTTTCAATTTAAGGTTCATTGTGCCTTTATCCCCGGTAAATGTAATCGGGCAGCGGACGCCCTCTCCCGCTTTAACTTAGTTTCCTTTTTTGATCAGGTGCCCGGAGCCGGACCAACGTCAGCAGCTATCCCGGACTGGTCTCAACTGACCCTGGATTAACCCCTCACCTAGTAGCCGCAACTCAACTCATCAATCACTCCCTCGCAGACAATACCCGCAAGGCCTACCAAACAGCCTGGAGGGCCTTTAACCGTTTCTTAACATCTCACTCCACAGAGACCTCCCGGGTCAAGCAAGTCCTGGCCTTCATTGCCCATTGCCACTCGGACTTGGCGTTATCCTTTAACACGATCCGGCTATACCTGGCCGGGGTACAACATTTTACGTCCCTCCAGGACCCTGCCGAACCCTCCTTGTTCACTTTTCATGCCATTCGGGCCGTCATGCGCGGCATCCAGAAACGCCAGCCTACGGCCTCCCCCAAACGCCTGCCTATCACAGGAGACGTTTTCAGAAACATGTCTGATATTCTGGCCACTGCACCTTTCGGACTCCACACTAGTATCATTATACAAGCAGCCATACACCTGGCCTTCTACGGCTTCTTACGGCCAGGCGAGTTTACCTCCAGTAGCCCCTCAGCTCGCACGCTATGCAAGCACCACCTGGTCAGGCACGGAGACCATTTCATCCTACATATAGCAGTATCCAAGACGCAGCAGCTTGGCCCAGGTACGGACATACATTTTTATAAAACTAACAACCGCTGGTGCCCGGTCGCCATTCTCACCCGCTTGTTGACCCTTCTGGCCGATCAACCAGGAACTGGCCCGCTTCTGCCATTCCACGGTAAGCCACTGAACGCAGCCCAGTTCATGGAGCATGTCAGGATACTCCTGGGCATCCTTCACCTCAATCCGGCTCACTACTCCGGACATTCATTTCGGATCGGAGCGGCTTCAACTGCCTCCCGCCAAGGGGTCCCGGTCCACGTTATCAAAAAGTTGGGTAGATGGAAGTCCACCTGTTTCGCCCGTTACATACCCAATCCGCAAGTAGAGATGGCCCAGGCCTTTGTCAAGCTCACCCAGTAACAAACTCGAATCAATAAAGGCATTCCCTACCTGTATGTTTTTGCCCCCTTATTTTGGTATACCCTACGTTAGGCCAGGGCACACTTTCAGGTCCGGTTCAAGTAAGCGAGTTTGTGTTAACCTTGTTTGTCATCCTTATCCGTATCGGTCAGAGGGCTCTGGGCCATAAATGGAAAGGCCAGTATGGTGGCCTGGAATTATGGGTGGAGCCCGGTGGAGTATATAACCAGCCCGTCCGCCTGGCTCCCTCGTCGGTTCCGGTGCGCGATACCCACCCACCCATCCCCTGTCAGGGCATTTCTCAAGCATTATACTCCTCGGGCGATTACTCATTTCACTCCATTTCATTTTCATTTCATTTATTACTCATTTCTCTATCAAGGGTATGCCCCCTTATTTTGGTATACCCTACGTTAGGCCAGGGCACATTTTCAGGTCCGGTTCAAGTAAGCGAGTTTGTGTTAACCTTGTTTGTCATCCTTATCCGTATCGGTCAGAGGGCTCTGGGCCATAAATATATATATATTTATATATATATAAAAAAAAAAAATATATATATATATATATTATATTTTTTTTTTATTATTTATTCTAACACCCTAGAGAGTAAAATGGTGGTCGTTGCAATACTGTCTGTCACACCGTATTTGCACAGCGGACTTACAAGCGCACTTTTTTCGGGGAAAATTTTTTTATTTAATAAAAAAAAGACAACAGTAAAGTTAGCCTAATTTTTTTTTTTATATTGTGAAAGATAATGTTACGCCGAGTAAATTGATACCCAACATGTCACGCTTCAAAATTGCGCCCGCTCATGGAATGGCGACAAACTTTTACCCTTTAAAATCTCCATAGGCGACGTTTAAAAAATTCTATAGGTTGCACGTTTTGAGTTACAGAGGAGGTCTGGGGCTAGAATTATTGCTCTTACTCTACCGATCGCAGCGATACCTCACATGTGTGGTTTGAACACCGCTTTCATATATGCGTTCGCTTCTGCACGCAAGCTTGGCGAGACAGGGCGCATTTAAAACATTTTTTTCTTATTTTAACTTTTATTTTAATTTTTTTCACTGTTCTTTTAAAAAAAAATGTGTGTCACTTTTAGTCCTATTACAAGGAATGTAAAAATCCCTTGTAATAGAAAAAAGCATGACAGGTCCTCTTCTATATGAGATCGGGGGTCAGAGAGACCTCACATCTCATATTTACACTAAAATGCAATTTAAAAATGTCCCTCTAAGAGCTATGGGCAATGACTTGGAGACAGGTGGGGGGCTGGGGGCTATCTTCCCCTCACTCGTCTCCATGTCAGGCCAGGGACAGGTCCAGATCGCCGTCACGGACCCGGCTCCTAACTTTTTTAGCTGGCTCCTAGATTCCAAGCAAATTTGTCAACCCCTGTTATAGGCGACAGGAGGGGACATCCCCCTCCCGCTCTCATCCGGTGCTTCTCCGGGCTCTCCCATGCCATCGGGGGCCCGGAGAAAGAATCGTCTGGCGCCGGATGACGATGATAGAGATTTCCATTTCCGGAAGTAAACAAAGCCACTATCGTGGCTGTCAGCATGAGATTGGTGAATTTTTTTTCTCAATCTCATGCTTTCCAGCCTGGAGGAGAGATGTGGGGTCTTTCTGACCCAGCATCTCTCCATAAAGAGGGCTTGTCACAATAGATTCCTATGACAAGGGATGTTTACATTCCTTGTAAAAGGAATAAAAGTGATCCAAAAGAAAATGAAAAAAAAGAAGTGTAAAAATGTAAACGGGTAAACGGGTACCTCACGTTCAGAAGCGAACACGCGCACAAGTCCCGGCCACATATGTAAACGCAATTCAAAGCACACATGTGAGATATCACCGCATGCATTAGAGCGTGTGCAAAAATTCTAGCACAGGACCTCCTCTGTAACTCTAAACTGGTAACCTGTAAACATTTTCAAAACATCGCCTATGGAGATTTTTAAGTACCAAAGTTTGGCGCCATTCCATGAGTGTGCACAATTTTAAAGCGTGACATGTTAGGTATCTATTTACTTGGCGTAACATCATCTTTCACATTATACAAAAAAAATTGTGCTAACTTTACTGTTTTGTTACTTTTAAATTCATGAAATTTTTCCCCAAAAAAAGGAGTTTGAAAAATTATTGCACAAATACTGTGCAAGGTAAAAAGTTGCAATGACCGACATTTTATTCCCTAGGGTTTCTGCTAAAAAAAACATATATAATGTTTGGGGGTTCCGAGTAATTTTCTAGCAAAAAAATGATGATTTTTACATGTAGGAGAGAAGTGCCAGAATAGGCCTGGTATTGGAGTGGCTACATAGGCGTATATTGATTGGTTTGCATTAAAGCTATCGCGTCTACAAACTATGGGATAGATTTAGGGACTTTTATTTATTTTTATTGTTTTTCCTGGTAATGATGGCAATCTGCGATTTTTAGCAGGACAGTGACATTGCGGTGGACAAATCCGACCCCAAATTACACTTTTTGGAGACCAGTGACGTTAGTACATTGATCAGTGCTATACAAATGCAGTGATCAATGTATAAATAACACTGCCAGGGAAGGGATTAACACTAGGGGGTGATCAATGGGTTAAGTGTGTTCCCTGGGTGTGTTCAAACTGTAAAGGGGGTGGGCTGCCAGCGATATGACAAAGATCACTCTTCCCGATCACTGGAAGATCTCTGACATATCATCTGGCAGAACAGGGGATCCCCGTTCTGCCTCTGTACATCGCAATCGTAGTTGAGTCCGCTGGACCCGTAGGTATGATCCCACGGCACAGGGCGGGTGCGCACAAGCCAGCTATCTTCTGTGCAAAGACCAACATACACCTATAGCGGTTTGCACAGGAAAACTGATCTGCTGCAGTATAATGGCGGTGGCTGGTTGGCAAGCGGGTAAAGAGTGAACCTTTGAAGATAGATTCCCCACATCTAGCTCTAAAAAGATCTTCTGAAAAACTTCAAAGGTATATTTTAGGTTTTCAGGGTAGCTCAGTCTAAAAGCATAACTGAGTCCCATAATCATTCTTTCTGATACAAAATGAGAGTGCTATGTGAAAAAAATACACTATACCAATATTATATTATTATTATTGTTATTATTATTATTATTATACAGGTTTTATATAGTGCCAACAGTTTGCGCAGCGCTTAACAAAATAAAGGCAGACATTACAGTTACATTACAATTTGTTACAAGAGGAATCAGAGGACCCTACTCATTAGAGCTTACAATCTAAAAAGGAAGGGTCAATTGATACAGAAGGTAATAGCTGTGGAGGATGAGCTCATGGAGGAGGTAGAACAGTGTTTGTTATGCCGCGTACACACGATCGGACTATCGGTAGACTTTTTGTTCCCAAAAGTCAGGCGGACTTAGAAAGAAGTTGACTCAAAACTTCGGCCAGTCAGAAAAGGGGGTGGGGACAAGCGAGCGCCCCCCCCTCCTGAGCCATACCAGGCCGCGTGCCCTCAACATGGGGGGGTGCTTTGGGGAAGGGGGGCCCTGCTGCCCCCCCACCCCAAAGCACCTTGTCCCCATGTTGATGAGGACAAGGGCCTCTTCCCGAAAACCCTGGCCATTGGTTGTTGGGGTCTGCGGGCGGGGGGCTTATCGGAATCCGGGAGCCCCCCTTCCCCAAAGCACCCTTATGTTGAGGGCACGTGGCCTGGTACGGCTCAGGAGGGGGGGGGGGATCGCTCGTCCCCATCCCCTTTCCTGACCCGCTGGGCTGCGTGCTCAGATAAGGGTCTGCTATGGACTTTGGGGGGACCCCACTCCGTTTTTTCAGCGTAGGGCTTCCCCTTTAAGTCCATACCAGGTGACGGGGCCAGCGAGATGTTAATCTCGCTGATGGAGGCGGCGACATTGACTTCCTGCGCTAGTTCCGCTACCTGGAGCCGCGTTCAAAATGAATGGACTTTTCTCTGTGTTGGCAAGTCCGTTCATTTGAAAAGTCCAGTGGACTCCCGCCATAATCTGACGGATTGTCCACCGGACCTAGTCCGCCGGAAAAGTCCGGTCGTGTGTGGGCAGGTCCGCTTGTTCAGAAAGTCCGGCGGACCTCCGCTGCAAAGTCTGGCGGTTTGTCTGCTGGACTAAGCCCGACGGATAGTCCGATTGTGTGTACATGGCATTAGAAGCAGGATAGGCTTCTGTAAAGAGAAGGGTTTTCAGGGATTATCTAAAGATTAATAGATTAGGGGACAGTCGGACAGATTGGGGTAGGGAGTTCCAATGGATGGGAGAAGCTCAATATACTTATTTTTCCTGCCAATGCAGCATAAATATGGGATATTTGTTTTTGAAATGTAATAAAAGTGCAAAGTGGGAGGGGGTTTAGGTTACATAATCAAATGTTGAATGTTCAATATCTCAAAAACCGAACAAGCAGAACCTTTGTTTTTGTGGTACAAATCAGCATAAACAAATTGTATAAATTGTTTTTAAAATGTAAAAATATGTGGTGCAAAGTGGGAGAGGTTTCATCAACTATAATGCGTAATATCTCTGAAACCAAACCAGTACATATGTTCGTTTTTGCAGCACAAATCAGCACAAATGCAGTACAAACGAATGCCATCTTTGTTTTTAAATTTTAATAGCATTGAGTGCAAAGTGGGCAGAGCTTTATGTTACATAATCTGAATTTGAATTCCAATATCTCAAAGAACCGAACATTAATTTTTGTGGAACAAAATCGTTTTTAAGCTGAACAGCTGGTGGTCCCTCGCCCTGCATCATGGCTTTTTCGTGATTTGGAAAAATTCTAGTCACTGTTGGCGCTCTTTTGTCCTGATGGGCCTCAACCGTATGGGAACTGCCTTGTGCAGGCTTTCAAAGTTTCAAAAGACATCAAACTAATATATACAGCATCCAAATTCGTGCAGTTGCACGTTTGGCAAACATATGCGTTCCGCAATTTCAGTCAAATGAATTTTTTTTTTAAATAAATAAAAAGTCAATGGAAATGAAGACAATTCATTCCGTATTGACTTCTATTGCATGCAATACTGCATGTGGCCAGAGGTGGGGGGCACCGGAGAGGTACTCGGGGAGAGCTCGGTTGAACTCAGAAACCCTCGGAAAGGCTCAAAAACACTCGGAAAGGCTCGGTAACACCGGAGAATGGAGTATTTCCGAGTGTTTTAGAGTATTTCCGAGTGATTCCAAGTATCTCCGAACAGCTCCGAACCGTTCCGAGTGTCATCGGCGCCCCCGCACCTCTAGCCAAATGCAATACTGCAAACCCCATTAGCTTGAATTCTGCTTGTTTTTGTGAGACAACACTCACAAACCGAGTCAGGATTTAAAAAAAAAATTAACCGCGTTACTCATTAACCTCCCTGGCGGTACGATTATTTCGGATTTTAGGTGCTAAAAGCGGTACAATTATTTTGCATGAAAATTTGGTGTTTTATATTGTAGTCCTGTAATTCTTAGCAATAACTCACTTAAATCTGTCCAAACCAGAGTCTAGCAGACATCCCGGGTATGATAACGTTTAAAAAAAGGAAATCATAAATTGTAATATAATAAATAATTATAAATAATTGTACTAAATAATAATATAACAATAATAAAAAATATTCAATAATGTAATCAAATCAAAAACACTGAAATTTGCTCAGTTGCAGAATTGTCACTGTCATTACTTTTCAGTATTTGATGACGGATCTCCCCACAAATCGCTATCGCTCAATTCTGCGAGTGATTCCAATTTATTAGCGCTGTTTTCTAGCTGGTCTAAAATCACTTTTGATGTAAAGTGACAGTTTTGGTTGCTATGGACAGTCTCCAGTTTCCAGGCATAAAGAACCATTTTTATAATATAAAACTGCATGCAGGACACGGCAGACCACTAGGGACAAAGGAGATGTGAAATTATTACATACAGCAATGTAATCTGTAAGATTACATTATACGGTATGTATACTGTGTGTTTCACTTTTTGAATTTGGCGCCGATCTCCGTCCCCGTGCGTCGCAATGCTCGTTGGGCACGGAGATCGGCGATGTGATGAATCAAGCGGAGGACGAGCCGCTCGTACAACGCGGGGCCATCGCTGGATCCAAGGGAGAAGGTAAGTAAACGTCCTCCTGGATCCAGCGAAGCGGTCCAGAGTCTGGCTCAGGGTTACCGCTTTTGACATAAACATTCCACCCCGAGCCAGACTCGGGAATACCGTCAGGGGGGTTAACCAAGGTTCCACTGTACCTTAAAAGTTTTGTCTAGATTACTCAATATTATACATTATTTTTGTAAATGTAAAAGGTGTGTTTTAAGAACTAATAAAAATTAAGTAAGGTAACATTCATTAACATTTATTTTTTTATTGAAAATTATAAAATTTGTATGTTAACCTCCTCCTGCCCGCCCTATAGCCGAATGACGGCCTTAGAGCGGGCGGCTTCCTTCGCCTGGCCGTCCCTGGACGGCCTGGTGTTTACTTCCGCAATGCGCGCCGCCGGGGGCGCGCATCACGGAAGTATTGTATTTGCCGTGTCTCCTGGAGACAGGCAAATACAGATCGCCGTGAACGGCCAATCAAAGCGGCCGTTCACAGCGCGATCGCAGCTGCCAATGGGAGATGATCTCATATGTAAACATATGAGATCATCTCCCATTGCCGTGTCTCTCCCTCCTCACACAGAGACAGCGTGTGAGGAGGGAGAGCGATCTATGTGTCAGCCCCAGTGCCAGTGTCAGCCCCAGTGCCAGTGTCAGCCCCAGTGCCAGTGTCAGCCCCAGTGCCATCTGTCAGCCCAGTGCCAGTGCCATCTGTCAGCCCAGTGCCAGTGCCATCTGTCAGCCCAGTGCCATCTGTCAGCCCAGTGCCATCTGCCAGTAGTGCCAGTGCCGCCAGTGCCACCTGCCAGCGCCTGCCGCCAGCCCCAGTGCCGTCAGCCCCAGTGCCGTCAGCCCCAGTGCCACCTGCCAGTGCCGCCCGTCAGCCCCAGTGCCGCCCGTCAGCCCCAGTGCTGCCCGTCAGCCCCAGTGCCGTCAGCCCCAGTGCCGTCAGCCCCAGTGCCACCTGCCAGTGCCACCTGCCAGCACCAGCGCCACCTGCCAGTGCCACCTGCCAGTGCCATCCGTCATCCCCAGTGCCGTCAGCCCCAGTGCCGTCAGTGCCGCCAGTGCCACCTGCCAGCGCCAGTGCCAGCGCCAGTGCCATCCGTCAGCCCCAGTGCCGCCAGTGCCACCTGCCAGTGCCACCTGCCACCACCAGTGCTGCCAGTGCCACTTGCTAGTGCCACCTGCCACCTGCCAGTGCCACCTGCCAGCGCCAGTGCCACCTGCCAGCCCCAGTGCCGCCAGTGCCACCTGCTAGTGCCACCTGCCACCACCAGTGCCGCCAGTGCCACCTGCTAGTGCCACCTGCCACCTGCCAGTGCCACCTGCCAGCGCCAGTGCCACCTGCCAGCGCCAGTGCCATCCGCCAGCCCCAGTGCCGCCAGCCCCAGTGCCACGTGCCAGTGCCATGTGCCAGTGCCACCTGCCAGCGCCACCTGCCAGCGCCACCTGCCAGCCGCAGTGCCATCTGCCAGCCCCATTTGCCAGAGCAAATAGCCAGCACCATCTGCCAGTGCCAGCCCCATCTGCCAGCCCCATCTGCCAGCCCCATCTGCCAGCCCCATCTGCCAGCCCCATCTGCCAGCCCCATCTGCCAGCCCCATCTGCCAGCCCCATCTGCCAGCCCCATCTGTCAGCCCCATCTGCCTCCAGTGCCATCTGCCTCCAGTGCCATCTGTCAGTGCCACGTGTCGTCAGTGCCACGTGGGGTCACTTTGTGGGCATTTCCATTGTCCTGGTGCTCCAGGGCCTTCAAAACTGTAATAGGTGGTTGAGAAATGAAATGTGTAATTTATGCTCCTAGAACGCCTGATGGTGCTATTTCAATATTGGGCCTCTGTATGTGGCCAGGCTGTGTAAAAGTCTCACACATTTGGTATCGTAATACTCAGAAGGAGTAGCAGAACGTATTTTGGGGTGTCATTTGTGGTATACACATGCCATGTGAGAGAAATAACCTATTACATTGAAAATTTTGTGAGAAAAAAAAAAAAAATCTTCATTTTGCAAAGAATTGTGGGAAAAAGATGACAACATCAAAAACCTCACCATGCATCTTAGTAAATACCTTGGAATGTCTACTTTCAAAAAAGGGGTCATTTGGGGGGTATTTGTACTTTCCTGACTTGTTCGGGTCGCAAGAAATGAGATAGGCCACCAGCACATCAGGTGTGATTCGCACCACAGATTGTAGACTCTCTAACTTTCACAAAGACCAAATAATATCCACTAATTTGGGTTATTTTTACCAAAGATATATAGCAGTATAAATTGTGGCCAAAAGTTATGAAAAAAAAATTATAATTTGCAAAATTTTATCACAGAAACAAAGAAATATGCGTTTTAAAAAAAAAAAAAATCGGTCTTTTTTCATTTATAGCGCAAAAAATAAAAACCCCAGAGGTGATCAAATACCACCAAAAGAAAGCTCTATTTGTGGGAAAAAAAGGACACAAAATTCATTTGGGTACAGAAAATTGGTCTGGTCAGGAAGGGTGTTTAAGTGCCCAGTAAGCAAGTGGTTAAAATTACAAGCCAATGGAATCATTTTTATCAGTGTAGTAGTAACAACCTAATCCTAACAAAAAAAATAAAAATAACACTAACCCCTAACCTCAATCCTTAATCCTAACCTAACCTTAACTCTAACCCCATACCCTAACAAAAAAAAAGAATAATAATAATAAGAAGAAAAAAAAAGAAATTAAAGCTAATGGAAAAGCTAAAAAAGCTGAAAAACCTAGCAACAAATGATGCACCAGATTATGGTTTTCTCTATTGGCTAATAAAAAAACCAAAGCTTAAAAACACTGTATAAAACACTCAAATCACACATAAAACATGCTAAAATCACACAACAAACGCCAGAAAAGCGCTCAAAGATGCTACCCTCAGGTGTGAATACAGCCTTATAGCTGTCTTGGGCTGCAGGTTTGTCACCACTGTTCTAGACTGCCCGACAGTTGCTAGAGATATAATGTGGTAGGATACTATAGAACACAAGTGGTGCAAATTAGATTTCTCTCCTATATTGCTGGTCTAACTAATAACTATCCAATGATATGATGAGCAGTGTGAAGTCTATGAGTGTAATGTCCTTTTCCAAGGGGTAGCCCCTGAGCACATGGATATCAATATATCAAACCTACCAATTGTCTAGTGAGAGCATATTACAGTTTTGGGAGGATTTGTCACTAGGCTTGTCCAACTGAAAGAAAACTGTAGCTCCATAACATATTGGTGGAAGTATATCTCCCATTTTGCTTGGTGGTTTTTACATCTTTTAGGAGGCTGCGCTAGGGTTCATTTAACTGGAAGAATAACCACAGGGTAGTTCCATAACATACTGGTGGGAGAAGATCTTCCAGTGGCTTGGTGAGGCTATAATACTCCTTTTGCAGGCCCAGTCAGGTACTGCCCTGGGTCATCCACTGGGAAAAGTTGGACCCAGTTGGTTTGACACTGCAAGGAGCTGGAATGTTTGTCTCATCAAAGTGATGGGTCAATCTGTTACCCTCGGACTCCTGCAGGATTAAGCAGCTGGCAAATAATAAAATGAATATAACAAATATGAAATATGGTTTCTACTTACATTACTATGATCCTTCATATGTCCTTCTGTGTTTTGCGTAAGAAAATTTGATGTGAAGAAGAGCAGCAACAGACATTGTGATAGCGACATTGACCAGTTCATTCTACGTTTTCCAGAATTTTTGCAGTCACCGATGATAGGAATAATCTAGTACCATTAGAGTTCCTGAAAATGTGAATGTTCTTCTGAGCAATGTGGTGGTTGTATATTAAAATTTTTGCATACTTCTACACCTCCTACATAAGTAGCGTGCAATTGTACAAATGGCTCCAGGCAACCCATAAACGTGAGTCATCAATAAGCAAAGTTTATATCTTCCTTTGTCTCCCGTCCCACAGAGACTTCCTCTTTTTTCTTGGACATCACAAAGCAGTAACAAGACCAGTAGTAGACTGTGCAACATAAATGGTAAAGGAATAGATACAGTAATTAACATGTTTCGATAAGGCCTTTATTTACCATTGCAAATAGTGATGTGCCTTGTTTGTTTTCTTCTAGTGAATTCCCTTGTTTCTTTTCAAATTCTGTATATGAGCAAAGACCATAAAGAAGATGACAGCAAACCCCCAATATAGTAGAAAGAGCATAAAATAAAACATTAGAATAATTACTTACAGATAAACTTCAGGCAAACAGCTTGATATACAGGAAAAAAATTGCTTTAAGTGCACTCTGTTTGGGCGCTACGTCAATGCAATTGTAACGTACCTCATATATGAGCCTGATGTGTGGAGGGAAGCCTCCCGTACCACCCGGGCTCGGAGACCACTGGAGTGGAGACAGTGGTGGTAAGAGCACGGTGAGGTAAATATGCCTGTTTATTCCTCACTGCTTGGAGGTGGGTCAAACACAGGAACGGGGTACTGGCACAGAGTCAGGAACACAGGTAACAGGAGCAGATCAAAATGCAAGGGGTGGCATTCTGGGAGCACCTTTTATAGACTGTTGGGTGCCAATGGGCGCCAATGCATGCTAATGTGCGTGCCTGCAAAGTACACAATTCATGAGTGTGCGCAAAGTCTGTGATTCGCGAGTGCGCGCATCTATGTGCGAAGTTCGTAATTCACGAGTGCGCGCATCTGTGCGCAAAGTCTGTGGTTCGTGCGTGCGCATAGGTCTTCTGGAGAGGGCAGTGTGTCCCTAACAATGCCCCCCCCTTAAGGGCAACCTCCGGGTGCCCAGGAGAACTCTTTTATGGGGGCGACTGCGAAAAAAGGCCTGAATCAATTCTTGGGCGTGAACATTTTATTGGGGTTCCCAGGAGTTCTCCTCCAGACCGTACCCCCTCCATGTAATCAAGAATTGAAGCTGGTTCCCTCTACTTCGGCAGTCCAAGACGGCCTCCACTTCAAATTCCTCATCTCCGTCAATGACCACAGATTCCGGTGGTCCCGACCCCCTGCCTGGGAAGGGATCTGTCACCGCAGGTTTTAAAGTGGTTGTAAACCCATGGGAAAAAAAAAAAAAAGCAACCTGCAAGGCAAAGGCATAATGAGCTAGTATGCATAGCATACTAGCTCATTATGAATAACTTACCTGAGAACAAAGCCCCCGAAGCGGTCCTCCATGTATCCCGGAGTGACTGCATGCGCACGGGAGCCGACACGAGCGGCATATAGCTGCAATCTGCGGCCTGTCCAGTAAGCCTGCACGTGCGGCGTAGACAGCGGTGGCTGTCTTTTTGTAAATATCTCCTAAACTGTATAGGTTTAGGAGATATTTCTTGGACCTACAGGTAAGCCTTAATCTAGGCTTACCTGTAGATCAAAGTGGTTTGTAAGGGTTTACAACCACTTTAACAACGATACATGAAATACCGCGTGGATCTTCAATGACTCTGGTAAGGCAAGCTCATAGGAAACTTTGTTTAATTTCCGTTTTACTGGAAAGGGACCGAGGAATTTGGGTGACAATTTCCTTGCAGGGCAAGCAGTCTTAAAATTGCTGGTGGATAACCAAACTTGATCGCCTTAATTCATAATTCTCCTCTCCTCTTCTTATCAAGCGTTCTTTTACTGGTTGCTTGTGCCCTGGTCATGGCTTCCTGCAATATCTTGCTGTTACGGGTCAAGAAATTGACGGTACTCTGAACCGCCGGGACCGTTGAATCTGGAATGAGATCAGGTAGAAAGGTCGGGTGGAACCCGTATTTAGCAATAAACGGAGACTGACCTGTAGCCGAATGTTTAGCATTATTGAAAGCAAATTCTGCCAAGGCCAGTAATGCTACCCAATCATCTTGCACAAAAGAGGTGAAGCATCAGAGGTATTGTTCGAGTGTTTGATTTGTCCTCTCGGTTTGCCCATTGGTCTGAGGATGGTAGGCCGAGGACATGGACAGTTCAATCTTCAGGGCCCGGCATAAGGTCTTCCAAAAGCAAGAGGTGAACTGCACCCCTCTATCTGAAACACTATCCGCAGGGATCCCATGTAGCCTGACTATGTCTTTAATGAAGACCTTGGCTTTCTCCATGGCAGAGGGTGCGCTCCTCAGTGCTACAAAGTGGGGCATCTTAGATAAACGGTCACCCCCAACAAAAATGGCTGAGCAACCTTCTGACGGGGGAAGTTCCACTATGAAATCCATGGCAATAATTTTCCAGGGATGGTCAGGAACTGGTAAGGGTCTGAGTAGGCCCCAGGCCTTGCTTCTAGTGGTCTTGCTACAGATGCAGGTGGCACAAGAACCTATATAGTCTCTGCAATTATTTTCAAGATCCGGCCACCAAAACGTGCGTTGAACCAGTTCCAAAGTCTTATGCATCCCGAAGTGGCCTGCCAGGGGATGATCATGGCACAAGTTTAAAACGGTGACTCAGACTTCTTCAGGCACAAAGATATTGTCCTCTTTCTACAGTAATCCATCCCAGGGTAATAGGGTAACCCCGGGTGGACCAGACACACCTACAGAGGCTTGTTTTAAGCCAGACATTAGACCAGTTTGCAAAAGTAAAAAAGTTACCCTTTGATAGGATGGTGTCTGGGACTGGTACTTCTGTCAGGGCTCTGCTAGCGCTGTGCGGGCAAATCTGTGTGCTCGCATGCGAGCCGATAGGCAACCTAGGCATCGGCATGTGTGTGTTTGCCAGTGTGCACCTTAGGCGCGCGTGCAACGGGCGCGTGTACGGGCAACCGCGTGCGCACTAGCGAGGTTTGGCGCCAGTGGCCCTATTTAAAGGTGACAGCTGCACTTGTTTAGTGCTGTTTGTCTGCAGCTTGTACCCGAGACTTCTGCTACCTGTCTGCCTGATTGCTATTATTGACCCGGCTTACGTCTGACCCTGCTGATCTCTCCTGCCCTAATCCCGGCCTGCCTGACTCTGTTTATGGACTTACCTATCTCTGATGCTGAACCTTTGCTAGCCTGTGACCTTGCCTTTGCCTGCCGTATCTGCCTGATTGCCTAACCTGCTCCAACCCAGGCCTGTCTGACCATCCCTCTGCTTGTTCAAGTGTGTTGAGTTCCATCCAGGATCCACTGCTGCTGTTCCTGTGCCTTCTTACTCCCGGCTGTTGACCGTCCCCCTGCTCTGCCAGCCTCTGCAGTTTCAGCCATCCGGAGGACCATCTCTACCGTCTGCACCAGCTGCTGCATCCGGCTCAGACACTCCTACACTGCTGCGTTGACGGGACCACTGTCTCCACTCCAGTGAGCCCTGAACCAGAGTCGTAAGAGAAGTCTTCTTCCACCAAGTCAGGTTTACCACCAAGGTACTGTCAGGGCTGGCTTAGCCCTTCCTTCTCTGGGCTGGCCGCTCAGGTGTCGGCTAATTGCCAGCTCTCATCTCTCTCCACAGTTCCAGCTGTTCCTGATCATGCTCATCTGACCTGCCTACTTAAAGCTATCCAGCTCACTTCACATCTGCCTTTGCCTTGGTCACATCACAAGAAACCATCTCCTGCGGTTCTGACTGGCTTGCTGACATTCCTTCTGGCTCCTTATCCTGCTTGCTGTTGCTCTAATTGGATCCCTGACTTCTGGCTTGGCTTATTAACCCGATCTGGTTATTGAACTCTGGCCTGGCTGACTACTTGATCCGGTTACTGGACTCTGGCTATGCTTTGACTACACTTTTTCCATTTACCTGTGTGATTTAATTGTAATTCTGTCTCGGTCTGATTCATGGTTTCTGACAGTAGGCGAATGCCATGAATTCAGTAGATAAAGTCAATCCACTTGTTGGTAATATTTTTTCCAGATTGGATGAGCAAGATCACTGCATGGATCAGTTTGCCATAGCATTACAAACGCTCCTGCATTGCACGGCTCACCTGGAAACCCCCACGGAGGCTGTTCCAGTACAACCTGAGTCGCAGGCCGTCTCTGCTGCTGCACCAGTCTCTGTGCAGGCACACGCCTTGAGTATTACCTCTATAAGAGGTATGTCTGGTTCCGCTCCACTTCCCCAGCGATTTGGGGGTGATCCAGTTCAATGCAGAGAGTTTCTCAATCAGGTTGAGATATACTTCAAGATGCTGCCCCAGGCGTTTCCCACGGACAGAAGCAAAGTACGTTTTTATAATATCTTTGCTTTCTGAGAGCGCCTTGGCCTGGGCTAACCCTCTATGGGAGACGCAAAAACCTGTTGTCTTGAGTTACCCTGAGTTTGTGGCCTCCTTTAAAAGGGTATTTGACGTTCCCGCACGCTCTGCTTCTGCTGCCAAGTGCCTCATGTCCATCAAACAGAGTACGAGAACTGTTGCCGACTACGCCATTGAATTCCGTACTCTGGCAGCAGAGGTTACTTGGAACAATGAGGCCCTCGTGGCTGCTTTTTGTCATGGTCTCTCAGATTCCATCAAGGATGAGATAGCAGCCCGAGATATACCCACTGAGCTGGAGAACTTGATCTCGTTTGCCGTCCTCATTGACTCCAGACTCAGAGAAAGACTTTCTCTTAAGGAGAGTTTGCGGAAGCCTCCTGTACGTTTGCCTCCGAGCTTTGTAGTCCCACCCATGCCTCCCTCACCTCCCATGCCTCCTGGTATAGAGTCGGTCAGTGAAAATTAACCCATGCACCTGGGCTTCACGTGTCTCTCTGCGGATGAGAGAGCCTTTAGGAGGAGGGAGAGATTGTGCCTTTATTGTGGCCAGGCAGGTCACTTTTGAAGTCTTGTCCTACCCATCCAGGGAACCCCTGAACCTTGAGGTCCTGTCATGGACAGACCTTAGGTGGCGCTGTTTCGTCCCCAGTTCTCCAGAAGGATAAGCCACCGGTTTCGGTCACCCTTTCTTGGGCTGAGTCGTCCATCGAGATACAGGCTCTAATCGACTCTGGGGCTGCAGGCCTGTTCATTGATGCTGCATTTGTTTCGCAGCACTTGATTCCACTGCAGCTGCGTGATGCTCCACTTGCCCTTGAGGCTCTTTACTAGGGATGAGCTTCGTGTTCGAGTCGAACATACGTTCGACTCGAACATCGGCTGTTCGCCCGTTCGTTGCTGGCTCATGTTTGGCCAAGCATGCACTGTGACCCCGCATGCTTGGCCAATCACAGCGCCAGCAACGAGGAGAGCCATGATTGGCCACAGGCAGGATGCCTGTGGCCAATCATAGCTCAGGCTGTGTAGTACACGCACCACACTATATAAGGCCGCCAGCGCGGCGGCCTTGTGTAGTGTGTTGGCGTCTGAAGCAGTTAGTGGGTGTTCTGTGTACCTTCGACACAGTACACACCGATCGTTATCGGCCGATTTTCGATCTTGCTCTTCTGTAGTGGTTGTTGTCTGCATGCCCTGACCGCAGTATACACCGCTATATTCACCTCACCTATATAGCTAGTGATCTATCTTTTATAATAGAGCTTGCAGTCAGTAGTGTTAGGAGCTTGTGCGTGCTGTCTGCGTGCTCTGTACCCAGTACACACCGCTATATCCACCTACATAGCTCTTCTCTATTTGAGCCCACTTGCCATCTGCAGGAGTTATTGGAAGTTGTGTGTGCCTCCAGCACAGCACAGTATACATCTGTATATACCCCTTTATCTCTGGTGTTCTATAATAAAGGCATCTGCAGAAGTTAGTGGGTTTTTTGTGCCTCCAGCACAATATACACCTGTATCTACCCTTTATTGCTGTTCTCTAATAGAGCCATCTGCAGGGCTTAGTGGGTGTTGTGTGACTCCATTACAGTATACCCCTTTATCTCTGGTGTTCTATAATAAAGGCATCTGCAGGAGTTAGTGGGTGTTGTGTGCCTCCAGCACAATATACACTACCCAACTGCTGTTTTACCCAACTCCCTTCAGGCCATTACCATGTCTGGAAGGCCAGCAAGGAGAAGCAGACAGGTGCGAGCCGATAAAAGAGGGCAAGCAGGCTCTGTGTCTAGAGACAACAGTGCTGGTCGTGGACGCGGTGTATTGTCATCAGCACGTGGCCATGGGACACGCTTGTCCTTCTTTTCGGCAGCTGGACATGTTGAACCACAACATGCCAACGACTTGGTAGAGTGGATGACCAAGCCCTCTTCATCCTCCTCATCCTCTCACCCCCAGTCTCAGGGTACTAGCAAAGCAGCTGCCAACGCATCGTCTTCCCTCCTCTTAATGTCATCATCAGTGACTCCTTCCCTAGACCCACCACGTCCTCCTGAGGAGTCTCCTGAACTCTTTGAGCACAGTGTTGGGTACATGCTCCAGGAGGATGCCCAGTGTTTTGTAGCCTCTGATGATGACACTCAGCTAGAGGAAGGCAGTAGCGTGAATGCAGAGAGAGGGGATGCTCAAGAAGGACAGCAATCTGGCAGTCATGTTCCACAAGCTGCAGCATATTGCCAGATTTGCTACAGCGATGAAGAGGGAGGGGATGATGAGGGCACTGACTCCACGTGGGTGCCTGGTAGGAGAGAGGAGGAGGAGGAGGAGGCACAGGTCCAACAAGGCAGGATGCCCTCCGGGGGCCAGCTTAGGGGCAGCACACCGACTGAATCACACCGCAGAGCTCTGCCTGTGCAGGGCGCTGCCTCTGCGCGTTATTCTAAAAGTTCTTTGGTGTGGGCCTTTTTTGAGACGAGTGCATCAGATCGCACCGCTGCCATTTGCAACATATGTCTCAAGCGTATCTCGCGTGGCCAAAACATCAGCCGCTTGGGCACCACATGCTTGACCAGACATATGTTGACCTGCCATGCAGCTCGTTGGCAAGCGTACCTCAAAGACCCACACCAAAGAACAAAGCGGACCTCTCCTTGCTCCTCATCAGCTGGCATCTCCAACCCCACTAGACCTTCAGTCCTCTTTGAAACCTGCTCTGAGAGGAATGAAGGTGTAGAATTAGGTGTGTCACAGCCAAGTGCTTCCGGGCACTCTGCTAGCAGTACACCCACGTCCGATTATAGCAGGCAAATGTCCCTGCCCCAGCTGCTGGACCGGCGAAAGAAGTTCACTCCCAGCCATCCACATGCCCAGCGGTTGAATGCTAGCTTGGTTAAATTGCTAGCACTTCAACTGCTGCCTTTTCAGTTGGTAGACTCGGCCCCCTTCCGTGAGTTTGTACAATGTGTGGTTCCTCAGTGGCAGGTTCCCAAACGCCACTTTTTCTCACGGAAGGCGATTCTGGCTCTCTACCGGCATGTGGAAAGCAATGTCCTTGCCTTGCTGGACAGGGCGGTCAGTGGTAAGGTGCATATTACCGCTGACTCATGGTCCAGCAGGCATGGACAGGGACGTTACCTGTCTTTCACGGCCCATTGGGTCACTCTTCTGGCAGCTGGGAAGGATGCAGGACAAGGTGCAGTAGTGTTGGAGGTTGTTCCGCCACCATGCCTCCAAAATGCTACTATTGGTTGGGTCACACCTCTCTCCTCCATCCCCTCCTCTTCTTCTTCCTCCATGGCCTCTTCCAGTGCTCTGTCCTCAGAACCCGCGGTGCTCCGTAGGCGTTACAGGGGCTACGCAAGTACGCAGGCAAAACGATGCCATGCCGTGCTTGCGCTGGTTTGTTTGGGGGACAGGAGCCACACTGGGGCGGATGTTTTGTCAGCTCTGCAGGGGCAGGCCGAGAGGTGGTTGACGCCACGCCAGCTTAAGCCAGGAATGGTGGTTTGTGACAATGGCACCAACCTCCTCTCTGCCCTCCGACAGGGACAACTGACCCATGTGCCCTGTGTAGCTCACGTCCTTAACCTGGTGGTGCAGCGGTTCTTGGGCAGGTACCCCGGCTTACAGGATGTCCTGAAGCAGGCCAGGAAAGTCTGTGTGCATTTCCGCCGATCATTTAATGCCTGTGCTTGGCTGGCTGAGCTCCAAAAGGAGTTGAACCTGCCCAAGAACCGCCTTATATGTGACATGCCCACCAGGTGGAACTCAACGTTGGCCATGCTGCAGCGGCTGCACACGCAGCAGAGGGCCATCAATGAGTACCTGTGCGACTACGGAACCAGGACAGGGTCAGGGGAGCTCGGTTTTTTCTCACCACGCCAGTGGGGCATGATCAGGGATGCATGCACTGTCCTGTCACCGTTTGAGGAGACCACAAGGATGGTGAGCAGTGACAGTGCATGCATCAGTGACACTGTACCTCTTGTCCACCTCTTGGAGCATACGCTGCGTGGAATAATGGACAGGGCACTTGAGGCAGAACAGAGGCAGGAAGAGGAGGACTTCCTTGCCTCTCAAGGCCCCCTTTATCCAGACAGTATTCCTGCTGTGCCACCCATCACACAGGAAGAGGATGAGGAGGAGGAAGAGGAGGAGGAGGATGATTGTGTCAGCATGGAGGTGGAGCCTGGCACTCAGCAGCAGCAGTCTTGTAGGGATGATTTACAGTCCCAAGAAACACGTGGACTTGTAAGTGGCTGGGAGGAGGTAGCTGCGGATCATGTTGCCCTTAGTGACCCAGAGGACTCCGGACCGAATGCCTCAGCTAACCTACGCTGCATGACCTCCCTGATCCTGCAAAGCCTGCGGAAGGATCCTCGTATTCTTCGGATCAAGGAGAGGGACCATTACTGGCTGGCCACTCTCCTTGATCCACGGTACAAGGGTAAGGTTGCCGACCTTATCTTGCCATCGCAGAGGGAGCAGAGGATGAGACATCTCCGGGAAGCCTTGCAGAAAGGTCTGTGCAACGCGTTCCCAGAGACTGGGAGGTTACACACTCCTGGTCCTGGACAACGTGTTGCTGAGGCATCGGTCAGAAGGAGCGATGGAGAAGGTGGCCGTCTCACTGATGCTTTCAGACAATTTTTTAGTCTGCAGCCCCAAGGTATGATTGGTTCCAGCAACCATCGCCAGCGTCTGATTTACATGGTGCAGGAATACCTAGGGGCAAGGTCAGACTTGGACACCTTTCCCACCGAAAATCCTCTGGCTTACTGGGTCTTGAGGATGGATCACTGGCCAGAGCTTGCACAGTATGCAATTGAGCTACTGGCCTGTCCTGCATCCAGCGTTCTTTCGGAACGCACCTTCAGTGTTGCTGGTGGCTTTGTTACCGATCACAGGGTGCGCCTGTCCACCGAATCAGTTGATCGACTGACCTTCTTCAAGATAAATCATTCTTGGATCACCCACAGCTACCAAGCACCTGAAGCTGATGTAACCGAATAATTTTTTTGGAAATATCACATCCCTTCAAGACTGCCTATGCTGATGCTGAGTGACTGTTCTGTTATGTTGATTGTCTATCCTCTTCCTCCTCCGCTGATATGTTGGAAGAACATTTCTGGTTCTGGGTGATGCCATCAGCCCAATTTTTCTGCCCCTGTTTAACAGGGGCGTTTAATTACAATTTTTGATGCAATGCTTTGCAGCAGGGCTAATTCCTGCACTAAAACTAGAGTATATGGGAGAGGTTGCAGTGTGGTGGCACCAGTGCCTAAGGCCCAATTTTTCTGCCCCTGTTTAACAGGGACATGTAATTACAATTCTTGATATAATATTTCACAGGAGGGCTCGTTCCTGTGCCCACCCAGAGTAACTGTGAGGACTTATAGTGTTGTGGCACCAGCACCACAACCACCAAAGGTCAATTTTTCTACCACTGTTCAACAATGGCATGTAATTACAATTCTTGATATAATCGTTCACAGCAGGGTGCTCCAGCGCCCACCAAGAGTCACTTTGAGGGCTTACAATGTTGTGGCAAAACCAACACCTTGTTCCGCCATTTCTGCAGAGCATATAGGGCAGGCCCCTACTTTCAAACATCCAACTTACAAACATCTCCTACTTGCAAATGGAAGGAGACAACAGCAAGTGAGATGAAAAAAGATGGACGACAAAACAAATTATACAGGGGTGATAACCCTTCCCTATGTTTTCCAAAAAGCTTAAAAATAGTTTTTTTGACTGGAGCTACACTTTAAAAATGTACCAGTTGAAAAATTACAAACAGATTCAACTTAACACAACAAACCTACACAGTCCCTGTCTTGTTTGCACCGCCTGTATACTGCTGTTCTGAGTATATAGGGCCTGGGGGCCACACGCATTTCCTTTTTTTAATATGGGTACGGGGTTCCCCTTAATATGCGTACAAGACCCAAAGGGGCTGGTAATGGGCAGGGAGGGCTACTCATGCCATTTTTCTCAATGATTTTCAACCATATTGCAGGAACCAGATATAACATTAAAACCGCAAGCAGTTTTCAATGATGTTATTTCCGTTTAATGTCATTTTGTGCAGGGACTGTTCTAAACACGGGAAACACGTGGCACTTCACAGGCATACTACAAACACCCCCCAGGCACCATATTTAAAGGAATATTTCACTTTTTTTTTTCACTTTAATCGTCATTAAAATCAGTGCTCCCGCCAAAACGGCCATTTTTAAAAACATTTTAGGCATTGACCCATGTCCCCTGGGGCAGGAGCCAGGTCCCCAAACCCCTTTCAGGACAGTATCTTGCATATTAGCCGTTAAAATTAGCACTTTTAATTTCGAACGTTCAAGTCCCATAGACTTCAATGGGGTTCTAAAGTTCGTACAAATTTGGGGTCCGTTCGAAAGTTCTGGTGCGAACCGAACCGGGGGGGGTGTTCGGCTCATCCCTACTCTTGACGGGAGACCTTTACAGCCTGCCTATGTGACTCATGAGACGGTTCCATTTTCCATGGCCGTAGGGGCTCTTCACCATGAGATAATCCAATTCCAAGTTATTTCCTCACCCAGATTTCCGCTGGTTATTGGTTATCCTTGGTTACAGAGGCACAACCACTCTTTTGATTGGCTCCGTGCTGAGGTTCTCTCCTGGTCACCACTATGCAGTGAGACATGCTTCCTGAAGGTATCCAAGGTCCTGTGCACCTCTTCACTCCCCTCCCTGCCGGAGGAATTTTAGCAATGTCTTTGATAAAGGTCAAGCCGGTAGTTTGCCTCCACACCGGTCTTATGATTGCGCAATTGACTTTCAACCTGGTGCCATACCCCCTCGTGGCCGGGTTTACCCTTTGTCGGTCTTGGAGGATAAGGCCATGGAGGAGTATGTTGCTGACGCACTTTCTCGAGGTTTCTTCCACAAATCCTTGTCTCCTGCTGGTGCTGGTTTATTCTTTGTGAAGAAGAAGAGCGGTGAAGTGAGACCTTGTATAGATTATAGGGGTCTCAATAGTGTCACGATTAAGAATGCCTACCCGATTTCATTGATTACAGAGTTATTTGACTGTCTCAAGCGAGCAAAGGGTTTCACAAAGCTTGACTTGAGAGGGGCATACAATCTCATGCGCATTAGGGAGGGTGACGAGTGGAAAACTGCGTTTAATACCAGAACACGCCATTATGAATACCTAGTAATGCCTTTTGGCCTTTGTAACGCCCCAGAAGTTTTCCAGGAATTTATTAAACGATGTCCTCTGAGATTTGTTTAAGTTATGTGTGGTGGTTTATCTCGATGATATCCTCATATTTTCCAAGTCCCTGGAGAGTCACCACACAGATGTCTGTCGTGTGCTTCAGAAACTAAGAGGCAACAATCTCTATTGCAAACTGGAGAAGTGCGAGTGGCCTCGACCCGTGGGTTTATGTCCTCTGCAGCATTTCCTGGGTTTTGCCAACTTCTATCGGAAGTTTATTCGGAACTTCACGTCTCTGGTCAAGCCCCTGACTGATATGACCAGAAAGGACGGTAACCCACAGAGTTGGTCTCCAGAGTCCATTAAGGCCTTTGAGACTCTCAAGGCTGCCTTTGTTGGCACATCCCGATCCTACGTTGCCTTTTATCCTAGAAGTTGATGCTTCTGAGACTGGAGTTGGCGCCCTTCTGTCTCAACGTCCTAACTCTGAGAGTGCTATGCATCCGTGTGGCTACTTTTCCAAGAAATTGTCACCTGCTGAGTGCAATTATGAGATTGGTGACAGAGAGCTGTTGGCGATCATTTTAGCCCTGAAAGAATGGAGACATCTACTTGAAAGTACCACTGTGTCTGTTCTTAGCCCTTGTACACACGGTCGGACATTCCGACGGAAAATGTCCGATCGGACCATGTTGTCGGATAATCCGACCTGTGTGGGCTCCATCTGACTGTTTCCGTCGAAATATCCGGCGGACCAAGTTTTCCAGCTTGGCTATAAAATTTTCCGACAACATGATCCAATCGGACTTTGTCCGATCATGCGTAGAGAATTCCGATCGGACAAAGTGCCACACATGCTCAGATCAAATTCCTACACCAAAGCTATTGGCTACTAGCCTGAACGTAGTCCCATCGTAACGTAATAACATCATCACGTTCTGAACGATCGGATTTTCCAACAACTTTGTCCGACCGTGTGTATGCAACAGTTTCGGACAAAATCCGTCTGAAAAAATCAAACGGATTTGGTTGTCGGAATGTCCGACCGTGTGTACAAGGGCTAATTCTTACTGACCATAAGAATCTTACATTCTTGTCTGAGGCTAAGCGACTCTCTCCCAGAAGGGCACGATGGGCTCTTTTCTTGTCGAGCTTTAATTACATTGTCTCATTCTTACCCAGTACTAAGAATGTAAGGGCTGATGTCTTGTCACAACAATTTTCCTCCACTTCCAAGTCAGAGTCCGTTCCGGTTCCTATGATTCCTCCTGATCATATCTTGGCTACGGTTCGCACCAGTCTTACTTCTCCTTTGGGTGAAAAAATTCTTGCTGCTCAGGTCCATGCTCCTCCTGAGAAACCTTGTGACCGCTGCTTTGTCCCAGAGAGTCTCCGTACTGCTGTGCTCCAGACTTGCCATTCTCCCAAGGCAGCTGGCCATCCTGGGAAGAATCAACTCTTTTGGGCCATTTCCCAACAATTCTGGTGGCCTAGTCTATGGGCTGATGTTACTGCCTTCGTAGCTGCCTGTCCCATGTGTGCTCAGAGTAAGACTCCATGACACCTTCCAGTGGGCCTCCTACAACCCATACTCAATGGAGAGAGGCCCTGGACTCACCTGTCAATGGATTTCATTGTGGAGTGGCCTAACTCCCAAGGCAACACTGTTATCCTTATGGCGGTTGACTGGTTCTCAACGATGTATCATTGTATTCCACTTAAGAAGTTGCCTACCTCTAAGGAACTGGCTTCCATTTTTGCTCAGGAGATCTTTCGCTTACATGGGCTACCCAAGGTGATTGTCTCGGACAGGGGCAGTCAGTTTGTCTCCCGGTTCTGGCGAGCCTTTTGTGCACAGTTGGGAATCCAGCTTGCCTTCTCTTCCACGTATTACCCGCAGTCTAATGGGGCCGCAGAGCGAGCCAATCAGTCCTTGGAGCAATTCCTACGTTGCTATATTTCTGACCACCATAACAACTGGTCAGACCTATTACCATGGGCAGAGTTTTCTCACAACAGTGCCTTGAATTCTGCCTCCCGATTGTCTCCATTTATGGCGAATTATGGTTTCCAACCTTCCATGTTGCCTGACTCGTTTGTTCCCGCAGAGTATTCCTGCATCTCCATGGTCTTCGTTCCACTTGGGTACAAGTCCAGGAGGCTTTGCGTCATGGTAATGATAGGTACAGACTCCATGCTGAAGGAGACGCCTGCCTGCGCCTTCCTACCAGGTTGGGGACAGGGTCTGGCTGTAATCTCACACCTCCAGCTTCGTGTTCCCTCACTGAAATTTGCACCTCGGTTTATTGGGCTTTTCTGTATCCTTCACAAGAATAACCAAGTGGCTTGCGCGTTGGACCTTCCTCCTAGTATGCGCATCTCAAATGTGTTTCATGTCTCCTTATTGAAACCATTGGTCTGTAACCGATTTACCACCTCTGTGCCACTCTCTCACCCTATTCAGGTTGAGAACCATGAGGAGTATGAGTTAAAATCCATTGTTGACTCCCATAGGTTCCGTGGGCGCATACAGTACCTGGTGCATTGGAAGGGGTATGGTCCGGAAGAACTCTCCTGGGTTTCATCCTTGGATGTACATGTCCCTGTCCTCCTCCGCGAGTTCCATAGACTGTTGCCCCTCAAGCCCGGTGGCCCTCCGTGGGAGAGGGGTCATTGAGGAGGGGTTACTGTCAGGGCTGGCTTAACCCTTCCTTCTCTGGGCTGGCCGCTCAGCTGTCGACTAATTGCCAGCTCTCATCTCTCTCCACAGTTACCAGCTGTTCCTGATCATGCTTGTCTGACCTGCCTTCTTAAAGCTGTGCAGCTCACTTCACATCTGCCTTCGCCTTGGTCAGATCACAAGAAACCATCTCCTGCGGTTCTGTTTAAAGACTGGCTTGCTGACAGTCCTTCTGGCTCCTTATCCTGCTTGCTGTTGCTCTACTTGGATCCCTGACTTCTGGCTTGGCTGATTACACCGATCCGGTTATTGAACTCTGGCCTGGCTGACTACTCGATCCGGTTACTGGACTCTGGCTATGCCTTGACATCGCTTTTTCTATTTACTTTATTTTTATTTAATAAACAAGTGTGATTTAATTGTACTTCTGTCTTGGTCTGATTCATGGTTTCGGACAGGTGCCTAACAGTACAAACAGCCATGACCGAGCCTGTGGGAGAAG
This sequence comes from Lithobates pipiens, assembly GCF_037356315.1. NCBI lineage: Eukaryota > Metazoa > Chordata > Amphibia > Anura > Ranidae > Lithobates > Lithobates pipiens. The sequence continues at coordinate 584,989,557 of NW_027507758.1, read as the reverse complement.
CTTCTGCCATGAAGGAGATCTACTCACGTCTTGAAGTATACATCAGATTGGAAGAGCAGGTCCAACATCTTTCCGGTTCCAGTCCCACAGCTGCTGAACCTCCTTTGCTTCCTGCTCAACCTGCTTCCCAGCCTACAGTGGTGATGCTTCCACCAGAACCGATGATGCATATCCCAGAAAGATTCTCGGGGGGCCATTCTAAGTTCCGGGCTTTCCACAATGCCTGCTTGCTGTATTTTGCTCACCAACCCAGGACTTTATCATTGGAAGCTACCAAAGTGGGATTCATGATTTCCCTGTTGCAAGGGGAGCCTCAGACCTGGGCCCATTGTCTCAGCGCTCAGACTCAATCCCTTCCTTCCTTCTTTGAGGCAATGGCACAGCTCCACGAAGATCCCCAGTGAACCGCCACAGCTGAATCTGCTCTATCTGCGCTCCAGAAGGGTCGCAGGGCTGCCGAGGACTATGTTACAGATTTTAGACACTGGAGTGCAGACACCCAGTGGAACAATTCAGCTTTAAGACACCAGTTCCGCATGGGCCTTTCAGAGGCACTTAAAGATGAACTTGCCCGTGTTGGTACTCCGGATTCCCTGGAAGGTCTAATCACGCTTGCCACCCAAATTGACTGCCGGCTCCGGGAACACAGATCCGAAAGTTCCTCTTAACTCCTTTGCCTGGCTTGGATGACTACAAGGGTCCCGACTCCTGCTACCCGCTACCCACCTGCTCCACAAGTGGGTCCTGCCAACCCTGCTCCTGACACTGATGAGCCGATGCAGCTGGGACTTATGCGACCCACCTTGCCTCCGGAAGAACATGCTCATTGCCGGCACTTGAACTTGTGCCTCTACTGTGGTGGGTCCAGACATTATGTAAACAACTGCCCTGTTAAGACACATAAGTGCCTTTCATCTGTCTGCCAGTACTGTACCCTTGCCAGTCAATGCCACCCACATTGCTCTTCCTCTCTCACTTCCTCTCCATCAGCACCATCATTGACTCTGGAGCTTGCAGTTGTTTTGTTGGTGCCACCTTTGCCCGTCTACCTACCTTACTCCTTCAGAAAAAGACCCATTGACTATTCATTTTCCTGGCCGATGGTTCCAACATTAAATCGGGTCAGGTAACCCAGGAGACTCTGCCCTTGTTTGCCATCTCCCTTTCCCAGCACAAGGAACTGTTAACTCTCGATGTGATCTCAGCTCCCCCGTTTCCTGTGATCCTGGGCAAACCCTTGCTTCAGGCCCATAACCCCGCTATCAACTGGTCCACTGGGAAGGTGAAGTTTCAGTCCCCCTATTATCTGGGACATTGCTTGCATGAGACACACTTGTCCAGCCCGGTACACTTCTTTGCTTGGACTCTGATCAGGACTTATGCCAATCGGTGCCAGAGATGTACCACGAGTTCCTTGACGTCTTTAGCAAACGAGGGGTGGACTCCCTTCCGCCCCACCATCCCTACGATTGTCCCATCAAACTCCTTCCGGGAGCTGAGATTCCATTTGGATACATTTTCCCCTTATCAGAGAAAGAGCAGGAGGCTCTGAAAACCTATATCACTGAGAATTTGGAAAAAGGTTTCATCCGCCATTCTACCTCTCCAGCAGGCTACGGAATATTCTTTGTCACCTAGAAGGACCAGTAGCTCCGGCCCTGTGTGGATTACCGTGAATTGTACAAAATTACAGTCAAAAAACGCTACCCTCTGCCTCTGATACCAGAGCTCTTTCAGAAATTGAGATCAGCCACAATTTTTACCAAATTGGACTTGAGAGGGCCTACAAGTTGGTCCGCATACGGGCCGGGGATGAATGGAAGACAGCTTTCCGAACCCATTTTGGGCACTATGAATACCTAGTCATGCTCTTCGGTCTCTATAATGCCCCTGACACGTTTCAGTATCTCATAAACAATGTGTTTAGAGACTTTCTGGACAACTTTGTCATCGTTTGTCTGGATGACATTTTGATTTTCTCCAGATCACTTGAGCAACACCGGCGTCATGAAAAGGTCCACCCGTTGGTGGCGCTGTTGATCTTTTGGATTGCAGTACCAGTGTCCACCAGCGGGTGTCTTCTAACACCCAGGGCCTGTAATAAGAGGACCTACCTCTTGGTGGCACTATTGGATCCCTGGACTGTGGTACCGGCGCTCACCAGCGGGTGTACTCCGGCAGTGTGGAGCAGACAGCATCTGCTCCGATCAGCTGTTACGTGAGGGTAATCATCAGTAGTCTTATATATACCCGGCAAGCTCTAACATGCTTGGCCTTGGTATCGCTCTCTGTATGTGCCCTGACCGCTGAACCTGACCACTGACCACTGACCCCTGTATCTACCTGACCTGTCCCTTTCCAATCCTGAGCCCATCCATCCATCCTTACCCATCTACTGATTCCCCGGTGTATGACCTCGGCCTGGCTTTCATTGACGTCTCCGGTAGTTCCCATTTATTGTGTATATGTATATATATATATATATATATATATATATATATATATATATATATATATATATATATATATATATATATATATATATATTGTAATATTTGGGGGTTATTTTAGCTTAAAGGTAGAGCTTACCAGTGAGCTGGATCCACACCAGATGTCGTTTAAGGGCTCGTAGGCCCACTTTTATTAAAGAAAGAAAAGTCAGATAACAAAATAGTTGCCCACACAGGGGTTTCAGCTTTCCACAGCAGTAATGTATGTAGAACCAAAAATACCAAGCCACCTGGCTCTCTTTAGCAGCACTGCTGCTCAGACTTCTGCTGCAGCCCTCTTGGCTCTTTAACAGAGTTCCCGTACACCCAGTACCTCAGCACTCTTTAACAGCTTCTCTTTCAGCCCACAAGCTTGGACCCTCTGTCTACTCTGACAGACCGACCTGTGCAGACATGCACACTTCTTCTCCCTTACACGCCTGGACTCCTCGGGAGGGTGGAGCCCAGAACCATGGTGTTGGCTTTGTTTTAAGCCCAAGACCCACCTGTGCAATCATCCAGCCAGACTGCTGGCTGTTCCCAAAACCCGGTCCCAGGATTGGAGATTCCGAACTACCACATATCCCCCCCCTTTGTTTCGACCCAGAGGGCGGAACACCCAAGTTACTTTTGGCACCTCTGTGCCAGATACCATTTACAGAAGTACCCTCCTGTCCAACCTCGCTTCTCCTAACGGGGAACTCCACCCAATGCCTCCTTTGGTGTCTCCCTCTAAGCCTTACTGTCACTCTGCTATGAGCTTTGATGCGACCTTCCCAACTTTTCTTCCGAGTGAATTTCCATAAGCACTTCCTCTCCTGAAATCTTAATGGGTTCCCGTTGGTCTTCCTACCAACCCTTCTGCCTCCACGCTTCAGGTTCCCAGGTCTCCCCAAAACTTTCTCAGCAGTACTGTTCTGAGACTGTAGGGGGCCTATTTCTATAGTGTTTAGAATGGAAACCCACCTCTTATTTCTGGTACCTGACGCAGCAGTCACTAACTGATTACCAGGTTTACCTGTACCTTTGGACACCACATTATCATGTACCATTAACACATTATTTGGTTCATCATTGACAGACATATTCAAACCAACATTAGACCTCTCAATGTTGCACATGTCACCAATGCCTTTTTTTTCAAAATTTGCTAGGGCAGAGTCTGCAGAGGGCACACATACTGGAGGGCCGCCATCACCCACAGGAACCTCACAGGACGCCACCTCCCCTGGGTTCACCCACTCTGCAGGCAGCTGTCCTATCACTTGACCCGTTCTGATGCCATCTGTATTTTTATCCACCGGAACAGGCAAGCTCTGGTCTGATCCACATACAATTTTTATCACACTCCTTGTCCATTCCCCTGTCCTGGGGACCTTAATAGGTTTGTCACCTAAACCAACCACTGGACTGGGGACCCCAGTCTCTTTAACCACCTTTGTTTGAGCACTGGTCAGGATCTCTGCTGCTTTCAGGTTCACACTTGGCCCTTCCATCTCATGTGGTTTTTCTACCGGTGCAGTAAACGCGCCCTTAATCGATAACTGACCAGCACCACCCTGAACCATAGCAGCAGAAATGCTTCCCATCTGGCTGTTAGGAGGTGAATCCACAGACATTTTAGGCTTATTTACAACTTCTCCAAAGTCTGTCTCAAATATTTCTTCTGCACGTAATCCAGCAGCATACGTAGCAGCAACTTTTAACAAAATTAGCAAATTTAGGAATAAACCATTCCTGTCCCGTTTTACTTTGCTCTGTACAGCCTGCCATACAGTGCTCCACCTAGTGGTACTGCGCAGTACCAGCCCATCAGACTGTGGAGGAGACACACTAGTATAGATTGGCTGTACATCCCAAAGTTCAAGCATCTCTTTTAATGCTTCAGTTATAAACCAGGCCCTTGACTCCAGACCTAAGTCCTTCCTGGGGACTTTCATGACACTGGGGATGCAGACAGACTCACTTGCTGAGACTTGAAAAGTTGCGACGGTTAACAGAACCTCCTCCCGGCTGGAGGTAAACACAGCCTGGTGCTCCACCAGAGCGCTGCCAGGTGCTGGACTCATACCCAACTTCTCAGGCTCAGCATCAGTGAACTGCTCCAGAACATTACCAGTCACGTCACGTTGACACTCCATGTCAACCTCAGTTGTGTGGGTCACGGACAATGTCTCTGCTGTGCCCTTATTCGGTTCATCCTGCTCACCAGGGTTAACTCCTGCAGCAGCCACCGTGCCCCCATGTACAGGCTGTTCTGCAGCCCCTCCTGCTGGCCCAGCAGAAACTGTGTCCACCTTATCTTTGTGCATAAAAGCCTTATCTATCAGGGAGATAAGATTTTTGCTCCAACTATCCCAATCTGTTGTATGTGCGCTCCCTTCTGCGGTACTCCTCAGCACCGATCCATCTGCCCAAGGAGACACATAAGAACAGACTGGCTTAGTTGCAGACTCATAACACCAGTCATTGTAAATCATGTCAGACTGTGGTAGCACAGGTTGCAATACACCATATTCACCACCTTTCTCTGCTTGCATTTCATAAGCCTCACACACGTTTGCATTTTTCACAGGTTGTGTTAATCCACCATTTACCTCCACATTTTTAGTACTAGCAGTTTGCACCAACACATTACTATTACACGGTACAGTTCCATTCTGTCCCACCAGAGTGACATCGCAGTTGTCCAGGGCAACCTCTGACTCCAATACATGAAGTTCCCTGGGGATTCCTGTGGACAACTGTGCTGTCTTACCACCAGTTGCTACAGGCAACGGCCCATTTTTGATAACCCCAGGTTCTTTCAGAGCAAAAGTTTTCCCAACAGCAGCAAACTTTTCATTAACAGTAACACTTATAGCATTTTTAGCATTTGTAGGCTGTCCTAGCCCATGGTCAACTTGAGCCTGATAGTCATTAGACACAACACTTTTAGACATCAACACAGGTTCTATTTGGACTTTAACCCTTGCATTCCCACTATATAGGGAAAAGTCATTCTCAAGTGCACATTCAGTGGCCCCACTAACTGGGGTCACTCTCACATCATCATGGACAGTCTCGTAACCAGTCCTTTTATACATGAAATCAGCAGTTCCAGCCATCATTTCATTAAAGACAGTCTTACCCACCGCAGTAGTTGGTGTCACCATCTTCATTTGAGTACGTCGTCTTATGCACCAGTCCTCTGCTGCACTTTTACTGGCCAACACCTCCTGGTGGCCATGGGATGAAACCACAGCAGGCATCTCCCACCGTTTAGCACCCCCTGCAGGCACAACAGGAAACTTCTTGTTGCTAGGGGTGACTGAAAACATATTTTCACCGGAATCTGGGCCTACAGACAAAACTTTCTCAGCAACATTATCTCCAGCCGTATTCCACAACCTAGGGCAAGAAAACATGCCATGCCCCAGCTGGTCACATTCCAGGCATGGTACTGGACGATTTTTTCCAAAAGCGATTCTCTCCTGGCGATTTCCAGCTGGCCGGAATGCACAGGCCTCTTTGTGGGGACGCTGAACCAAACCTCTACTGCAGCTCCTTTCAGGCATAAATTTCACTCCGGTTGCCATGGGAGACCGCACTCTCCCAGCAGAACTTTGCTGGCTCTCTCCAACATGAAAAATTGGCTCCTCCTTAAGCTGCTTTCCACGATCCTTATTAGATATAGCCCATGGTACAGAGACAGCCCGACTGGCTTCCTCTGCGTTGCTATGGGAAACCACTCTCATCCTCAGCCTTTGATCAGCCTCTCTCCTTGCATATCGCATGGGCTTCTCTCTGCTGGATCCCATCTCATGCTGTGACACATTCACATCTTTCACAATAGCTGTGGTTTTAACTGCAGCAGCTTTGCCAGAGGCAACAACAGCCCTCTTCCAGTTATGGACATCCAGCGGCTTTCCCCTTGCACTGAGGGTTGGCTTCCTTTCCTCTGTAGCTTGGTCCAGTGCTGCTAAATGCCGCTTGCACCAATCCACTGCAGATTCAAATGCTGGTGGACTCTCCATAACAGCAGTCACCTGTGCACTCATTGCACCAGGGTTGCTAGGGACAACCCCAGCCATTTTTCTCCTTGATAAACTCTGATCAGGTATGTATGGGGCTCGTTCAGGCGGTAACAACCCCTCCAACCACAGAGCTCTGTCTCTCATTTCAGCAAACCTGGCTTCTTTTAAGAGCTTTGACCGCCCCATACTTAGAGACTCCAGAACAACTTTAAACAGTCCAGCAAAATGAAAGTGTCTCTTTTAAAGCAAGTTGCTTTTCTCTTCATGCAAGCTTTTCTCACCTGCACATTGCACACACTGATTATGCTGTCTCATGCACACAAACACAGTTCATAGCAAGAGAAAAAAAAAAATTTGACTTTTCATTCACAGGTACACCACCTGCAACACGCAATGCCTTTTGCCTGGCTGCACTTCCACACACAGCCAATAGTTCCTGACTTGAACTTACTGTAGAGCAAGGACCCGGATTCCACCGTCTTCTGCCCGCATTCGAACACCACTTGTAATATTTGGGGGTTATTTTAGCTTAAAAGGTAGAGCTTACCAGTGAGCTGGATCCACACCAGATGTCGTTTAAGGGCTCGTAGGCCCACTTTTATTAAAGAAAGAAAAGTCAGATAACAAAATAGTTGCCCACACAGGGGTTTCAGCTTTCCACAGCAGTAATGTATGTAGAACCAAAAATACCAAGCCACCTGGCTCTCTTTAGCAGCACTGCTGCTCAGACTTCTGCTGCAGCCCTCTTGGCTCTTTAACAGAGTTCCCGTACACCCAGTACCTCAGCACTCTTTAACAGCTTCTCTTTCAGCCCACAAGCTTGGACCCTCTGTCTACTCTGACAGACCGACCTGTGCAGACATGCACACTTCTTCTCCCTTACACGCCTGGACTCCTCGGGAGGGTGGAGCCCAGAACCATGGTGTTGGCTTTGTTTTAAGCCCAAGACCCACCTGTGCAATCATCCAGCCAGACTGCTGGCTGTTCCCAAAACCCGGTCCCAGGATTGGAGATTCCGAACTACCACAATATATATATATATTTCCTGCTGTTGTGGTTGGTAGTGCACTGTATGTTTTCACTTTCCTTTCCTTTTATTTATAATAAACACTTGTTATTTCACTCACATGCGTTCTGGGTTTCCTCTGTGCAGTCCACACAGTCTGGTCTAATAATTCCCTGACAGTATACCAAGGCCATCCCTGACCAGACGTGGCTGCATTGAGGAACCATCCTGACCTGTTAGTCGGCCAATATGGATTTCAATGAAATCTCGTATTATTCTCTGCTGGCAGAAGAGGATGGTGAATATTGTCGCCAGCTTCTAAAAGGGTGGACTAGTGACCAGCTGATGGAAACCATCCGATCAGCTCATTCCCTGGTGGATCAGGGCTACATGTCATTTGAGGATGTTCAGCCCTTAATCCAATTATGTGCAAAGCCAGCCCTGTCATGTTATCCCGAAGGAAGTGATGATTTTTCTCCCCCCTTCAATTTGGGCCAAGTTGAATCTCTGGTATGGTTGTTAGAGGATGATCCAGCCTATTTCATGGAATGTTATTCCTCTTGTCCACAGCAGGTGTTGTCTGATTGCATCTATTCAGTGCAATCTCTGGTTAGTCAGGCTGTGTGTGAATCAGTGTTTGTTCAACCTGTACTACAAGCATGGTCAGATCTCCTGCGTTTAGCCAAGCCACAACCTTCCAGCCCTGTCATTAATCACCTGCCTTCCCAAGTATCTATCTCCCCATTGCCTATGGCAACCTCAGCTATAGCCCAGTCTACTCCACTTCCTACCAAATACTATTATCCTGTCACCAAGTGTAGCACCTATCCTGCCTTCAATCCACCTGCCTCTTCTCCTCCACCTCTAACAGTCCCACAAAACCCTCCTCCTGCCACTGTTCCTTGGTCTTTCTTTTCTTACAGCCCTGCACCTACCTACAAAGCTGCAGTGGCTAAGTCAAAAAAGAAACGAAAGTTCTTTCCGACCCGCACAATCCTGCCAGTAACCCAACCCGCCTCCGCACCAACCAACCCAGTCCCAGCTACCCAGCCTGACGTCCCAGTTTCTGCTACCCAGCCTGACGTCCCAGTTTCTGCTACCCAGCCTGACGTCCCAGTTTCTGCTACCCAGCCTGACGTCCCAGTTTCTGCTGCCCAGCCTGACGTCCCAGTTTCTGCTACCCAGCCTGACGTCCCGGCTACCCAGCCTGACGTCCTGCTTCCTACCTTCCAGTCCAATGTGACAGCCTTCCAGTCTGATGTCCTGCTGCCTACCTTCCAGTCCAACGTGACAGCCTTCCAGTCTGATGTCCTGCTGCCTACCTTCCAGTCCAACATGACAGCCTTCCAGTCTGATGTCGTGCCGCCTGCCTTCCAGTCTGATGTCGTGCCGCCAGCCTTCCAGTCTGATGTCGTGCCGCCAGCCTTCCAGTCTGATGTCGTGCCGCCAGCCTTCCAGTCTGATGTCGTGCCGCCAGCCTTCCAGTCTGATGTCGTGCCAGCCTTCCAGTCTGATGTAATGCCAGCCTTCCAGTCTGATGTTCCAGCTTTCCAGTCTGATGTTCCAGCTTTCCAGTCTGATGTGCCAGCTTCCCAGTCTGATGTGCCAGCTTCCCAGTCTGATGTGCCGGCTTCCCAGTCTGATGCCCCTGCTTTCCAGCCTGATGTTCCAGCTTTCCAGCCTGATGTTCCAGCTTTCCAGCCTGACGTTCCAGCTTTCCAGTCTGACGTTCCAGCTTTCCAGTCTGACGTTCCAGCTTTCCAGTCTGACATTCCAGCTTTCCAGTCTGACGTTCCAGCTTTCGAGTCTGACGTTCCAGTTTTCCAGCCTGACGTTCCAGCTTTCCAGCCTGACGTTCCAGCTTTCCAGCCTGACGTTCCAGCTTTCCAGTCTGACGTTCCAGCTTTCCAGTCTGACGTTCCAGCTTTCCAGCCTGACGTTCCAGCTTTCCAGCCTGACGTTCCAGCTTTCCAGCCTGACGTTCCAGCTTGTCAGCCTGGTGCCCCTGCTTGTCAGCCTGATGTTTCAGCTTTCCAGCCTGATGTTTCAGCTTTCCAGCCTGATGTCTTTGCTTGTCAGCCTGATGTCTTTGCTTGCCAGCCTGATGTTCCGGCTTGCCAGCCTGATGTCTCTGCCTCCCAGTCTGATGTGCCGTATTTCCAGCCTGATGTGCCAGCTTCCCAGCCTGATGCTTGGATACTGGTGTTCCAGTCTGAAGTGCCCATGTCTCAGCCTGAAGTTTCGGTGTCCGCTACCCAGTCTGCGGAGTCGGTGCCCGCTGTCTGCCCGGATGTGCCCGCTGTCTGCCCGGATGTGCCCGCTGTCTGCCCGGGTGTGCCCGCTGTCCGATTTGAAGTGCCCGGTACCCAGCTTGACGTGCCCTCATCCATGGTGTGGTTTGAGGCCATTAACCTGGGACAATTACACCTAGTTGGAGCGTCCGGGGGCCGCTCCTTTGAGGGGGGGTACTGTCATGAAAAGGTCCACCCGTTGGTGGCGCTGTTGATCTTTTGGATTGCAGTACCAGTGTCCACCAGCGGGTGTCTTCTAACACCCAGGGCCTGTAATAAGAGGACCTACCTCTTGGTGGCACTATTGGATCCCTGGACTGTGGTACCGGCGCTCACCAGCGGGTGTACTCCGGCAGTGTGGAGCAGACAGCATTTTCTCCGATCAGCTGTTACGTGAGGGTAATCATCAGTAGTCTTATATATACCCGGCAAGCTCTAACATGCTTGGCCTTGGTATCGCTCTCTGTATGTGCCCTGACCGCTGAAAATGAACCTGAACCTGAACCTTGAACCCTGAACCCTGTATCTACCTGACCTGTCCCTTTCCAATCCTGAGCCCATCCATCCGTCCTTACCCATCTACTGATTCCCCGGTGTATGACCTCGGCCTGGCTTTCATTGATGTCTCCGGTAGTTCCCATTTATTGTGTATATATATATATATATATATATATATATATATGTGTGTATATATATATATATATATATATATATATATATATATATATATATATATATATGTATATATTTCCTGCTGTTGTGGTTGGTAGTGCACTGTGTTTTCACTTTCCTTTTATTTATAATAAACACTTGTTATTTCACTCACATGCGTTCTGGGTTTCCTCTGTGCAGTCCACACAGTCTGGTCTAATAATTACCTGACAACCGGGGGCATGTAGGCAGAGTGTTACTCCGTCTCCGTCAGCACGGACTGTATGCCAAAGCTGAGAAATGTAAATTTGAGCAGAAAGACATTCAATTCCTCGGACTCAAGATCTCCCCAGCAGGCATCAGAATGGACCCGCAGAAAGTATCTGCTGTTCTGGACTGGCCGGCACCCATGGACAAAAAGGGAATACAATGTTTTTTAGGCTTTGCAAACTTCTACAGAAAGTTTATTAAGGGATTCTCTGCCATAATCACCCCCATCACTCAGCTGACAAAGCAGAATGTACGTTTACATTGGGGCCCAGAGGCCCAGGAAGCCTTTAAAAAGCTCAAAGGACTGTTTACCTCTGCTCCCATTCTTAGCCACCCTGATCCATCTCTGCCTTACATCCTTGAAGTTGATGCTTCTGAAGTAGCGGTGGGAGCAGTTGTGTCTCAACCTCAAGGCAGGCATCCTGTGTTAATCTACACTGACCACAAGAACCTCGAATATTTAAGAACTGCCAAGCGTCTGAAGCCCCGGCAGGCCCGTTGGGCCCTGTTCTTCTCTTGATCCTGCTTTCACATCATGTATCATCCTGGGTCGAAGAATGTGAAACCAGACACGCTCTCGTGCATGTATGACTGCTCCAAAGACTCTGCTGCCCCGGATACCATTCTACCTGCGAGCAACTTTTTACTCGTGCAACCCGACCTGCTGTCTCAGATCAGAGAGGCATCTTTGAACTCGCCCATTCCTCCAGGAATTATCTTGACAACCAGGGAGGGCCTTTTGTGGAAGGACAGTCAAGTCTTTGTTCCTGAAAGTATCCAAGTAAGAGTCCTAGCCCTTCTGCACGACCATCCATTAGCAGGGCATTTTGGGGCTCGCAAGACTTTGGAACTTGTGCAACATACTTTCTGGTGGCCTGGCTTAAAATAATTTTGCAAGAAGTACGTCAGCTCTTGCCCTGTATGCATACGAAGTAAGGCAACTTGGAACTGGGCCTGGGGACTACTGAAGCCTCTTCCTGCACCTGATCGGCCCTGGAGAATGATCACCATGGACTTCATAGTCGAGCTTCCATGTTCCGAAGGTTGCACAGCCATTTTTGTAGTCGTGGATCGACTTTCCAAGATGGCCCATTTCCTACCGTTAAAGGGGACTACATCGGCATCAGAGACAGCCTGTATCTTTATCAAGGAAATCATTAGACTACAGGGGGTACCTGCTAATATAGTATCGGACGGGGGGGGGTCCAATTTACATCTCAATTCTGGAGGGCCCTGTGTGAGAGTTTGAAGATCGAGCTGGCCTTGTCATCTGCTTACCATCCCCAGACCAATGGGCAGACAGAGCGAAAACAAACCAGACCCTTGAACAGTACATCAGATGTTTTACGTCCTTTGTACAGGATGATTGGGTGTCTCTGCTGCCCCTAGCAGAATTTGCTTATAACAATGCCAGTCATTCAGTCACAGGACAGTCCCCGTTTTTTGCCAATTACGGGTTTCATTTATCATTTCTTGCTAACTTTCTTCCAGAAACTTCAGTTCAAGCAGTCCAGGACACGGTGACCTTCCTCAGTCGTAACAACCAGGTTTTGCAAGAAGCTATAACCAACGCCCAGGCAGACAGTAAGAAAGCCTTCATTTAGAAGAGAAGGGGAGAATTAGATCTTCAAATCTGGGATCAGGTATGGCTTTTTACTTCTAATCTCAAGTTAGCCTGTAAATCAAAAAAGCTTGCACCCAAGTTCTTGGGCCCCCCTCCCAGTGAAGAGGAAGACTAATGAAGTATCTTATGAATTGTCCTTGCCTGATTCAATGAAGGAACACCCAGTTTTTCATGTGTCTCTGCTAAAACCCTCGGTACCTGACTGCCTGAACCCGTCTTAGTTGACGGTAGTGAAGAAAATGAGGTGGAGGCCATTCTTGACTGTAGAAGACGGCAAGGGCAAAGACAGTTTCTGATAAAGTGGAAGGGCTGCGGCCCGGAGAGCAATTCTTGGGAGCCTGATAGTAACCTACATGCTGGAAGTTTAATTCGTACCTTTTTCTCTTCCCACCTTGAAAAGAAAGACTTGTTGAGCACCCGGAGGTTGCCCCTTGTTGGGGGGGGGGGGCAATGTCAGGGCTCTGCTCGCACTGTGCGGGCGAATCTGCATGCTCGCATGTGCACACGTGGCGCTAGGCAACCTAGACATCGACGCACGTGTGTGCTCCAGTGTGCACCTCAGGTGCACGCACATGCGCAACAGGCTCATGAACACGCTAGTGCGGTTTGACGCCAGTGGCCCTATTTAAAGGTGACAGCTGCACTTCTTCAGCACTGTTTGTCTGCAGCTTGTACCTGAGACTTCTGCTACCTGCCTGGCTGATTGCTATTACTGACCCGGCTTATGTCTGACCCAGCTGATCTCTCCTGCCCTGATCCCGGTCTGCCTGACTCTGTTTATGGACTTGCCTATCTTTGATGCTGAACCTTTGCTAGCCTGTGACCTTGCCTTTGCCTGACGTATCTGCCAGAATACCTAACCTGCTCCGACCCGGCCTATCTGACCATCCCTCTGCTTGTTCCAAGTGTGCCGCGTTCCATCCAGGATTCGCTGCCGCTGTTCCTGTGCCTTCTTACTCCCGGCTGTTGACCATCCACCTGCTCGGCCAGCCTCTGCAGTTCCAGCCATCCGGAGGACCATCTCTCCCGTCTGCACCAGCCGCTGCATCCGGCTCAGACACTCCTACCCCGCTGCGCTCACGGAACCACTGTCTCCACTCCAGTGGGCCCTGAACCAGAGTCATAAAATAAGTCTTCTTCCACTAAGTCAGGCTCACCAACAAGGTACCTAACAACTTTCTTCGGATCATCAAACATTTGGGAAAGGGCGTCCGGTTTGGTATTTTTGGAGCCTGGCTGGCAGGTTATATGAAATGAAAACCTAGAGAATAACAATGCCCATTGTGCCTGGTGTGGTCTCAGACGTTTGGCAGCTCTCAAATACTTTAGGTTTTTGTGGTCCGTGTAGATGAGTATAGGGTGCGCTGCTCCTTCCAATAGGTACCTCCACTCCTCAAGGGCAAATTTAATGGCCAGAAGCTCCCGGTCCCCATTATAATTCTTCTCGGATGGGGTAAGTTTATGGGAGAAGAAGGCTATTGGGTGCATCAAGTCCTTGGGGCCCTGGCGTTGCGAGATGACAGCCCCAACCGCAGTCTCAGAAGCATCTACCTCAAGTAGATAAGGAAGAGTAGGATCAGGGAGACTCAGAATAGGGGCAGACGTAAAAAGTCCTTATAGGTTTGTGAAGGTGGCCTGCGCCTCGGGAGTCCAATGGAACCACACATTTTGCTTGGTCAGCTGCGTAATTGGGGCAATGGTGGCAGAGAATCCCTTGATGAACCTCCTTGCAGGCTTCATCCCTTGATGAAGCCTGCAAGGCCAATAAAGTGCTGCACCCCCTTTTTGTCCGAAGGTGCGGGCCAATCCAGAATGGCTGAAAATTTCTGTGGATCCATCTTGAATCCCTCTATTGAGATCACTAGGCCAAGGAACTGGATACTCTGTCGCTCGAATTCACACTTTTCTGGCTTTGCGTATAGTCCGTGTTGGTGGAGATGACAGTACATTCTTGACATGTTTCCGATGCTGCTCAAAAGATGAGGAAAAAATCAAAATATCATCCAGGTAGACAGCTACATAAATGTCCAGACAGTCTCCAAAAACATCATTAACTAGATTCTGGGAAGTAGCAGGGGCGTTACATAGTCCGAACGGCATTACTAGATACTCGTAATTGGGCGAACCTGGTGCGAAAAGCGGTCTTCCATTCATCCTCTGCACGGATGCGGACCAGGTTATACGCCCCCCGCAAGTCTAACTTGGTGAAGACAGAGGAAGTCCTGAGTCTTTGAAAAAGTTCAGGTACCAGGGACAGAGGGTACCGGGTTTTGAACGTGATTTTATTTAATTCCCGGTAATCAACACAGGGCCGAAGAGAATGATCCCTTTTCTCCACAAAAAAGATTCCTGCCCCTGCTGGAGAAGTGGAAGGGCAGATGAATCCCTTCTTGAGATTCTCATCAACATAGTCTTTTAGTACCCCAAGTTCTCGTTCAGATAAGGGAGAAATCCATCTGAAAGGAATTTCAGCACCGGGAAGAAGTCCAATCGGACAATCATATGGACGATGAGGCGGGAGAACTTCAGCCCCTCGTTTGCTGAAGATGTCCAAGTACTCATGGTACTGTTCGGGCACAGCAGAACGTACCTCTGGATCTGGTTCCAGGCAACGCAGAGGGCCAGAGGTGCTGGGACAGGAAGGCAGGCAGTGATGCAGGCAGTAAGGTGACTGAAACTTGATGCTTCCAGTTTCCCAATTGATCTGTGAATTGTGTGCCTGAAGCCAAGGAAAGCTTAAGATGACTGGAAACATGCGAGAGTCAATGGCATCCAAACTTAATAGTTCCCTATGCTCCATGGAGGTGATTACAGGCAGAGGAGGGGTTTCTTGGGTCACTACTCCGGACTTGATATGGGACCCATCTGCCAGGAAGATGGAAAGTCCCTGGGTCTTGGGTTGGAGTGGGATGTGTTGTTGTGCTGAAAAGTCTAAATTGATGAAACAACTACAAGCCCCTGAATCAATTATCGCAGTCAGAGGCGGCTCTTTAATTAGGCAAATTAGGCGATTGCCTTAGGCCTCGCCCACAGAAAGGGCCTCGCCATCGAACGATTGCCTAATTTGCCTCTGAGGTGTTGTGCTGCACTGTCTGCTGCTGTGTGGAGTGTGGGACAGTCTCTCAAACGGCGGGGTGAGCGGGCGGCGGGCGCGCTGCACACAGCTGCAGACAGAGTGAGCTCCGCGGCGGTGGACGAGGGGGGTGATAAGAGTATGTCTGTGTAATATGCATGGCTTAGGCTGCCTGCGTGTCCAATAGCAGCAGCGTCGTCCTCCGAGTCCTAGCCCTTCCTTCCCCAAACGGCGGCCCCATTGCATGCCGGGAATTGTAGTTCTCCCACAGAGCACAGGCACATAGACTTCAACATGGCCGTCTGGTGCCTGTGCTCTGCAGAGACTACAACTCCCAGATTGCACTGCAGGGCAGAGCTAGAACATCATGTGTTGCTTCTCCAACTGAGTCCTGCTGCCTTTACCAATTTGTCACCAAGGCGAGGAGCAGGAGCAGGTACAGTTTATAACTATATATATATATATATATATATATATATATATATATATATATATATATATGAAAAACCTAACAACAATGCACCCCCACCAAATCTAAGAGTCCAAAGGCCATATTAACTCTGCATTGACAAGACAGTTTTATTTTCACACATTCTAAAAATAACTTTTCATCTGCTTTACTGAGGATGCTTTACAGTGGCTGCGTTTGATGGCACGGTGGCTGCAATTGATGGCACGGTGGCTGCAATTGATGGCACGGTGGCTGCAATTGATGGCACAGTGGCTGTGTTTAATGGCACAGTGGCTGCATTTGATGGGCACGGTGGCTGTGTTTGATGGCACAGTGGCTGCAATTGATGGGCACGGTGGCTGTGTTTGATGGCACAGTGGCTGCAATTGATGGCACAGTGGCTGCGTTTAATGGCACAGTGGCTGCAATTGAAGAGCACAGTGGCTGCATTTGATGGGCACTGTGGCTGTGTTTGATGGCACAGTGGCTGCAATCAATTGATGAGCACAGTGGCTGCGTTTGATGGCACAGTGGCTGCGTTTGATGGCACAGTGGCTGCGTTTGATGGCACAGTGGCTGCGTTTGGCACAGTGGCTGCGTTTGATGGGCACAGTGGCTGCATTTGATGGCGCAGTGACTGCATTTGATGGCGCAGTGACTGCATTTGATGGCGCAGTGACTGCATTTGATGGGCACAGTGGCTGAGTTTGATGGCACGGTGGCTGCAATTGATGGGCACAGTGGCTGCGTTTGATGGGCACAGTGGCTGCATTTGATGGGCACAGTGGCTGCATTTGATGGCGCAGTGACTGCATTTGATGGCGCAGTGACTGCATTTGATGGGCACAGTGGCTGAGTTTGATGGCACGGTGGCTGCAATTGATGGGCACAGTGGCTGCGTTTGATGGCACAGTGGCTGCTTTTTATGGCACGGTGGCTGCGTTTGATGGCACGGTGGCTGCGTTTGATGGCACGGTGGCTGCGTTTGATGGCACAGTGGCTGCGTTTGATGGCACAGTGGCTGCGATTAATGGCACGGTGGCTGCTTTTGATGGCACAGTGGCTCCTGTATCATTGTCCGCCCACAGTCTCTGACCATTTCCTGTATCATTGTCCGCACACAGTCTCTGACCATCTCCTGTATCATTGTCCGCACACAGTCTCTGACCATCTCCTGAATCTTTGTGGCATGATTGTCTGTCAGCACTCTGTCAGTGGATCCAACTTTTCATACCGTGTTAGCCAGGTAAGAGTTTGCTTGTCATTACCATAATAAAACCGTCTCCTGTATCATTGTCTCTGCAAGTCTCTGACCGTCTCCTGTATCATTGTCCACACACAGTCTCTGACCGTCTCCTGTATTATTGTCTGTACACAGTCTCTGACCGTCTCCTGTATTATTGTCTGTACACAGTCTCTGACCGTCTCCTGTATCATTGTCTCTGACCGCCTCCTGTATCATTGTCCACACACAGTCTCTGACCATCTCCTGTATCATTGTATCTGCAAGTCTCTGACCGTCTCCTGTATCATTGTCCACACACAGTCTCTGACCGTCTCCTGTATCATTGTCCACACACAGTCTCTGACCGTCTCCTGTATCATTGTCCACACACAGTCTCTGACCGTCTCCTGTATTATTGTTCACACAGTCTCTGACCGTCTCCTGTATCATTGTCCACACACAGTCTCTGACCATTTCCTGTATCATTGTCCGCACACAGTCTCTGACCATCTCCTGCATCTTTGTGGCATGATTGTCTGTCAGCACCCTGTCAGTGGCTTCAACTTTTCATACCGTGTTAGCCAGGTAAGAGTTTGCTTGTCATTACCATAATAAAACCGTCTCCTGTATCATTGTCTCTGACCGTCTCCTGTATCATTGTCCACACACAGTCTCTGACCGTCTCCTGTATCATTGTCCACACACAGTCTCTGACCATCTCCTGTATCATTGTCCACACACAGTCTCTGACCATCTCCTGTATCATTGTCCACACACAGTCTCTGGCCATCTCCTGTATCATTGTCCACACACAGTCTCTGGCCATCTCCTGTATCATTGTCCACACACAGTCTCTGGCCATCTCCTGTATCATTGTCCACACACAGTCTCTGACCATCTCCTGATTCATTGTCCGCACACAGTCTCTGACCATCTCCTGTATAATTTTCCGCAGTCTATGACCATCTCCTGCATGATTGTCTGTCAGCACCCTGTCAGTGGCTCCAACGTTTGATACCATGTTAGCCAGGTAAGAGTTTGCTTGTCATTACCATAATAAAACCATCTCCTGTATCATTGTCCACACAGTCTCTGACCATTGCCTGTATCATTGTCTGCACAGTCTCTGACCGTCTCCTGTATAATTGTCTGCATAGACTCTGACCGTCTCCTGTATAATTGTCTGCATAGACTCTGACCGTCTCCTGTATTATTGTCTGTACACAGTCTCTGACCATCGCTTGTATTATGGATGTGAGGTCGGTGACTGTCCTTTAGCTGGGTTGGACTGTCCCTTAGCTGGGCTGTCTCTTATCTGGGACTGTCCCTTAGCTGGATTGGATGGGTTGGACTATGTCCCTCAGCTGGGTTGGACTATGACTATATCCCTCAGCTGGGACTGCTCCTTAGCTGGATTGGACTGTCCCTTAGGTGGATTGGATTGTCGCAGTCCCATAGCTGAATTGGACTGTCACACTCCTATAGCTGGATTGGGCTGTCTCTCAGCTGTATTAGGCTGTCCCTTAGCTGGGTCGAACTGTCTCTTAAATAGATTGGAATGTCACAGTCCCATAGCTGGATTGGCCTGTCCCTCATCTGATTGGCCTGTCCCTCATCTGATTGGACTGTCCCTCAGCTGGATTGGACTGTCCCTTAGCTGGGTCGGACTGTCCCTTATATGGGACTGTCCCTTAGCTGGTTTGGACTGTCTTCACTAAAAGAAGAAATTTTGTCATATGAGTTTGTTCTGTCATTAATTGTATGGTATGAGATTTTAGTAAAAATCAACCTTATCAGCAAGGTGTGGCAAAAGGATTATCTGCCTTAGCAGTTTTGTCCATTGAACTTGATCTGGCTTCAAAATTAAATTATTCATCTGTGATAGATGAATTTACAACTGCCAAATGTAGGCGACTGTTTTGAAACTTCTGATATTGAAACATTAAAAAAATGTACTACTGTTAAAACTTCCCGGGGGTTTGTGTATGAGCCCCAACTATAGTTAGCACATATATTGTGGTATTGTATATTGAAACAAAGGTTTTTTTTGTTTGTTTTTGTTTTGATTGGCTTTCAGTAAGTGCCTGAGAAAGGACCCTGGTATAAGTCTAATCTAATAGGGTACTCTTACACCAGGCTGTTTTCCTGCAGGCACCCTAAACAGACACCTGTTCAGAATTGACAGTCATTTGTTGGAGCAGCACCATGGTAGTTGCAGATCAAACAGAAGCAGCTTCTTTGGCTACACAGGATAGCAGGACTTAATTTTCTGACTAAAGTTCCAATTTAAGTTTTTTTTTTTTATTGATGTTTTGCTAAAGAATACAAGAAACGGAGTTATTTTGTTACTTGAAAAATATTGCACTTTATACCTATTATGTTCCATGCACTACTGAGCAAATATTCAAAGTTACATATTTATATGTTTTTATGTTTTACATTTTTGTAAAAAAATCACTTGTTGCATTAAACAGGTTATGTTTTAGAATATGTTGTAAAATTACTTTTTTTTTGTTTTATACTTTGTTGACAAATTAATTTCACATTTATGAGACAGCACAAAGGATAATGAGTAGGCAGCTGCACAATTTGATCTATATCTGTGTGCGTGTAACATATATACCCACCCACCCTATGTTTAATGATATTTGATTAAAGAATAATTGGCTAGAGAAATTTATAGAAACTGTGAATTCATAGTTCATAGGATTTAAAGTAGAGGGCCACCCTGAAAAAAAAAAAATATTAAAAATCAAAAAATAATCTAAAAAAAAATAAATGAAAAAAATTATTATTTTTTACTTACCAGAAATGCCTGTTACTAGGCACATAATCCTAATCTTTCTCTTCCTCCTCCGCGGAGATCTTCTGTCTTCTCTCCTCCGTGTGGCGTCTTCTGGGTAATGGGTCGCGCTGTGTTCTGGGAACTGTGTGTTCCAGAACACAGCGCGTGACTCGCGCATGCGCAGTAGGAAACGGGCAGTGAAGTCGTAAGGCTCCACTGCCTGTTTCCCTTACAAGGAATGGCGGCGCTGGGACCCGAGAGCCGAGGGACGGGTCGGCCTCGGGCGGCCGACATCACGGGCGCCCTGGACAGGTAAGTGGGCTGATTAAGTCAGCAGCTGCAGTGTTTGCAGCTGCTGACTTTTTTTTTATTTTTTTTTAAACGGTCCTCCGCTTTAAGTTAATATATGCATTCATACAGTTAATTTTTATAATTTTTATAATATTTTTCCCATTATGGGCGTGAGTGGGGCCTCATGTCTACGTTTTGCCTAAGGCCTCACAAAGTCCAGAGCCGCCTCTGATTGCAGTCACTGGTATTGTCCTTCCTGACAACTGGAACGAGATAGATAGAGCCAGGTGAGTGGCACTGGTAGAGGGAGGGGAATGGTTGGGAGAAGAGGTAGCCAGAACCTTACGCAATTTAGCAGGACAAGAAGAGACATAATGGACAGCTTCCCCACAATACGGGCACCAGTAATTCTGTTGCCGACTAAGTCATTCTTGGGCGGACAGGGAGTGCTTAATCAGTCCAAGTTGCTTTGGTGTAGCAGAAACAAAAGTCTGGTTAAGAGGCAAAGTCTTAGCCGAAGCTGGACTGGCACTGATAGGATACTCAGGAGATGGCATCCGGGGTAGCACCCAAGCTGGGCGGAGCTGCTGAGTAGATCTTTCGGTTTTGCACCGAAAGGTCAAGGCGGAACTGATGTCAGAGCGCTGCCTCGTTCCAATGGGTATCTGCGCTCCAGCGTCTGAAATCGATCACATAGTCCTTGACCACTCGGTGGCCTTGCTGGAGCATGTGGAGGGCAGCCTCGGCAGTAGAAATCAGTTGAAGGTCATCATGGAGTCGGGCCATAGCATCATTAACCACTTCAGCCCCGGACCAATTGTGAGCCTGAGGACCAGAGGTTTACAATTTCACACTGCACTGCTTTAACTGGTAATTGCGCGGTCATGCAATGTTGTATCCAAACGAAATTTGTGTCCTTTTCTTCCCACAAATAGAGCTTTCTTTTGATGGTATTTGATTGCTTCTGCGATATTTATTTTTTACGATATAAAAGGAAAAAGACTGAAATTTTTTAAAAAAAATATATTTTCTACATTTTGTTATAAGAAAAATCAAATGAACTAAATTTTAGTCATACATTTAGGCCAAAATGTATTCAGCCACATGTCTTTAGTAAAAAAAATGTCAATAAGCGTATATTTATTGGTTTGCGCAAAAGTTATAGCGTCTACAAACTAGAGTACATTTTCTGAAATTTACAGCTGCTTTTAATTTATGACTGCCTATCTCATTTCTTGAGGTGCTAAAATGGCAGGGCAGTACAACCCCCCCCCCAAATGACACCATTTTGGAAAGTAGACACCCCAAGGAAATTTCTGAGGGGCATGTTGAGCCCATTGAATATTTTTTTTGTCCCAAGTGATTGAATAATGACAAAAAAAAAAGAAAAAAAGTTTACAAAAAGTTGTCACTAAATGATATATTGCTCACACATGCCATAGTTATATGTGGAATTGCACCCCAAAATATATTCTGCTGCTTCTCCTGAGTACAGGGATACCACATATGTGGGACTATTTGGGAGTACGGCACCCCGAAAACCAATCACCGCCTTCAGGATTTCTAAGGGTGCAAATTTTTGATTTCACTCCTCACTACCTATCACAGTTTCGAAGGCCATAAAATGCCAAAATAACACAAACCCCCCCAAATGACCCCATTTTGGAAAGTAGACACCCCAAGAAAATTGTAGAGAGGCATGTTGAGCCCATTGAATATTTTTTTTTTGTCTCAAGTGATTGAATAATGACAAAAAAAAAAAAAAAAAAGCTTACAAAAAGTTGTCACTAAATGATATATTGCTCACACATGCCATAGTTATATGTAGAATTGCACCCCAAAATATATTCTGCTGCTTCTCCTGAGTACGGGGATACACCATATGTGGGACTTTTTGGGAGCCTAGCCGTGTACGGGACCCCGAAAACCAATCACTGCCTTCAGGATTTCTAAGGGTGCAAATTTTTGATTTCACTCTTCACTACCTATCACAGTTTCGAAGGCCATAAAATGCCAAAATAGCACAAAACCCCCCCAAATGACCCCATTTTGCAAAGTAGACACCCCAAGCTATTTACTGAGAGGCATGTTGAGTCAAAGAAATATTTTATATTTTGCCACAAGTTGCAGGAATATTACTTTTTTTTTTTTTGCACAAAGTTCTCACTAAATTATATATTGCTCACACATGCTATGGGCATAAGTGAAATTACACCCCAAAATAAATTCTGCTGCTTCTCCCGAGTACGGGGATACCACATGTGGGGGACTTTTTGGGGGTAGGGCTTATATTGCAGCCATCACTGACAATCACGCTAGGTCTTATTTTCGGGGAAACAGGGTAGCTACCTAGCGGCACCAGTGACACTAATGCAGCGATCAGAAAAACGATCGCTTAGTGACACCGTCAAAAGGGAGTGAAAGGGTTAACTAGGGGCAATCAGGGGGTTAAAACCATTATTGGGTAGTATATCGGGGTACCTAGTGCTATAAAAACCTGTCGGTGAATCTAAAAAAATAACTAGCTACCTAGCGGCACCAGTGACACTAATGCAGCGATCAGAAAAACTTAGTGACACTGGCAAAAGGGGGTGAAAGGGTTAACTCTAGGGGCAATCAAGGGGTTAAAACTTTATTGGGGGGTAGGGGGCTACCCTGGACCTAACACTAACTGCCCTGACAGTTTTTACTTTTACAACTGACACTAAATGCAGTGATCACTGCAATCAGTGACACTGACTGGGAGGGGGGGGGGGGGCGGGGGGTGATGGGGGGGGGGATTTGTGTGCCTACGTGTCAGTGTAGTGTTTGGTGCACTTACTTTCTGTGTTCTCCTCGCAGTCCGGTCAAAAAGACTGCCCCGAGGAGAATGACATCACTTCCTCCCTGCCTGTGTTTACAATACACAGCGGGGGAAGCTTCTCATTCGCCAGGAGCGATCGAGAGGGGATGGCCAGAAACCAACGGCCATCCTCTCATCACGGATCGCTCCCACTGCATCCAGCGGGAGGGGGTCCGATCGGACCCCTCACCTGCTGGAAGGCAAGCACGTACATGTACGTGCTTGTGCCTGTACATGCCATTCTGCTGATGTACATTGCCATGCGGCGGTCCTTAAGTAGTTAAAGGATGATAGAGAGTCCAGAACTTCATGGCGGATTTCAAGTAGGTGGTGAGCCCAGGCCTGAGGCTCCCCCTGCAGTAGAGCGATAACAAAACCCACTTTGGTGACTTGGGATGAAAAAGTCCAAGGTAGCAATGAAAAATAAAGTTCACATGCGTTGCGAAATACGCAAAATTTGCTTCGGTTCACAGAGAAACTCTCCGGAACAGGCACCCTAGGCTCAGGAGATTGTATCATTCCAGAGGAGGATGTTGGGATCGAAGGTAGGTCCGAGGTGGCCTGGTCTTGTATCTGTTTATCCGTTCAGATGAAGCTGTCCTGTAGAGACCTCACGACTTGATTGAGGGCTGTTAGGTGTTGACTGATATTGTCCATAGGCGAGGTCCCTCCTGCAGGCTCAGGCATGGCGGTTTGATACTGTAACGTACCTCGTATGTTAGCCTGACGTGCGGAGGGAAACCTTCTGTACCAACCCGGCTCGGAGACCACTGGAGTGGAGACAGTGGTGGTAAGAGCACAGTGAGGTAAAGGTGCCTGTTTAGTCCTCACTGCTTGGAGCCGGGTCAAACACAGGAACGGGGTACTGGCACAGAGTCAGGAACACAGGTAACAGGAGCAGATCAAACCGCAAGGGGCGGCATTCTGGGAGCGTCTTTTATAGACTGTTGGGCGCCAATGTGCACCAATGTACGCTCCTGCACGTACGCCTGCGCGAATTCCGCAATTCGCGAGTGTTCGCATCTGTGCGCAAAGTCTGTGATTCGCGAGTGCGCTCATCTATGCGCAAAGTCTGTGGTTCGCGCGTGCGCATAGGCGCACGTCTTCTGGAATGGGCAGTGCGTCCCTGACAGCAATCACGAGATTGCAGACGAGGCGCTTCATTTGCAGGATTTTTGCCCGCTTTGTGGCGCATTCCGTTGCACCGATGCTACGGGCGGGTGCTTTGTTCTTCAAGTTAAGATGTTACTTCTGATTTCTCTGGGAAACCGGAAGTGACGTCAGAAGTTCCGTGGAACACACAACCCGAGCGGAGCTGGTAAGTAAGGCTGCAAAATAGGTGAACTGTGAGCGCCATGCTTGGAGCTCGCAGTCGACTCAGCTGTGTTAAGAAAGCTAATGACTATTTGATTTCCTAAGACTGAACCGCCTCTCCGCCACTCAGGTGCTCGGGTCTGTTACCTGTCACCTGATTGGCTGAAATGACAGGCACCGCTATTGGATGCCCATCAGGAGGCAGGAGACGCACGAAGGACCTCGCTTGTTGCCATCCCTGCTGCCCCACAGACACAGGGTAAGTGCTGGGCAGACGTTGAGTGGCCAGGGGGCACGCTGGCAGCAGTTAATGGGCACACTGGCAGCATTTAATGGGCACACTGGCAGCATTTTATGGATACACTGGCAGCATATGATGGGCAGTTGGGAATACTGGCAGCATATGATGGGTACACTGGCAGCATTTAATGGGCACACTGGCAGCATATGATGGGCAGTTGGGCACACTGGCAGCATTTGATGGGCACACTGGCAGCATTTGATGGGCAGTTAGGCACATTGGCAGCATTTGATGGGCACACTGGCAGCGTTTGGCAGTGGCTGCACTTGATGGCACAATGAGGCTGCAATTGATGTTTTTTTTTTTTTTCAGTTTGCTTGTGCCCCCCAAAAAAATTCTGAGCACCAGCCGCCACTGCCTTTAAATGACTTAGAACAGTTGATGCAACTTTACTTGAACATTCTGCACTCAGTCCAACATGAACAGTACAATGCTACATTTCCTAAATAGCTCAACTAGGCGACCCAGGCATACCTCAGCAAGGTCACAGTCCATAAATGGATTGGTGGTTCTCTGGATTCCTGATGCCTTCCGTCAGACTGCTTGGCACCACAGTGCCCCCTTTGGTGCTCCACAACAATCACGGCATCTTTCTGAGCAGGCCAAAGCTTTCCCCTTATTTATAGTACAGAGGATAAGTTAAGTCTGAAAAGTCAGGGAACAGAGGTGCAGAACATTAACCCCTTCCCTAGCCAGGCCAGCCTAACTAAAATACTTCCACATGGATTTCACACTTTTTACTAATAGATTTTGACTGACGTCTGCTGGACTTGTAACATTAAAAAAGATATATATCCTTAGGTATAGATTGATACCTTTATTCTCTTATGCTGCATACACACGATCGGTTTTCCCGGCAGAATAAACCCCAAAGGTTTTTCCGACAGAGTTCCGACGGAGCTCTGCTGAAACTGTCGCGCGTACACACGATCACACCAAATTCCGACCGTTTAGAATGTTTTACAACATTTACAACATGTTCGACAGGACTAGAAAAAGGAAGTTCAATAGTCAGTGGCCAACATTGTCTGTTCGGGCGTTCGTGGAATTCTGAACATTATGGGCCGTTTGCGCCAAATTCAAGCGCCGCGTCACGGCCCATAATTCACTGCGACACCCATGATTAAGTCCTATGACGAAACATGTCGGGGGTGTGGCTATCTGGCAACTATCTTTGATGTACTGAGCACTGCAACTGAGGTGGAAGGAGGTGTTGAACACGAGGGACAGAATTAGAAGGTTGTGGCGCCGGATTCAAACTGTAAGCTCAGCTGTAAGGTACCAAACAGCAGAAGGAAGGGTGAGAGACAGTTTTTATGCTGCCAACCTAACTAGTACCCACTGTGACCACCAATGCCTGAGTAGAGTGCGCTGTTGCTGAGGATTGAAGTGATTTGATGTGATCTTTGAAGTGCTTTCTTTCATTTGTGTTCATGTGAGTGCATTAACGAGTGGATTTTAAATTATTATTTTTTTTTAAATGTATATTTATTGAGAAAAAGTTTTCATTTGCAGAACAAAAGTAATTATGCTTCCGATACATACAAACAAAATTAACATTGCAAATGTAACAGCAAAAACCGCCGCAGGCGGGATATCAAATGTTGGTATCTTGATATATAACATTGGGGGGAAAGGAAAAAGGATACACCACAGATTCGCAAACAAAGATGCATAATTAAACCAAATGCCGTAATTTATATAGGGGACGCAGGGATAGGATCCCGGGAGTAAGCCATGGGAAGGCTTTCCTGAGGGTTCATATCTACACATCAGATTGTTGCCTCAGGGTTTAGTATGGAGTTGTCCCATCTATCCCATATTTTAGAAAATTTAGGTAGGGAGTCCTGTACCAAGGCAGTCATATGTTCCATTCTGCGTATGTTTGCAATAGCGGAAATCAACTGTAAGTGAGTGGGCGGGGAGGAGGACAGCCAGAGAACAGGGATCACTCTCTTGGCGGCTAGAAGGATATATGCTGTCAGCTTCTTAGCGCTTTTAGATAGTGTCGCCACAGGCAAGCCCAGTAAATAATGCCTAGGGTCCAAAGGGATATCAAGCCCCAACACAGTGTGGAGCAGGGATTGGACCATAGACCAAAAGGGTACAATCAAAGGGCAACTCCAAAAAATGTGATAGTGAGTGCCCTCATGTCGTAGGCACCTCCAACACAGCTTAGATATAGAGGGGTCGTATTTGTGCAACATTTCAGGAGTTTTGTACCAGAACATCAGTATCTTATAAGCTGTCTCTCTCTGCTCCACACACCTAGAGACTTTGGAGGTAGACATCCAGATATCCTGCCATTGAGAGAGAGTTAAGGGAGTCTGTAAAATAGTGGCCCATCTCCTCATATAGAGGTGAGCTTCCGTGGTGGGGACGGTTGAATTATGAAGTATGCTATATATAGAGGATATTAGACCCTTCTGGCAAGGACCCTGGGAGCATAAGGTTTCAAAGGCATTAGGGTTGACCAAAGCCAGGTCAGGGGATCTGGAATGAAAATAGTGTTTGAATTGGAGATATGAGAAAATAAGTTGGTTCGGGATATCATATTTATTCTGAAGCTCTAGAAAGGATAGGAATTTATGGGATATCGGGTGTACCAAGTGGCGAAGTTGGAAGATACCCGAACTAAACCAAGGGAACATATTCTTCAGGGAGAGGCTATCTGGTAAGTCTGGGTTGAAAATAACATTCAACAGAGGTGAGCATGGAGAAGAGAGAGAGAACCTCCTATGACATTTTTTCCATATGGATAGAGTAAATAGCATCGGCCCAAGAAGTATGCGTCTAAGCTGAACCATAGAGGAGGGTAGATCTGACCACAGCATAGAGCAAGGGTGAACAGGACTGACAACGCTCATCTCTAGTTCCGACCATCTACTGGTAGCGGAATACGATGACCAGGAGATAGCCGGCAGAAGGTGAGTCGTATAAAAATACTTCACTATATCAGGAGCTCCCAACCTCCCATGGGACCGTGAAGCAAAGACCACAGTCTGGGCGATTCTGTGCATTTTATTTCCCCATATAAATTTGGTGAAGGCCCGTTGAATATTCCTAAGCTGAGGCATGGATATTGCAATTGGTAACGTTTCAAAGAGATATAAAAACTTAGGGAGTATGGCCATTTTTAATACATTAATCCTACCCATGAGGGATAAAGGGCAAGTTGACCAGCTTCGGAGCAGGCTATGCGTTTCCGCAATCAGAGAAACAAAGTTAGCTTCGTATAAGGAATTATATGTAGCGGTTAAATTAATGCCAAGGTACTTGAGGGAGACAGGGCACCAATGTTAGGGGAATTCATTCTTTAAAGAAGCTAGAAGTGGGGGAGGGATGTGAATGGGGAGCGCTTCAGTTTTAGTCGTGTTAACCCTATATCCCGAGAGTCTACTAAATGTATGCAGGAGTGTATGAAGTTTGGGAAGGGAGATGTGGGGTTTCGTCAAGGTGAGGAGGATGTCATCGGCAAAAAGAGACAACTTATATTCCTTCAATCTGAGGGAGATTCCGCTTATATCCGGGTCATCCCTTATAGCTGCGGCCAAGGGCTCAAGGCATAATATAAACAGCAAGGGGGAGAGGGGACATCCCTGTCTAGTACCATTACTATGCGTAAAGAGCGGGGACCTATAAGATGCCAGTTGGACCTGAGACGTGGGTAGCGAGTACAAGGCCTGCAGGGCTGACAGGAAAGAACCAGAAAATCCAAAACGCTGGAGCGTGGCAAACATATACGGCCATCCCAACCTGTCAAAAGCTTTTTGTGCGTCTAAACTTAAAATAATGGCAGGGCGGGATGTCTTGTCGAGCAGGTCTATGAGGTCGATGGTACGTCTAGTGTTGTCACCGGCTCGTCTACCCAGGACAAATCCCACCTGATCACTATGGACCAGGGCGGGAATCATCAAGGAAAGTCTATTAGCTAGAATTTTGGTGAAGATCTTATAATCGGAGTTAAGTAAAACTATGGGTCTGTAATTGTCAGGAAGGGTAGGGGATTTACCCGGCTTCGGGATAACCGTTATGTGCGCATGTAGAAACTGGGAATGAGGCACTATACCTTTCTGTAAAGAGGAAAAAAGATTTAGTAAATGGGGGCTGAGAGTCGGGAGGAAAGATTTATAATAGATATAACGAAGTCCGTCTGGGCCTGGGGATTTGTGGGACGGGAGTGCTTTTACTACCGCTGCCAATTCCTCTGGCGTGACGGCAGCGTTCAGGGTGTCCACCTGAGAAGAGGACAACACTGGCAATTTCAAAGAGGTACAAAAGTCATTAAATTTATCTTGAGAGAAAACGTGATTGGGATCGGAAGTCAGGCAGTTATATAATTTTTTGTAAAAAGCACCAAAAACTTTAGTCATTGTTAAGGGGCAGTACGTCGGAGTGCCATCTGACTGAATAAGAAGATCAGGTTAAGAGTGAAATGGGCGGGGTTTGAGCTTATTCACCAACATCCTATGAGGCTTGTTGGCGAACTCGTAAAATTTCTGTTTCGCCCAGAGTAGGGCTTTAGAGCATTTATGCATGTCTAAAGATTTTAACCTTTCACGTAAGGAGGTCACTGTGCGAAGACGGGACACCGAAGGGGAGGACAGGAGCAGAGCCTCAGCTTTTTGCAATTGTGAAAGGATGTCTAGCCTCTGCGCAGCCGAGTCCTGCTTAAGGCGGGAGCCGGCAGAAATACATATTTCTCTGAAGAAGGCCTTGTGAGCCTCCCAAAGGGTGGACACGTCCCGCACAGATCCTACGTTAAGTTGAAAAAAGTCAGTTAAACTTTGGGACAAATGAGCCTCAGTGACCGGATCACGGAGGAGGAAATCATTAAGTCTCCAGTGGCAGGTCCTGAGTGTAGAAGAGGAGAGGGTGAGGTCAAGCTGAACCGAGGCATGATCCGACCATGTCATGGGGTTCAACTCCGCGGCCACTGCCGACGTCAGTAGAGGCGCCGTTACAAAAATATAATCCAATCTAGAGTACATCTTGTGTGGTGGGGAATAGAAAGAAAATTGCCAATGCGTAGGATGTTTAATCCTCCAAATGTCTAGGTATACTGCAGTAGGCCTCAGGTGTACCAAGATGGCCGCCGGGTCTCACCTCTCAGGCCGCAGCGCTGGCTCTCCTCCAGGCCTCCAACGAGCGAACGTCAGCCCCCTGTCCCGGGCGGGGGGGGTCCCATGGGCCCAGCGGTGAGTGGTGTCCTTGGTTCCGGCTCGGGATGTGTCCCACAAGGCGCCGTCCGGAGGTCCCGCGGTGCGGAGTAGGCCGCAAGATGGCGGCGGAGACCGGCCTGTCTCGCCGTCTGCAGCCCCGTGCTCGACCTCGGCGTCGGATCGGCTGAAAATAATGGCTCCGTCCGGAGCTTGGATGTTCCCCCGGCTGGATGGAGGATACGGCGGGGCGAAAAAACGCCCTACGAATGAGGATGGACAGGGATGCTTGGATTTTAAATTTTTGATTAAAGATTTTTTACAGTGTTGCACTATTGGAGGTCTCTTTTTCTTTTTGAGGTTCTTTGAGAGATAGCTCTATAGAAGCCTTAAAGGAGAACATATATTGATTGGTGGTTGAATATCTGCTTTCATCTTTCAAGAGATCTAATGCTTGATTAGCTTAGCACGAGAGTGCTGGGCTCTGCAGCTGGTGAGTGCTCCAACGAGGGGGGTCACGGACACTGATGGTGCGGTGAAGGCTTTATATAATCGTTTGGACACTGATTAGATTTGCACACGGAAAAAGAATTAGGATTGATGGACTTTTTTCAATTATTTCCTATGGACTATTTCATCACATTTTCTTTGGTTTAAAGAATATTAATAGTTGTATTTATATCTTTTTGGTTTGAAATAATCACATTGAGTTTGCTATTCACAAATATTTCACAAATATTTCATAAGAAATTATATATATTTGATTAATTGTATATGTTATATTTGGTTGCATATACACTTTTAGGAGTAACACAGTACTAGCGCTACAAGGTGTTATTTATGTGGTAATTTGGATTGACAGATTTATATTCACCTTCTTGTCTACATCGCAGTGCATTGCTGGTTGCTGATTGGCCAAGCATGCACTATGACCCGCATGCTTTGGCCAATCACAGTACAGAAAAAATGGAGAGCCCTGATTGGCCACGCCCCACACTATATAAGGCCGCCTGCTTGGCGGCCTTGTGTAGTGTGTTGCGGTGGTGATTAGACATAGAGAGAGAGAGAGAGACAGTGTCATTTAATTTGAGTTAGATAGAGTAGGCAGGCAAGTCAGTTATCTTCAGTTACAGTGTGTAGAGGATATATATGCATCCCAGGTGTGTTGTATATACATTTATATATATATATATTGTGGCAGCACGCAGGTAAAATCACCTGGTTGTATCCAGGATGGTAAATATGTGTGTCCTAGATTCAGGCTTTATGCAGACTTTTACAATTAGAGGGGAAGAGTTAATGAGCCCAGCTGAAGTAAGTGGGCTCATTAAGACCTCTAAAAAAAAAACCAGCATGCTTAGGGAGATGCTCCATCCTGGAACCAGTTTTGTGTGTATAGACTGGGGAGTCTGAGATCCCCTACAATAGAGACAGGGATTGGGGCAGCAGAAGGCTGCACCCAGTTGTTAGACAGGGAGTCTACGTGTGTAGTTAGAGGTCAAGCTGACCAGGATTTATTTTCTTGTTTTATTTTGTTTGGCTGTTATATGTATCATTGCATGTAGCCTAAATAAACCGGATCTTTTGTTTTTTGCACCTACACCGCTGTCTGCTGTGCCTGACTTTGTGTTGTGAACCCATCCAGGGGGTCACACACACCCGCTACCGAGCTAACCCCCTCACAGTTGGTGGAGAATTTTGGCAGTTTTTTTTTCAATTTTTTTTTAAAAGGCCAGCATGGAGGAGATACTGAGACAGCTGGCTCTAGCAAATGCAAATCAGCAGCAAGCAAATGCAAATCAGCAGCAAACAAATGCGGCTTTACAAAAGAGCCTTGCAGCTCAACAACAAGCCCAGCAGCAGGCAAATGCAAATCAGCAGCAGACAAATGCAACTTTGCAGCAGAGTTTGGAAGCTCAGCAACAAGCCCAGCAGCAGACAAATGCAACTTTGCAGCAGAGTTTGGAAGCTCAGCAACAAGCCCAGCAGCGATCTGAAGCCCGCTTCATAGACATGTTGCAGAAGCAAGAGCAGAATTTTCAACAGCAAATAGAGACATTGATACAGCAACGTCCGCAGACCAATGAAGCAAGTGGGTACAATAATACCGCATCCTTTGGTGTGAGCCGTTTACTGACAAAAATGACTGGAGAGGATGATCCGGAGGTGTTTTTGACCACATTTGAAAGGACTGCTGAAAGGGAAAAGTGGCCTAAGGAGCAATGGGCTGGACTGGTGGCCCCTCTGTTAACTGGGGAATCGCAGAAAGCTTATTATGACCTAGAGCCTGACCAAGCAAAAGACTATGTGGTGCTAAAAGCAGAAATATTGGCACGGCTGGGTGTCACCCTGGCAGTCCGGGCTCAGCGTGTGCATAACTGGACTTTTCAGGTTGGAAAACCTCCCAGGTCTCAAATGTATGATCTCATTCACCTGAGCAGGAAGTGGCTGCAGCCAGAGATTTTGACCGCACCAAACATTGTGGAACGTGTGGTTATGGATTGTTTCCTGAGAGCTCTTCCTACTGCCATCCAAAAATGGGTAAGCCATGGAGACCCAGAAAATGCAGATAAACTTGTGGATCTGGTTGAGAGGTACTTGGCTACAGAGAACTTGACCACCTCTTCCAGGGACTCACGGACTTTCCCCCCTAAGACCAGATCATCCCCAGTGGCGGGTAAGATGACTCCAAGGGGTGAGGGTGGAGAGAGTGAGAGGGTGGGAGTTCTACCTAAGGTCTGGCGGGAGCAGCCCAGGAAGCCCATGCTGCAAGAGGCAGCGAAAAAAATTATTTGCTACCGCTGCCGGCAAGAGGGACATATTGCAGCCAATTGCCCAGTTGTGGATGAGCCTTTGCAATGTGACTTTATAAGGGAGAGACGTCAGTCGCTGTTTGCGACAGTTGCATGCATGGCCATTCGGGGACCTGAGAAACATTTATGTAAAATGTGTATTAATGGTAGACATGTTGATGTGTTGCTAGATTCAGGTAGCCTGGTAACATTGATAAAAGCTGAATTAGTTACTACAGAGGTCTCTGGGAAGAACAGGGTGGCTGTTATTTGTGTGCATGGGGACACCCGAGAGTATCCTGTAACTTCAGTGTTTTTTGAGACCCCCAAAGGTAACCTCTCTCATCAGGTGGGGTTAGTGTCTCAGTTACCACATGATGCTATTGTGGGAAGGGATTTTCCAAAATTCTGGGAACTCTGGGATTGTCCTGAGGCCCCCATTGGTGCCCCTATAAACCAGGAAGATGACCAGAATTCCTCTGGGAGTGGTGAGGACTCTCCTGAATTTCCCTTGTCGGTATTGGCGGGGGAAACTCGAGAAACTGGGGAGGAGCCAACATCCTCAGATGAAAACATGCCGTCTGTGGAGTTTTCGGATCTTGAGGTTCACAGGGAAAATTTTGCCACAGAACAGTTAAAAGACCCCACCCTAATAAAGGCACGGGAAAATGTGGTGAAAGTAGATGGCGAGTTAGTGAACCCAGATAAGACTTGCCCTTATCCTTACTTCACTATGGAAAGGGACCTGCTGTATCGAGTGGCTCAAAGGGCAGAAGAAACCATTGAGCAACTTGTAGTACCCAAACCTTACAGGAAGTTGGTGTTAGAATTGGCTCATGGACACATTCTGGGAGGTCATCTGGGGACAGAGAAAACCAGAGAGAGGGTATTGCAGAGATTCTATTGGCCTGGGGTCATGAAGGAAATAGAAAAGTATTGTTCCTCCTGCCCTGTGTGTCAGAAGTCGGCACCTATGCCACATTTCCGTAACCCACTGGTACCTCTTCCTATCATTGAGGTCCCCTTTGAGAGGATCGCAATGGATTTGGTAGGTCCGATAATGAAGTCTGCTAGGGGGCATCAGTACATTTTGGTTATATTGGACTATGCCACCCGTTATCCGGAAGCAATTCCTCTCCGAAATACCTCGGCCAAAACCATAGCCAAAGAGCTATCCCTTGTTTTTAGCCGCGTGGGTATTTGTAAGGAACTGCTTACGGACCAAGGTACACCCTTTATGTCCCGGGTTATGAAAGAATTATGCAAGTTGTACAAAGTGAAGCAATTGCGTACATCTGTGTATCACCCCCAAACAGATGGGTTGGTTGAAAGATTCAACAAAACCCTAAAACAAATGTTAAAGAAGGTGGTGGATAGAGATGGAAAGAATTGGGATTGTCTAATACCCTATCTGATGTTTGCCATTAGGGAGGCACCCCAATCCTCTACGGGTTTCTCACCCTTCGAGTTGCTCTATGGGAGACACCCAAGAGGGCTGCTGGATATCGCCAAGGAAACTTGGGAAAATGAGAGTTCTCCTCACAGGAGTGTGATTGAGCATGTCGCCCTGATGCAAGATAGAATTGCACAGGTAATGCCAATTGTAATGGAACATTTAACCCAAGCGCAGTTAGCACAGCAGAGAGTGTACAACCGTGGGGCCAAGACCCGTACTTTTTCCCCGGGGGATAGGGTCTTGGTGCTAGTCCCTACGGTTGAAAGCAAATTTCTGGCCAAATGGCAAGGTCCATATGAAGTAATTGAAAAAATTAGTGAGGTGAACTACAGGGTTAGACAGCCAGGAAGGCGAAAGCCGGAGCAGATCTATCACGTCAATCTGCTGAAAGCCTGGAGGGATAGGGAATCCCTAGTCACAGAGACTTTGTCACAAGTACAGCCTGATTGCTTAGTTCCTGAGGTTGGAATAGCAGACACCTTATCGAAACCCCAACAACAGGAGGTTAAAGAGTTTGTACTTCGTAACAAAGAGATTTTCTCTGAGCTTCCGGGACAAACATCTGGCGTAGAGCATGACATTATCACCCCGCCAGGAGAAAGGGTAAAACTAAAACCTTATAGAATACCAGAGGCCCGACGGGAGGCAATACGTGGGGAGGTTCAAAGGATGCTGGAATTGGGTGTGATAGAGGAGTCCCAGAGTGACTGGTCCAGTCCTATTGTACTAGTGCCCAAACCTGATGGGAGCTGGCGGTTTTGTAACGATTTTAGACAATTAAATAAAGTTACAAAATTTGACACCTACCCCATGCCACGTATAGATGAGTTGATTGACCGGCTGGGAACAGCCCGATATATGACAACTCTTGATCTCACCAAAGGGTATTGGCAAATTCCCCTGGCCGAGTCGGCCAAGGAGAAAACTGCGTTTGTAACCCCAGATGGGGCATTCCAATATAAGAGAATGCCGTTTGGGTTACAGAATGCACCGGCAACATTCCAGCGGAAAATGGATAAGATTCTGAGGCCCCATCAGAAATATGCTGCAGCTTACCTGGATGATGTGATTATCCATAACACAGACTGGGTCTCACATTTGCCAAAAGTACAAGCAGTCCTAGACTCTATCCGGGAAGCTGGGTTTACGGCCAATCCAAAGAAGTGTATCATTGGACAGGAGGAGGCCAAATATCTTGGGTACACTATTGGGAGGGGGGTGATAAAACCCCAAGTCAATAAAGTCGAGGCCATACAGAGTTGGCCACGTCCCAACAGCAAGAAACAGGTACGAGCCTTTCTGGGAATCGCTGGCTATTATCGACGATTCATTCCCCATTTTGCTTCTCAGGCTGTGCCCCTCACCAACCTGACAAAAGGGAAAGAGTCGGTTATGGTTAAATGGTCCCCAGAGGCTGAAGAAGCATTTCAGTCCTTAAAAACAGCCTTATGTAGCCAGCCAGTGTTGTACTCACCAGACTTCTCTAAGGACTTCGTGGTACAAACTGATGCATCAGACGTTGGGTTAGGAGCAGTGTTATCCCAGGTCTGGAACGGGGAAGAGCACCCAGTCATTTACCTCAGCAGGAAGTTGAAGTCCCATGAGGTAAATTACTCCACGATTGAGAAGGAATGTTTAGCAGTGAAGTGGGCTCTAGATTCCCTTCGGTACTATCTGCTAGGTAGGCACTTTGACCTGGTGACTGATCACGCTCCTTTAAAGTGGATGGCTCAAAACAAGGAGACCAATAGAAGGGTAAATAGGTGGTTCCTGGCCCTACAGGAATTTAACTTTACAGTTAAGCATCGCCCTGGTGTTAAAATGGGGAATGTGGATGCTTTGTCTCGGATACATGCGTGTCTGGCTGCTTGTGTTACAACCCCAAGGTTGAAACAAGAGGGGGGGGGTATGTGGCAGCAC
The DNA here is from genome assembly GCF_037356315.1 of Lithobates pipiens. Taxonomy (NCBI): domain Eukaryota; kingdom Metazoa; phylum Chordata; class Amphibia; order Anura; family Ranidae; genus Lithobates; species Lithobates pipiens. Next base: position 584,953,601 of record NW_027507758.1, on the reverse strand, counting down.
GCAGGTAAAATCACCTGGTTGTATCCAGGATGGTAAATATGTGTGTCCTAGATTCAGGCTTTATGCAGACTTTTACAATTAGAGGGGAAGAGTTAATGAGCCCAGCTGAAGTAAGTGGGCTCATTAAGACCTCTACAAAAAACCCCAGCATGCTTAGGGAGATGCTCCATCCTGGAACCAGTTTTGTGTGTATAGACTGGGGAGTCTGAGATCTGTTCTGTGCGGTGAGTTAACGCCTGTGTGGCAAACCCCTACAATAGAGACAGGGATTGGGGCAGCAGAAGGCTGCACCCAGTTGTTAGACAGGGAGTCTACGTGTGTAGTTAGAGGTCAAGCTGACCAGGATTTATTTTCTTGTTTTATTTTGTTTGGCTGTTATATGTATCATTGCATGTAGCCTAAATAAACCGGATCTTTTGTTTTTTGCACCTACACCGCTGTCTGCTGTGCCTGACTTTGTGTTGTGAACCCATCCAGGGGGGTCACACACACCCGCTACCGAGCTAACCCCCTCACAATATATATATATATATATATATATATATATATATATATATATATATATATATATATATATATATATATATATGGGAAGGATGTAGGACAAGGTGCAGTAGTGTTGGAGGTTGTTCCACCACCACGCCTCCAAAATGCTACTACTGGTGATTCTGACACACCTCTCTTCCACCCCCTTCTCTTCTTCTTCCTCCATGGCCTCTTCCTGTGCTTTGTACTCTGAATCAGCGGTGCTCCGTAGGTGTTCAAGGGGCTACGCAAGTACGCAGGCAAAAAGATGCCATGCGGTGCTTGTGCTGGTGTGCTTGGGGGACAGGAGCCACACTGGGGCAGAGATTCTGCCAGCTCTGCAGGGGCAGGCTGAGAGGTGGTTGACGCCACGCAAGCTTAAGCCAGGAATGGTGGTTTGCGACAATGGCACCAACCTCCTCTCCGCCCTCTGACAGGGACAACTGACCCATGTGCCCTGTTTGGCTCACATCCTTAACTTGGTGGTGCAGCAGTTCTTGGGCAGGTACCCGGGTTTACAGGATGTCCTGAGGCAGGCCAGGAAAGTCTGTGTGCATTTCCGCCAGTCATATAATGCCAGTGCTCGGCTGGCTGACCTCCAAAAGGAATTTAACCTGCCCAAGAACTGCCTAATCTGTGACATGCCCACCAGGTGGAACTCAAGGTTGGCAATGCTGCAGCGGGTGCACACGCAGCAGAGGGCCATCAATGAGTACCTGTGTGACTATGGCACCAGGGCAGGGTCAGGGGAGCTTGTTTTTTTTCCCCATGCCAGTGGGCCATGATCAGGGATGCATGCACTGTTCTGTCACCATTTGAGGAGGCCACGAGGATGGTGAGCAGTGACAGTGGATGCATCAGTGACACTGCCCCTTTTGTCCACCTGTTGGAGCACACGCTGCATGGAATAATGGGCAGGGCATTTAAGGCAGGAAGAGGAGGACTCTTCAAGGCCCCCTTTATCCAGACAGTGTTCCTGCTGGCCTGCCGATCGCACAGGAAGAGGACGAGGTGGAGGAGGAAGATTGTGTCAGCATGGAGGTGGAGCCTAGCACTCAGCATCAGCAGCAGTCTTTAAAGTGGAGTTCCACCCTCAAGTGGAACTTCCGCTTATCGGAACCCTCCCCCCCTCCGGTGTCACAGTTGGCACCTTTCAGGGGGGAAGGGGGTGCAGATACCTAAGACAGGTATTTGCACCCACTTCTGGACATAGACTCCCACGGGAGTCTACGCTTCTTCCTGTCCCGCCGCACTGTCTGCTGGGACACACATGGATCCCAGCGCGGACCATTCCCATTGCGCTGCGTGACTCGCGCATGCACAGTAGGGAACCAGGAAGTGAAGCCGCAATGCTTCACTTCCTGATTCCTTCACCGAGAATGGCGGCGGCAGCAGCCGAGAGCCATAGCGATTGATCAGTCTCATTCTGCCGACATCGCTGGACCCTGGGACAGGTGAGTGTCCATTTATTAAAAGTCATCAGCTGTAGTATTTATAGCTGCTGGCTTTTAATAATTTTTTTTCCAGTGGACTCCCTCTTTAAGGGATCATTTACAGTCCCAAGAAACCCATGGACTTGTAAGTGGCTGGGAAGAGGTGGCTGCGGATCATGTCATCCTTAGTGACCCAGAGGACTCCGGATCAAATGCCTCAGCTAACCTACGCTGCATGGCCTCCCTGATCCTGCAAAGCCTGCGGAAGGATCCTCATATTCGTCAGATCAAGGAGAGGGATCATTACTGGCTGGCAACCCTCCTTGATCCACGGTACAAGGGTAAGGTTGCGGACCTTATCTTGCCGTCGCAGAGGGAGCAGAGGATGAAACATCTTCAGGAGGGCTTGCAGAAAGGTCTGTACAATGCGTTCCCAGAGACTGGGAGGTTCCAAATTCCTGGTCCTAGACAACATATTGCTGAGGCTTTGGTCAGTCACAGAAGGAGCGGTGGAGAAGGTGGCCGTCTGAACGATGCTTTCAGACAATCTTAGTCCGCAGCCCCAAGGTATGATCGGTTCCAGCAACCATCACCAGCGGGATAAGGGACAAGATCAGACTTGGACACCTTTCCCACGAACATCTGGGTTACTGGGTCTTGAGGCTGGATCACTGGCCAGAGCTTGCACAGTACGCAATTGAGCTACTGGCCTGTCCTGCATCCAGCATTCTTTCGGAACGCACATTCAGTGCTGCTGGGGGCTTTGGAACTGATCACAGGGTGTGCCTGTTCACCGACTCGGTTAATCGAATGACCTTCATGAAAATGAATCAGTGTTGGTTCACCACCAGCTACCAAGCACCTGATGCTGATGTAACCGAATAATTTTTTTTGAAATGTCAGATCCCTTCAAGACTTCCTATGCTGATGCTGAGTGACTATCCTGTTATGCTGAGTGACTATCCTCTTCCTCCTCAATGATCATGCCGATAGCTTGTAAGAAATTTTTTGGTTCTGGGCACCGCCACCAGTGGGTAAGACCTAATTTTTATGCCCCTGTTTAACAGAGGCGTGTAATTACAATTTTTGATGCAATACTTTGCAGCAGGGCTCATTCCTGTGCTCCAACTAGAGTATCTGTGAGGGGTTGCAGTGTTGTGGCACCAGTGCCTATGGCCCAGTTTTTCTGCCCCTGTTTAACCAGTTCCTGACCAGCGCACACCGATGTACGTCGGCAGAATGGCATGACATTTATATGCCGCCCTGCCATCGCAAGCGCCGCCACCGGTCGCGGGTCCCGGGGACTCGATCGCCGCGGGGATACCCGCGATCATGTCACGGGGCGGCTGAACGGGGAGATGCCGTTGTAAACAGCATCTCCTCGTTCTGCCTCGCAACACATGCCGCTGATCTCTGCTCCATGTGATTGGAGCAGAGATCAGTGTTCACTAACACAAAGCCCAGCCCCCCATAGTTAGTAACACGCCCCTAGGAACACTTAACACCTACACTGCCACCCCCTGGTTAACCCCTTCACTGCCAGTGTCATTTACACAGGAATCACTGCACTTGTATAGCACTGATTGCTGTATAAATGACAATGGTCCCAAAAATGTGTCAAAAATGTCCGATGTGTCCACCATAATGTCGCAGTCACAAAAAATTGCTGATCGCCGCCATTACTAGTAAAAAAAAAAAAAAATTATAAAAATGTCATAAAACTATCCCCTATTTTGTAAACGCTGTAACTTTTGTGCAAACCAATCAATAATCGCTTATTGCGGGTTTTTTTTACCAACAATATGTAGAAGAATATGCATCAGCCTAAACTAAGGGGAAAAAAAAATTTTGTATATATTTTTGGGGGATATTTATTATAACAAAAAGTTAAAAATAATGTGTTTTTTTCAAAATTGTCGCTCTATTTTTGTTTATAGCGCAAAACATAAAAACCGCAGAGGTGATCAAATACCACCAAAAGAAAGCTGTGGGAAAAAAAGGACATCAATTTTGTTTGGGAGCCACGTCGCACGACAATTTTTTTGTTTCAAACATTTTATTGAAATATAATGAGCAATACAATCAAGGTCAATACAATAAGCTCAAAATAATAAGCTTCATACACGCACAATCATGTGTATAAACCAACATGTACAAATATATATTGGGAATAACAGTCGGGGTTTAACAATATCATCATAGGCAAACATTTTCCCAGTACCATGTACAGTAAGATAAACCCGTTTGGGGCGGCAAGTATGGGGTTAGAGGTACTAATGGGGTGATCTGAATAAAATAGAATAACGGGATAGAAACGGGACAGATAAACAGGTAAGTTGTGCATTTTCAGCCATCCACCCCTAATGGGAACTCACTGTGGAGGCGAGAGGTATACCATCTGTGAACCGTAGGTTGCAAGACAGGGTCTCTATGCAATGGTTGGTGGGTTTGTGAACCACCCAATACGCAACATTAAAAAGCAAGGTAATAAGGATCAAAGTACACAGGTGTTCAAAGTCATAACAGGTTTCTATAGTGGGAGGTGTAGGGGAAAAGAGGAGGGGGGGGAGAGAGGACGTGGGAACTAGGGGGGATGCATATAGTGGCAGGGGGTGACAGACTTACGTTTGTGTGGAGCGTCTCAGGTCAGAGTTAATGAGAGAAGAGGGGGTAGAAGAGGACCGAAAATGAATCCAGCATGCCCATATCTGATAAAATTTGTCATGCCTGTTGTGTGATTGGAAGATGAGTCTTTCCATCTCCTCAGTTCTGTTGATCTGTCGGTACCAGTCGTCTAGTGTGGGGGCCAATGTCAACTTCCATCGTCTGGGAATACATAGTGTAGCTGCATTAATCATATGTAGAGCCAGTGAACGCTTATAACTGCGGGTAGGTATGGGAGTGTGGTGTAGGAGGTATTGGGCTGGAGAGTATTCTAGTTGACATGTTGTTATTTGTGTGATTTTTGTCGTGAACTTGTGCCCAGAATGTTTGAATCATCGGGCAGTCCCACCATATATGGAGGAAAGAGCCCACAGCTGACGTGCAAAGCCAACAGATAGGAGATGTATCAGGGAATATTTTATGGACCTTGTCGGGGGTGCGGTACCATCTCGAACAGAGCTTGTATCTGTTTTCCTGCGTGGAAACATTAAGAGATCCCTTGTGTGCGTGGTTATAGATCGATAGCCAGTCTTCATTTGACCATGTAGTGTGAAGCTCAGTCTCCCATAGTTGCCGCATGGGGGTGTGTAGTGAACTATCTGCAGTGAGCAACGAAATCATCTGGGAGATAATATGTGTTTGAGGTTCTGTACTGTTGCAAAGGTTTTCAAAGGAGGTAAAGTCCCTACACCAACACGTAAGTGGTCTGGACGCATGGAAAAAGTGTCGTATTTGGAGATATTTAAAAAACGGTAATTGCAACTCCGGGAATTTAGTCACCATCTCCGAATAGGAGAGCAGAGTCTTATGACGGAAAAATGGGTGTGCTCTATAGGTGGGCTGAGGTTGTCGTTGTGATGATCTTGGGGGATCTCTGGGTACAATATCCGGCGGAAAGTCGGGGTTGGCAGATAGAGGAGTCATTGGACCATTCGGAAGATGTAGGCCAAGCGTGTTTGATGCTCGATTAATTGCACGAATCGAGGGTGCAATTAAGGGGTGTGTTTTGCACGTCTCAGGGATACGGGATTGAGGAATCCATGGTAAATTGATTAGAGGGATGGGAGTCATTGATTGCTCTAACTGAACCCAGGCTTTGGAGTGATGGTGCAAATGCCAGTCTACAATCCTCTGTAGAAGGTTGGCGTAATAATAAGTGTGACTGTCCGGCACACCCAGGCCCCCTTTTGCCTTGGGGAGGATGAGTTTCGCCCAGCTTAGGCGTGGGGATCTGTGAGACCAGATAAAGTTTCTGCACATCTGTTTGTAAGCATTAAAAAATGTTTTAGGGAGGTCAATAGGTATAGCTTGCAATAGATATAGCAATCTTGGGAGCACATTCATTTTTAAAATGGCAATCCTCCCAAACCACGAAAAGGATGTCTTATGCCATTTTAGGAGATCCTCTTTTATGTTTAGGAGCATTGGGCTGAAATTGCATTCATATAAGTGGGAGAGAGCGTTTGGGAGTTTAATACCTAAGTATGTTAGAGCATGACGTTCCCATTTGAAAGGAAAGTTCCTTTTACATTGTGTTACAAGCCCATCTGATAGTGTGACCGGTAATGCTTCGGATTTATCGAAATTGATTTTTAAATTTGATATTGTGCGGAAAGTGTCCAAATCTTGTAAGAGATTGGGAATGGAAATGATAGGGTTGGAGAGAAAAAGCAGGATATCATCCGCGTACGCTGCGAGTTTGTATGTCTTGTTGTTAATCGATACCCCAACGATGTTTTGGTTTTCCCTGAGCATGTTAAGGAGCGGTTCTAAGGTGAGCACAAAGATGAGCGGGGAGAGAGGGCACCCCTGACGCGTGCCATTGGTGATGGAGAAGGCGTTCGACAGGCGGCCGTTAACCCTCACACGTCGCACGACAATTGTCAGTTAAAGCGGCGAAGTGCTGAATCGCAAAAAGTGCTCTGATCTTAAGCCAGCAAAATGGTCCGGTCTGAGAGTGGTTAACAGGGGCACGTAATTCAATTTTTTGATGCAATATTTTACAGCAAGGCTCATTCCTGCGCTCCAACTAGAGTATATGTGAGGGGTTGCAGTGTTGTGGCACCAGCATCAGTGCCTAAGGCCCAATTTTTCTGCTCATTTTCAACAGGGGCGTGCAATTAAAATTTTTGATGCAATACTTTGCAGCAGGGCTCATTCCTGCGCTCCAACTAGAGTATCTTTGAGGGGTTGGAGTGTTGTGGCACCAGCACCAGCACCAGTGCCTAAGGCCCAATTTTTCTGCTCATGTTTAACAGGGGCGTGCAATTAAAATTTTTGATGCAATACTTTGCAGCAGGGCTCATTCCTGCGCTCCAACTAGAGTATCTTTGAGGGGTTGCAGTGTTTTGGCACCAGCACCAGTGTCTAAGGCCCATTTTTTCTGCCCCTGTTCAACAGGGGCATGTAATTACAATTCTTGATCTAATATTTCACAGCAGGGCCCGTTCCTGCGCCCACCAAGACTAACTGTAAGGGCTTACAGTGTTGTGGCAACGCCAACACCTAAGACCCAAATTTCTGCAGAATATATAGGGCAGGCCCCTACTTTCAAACATCCAACTTACAAAGGGAAATTCTCTCCTGTAAGTTCCTTGTTTCACTAAAATCCCTAAATTTTCTAAATCCAATTGTCATTGGGACAGAAAGTGAAGTGAAATCTTCTGAACAGGTGCGCACAGACAGCAAAACAAAGGTTATGGGGTGATAACCCTTCCCTATGTTTTCCAAAAAGCTTAAAAATAGATTTTTTGGCTGGAGCTACACTTTAAAAATGTACCCGTTAAAAATTACAAACAGATTCTACTTAAGAACAAATCTACAGTCCCTGTCTTGTTTTCGCCTGTACACTGCTGTTTGGAGTATATGGGGCCTGGGGGCCCCACACCTTTTCTTTTTTTAATTTGGGTGCAGGGTTCCCCTTAATATCCATACAAGATCCAAGGGGGCTGGTAATTGGCTGGGGGGGGGGGGTACCCATGCCTTTTTTCTCAATAATTTTCATCCATATTGCCGAGACCAGACATTACATTAAAGCCGCAAGCAGTTTTAAATTACTTTTATGCCTTTAGAAATGTCATTTTGTGCAGGGACAGTTCTAAACAGGGGAAATGCGCCACTTTACAGGCATACTATAGACACCCCCTAGACACGATATTTAAAGGAATATTTCACTTTTATTTTTTCACTTTAAGCATCATTAAAATCACTGCTCCTGAAAAAACTGCCATTTTTTTTAAACCTTTTTTTGCATTAATATAAATGGGGCAGGACCCGAGTCCCCCAACCCTTTTTAGGACAATAACTTGCATGTTAGCCTTTAAAATTCGCACTTTTCATTTCTCACGTTCGAGTCCCATAAACTTTAACGGGGTTCGAAAGTTTGCATGAACTATCGGTCCATTCGCAAGTTCTGGTGCGAACCAAACCGAGCGGTGTTTGGCTCATCCCTAGTCTCCAGTGATCCCTGTGACCCTTGCGCACTCCATTTTCACCACCAGTGTCTAGTGACTTGTATTTTCAGCTGCTCATATGTCACTCTTTATCAATGTGATCCCTGTGCATTACTGTGTCTCCAACGACTCCTATGTCTCTAGTGATCCCTGTGGCCCCTGTGTACTCCTGAATCTTGTGACTCTTGCGTCTCTAGTGATCTCTATACTCTTCTGTATCTCTAGTGACTTCTATCTCTCTTTTGATCTTTATGACCCCTGTGCACTCCTGAGTCTCCAGTGACTCCTGTGTCTCTAGTGATCTCTGTGATCCCTGTGCAGTCTTGAATCTCCAGTGATGCCTGTGTCTCCAGTGATCCCTTTGACCCTTGTGCCCACCTTTGTCTCTAGTGACTTGTATTTTCAGTGACTTTTGTGATCCCTGTGGCCCCTATGCACTCCAGAATCTCCAGTGACTTTTGTGTCTCTAGTGATCCCTATGCTCTTCTGTATCTCCAGTGACTCCTATGTCTCTAGTGACCTCTATAACCCCTGTGCACTCTTGAGTCTCCAATAACACCTGTGTCTCTAGTGATCCCTGTAGGCCTTGTGCACTTATTTTGTCTCCAGTGACTCTTTTGTCCTTAGTGGCTCATGTGTCACTCTTGTTCACTATGACCCCTGTACACTCCTGTGTCTCCAGTGTCTTTAGTGATCCCTGTGTCCACTGTGCACTCCTGTGTCTCCACCCAGATAGCAAGGATAACTTGCCACCAATTTGTGGCAGTGTTGCATTGCAAGTCTGTTAAATTGCTGTACATTTTCACTGGCAAGTTGTACACTTACAGAGCACTTGAAGCACAACTTATTTTTTCCAATTTGTAGCAAATTTTGCATGGAAAGTCTCTAGCAAGACCAAAGTTGCAGTGGTGAGTATACAGCATGATATCTGCAAGTCATAGTGACCCCTGTGGTGGCATGACTATTGCACAACATGATTGAACCAGAACTTGCAGAAGACTTGCAGAATGTTTGCAAAGAAAGTTGATCTGCAGTCGTGCAATGCGAACTTGCTGCGATTGTGCAATAAACTGGCAAGTCTAGTAATAGCTTAGCAAGTAAATTTCAAATTTGCAGCACAATTGCTTGCTATCTGGGCAATGACTCCTGTGTCTTCGGTGACCCTTGTGCACTCACATGACTCCAATTACATTCACTTGGACTATTCCCCACACTGTGGATTTGGCCCCATGGTCATGACACTGATCATGAGACCATCACTTTACATGGATTTTGAAAGTAACCTCATAACTAAATAAAAAAATGAGCAGATGGACAGCAAATGCGGTAGGACTTAGATACATATTTTTAAACATACTGTATATGGGAATTAAGACTTAAAAGTAGCAACTAACAAATCGTTGTGTAGGAGACATAACCTTCATTGGACACCATATTCCAAGCTTCCTGAAAATCAGTTTAGATGGGTCAAGGGATCAGGTGAGCACCAGTCAGAAAATATCAGCAAATAAAGTATGTTAAAAAGTTTCATAAAAGAGATGGAACTTATCGAGGGATTCAATGTTTCAAAACTGAAAGGCTTTCATATTATATTTACATGTTTGTCATGATAGGACGATCTTATGGGACTTGGTGCTGTCCTGGTTTGCAATGTAAATTGGATAAGTCTATACTTTCTGTGTATTTAGTCAGCAACACAAACAATATTTCTGTGTCAACTGTGATGTTATATAGTCATTTGCATGTTTCATGTTTTGCGCAAATATCCTTGGAAAGAGATAAAGCTTGTACATGAGGTGTAATAAAGGACAGAATTAGGAAAATGCTTCAGGTAATAACTAACAGCCTGAAGTAATTCATCCAAGGAGAAAATGACAGGAGGGCACAAGGAGACCACTTAGCATGGTAGGTGCTAGCTAGTATTGCAATATGTCAACTCCTATCTACCGTATATACTTGAGTATAAGCCGAGATTTTCAGCCCCTTTTTTTAGGCTGAAAGTGCCCCCCTCGGCTTATACTCGAGTCACCGCCGTCTGCCTACCCGATCAGCGTGTCGTGCAGACAAATGGCGGCCATTCCACTATTCAAAAGCCGCGCCTCCCTGTCTGTGATAGGCGGAACACTCAATTTCCCAGCAGTCAGTGGTCCGCCTATCACGGATGGGCGAACGGTTCGGCCTGAGCATAAGTTCGGGCGAACATTGGCTGTTCGGAAGTTCTTAGAACAACCGAATTATAGGGAAGCCCTGATTTGGCTGAAGCAATGAAAGCTTCACCTGATCAGGGCACAGAGCACTGTCAGATACATAGATAAAATTGGGAAATCCCCGCGCTATCATATACAAATCTCACTAAATACTAGGGGTGGGTTGCAGCAGAACACCGACAGAGGTATAAACCCTACCACTGAAAAACGTGTGACAAAAATCAAATAAGTGATGTTGCGCTCCCTTAAAATAAATAAACAACTCTCAACTGCATACAAAATTGCATACAAAGTTGCATATACCAATACTATAGACCCAACTATCGTGTCAAAGCGTAGTCCATAAATAAAGTGTCAAGTGCTAAAAATTATACTAAACATAAAGCATTTATACAATATAAGAGTGTCCAGTGCTTGATAAGAATCGCATTAAATCTAAGGTGCCTAATGCTTACATACACAATTGCATATGACTGCACAGTAATGTGAACTCATCTATCGTGACCAAAAGTAATCCATGAATAAAGTGTCAAGTGCTGCAAATTATACTTAAAACATATGCACAATATAAGAGTGTCCAGTGTTTCCAAAAATCGCATACACCAGTGGGAATATATCATGCAAACTAATTTTTTTCTTTCCTCAAACCAACGCTGCAAACTGTATTGGTAATAACATATATGTGATCACACAGTGCGATTAAAATATATAAACTAAAAAAAGAAAACACACAGTCTCTTAAACAGCATATAAAGTGCCGAGTGCTTCGTACAGTGCTTCTCCAGGTACAAGGTGCCAAATAAAACAGTGTGTACACACTCCTGTGCCTCTTCAGTGTCCCACACTCATCAAGTGAAATGGCCCCTTACCTTACTGCTGTAAGGCAAACAGCAGAAAACAGGGATCTCAGGCTATCCAGGTGGTGTACCCCTACTCCTGGGTAAGGGATATTGTCCCCACATCAGTTATTAAAAATGGCAGGATCTGTAATTAGCAGACTTATAACAAGACTTCACCAGTCGGCTCTGGCATCGATCTCCCGCTCGGGGGCCCCAGCAATGCAAATTCCACACCAGACGCTGCCGAGCCACCGCGCTTCTCACATATTAATTACCCCAACGTGTCTCACCCCCTTCAGGTCACGGATTGCTGGATTCCTTTTTTTTTTATTTATTCACCCGACCGGCTTCCCTGTAATCCCTGTCATCTGTATAATCCGATCTGAGTCTCTCCGGACACACCGACCACCGCACTAGGCTAGTCAGATCGGATTATACAGATGACGGGGATTACAGGGAAGCCGGTCGGGTGAATAAAAAAAAAAGGAATCCAGCAATCCATGACCTGAAGGGGGTGAGACACGTTGGGGTAATTAATATGTGAGAAGCGCGGTGGCTCGGCAGCGTCTGGTGTGGAATTTGCATTGCTGGGGCCCCCGAGCGGGAGATCGATGCCGGAGCCGACTGGTGAAGTCTTGTTATAAGTCTGCTAATTACAGATCCTGCCATTTTTAATAACTGATGTGGGGACAATATCCCTTACCCAGAAGTAGGGGTACACCACCTGGATAGCCTGAGATCCCTGTTTTCTGCTGTTTGCCTTACAGCAGTAAGGTAAGGGGCCATTTCACTTGATGAGTGTGGGACACTGAAGAGGCACAGGAGTGTGTACACACTGTTTAATTTGGCACCTTGTACATGGAGAAGCACTGTACGAAGCACGTGGCACTTTATATGCTGTTTAAGAGACTGTGTGTTTTCTTTTTTTAGTTTATATATTTTAATCGCACTGTGTGATCCACATATATGTTATTACCAATACAGTTTGCAGCGTTGGTTTGAGGAAAGAAAAAATTAGTTTGCATGATATATTCCCACTGGTGTATGCGATTTTTGGAAACACTGGACACTCTTATATTGTGCATATGTTTTAAGTATAATTTGCAGCACTTGACACTTTATTCGTGGATTACTTTTGGTCACGATAGATGAGTTCACATTACTGTGCAGTCATATGCAATTGTGTATGTAAGCATTAGGCACCTTAGATTTAATGTGATTCTTATCAAGCACTGGACACTCTTATATTGTATAAATGCTTTATGTTTAGTATAATTTTTAGCACTTGACACTTTATTTATGGACTACACTTTGACACGATAGTTGGGTCTATAGTATTGGTATATGCAACTTTGTATGCAATTTTGTATGCACAAAGAAAAACCCTATAAAGATAAATCAACACTTCCAAAAGATGAATCAATCTATCAAGAGAGAGTTAGAAACAGCGCATAATATTCTAAATACAGACAATAACGGTGGTATGCATTAAATGGTTTAAAAAAACTTCCTCAAAACAATTAAACCAGATACCGTAAGTGAAAATATATGTTGAATAAATTACAAGCTCAATATTTCATATTATGTCCATCTAACCAATGTCCATCTAGAAATTAGTGCTTGGTGGTGAGGTCATAAATCTCACAGTCATTCAACATAGTTCATTAAAAATCTATATTGCACTATTGCCCGAAATACACCTCCACGCGTGCACACATGCAAACACCGCAAGGAATCGTTGCCAGTGAAGAGTCCGCCTTAGGTATTTCTCTTACCAGACTCAGCTGGTTTCACACAGCTGATTAAGAAATTCTCTTAGGTGTAAATGCAGGTTTCTTTTTTTCTTCATATACCCCTCCACTCGGTCTCCAAAGGAAGTATAATTACAAAGAAAAGTGCATATAGTGTAATTCCGTTAAACAGACAAGGTGCTTTTATTAAATTAAAAAACCAACAAACATTGCACTCACAAACGTAAAAAGTTTTCCAAGCGTAAAAAAAAATTCAATATATGGATTAGCAGCTAGGATCAGATAGAGACAGCTAGGTTAGAGGATGGTCCTACCGCCCTCAGCAATAGATCGCTCCGCTGATATTTCCCGGCTCGACACTTCTCCCCTTCTTACTCCTATCACTCCTGCTGTGTTCAATCTCGTACGGTTCCACCCTGATGCGTTTCGTCGTATTGACATCATCTGAGGGTGGGGCCATACGTTCCCATCACCTTTTTATACCTATTCGGGTGAATTAACTAATTAACCCTTCGTGGACTATTCCTATGTCTATTCCTATGTACCTCTATGGTGCATGTACCCTGCTCGCCACTAGTAACTCCTACAGGTTTCCTAAAATCATTTTAAATTATTTTTTTTTTTTTTTTTTTTCCAAAAATTTTTTTATTTCAGTATAACAAGATACAGAGAATTACACCTTCAATACATGAATGCATCACAAGGGGAAAAGGAAGGTGGATAAACAGCATGTTATGTCTCAAATAACAAAAACAACAGATGTAACATAGGACATAAAACTGAACACTTGGAAAATGGGAGTCATCTGGCACAAAGTAAAGAACCTTTAAGATTATGTTTACTGCCCGCAAATAAATCTAACAAAGACCAAATCTTACATATTAGAAACCTGAATGGTGCTATCAACATCTCAAATTACTGAGGCAGGTATGGGCAAAGTGAGACAAGATTGTGTGGTAGATATGGGAGGGGGAGAAGCCATAGAAAGATAAAGAGATTGAAATAGAAGGTGGGACAGGGGTACAGAGAGATGATCTATCACTCGTCTCTCATTAGTGATCAGTAGATCCTGCAAATAAGGATATCATCTAGTTAAATCCTGAAACGTATCAGAGGTTATGAATATCTGCCACGGGGTCCACTTCGAACCAAATTTAGTCGGTGTATCTTTAGTGATGTGAATCAGTTTTTCCATGTTAGCAATTTTGTCAACTCTGTGTAACCATTCTTTAATGGAGGGTATATTGGAGGACTTCCAGTAGATCGGGATGCACTGTTTGGCTGCGCTAATCAGATGGAGTGTCAGAGATTTTCGATAAGAGGATTTCAGGGAGGTATTATGATGTAAAAGATATTGGGCCGGAGTAAAGGGGACAATCGCGTCCGTTATCTTGCGGATTACCTCGTGTTGCCAAAAGGGTTGTATAGCTGGGCATGCCCACCACAGATGTAGAAGTGTGCCCCGATGGTTATTACATCTCCAACAGGTATCTGGAATATGTGGGTCCCAGGTGTGAAGTAGAGTAGGAGTACGGTACCAACGACTCAGGATTTTGAACCCATTTTCTTGGGTGGAGACATTTAGCGTGCCTTTATGAATGTTAAGCAAAATGTTTTCCCAGTCCTCACAGGAGAGGGGAGTGTCTAAATCTCTTTCCCAGGCTTTACAAGCTAAAGAGACTGTTGGATCGTAACCTTCAAACAAAAGAGAGTGAGTTTGAGAGATAAGATGTGTCATAGGCGTCGTGGAGGAACAAAGTCGTTCAAATGGGGTCAGAGACCTAGAGTACTCTGAGTGTCGTGAGGAATGTGTCAGGAAATGCTGAATTTGCTGGAATGTCCAAAAAGGTATGGGTGGTGAACGCATATCTAGAGCTAATTGTCTGGCTGAGAGCATTCGACCATTTTTATAGAAGGATTTAGCCAATATCGGTTCTTGTGTCCAATGCTGAACGAGGAAGGACTTGTGCATACCCGGAGTAAAATTTGGATTCATTTTCAACGGGGTAAGGGGGCTAGAAGGGGACGAAATGTTATTTTGTGTGCAGGTAGTGTGAAAGCATTGTATAGTAGGAGCAACAAGTGGGTGAGATTTGACCGTGGCCATCTTAATAGAATGATCAATCCAAGGTAAATGTCGCAGAGGGGCAGTTATGAATGAAGCTTCTAGGGCTACCCAATCTTTAAAAGGCGAATGAACGTTCCAGTCTATTATCCTAGTTAGATGAGTAGCTTTGTAGTAATTGCTGATATCTGGAAGGCCTATTCCACCTTTGTTTTTAGGAAGGGAGAGTTGGAAGAAACTAAGTCTGGGTTGTCGCCCGTTCCATAGAAAATTGGTGCAAATGTGCTTATAGGATTTAAAGAAGGCCAAAGGAATTTTGATAGGCATAGCTTGTAGAAGATAAAGAAGACGGGGCAATATATTCATCTTCAAAATAGAGGCTCTACCAAACCAAGAGAAGATCGGTTTATTCCATTTTTTCAGGTCAGATATAATTTTATTAAGTGTGGGAATATAATTTTTAGCGTACAGATCATCCAATTTTTTTGTAATTTGGACCCCCAAGTATGTGATGTTTTCATCCATCCATTGAAAAGGGAAATTATGTTTACAGTGCTCTACTTCCGTGGGAGATAATGAAATGTTTAGGGCATAGGATTTCTTGAAGTTTATTTAAAGGTTGGAGAGGGAATGAAATAGGTTAAATTCTTTTAACAGGGAGGGGATCGTAATGTGAGGGTTAGTAAGGAACATTAAGATGTCGTCCGCGTAAGCGGCAATTTTGTATTCTTTCACTGTGGAGTGGACCCCTGTGATGTCTGTATTTGCCCGTAGGCTGTTCAGGAAGGGTTCCAGAGTAAGGATGTATAAAATCGGGGACAGAGGGCATCCCTGCCTGGTTCCATTGCGTATGGAGAAGGCATCCGACAGGGTGTTATTGACTCTGATCTTCGCTTTTGGGTGTACATACAGTGAATCAACAAATCTACGTATCTGGGGTCCCAAACCAATGGTCTGAAGGACCCACTGCATGTAATCCCATGCCACCCTGTCGAATGCCTTCTCCGCGTCAAGTGAAAGGAAGAAACCCCTCTGGGCAGTCGACGTTATCAGGTGATGAATGTTGAGGGCTTTAAGCGTGTTGTCCCTTGCCTCACGGCCTGGGACAAAACCAACTTGGTCAGTGGAAACTAATTTGGGGATAAGTGGGAGAAGTCTGTTAGCGATAATTTTGGAGAAAATTTTCAGATCAGTATTTAGAAGGGAAATAGGCCTATAATTTTCAGTCTGGGTCGGGTCTTTGTTGCCTTTCGGTATCACTACAATATGGGCTTCGAGCATGTCTTGATGGAGAGGCATAGTGTCAGATACGGAGTTGAAGGCTCTCCTAAATGGCTCTTGAAGAACCTCCGAGAAGGTCTTATAGTAGACCGCTGGCAGGCCATCTGGGCCAGGGCTTTTGCCACTCTTGGTTTGCTTGAAGGCGGTCGCCCATTCTATTTGCGAGATGGGGTTATCCAGGTCTGACACTATGTCTGCGTTGTTAATTTTGGGACAGAATTTTTCCAGGAAGTCAATGATTTTATTTTTCCTGATAGGGTTAGTTGCGAGGGGTGTATCCGATTGGTTAATGTTATACAAAGCGGAATAGAAACATTCAAACTCCTTGGCGATGTCTCTATTGGAAGTGAGTTTTTTACCTGTGGGGGTATGTATGATATGAACGGTATTTTTAGCTCGTTTAGTCTTCAGAGCTTGGGCTAGAAGGTGGCCGCTCTTATTGCCGAATTCGTAGAATTGTCGCTGGGCAAGTATATATTTCTTGTGAATTGCTTTTCCTAGTTCCTCTCTAATGGAGGTACGAATTAGTTGAAGATCGTTCAGAGTATGGGCGGCTAATGTACGTTTGTGCGTTGTTTCGAGGACTTTAAGTTTTTCGTATAAACCCGATAAGTGTTGTTTCCTATCTTTTTTTAGTTTGGCCGTGATAGATATTAGTTTCCCCCTTATCACACTTTTATGCGCAGCCCACTGTGTGATGAAGGAGGTGTCTGGAGTGTCATTGTTTATGAAGTAATCCTGTAGGCTTTGTTGTATTTGGGAAGTCAATGCAGTATCAGAGAGTATTGTGGGGTCCAATTTCCATGTATGTGTGCGGTCTTGTATTACGGGCAACTTCAAAGTAATTGAAATGGGATGATGGTCTGATAAAACCATAGGTTCTATCGTAGCCTGCTGAAGGTATGGGAGATCAGATTGAGTCAATAGTAAATAGTCTATTCTAGAGTACCGGTCGTGCGGGTTGGAGTAGAATGTATAGTCCTTTTCAGTCGGATGTAGGGTCCTCCAAGTGTCGTGAAGTAGAAGTTGTTGAAAAGATAGCTTGATCTGTTTTAGGGCCCTATACGGGAGAAGAGAGGTACCAGTCGATGTATCTACCAGAGGGTCTAGGGGGAGATTAAAATCACCCCCTAATATTAGAATACCTGATTGAAAGGCTGCTAGGTGATCCGTGATTGACCTAAAAAAGGGGACTTGCGAAGAGTTAGGGCTATATATATATTAGCTAGTGTGATGGGTTTGTTGTGTAGAACACCCTTGAGGAAAACAAACCTTCCCTGATCATCTATAGCGGAATCAGTTAGTTGGAACGGAGTATTTTTGGCAATCAATATAGAAACACCCTTCGTCTTGGAATTCGGAGTAGTGGAATGATAACTGTGTGGAAAGTGGTAATTGGCAAGTTTTGGAGTGGCTTGAGAGCTAAAATGGGTCTCCTGAACGAAAACCACATCGGCTTTCAGGGATTTCATATGTGCTAAAAAACTAGAACGTTTCTCTGGGACGTTCAATCCTTTAGCGTTCATAGACACTATCTTAAGTGAGTTAGCAATTGGCATCCTGGTGTGCTTTCTGGCGTCTGAGGTGGGAGAGAAAAATGTAAGAGCACAAAGGAGTGTGAGACGAGTGATAGAGCTCTAAATAAGGTTGAAGGGGGGTGTGAGAGGGAGGGGAAATTGGGAAGGGAGAGCAATGGTAGGGGTTAGACAAAGGTATGAATGGGTAGGCACAATAGTGAGAAGAAGATCCAGTAAAGAAAAGAAAAGAAAGAAAAAAAAAAAAAAAAAAAAAACGTGTGAGGTGGAAGTTCACTGGAGTCGGAAAGTACCGAAAGGTATTCCCAACAAAATATAAAAACCAGTATGGGTCAGGAGAATCTCACAGAGATTTCCGATGTGGAGAGTGATTGGGGACCAAAACAAGATGAGTCGTTCTCGTGTTTCCTAGAGGTCAGAGAAGTGGAAATAGAGGATATCAAATAAAAGGAATGGTTGCGTTGCTAGGGGAGGGGAGTAGGATGTGTCTGTTCGGGGATTATAGCATATAAAGGAGCAAACTGGACCTAAAGAGGGAGTCGCCTTATAATGCCAGTGACAGTCAACAGGTTGATCGTTACAGATATATAAAGCTAAATGCAGTGAGAGAGGCATAATAGTACAAATAAAGAGAGAGAACAAGAGATGCCACCCAATATCCTGTTAATCTTAATCGAGCAACATAGGGGATAAAAGATTAACGACGGAAAGGAGAAACATAATCTATAAACCTTAGCTTAACAAAACGGTCCAACTATGTCATAGACAAGCTATATGTCAGATCTGTGACCACAATACCGACCTGTAAGGAGGGTGCGACCATAAAACGACTGTAAACTGTATAGAGCCCTTGGGAGGGAAGCTTAGTGAAAAAGGGAACATTAATTAAACTCAAACATAAAATAAAGAATATATATCCCATCACGGGAGCTGCTGAGGAGCAGAGATGAGAACAGATAATAAACTGAGTATGCATAGTGTATGCACACAGAGAGAAGGGAATGTGAATAGATCGTGGAAAAACTTCCTCCTCCTCTGTGTCCATAGTATCAAACCAGATTAATACGTTTGATAAGATAACTGAAAGACATCTATAAATCAGGCATGAACTGTCAGACTTTTAGACCACACAAGCAAAGAGGTAAAGCGGTATAGGAGCGATAGGGACAACATTATTGCGCTGCAACATCCGCGGTAGGAGAACCATTCGAGTCTTTTCCCTCAAGAGTTATCAGGAGAGGGAGAGATGTGGCTACCGGGGGAGGGGAGGCAGCCCCGGAGGGGGCAGCGATAATCCGACATGACATCTCAGGAGAACAAGCAAAACAAAACGAAACGAAAATAGAGAAAGGGAAAGAAAAGAAAAGAAAAACGGAAAGTCCCTTCGTTGAAGAAATGTTGCATGTCAAAGCGCGGTGGTGAGCCAGTTCTGTGTCCCTTCGTTGTGGCAGAAGATGAGTGGCTGGAACTAATGGATCCTATACCGCTGAGTCTCAGCAATGAGGCAGTGTAACAGGTCATGAGGGAAGGTCACTCTCGAAGGCAGTGTAAAGCTCAAAAGGTAAGGAGGAGGGAAAACCGCTGATGAATTGCTCACAATCCCGAACGGGTTAGTGCTGGAAAGCGGAGACTTGTAGATAGATAGCTGTGTGTTCACAAGCAGTGTAGAGCACATCGTGTAAAGCGAAGAGGAGAGGGAGTGCACAGCCGAACGGAACTCAGCCTAGAACAGTATATTGGTAGAGGATAGAGGTATGTAGACAGTAAGCTGGGAAGAGGTGAACATACCGCTCCATGGTGGAAAGAGTTAAGAACGTCGTGGTTTCCTGTGATCAGGCGAGGCAGTGGGGCTGTGATTCCTGTAGTTGCCTCGGGCGTTTGGAGAGGGAGGAGGGGGATGAGCTCTCCTGCGTCTGTTGATGCTGTAGTTCCCAGCCTCTGATATGCCATCCATGGAATCAGCTCTCTGTAAGGTAGGCAAACGGAAATCGCTATACCAGTCAGGTACTTCCACAGGAGGTAGGTTAAGCGAGCTACAAAAGTGATCCAAGTCTTCCGGTACCCTGAGATTAACGGTGTGACCATTGTAGGATACGGAGAGACATAGAGGAAACTTCCATCTATATGGGATGGCACGAGCTCGTAGCACATCTAGTACAGGTCTCAGCTCCCTTCTCCTTTGTAACGTGATGGCTGAGAGATCCTGGAAAAGTTTTATGTCAGAACCTTGGTGGTGTATCCTTTCCCCGTTCCTCGCCTTTCGCATGATCTCTTCTTTTAATAGAAAGTCAGCAATACAGCAGATGACATCCCTGGGGGGATCTGCCTCTCTGCCTCTGGGTCTCAGGGCCCTGTGAATCCTCTCCAGGATGATGGGCGTATCTGGTGGTCTTTCTAGGAGGCCATTGAATATGGCCGTGACAGAGCGGGATAGTTGGGAAGCTTCGATAGACTCGGGTAAGCCTCTCACCCGAATGTTGTGTCTCCGTCCGCGGTTATCAAGGTCTTCTAAGTGGCGATTCATATCGCGGAGGTGGATCGCGTGGGATTCAGAAACTTGTTGAACTCTGCAAAGGGTGACATCATGGCGGGCTTGCGTCTCCTCAACTTCTTCAACTCTCAGGACCATGGATTGAAAGTCTGCTCTGAGCTCCGAAACAGCCGCCGAAAGTGCCCCTTTTATGTCCGCTGTCATTGCCTTTAAATCCGCCAGGCTAAGCGCTTGAGGCGATGCAGCATCAGGCGAAGCAGCTTGCGGGCTTCTGCTACGGGATCTGGCGGCTCTCCTGCCATGAGGGGATGCCTCGTGTGGGGCGGCCTGGTTGTCTGCCGCCTGTCCTCTAGGCCGCGCTCGGAAAATCTCCGGGATCTGCTGAGTGTTAAGGGTATCCTGGCTCCTGGAAGAGCGGGAGGGTAACCCCGAAGGGTTCTGCGGTGTGCTCCCCATTTTAGATGGTTAAGTGGTATCCGATTGTACAGTAGCAGGACCTCAGGGAGTGAGAGCTCAGCAACTAGCGACCATCTTCCTCGGACCTCAAGCCACGCCACCTAAATTATTTTTACTAATTACCCCTCATGCTATATTCCTCTGCCCTTCCCTCCCCTTCAAATGCCATTACTAAATACATCCCGGCCGGCATGTACAAGTATTGCATATGTCTAATTTAAAAATAATCTTTAATGCTGTTACACATATAAAATAGATAAAATAGAGGCGGTAGGTATACCTTCTATATAGGCATTATGCATTTGGGGACACCAGCGCATTCGACAGCGCGCGTCAGCACTCATCAAAAGAATGTGGTGATAGACATTCTCCTCAAGAGATTGCTACATGTTCCTCCCTAATGGGAGACTCGCCGGAATATATTTGCATCACCAGTTCCCCGCTCCAGATACTCCACTTCTAATGCTGATCTAATAAATTACATGCTTTCCTTTGGCTTCTGTGCATTCAGATCCGCCCCACACTCTTCAATGGATGGATCGGTGCTCATCACCTGATATCCTGTTGGTAGCCTTGCACATATACTGCCCTTCTGACAATGATCTGGTGTGTATCTCATCTGATCATACACTGCCCGATCTAGATCGTTGAAGAGGAATGAACAAACTACTAAACCCTATTTTTGTTCCGCTTTATCCCCTTATATAATTTAATCTATTTATACCGATGCTTATTTCATGCCTCTATATTAAAACTTTACTCGCTGAGATTCTTATTCCAGCTGGTTTTTAAAATTAGTTAAAAAGGACATATCCGCATATTTCCTCCTTCCTCCGATACCAGACCGGTCACATTCTGATTAACTATTTGTTTGGTTCGAACTATTTAAATGTTCAAGCTGTATTATTGTATAAATAATCGTATATAAATCTAAAAAGATATCTAAATAAAATAAAATAGCATGAAAAGTATCCAATGATACAATGAATCAACTGAGAAAACGGAAACAATGTATAATATTACATCAACTACTCAACCTCTATAGTATGCTAAAAAAGATGTTAGAAAATAATATTGCAAAATTATTATTAAAAATATATTAAAAACAATATATATATATTAAAAAAAAAAAAATATATATATATATATATATATATATATATATATATATATATATATATATATTCCAAACCTATCTACCATCTTAAACTATAATCGCTATGTCACCTACCCCCCTGTATACAGTTATTCTTTACTTATAAAGTGCAGTTATTAATGGAAAAATGGGTTCATTATTCCAAATGAGCCATTATTTTAATATATTTATATTTTAATTGTAATTTTAATTATAACTATATTAGACCAGACCCCCTTAAAAAAAAAAAAAAATTATTATAATTTTTTTTGTTTTGCATGAAATTATTACTATTATATTTCAAAAAATCACTGATAAAACAGTTCACGTCTAGTTCAACGTTTAATCCACTAGGCGTGAGGGTGTTCATTCGATATATCCATTGTGATTCTTTTTTGGAAATTTCACAGACCATATTTGATCCCCGCCAGTTGGTATACACCCTATCAACTCCCCAAAATTTTAATAAAGAAGGGTCCTGATTGTGGTATTTTTTAAAATGTAGGGACACACTGTGATCTTTGTAACCTACTTCTATATTATACATGTGCTCCAATATGCGCTTCTTCAATGTCCTCTTTGTTCTTCCTACATACATCTTATTGCATGGGCACTGTAACACATATACCACATGTGTGGAATTACAAGTAATGAATTCTTTAATTTCGAATCTTCTGTTGTTGCCTGTTGAGATAAACTCTGTAAGGCCTCTGATCATATGGTTACTAGTACTACAAGGTTGACACCTTCTACATGAGAAAAAAACGCATTTATCCCAAAAGGTTTGCAATTTTTTGGGGGGATTCAATATCTTTTTTACCAACTGATCACCAAAATTAGGTGCCTTTCTATAGATAAATGACGGTTTAGGGGGTAAAGACTGCGACAGTGTTCTATCTAAAAGCAGTATATGCCAATGTCTTTTCAGTATAGTCTCTATTTTTAACGGAATTACACTATATGCACTTTTATTTGTAATTATACTTCCTTTGGAGACCGAGTGGAGGGGTATATGAAGAAAAAAAGAAACCTGCATTTACACCTAAGAGGATTTCTTAATCAGCTGTGTGAAACCAGCTGAGTCTGGTAAGAGAAATACCTAAGGCGGACTCTTCACTGGCAACGATTCCTTGCGGTGTTTGCATGTGTGCACGCGTGGAGGTGTATTTCGGGCAATAGTGCAATATAGATTTTTAATGAACTATGTTGAATGACTGTGAGATTTATGACCTCACCACCAAGCACTAATTTCTAGATGGACATTGGTTAGATGGACATAATATGAAATATTGAGCTTGTAATTTATTCAACATATATTTTCACTTATCTTGTTTAATTGTTTTGAGGACGTTTTTTTAAACCATTTAATGCATACCACCGTTATTGTCTGTATTTAGAATATTATGCGCTGTTTCTAACTCTCTTTTGATAGATTGATTCATCTTTTGGAAGTGTTGATTTATCTTTATAGGGTTTTTCTTTGTACAATATCGATAGGGCTGTATCAGTGTATATAGCCTAATTAAAACAGCTGCTTAAGAGGAACGTAATTCCACACCCCCCAGAATATATACACACGTTTTAGGGTGTAAGCGCTTGTTGTTTTTGCATCTAGCAAGGCGGCGCTAGGTGTAAGAAAGTTGGGAGATTTAATTTTGTATGCAGTTGAGAGTTGTTTATTTATTTTAAGGGAGCGCAACATCACTTATTTGATTTTTGTCACACTGTCAGATACATGATTGGACGCTGTCATGATGACTGTATCCAATCATGGCTCATTGCCCTTAATACCGCCCCACACTATAAAAGTGTAACACCCCGATGTTTAGGCAGGGTTGCTAGTAAATTTATTTGCCAAGTGATAGTTGCCGTGGCCAATCGATAGGAGGTCAATTGATCTCACCCCTGTTCTGGAATTGCTGCACTTCTCTCTTCTGTCACTAGATGGCCGGGTATCTGGTGGCCTTAAATAAGACAAGGGCATCGCAAGGACAGATTAGGAATGAATGGGGCGTCTCTGCCAATGGCCTGCGAGGAGAGCCTATTTATTTGAATGAGGTGATTGAGGTTCTGTGCCACCTGGTCGGCTGTCTGGGTGGACATGTGTTGTGCTGCCCCGGCTGCTAGGCCAGAGCCTGAAGCCTATTCCGGGGACATCTGGCTGCTAGGCTGTCTGAGGGCCTATCCAGAAGCAAGAGAGCAGTGTAGGGTTGGGATTATGGCTTGCAGTCCAACCATAAGTGAGTGATGGTCGGAGGTATAGGGGAAGCTGTCACCACTAAGGGACCACTGTGAGTAGCTGAAGCAAGTACCAGAGCAGTATTCTCACCAACCGGGGACGGTGGGAAACTTCAACAGCTGTCAAGCCAGGGACCTAGCCAGTGAAGATGACGCTTGCAGAGCAATATTGTGTACCAAGCCGGGGACCAAGCAGGCCAGTGGGGTGAGGCTTGAGGAGTATCTGTGAGTGCCAAGCTAGGGACCCAGCAGGGATGTGGGGGTGACGCTTGAGGAAGATACTGAATGAGAATATTTGAAGATCTCAGAGGATTCAGTGGCAGTGGATCAGCAAGTCTAGTGAAAGACTGGGAGAAGAAGTGAATAAGTTAATTACAACCTTTGTCAGAAACTGTTTCAAGATTGTTGCCATAGGAGACAGCGGTCCAACTCATGCAGATGTAATATCTTTCTGGATGCCGTTCCCTGCATGGCTATCTGCCTATAGAATTTTCGGAGTCTGCTCAACTAATATTACAACTACTAAGGGGTGTCCTGGCTCTAAACCTCTCTCGCACAGTTCAGTTTAAGAAACAATAAATCTCTTTGTATTCAAGAAGTGTCTGGTGCCCATTAATCTACCTTGCTTTGCATCCACCATGCCTCGTAACACACTCTACACAGAAGGATGTAAGCGGTCTCTAACTTAGGAGGTCACCATTAGGCCTGGAGAGGCCTGGGACATGGCTACAAAAGTATTCTTTCTATAGCGGCCATTTGTAGTGTGATAGCAGTGTGGAGAGAGATAGAACAGGGCTCTGTTGAGTGCTATTAGACAGTTAGTGTGCTATAGTGTTCTATTCTGATTCTATTCAGTCAGTGTAGAATATCAGTTTAGTGTGCATCTAGGGATAGTTCAGTGTGAGTGTAGTGCAACCATTCATTTTTACATTAGTGTGAATGTAGGGATAGTTCAGTCAGTGTGAGTGCAGTGACTGTTTATCACAGTAGATCTTATTGCATTACTGCAAGATTAATGCTATACAGTTCTATGCATTACTGCAAGTTTAACGCCATATAGTTCTGTGCATTACTGCAAGTTTAGTGCCGTATATTTCATTGCATTACTGTAAGTTTAACTTCATATATTTTATTGCGTTCCTGCAAGTTAAACGCTGTATATTTTATTGCGTTTCTGCAAGTTTAACGCCATATAGTTCTATGCATTACTTAAAGTTTAACGCTGTATAGTTCTGTGCGTTACTGCAAGTTTAACGCCATATAGATCTGTGTGGTACTGAACGTTTAACGCCATATATTTAATTGCGTTACTGCAAGTTTTAAGCAGTATAGTATCTCCATTGTGGAGAAAATAATAGCTGAGCAGCTTTTTTCATTACAAAATGACTTTTCATTGTGAAAAACAAATGATTGATAAGACATATTTACAGAGTACTGGCTGTACACTCCTGTGGCCAGAATGGCCTTCTAGCTTAATTGTTGGTATGCTGACTTATCAGCATATGTAAACACAGACAATTCTACATACAATGGAAAAGTGATGGCCGAACGGTTTGCCCGGCGGTCGTTTCGCGGCGAATTTCGGTCGTTCGCGGTCCGCTCGTTCGCTCGCCTTTTCCCGTCGTTCGCCCCGGCGGACTTACGTGTTTAATGTGTAAAAGAACTTTGACCTATGATGACACGTCTATCATGGGGTACAGGACAGCCAATTGAGACATGACAGCACATGGACACTTGGACATTCCCCCTAACCTATAAATACACCCGATCCGGTGGCCATTTTACATTCTTTCTTCTGTCACTATAGGGAAAGGTTGCTGTGTGGAGTAGGGACAGATAAAACGCTAGCTATTTGGTACACAAAAGTTATTTTCAGGACTGGTATAGGTGTTAGGTGTATATAGGTTTGCTGTGCTACTGATTCTTGCAGCGGCCTGAGTGTCTTTTGTCAGTTTAGAGAAAGGGAAAGGACGGTGTGTGCTACAGGGACAGCCAGATTAGTCTTTCATAATCATCATCATCATCATCATTAGCTGTTACTATCAGGTCCACAAAAGAGCTGTTCCAGTAACCACTAATCGTTCCAGTCTACTCTTTTTTGCCACTTTGTATAGGGACAGGAAGGAAGCAGTGTTGTCAGGCAGTGAGGGTCAGTTTAAAGACTTGCTGTTACTATTAGTTCCACAAAGGTTCTTTTCAGGACTGGTATCAGTGGTACGGTAATAGGCTTGTACACGTATAATATTCTTTCTTCCAAATATAGAAAGAATATTATACTTGACTGCTGCCCTTCTGCTGCAGTCTGCTAAACATTCACAACTCACTTGTTCCACAAAGCTCTTTATCAGGACTGGTAACTTGGTCTGTGTAGGGTGCTACAGTACATAGGGTTGAGTGCGGTACAGTCTGCTGTTCTGTAAGGACCGCTATCGGTCCACAATAGATAGGGTTGAGGTGCACCACTGCTGACCGCTGCCCTATACTGCAGCAGTCCTTCATTGGTATAGGGACTGACGTACAGTCTGCTAATCACTAACACACAACCTGCTTGGTCCACAAAAGTTCTTATAAGGACTGGTAACTTGGTCTAGGGTGCTACAGTACATAGGGTTGAGTGAGGTACAGTCTGCTGTTCTGTAAGGACCGCTATCGGTCCACAATAGATAGAGTTGAGGTGCACCACTGCTGACCGCTGCCCTATACTGCAGCAGTCCTTCATTGGTATTGGGACTGAAGTACAGTCTGCTAATCACTAACACACAACCTGCTTGGTCCACAAAAGTTCTTATAAGGACTGGTAACTTGGTCTAGGGTGCTACAGTACATAGGGTTGAGTGAGGTACAGTCTGCTATTCTATAAGGACTGTTATCGGTCCACAATAGATAGAGTTGAGGTGCACCACTGCTGACCGCTGCCCTATACTGCAGCAGTCCTTCATTGGTATAGGGACTGAAGTACAGTCTGCTAATCACTAACACACAACCTGCTTGGTCCACAAAAGTTCTTATAAGGACTGGTAACTTGGTCTAGGGTTCTACAGTACATAGGGTTGAGTGAGGTACAGTCTGCTGTTCTGTAAGGACCGCTATCGGTCCACAATAGATAGAGTTGAGGTGCACCACTGCTGACCGCTGCCCTATACTGCAGCAGTCCTTCATTGGTATAGGGACTGAAGTACAGTCTGCTAATCACTAACACACAACCTGCTTGATCCACAAAAGTTCTTATAAGGACTGGTAACTTGGTCTAGGGTGCTACAGTACATAGGGTTGAGTGAGGTACAGTCTGCTATTCTATAAGGACTGTTATCGGTCCACAATACATAGGGTTGAGGTGCACCACTGCTGACCGCTGCCCTATACTGCAGCAGTCCTTCAGCGGTATAGGGACTGACGTACAGTCTGCTAATCAGTCACACACAACCTACTTGGTCCACAAAGGTCCTTATAAGGACTGGTAACTTGGTGAAGGGTGCTACAGTACATAGGGTTGAGTGAGGCACAGTCTGCTGTTCTGTAAGGACCGGTATCGGTCCACAATAGATAGGGTTGAGTTGCACCACTGCTGACCGCTGCCCTATACTGCAGCATTCCTTCATCGGTATAGGGACTAAGAGTTTTGTCACAGGGTCATTTAAAAAATGACAGGCAGAGGAAGAGGCAGGCCCTTCCGCAGGGGTGGTAGGGGTAGGGCAGGAGCAACAGCCTTGAGCCAAAGTGGGAAGTTGCAGAAGGTGCGTTCAATTACTTTAAAGGACGCACCAGACTTGGTTGAGTGGCTCACTCAGCCTTACTCTTCTGCACCCTCCTCATCCTCTCGATCTGCACCCTCTTCTTCACTCTCTGCTATGTGCACCCCCAAAGACACTACCACCAACAACACCACCACCACCACCACCACATACCTTCCGCTTGAGTCACAGGAATTATTTTCCGATCCATATCAAGAGGACATTTCTGATGCGCAGCCACTCTTGGTATTGGATCAGGAAGAGGAGGTAGCAACAACCGCTACTCAGCAGTCTGACGACAGTACCCAGATCAGCCCAAGGAGGAGGTTGGTCCCCGGTGTTGCTGCCTACTCCGAGATCTCTACTTATAGCGGTGGGGAAGGTGACGTTGATGATGACGTGTCTAGTGATGTCACGTGGGTGCCCACAAGAGAGGAAGAGGAGGGGAGTTCAGAGGGAGATATGGACCAGCAGATAGGGAGGAGAAGCAGGACTAACTTACATTGCACAGGAGGGACAAAGCAGACTGCAAATGTATCAGGAGCGAGTCATCGACCATGTACGGTCATATCTGGCGCTCCCAGGACACCAGGACATGGCTCCGCAGTGTGGGCTTTTTTTAACGTGTCCGCTGCTGACAATAGCGTTGCCATCTGCAATCTTTGCAGTCAACGCATTAGTCGCGGTAAGCCCAACACTCACCTAGGGACGACCGCCTTAAGAAGGCACATGAGCAGCCATCACCGAGCCGAGTGGGAGCAACGGAACACTCAAAGCCACACTGCAGGCTCTC
The DNA here is from genome assembly GCF_037356315.1 of Lithobates pipiens. Classification (NCBI taxonomy): domain Eukaryota; kingdom Metazoa; phylum Chordata; class Amphibia; order Anura; family Ranidae; genus Lithobates; species Lithobates pipiens. The sequence goes on along the minus strand of NW_027507758.1, from coordinate 584,925,005 downwards.
ACCGTCCAGCCTCGTCTTCTACTTCTCCTCTCTCCTCACAATTGTCCTCCACTCCACCTTCCATCACGCCAAGCTCACGTTTTTCTGCAAAAAGGCAGGCTTCCGTGGGCCTAATGTTCGAGCGTAAAAAAATGATGACGCCGGATAACCCTCTTGCCCAACGGTTGACGGCTGGCTTGTCAGAACTGATAGCCCGCCAACTACTGCCATATAAACTGGTGGACTCGGAGGCCTTTCGCAAATTTGTGGCCATTGGAACACCACAATGGAAGGTCCCAGGAAGGAAGTATTTCTCGGAGAAGGGCATCCCAGAGCTATATGGCCATGTTCAGCGGCAAGTGAATGTATCTCTGGCACACAGTGTTGGTGCCAAGATACATCTGACCACAGACACGTGGTCTAGCAAACACGGGCAGGGAAGGTATATCAGTTTTACTGCCCACTGGGTGAACCTTCTGACGGCCGTCAAGCATGTAACCCGTGGCACCCGTGTAGATTTGGTTTTACCGCCACGGATTGCATGCAGGCCTGACTCTTCTCCTCCTCCTCCTCCTACTCCATCCTCCTCCCTCTCCTCCTCAGCTGGCTCCTCCTTTTCCGCTGCTAGCGTCTCTTCCGCTGCACCGCCCAAGCTCCCCAGAACCTATTCCACATGCCAGGTGAGACGTTGCCATGCCGTGCTGCGTCTGTTGTGCCTGGAAGCCAAGAGCCACACTGGCCCGGCACTCCTTTCAGCTTTGCGTTCACAGGCAGATCAGTGGCTAACACCACTCAATTTGACAGTTGGTAAAGTGGTGTGTGACAACGGTGCCAATCTGCTTAGCGCATTGAAACAGGGCAAAATCACGCACGTGCCATGCATGGCACACGTCTTAAACTTTGTCGTGCAGCGATTCCTTGTCAAATACCCTGGGGTCCAGGACATCTTGCGGCAGGCAAGGAAAATCTCGGCCCATTTCAGAAGATCTTACACGGCCATGGCTCGCCTTGCTGACATTCAGCGGCGACACCATCTGCCGGTCAGACGTCTTATTTGCGATTGCCCGACGCGATGGAACTCAACCTTCTATATGCTTGATAGGCTGCTCCAGCAGAAACGTGCAGTTAACGTCTACCTGTATGAACTCTGCGAAAGAAACGGTTCTGGGGAGCTGGGTTTTTTTTCACCGCGCCAGTGGCTGCTCATGCACGATGCATGCAGACTTCTGCGGCCATTTGAGGAGATCACCAAACTGGTCAGTTGCAGCCATGGCGCCATCAGTGACATGGTACCTTATGCCTTCTTTATGGAGCGTGCATTGCGTCGTGTCATTGATCAAGCTGTGGAGGAGCAGGAGCGGGAAGATGAGGAAGTCGCAATGCTGGATGAATTCCCAGGGGGGGCTACTCTATCTGAGACAAGTCAACAACAGGAGTCTGAAGAGGAGTCAGAGGAGGATGGTGCCGGGGCGGATGAGGAGGAGCAAGAAGAGCGTGCTTTAAACCTTTCTGGGATCCCTGTTGTGCGTGGATGGGGAGAGGAGAATGTAGAGGACGACATTATCCTGGATGATGAGCAGGAGCCAGGCCACCACACCGCTTCCACTTAAGTGCAAATGGGGGCCTTCATGCTCCAGTGTTTTAATAGGGACCCCCGTATAAAAAGCATAAGGGTCAAGGACCAGTACTGGGTGGCAACGTACTTAGACCCCCGGTACAAACACAAAATGGCGGAAATGTTACCGCCGTCGCAGAGGGCTGTCAGAATGCAGCACTTCCAGGCCTTGCTTCGAGAAATGCTGCATTCTGCTTTTGCGTGCGCTGGCAGAGGAGCAATTCCCACTCCCAGAGAAGGAGTTGCGGGTACCAATCCAACAGCGCCTGCAAGAAGAGGCCGGTTTGAAGATGTGTTGGTGACTTCGGATATGAGGTCATTCTTTCAGCCGACCCATCGACAGGTGTCATCCGGATCCAGCATCAGGGAACGCCTAGACCGTCAGGTGTCCGACTACATTGGGTTAACGGCCGATGTGGAAGCTCTGAGGAGTGATGAACCCCTGGACTACTGGGTGGGCAGGCTTGACCTCTGGCCAGAGCTTGCCCAATTTGCAATCGAACTGTTGGCTTGCCCCTCATCCAGTGTCCTGTCCGAAAGGACGTTCAGCGCAGCAGGGGGGATCGTGACCGATAAGCGTACTCGCCTAGCTCACGACAGTGTTAACTACCTCACATTTCTAAAAATGAATGAGGCATGGATCTCGGAGGAATTCAACACATGTGACCAGTAGACCATGTATATGTCTATAAACTATTTTTTTTAATCAAGCACACAGACCTTCTTTCTTCATTTGGCTCACTTCCTTGTCCCAAAAAAGCACACCGTACTATATGCCCCTACCCTCCTCTTTGAAGAGGTTGAGCGGTGTCATATTTCTACTGGGGCTGCTTATGAGGGGATCACACCATCCCTGTGCTGTGCTGACTTCCTCCTGGGGGTTCTTATTATGAGGGGATCACACCATCCCTGTGCTGTGCTGACTTCCTCCTGGGGGTTCTTATTATGAGGAGCTCCCACCATCCCTGTGCTGTGCTGACTTCCTCCTGGGGCTGCTTACGGTGCTGCTGTTAGTGCTGCATATCACGGTGCTGGTGTGAGTGCTTAATGTCACGCTTCTGATGTCAGTGCTCTCTGTCACGGTGCTGCTGTCAGTGCTGTATATCACGGTGCTGATGTCAGTGCTGTATGTCACGCTTCTGATGTCAGTGCTGTATGTCACAGTGCTGCTGTCAGTGCTGTATATCACGGTGCTGATGTCAGTGCTGTATGTCACGCTTCTGATGTCAGTGCTCTCTATCACGGTGTTGCTGTCAATGCTGTATGTCACGGTACTGGTGTTAATGCTTTATGTCACGCTGCTGATGTCAGTGCCCTCTATCACGGTGCTGTTGTCAGATGCCTCTATCACGGTGCTGGTGTCATTGCTGTATGTCACGCTGCTGGTGATCATCTCCTGCACCCTCTTCTCTGCCTACCCTGGTCCCTGACCTTCCCTCTCCTCCATTGCCTTCATGCGCGCCACAGTCCTGAATTGTCAGAACAATTTTCCATATAAAAAAAGAATGCTTGTAGTTATCGATCCCAAATTCACCCCATACATGTGTTATGTCATTGGCCATGTGGTGGGACTATGTTTGCCCACCTAATAATTATCCTGTGGCAGCAAATTCGACCTAAAGGTTTAAAACGTTCGCCTCCCATTGAAGTCAGTGGGGCCCGCCGTGAACGTTCGGTTTCGCGAACGGTCGGCCCCGTTCGCGGTCCGCCCCGTTCGCGGTCCGCGTTCGCGAAACGTCCCGTCGGAAGTTCGTCCATCACTACAATGGAAGAGGTACAAAAGACAAATATGACTTCAACATGGCTAAACTACTTTTCAAATATATATATCCCTTACAATTAAAGTAATTGAATCAAAAATTACCCTAGACTGTGATCACAAGAGGGAAACAAATCAAACACAGAGATTTCTTTAACCACTTAAGCCCCGGACCAATTGTCAGCCTAAGGACCAGAGGTCTTTTTACAATTTGGCACTGCACTGATTTAACTGGTAATTGCACGGTCATGCAATGTTGTACCCAAACGAAATTTGCGTCCTTTTCTTCCCACAAATAGAGCTTTCTTTTGATGGTATTTGATTGCCTCTGCGATTTTTATTTTTTAAGATATAAATGGAAAAATACTGAAAATTAAAAAAAAAAAGATATTTTCTACTTTTTGTTTTAAGAAAAATCGAATAAACTCAATTTTAGTCATACATTTAGGCCAAAATGTATTCAGCCACATGTCTTTAGTAAAAAAAATGTCAATAAGCGTATATTTATTGGTTTGCGCAAAAGTTATACCGTCTACAAACTAGAGTACATTTTCTGGAATTTACACAGCTTTTAATTTATGACTAGCTATCTCATTTCTTGAGGTGCTAAAATGGCAGGGCAGTACAAACCCCCCCCCAAATGACCCTATTTTGGAAAGTAGACACCCCAAGGAAAATGCTGAGAGGCATGTTGAGCCCATTGAATATTTTTTTTGTCCCAAGTGATTGAATAATGACAAAAAAAAAGTTTACAAAAAGTTGTCACTAAATGATATTTCTTGATCATACATCACGGGACACAGGAGCTCATTACATAGTGGATTATATAGTCACCTCTGGTGATTGGACACTGGTTAACCCCAATTAAGGAGAATTCCTCCCCTATATAACCCCTCCCATATGGGAGGCACCTCAGTTTTTTCGCCAGTGTCTATGGTGGTTGGTCACGTAAAACATGTGCTATGAAGAAAGCTCTGTGCAGGTCCCTGTGGGGGCCTAAGGGCTACAACAAACCGGATCCATATCTTGGGCCGATATTTGACTCCCAAGATGGTATGGTACCCGGGCCTCGTCAGCTGAAGAAATGAGGTTTGGCCTGTAAGTCTTCTCCTATTGGAAGACTGGGCTCTGGGAAAACCAGACTTGGTGTACTGTTTACACAGAGCGCACGAAAGTTTCTGGCAGAGTCTTTTACAAGGTCCAGGTAGGAGGCTCTTCTGAGAAAGAGCCCCAGATAAACCTGAAGGTTGGCTAACACTGCCCGCCGTGATGGGTGAAGGCTGGAATTTGTCTGTTTCAGCAATTCCTGCGACGAGGACAGGTAAGGGAAATTAATCTTATATATAATTATATGATGGATTTCTTAATTTTGAGTAGTTGTATGTCTTACCTGGTTTCCACCACTAGAGGGAGTAAGAGCAGCCTGATACATACTTACATGCCTTTCAGTACACACGCTCAGTGAAGCCTGGTTCTCCAGAGGTCTCACGTCTCCACTGCAGTCCCTGCCACAACAAGGTAATACAAGGGTCCCTTGTAGTCTGGGGGTCCCACGCAGCTCTAATGAGACTCCCCCCCCCCTGGATTCCGGCAGTCCTCGTGCACACGCGCTGCACGCGCTCCCGGGCTAATGGAGGAGGGGGGAGTGTGGTTGTGAGCCATGCACGTTGGTGTGCACGGCGCTGTACTGCGCAGGTGCCAGGCGGCAGTTTTAAAAAGCCCAGAGCGTCAGGGGACTGTAAGTGAGAGACACAGGAGCTGTGGGCAGTAAGCATCCCAGGGGATTGGATCCAGGCAAACCTTAGACACCTACTCAGCATCAGGTTGTGCAGTATTAAGCATATATATGTTATTGTGAGACTTTTAGCACAACCGTGATTGCACTTTGTACTAGTACCTCTGCTTTGTAGCCTAGGACTATGTCTCCTCGTAAGAGGGTCTCAGGGGGAGGTAACAAAGGCACTGGTTAATCACCGCCTAGATCTAGGGGTTCTAAAAATGCCTGTAAGTTACCACCCCCCCTGCAAGACTGGAGCCAGCCTCACAGGACGAGTCAGTGCCCCTGTCAGGTTTTGCAGCCTCTCCTAATGTCCCAGCCCCGGTATATGTCACTGAGGACTCCCTTAAGGCTACATTGGAGGGTTTTGAAGGGAGACTAATTAATTTTATTTCTGCTTCCCTGAAAGATAGCAGGAAAAGGGGTATATCCCCTCCCTCTGCTGAGATTCCTCTCTCAGATGATTCTTCTGACAATGAGGAGAGATGCCTATCTTGGGACAGGGATCTTGAGCAGTCGGAGGAATCAGAGGAAGAGGAGAGAGTCCCCTCCTCCCAGGCGCTCAGAAAACAGGTGCAGTATTATACTGAATTGGTGCATACCACATTCAGAATGCCTGCGGCTGAAGTCGCTACGTCCTCTGTTTCTTCCCTAGGAGTCAGGAAAATCCCACAGACTGCTTTTTCCTTCCCAATTCATCCCTTAATGGATAAATTGATGTATGAGGATTGGGGACATCCCGATAAACTTTTTACTCCTCCTAAAAGGTTTTCTCTGCTTTATCCTCTGGAGGAAAGTTTCACCAAGAAATGGGAGGTCCCATCTGTCGATGCGGCTGTTTCTTGTGTGAATAAAAACCTGACCTGTCCGTTGGATAATGCTCAGGTATTTAAAGATCCAACTGATAAGAGGTTGGAAACATTATTAAAAACCTCCTTTTCCATGACTGGCGCTGTAGTGCAACCTACAGTCGCAGCCGTGGGGTTGTGTCAGTTCCTCAAGGAACAGGTTAAGCGGATGCTTGGCCTCCTTCCCAGTGAGGAAGTGGAGAATTATGCAGAAATACCTCAAATTCTGTGTTTCATGATTGATGCGATTTTGGATTCTGTCCAACAAGCATCTCGTTTATCTCTCCTGTTGGTACACATGCGAAGGGCCCTATGGCTAAAAAATTGGGCAGCTGAGCTATCATGCAAGAAGCATTTGATTGGGTTCCCGTTTAAAGGGGAACGTCTGTTTGGAGAAGAATTAGACAAATTCGTCCAAAAAATTTCAGGGGGTAAATCTACTCTCCTTCCAGTCAAAAAGAGCAAACGTCCGTCATTTAGGCGTTCTCGCATCAAGCTCTAAGCAGTGGCGACGGCCTTCTCAACCCTCCTCTACAGGAAAGGCTCAGGGCCGGGCCCAAGGGCAGAAAAAGACTTGGGGGGGGGGGGGAAGCCTGCCAAGCAGAGCCCGAAAGCTTCCTTGTGAAGAGGTGCCCCCGCTTGGCCGAGTGGGGGGAAGGCTTCGGCAGTTTGCGGAAGCCTGGCGGGAAGAGATCCGGGACAAGTGGGTGATCTCTTCGGTGTCTCTGGGCTACAAGCTAGAGTTTCAGGAGATTCTACCTTCTCACTTTCTAAGGTCAAGGATCCCCAGGGATCCAGTAAAGCAAAAATTTCTGGCCTTGGATCACTTGCTATCCCAAGGGGTGATAGTAGAAGTGGACCCAAAAGAACAGGGTTCAGGGTTTTACTTGAATCTCTTCACCGTTCCGAAGCCAAATGGAAGTGTCAGACCTATCCTGGATCTGAAGGATCTGAACCGTTTTTTACGCATCCGGTCCTTCCGAATGCAGTCAATTCGCACTGTGGTCTCCTCCCTGCAAGGGGTAGAGTTTATGGCATCAATAGACATCAAGGATGCATATCTCCATGTGCCGATTTTTCCCGCACACCAAAGGTAGCTAAGGTTCGCGGTAGAGCGGCGCCATTTTCAATTTGTGGCCTTGCCGTTCGGGCTCACTACGGCCCCTCGAGTCTTCACAAAGATTCTAGACCCTCTCTTGGCAAACCTAAGAGCTCAAGGTATAGCCGTCATGGCTTATCTAGACGACTTGCTTCTCATGGAAAAACAGTAGCGTCCCTGAACCACAGTGTTTCCAGAACACTAGAACACCTGGAACGTCTAGGTTGGATTATAAACCTAGAAAAGTCGTCCCTACAGCCTGCTACCAGGTTGGAATACCTGGGTATGTTTATCGACACCGCTCAGGGCAAGGTGTTTCTTCCAAGGCCAAAAGCCTTGGCCATCGGGGATCTGGTGTGCCTCATTCTGGGCAGGAGATCTTCCCCCATTCGGTTATGCATGAGACTGTTAGGGAAAATGGTCGCCTCCTTCGAGGCCGTTCCATTTGCCCAGTTCCACTCAAGGCCTCTGCAAAGATGCATCCTTGCGGCCTGGAACAGGAAGCCCCCAATCCTTGGATCTTCCTATGCGTCTATCTCCAGGGACACGCAAGAATCTCGTCTGGTGGTTACAAACCGAGAATTTGCTGAAAGGCAAAACCTTTCTTCCTCTTCCATGGATATATCAATCACCAGGGCGGTACCAGGAGTTTGGTAGCGCAAAAAGAGGTGAATCGCATACTTGTCTGGGCAGAAAAGCATGTTCCATGCCTTTCTGCAGTCTTCATTCCAGGAGTAGAAAATTGGCAGGCGGATTTTCTGAGCCACCAGCAGTTGTGCCCAGGAGAATGGGCTCTGCACCCCGACGTGTTTTTGGACATATGTCGCAGGTGGGGTACTCCAGACGTAGATCTGTTTGCCTCCAGGTTCAACAGAAAACTGGACAAATTCATGTCAAGAACAAGATATACACTTGCTCAGGGGTCAGATGCTCTGACAGTTCCCTGGGATCAGTACAATCTGATTTATGCTTTCCCCCCGTGCCCGCTTCTGTCGCGGTTCCTGGGAAGAGTCAAGAGGAAAACGAAGTCGGTCCTTTTGGTACCTCAGGCTTGGCCCAGGCGACCGTGGTACGCAGAGATCATGAAGTTGGCCGTAGGCAGGCCATGGATCCTCCCTCTCCGGCCAGATCTGCTCTCACAGGGTCCAATCTACCACCCTGCTTTACACAGTCTGAATTTGACGGTTTGGCTGCTGAGACCCACATTCTGGAAGACCGTGGGCTTTCGGGGCCAGTCCTTTCTACTCTGGTTAATGCCAGAAAGCCGGCCTCCAGGCCTATTTACTACAAAATCTGGAAGGCATATGTTTCCTGGTGTGAACTCAGGGAATGGCATCCTAGAAAGTATGTCATTAGCAGGATCTTGGCCTTTCTCCAGTCAGGCCTAGAAATGAATTTGGCCGTAAGCACTATCAAGGTGCAGATTTTGGCCTTGTCAGTATTTTTTCAGAAGCCACTTGCATCGCATTCCCTGGTGCGGGCTTTCATCCAGGGGGCTATGCGGATAAGGCCGCTAGTCAAACCTCCGGTATGCCCATGGGATCTAAATTTGGTTCTCTCGGCTTTGCAGGGGCAACCTTTTGAACCTTTGCATCTGGCTTCATTAGTTCTTTTGACAAAAAATTGGTTTTCTTGGTAGCCATTTCCACGGCTAGAAGAGTGTCAGAACTAGCAGCTCTCTCCAGCAAAGAGCCGTATCTAATTGTTCATAAGGACCGGGTGGTCATGCGCCCCAACAGGTCCTTTCTACCTAAGGTGGTTTCGGGATTCCATTTGAATCAAGATGTAATCCTACCATCGTTTTTTCTGGACCCACAGTCCGCAGAAGAAGAATCCTTGCACACTTTGGATGTGGTTAGGGCAATCAGTATCTATCGTCAAGCAACGGCTCAGATAAGGAAAACTGATTGCTTATTTATTTTGCCGGAAGGGCCAGGCGGCATCAAGATCCACTCTCTCAAGGTGGATCAGACAGATTATTTCTCAGGCCTATAGTGTTAGAGGGAAAATCCCTCCTTTTCAAGTGAAAGCGCACTCTACTAGGGCTGTAAGTGCTTCTTGGGCAGTGCATCACCAGGCCTCCCTGGCTCAGATCTGTAAGGCTGTAACTTGGTCATCAGTCCACACATTCACCAGATTCTATCAGGTGGATGTCAGAGGGCAAGAGGATATCGCCTTTGGGCGCAGTGTGCTGCAGGCTGCAGTTTAGGTCCTCTAACCCACTATGTAATGAGCTCCTGTGTCCCGTGATGTACTCGCAAGAAAAGGATTTTACAGGTAAGCTGTATATAAAAATCCTATTATTTCTCACACATGCCATAGTTATATGTGGAATTGCAGCCCAAAATATATTCTGCTGCTTCTCCTGAGTAGGGGGATGCCACATGTGTGGGACTTTTTGGGAGTTTAGCCGCGTACGGCACCCCGAAAACCAATCACCGCTTTCAGGATTTCTAAGGGTGCAAATTTTTGATTTCAATCCTCACTACCTATCACAGTTTCGAAGGCCATAAAATGCCAAAATAGCACAACCCCCCCCCCCCCCCAAATGACCCTACTTGGAAAGTAGACACCCCAAGATATTTACTGAGAGGCATGTTGAGTCCATGGAATATTTTATATTTTGCCACAAGTTGCGGGAATATTACAAACTTTTTTTTTTTGCACAAAGTTGTCACTAAATTATATATTGCTCACACATGCTATGGGCATATGTGAAATTATACCCCAAAATACATTCTGCTGCTTTTCCTGAGTATGGGGATACCACATATGTGGGACTTTTTGGGAACCTAGCCGCATACGGGACCCCAAAAACCAAGCACCGCCTTCAGGATTTAAATATAAAACGTTACCAAAAAAAACTCTTAGCGATCGCTGGGATCAGGCCTGACTCTGCAAACGCTGCAGTTATGTGTTTAGTGTTTTGTAAGTGACAGTGATCGATCGATACTGCACTTAGGTGGGCTGGGCGGAGGGACAAAACGCAGGTGCTAGCAGGTATCTGGGCTGATCCCGCCAACAATGTTTTTTTTTGAAACCCTAAACTGCTGGGGACGCTAGTATAGATCTGATCAGATCAGATATTGATCTGTTCAGATACTATACCACTACGGGAGGTGTATGCTTTGCGCGTGGGTGTTAGTGGTACTGTCACTAACCTAGCGCTGCCTGGGGTGATGCAGACCCTATCTGACCCTAAAACCTAATTGATATCACCCGTCGGGTGATCAGGGGGTTAAACCTTTATTGTGTAATAAATGGTGGGTGCTCTGATGCTATAAAAAGCAAACTAACTAACCAGCATCACCCGTAACACTTATACGGTGATCATTGGTGAAAGGGTTAACTAGGGGCAGTCAGGGGGTTAAAACCTTTATTAGGTAGTATATGGGGGTCCCTGACGCTATATAAAAACCTGACGGGGAACCTAAATAACTAACTGGCTAACCAGCGTCACCAGTGGCACTTATACTGTGATCGCTGGTGAAAGGGTTTATTAGGTTGTATATGGGGGTACCTAACGCTATAAAAACCTGGTGGTGAACCTAAAAAATAACTAGCTACCTAGCGGCACCAGTGACACTAATGCAGCGATCAGAAAAACGATTGCTTAGTGACACTGGCAAAAGGGGGTGAAAGGGTTACCTGGGGGGGCAATCAAGGGGTTAAACCTTTATTGGGGGGGTAGGGGGCTACCCTGGACCTAACACGAACTGCCCTGACAGTTTTTACAGTTACAACTGACACTAAATGCAGTGATCAGTAAATAAATGATCACTGCAATCAGTGACACTGTGACTGGGAGGCGGTGATCGGGGGTGATCAGGGGGTGACTGGGGGTTAAAGTGTGCCTATGTGTACCTACATGTCAGTGTAGTGTTGGTGCACTTACTAGGATGTCTGCTCTCCTCGCAGTCTGGTCAAATAGACTGCCCCGAGGAGAGTGACATCACTTCCTCCTGCCTGTGTTTACACTACATAGGCAGGGGAAGCCTCTCATTCGCCAGGAGCGATTGAGAGGGGATGGCCAGAAAACAACGGCCATCCCCTCATCCCGGATCGCTCCTGAAGCGAAACAGACCACCTCAGTCAGCGGGAGGGGGTCTGATTGGACCCCCCACCCGCTGGAAGGCAGGCACATACGGGTACGTGCTTGTGCCTCTCCGTGCCATTGTGCCGACGTATAATTACATGCGGCAGTCCTTAAGTGGTTAATTTAGTCATTTTTTGCAGTGTTTGGTGTGGATCCAGGTGACTTTTCCTTCAAGTTTTGCAAAACTGTACATGAAATAGATGCTGTATTGAGTCCACAAGTCACCGGGCTTTAGTTTTAGATCCTTCCAAACTTTTAAGATCTGGAATTGGGGAGAAAACACATAAATGAGTTTGTAAAAAAACCTTAAAAGATCAGCAACATTCTCTGTTAGATCTGAATGGAGGACTTCAGCAGCTGAGACAAAATATAAGCAATTGAGTAACACACTCCCAAACCAATTCCCATAGGGAGAGAGTCCAACATCCACTTAGGGGCTTGATAAAATATAATAAAACATTCAGGCAAAAGTTTTCTAGTTTCTTACTCTACTTTGTCCGCTACATTGTAGACAGTGTAAAAATAAAACCTCAACACTTCTAGTAAGGACTCTCCTACAAAAATGATTTCCTCTGTTACTCTCTGTAGATTCTGCACTGTACTTACAAACTACTTCTGAAAACACTTTTTTACTGTGGCCTTTGCAGTAGCATTTGCCACTGGACATCCAGAAAACATGTCCATACAAACAAAATACATACTCGTAAGATCCTGACTTAGGCATCTGGATATATCTTTTTGTTATCTCTGGAAGGGATGTTCAGCTTTTGGTAACTCCTTTGGTAACAGGTAAAACAAGAAGAGGTATGTTATAAAAACAACTGTGGTGAAAGCTGTCTCTATCCCACGCTCATTTACTAAGGCAGCCATAACTGCTTGTGACTGATGACACGGTCCATGTGTCAAGCTGAAGGGAAAAGAGTGTCTGGCAGACATAAATGATCACCTTTTCCAAACTCTTGTTTCGTAAGAAGTTGCCCCCTGTGGACCACTTGTTCTTCTCGTTCTGGGGTCCTTAAAGTTGAATTATTAATCCCAGCTATACTGGGCCAGAACTGGGGTGGAATCTGTGAGTTGCACAGACCCAGCAAGGGTCCGGGGCTGTAAATGCAGCATCCTTAGTCGCCTGGTCTGCTTCCATGTGTGAGTTTTACTGTTAGTATGGCTACCTCAGCAAGAACCTGGAAGGCTGAAAACAGCCAATCAAATTAACTTGGCGTGCTTGATTAGTTTACCTGCCGAAGTAAAAACAAACTTCTGGCCCTTCAAATGGAACCAAAAGCTCTCTCTATTCCGACTATGTACATAAATATACTCTTTTTATAGCTCACAGGCTTTACTAAAACATGGAGCTCTGCTTCTTGAGCTGGGGAAAAAGGATCCAATGACTCTGAATACAGAGAATCCTTCTGGATGATAAACTTCATCCTCGGTATAAAACCAGAAATAACACTACAAAAAGGTAAATACTCGGGTCTTCAGGGAGTGTGTCCTGCACTGGACTCACAGCAGCTGATTCCCACGTCATCAATTTAACACATGTGGTTTTTCTTTGTCTCCAGCCTCCTCCAGTAGAGGCAATGAGGTGGCTGGATTCAAATGTACACATTTTTCATTGTTAGATTTGTACATAAACAAACAAAACAAATTCATATTTTGAACCTTTCATTAGATAAACATTTAGTTAGCTATATATTTGCTGTGCAGAATGTCGGACCATTAAAAATTAAATATTCAACCAAAATAATGTCTGTAACTTTGTCTAATAGCAACTTTGCATAAAGCTACAGCTCTGATATATCGGGGTGAACCCTTGATTACTGGGTCCAGCTTGCATAAATATAACAATGGCTTGTTTTCTGTCATGCTGTTTGTGTAAGAACTCCAGTTTCATGTTTCAAAAAGACAACTTTTTCCTGGCAATATTATAACAAACGATCAAAATACCCTGCAGTCATGCAGAGATGCCCATAAATCCAAAATATTCTTCTACATATACCTACTGCACTTACAAGGAAAAGGGGCACATCATTTCACAATTCACACATTCTGCTGTGGATTTTAAAAATAAAAATACATAAAAACAAAAGGACCAACAATATGTATGATGGACCAGAAAGCACTCGGCCATCAAAAACTATAAACCAACTGGTTGCAGGTGTCAGGTCACCTTGAGACCAGGTGACAGATGCACCCCATAGGGATTAGGAGTGCACCGCAAGGTTGTGGACCCTACGGCTGACTGCTGCAGACGGGGGTCAAGGTGATAGGAAGGCAGGGCCGCCAGAACACCAAGATGGATCTCACCGGGGTTAGAGCGTAAGATTCCCTGGGGCGCGGAGTCTAAGAGCCAGCAGGTGTTCACCAGAGCCTCGAGTGGTGAGGATGGACTTGGCTGCAACTGGCTCCAGGTCACGACCCCCAGGGTCCCCCCAGCTCACACCCACAGTAGGCAGCTTTCTGGAGGGAATCATGAACGTCCGCTCACATGGAATTGAATGATTCCTGAACAGTCGCCAAAGCTGGAATGTCAGAAGAACAAGTCATAGGAAGAGGAAGCTGAGGATGTCTTCCATAAACAGTGACAAAGGGTGTTTTCTGAGAACTGACGTTGACATGATTATTGTGGGAGAACTCAGCCCACGGTAATAGTGATGCCCAATCATCATGATGGGCAGAGACCAAGGTACGGAGAAAGACCTCCAACTCCTGATTAACTCTCTCAGTCTGGGCATTGGATTGGGGATGATAAGAAGAGGTAAAATCCAAGGTAATGTCGAGGGATTTGCAAAAGGCTCTCCAAAAATGAGAAGTAAACTGCACACCCCTGTCCGAAACGACATGAGAAGGAACACCATGAAGGCGGAAAATCTCTCGTACAAAAATGGGAACCAAGGCAGGGGCAGAAGGGAGACCAGGAAGAGGAACAAAATGAGCCATCTTGGAGAACCGATCGATTACTACCCAAATGGCCGTATTATTCTCCGACAGTGGAAGATCAGTGATAAAATCCATGGCGATATGAGACCAGGGCTCCTTAGGAATGGGCAAGGGCATGAGAAGACCAGCAGGGGCTTGAGTGGAAGATTTAGACTGAGCACAGACGTGACAAGCCTTAACATAGTCTTTAACATCTGAGCGGAGATTAGGCCACCAGTAGTGATGACTGATGAGAAGGAAGGATCGGAGGAACCCAGCATGACCTGCCACCTTGGAATCATGTCCCCAACGAAGGATCTTAGTTCTTAGCTCCGTGGGAACAATGGTCTTACCAGGAGGAATTTTTGATTCCAGGGTGGTAGAATGTGCAACAATGCATGAGGTAGGAATGATCGGCTCAGGATCAGGGTTGGACTCCTCGTCCAAAGTGTCAAATGACCTAGAGAGCGCATCAGCTCGACCGTTGCAGGAACCAGGTTTGTAGGTAATCGTGAATTTAAAATGGGAAAAGAAGAGACTCCACCTGGCCTGTCTGGGGTTCAGACGTTTAGCATTCTGTAGGTACTGTAGATTCTTATGATCAGTAAAGATCATTATAGAGGGAGGGGAACCTTCCAAGAGATGACGCCACTCCTCCAACGCCAATTTAATTGCGAGAAGTTCCCGATCACCAATGGCATCATTTCTCTCTGCCTGAGAATTTTTATTGGAGAATAACACACATGGTTGACGTTTCTTCTCAAAGTCCTGAAGAAGCACAGCTCCCACCCCCATCAATGAAGCGTCTACTTCAATAAAAAATGGGTCCTCAGGATTTGGTCTCCTCAAGAGGGGTCCAGAGACAAAGGCTTGTTTCAGATCGTGAAATGCAGAGACAGCTTCGGGAGGCCAGTCTTTGGCATTCGCACCCTTCTTGGTCAAAGCAATAATAGGCGCGGCAATGGAAGAGTAATTCCTTATGAACTGCCTATAATAATTTGTGAAGCCAAGAAAGCGCTGTGTGGCCTTGAGGCTAGCGGAAAGGGGCCAGTTGGTAATGGCTGAGACCTTTCCGGGATCCATGCGAAGACCCGCACTAGAAACAAAACATCCCAGAAACAGGACCTCCGAACATTCAAAGGAACATTTCTCCATCTTGGCATAGAGATTGTTCTCTCTAAGGCGCTGAAGTACGGTGCGTACATGGTTTCTGTGATCAGGCAGATTTTCGGAAAAGATGAGAATATCATCCAGATAGATGACAACAAACTGGTACAGTAGATCCCTGAATATTTCATTGACAAAGTTCTGGAACACAGCTGGAGCATTACAACAACCAAAAGGCATAACCAGGTATTTGTAATGCCCGTCCCTAGTGTTAAACGCGGTCTTCCATTCGTCACCTTCCCGTATTCGAATGAGATTGTATGCACCTCTGAGATCCAACTTAGTGAAAATGGAAGCCCCCTTCAACCTGTCAAATAGCTCAGATATTAGAGGTAAGGGGTATCGGTTTTTAATAGTCACAGAGTTTAAACCTCTATAGTCGATGCAGGGTCTGAGGGTACCATCCTTTTTGGCAACGAAAAATAACCCTGCTCCTGCAGGCGATGAGGATTTCCGGATAAAACCTCTCTCCAGATTCTCTGCGACATACTCAGACATGGCCTGGGTCTCTGGAATGGACAAAGGGTAGGTACGATCCCTGGGCAGGGTTGCTCCAGGGACAAGGTCAACAGCACAGTCAAAAGATCTGTGGGGAGGAAGCACCTCAGCAGACTTCATGCTGAACACATCCCGGAAATCGCTGTATTCCACGGGAAGATCAGACGATACAGATGTGGTAGCAATGGGAAGTTTGCCCTTGGGGGTCACCTTGGGAAGACAGGATGAGAAACACGAAGGACCCCAAGCCAGGATCTGCCCAGAGACCCAGTCCACATGTGGCGAGTGGAGCTGTAGCCAAGGAAGGCCCAATACAATGGGGGTAGAGGCCTTGGGTAGGATGAGGAAGGAGATCCACTCCTGGTGGAGTATCCCCACCGACATCCTAATAGGTAGCGTCTGGAAACGGATAGGCCCCTGGGAGCACAGTGCCATCAATTGCCGAGACTACCAGTGGACTAGTGAGGGGAGAAAGGGTAAGCAGTTCTCCAGTCCATAAAATTGCCGGCAGCCCCGGAGTCCAGATATGCTAGGACCGATTGGGGAGAAGTGCATACATAGAGGAACACCAGAAGAAGAAGACGAGAAGGTGATGTTTCTGGGTCCAATACTCCACCTTCCAAATGTATTAGACCCGAGCGTTTCCCGGACAAAGCGAGCAGGAGTCACGAATATGACCCTTGCCCCCACAATAAAGGCACAAGCCCAGAGTTCTGCGTCTAGCACGTTCTTCGGGGGTTAGTATGGTCCGGCCCAGCTGCATGGGTTCCTCAGCAGACAGAGGATGCTTCACAGGGCGACGGGAAAAAAGCTCAGGCTGACTAGGACCTAGGGGGTGCTGGCGTCTTTTTTTCGAAGGACCTCGCCTGGAAACAAATGTCAATCTGATTGCATAAGGAGATTACATCGTCCAGACCGGTGGGGATAGTTCTTCCTGCTAATTTGTCCTTCACTCGGTCAGAGAGGCCATGTAAAAAGGTTGCGACCAGGGCCTCATTGTTCCAGCTCAATTCTGCTGTAAGGATATGGAACTGAAGTGCATATTGTCCCACTGAACAAGATTCTTGGCAAAGGCGTAAAAGGGCACTAGCCGCAGAAGAAACCCGAGCTGGCTCCTGGAAGATATTACCAAAGAGCTTCAAGAAGTTGGACAGGCTGGAAACCACTGGATCATTTTTCTCCCACAGGGGAGCAGCCCAGGCTAAAGCTTCACCGGAGAGGAGGGAAATTATATAGGCTACCTTTGCCCGATCAGACAGAAAGTTTTGAGGCTGGAGCTCAAAATGAATGGTGCATTGGCTGAGGAAACCCCTGCAGGCCTTGGAGTCCCCAGAGAAACGGGACGGAGCTGGCAGTACTAATGAATGCGTGGATGCGACTGGTGCGACAGGTGCAGTCGCAGACTGTACTTGAGGCTGCAGGTTCGGGGTCCCCAAGGAAGCATGTAGCTGCTCGAAGCGGGAAGCCAGATCTTGAAGGAATCGCATCACCTGAGTCTGATTAGATTCCTGGGTTTCAAGTCTCCGAACTATGCCCTGCAAAGGATCGACTGCAGGAAGCGGCACGTCAGCCTGGTCCATGGCTGATCAAACTGTCAGGTCACCTTGAGACCAGGTGACAGATGCACCCCATAGGGATTAGGAGTGCACTGCAAGGTTGTGGACCCTACGGCTGACTGCTGCGGACGGGGGTCAAGGTGATAGGAAGGCAGGGCTGCCAGAACACCAAGATGGATCCCACCGGGGTTAGAGCGTAAGATTCCCTGGGGCGTGGAGTCTAAGAGCCAGCAGGTGTTCACCAGAGCCTCGAGTGGTGAGGATGGACTTGGCTGCAACTGGCTCCAGGTCGCGAACCCCAGGGTCCCCCAGCTCACACCCACAGTAGGCAACAGGAGGATAGGGATGGTGAGGGACAAAGCCAAGGTCGGGGCCACAAGCAGACAAGAATAGTCGGGGACACGCCAAAAGGTCAGGATCACAGGCAAACAGGGATAGTCAAAGACACGCCAAAGTCGGTAACGGAAAACAGTAGAAGAGCACGCGGCAGGTAACAGGAAGCTAACACACAAAGGTTGATCAGCAGGATTGGCTTGCAGTGCACAGGTTAATATAGGGTTCTCTGATTGGAGCCATGCCAGAGGATGGATTATAAAGGCAGTCAGGTGAGGGTCGGCTGGTCTCTAGAAATGAACACGTGGAGACAGGTAAGCAGACGAACTCTATTGCATAACCATGACAGCAAGCAGCATCTATCCTAACAGGGTGTGTGGACTTGATGTGATGGGTCTGTTATATTTACATTTTATTTATTATTACTGTCACATCATGGACCGCACATCAAGTTATTATCAGACTGTAAGATTTCATTTTTGTACAAAAACTTCTTATGTATCCCATCCATCTTGGCTTTGTTAAACATTATTGCAGCTGTATTCAAATTAACAACTTCATCTTAATCTTTTTTTTTTCTTTTCACTCAAAAAATGTAAAATTACAAAATTGTTATCTTAATCTAAACTAATCCCATTTTTATCAATTTCCCCAATAACCTGGATTTAATTTCCAACCAAAGGTTGTCTAAACCAGTTTCAATATATCTATATTTATTAATAAAATTCTTAAACTCATATTAGAAATTAATACTCATATGATAATTTCAATATCACACACTAATATATATGCACAGATAAATGTCCTTAAAGGGGGACATATTACTTAATTTTACTCAATTTCTCTTTTTTTTTTTTTTTTTTTTTAATGCACCGTTTCCACTATCACAGGATATTCAATTTGTGTAAGACACGGTTAAATGTAACCTTCAATTTACCATGTTTGGAAAACAGATTAAAAAATAATTGTGATCACATTGTTTATCATTAGCCCCTGTACACACGGTCGGACATTCTGCCAACCAAATCTTTTGTCCGTCGGATCTTGTCCGAAACTGTTGCATACACACGGTCGGACTAAGTTGTCGAAAAATCAGATCATTCAGAACGTGATGACATAATTTCGTTACCATGGGACTATGTTCAGGCTAGTAGCCAATAGCTTTGATGTAGGAATTTGATCTGAGCATGCGTGGCACTTGGTCCGATCAAAATTCTCTACACATGATCGGAGTATGTCCGATCGAACCAGTTGGTCAGAAAATATTTCCAACAAGTTGGAAAATTGGGTCCGACGGATATTCCGATGGAATCAGTCCGATGCATACCACACACAGTCGGATTATCCGACAACACGGTCCGATAGGACACATTCCGACGGATTGTCCGACCGTGTGTACAAGGGCTAAGATTCGTTAACCCGGCACATTTTGTTATAAATGTTTTGTCTAAAAAAACTGAAGTTGGCATGGTGTCCTTCCAGCTTATCACCAACCTTTCATCCCAGCTACATTCTTTCAGGAGAGCACAAAGGAGGGGGTCACATTTGCGTACATGACACACACAAGAGATAGAACTAAAGGTTCCAGCATTCACACATATACATAAATATATCTCTAAAATTGCTTACATTATTCCCATTTGTACACAACACATGCATATCATTCTCTCACTTTATTTTAACACTTTTTAAATACTTCCTTGCTTTTGCAAGGAAGTATTTAATTGCAACTTCTGCTTTCTTTATTTTGTTCTGATATCCTTTGCATCCAATGTATTGTAATACCATACTTCACATACTGTACCTTCTATGATCAGACGGGCAGCCATAGAGCTCATCCCATCTTCCCTCTCTGACAACATATAAAGCATTCTGTTTTAACTGTCATTACTGTTTCTTGACTTTTCTAGTTGTAGTGCCTGACCCCAAATTCATCCCACAACTTAACATCAAAAAGTCCCTTTATGTCTAGTGTTAATTGTCACCCTTGATCCATCCTGCTCACATAGATAGCTGTTTCTCTAGCTGTATACTCTGCATGATTCTTTGTCCCTATGGACTTTGGTGGTAACCCAGTTACCCTTTGTGGATCTCTGTCCACTTTTTTTTTTTAACAACACGGTTGGTTTTATTGAGAAGACAAAACATAACAAGCAATATGCAGACATCTCAGCAGACTGGTACAGCACAGAAGTTATCCATAATTAATATAACGCAACAAGCGAGCCAGAACAGCAAAGCTACATAAAAAGAGAGTGTTCCTCAACAACAGGCTCACAGACAGACCCGTAACATACCCTTACCAAAGATACAAGTACGGAGGAAGGAGGGGGGGGGCGGGGAGGGAGGGAAGGGAGAGAATAAAAAAAAGGGGGGGGGGAAATGAGGGGGGGGGGGAGGCCCAACGTCAACACCCCAAGAATTCAAAACTGTTCCACCCAAGGTAACCATACCCGGTCAAACTTCTGCGGGCACCCTCTAACCAGATAAGTCAGCTTGTATAGGGGGAGGACAGCATTAACCGCAGCATCCCCACTAGCATCCTTGGGGCTGGTGAAGATTCGCACAGTCTCACCGTCAACCACACGTAGCTTGGCTGGAAACAGGATGCTGTACCGAATGTTCTTGCTCCTCAGGGCGGCCTTGACCGCATCGAACGATCTGCGTTGTCGCTGTGTCTCAAGAGTGTAGTCGGGGAACAGCATAAGCTTGACGTTCTGATAAGGAATGTCACCCGCCACTCTGGCCGCGCGAAGAAGTTCATCCCTGTCGCGGAAGTTCAGCAGCCGTAGGATCATCGTACACGGAGGGGCGCCCTCCAGGCCGGGCCTCGGTGGGACCCGTGTGCTCTCTCCACGGTAAAGTACGGAGACAGCTGCGCGGCCGGGAGAACCGAACGCAACAGGTCTTCCGTAAAGAAGGTCGGATTTCTACCTTCGACTCCCTCCGGGAGCCCCACAATACGAAGGTTGTTACGATGGCTCCTGTTCTCGGCGTCTTCCGCTCGGTATTCCAATGCTCTGACCTTCGTTTGAAGCGCTTGTATGGAAGCCTCATGGCTGGTCACCGCGTCCTCGGTATCACCAATCCGCTGTTCCGCCGCCGAAATCCGGGAACGGATCTTGTCAATGTCCTGTCGCAGCAGCCCAACATCTAGCTGTACGGCCTCGATTTTATTCGTCAGAGCAGCCTGGCACGCCGTAATAGCCGCCATCACCTCCGGGATCCCAGGTGGAGCGTCCTCCACGCGGTCTGTCTGCGACACCATATTGCTAAGGCACACTGAAGCAGGCCGCTGTGTCGGGTCTTCCAAATGCTCAGCGGGCGGGAGAAACTTCGACTTCTTGGCCCTTCTGGGACCCCCCGAGCTTCTTGAAGGCATACACGGGTTTCTGGCAAAAGTTAGCACCGCAAACGGATGGTTAACCGGATGATTCACCAGCAGAGCTCAGGCAGCACGTCTGCTCAGTCCACCATCCCGGCCACACCCCATCTCTGTCCACTTTAACCATTAATCTAGGGGTTCAGTATAGGCGGGACCGCACCTTCGGTTCATATATAGCGCTCCTCTTGCGCTGGGCATTTTTGAGGGTCGCTTACCCTTCATTCCCTTACTTAATTTAATGCCCATAATGACTGGCCAGTCTTCTCTACATGTGCCTATACCCTCTTGCCTCTAAACGACTTTATCTAGCAGATGTACTACATATACCTGTGAACAGCACTATTCTTCCCTTTCTCTATAACACTTCGATGGACAGTAGACAGTGACAACATAACATATATAACATATAACCACCAATCAATACAGTTCAATTAAGGGTAAAATAGGTACCCTTTGTCACAAAAATGCCTTACCAATTAAGAAAGTCTGATAGCTCAGATGTAAGCAAAATGCTTATCTCAGCCGGCTGATTATCAGAAATTCCCGGATCGTCTCAAGCTCCTCGTTTCGGATACTCAGGGTCACCTGATAACCCCTGCTGGCTAAGTTTGCCACCTGAAATGGATATTTTGTAGATAGGCAACTCCTATCCTCATATTGATTAGTGGTTCCAAATTAATAATAACTACTGCAGTAGGGAACAGACACAAAAGATATGGTCAGCATCTTTCCAAATAACCATTCTCCTTTATTATGACGCATTTGAAGGTTTTTATACACATGATTACGTAGGTATCACATTAATATTACAATTGTACGTTTATGGTAATAAGGGGCGTTACATAGGTAGGCTAATTCTAATCAGGACTCGAAAGAATGCAAAACATGTACTGAAAACATTATTAGTGCTGTGTGCACAGTGAGGGCATTGTGCAATACATATAAAATAGAATACAATTATATACAGAACCTACAAATTTCCATTACAGTACCCAGGGTTGGAAGATCTACTAAAGTAGGCCAAAAGAGTGTGCAGCCATTTTAGGCGGGCATACGCAGCCAGTGCTCGGTTGGCTGAAATTCAGCGGGCATTCCACCTGCCTGTAAACCACCTGATTTGTGACATGCCCATCAGGTGGAATTCGATTTTGGCAATGCTGCAGTTGCTGTACATGCAGCAGTGGGCCATCAACAAGTACCTGTGTGAGTATGGCACAACGACAGGCTCAGGCCAGCTCGGCTTTTATTCCCCACACCAGTGGCTGCTCATAAAGGATGCATGCACTGTACTGTCTCCATTTGAGAAGGTCACACGGATGGTGAACCGTGACAATGCATGCATCAGTGACACAATCCCTGTTGTGTTCCTGCTAGAGCAGACTGTGCATGGCATTATGGACAAGGCACTCGAGGCAGAGCAGCAGGACAAAGAGGAGGACTTCCTTTCCTCTCAAGGCCCACATTATGCAGACACCATTGTTCCTATGCCACAGAACACACAAAAGGAGAGAGGAGGAGAAGGTTTCTGGCAGTTTCTGAGTCATTGAAGCAGAGGAAGACATACAGTATACATACAGACATACAGTCAAACAGTAAGAGATATTTCCCATCCGTAGAACCCTTGGGAATAGTATGTGGCTGGGAGGAGGCAGTTCCAGATATTATAATCCTCAGTCACCCGAGGATTCTGCTTCTCATGGATCTGCAAATTGGTGGTGCATGGGCTCTCTCGTGCTTCAAAGCCTGCAAAAGGACCCAAGAATATGTGGCATATAGGAAAAGGATCACCATTGATTGGCAACCCTTCTTGACCACCGTTATAATGGAAAAGTCTCAGAACTCATCCCGTGCAGAAGATGAAATTTCTTGAGTGCACCTTAAAGAGAATTTTATCGAACACTTTTGCCGACACTCTGGTAGGTTACAGTGTCATGAAAAACATAATTTTGAGGCTTCTATTGGTCAAGAGAGGAGAAGGCGGCTGGCTAAGTTGCATTTCTGAATTTTTTTAGTCCTCGCCACCCAGAACAGTCAGCTTCCACATCCCATCGGCAGCGTCTGCATCACATGGTGGACATTTATCTAGGGGCGATAACAAAGATGGAGAGCTTTCCAGTCGACGATCTACTGGCTTACAGGTGCTTATTACAATTTTTGACAGCAAGGCCAATTCTTGATTTCATCAAACTATAGGGTTACAGTGTGAGGGAACCACCCATACCCAAAGAACAATTTTTGCGCGCCTGTTTGACAGGTGCATATCATTGCAATTTCTTGCTTTCATCAAAAGTACCTCTATAGGGTTATGGTGTGAATCTGCCACCGACACCCAAAGAATAATTTTTCCACACCCATTACAGTAGAAATCCAAAGTCTGTGGTAGAGACACCAGAATTTATCCAAAAAATCTCTAATCGTGTTCCCTGTGCACTGCGTTGTGGTCTCATCATACAGACTGTCTCTCCAAGCCGTTGCTTACAAAATAACATGAAGTTTAATGGCATCCCTGTTTCAGTCCATAGGGATCAATATTGAGTTGGCCCACCCTTTGCAGCTATGCCAGCTTCTTCTCTTCTGGGAAGGTTGTCCCTGAGGTTTAGGAGTGTGTCTATGGGAATGTTTGATCATTTTTCCAGAAGTGTATTTGTGAGGTCTGTCACTGATGTTGGAGAGAAGCCCTGGGTCGCAGTTTCCACTCTTTCATCCCAAAAGTGTTCTATTGGGTTGAGGTCAGGACTCTTTGCAGCCCATTCAAGTTCCTTCACTCCAAACTCATTCATCCATGTCTTTATGGATCTTGCTTTGTACACTGGTCCTGTTCCAACGTGATTGTGTACCAGTACACAAACAAGGTACATAAAGACATGTATGAGGGAGTTTTGAGTAGAGGAACCTGATTGGCCTGCACATAGTCCTGACCTGAACAGGATAGAACACCTTTGGGATGAATTTGAGTGGAGACTGTGAGCCAGGCCTTCTCTCCAATAACAGTGCCTGACCTCACAAATGTGATTCTGGAAGAAGGGTCAAACATTCCCATAGACACATTACTAAACCTTGAGGACAACCCTCCCAGAAGAGTTGAAGCTGGTATAGCTGCAAAAGGTGGGCCAACTCAATGTAGAGCAAAATATGCTGATGACGGCTTAACTGAAGTAATATCACCACCTGTAAATTCCTCCTTAAATTTGAGTGCAATACAGTACTGACCTTACAGCACAGGGGAGAAAGACAAGGCCCCAAAGTCCAGCTGTATGATGCCTGTGAAGAAGTAGATTAACCTCCGAAACAAAACACTCTAAATCTGTCAGATTGCAAGGGCATCTTCTGTGCACAGCCCTCTTCAGATCACCCCACAGATTTTCTATTGGATTCAGGTCTGGGCTCTGGCTGGGCCATCCCAAATCTTTAATCTTCTTCTGGTGAAGCAATTCCTTGTTGATTTGGATGTATGCTTTGTGTCGTTGTCATGCTGAAAGATGAAATTCCTCTTCATGTTCAGCTTTCTAGCAGAAGTCTGAAAGTTTTGTGCCAATATTGACTGGTATTTGGAACTGTTCATAATTCCCTCGACCTTGACTAAGGCCCCTGTTCCAGCTCAAGAAAAACAGCCCAAAGCATGATGCTGCCACCACCATGCTTCACAGTGGGTATGGTGTTCTTTTGGTGATGTGCAGTGTTGTTTTTGCGCCAATCATATATTCTGGAATTATGGCCAAAAAGTTCAACCTTGGTTTCATCAGACCATAACACATTTCCCACATTCTTTTGGGAGACTTCAGATGTGTTTTTGCAAAATTTATCTGGGCTTGGATGTTTTTCTTAAGAAAATATTTCTGTCTTGCCACTCTATCCCATAGCCCAGACATATGAAGAATACGGGAGATTGTTGTCACATTTACCACACAGCCAGTACTTGCCACATATTCCTGCAGCTCCTTGACTGTTGTATAACAGATTTGATACCCCAATTACCTAACCCCCAACCTGTTAACCTTCATCTTATTAAGACCACACCAGGTTGGAGTAACAAAAGGCCATAGCAGCCTACTTTATTTTAACAAATATGAACTATATATCTTCAAATTAACATAAAACAAATACAACATCTGTTATTCAACCCATTTATCTAGCATTGGTCTATGCAGGCAATTCGTAACCATCTGTGGAAAGAACAATATTACACTGCGGTCCCTCTCCAAGTGTATCAGTAGGCCTCAAGCCGACAAGCTGGCTCAAAGACAACCACTGACCGCAGTGCCCCCATTACCACTTCCCGGCTAACCTTCGTTAGCCGGAAACAACCATCAGGAACCATACCAACGATAGTTCCTGAACTCTTTCTTCTGCCATATCTTCCTTCCCCTGCACAGACCAATGCCCGCCACAGCATACAAGAGTAACCCCCTTAATCTCGGGTGACCCTCCACACCCAAAGTGCTCTCTGTATACTGTCCTGTAATCCCAACACCCACATCTATGCCCACATCATTCAAATGCACCCCGTCATTCCTCAGGTACCTCCACGTCTCAAACTCCAGGTCCAAATTCCTAATAGCCAATCCTCCATTCCTGGCCATGAAATTGCTCACTTCCCTATTGATCTTCCTCTGAGCCCTGTTAACCCCATCTATCCTGGCCATCCTCCATGTTGTGCGAGCCACCATGTCTGACCAAATTACCATTTTTGGAAAATCCATCATCAAATGCTACACATCAAATTTGATGTCTCTCGTAATGTCGATCATGGATCTCACCTCCAAATCATTGCCTCCTATGTGCAGCACTAAAACGACCGGAGGCCTGTCCAGTTGCACATGATGATGCACTTCTGAGACCAACCTACCCCATAACAACCCAAGTATCCCTAACCACCTAATGCAGGCCTCCTGTCTCGCAAAACCTAACTGCCTGCCCTCCCGTCTAGCGTCACCCCTCTGGGCCCGCCAGCACACATATGAATGGCCCATTATCCAGACCAATCCAGTCTCCGAATCTGAAATTAGAAGAAAAACAAAACACCACACCATGATCACGAGATTCTTACTCTACACCCCAGGCAATCTGAAATTTACTTCCCCCATGCCTTGTTACCACCCCACCACCAGGTGAGGCCGCACATAAGACTAGATCCTACGCGATTCCCAGCTCCCAATTCATTTCACTGCCTCCAAGTCCATCCCATTCCTGGCTGGCTCTGTTGTCGCCCCCTATCCTGAACGAATGACCCGAAAATCCCTTCTCTTCCAACCCCAAGGCCCATAGGCATTTTCTAAACATCGTCACAAATTGGAAATGCGACAAAGGGGTTCCATCTACATGCAGTAAAAAAGGGGCATTTCCAGCCGGACGAATAGCCAAAAACCCCTCAACTGCCCCCACCGGGCACAGCGGTGAATCCCGCACCAGAAACACTTGTACCAAATTCCCTTTTCCTATATGATCTGTCTTAGATCTACGTAACCATACTGAAAACCCTTCCTCTCCACATGTCACCTCATGCCACCCAATCCCCCCTTGCACAAAAAGGCCAACCCGGCTAATTTTGCATTAATACCTGATACAGACACACTCTTTTCCATTTTTCTTGCAACGTAGTACAGCACCAGTAGTCTTTCATCCTGACCCGTCAGCACTGCGCCCACCCCTTGAGCAAATGCCAGCCACTCCCGCCATACCTTTGTGTATGCCGACCACATCACCTCACTTACCGACCTCTTTATCCATCCAGCGATGTAGCCAATGCTATCCCCCACAACCAAGGTAGCCCCAGCTGCTCTGCATCTGCCACCATCTCTCGGAACCTGTCCCACTGGAAGCGAGATAATGCATCAGCTATAACGTTTTCGACAACTGGAAGGTGTACTGCATGAATGAAAACATTCAGTTGCAAACATCTCAACACCAAATGTTGCAGTAACCTAATCACCGGCAGAGATCAGGCCGTGCTCCTATTGATAACCTGCACCACTCCCATATTGTCCCCATGAAACCGCACCTTCAGGTCCCTGAACAATGCTCCCCACAGTTCCACTGCCAGCACCACCGGAAAACATTCCAGCAACACCAGATTCTTTGTGAATCCCGCTTCCACCCACAACCTGCGCTCCATTGTCCCTGAAAAAGGGCCCTAGAAGACCCGTGGATCCTGCTACATCCGTGAAGAGCTCCAGGTCAAAATTGCTAACCGCTCCGGACATCCAAAACATCCTGCCATTAAAGGACTCCAAAAAGGTGTGCCATACCCTCAAGTCATCCCTGTGCGTTTTCACCAAACGCACAAAATATTTTGGGGATCTGATTCCTGCTGTACTCGCTGCCAACCTGTGGCTAAACACCCACCCCATTGGCAGAATGCGCAACACAAAATTCAGCTTGCCCAATACCGATTGTAACACTCGCAGCTGAACTTTGTGCAATCCCATCAAACCAGCAATCTCCCTCTTTAAATCCACCAACTTATCTTCCGGCAACCGGCATTCCATAGCATCAGAATCCAGGACAATGCTGTAACGTTGCCAACAGTACCGCACAGATCCTGGAAGCCACCGGCCCTATGCAAAGGAAATCATCCAGGTAGGGAATTATAGAATTCACCCCCGACACATCCCGAACCACCCACTCCATAAAGGAGCTGAATTGTTCAAACAGTGAACAGGATAGGGAGCAACCCATCGGTAAGCATTGGTCGACGTAAAATCCGTCATTGCAATGACACCCCAACATCCCAAAACTATCTGGGTGAACTGGCAGGGCCGGAAAGCTGATTTCACATCCGCCTTGGCCATCAAGGCCCCCTTCCCGTATCTGCGCACCAACCCTACTGCAGCATCGAACAATGTGTATGTCACCGAGCATGCCTCTTGATCTATCGCATCATTCACGGACCCCCTTTTTGGAAAGCACAGGTGGTGAATGAGCCGAAATTTGTTGAGTTCCTTTTTTGGCACTACCTCCAATGGGGACACCACCAAATCAGCCCACGGGGGAGCCAGGAAGGGTCCACTCATTCTACCCAATGCAACCTCCTTCTTTAATTTCTCAGAAACCACCTCTGGATGTTGCATGGCCGACTTTAAATTGGGAGATAACGGGGGATTAACCACTAACGTACAGGGAAACAGATATCCTACCGTGAAGCCTGCCTCCAACAACTGAGCTGCCTTTTTATGTGGATACCTACCGAGAAACGGCTGCATCCTTTCCACCATCACTAGGGTCCTCCCTCTTGTTGCCAACCTCTCAGAAACAGCCCTTTCCTTGCTTGAAGCACCTGAATGCTGGATGAGATCCTCCGCACCCAGAACATTCAGGCTTGTACTGGAACGTCCTTGTTTCCGGCCGATTTTCCCTGGATCAAAAGTCTACCGCACCCCCCCCCCCTGAAAAAAATTGACCTGGAGCCCTCGCCGTCGTCATCAAGTGCATCCACGAGCTGATGTCCTTGTGGTCCCATCTCAACGCCGGCCGTACTGCTCTCCGCTGACTAAACTGCTCATCATAGTGCAGACACGCCCTCTCCCGCCATACACCCTATATGCCTCTGCCATCAAATCCTGGTAGCAAAATAACGCCGAACAGCGTTCGGGGTTCTTTTCCCCAATAACACTTGCCTTAATGGCGAACGCCTGCAGCCAGTTGGCAAATGTCCTGGGGATCAACCTGTACCTCCTCTTCTCTTCATCCTCCTTCTTTGAATCGCACGGTTTCACCCTATCCAGGTTGAACTTTTTCCAACTGCAGTAGTGAAAATATATCCACATACTCACCTTTCCACAGCTTTTCATGCACCTCCTGTTTCAAGTGAGCCCCTAACGGCCCCTCATAACAGACATAGACCTCACAATTCGTGGCATCCGCCAGCCTTGTGATGTTCTGCCTACCTGCATTGTCCCCTGCTACCACAGTCTTAGCTGCTTCCTGTGGAACACTACTCGCCACGACAACCGCGTTAGGATCCTTACTTACAGTCGGGGTTGCCGTTGCTTGCGGGACCCCTGTTGTGTCAGCTTCCCTGGTTCCCCCCACTGGCGGGACCCATGCCACTGTCGGCCCTTTCCGCCATCTCAAATTTTGTCCATCAACTCCTTGATGCTGGAAAAGAATCCCAACAATCCCACCATCTCCCCAGTAACCTCCACTGTCCCTGTCTTCTGTCCCATACCCTCTGCCAGACCCCCTGGCCCCGTGCTGCCCGACACTCCCAAAACAGGTAAATGTAAAGGTGAATTACCGGACTGCACAGGTGTTGCCCCATCAGCCAACTGCCTGTTCTCCACCACAGCTGTTCTCCCAGAAAGGGGGACCGCCTCCTCTTCCGATCCAGACGCATCACCTGGGGACCTAGTCTTCGCATCCTCCCCTTCTGACGATGAGGGCCCGCCCAACAGATCTGCCATGTTTGCCACTGGACACGATGACAGTCGGCCCCTCCTCCGCGTAGCGTATCCGCCAACAGACTTTCGGACGGCCTTGCCAGGACCAGTGCCCGATACCTCAGTCCTGGTAGCCTCCGCTCTACCAGATGCCATCCCCGACCATCCTCGCTCTCTCCTTCTGAAGTCCCCTGCTGAGGCTGTGGAAGGCCCGGGGATCCCTGCTCACTCTCCCTTGTCTGCAGCCGTCCTACTAGCCTCATGCCTCCCCTGCGTGGCTTTGCTGTAGTGTGCGGGCACAGGGCTCCCCCCGCCTGGAACTGTCGCTCGTTTTGCCGGGGTTCCCGTCTGTCTGCTCCCCCCCATGCAGCGTCCCTGCCTGCCGGTCAGGCGAAAAACACTCTGGCTGCCTGAATCTGCGTGCATGGGCCCAGGTTCAACACCAGGTTCAAATCCCACGGAGGTAACGGAGGACGCACCGGAGGAACTACATGTCGCACCCCCTGCACAAAGGTACTCACTAATGAGTGAGACACCAGGGGTCTTTGAAAAAGACAGCCAGAGCTGAAATCTGCCCCTTGATGGTGCTCTACGCCAACCTCTGGTCTACACCTTGCTGAAGTAACAGCAGGATCCTGGATATAGAGAAGGAGCGCAGATGCCACCCTTTCCCCTCACACATGGAGATGTAGGCCTTCCCAGTACGATGGTATATCTTCCTGGAAGAAAAATTCCGTGCCCTCTGCATAGTTGGAATCACCGAGTCCGACATACCCCTGTTCCTCAATACCTGGCTTTCAATAGCCAAGGCGTTAAAGCCAGTGATGGTAAAGCAGGGTGAAGGATTGGACCTTGAGATAGGAGGTCCTCTCTCTGCAGTTGCCAGGGAGCGTCTGCCACCAGGTGCACCAGGTCTGCATACCAGGCCCGCTGAGGCCAATCTGGGGCAACAAGGATTACTGGAATTCCCTCGGCTTCTACTCTGCGAAGCAAACGTGGCAACAGTTTCAGCGGAGGAAAGGCGCAGATCAGCTGGTACTGATCCCACGGAGCCACCAGCGCGTCTGACGCGTCTGCCCACGGATCGCTCTTCCTGGACACGAATCTCTGCACCTTCCTCCACATCTGGTGTGCCCCATTTTAGGCACAGCCGCCTGAATATCTCCGGATGCAATGCCCATTCTCCTGGATCCAGCATCTGAGGACTCAGATAGTCCGCCTGCCAATTTTACACCCCCGGGATGTAAATGGCCGACAGGGCCGGAACGTGACGCTCTGCCCACCGAAGTATGTGAGAGACCTCCTGAGCAGCAGCTGAGCTTCTTGTTCCCCCTTGGTGATTTATGTACGCCACAGCCATGGTGTTGTCTGACTGTATCCTGGTCGGACGCCCTTGAAGACACGTCGACCATCACTCCACCCCAGCCGGACAGACTGGCGTCCGTGGTGACCACTGTCCATTTCAGAGGAAGGAACGATTTTCTGGCCTGAATCACCGGGGACCTCAACCACCAGATCAGGGAGTCCCTGACTGGCTGGCTCACCTGGATCTTCCGATCCAGGGACAACAGAGATTTGTCCCATTTTGTCAAGATCTCCTTTTGCAGGACTCTGGTGTGGAACTGGGCATAAGGTACTGCCTCGAAGGAGGCTACCATGAGCCCCAGCACCCGCATGCAAAAACGGAGTGATGACCACTTGCGGTTCAACGGTAGTTTGACCGCAGATCTGAGAGTCAGCAATTTGTCTGAGGGGAGAAAAACCCTCGCTTCCCTGGAGTCCAATAGTAACCCCAGGTACTCCAGACGCTGAGTCGGTACCACCAACGACTTCTTTAGGTTCAACAGCCACCCAAACCCTTGCAGGGTCTGCAAGGTGATCGTCACATCCTCCTCTAATTCTGAGGGGGAAGAAGCTCTCAGGTGGAGATCATCTAGGTAACCCACGATCGTGATCCCGCATTGTCTCAACAACGCCAATACTGGAGCCAGACTCGGGGGGCTGATGCCAGGCCAAAGGGAAGAGCCACAAACTGGTAATGGGCTTCCCCGACTGCCAAATGCAGAAACTTTTGATGCCGAAGGCATATGGGTATGTGCAAGTAGGCATCCTGGATGTCCAAGGACGCCAGGAAGTCCCCTTGATGGAGTGCAGCGACTACTGAGCGAACTGATTCCATTCTGAACCTCTGCACTTTTACAAAGTGATTGAGGGCCTTCAAGTCCAAAATTGGACGTACCCCTTCCTTCTTGGGAACCACAAACAGTTTGGAGTAGAACCCCTGGAAGCGTTCCGATTCCGGAACTGGTACAATCGCCGCCTGATTCAGCAAGTCCCTCACCGCCCCTAACAGGGCTTCCCGACGAACCGGGGACACGGGTATGCTGGAGGGGAAGAATCTGTTTGGCGGCCAAGAGAGAAACTCTATCTTGTAGCCGGTGGAAATCAGGTCGCAGACCCATTGGTCGGATAACCGGGAGGTCCAACGCGCTGAAAACTCCCGAAGGCGACCCCCCACCCGAGATGTGGGTGGGGGGCAAACCTTCATGTGGTAGCACCTTTGTTCGCAGGCTTGTTAGGCTTGCGGTTCCAGGGACGCTTCTGCCGCTGCATGGGGGGGTGGGGGGGGTGCTTAGCGCTAGACTCACCACCCTGGGGCTTTCTGTGAATGCCAACAACAGTGCCTGTAGTCCCTAGGAGGTTCCCAGATGCAGAGAGGAGAAAACACTGTGTCAGCAGCAGCAGTTCTAACAGTGGTGCAATGGTCTGCAGAACAGCTTCAGCGTTCCACACAGAGCCATCCAGTGTCCCTCACACACAGGGAATACAGGAAGTGACATGAGAAAGCACATTGCAAGCTGTCACAAGAGCCAGCGGTGAAAAAAGCATTTTGGCTTTCACAAAATGGCTGCCAATGCAATATATAGGAATCCCAGGGAAAATGTCTACTCCCCGGGGAATCTATAGCTTTCCCAAATCCAAGATGGCCGCCGGCAATGAGGTGAAAATGAGGCCATGAGGTGAAAAGAAGCAAAAGGATAAAAACGAACTGCCTGCTGACACACAGACATCCTCCACAAAAACCTGCCTTTTTTGGATCCCCAGACCTGGATCAGGACTGAGCAGCAACCGCACAGAGCCCCACAGGTGAGAAACAGCGACCCACACACACCGCCCGCAGCGCATGCAGACACCTCCCTCAGAGGGGGGAAGGAGGGGTAATAGGGACTTGGGAGAGAAGATAAGGAGGTGAGGTGGCCCCGAATCGACCCCCCAGGGAATGCCCAACTGTTCCCCCCACCGAAGCAGGGAGAGCCGTACTTACCAGTCCTGAAGAGCTGGGAGACATTCTGTGGTAGCAAACTCCTGTGCAGTTACAGGGAAGGTTACTGGCCCGGTATACTGTGATCCAGACATCAGTAGCCCGGTCATATGTATACCCCGGAGCATTGAAGCTCACCGATCACCTCTGGAGCATGAGGTATGTCGTGGCCTGCTGAGCCGTAGCTGCGGCCTGCTCACGCTCGATGGCTGGACTGGGAGGACTACAAGGATTTCATTAACCAGCCTGTCACCCAGCCGGCAGTTGATAGAAGAAGATCTCAGGATCTCTCATCTTGCGCAAAAAGCAGCAAACCTGCAGTAAAAACATGGACCGAGAGGCCCGCAGGGTTTCCTAGGTCATTCTCCTTGCTAGGCAAAATAAAAACTGAAGCTGAAGCTACCTGCAGAAGGAGGAGGGTTGATAGCACGGGGTCCACCCCCCTGGGGCAGGATTAAAGTTCTGTGTATTGTGTAACAATTGCCTAGTTTCTCCTAATGGCAGGCTATACAACCCATTTAGTTACAGAAAGGAGCTGTGTCGGTCGGTGAGTATAAGAGAAAATCCTTTTCTTGAGAGTACATCACGGGGCACAGAAGCTTCATTACATAGTGGGTTATATAGGCACCTTCGGTGATTGGACACTGGCTAACCCCAATTAAGGAGAATTCCTCCCCTATATAACCCTTCCCATATGGGAGGTACCTCAGTTTTGTAGCAAAGCAATAGGAAACCACGTAAAACCCAAGAAGGGGCGGGAGCTCTGTGTCCCGTGATGTACTCTCAAGAAAAGGATTTTACAGGTAAGCTGTATATAAAAATCCTATTTTCTTGATCATACATCACGGACACAGAAGCTTCATTACATAGTGGGATATCCCAAAGCAATGCTCAGTTTGAGGGGAGGGAGACACAGATCAGGATTATAGACCGCCATGGACCAGAGGAACTAAACTGCAGCCTGCAGTACACTGCGCCCGAAGGCAGTATCCTCTTGCCCTCTCACATCCACCTGATCAAATCTGGTGAATGTATTGACTGATGACCAAGTCCCAGCCTTACAGATCTGAGCCAGGGAGGCCTGGCGATGCACTGCCCAAGAAGCACTTATAGCCCTAGTTGAGTGCGCTTTCACTTGAAAGGGAGAAATCTTCCCCTTTACAATATAGACCTGAAGAATAACTTGTCTAATCCATCTCGAGAGAGTGGATTTCGATGCTGCCTGGCCTCTTTTAGGGCCTTCTGGCAAAATAAATAAACAATCAGTCTTTCTTATCTGAGCAGTTGTCTGGAGATAGATACTGATTGCCCTTACCACATCTAGAGTGTGCAATGACTCTTCTTCTGCGGACTGTGGATCTGGAAAAAAGGATGGTAGGATTACATCTTGATTGAAATGGAATCCTGAAACCAGGATGCATCACTACTCGGTCCTTGTGAATAATTAAATAAGGTTCTTTGCTTGAAAGAGCTGCAAGCTCTGAAACTCTCCTAGCTGAGGATATAGCTATCAAGAAGACTCATTTTTTGTCAAAAGAATGAAGCCTGGTGTAATGGTTCAAATGGTTGTCCCTGTAATGCCGAGAGCACCAAATTCAAATCCCATGTGCACACTGGAGGTTTGACTGGTGGTTTTAACCACATGGCCCCCTGAATGAAAGCCCGGACAAGAGAAGGTAATGCAAGTGGCTTCTGGAAAAACACTGACAAAGCTGAAATCTGAACTTTGATAGTGCTTACGGCCAAATTCATTTCTAGGCCAGACTGGAGGAAAGCCAAGATCCTGCTAACGACATACTTTCTAGGATGCCATCCCCTGGGTTCACACCAAGAAACATATGCCTTCCAGATTTTATAGTAAATAAGCCTGGAGGCCGGCTTTCTGGCATTGACCAGAGTAGAAAGGACTGACTCCGAGAGTCCACGGTCTTTCAGAATGTGGGTCTCAGCAGCCAAACCTGTCAGGGCTGGCTTAGCCCTTCCTCCTCTGGGCTGGCCGCTCAGCTGTCGGCTAATTGCCAGCTCTCTTCTCTCTCTTCAGTTACCACCTGTTCCCGCTGATGCTCGTCTGGCCTGTCTATATATAAGTCTTCCAGCTCATTTCTCCTTTGCCTTCACGTTTGGTCACATTACTAGGAACCATCTCCTGCTGTTGTTTCAAGACTGGCTTGCTAACATCCCTCCTGGCTTCCATCCTGCTTGCAGTTGCTCTCCGTGGATCCCTGACATCTGGACTGGCTGATTACCCGATCTGGCTTATGAACTTTGGACTGGCTGACTACCCGATCTGGCTTATGAACTTTGGACTGGCTGACTACCTGATCTGGCTACTGGACTCTGGCTTGCTTGACTAAGCTTTTTCCTATTTATCTTTTTATTTTTATTAATAAACTAGTGTGATTAGATTGTACTTCTGTCTCTGTCTGTTTCATGGTTCCCGACAAAACTGTTTAAATTTAGACTGTGTAAAGCAGGATGGTAGATTGGACCTTGCGAGAGTAGATCTGTCTGGAGAGGAAGGGTCCAGGACCTGCCTACTGCCATCTTCATGATCTCTGCGTACCAAGGTCATCTGGGCCAAACCGGGGCTACCAACAGAACCGGCTTTGTTTGCCTCTTGACTCTTCCCAGGAACCGCGGCAGAAGCGGATACGGCGGGAAGTCATAGATTAGATTGTACCGATCCCAGGGAATTGTCAGAGCATCTGACCCCTGAGCAAGTACGTCTTTTGTTCTCGACACAAACTTGTCCAGCTTCTTGTTGAATCTGGACGCAAACAGATCTACATCCGGAGTACCCCATCTGTGACATATGGTTTGAAATATGTCAGGGTGTAGAGCCCATTCTCCTGGGCATAATTGTTGGTGGCTTAGAAAGTCCGCTTGCCAATTTTCCACTCCTGGAATGAAGACTGCAGAAAGGCATGGAACATGCCTCTCTGCCCAAGCAAGTATGGGATTCACCTCTCTTTGTGCATTCAGACTTTTGGTGCCACCTTGGTGATTGATATGCCACAGCTGTGGTATTGTCAGACTGTATTCGAACAGGATGACCCTGTAGTCTGTAAGACCAGTCCATGAGGGCCATGTAAACTGCCCGAATTTCCAGAATATTTATGGGCAGGAGTCTTTCGGACGCAGACCATCTTCCCTGCGTGCATACCTCTTCCAGCACTGCTCCCCAGCCTGTCAGACTGGCATCTGTAGTTACGATTTTCCATGAAAGAGGAAGAAAAGTTTTGCCTTTCAGCAGATTCTTGGTTTGTAACCACCAAATGAGACTCTTGCGTATCCCTGGGGATAAACACATAGGAAGATCCAAGGCTTGGGGCTTCTTGCTCCAAGCCACAAGGATGCATCTCTGTAAAGGCCTTGAATGAAACTGGGCGAATGGAATGGCCTCCAAGGAGGCGACCATTTTCCCTAACAGTCTCATACACAGCCGAATGGAGGAACGGTAGGAATGGTAGAAACACCCTGCCCTGAGCGCTGTCTATGATCATGCCCAGATATTCCAACCTTGTAGCAGGTTGCAGGGACGATTTTTCTAGGTTTATAATCTAACCTAGGTTTTTCAGGTGTTCTAATGCTTTGACAATACTGTGGTTCAAGAGCGCTACTGTCTGCTCTATGAGTAGCAAATCATCTAGATAAGCTATCACGGTTATGCCCTGAGCCCTTAGGTTTGCCAAGAGAGGGTCTAGAATCTTTGTGAAAACTCGAGGAGCTGTAGCGAGACCGAAAGGCAGGGCCACAAATTGAAAATGGCGCTGATCCACCGCGAACCGTTTTGCAGGAAATTTCACCTTTTTTTTCTTTTGTATGAGTTTCCCCTTCAAAATCCACACCAGACTAAAACAGGCTAGTTTAAATTGGGAAACCCTATTTCTTTTTTTGTGAGGGTCACCAATGAAATCTGTACCATACTTTCATCTAGGATAAGTGCCTGGTATAGATAATGAGGAGAAATCTTCCAAATGGGACACTAGTTTTGATGACAAGGGTGGATTTAATCACTTTAGAGGGATCAGCTTAAACATCCTGTTTTGGCTAAGGGGCAGGAAGTGCAGTGACAGCTCTCCAATGTGACATAAATGACAAAAAAAGAAACTGACAGTTTTGCTTTTAGTTCTACATTAGGCATTACTAAAATCAATGCTTCCGATCGTTTGTTTTACTTTGGTATATGTCCCCCAGGCTGGTAGTAAGCCCACCATGCCATTTCTTTGACTATCCCTTACTTATTAGTCCAGAAAATGGCAAGAGCTGATTTTTTTTTAACATTCAGCTCCCATTGATTTCAGTACTGTTCAGATTCAGCACCCAAACTTTACACACGTTCAACAAACCTGTCTAGAACCAAAACCAGGTGTATCATTATCAATGAAATCCATTTCCCCCATTCCGTGTGCGGACATCACCAGGCTGATGATAAGCATACATGTTCCTAAAAGGGTCATACTGTAGACAGCAATACAAATTTATTTTTACAACAAAACTGCACCCATGCAGGCTTGCTCACGAGTTCTGCTACTGCGTCCATTGACACAGACAGCGGGACTAGGCTCCGCATCCTGCTCCCATGCCAAAGCTTTTGATTGACAGCAGTGGGAGCCAATGTAATTTTTTAATTTTTTATAATAAAGGAATTGTCCAAAACTGTTTGTGTTCTTTTTTTCTTATTGACACTTTTTTGGTAAATGAGTAGGGAATACGTTGTACCCCTACTTGTATGCTGTTTTCTTTTTTCCACTTTGTTCTATTGCTGGCAATGGCTTTTTTTTTTTTTTCATTCAGCTTTCTGCAGGGAAGCCTGTTGACAGCTGACGACTCATCTGTTGTTAAGGATGTGGTGAGCCGCTTCCTAGCCCCGCTCCTCAACAACTAGCTATTCACTGTGCCAGGGCTTTAAATGCACTGTGCAGCGTGCAGTGCACTGTGGGACACTTGGCGGGTGAATGTCCCGCCAAGGGACCCGCAAATTTGGGTGTTTGCCGAACACGGGATGGAGAAAGACACGGGATGGAGAAAGACACGGGATGGAGGAAGACACGGGATGGAGGAAGACACGGGATGGAGGAAGACATGGCAACGGAGGAAGACATGGCAACGAGGAAGACATGGCAACGAGGAAGACATGGGAAGGAGGAAGACATAGGAAGATAAAATAAGATAAAGATCAGATTTAAAGTCTTTATAAAATACATTTACAACAAAAAACACAATATATAAAAACAAAAAAAAATGCATCACACACTTTTACAGCACATAATTTTATTATATATCAAATGAATAACAAGCAACCCCATTTAAAAAAAATAAAATAATAAAGAACAGTGACCCAAGACTACTGGGCTATTTAACTTGATTTAATTTTTACATTTGTGGCCTAAATATGTCTTGGAATAAAAGCTCTCGCTCTAAACCTGTGTGTACTCTCTTAAATACTTCTAAAATGTCTACTGGGTGACAAAAATTCAACAAGTGGTGGCCAGGATGGGGCAGATCACTCACTCTACAAAGGCATCGGGACTGAAATTTTGGGAGGAGAAGTTTATAGCCCATAGTTTTCAGAGTGGTGTAGATTATTTTCTAAAGAGCAATCGTATCAGCTCAAAAAGATACCATATTAACCACATGCTGACCAGTGCACGATGATATACGTCGGCACAATGGCACGGCTGGGCATATGGGTGTACAGGTACGTCCTCTTTAAGATGCAGCTCCGTGACCGTGACTGCGGGTCACGTGAACTCGATATCTGCCAGTGTCCCAGCGATCGTGTCATGGAGCAGAAGAACAGGGAGGTGCAAACAAGGCATTTCCCCGTTCTACCTAGTGACAAGACAGAGATCACTGCTTCATGTCATCGGGAGCAGTGATCGCCGTCATGTGAGTAGTAGCCCATCCCCGCCCCAGTTAGAATCACTCCCTAGGACACACTTAACACCTTGATCGCCCCCTAGTGTTTAACCCCTTCCCTACCAGTGTCATTTATACCATAATCAGTGCATTTTTATAGCACTGATCGCTGTATAAATGACATTGGTCCCAAAATAGTGTCAAAAATGTCCAACGTGTCCTCCATAATGTTGTAGTCACGATAAAAACCTCAGATCATCGCCATTACTAATAAAAAAAATAATTATAATAAAAATGCCATAAAACTATCCCCTATTTTGTAGACGCTATAACTTTTGTGCAAACCAATCAACATACGTATATTGCGGGTTTTTTTTTACCAAAAATATGTAGAAGAATACATATCGGCCTAAAATGAGGAAAAAATTTGTTTTTTTTAATATATTTTTGGGGGATATTTATTATAGGAAAAAGTAAAAAATATAGCATTTTTTTCAAAATTGTCCCTATTTTTTTGTTTATAGCGCAAAAAATAAAAACCGCAGAGGTGATCAAATAACACCAAAAGAAATTTCTATTTGTGGGGAAAAAAGGATGTCAATTTTGTTTGGGTATGTAACATGAGTAATCCGCACTACCCCCAATGGATACTGAAAGGGTTAATCCTGTGTCTAGGGTGGTCCCTTCAACCTCTCAGACCTTAGATCCAATGTATTGTATAAATTCAGAGCGCTCTGGAATCAATTCTCGAAGGACAAATAAAACCACACACACACCATGGCGTCCTTCAAGAACTAATTGTATTGAGTTATTACAAAGCGATTGATATAGTAAATTTCACGTCACACAGAATAAGACATGTGCAGTAGACATCAAGACGATTACAGCTGGTCAAGACAAAACGCTATTGTTCTTTGTTCTTCTAAGCTAGCTGAATTAATATAAGAAAAAGATAAGAGACGGTACATAATTTCTTCTGTAGCTAAAGGAATGCTGAGAAAATGTGTGAAAGTTATAGATAAGTGTGTGAGAACAAATGAGTTAGAAGAATCTCATGTTGAGACAGTTATCTGAGAAGTTAAAGGGGTGTTCAAACTGTACATATTGTAAAATGGAAGTTTGTGAATATTAAGATGGCTGACAGAAACAAGATGGATGCTTAACATAACCTTTCAACCCCCTCTTAAGTCATGGAATGACTTTCTACAGATCCGCAGCCTCCTGAAATCTATGGTTCTTGCTACGTTTGTTATTTTCATTTACATAAAGCTGCAGATATTGTGTATATGCGTGAGAAGGTTGGTCTGGTGTAGTACATTTGCTAATACAAAGTAGAATAAGCTTGAAAATCAGGTAGCCTATCAATCCTAACAATAGTACTATGATAATCATAATCACTATGTCCTTTAACCATGAAAACATTCCACCTAAACCCAAACTAGAAAAGGGGTTCCATCCATAATTACCTATGTCCCTTGCTTGTTTCATTAATTCATTTACCTGTGTTCGGTGTTGATTAATAACATCATAGTAGTCTGGGATTTCCAAGCTGGTATTGTGAAACCATGTACAACATTCATAATCTTGGGTCATTTCGCATAAACCTGTCAGAGCTGCACTCATGCTTTCAATAGCCAATTCGTGTAACTCTAGTTGTCTTCTAATTGCTTTGAGCTTGACATTGAGTAGTCCTATATCTTGGGAGTTTTTTTCCATAACATCATTTATTAGACTAGTGTAGTTATTTAATTTGTCCATCATGGTTATGCCCCATCCTGTCCAGGATGGAAACCATGTCCATGACTTATCTGAAGTAGAAAACATAGGTGGGTTTTCTGTCTTGTATTTATAAGTTAACCTATGTACTGGACTTGAAGTCACTTGTATGTGATGTTCCTGATTCTGGCCTAGGGCTGACATGACTGGTACCAACTGTGCTAAATAACACCATCCTTTCACTGCTGCGGGGATCCATGGGTAACAAATTTTATCACAGCATACGTATGTATTGTTTCCCAATGAAAATCTTCTTAGAGAACTACGTTGGGGCTCAGTTCCAGCCTCTAATGCAGCACTAACAAGTTTACTCACAAGTATCCCAGAGGTTGTGTTCCTGTATGTAGTAAGTTCACTAATGGTGTTGTTAAGGGATTGATTTTTGTAACTACACATATGACCTATGATAATGTTACTGGTGTGGAAGGGAATACCCTTTGAAATGTTAAATACAGACTTGGAACACATACCTATTCCGTTGGATGTATTGCCTAACTGAACACACCACTCGGGTTCATGTGTCTTTCCTAAAATGTAAAACATAATACTCTGATTGCGGTACCCTTCCGAGACATTCTTAATACTTAAGACTAGAGTATTTTCCAATAATGACTTGAGGTTTAAAGGGACAGCTAAAAGTGGGATCTTAGCAGTTTCTGGGTGCAACTTACTACAAATCCAGCATTTTTCATATCCTGACTTTCTAGCATAAGCATATTTAAATTTTAACAGTAACATTTTTCCAGAAAAACTTGTTTCTTTGATCAATTCATTAGAGACATCTCTTTTACTGCGATTTCTGAGGTGAAAGTCAGTATGGTTGGTGTGTATTTTGCTTTTACCACATATGAGTTTCAAGGCACCCAAGTCTTCAGGATGAAAGATACAGTTAGTTATTATCCACACTGGGACAAAGATCAGAAGTAGAAACATGACCAGAAGGCAAAAGGCCTTCCCAGAAGTCTGTGGTGAAATGAGAGACATCACTGTCCTTTATGTCTGTGCTTGTCTTTTGAGGACTTAAAACACCTGCTTCACCTCTTTTCAGCCTTTCTTCAATTCCTGGGCTTAGATCAACCTTCTTTACTCTGCTGGCATGGATCCAAGTAGGACTTTCCTCTGTAAGGCCGCGTACACACGGGCGGATTGTCTGTCCAACTTAGTTCGCTGAACCGTGTTTCAGCGGACAATCCGCTCGTGTGTGGGCTTCAGCGGACTTTTTCAGCGGACAGTCTGGCGGACTAAGTCTTTCGGAATTTCCGTAATACAGTCCGTCCAAACTTGGTTTTGTCCGTCCAAACTTGGTTTCAGCGGACAGTCCGCTCGTGTGTAGGCAAGTTGGACGGACTAAGTATGGTGCATGCTCAGAAAGGATTTACACGGCCAAAGGTTGCATTGCAGTGTATTGGACGTCGTTTTTCTAGTCCCGTCATACGTGCTGTACACGTCATCGCGCAAGCTTTCAGCGGACTGTCTGTTCATCGTGTGTGGTCAAGTCCGTTCATTCAAAATTTGGACGGACTGTCTGTCGGATTGTCTGATGAACTTAGTTGGCCAGACAATCCGCCCATGTGTACGCGGCCTTAGGATGGCGGTCCTGGTGACGGCTACCACTTTGGTCACTGGTCCGAATGGAACCTCTTACAGCTTTCGACCTTTCTGAAGCCTCTGGACCACAACTTGATCACCGACCTGGAACAGGTGGGTTGGTACCTGTGAAGAAGAAGGAGAGGTGCGAGCAACTCTTCTTTCAACAATATCAAGAGTTTCAATCAGTTTTTTTACATATTCCTCCTGTATTTGTTCCAAATCACCTTTCTCTACCATCAAGGGATGATTAGCCCATGGTGTGGGGAATGGCCTACCCATGAGTACCTCAAAGGGGGAATAACCCGTCACACTGTGAGGGGTCATTCTGATTTCAGCTAATACAGCTGGGAGAACTTTTTTCCACTTGCCAAAATTCCCACCCGTAGCTTTCCTTATCCTGTTTTTAATTGTTCTATTAATTCTCTCTACAATCCCTGAACTCTGTGGATGGTAGGGGAGGTGAAATTTCCAGTCTATTTTTAGTACTTTTACAAGATCTTGGCAAATTTTAGCTGTGAAAGCTGGGCCATTGTCTGAATTTATTTGCAATGGACATCCCCATCTAGGAATAATTTCCTGTGTGAGG
Organism: Lithobates pipiens; assembly: GCF_037356315.1. Taxonomy (NCBI): domain Eukaryota; kingdom Metazoa; phylum Chordata; class Amphibia; order Anura; family Ranidae; genus Lithobates; species Lithobates pipiens. Next base: position 584,882,463 of record NW_027507758.1, on the reverse strand, counting down.
ATCTTCACTACAGTTTGTGCATTTTCATTGTTGGTGACAGAAATTTCTGGCCAGCGTGACATCATGATCTCTATAACCAAAAGATATTGTTGTTTCTTTCCTTCTTTGGGCATATGTGTAAAGTCTATCTGTAAATGGGTAAACGGTGTTGTTGGGTACTCAAGATGTTCATGCTTTGATTTCTTTGGGTTTGTTGCATTGTTCCTAATGCAAGTGACACATCTCCTTACAAAAGCTTTGACTAGACTAGGTAATCCTGCAATGAAAAAATCTGCATCTAGAAGTTCACATGTGGCCTGCCATCCCTTGTGACCCAGTCCATGGTATTGTGCAATGAACAGGGGGGCGCTAGCAACAGAAATACACGGCTTCCCCTCTTTGCAGATTAATCCTGTTTTAGGATCCTTTTGTACCATCCCATCACAGTTCCACTGCGCAATATCATCAGGGGTGGCAAAAGCCTGTAGTTCCGTGAGCCAATGTGTCTCTTTCAGGGAACATGGCTGAGGTGTTAGCATGGGCATTTGAATGTTTGCCTTTTGTGTAGATGCAGCTTCTTTAGCTATTCTATCAGCTAGTGCATTACCTTTGGCTATATCAGTCATTTGGCCTGTATGTGCCTTACAGTGCATGATAGCTAGTTTTGAAGGCAACTGAATTGCATCTAGTAATGCTGTGACTAGGTTAGAGTGTGAGATGCTCTTTCCATCTGCTGCCACATATCCTCTGCGAAGCCATATTACACCATGGTCCCAAACCACACCATGAGCATACCTAGAATCGGTGTAAATGTTTACCTCTTTTCCTGCAAACAGCTGGCATGCACGGGTTAATGCTATCAATTCAGCAGCTTGTGCAGACTGATAGGGTATTGGATTGGCCTCGAGGACAGTATCCGGCAGTTGGACAACAGCATATCCTGCATGATAGACATTATCACTTGGTCTGCTGCAAGAGCCATCAACAAAAACTGTTTGTGCAGTAGGAATTGGTACTGAAAGCATATCTGCTCTAGGTGAAGTGTCCTGATGTATTGATTGTGTACAGTCATGAGGTGGTGGTAAGTCATCCTGTTCTCCTTTAAGACCTAATAAGGCATTTAAAATTGGAGCTGGGCCAGAGTTTATGTTTGAACTTTTTATTTTCAGGTTTGGATTGGACAGGAGGATGACTTCATACCCACTCAATCTTTGTGCTGACATATGCTGAGTATGTAAAGTTTTGAGGAGTGTGGTAACGTTGTGTGAGGTGTGTAAAGTAGTGCTATGGCCCAAGGTAAATGGTGCTGCCAACTCTACAACCATAGAACAAGAAGCCAACGCTCTGAGACAAGCAGGCATGCCTTGCACCTGTACTGGAACCACCTTTGAGAAAAAAGCTACAGGGCGCAGTCTCCCACCATGTTCCTGGGCCAGTACTCCTGCCATGGTTCTGCAATTTTCCCTAGCAAACAAGTGAAACATTTTGCTAAAATCAGGGAGGCCGAGGCTCGGGCTGGTAACCATTGCACTTTTCAACATGGTAAAAGCATTTAACATTTCATCAGACCATTTTACAATACCAGACATTTCAGAGAGGGTTGCTTGTCTCAATATATTGTCATAGAAAGAACAGTCAGGTATCCATTGGCGGCAGTAACCAATCATTCTAAGAAAGGTTAGCGGGTCTTTCTTGGTAAGTGGGCGGGGCAGACCCACTATAGCAACAGTTCTTTTGTGACTGACTTTCCTAACTCCCGGAGACAGCACAAACCCTAGGTACTCAACCTCCTGTTTACACCATTGCAATTTTTTCTTAGACACTTTGTGACCACACATATGTAACCATTTCAATAAGGATAGGCTATCAGCTCGGCAGTCCTCCTCTGAAGAACTACAAATCAAAAGATCATCAACATATTGCAACAGTACAGAACCATGAGGGGCAGTCCAAGGCCTGAGGGTGGCTTGGAGTACTATAGAATAGACCACGGGTGAGTCTATATATCCCTGGGGCATTCTACACCAGGTAAACTGGCGATTGTGTTGGTCAATCGACACAGTAAAAGCAAAGAGTGGCCTTGTCTCCTTGTCTACAAGGACAGAGAAAAAAAGCATTCTTTAAATCAATTACAGTAAAACATTTGGCTGTTGCTGGAATGGAGGACAGTAGAGATGGAACATCAGGTACAATGGGTGCTATTGGGACTATGAGGTCATTTATGGCCCTCAAGTCCTGTACAAATCTGAAGGAGCCATCCGGCTTCTTTACAGGGTTAACAGGTGTGTTGTATGGAGAAATAATTTCCTCCAGGATTCCATCCTGCAGAAACTTTTTCACCATTGGCACTATGCCATCCATCTTTTCTTTAGAGAGTGGATACTGTTTGTGATAGATAGGAAATGTACCTTCTTTGAGGGTGGCCTTGTATGGTGTGCATGAAACAAGTCCTACATCCAGATCTGATGTAGACCAGACCTGGGGGTCTATATCCTCAAAATCTTCTTCACTATTTTGTTGTGACAGCATCAATAAACCTGGTTTGCATGCTACTATAGTGATTTTATATGAGGAAATGTCTAGACCTCCTTCTGAGTTGGTTCTAATTGTGATTCCTAGTGGCCCAAACAAGTCTCTTCCCAACAAATTTACAGGACACCTTGGTATTATCCTAAAACAATGTGTGCATATGGTGTACCCTTCATCATCTTCTATTGGTAGGGGTGGAGTCCTATATGTTTTTGTCAGTATCCCATTAATTCCCAAAGAGGGTTCCGCTGGTTCCCACTTGCCTCTGAAATTATCTTCACAAATAGTACTCCTAGTGGCCCCGCTATCAACGAGATATGGGAAGGAGTCTCCCATTTATTGAAATAACAACCATTAGACAGTCAGTGAAATCATCTGAGACAAAAGGAAAAGCTGGGACACTACCCTCCGGGCCCCATCATTGTTGTTGATTTCCCCATTTGATTGGAAATGTTGGACCTTGTTGGATGGATGCCTGTGGTTGTTGTGTCTGGCTAGGGACAGAGCTGGAATCAGGAGTCTGAATAGCGGTGGGGTGAGGACACTGACTCACCCAGTGATCCTCAGTAGTGATGGACGAACTTCCGACGGGACGTTTCGCGAACGCGAAACGCGAACGGACACAAACGTTCGCGAAAACGACCGTTCGCCGCGGGCTCCATTGACTTCAATGGGAGGCGAATTTCGCAAACCTTTAGGTCGAATTTGCGGCCACGGGGTAATTATTAGGGGGTAGCACGTAGTCCCACCACCTGGACAATAGCATAATACATGTATGAGGTGAATTTGGGATCGATAACTACAAGCATTTTTTTTTTATTTGGGAAATTGTTCTGACAATTCAGGACTATGGAGCTAATGAAGGCAATGGAGGAGAGGGAAGGTCAGGGACCAGGGTAGGCAAACAAGAGGGTGCAGGAGATACAGAGCACTGACAGCAGCACCGTAATACAGAGCACTGACATCAGCACCGTGACATACAGCGCTGACAGCAGCTCCGTGACATACAGCGCTGACAGCAGCTCCGTGACATACAGCGCTGACAGCAGCTCCGTGACATACAGCGCTGACAGCAGCTCCGTGACATACAGCGCTGACAGCAGCTCCGTGACATACAGCGCTGACAGCAGCACCGTGACATACAGCGCTGACAGCAGCTCCGTGACATACAGCGCTGACAGCAGCTCCGTGACATACAGCGCTGACAGCAGCTCCGTGACATACAGCACTGACAGCAGCTCCGTGACATACAGCGCTGACAGCAGCTCCGTGACATACAGCGCTGACAGCAGCACCGTGACATACAGCGCTGACAGCAGCTCCGTGACATACAGCGCTGACAGCAGCTCCGTGACATACAGCGCTGACAGCAGCTCCGTGACATACAGCGCTGACAGCAGCTCCGTGACATACAGCGCTGACAGCAGCTCCGTGACATACAGCGCTGACAGCAGCTCCGTGACATACAGCGCTGACAGCAGCTCCGTGACATACAGCGCTGACAGCAGCTCCGTGACATACAGCACTGACAGCAGCTCCGTGACATACAGCGCTGACAGCAGCTCCGTGACATACAGCGCTGACAGCAGCACCGTAAGCAGCCCCAGGAGGAAGTCAGCACAGCACAGGGATGGTGTGATCCCCTCATAATAAGAACCCCCAGGAGGAAGTCAGCACAGCACAGGGATGGTGGGAGCCCCTCATAATAAGAACACCCAGGAGGAAGTCAGCACAGCACAGGGATGGTGGGAACCCCTCATAATAAGCAGCCCCAGTAGAAATATGACACCGCTCAACCTCTTCAAAGAGGAGGGTAGGGGCATATAGTACGGTGTGCTTTTTTGGGTCAGGGAAGTGAGCCAAATGAATTAAGAAGGTCTGTGTGCTTGATTCCAAAAATTGTTTATAGACATATACATGGTCTACTGATCACATGTGTTGAATTCCTCCGAGATCCATGCCTCATTCATTTTTAGAAATGTGAGGTAGTTAACACTGTGGTGAGCTAGGCGAGTACGCTTATCGGTCACAATCCCCCCTGCTGCGCTGAACGTCCTTTCGGACAGGACACTGGATGAGGGGCAAGCCAACAGTTCGATTGCAAATTGGGCAAGCTCTGGCCAGAGGTCAAGCCTGCCCACCCAGTAGTCTAGGGGTTCATCACTCCTCAGAGCGTCCACATCGGCCGTTAACCCAATGTAGTCGGACACCTGACGGTCTAGGCGTTCCCTGATGCTGGATCCGGATGACACCTGTCGATGGGTCGGCTGAAAGAATGACCTCATATCCGAAGTCACCAACACATCTTCAAACCGGCCTCTTCTTGCAGGCGCTGTTGGATTGGTACCCGCAAATCCTTCTCTGGGAGTGGGAATTGCTCCTCTGCCAGCGCACGCAAAAGCAGAATGCAGCATTTCTCGAAGCAAGGCCTGGAAGTGCTGCATTCTGACAGCCCTCTGCGACGGCGGTAACATTTCCGCCATTTTGTGTTTGTACCGGGGGTCTAAGTACGTTGCCACCCAGTACTGGTCCTTGACCCTCATGCTTTTTATACGGGGGTCCCTATTAAAACACTGGAGCATGAAGGCCCCCATTTGCACTAAAGTGGAAGCGGTGTGGTGGCCTGGCTCCTGCTCATCATCCAGGATAATGTCGTCCTCTTCATTCTCCTCTCCCCATCCTCGCACAACAGGGATCCCAGAAAGGTTTAAAGCATGCTCTTCTTGCTCCTGCTCATCCGCCCCGGCACCATCCTCCTCTGACTCCTCATCAGACTCCTGTTGTTGACTTGTCTCAGATAGAGTAGCCCCCCCTGGGAATTCATCCAGCATTGCGACTTCCTCATCTTCCCGCTCCTGCTCCTCCACAGCCTGATCAATGACACGACGCAATGCACGCTCCAGAAAGAAGGCATAAGGTACCATGTCACTGATGGCGCCATGGCTGCGACTGACCAGTTTGGTGATCTCCTCAAATGGCCGCAGAAGTCTGCATGTGTCGCGCATGAGCAGCCACTGGCGCGGTGAAAAAAAACCCAGCTCCCCAGAACCGTTTCTTTCGCAGAGTTCATACAGGTAGACGTTAACTGCACGTTTCTGCTGGAGCAGCCTATCAAGCATATAGAAGGTTGAGTTCCATCGCGTCGGGCAATCGCAAATAAGACGTCTGACCGGCAGATGGTGTCGCCGCTGAATGTCAGCAAGGCGAGCCATGGCCGTGTAAGATCTTCTGAAATGGGCCGAGATTTTCCTTGCCTGCCGCAAGATGTCCTGGACCCCAGGGTATTTGACAAGGAATCGCTGCACGACCAAGTTTAAGACGTGTGCCATGCACGGCACGTGCGTGATTTTGCCCTGTTTCAATGCGCTAAGCAGATTGGCACCGTTGTCACACACCACTTTACCAACTGTCAAATTGAGCGGTGTTAGCCACTCATCTGCCTGTGAACGCAAAGCTGAAAGGAGTGCCGGGCCAGTGTGGCTCTTTGCTTCCAGGCACAACAGACGCAGCACGGCATGGCAACGTCTCACCTGGCATGTGGAATAGGTTCTGGGGAGCTTGGGCGGTGCAGTGGAAGAGACGCTAGCAGCGGAAAAGGAGGAGGCAGCTGAGGAGGAGAGGGAGGAGGATGGAGTAGGAGGAGGAGAAGAAGAGTCAGGCCTGCATGCAATCCGTGGCGGTAAAACCAAATCTACACGGGTGCCACGGGTTACATGCTTGACGGCCGTCAGAAGGTTCACCCAGTGGGCAGTAAAACTGATATACCTTCCCTGCCCGTGTTTGCTAGACCACGTGTCTGTGGTCAGATGTATCTTGGCACCGACACTGTGTGCCAGAGATACATTCACTTGCCGCTGAACATGGCCATATAGCTCTGGGATGCCCTTCTCTGAGAAATACTTCCTTCCTGGGACCTTCCATTGTGGTGTTCCAATGGCCACAAATTTGCGAAAGGCCTCCGAGTCCACCAGTTTATATGGCAGTAGTTGGCGGGCTATGAGTTCTGACAAGCCAGCCGCCAACCGTTGGGCAAGAGGGTTATCCGGCGTCATCATTTTTTTACGCTCAAACATTAGGCCCACGGAAGCCTGCCTTTTTGCAGAAAAATGTGAGCTTGGCGTGATGGAAGGTGGAGTGGAGGACAATTGTGAGGAGAGAGGAGAAGGAGAAGTAGAAGACGAGGCTGGACGGTGAGAGCCTGCAGTGTGGCTTTGTGTGTTCCGTTGCTCCCACTGGGCTCGGTGATGGCTGCTCATGTGCCTTCTTAAGGCGGTCGTCCCTAGGTGAGTATTGGGCTTACCGCGACTAACGCGTTGACTGCAAAGATTGCAGATGGCAACGCTATTGTCAGCAGCGGACACGTTAAAAAAAGCCCACACTGCGGAGCCATGTGCCGGTGTCCTGGGAGCGCCAGATGTGACCGTACATGGTCGATGACTCGCTCCTGATACATTTGCAGTCTGCTTTGTCCCTGCTGTGCAATGTAAGTCATTGCTGCTTCTCCTCCCTATCTGCTGGTCCATATCTCCCTCTGAACTCCCCTCCTCTTCCTCTCTTGTGGGCACCCACGTGACATCACTAGACACGTCATCATCAACGTCACCTTCCCCACCGCTATAAGTAGAGTAGGCAGCAACACCGGGGACCAACCTCCTCCTTGGGCTGATCTGGGTACTGGCGTCAGACTGCTGAGTAGCGCTTGTTGCTACCTCCTCTTCCTGATCCAATACCAAGAGTGGCTGCGCATCAGAAATGTCCTCTTGATATGGATCGGAAAATAATTCCAGTGACTCAAGCGGAAGGTATGTGGTGGTGGTGGTGGTGGTCGTGTTGTTGGTGGTAGTGTCTTTGGGGGTGCACATAGCAGAGAGTGAAGAAGAGGGTGCAGATCGAGAGGATGAGGAGGGTGCAGAAGAGTAAGGCTGAGCGAGCCACTCAACCAAGTCTGGTGCATCCTTTAAAGTAATTGAACGCACCTTCTGCAACTTCCCACTTTGGCTCAAGCCTGTTGCTCCTGCCCTACCCCTACCACCCCTGCGGAAGGGCCTGCCTCTTCCTCTGCATGTCATTTTTTAAATGACCCTGTGACAAAACTCTTAGTCCCTATACCGCTGAAGGACTGCTGCAGTATAGGTGAGCGGTCAGCAGTGGTGCACGTCAACCCTATCTATTGTGGACCGATAGCGGTCCTTACAGAACAGCAGACTGTACCGCACTCAAGCCTATGTACCGTAGCACCCTATACCAAGTTACCAGTCCTTATAAGAACTTTTGTGGACCAAGCAGGTTGTGTATTAGTGTTTAGCAGACTGTACGTCAGTCCCTATACCGCTGAAGGACTGCTGCAGTATAGGGCAGCGGTCAGCAGTGGTGCACGTCAACCCTATCTATTGTGGACCGATAGCGGTCCTTACAGAACAGCAGACTGTACCGCACTCAAGCCTATGTACCGTAGCACCCTATACCAAGTTACCAGTCCTTATAAGAACTTTTGTGGACCAAGCAGGTTGTGTATTAGTGTTTAGCAGACTGTACGTCAGTCCCTATACCGCTGAAGGACTGCTGCAGTATAGGGCAGCGGTCAGCAGTGGTGCACGTCAACCCTATCTATTGTGGACCGATAGCGGTCCTTACAGAACAGCAGACTGTACCGCACTCAAGCCTATGTACCGTAGCACCCTATACCAAGTTACCAGTCCTTATAAGAACTTTTGTGGAACAAGCAGGTTGTGTGTTAGTGATTAGCAGACTGTACGTCAGTCCCTATACCGCTGAAGGACTGCTGCAGTATAGGTGAGCGGTCAGCAGTGGTGCACGTCAACCCTATCTATTGTGGACCGATAGCGGTCCTTACAGAACAGCAGACTGTACCGCACTCAAGCCTATGTACCGTAGCACCCTATACCAAGTTACCAGTCCTTATAAGAACTTTTGTGGACCAAGCAGGTTGTGTATTAGTGTTTAGCAGACTGTACGTCAGTCCCTATACCGCTGAAGGACTGCTGCAGTATAGGGCAGCGGTCAGCAGTGGTGCACGTCAACCCTATCTATTGTGGACCGATAGCGGTCCTTACAGAACAGCAGACTGTACCGCACTCAAGCCTATGTACCGTAGCACCCTATACCAAGTTACCAGTCCTTATAAGAACTTTTGTGGACCAAGCAGGTTGTGTATTAGTGTTTAGCAGACTGTACGTCAGTCCCTATACCGCTGAAGGACTGCTGCAGTATAGGGCAGCGGTCAGCAGTGGTGCACGTCAACCCTATCTATTGTGGACCGATAGCGGTCCTTACAGAACAGCAGACTGTACCGCACTCAAGCCTATGTACCGTAGCACCCTATACCAAGTTACCAGTCCTTATAAGAACTTTTGTGGAACAAGCAGGTTGTGTGTTAGTGATTAGCAGACTGTACGTCAGTCCCTATACCGCTGAAGGACTGCTGCAGTATAGGGCAGCGGTCAGCAGTGGTGCACGTCAACCCTATCTATTGTGGACCGATAGCGGTCCTTACAGAACAGCAGACTGTACCGCACTCAAGCCTATGTACCGTAGCACCCTATACCAAGTTACCAGTCCTTATAAGAACTTTTGTGGAACAAGCAGGTTGTGTGTTAGTGATTAGCAGACTGTACGTCAGTCCCTATACCGCTGAAGGACTGCTGCAGTATAGGTGAGCGGTCAGCAGTGGTGCACGTCAACCCTATCTATTGTGGACCGATAGCGGTCCTTACAGAACAGCAGACTGTACCGCACTCAAGCCTATGTACCGTAGCACCCTATACCAAGTTACCAGTCCTTATAAGAACTTTTGTGGACCAAGCAGGTTGTGTATTAGTGTTTAGCAGACTGTACGTCAGTCCCTATACCGCTGAAGGACTGCTGCAGTATAGGGCAGCGGTCAGCAGTGGTGCACGTCAACCCTATCTATTGTGGACCGATAGCGGTCCTTACAGAACAGCAGACTGTACCGCACTCAAGCCTATGTACCGTAGCACCCTATACCAAGTTACCAGTCCTTATAAGAACTTTTGTGGACCAAGCAGGTTGTGTATTAGTGTTTAGCAGACTGTACGTCAGTCCCTATACCGCTGAAGGACTGCTGCAGTATAGGGCAGCGGTCAGCAGTGGTGCACGTCAACCCTATCTATTGTGGACCGATAGCGGTCCTTACAGAACAGCAGACTGTACCGCACTCAAGCCTATGTACCGTAGCACCCTATACCAAGTTACCAGTCCTTATAAGAACTTTTGTGGACCAAGCAGGTTGTGTATTAGTGTTTAGCAGACTGTACGTCAGTCCCTATACCGCTGAAGGACTGCTGCAGTATAGGGCAGCGGTCAGCAGTGGTGCACGTCAACCCTATCTATTGTGGACCGATAGCGGTCCTTACAGAACAGCAGACTGTACCGCACTCAAGCCTATGTACCGTAGCACCCTATACCAAGTTACCAGTCCTTATAAGAACTTTTGTGGAACAAGCAGGTTGTGTGTTAGTGATTAGCAGACTGTACGTCAGTCCCTATACCGCTGAAGGACTGCTGCAGTATAGGTGAGCGGTCAGCAGTGGTGCACGTCAACCCTATCTATTGTGGACCGATAGCGGTCCTTACAGAACAGCAGACTGTACCGCACTCAAGCCTATGTACCGTAGCACCCTATACCAAGTTACCAGTCCTTATAAGAACTTTTGTGGACCAAGCAGGTTGTGTATTAGTGTTTAGCAGACTGTACGTCAGTCCCTATACCGCTGAAGGACTGCTGCAGTATAGGGCAGCGGTCAGCAGTGGTGCACGTCAACCCTATCTATTGTGGACCGATAGCGGTCCTTACAGAACAGCAGACTGTACCGCACTCAAGCCTATGTACCGTAGCACCCTATACCAAGTTACCAGTCCTTATAAGAACTTTTGTGGAACAAGCAGGTTGTGTGTTAGTGATTAGCAGACTGTACGTCAGTCCCTATACCAATGAAGGACTGCTGCAGTATAGGGCAGCGGTCAGCAGTAGTGCACGGCAACCCTATGTATTGTGGACCGATAGCGGTCCTTACAGAACAGCAGACTGTACTGCACTCAGGCCTATGTACCGTAGCACCCTATACCAAGTTACCAGTCCTTATAAAAACTTTTGTGGACCAAGCAGGTTGTGTGTTAGTGTTTAGCAGACTGTGCGTCAGTCCCTATACCGCTGAAGGACTGCTGCAGTATAGGGCAGCGGTCAGCAGTAGTGCACGGCAACCCTATGTATTGTGGACCGATAGCGGTCCTTACAGAACAGCAGACTGTAACGCACTCAGGCCTATGTACCGTAGCACCCTATACCAAGTTACCAGTCCTTATAAGAACTTTTGTGGACCAAGCAGGTTGTGTGTTAGTGATTAGCAGACTGTACGTCAGTCCCTATACCAATGAAGGACTGCTGCAGTATAGGGCAGCGGTCAGCAGTAGTGCACGGCAACCCTATGTATTGTGGACCGATAGCGGTCCTTACAGAACAGCAGACTGTAACGCACTCAGGCCTATGTACCGTAGCACCCTATACCAAGTTACCAGTCCTTATAAAAACTTTTGTGGACCAAGCAGGTTGTGTGTTAGTGTTTAGCAGACTGTGCGTCAGTCCCTATACCGCTGAAGGACTGCTGCAGTATAGGGCAGCGGTCAGCAGTGGTGCACGTCAACCCTATCTATTGTGGACCGATAGCGGTCCTTACAGAACAGCAGACTGTACCGCACTCAAGCCTATGTACCGTAGCACCCTATACCAAGTTACCAGTCCTTATAAGAACTTTTGTGGACCAAGCAGGTTGTGTATTAGTGTTTAGCAGACTGTACGTCAGTCCCTATACCGCTGAAGGACTGCTGCAGTATAGGGCAGCGGTCAGCAGTGGTGCACGTCAACCCTATCTATTGTGGACCGATAGCGGTCCTTACAGAACAGCAGACTGTACCGCACTCAAGCCTATGTACCGTAGCACCCTATACCAAGTTACCAGTCCTTATAAGAACTTTTGTGGAACAAGCAGGTTGTGTGTTAGTGATTAGCAGACTGTACGTCAGTCCCTATACCAATGAAGGACTGCTGCAGTATAGGGCAGCGGTCAGCAGTAGTGCACGGCAACCCTATGTATTGTGGACCGATAGCGGTCCTTACAGAACAGCAGACTGTAACGCACTCAGGCCTATGTACCGTAGCACCCTATACCAAGTTACCAGTCCTTATAAGAACTTTTGTGGACCAAGCAGGTTGTGTGTTAGTGATTAGCAGACTGTACGTCAGTCCCTATACCAATGAAGGACTGCTGCAGTATAGGGCAGCGGTCAGCAGTAGTGCACGGCAACCCTATGTATTGTGGACCGATAGCGGTCCTTACAGAACAGCAGACTGTACTGCACTCAGGCCTATGTACCGTAGCACCCTATACCAAGTTACCAGTCCTTATAAAAACTTTTGTGGACCAAGCAGGTTGTGTGTTAGTGTTTAGCAGACTGTGCGTCAGTCCCTATACCGCTGAAGGACTGCTGCAGTATAGGGCAGCGGTCAGCAGTAGTGCACGGCAACCCTATGTATTGTGGACCGATAGCGGTCCTTACAGAACAGCAGACTGTAACGCACTCAGGCCTATGTACCGTAGCACCCTATACCAAGTTACCAGTCCTTATAAGAACTTTTGTGGACCAAGCAGGTTGTGTGTTAGTGATTAGCAGACTGTACGTCAGTCCCTATACCAATGAAGGACTGCTGCAGTATAGGGCAGCGGTCAGCAGTAGTGCACGGCAACCCTATGTATTGTGGACCGATAGCGGTCCTTACAGAACAGCAGACTGTAACGCACTCAGGCCTATGTACCGTAGCACCCTATACCAAGTTACCAGTCCTTATAAAAACTTTTGTGGACCAAGCAGGTTGTGTGTTAGTGTTTAGCAGACTGTGCGTCAGTCCCTATACCGCTGAAGGACTGCTGCAGTATAGGGCAGCGGTCAGCAGTAGTGCACGGCAACCCTATGTATTGTGGACCGATAGCGGTCCTTACAGAACAGCAGACTGTAACGCACTCAGGCCTATGTACCGTAGCACCCTATACCAAGTTACCAGTCCTTATAAGAACTTTTGTGGACCAAGCAGGTTGTGTGTTAGTGATTAGCAGACTGTACGTCAGTCCCTATACCAATGAAGGACTGCTGCAGTATAGGGCAGCGGTCAGCAGTAGTGCACGGCAACCCTATGTATTGTGGACCGATAGCGGTCCTTACAGAACAGCAGACTGTAACGCACTCAGGCCTATGTACCGTAGCACCCTATACCAAGTTACCAGTCCTTATAAGAACTTTTGTGGAACAAGCAGGTTGTGTGTTAGTGATTAGCAGACTGTACGTCAGTCCCTATACCAATGAAGGACTGCTGCAGTATAGGGCAGCGGTCAGCAGTAGTGCACGGCAACCCTATGTATTGTGGACCGATAGCGGTCCTTACAGAACAGCAGACTGTAACGCACTCAGGCCTATGTACCGTAGCACCCTATACCAAGTTACCAGTCCTTATAAGAACTTTTGTGGACCAAGCAGGTTGTGTGTTAGTGATTAGCAGACTGTACGTCAGTCCCTATACCAATGAAGGACTGCTGCAGTATAGGGCAGCGGTCAGCAGTAGTGCACGGCAACCCTATGTATTGTGGACCGATAGCGGTCCTTACAGAACAGCAGACTGTACTGCACTCAGGCCTATGTACCGTAGCACCCTATACCAAGTTACCAGTCCTTATAAAAACTTTTGTGGACCAAGCAGGTTGTGTGTTAGTGTTTAGCAGACTGTGCGTCAGTCCCTATACCGCTGAAGGACTGCTGCAGTATAGGGCAGCGGTCAGCAGTAGTGCACGGCAACCCTATGTATTGTGGACCGATAGCGGTCCTTACAGAACAGCAGACTGTAACGCACTCAGGCCTATGTACCGTAGCACCCTATACCAAGTTACCAGTCCTTATAAGAACTTTTGTGGACCAAGCAGGTTGTGTGTTAGTGATTAGCAGACTGTACGTCAGTCCCTATACCAATGAAGGACTGCTGCAGTATAGGGCAGCGGTCAGCAGTAGTGCACGGCAACCCTATGTATTGTGGACCGATAGCGGTCCTTACAGAACAGCAGACTGTACCGCACCCAAGCCTATGTACCGTAGCACCCTAGACAGACCAAGTTACCAGTCCTGATAAAGAGCTTTGTGGAACAAGTGAGTTGTGAATGATTAGCAGACTGCAGCAGAAGGGCAGCAGTCAAGTATAATATTCTTTCTATATTTGGAAGAAAGAATATTATACGTGTACAAGCCTATTACCGTACCACTGATACCAGTCCTGAAAAGAACCTTTGTGGAACTAATAGTAACAGCAAGTCTTTAAAATTATCCTCACTGCCTGACACACTGCTTCCTGCCTGTCCCTATACAAATTGGCAAAAAAGAGTAGGCTGGAACGATTAGCTGGAACAGCTCTTTTGTGGACCTGATAGTAACAGCTAATGATGATGATGATGATGATGATGAAGAAAGACTAATCTGGCTGAGCTGTCCCTAAAATAGCAGCATACAGCGCTCTGTCCCTTTATCTAAACTGACAAAAGAAACTCAGGCTGCTGACCTAACACCTATACCAGTCCTGAAAAGAACTTTTGTGTACCAAATAGCTAGCGTTTTCTCTGTCCCTACTCCACACAGGATCCTTTCCCTACAGTGACAGAAGAAAGAATGTAAAATGGCCACCGGATCGGGTGTATTTATAGGTTAGGGGGAATGTCCAAGTGTCCATGAGCTGTCATGTCTCAATTGGTTGTCCTGTAACACATGATAAACGTGTCACGAAAGGTTAAAGTTCTTGTATACATTAAACACGTAAGTCCGCCGGGGCGAACGACGGAAAAAGGCGTTCGAACCCGCGGACGGCGAAAGTCGGAAATTCGCCGCGAAACGACCGCCGGGCGAACCGTTCGGCCATCACTAATCCTCAGCACCGCAATTGAAACATCCATTGTTTCTAGAGCGACTCGTCCCTCTTCCATTTCTGCCTTTAAATCTGCCTCTAAAATTTCCTCTGCCTCCAAAATTTCCTTTCATATTCCCTTGGAAATGTCCCTTGGAAATTTTGGTATATCAAAACAACCTGCTGCATCTTTCTGTGAAAGAGCTTTGCCAAAGTCAGTTCTAGAAAGTGTTGACCATTCAGTAATCATTTGTTTGACTGGGACCACTAAATGGGATTTGAGATTACTCAGGAAAGTCTGGATCAATAATGGATCCAAAATTGTCAGAATACCCAAACTGGCTTTCTGTCCATCCTGCCATATGATCCACCCAAGGGTTAACTAGGTATTGCTCCGTACTTTTAATTTTCCTATGAAAACAAAACAATTTATCATGCTTGACTGCCACCTAACGGTGCAGACAATCAGACAATACCTCAACTTAGATTCCTTTAACAAAAAAATATCAGTACTGTCCCTGATACTTTTTTATACTAATACAGCTACAATCACTTCAAGACTGTAACAGAATAAATTTGGAACAAGTTCAAGAGTATTTCAGATACAATAAACGCACAATCTTGCTCATGGAGCTGCTGTTTTGTTTCAGACAAATTTAAACCACAGATGAATTTAACTTGCAATGTACATTAATCTGTTTACCTTTCCCAAAATAGCTTTACCCAAATTGTAACTTTATAACCTCCGGGAATACCACTCAACAAGTATGCCTTTTGGTTCTTGAAACAAAATAGCAGTCCACATATACACACTCAGCGCAATTCATTCAGCGTGATACTTTTAAAGCAAAGCAGTTATACAATCATACACAAAGTTTACACAATACATTGATCATCAGTCACCAGTTCTGTCCCGAACAGAACTAAAACTCTAGAGTACTCTGTCAATTTTTCTAAGGTCACCAAAACCTTTTCTTCTAAGGTCACCAAGACCTTTTCTTCTAAGGTCACCAAGACCTTTTCAAGTGTCCCCAAAACACTATATGACCCCTATGGTCATGACCGGTTAACTTATCTATACTTATGAGAGGTTCTATAACCCAACAGCAATCTCTGTGGGATGGAAGCCAAGTCACACACCTGACACCTGGACCCCGGCAAGTCAATTTCACTCAATAAGAATAGAATTAACTTACTGAGCCGTTAAAAGTGTGCTTTCCAAGTCCGTTAAGGGTAAATAAACATCCATCCCGGGACAAGCCCCCAGTGCTGAAAGGGTTAATCCTGTGTCTAGGGTGGTCCCTTCAACCTCTCAGACCTTAGATCCAATGTATTGTATAAATTCAGAGCGCTCTGGAATCAATTCTCGAAGGACAAATAAAACCACACACACACCATGGCGTCCTTCAAGAACTAATTGTATTGAGTTATTACAAAGCGATTGATATAGTAAATTTCACGTCACACAGAATAAGACATGTGCAGTAGACATCAAGACGATTACAGCTGGTCATGACAAAACGCTATTGTTCTTTGTTCTTCTAAGCTAGCTGAATTAATATAAGAAAAAGATAAGAGACGGTACATAATTTCTTCTGTAGCTAAAGGAATGCTGAGAAAATGTGTGAAAGTTATAGATAAGTGTGTGAGAACAAATGAGTTAGAAGAATCTCATGTTGAGACAGTTATCTGAGAAGTTAAAGGGGTGTTCAAAATGTACATATTGTAAAATGGAAGTTTGTGAATATTAAGATGGCTGACAGAAACAAGATGGATGCTTAACATAACCTTTCAGATACTAGTGAACAAAAATATATATAAAAATAATAAAACCACAATTGATATATATGTGACAGTGTTGCAATCTATACAAAAAAAGGAAATATTCTGCAAAAAGTACACTATTATATATTGTTATTATATTATATTATATTATATTATTATATTATAATCAGCATGCATAAAATAAAATAAAATTAAATAAGGTATATGCTGAAAAACCTTATATTAAACAATACACGTAAAAATCCCTAAATGTAAAAAAGTCCTTTAAGATGACTCCTTAGGTACACAGTCCCAAAATGGATATTCTTTTTTTGTTTATAGCGCAAAAAATAAAAACTGCAGAGGTGATCAAATACCACCAAAAGAAAGCTCTATTTGTGGGGGACAAAGGATGTCAATTTTGTTTAGGTGCAACGTCCCACGACCGCGCAATTGTCAATTAAAACGAGGCAGTGCGAATCTCAAAAAATGCTCTGGTCAGGAAGGGGGTAAATCATTCCGGGTCTGAAGTGGTTAAGGTGGTCTCCTCCTGATTCACCTGTGGGTGTGGATTCTCTGCTTACGCACACAACAGCATCAGATTTTGCACTCTCCAGCTTTAGAAAATCAATATCAGGGACACAAAATTAAATTTAATCTTCATTTTTATTTTTACACGCTTTTCTCAGTTTTCTTTCTTACCATTTCTACACCTACTTTGTATCACATTCATTGCTGATGTGAAACTAATATTTGGATTGATATTGGTATGCACCATTGAGCAATCCTACTCATATTGTTTAGTTTTCTCGGTCAGATATGCAGTGCTACAATATTTTCACTTGTATGAAACTAATTGTCTTATATGCTACTAAGATCAGATGATTATATGGACTATTATAAGGATAAAGATTGACAAAGAGTGCCTTTCTCCACCTGACCCAAGAGATGGTTCATTGGTTTCCAGATATTGTTCTAAATGAAATCTACCTGTGTGGTATATTTCTTTACTGATTTATGCAGAATGATGTGCAAAGTACTCTATGTTTGAAAAATGTAATAAAAATTGTAAGCTCATTCAATGTAGGCTCTACAGAAGATCTAGAATTAATTAAAGTGGTTGTAAACACTTCCAACACACTTTGGCCTACATGTAAGCCTAGATTAAGGCTTACCTGTAGGTCCAAGAAATATATCCTAAACCTACACGGTTTAGGAGATATTTGCTGAAAGACAGGCACCGCTTGTCTACGGCGCATGCGCCGTAGACAGCGGCACGCAGGCACACTGAGCGCGCTGCCGTCAACGGCGATATGCCGCGCGCGGCGGCTCCTGTGCGCATGCGCGGGAGTGACGTCATTGCGGCTTAGCCGAATGACAGCGGCGGAGCAGCGAGACCCACCAAGAAGATGGATGCGCCGGACTACGGGGGACAGCGGTGACTTCGCTGGCTCCTGTGTCAGGTAAGTGACGCATAATGGACTACTATGCGATGCATAGTAGTCCATTATGCTTTACCTTTG
Organism: Lithobates pipiens; assembly: GCF_037356315.1. Taxonomy (NCBI): domain Eukaryota; kingdom Metazoa; phylum Chordata; class Amphibia; order Anura; family Ranidae; genus Lithobates; species Lithobates pipiens. The sequence continues at coordinate 584,864,697 of NW_027507758.1, read as the reverse complement.
CAGGGAATGAAAGAGGAAGTAAAGTCATCAGGGTTTACTTCCTCTTTAAAAGAACACTTGGTAAAGGAGGTCTGTGTACTTGTCGCTTTAGTCTTGGTAGCATACCAGACCAAGCTCCCTGCTTCTGTTTCCACTCTCGCCATTTCCTACACTGTGGAGGAAGACATGAGAAGGAGGAAGGAATTGGAGGGGGACAGACATGAGTGGCTGGAAGGCATGGGAAGGAAGAGAAAATGAATAAAAACAAGGCATGAAAAGGAGGAAGACATGAATAAAAGGAGGCATGGGAAGGAGGAAGGTGTGGAAAAGAGGCAGACATGGGCATAAGGAAGGCATGATAAGGAAGAAGATATGCATAAAAAGAAGGCATGGGAAGGAGGAAGGTGTGGAAAGGAGGCAGACATGGGTGGAAGGAAGACATGGGAAGAAAGAAGACATGAATAAAAAGAAGACATGGGAAGAAGGAAGACATGGAACGAGGAAGACATGGAAGAAGGGAGGCATTGGAAGGAGGAAGGTGTGGAAAGAAGGCATGGAAAGGAAGAAGACACAAGTAAAAAGAAGGCATGGAAAGGAGGAAGGTGTAGAAAGGAGGCAGAGATGGGTGGACGGAAGGCATGGGAAGAAAGAAAACATGAATAAAAAGAAGACATGGGAAGGAGGAAGACATGAATAAAATAAAGGCATGGGAAGGAGGAAGACATGGAAGATGGAAGGCATGGGAAGGAGCAAGGTGTGGAAAGAAGGCAGCCATGGGTGGAAGGAAAGCATTGAAAGAAAGAAGACATGAGTAAAAAGTAGGCATGGAAAGGAGGAAAGCATGGGAAGGAGGAAGGTGTGGAAAGGAGGCAGACATGGGTGGAAGGAAGGCATGGGAAGGAAGAAGACATAAATAAAAAGAAGAAGAAGCTCGTTAGTCCCATTTTTTGCTATTGCTTGTATCTGTTGGACTTTTTACAAATAAAGGCTATGTTCCGGAGTGCGGCTGTGCAGAGCTTCCTTTTTGCCTCGTGTTGCTATATGCTTAGTCGGCACCTAGTGTTCCAGTTCAGAGGAGAGTTCTATATCCATATTTTCCCCTGGAGCGGTGATCCCCTTCCCTTCCCCTAACAGCGCTGGCCAATTATTGAAAACCAGCACTGTCCCATGAGAAGAAGGGGGTGGGGGGAGTAAAGTGATCCTCCATTCTTCCATACCTAGATGTATCTGGTATTTACTCCTGGGGGCTAAATGGGAAACTTGTGGGGGAAGGAGGTTACTGCCATCGTTGACCTACTTTTGAGAATGATAGTTTCCTGGCATTTGTCTGACTGGGTTCAAAAAATCCAAAGTCACAGACCAATGACAGGTGGGCTGATTGGGAACGTTAAAGACAATTCTTATTTACTTAGCTAAAAACTCAAATTGCTGACCCAGAGTCAGGCAACTAGCTTTTTCACAGTAAAAGTTCACTATTGGCAGCCTTTATGTTTCTCTCAAAGCAGCTGCAGCCATGATCCTGGCATTGTTTTTTTCAGCCATTGATCGGCTTTCCAGCAAAAGTGATCCGGGCAGCTTTACAGCCGCCTGATCACTTTTACAGCACTCAGAATAGGGGGGAGGGGGGGCGGGGGCAGCAAACAGCTTGCTCACTCCTTGAGAAAGTTACATTTGAAATTTTTTAAAAGTGTAATAAAAATTAAAATACAATAAATAGAAATAAGAAAAATTCAAAAGCCCCCCCGTCACCCCTATACTCGCATGTACAGTATTTCACAAAAGTGAGTACACCCCTCACATTTTTGTAAATATTTTATTATATCTTTTCATGTGACAACACTGAAGAAATAACACTTTGCTACAATGTAAAGTAGTGAGTGTACAGCTTGTATAAAAGTGTAAAGTTGCTGTCCCCTCAAAATAACTCAACACAAGGGATGAGCCGAACACCCCCCGGTTCTGTTCGCACCAGAACTTTCGAACGGAGCGAAAATCTGTGCGAACTTTAGAACCCCATTGAAGTCTATGGGACTCGAAACGTTCGAAATAAAAAGTGCTAATTTTAATGGCTAATATGCAAGATATTGTCCTAAAAAGGGTTTGGGACCTGGCTCATGCCCTAGGGGACATGGGTCAATGCCTAAAATGTTTTTAAAAACAGCAGTTTTTTCGGGAGCACCGATTTTAATAACGATTAAAGTGAAAAAAAATGAAATATTCCTTTAAATATCGTGCCTGGGGGTTGTCTATAGTATGCCTGTTAAGTGGCATGTGTTTCCCGTGTTTAGAACAGTCCCTGCACAAATTGATATTTAATGTAAAAAAAAGTCATTTAAAACTGCTTGCGATTTTAATGTCATGTCTGGTTCTGGCAATATGAATGAAAATCATTGAGAAAAATGGCATAGGTAGCCCCCCCTGCCCATTACCAGCCCCTTTGTGTCTTGTACGGATATTAAGGGGAACCCTGTACCCATATTAAAAAAAGGAAAGGCGTGGGGCCCGGAGTATACAGGCGGTGAAAAGAAGATAGGGACTGTGTAGGTTTGTTGTGTTAATTAGAATCTGTTTGTAATTTTGAACTGGTACATTTTTAAAGTGTAGCTCCAGTCAAAAAATCTATCTTTAAGCTTTTTGGAAAACATAGGGAAGAGTTATTACCCCTGTATAATTTATTTGACGTCCGTCTTTTTTCATCTCACTTCCTGTTGTCTCCTTCCATTTGCAAGTAGGAGACGTTTATAAGTTGGACGTTTGAAAGTAGGGGCCTGTCCTATATGCTCTGCAGAAATGGCAGGACAAGGTGTTGGTGTTGCCACAACACTGTAAGCCCTCAAAGTGACTCTTGGTGGGCACAGGAACGGGCCCTGCTGTGAAATATTATATCAAGAATTGTAATTACATGCCATTGTTGAACAGTGGTAGGAAAATTGGGCCTTTGGTGGTTGTGGTGGTGGTGCTGGTGCCACAACACTAGAAGTCCTCACAGTTACTCTCGGTGGGCACAGGAACGGGCCTTGCTGTGAAATATTATATCAAGAATTGTAATTACATGCCCCTGTTAAACAGGGGCTGAAAAATTGGGCCTTAGGCACTGCTTGCTGGTGCCACAACACTGCAACCTCTCCCAGATACTCTAGTTGGAGTGCAGGAATGAGCCCTGCTGCAAAGCATTGCCGTAAAAATTTTAATTACACGCCCCTGTTAAAGAGGGGCTGAAAACCATGTCCCGCATAGACTATATTTTGGCGTCGGTCATCCTCCTCCCCCAGTTGGAGGATGCGGGGTTCCATGCGAGGTCCTTGTCGGATCACGCTCCCTGCTGGGCTACCTTTTTGTTGGCACAGCAGGCGGGACCTCGTGTCTGGTGCCTCAACCCTTTTTGGCTGAAGGCGCTGGGGGAGCAGGATGACCTGTCAGAGGAGTGGCGACATTTTTTTGATACCAATCAGGGGACAGCATCGGGTGGCAGTGTTTGGGAGGCATTCAAAATCCATGCACGATCCATCTTAGTGAGGCGGATCAATAGACTGAAGAGTTCCTCTAAAATGCTAGCCAGTCAGGCAGTGGAGAGGCTAGACGCTGTCACCCGTGAGTTTGTATTAAACCCCACGGCGGCGAGCGCCTCGGCTCTCAAGCTCCAAACACACGTTCTAGACCAGTTACAATTCAAACAAGCCAGGCGAAAACACTTTTTTACGCAGCAGCAGATATTTGAGCAAGGCGAGAGGGCGGGTAAACTCTTAGCGTACCTCGCTCACCAGGATGCGAGGCCGCTGGTATTGGTGTCTCTAGCGGACGAGAGTGGGGCTCTCATCTCAGACCCAGTGACAGTCGCCGAGATGTTCCGGTCTTACTATGCAGACCTTTACGCCTCTCGTGTGGAGGTCACGCCTCAGGAGACCCGGGCATTTTTACATGATGTCTTATTCCCGCAACTCTCTGTGGCTCAGATCTCCGAATTGGAGGCTCCGATCAGACTTGAGGAGATTGAGCTAGCGCTCTCGTCCCTGGCCGCATCCAAGGCCCCTGGGCAAGATGGATTGCCGTTAGATTTCTACGCCGCATATCCCGATGTATTAGCCCCCGAGCTTCTAAATTTGTATACCTACCTGTTTGAATCTGAATCCCTCCCCGACACTTTACGTCAAGCGACGATTATAGTGATTCCAAAGGCGGGTAAAGACCCGCACCGCCCCGATTCGTATCGCCGATCTCACTGCTACAGGTGGATATCAAAATATTGGCCAAAATATTAGCATCCCGGTTGAACCCCCATATTTTGTCCCTTATCCACCCAGATCAAACGGGATTCATGCCTGGTAAGAACACGGCGATGAACATCCGCAGACTTCATATGAACCTGCAGGCCTCCCATGAAAATGTGGGTACTAGGGCCGTGATAGCGTTGGATGCGGCTAAGGCGTTTTACTCGGTGGAGTGGGAGTATTTGCGGGAATGCCTTAGACGTTTTGGGTTTGGGCCCAACTTTATAAAATGGGTTAGAATTCTATATTTTTCCCCGGAGGCGCGCGTGGCGGTGAACGGTAGGCTGTCTGATCCCCTGCCCCTAAGGCGGGGCACTAGACATGGATGCCCGCTGTCCCCGATCCTATATGCACTGGTCGGTGGAGCCGCTGGCTATCTCCCTCAGATCCAATACCCACATTAGAGGCCTTAGGGTGGGATCCATAGTAGAAACTGTGAGCATGTATGCAGACGACATGCTTCTATATCTTGAAGATGAGGGGCCCTCTTTGCGGGCCGCTCTTTGTACCATTGAGGAATTTGGTAAGCATTCGGGCCTCACTATTAACTGGGCGAAATCACAGATTCTTCCCATTGACGTATCTCCGCCAACATGTGACGCAGCTTCCCTCCCTTTGCGAAGAGTGTCTTCCATTCAGTATTTGGGAGTCCAGATTACTAGGGAACCCCCTGATTATATACTTCATAATATTGAACCTCTGATTTCATACTTGAAATGCAAAACTCAATCCTGGGCAAGGCTCCCCCTCGGCGTAATGGGAAGGATAAACTTAGTTAAAATGATTCTGTTGCCCAAGTACCTGTACAAATTCTGGCATGCATCAATTCTTATACCCCTTAAATATTTTAAAAACAATGGACACTATCCTTAACTCCTTCATCTGGGGTTCTGGGCAACACAAATTGGCTTGGAATACGCTCAAGAATCCCACCAACCAGGGGGGAGCTGCGCTTCCTGATTTCCATGCATACTACATCGCCACCCAGCTCTCTCATTTCTATCACCTACATAAAGTAGATGCTCCCCGGTATCAGGCATTGAAATGCAGAGAGCCACATAGCTATGCCCACTCTCCCCTTCAGGTTTTGTTTAGGGTGAAGGAGACTACCAGGCGTGCGAAGGTTCACGCCCCTTTGCTGTTTCAACATAGGCGGGTGTGGGAGATCGCCCAAAAGCTGGTGGGGGCGGACTGGGTACATTACCACACGCCCTTGTGGCACAACTCTCAGCTGGGGGAGCTCCGGGAGCTTCCGGGTGCGGGTCCCTGGGCTTCCAGAGGGATGGTGTACTTGCATCAGGTCATCACCCCGCTGGGGGTACGCAGTTTCCGGGCACTGCAGGGTGAGTTTGAGATCCCCTCGCATATGATTTTTCGCTATGCGCAATTATCCCATGCCCTCCGGGCTCAATTTGGGGAGGGATTTCCTGATCCTCAAGAACTGTCCTTGGTGGGTGTCATGGTTGGTGAGGATCCCTCAAAACTAATATCTACCATATATGGCTCCCTCAGACGCCGCTCTGAATCCAGAATTGCTGAGGTAGCAAAACACAGATGGGAAGAAGAGGGGGGCCCGCTGGAGAATGAGGACTGGGAGGAGATCCTAGATAATGTTAAACAGGCTTCCCCTAGGATAACCGACAGGCTGACTCAACTATACATTTTACATAAATCTTATCTCACTCCTGTAAGAATTTGCAGATACAAACCCTCCCAGGAGCCGGGGTGCCCACGTTGTGGGGGCCTTCCGTGCTCCTTCTACCACTTGATTTGGTCCTGCCCGAACATCCAGACCTATTGGCTGCAAGTTATTCAATTCCTCCATGATCATATGGGTTCCCCCCTCCAGATGGATCCTAAAACCTGCATACTAGACCTGGTGTTGGATGCTCCGACTGACCCCTCACATGCTGTTTTCATACAAGAAACGTTATTTAGTGTTAGGAAGCTGATCGCCAGGATGTGGATGCGGCCCGAAACCCCGACATTCAGGGCCTGGGTAGCTGAGGTTAACCTAACATTGCCAATGAAGAAAGTTATATATGCGCACAGGGGCTGCCCAAACAAATTTAATAAGATCTGGGACCGTTGGCTCAACAACCCAGACACATGCGCGGACTAGCCCTTCTAATCCGATATGAGCTCCCCAGGTGGGAGGTGCAAGAAGAGCCACTTTAATTTGATCTACATTAGGGGGACCGGGCGGGCCGACCTTTTGATATTCCGGAGCAGGGATTGTATAGGCGGGTAAGGGTAAAGGTGGATTGTATTACTTTCAACATAATGAGCAAATTTGTGACCTGGTATTTGTCCTCTTACTTTAGCCAGAGACCAGTAAGTGCTGTTGCCATGCTTTAATGGAATAACAATTTTTTTTCTTCTGTTCTTTATGCCTTACAGTTTAAGTGCTCATATATGTATACTGTTATAGTCTTAATGGATATGGCCTGTGTTCTTCTATATTACGGAGCTGTTTTTTTTTTTATTGTTTCCCTCTATTGTTGGATGTACCAAAACTGTAATTCTTTACTGCTTCAATTACCAATAAACTCGTTGTTAAAAATAAAAAAAAGAAGGGCTGAAAAATTGGGCCTATACACCGCAACCTCTACCATATACTCTAGTTGGAGTGCAGGAATGAGCCCTGCTGCAAAGCACTGCATCAAAAATTATAATTACACGCCCCTGTTAAACAGGGGGCTGAAAAATTGGGCTGGTGGCATCACCCAGAACCAAAAATGTTCTTCCAAGATAACAGCGGAGGAAGGAGGATAGACAGTCAGCATAACAGGACAGTCACTCAGCATCAGCATAGGCAGTCTTGAAGGGATGTGATATTAAAAAAAAAAAAATATTCGGTTACATCAGCTTCAGGTGCTTGGTAGCTGGTGACTATCCAAGACTGATTCATCTTTATGAAGGTCAGTCGATCAACCGAGTCAGTGGACAGGTGCACCCTGTGATCGGTTACAAAGCCACCATCACCACTGAAGGTGCGTTCCAAAAGAACGCTGGATGCAGGACAGGCCAGTAGCTCAGTTGCATACTGTGCAAGCTCTGGCCAGTGATCCATCCTCAAGACCCAGTAAGCCAGAGGATTTTCGGTGGGAAAGGTGTCCAAGTCTGACCTTGCCCCTAGGTATTCCTGCACCATGTAAATCAGACGCTGGCGATGGTTGCTGGAACCGATCATACCTTGGGGCTGCGGACTAAAAAATTGTCTGAAAGCATCAGTCAGACGGGCACCTTCTCCACCGCTCCTTCTGACTGATGCCTCAGCAACACGTTGTCCAGGACCAGGAGTTTGTAACCTCCCAGTCTCTGGGAACGCGTTGCACAGACCTTTCTGCAAGGCCTCCCGGAGATGTCTCATCCTCTGCTCCCTCTGCGATGGCAAGATAAGGTCGGCAACCTTACCCTTGTACCGTGGATCAAGGAGAGTGGCCAGCCAGTAATGGTCCCTCTCCTTGATCCAAAGAATACGAGGATCCTTCCGCAAGCTTTGCAGGATCAGGGAGGCCATGCAGCGTAGGTTAGCTGAGGCATTCGGTCCGGAGTCCTCTGGGTCACTAAGGGCAACATGATCCGCAGCTACCTCCTCCCAGCCACGTACAAGTCCACGTGTTTCTTGGGACTGTAAATCATCCCTACAAGACTGCTGCTGCTGATGCTGAGTGCCAGCCTCCACCTCCATGCTGACACAATCATCCTCCTCCTCCTCTTCCTCCTCCTCATCCTCTTCCTGTGTGATGGGTGGCAAAGCAGGAACACTGTCTAGATAAAGGGGGCCTTGAGAGGCAAGAAAGCCCTCCTCTTCCTGCCTCTGTTCTGCCTCAAGTGCCCTGTCCATTATTCCATGCAGCGTATGCTCCAACAGGTGGACAAGAGGTACAGTGTCACTGATGCATGCACTGTCACCATCCTTGTGGCCTCCTCAAACGGTGACAGGACAGTGCATGCATCCCTGATCATGCCCCACTGGCGTGGTGAGAAAAAAACGAGCTCCCCTGACCCTGTCCTGGTGCCATAGTCGCACAGGTACTCATTGATGACCCTCTGCTGCGTGTGCAGCCGCTGCAGCATGGCCAACATTGAGTTCCACCTGGTGGGCATGTCACATATAAGGCGGTTCTTGGGCAGGTTAAACTCCTTTTGGAGCTCAGCCAGCCGTGCACTGGCATTAAATGATCAGCGGAAATGCACACAGACTTTCCTGGCCTGCTTCAGGACATCCTGTAAGACCGGGCACCTGCCCAAGAACCACTGCATCACCAGGTTAAGGACGTGAGCCACACAGGGCACATGGGTCAGTTGTCCCTGTCGGAGGGCAGAAAGAGGTTGGTGCCATTGTCGCAAACCACCAATCCTGGCTTAAGCTGGAGTGGCATCAACCACCTCTTGGCCTGCCCCTGCAGAGCTGACAAAATCTCTGCCCCAGTGTGGCTCCTGTCCCCCAAACAAACCAGCGCAAGCACAGCATGGCATCGTTTTGCCTGCGTACTTGCGTAGCCCCTGGAACGCCTACGGAGCACCGCTGGTTCTGATGACACAGCACTGGAAGAGGCCATGGAGGAAGAAGAAGAGGGGGGGGGAGGAGAGAGGTGTGTCACAACCAATAGTAGCATTTTGGAGGCTTGGTGGCGGAACAACCTCCAACACTACTGCACCTTGTCCTGCATCCTTCCCAGCTGCCAGAAGAGTGACCCAATGGGCCGTGAAAGACAGGTAACGTCCCTGTCCATGCCTGCTGGACCATGAGTCAGCGGTAATATGCACCTTACCACTGACCGCCCTGTCCAGCGAGGCAAGGACATTGCCTTCCACATGCCGGTAGAGAGCCGAAATCGCCTTCCTTGTAAAAAAGTGGCGTTTCGGGATCTGTCACTGAGGAGCCGCACATTGTACAAACTCACGGAAGGGGGCCGAGTCTACCAACTGAAAAGGCAGCAGTTGAAGTGCTAGCAATTTAGCCAAGCTAGCATTCAACTGCTGGGCATGTGGATGGCTGGGGGTGAACTTCTTTCTACGGTCCAGCAGCTGGGGCAGGGAAATTTGCCTGCTATAATCGGACGTGGGTGTACTGCTAGCAGAGTGCCCGGAAGCACTTGGCTGTGACACACCTAATTCTACACCTTCATTCCTCTCAGAGCAGGTTTCAGAGAGGACTGAAAGTCTAGTGGGGTTGGAGATGCCAGCTGATGAGGAGCAAGGAGAGGTCCGCTTTGTTCTTTGGTGTGGGTCTTTGAGGTAAGGTTGCCAACGAGCTGCATGGCACGTCAACATATGTCTGGTCAAGCATGTGGTGCCCAAGCGGCTGATGTTTTGGCCACGCGAGATACGCTTGAGACATATGTTGCAAATAGCAGCGGTGCGATCTGATGCACTCGTCTCAAAAAAGGCCCACAGCAAAGAACTTTTAGAATAACGCGCAGAGGCAGCGCCCTGTACAGGCGGAGCTCTGCGGTGTGATTCAGTCGGTGTGCTGCCCCTAAGCTGGCCCCCTGAGGGCATCCTGCCTCGTTGGACATGTGCCTCCTCCTCCTCCTCCTCTCTCCTACCAGGCATCCACGTGGAGTCAGTGCCCTCATCATCCCCTCCCTCTTCATCGCTGTAGCAAACCTGGCAATATGCTGCAGCTTGTGGAACATGACTGCCAGATTGCTGTCCTTCTTGAGCATCCCCTCTCTCTGCATTCACGCTACTGCCTTCCTCTAGCTGAGTGTCATCATCAGAGCCTACAAAACACTGGGCATCCTCCTGGAGCATGTACCCAACACTGTGCTCAAAGAATTCAGGAGACTCCTCAGGAGGACGTGGTGGGTCTAGGGAAGGAGTCACTGATGACGACATTGAGAGGAGGGAAGACGATGCGTTGGCAGCTGCTTTGCTAGTACCCTGAGACTGGGTGAGAGGATGAGGAGGATAAAGAGGGCTTGGTCATCCACTCTACCAAGTCGTTGGCATGTTGCGGTTCAACATGTCCAGCTGCCGAAAAGAAGGACAAGCGTGTCCCATGGCCACGTGCTGATGACAATGCACCGCGTCCATGACCAGCACTGTTGTCTCTAGACACAGAGCCTGCTTGCCCTCTTTTATCGGCTCGCGCCTGTCTGCCTCTCCTTGCTGGCCTTCCAGACATGGTAATGGCCTGAAGGGAGTTGGGTAAAACAGCAGTTGGGTAGTGTATATTGTGCTGAAGGCACACAACACCCACTATCTCCTGCAGATGCCTTTATTATAGAACACCAGAGATAAAGGGGTATACTGTACTGGAGGCACACAACACCCACTAAGCCCTGCAGATGGCTCTATTAGAGAACAGCAATAAAGGGTAGATACAGGTGTATATTGTGCTGGAGGCACACAACACCCACTAACTCCTGCAGATGCCTTTATTATAGAACACCAGAGATAAAGGGGTATACTGTAATGGAGTCACACAACACCCACTAAGCCCTGCAGATGGCTCTATTAGAGAACAGCAATAAAGGGTAGATACAGGTGTATATTGTGCTGGAGGCACAAAAAACCCACTAACTCCTGCAGATGCCTTTATTATAGAACACCAGAGATAAAGGGGTATATACAGATGTATACTGTGCTGTGCTGGAGGCACACACAACTTCCAATAACTCCTGCAGATGGCAAGTGGGCTCAAATAGAGAAGAGCTATGTAGGTGGATATAGCGGTGTGTACTGGGTACAGAGCACGCAGACAGCACGCACAAGCTCCTAACACTACTGACTGCAAGCTCTATTATAAAAGATAGATCACTAGCTATATAGGTGAGGTGAATATAGCGGTGTATACTGCGGTCAGGGCACGCAGACAACAACCACTACAGAAGAGCAAGATCGAAAATCGGCCGATAACGATCGGTGTGTACTGTGTTGAAGGTACACAGAACACCCACTAACTGCTTCAGACGCCAACATACTACACAAGGCCGCCGCGCTGTGGGCCGTGAGCGCCACACGAATTTGGCGCGAACGGCCCATAACGTTCGGAATTCGCCAAACGGGCGAACAGCCGATGTTCGAGTCGAACGTATGTTCGACTCGAACACGAAGCTCATCCCTACCCACTAACTCCTGCAGATGCCTTTATTATAGAACGCCAGCAATAAAGGGTGGATATAGGTGTATAATATGCTGTGCTGGAGGCACACAACACCCACTAACTACTGCAGATGCCTGTATGAGCGAACACCAGAAATAAAGGGTAGATACAGGTGTATATTGTCCTGTGCTGGAGGCACACAACACCCACTAACTCCTGCAGATGCCTTTATTATAGAACACCAGCAATAAAGGGTGGATATAGGTGTATACTGTGCTGTGCTGGAGGCACACAACACCCACTAACTCCTGCAGATGCCTTTATTATAAAACACCAGCAATAAAGGGTAGATATAGGTCTATACTGTACTGAGCTGGAGGCACACAACACCCACTAACTCCTGCAGATGGCTTAATTAGAGAACAACAGCAATAAAGGGTAGATACAGGTGTATATTGTGCTGTGCTGGAGGCACACAACACCCACTAACTCCTGCAGATGCCTTTATTATAGAACACCAGCAATAAAGGGTAGATACAGGTGTATACTGTGCTGTGCTGGAGGCACACAACACCCACTAACTCCTGCAGATGGCTTAATTAGAGAAGAGCAATATAGGTAGCTACAGGTGTATACTGTGCTGGAGGCACACAACACCAACTAACTCCTGCAGACGGCAGTTGGCTCAATTAAGGAACAGCAATAAATGGTAGATAGAGGTGTATTCTGCGGTGAAGGCACACAGACAACACCCAGTCACCCACTAACTCTGGCAGATGGCTCAATTAGAGAACAGCAATAAAGGGTAGATACAGGTGTATTCTGCGGTAAAGGCACACAGACAACACCCAGTCACCCACTAACTCCTGCAGATGGCAGATGGCTCAATTAGAGAACAGCAATTAAGGGTAGATACAGGTGTATTCTGCAGTGAAGGCACACAGACAACACCCAGTCACCCACTAACTCCTGCAGATGGCAGATGGCTCAATTAGAGAACAGCAATAAAGGGTAGATACAGGTGTATTCTGCGGTAAAGGCACACAGACAACACCCAGTCACCCACTAACTCCTGCAGATGGCAGATGGCTCAATTAGAGAACAGCAATAAAGGGTAGATACAGGTGTATTCTGCGGTGAAGGCACACAGACAACACCCAGTCACCCACTAACTCCTGCAGATGGCAGATGGCTCAATTAGAGAAGAGCAATATAGGTAGCTACAGGTGTATACTGCGCTGGAGGCACACAACACCAACTAACTCCTGCAGACGGCAGTTGGCTCAATTAAGGAACAGCAATAAATGGTAGATAGAGGTGTATTCTGCGGTGAAGGCACACAGACAACACCCAGTCACACACTAACTCCTGTAGATGGCAGATGGCTCAATTAGAGAACAGCAATAAAGGGTAGATACAGGTGTATTCTGCGGTGAAGGCACACAGACAACACCCAGTCACCCACTAACTCTGGCAGATGGCTCAATTAGAGAACAGCAATAAAGGGTAGATACAGGTGTATTCTGCGGTAAAGGCACACAGACAACACCCAGTCACCCACTAACTCCTGCAGATGGCAGATGGCTCAATTAGAGAACAGCAATAAAGGGTAGATACAGGTGTATTCTGCAGTGAAGGCACACAGACAACACCCAGTCACCCACTAACTCCTGCAGATGGCAGATGGCTCAATTAGAGAACAGCAATAAAGGGTAGATACAGGTGTATTCTGTGGTGAAGGTACACAGACAACACCCACTAACTCCTGCAGACGCTAGAACACTACACAAGGCCGCCGCGCTGGCGGTCTTATATAGTGCGGAGTGTGTACTACACAGCCTGAGCTATATTTGGCCACAGGCCTCCTGCCTGTGGCCAATCATGGCTCTCCTCACTGCCGGCACTGTGATTGGCCAAGCATGCACTGTGACCCCGCATTCTTGGCCAATTACAGCACCGGCAGTGAGGAGAGCCATAATGAGCCAGCAATGCACTGCGATGGCGCAGTGCATTGTGGGCCGTGAGCTCCACGTGAATTTGGCGCGAACGGCCCACAGAGTTCTGGCTTCGCGGAATGGGCGAACAGCCGGTGTTCGAGACGAACATGCGTTCGACTCTAACACCAAGCTCATCCCTACTCAACACACAGCCATTAATGTCTAAGCCGCTGGCAACAAAAGTGAGTGCACCCACAAGTGAAAATGTCCAAATTGTGCCCAATTAGCCATTTTCCCTCCCCATGGTCATGTGACTCGTTAGTGTTACAAGGTCTCAGGTGTGAATGGGGAGCATATGTGTTAAATTTGGCGTTATCACTCTCACTCTCTCACACTGGTCACTGGAAGTTTAACATGGCACCTCATGGCAAAGAACTCTGAGGATCTGAAAAAAAGAATTGCCAAAACCCTGAAACTGAGCTGCAGCACAGTGGCCAAGACCATACAGTGATGTAACAGGACAAGTTCCACTCAGAACAGGCCTTGCCACGGTCGACCAAAGAAATTGAGTGCACATGCTCAGTCATATTCAGAGGTTGTCTTTTCGGGAATAGATGTATAGATGTATGAGTGCTGCCAGCATTGCTGTAGAGGTTGAAGGTGTGGGGGGTCAGCATGTCAGTGCTCAGACCATACGCCGCACACTGCATCAAATTGGTCTGCATGGGTGTTGTCCTAGCTTCTTCTAAAGATGATGCACAAGAAAACCCGCAAGCATTTTGCTGAAGACAAGCAGACTAAGGACATGGATCACTGGAAAAATGTCCTGTGGTCTGATGAGACCAAGATAAACTTATTTTGTTCAGATTGTGTCAAGCATGTGTGATGGCAACCAGGTGAGGAGTACAAAGACAAGTGTGTTTTGCCTACAGTCAAGCATGGTGGTGGGGGTGTCATGGTCTGGGTCTGCATGAGTGCTGCCAGCACTGGGGAGCTAAAATTTATTGAGGGAACCATGAATGCCAACATGTACTGTGACATACTGAAGCAGAGCATGATCCTCTCCCTTCGGAGACTGGGCCGCAGGGCAGTATTCCAACATAACGACCCTAAACACATCTCCTAGACGTCAATTGCTTTGCTAAAGAAGCTGAGGGTAAAGGTGAAGGACTGGCCAAGCATGTCTCCAGACCTAAACCCTATTGAGCATCTGTGGGACATCCTCAAATGAAAGGTGGAGGAGAGCAAGATCTCTAACTTCCCCCAGCTCTGCGATGTCATCATGGAGGAGTGGAAGAGGACTCCAGTGGCAACCTGTGAAGCTCTGATGAACTCCTTTCCAAGAGGGTTAAGGCAGTGCTGGAAAATAATGGTGGTCACACAAAATAATGAAATTTTGGGCCAAATTTGGACATTTTCACTTACGGGTGTACTCACTTTTGTTGCCAGCGGTTTAGACATTGTGTGTTGAGTTATTTTGAGGGGAAAGCAAATTTACACTGTTATACAAGCTGTATGCTCACTACTTTACATTGTAGCAAAGTATCATTTCTTTAGTGTTGTCACATGAAAAGATATAATAAAATATTTACAAAAATATGAGGGGTGTACTCACTTTTGTGAGATAATGTAGATGCAAATATGCAAATAGATAAAGCATGCATATGGAAATCGTGATTGCACCACAAGTGAGGTATCACCATGAACGTCAGAGTGAAGCAAAAATTGTAGTGCTATACACACATTCAACTCTAAACTGATAACACTTTTAACGCATTGCCTATAGACAGTTTTAGGTACCGTTTGTTTTTGCCGTTTCACAGGCATGCGCAATTTTACCTCTTTGACATGTTTGGTATCTGCTTACTCAGCACAGCATAATATTGTATACTTTACAAGAAAATTTGGTATTATATTGTGTTTGTGTGCACTACACTTCATTTAGGTGTTTTTTTTGTTCCTGAAAATTTGCATTTGATAAATGGCTGCGCAAAGAAATTGCAACAGCCACCATTTTATTCTCCATGGTCTCTGCTTTCAGAAAATATATAATGTTGAGGGTTCTAAGTCATTTTCTAGCAAAAAGATGCTGATATTAACATGTATTTGAAAATGTAAATTTTTTTTCCAGTAGGCAAGCAGTTAAAGATGTAACATCAATCAAGCGTTACGCACCGAATAAAACTTGCTTCGGGTAGTGCTGGTCTGTGTTTCTCCCTTAAAGAAAAATGAGTTTTCTGTCAATAAAACATAATGAATACGTGTATAGCAAGTCCCATTTGGTAGTACTAACCCCTTAAAACATGGATGCTCAACCTGTGGCCCTCCAGCTATTGCAGAACTACAAGTCTCATCATGCCTCTGCCTTTGGGAGTCATGCTTGTAACTGTCAGCAGCATGCAATGCCCTCATAGGAATTGTAGTTCTGCAAGAGCTGGAGGGCCACAGGCCTTAAAATGTTGTTGTACTGATTTTCATAGAAACAATCATTTCATATACCTATATTTTGTTTCCAAAGATTAACTCAAAGATCCCATACAGATAGAGTACCTTCCTATTGTAGGATGTTAGGCACATTTAGTTTTTATCTCTTTCTGCAGTCAAGGTGTTTGTTCTGGTCCTTTCAGTGTTTCACATGATTTGAGTTTAATTGCTTCCCCTGCCTCTGCAAGAAGTTTCTAGAACATAGGTAGGGAGATTCAAATGACCAGCCTGAATATTTATCATGGCCTGGCTAATCCCTGGAGAGGAATGTCCAGAAAGTGGCTGGGGAGGTGATAAATAGCTTGTCAGTGTGACAGCTGCCTGCTCTGTATCTGGAGCTCTGCGTGCTCCTGATAAACAGATCACCATGCCTGACTTTCAGAGAGCTCTGATGAATATACAGGGAGAGACACATTCTCCCTGTGTAATCTACAGGACTGAGCCATCAGTTTGGCAGATCGGATACTGCTCTGCTTTTCCTTATGCATAAAAGCTACTATTGTTTTTAGGGCCTTCTTTAATATTGATTGGACCCTGAGCAAACATTTTTGCCCAGAAGAAAAGGGCTGAACTTCCAAAGAACCTCTCTGTGGTAAGGTCACCCGGCAGTGGGGAGGGGTACCTGTCAAAAACAGGTACCAGCTCCCCCTTCCCGGAAAGGTGCCAAATGTGGCAGCGTAGGGGGGGAAGCAAACATGTGGAGCTTCTCCTCTTGGGTAGAGCTCCACTTTAATTTGTTCCCTAAAATGTTTATTTTTTGCACCATTGTAAATTCATGTTAGTTTTTGTAGCACCAAATTAAAGATCTCGCTTTGGCATCCTTGCTTTGGGTCCCAGTGGACCTTGTCCCAGCACTGCCATGATGTGCTACTGATTCCTTATATGATCTGCTGAGAGTGAGGCTGGGTTCACACTATGTGTGGAGCTGCTCGCAGCAGGGGGTCCGGTGCCTCCCTGTTCCACATTTCGGGGATCAATCAGTTCCGATATTTTGCCTGAATTCGGACCTGAAACTGAGCCAAAGACACACACGATCTGTGTGAATCGGCTCCATTGCAAGCCGGTCACACTCTCCTGTCATGCAAATTGGATGCGAAGAAAAACCCAGCCTGAATGTTTTTCTCTTTAATAATACTATACAATTTTGGTTAATCTCCATAGAACAAAGTAAGAAGAAATGGGATCTGCCATTGGAAGGTTCAGGTTTGTAATCTTCCTTACCAGACTGCTTGGGGAGGGTTTTTTTTTTTAAAATGTCTTTTAGAGCATCAATGACCTGAAATATAAAACGGAAAAAATATATAGTGATTATCTATTGATCTGTTTATCAAACATCTGTAACACATCTCTATTTCTTTTTCTCAATATATTAATAAATATAACAACAAATGTTTATGTATTCTATCATGTTTCCCTTTCCTCCCACCTCCTTTCTTTTTCCTTGCCTTCATTCTCCCTCTCCTTTTATTCTTCCATCTCTCCCCGGAATCATGAATCAGACTGAGACAGAAAATACAGTAAAATTCACACCTTTAATATAATGGTAAAATGGTACAGATAGTAAACATAGTCAAAACATAGCCAGGGATCAGAAGCCAAGATGGGTAAATCAGATGAGCCAGTAATCAGACCAGAAACCAGCATAGTCGGAGGCAGAAGAAAGAAAATCAGGAACCAGAAGAGATGTCAGGCAGGCAAAGTCTTCACACAGGAACACAGCAGAGACACTCCAGATATGTTGACCAGGCGTACGCACGAAAGGAATGAACAAGGCAGTTTAAAACAGCAGAAGGGGTTGGCTGGCTGTAGGCAAGACTGACGAGCAGGTAATTATAGCCAGGTGAGCCACTGTGGAACAATGAGTGCTGACAATTATCGGACAGCTGAGCAGCCTGAGCACAGAGAGGAGAGCTGCTAAGAGCCCAGCCCCGACAGTATTCCCTCCTCCTCTGAGAGGCTAGGTTTGGGGGGAAACATCTATGGAAAGTACGGAGGAGGGCAGGAGCATTTACATCCGAGGAGGAGACCCAAGAGCGTTCCTCCAGACCATAAGCTCTTCAGGGGAACAAAGTACTGTATGCGCCCATGAGACCTATAATGATAGATTGTATCTATCATACTCCTCGTGGTTCTCAACTTGAACCATGGAGTCTTACCTATCACTGGCACATCGCAAGAACTCTTGGACCAGCACCCAAATGGAACAGAGATCACGGAGATGTTCCTCTAATGCAGGAATTTTTGAAGGCACAAATGTGTCAGGCAACATGGATGGCTGGAACCCATAATTCGCCTAAAAAAACGGAGACAATCGGGAAGTGCCATTGATTTCAATATTGTGAGCAAACTCCACCTAAGGTAAGAGGTCTGACCAGTTGTTATGAAATATAGCAATGTAGAATCTGCCCTATGGCTTGGTTGCCTCGTTTTACAGCCTCATTGGACTGCAGATGAAATGCCAAGGAGAAAGAAAGCTGGATTCCCAACTGTGCACAAACGGCTAGCCAAAACCTGGACACAAACTGGCTACCCATTTTCCTAGATGATAACCTTAGGTAGCCCATGTAAATGGAAGCTCACCCGAGCAAAAAAGGACTCCAGTTCTTTGGATGTAGGCAACTTCTTAAGAGGAATACAATGACACATCTTCGAGAACCAGTCAACCACCATAAGAATAACTGTGTTGCCCTGAGGAGTTGGGTAACAATAAAATTCATAGACAAATAGGTCCAAGGCCTCTCCCCATTGGGTATGGGTTGTAGGAGGCTCATTGGAAGGTGTTGAGGTGTTTTACTCTGAGCACACACAGAACAAGCGGCTATGAAGGTGGTTACATCAGTGCAGAGACTAGGCCACCAGAATTGTTAAGAAATAGACCAGTTGAGTTGATTCTTCCCTGGATGACCAGTTGTCTTGGGAGAATGATAAATCTGCAGCAAAGCAGCACAGAGATTCCCGGGGACAAAGCAGCAGTCACAAGGTCATGAGCTGAAATGATAGCTAACAATTCTCTGTCCCCAATCTTGTAATTGCATTCTGCAGGAGAAAATTTCTTAGAAAAGTAGCCACAAGGATGCATAGCGCTCTCAGAGGTACAGCGTTGAGACAGAAGGGTGCCTACTCCAGTCTCAGACACATCAACCTCAAGAATGAAGGGTAACGTGGGATCAGGATGTGCCAGCACAGGAGCTGCAACTAATTCAGTCTTGAGAGACTCAAAGTTTGCAATGGAATCCGGAGACTAATTCTGTTGGTTTCCGTCGTTCCTGGTCATATCAGTCAGGGGTTTGACCAGAGAAGAGAAATTATAAATACATTTCCCATAATAATTGGCAAAGCCAAGAAAATGTTGTAGCAGACATAGACCTACGGGTCGAGGCTACTGTAGAACTGCAGATAGATTCTCTAGGTCCATCAACAAACCGGCAGTAAAAATGACATAACCAAGAAATGTAACCTGTTCACAGAAGCGTTGCTAGGTCTAAAAAAGATCTGGGGCTAGAGACCATAGCAGCGAAGTAAAGAAAGTCATATGCTCGGGCGGGCATACACATGCATATAATATGTGTGTGTGTATGCAGACATGGTGCAGGAGGAGATGATCAGAGGTTGCGGACATGGTGCGGGGGGAGATAATCAGAGCCTGCAGACTTGGTGCAGAAGAGCAATAACAGGAGGTAGTCAGAGGCTGCAGAGGGGTCTACCCCGGCCATTATGAGAAGCATGCGACACTGCCGAAACTTCACAGAGTTGACACTTCTGCTTTACATTTAAAAATGGCGCCACCCATTACATCACTGCGCATGCGCCCGCATGCCCGAAAAGGGCCGAGCTTGTACTGGCTTTCTCGAGTGGAGCATGCGCAGTTGACATCTTGGCCTGGGCCTGCAACCATATGTTTTACGTGTGCTGCTGTCTTCAAAGCTGCCCTAGGGCAGGCGGCCTTTCTGCTATCCCAGTAGGCCAGTCCAGCCCTGGCCACTGCACCTAGTAAGAGACTCTGGGCTATGGGCCCCAGATTCGATGCTATAGCCCCAGAAGCCACCCCCTAGCGATGCCTTTTCATGATGGAACTCGTACTTTTCCAACGTACAATACAGATTTTATCTCTTAACCTCTGTAGCACACAAGAAAAGTCTGTGTGGTGGCACTCTAGGGTTTTTGAATATATCAAAATATCATCAGGATATATTGCTGCAACATATCTCAGAGGACATGATGAATTCCTGAAAAACTGCAGGAGCATTGCAGAGACCAAACGGCATTACAAGGTATTCCTTTTCCGGTCCTAGTATACTATTAAAATGCAGTTTTCCATTGGTCGCCCTCCTTAATCCTCACAAGATCGTATGCCTCTCTCAAATCACGCTTAGTGAAAACTGTTGCTCCCTTGAGGCGGTCAAATAATTCCAAAACCAATGGGATCAGATAAGCATTCTTAATCGCGTGATGCGACTGAGACCCCTATAATCGATACCAGGTCTCAGTTCACCAGCACTGGCAGGAGATGAGGATTTGCTAATAAACCCCAAGAAAGTGAATCAGCAACATAATCCTCCATGGTTTTATCCTCCAAGACAGACAAAGGGTAGATCTGGCCATGAGGAGGCATGGCACCAGGTTGAAGGTCAATTGCACAATCATACGATCAGTGTGGAGGCAAAATACCGGTTTGACCCTTGTCAAAGACATCGCTAAATTCGCAGTACTCTTTTTGAAAAGAGGAGAGTGAAGACATGCACAAGACCTTAACCACTTTCTGAAAACATGTAAAGATCTCCCATCGATAGCCTTAATGGCATGTGGAGTGGCACAAAGCTGCAGCGTAACAGAGTGCTTAGACACAAAGGCGCTATCTATGAACAAGCTTGCAGCCCCAGAATCAATTAGAGCCTGTGTATTGATGATCGACTCACACCAAGAAAGGGTAACTGAAACTAGAGGCTTATGCTCCAGAATAGCTGGGGACACAACAATGTCACCTAAGGTTTGTCCCCTACAGGCCCTCAGGTTGGGGCGTTCTGCTGGACGGGTAGGACAAGACTTCAATAAGTGACCTGCCAGGCCACAATAAAGGCACAATCTCTCCCTCCTCCTAAAGACCCTCTCCTCTGTAGAAAGATGTGTGCAGCCACACTGCATGGGCTCTAATTCACTGGTGGAGTCGGTACTGGGAGGCATGGGAGGTGAAGAAGGTGCTTCCCTTCTCCAGTCTTCTCTTCCCTTACATTTTTTTTATATTCCTGGTCTTTTCTCACTTCCCTTCTTCTGTCCTCCTGTGCTCTCCTTCACAATCTTTAACTCTTTAGCTATCCTCTTCTTTCCTTCCCCTCTCCTTTCCTTCCCTCTTCTCTGTTTTTCTCTTCTACCTGTTTATATTCTTGCTTCCCTGGGTTACTTCTTACCTCCCCTCTTCTGCTTTCCTCTCTCCTCCCTTCTTCCATCCTTTTGTCCGCTCTTGTTCTCTACACCCTTCATCTTTCTACTTCTCTCTTCCTGTCCTCTCCTCTGTTCCTGTCCTACCCTTCTCTATTGTTTCTTCCTGTCCTGTCAACCTGTCTCTCCTTTTTTCCTCCACTCCCCTGTTCTTTTCTACGAATACCTTGTCTTCTCTCCTCTTGTCCTCCACTCCTTTTCTCTTTTCTCCTGTCTACTTCTCTCCTTCCTCCTTCTTTCACCCTGTACTCTTCTCCACTCTCTTCTTCTTCCCTCTTTTGAGCTTCAATACCCAGAATCACTAGTTATCTCACTTGGTTTCACAGATTAAAGGTGTAGCCTTGGGAAGTTCTAAAAAGCACAAAAGGTAGGCTATGCAATAAACCTGCACTTTTCTGCCCAGGTTTCGAGGGGGGGGGGGGGTGAGGTGTGCAGATGGATACCCTACAAATACTGTGGAATACAAGGTGTAACAATCATAGTTTAGGTGCAATACAACATTTTACCACCAGGTGGGAACTGTAATACATTCTTTCAAGTTTCTCAGTATAGTTTTGACTACTGGTGAGATCTGGTACTGCAGCATATCTCTATGGAATACATACAGTATATCAAAGGTGTTGTACTTTGCAAAAGTATTACTAACCTTTTTATCCAGGAGACACCCAAACAGTAGAAGGAAAAAGCCCTATAAAATACAAATTATGACACTGTATTGTTATATTAGGCTACATTACATTATATCAGCTGACATTTTCTTATTTTTTGACACTCTCTTTGAAACAATGTTAAAGGGCACCTGTCAAAATAAAATGTGGGAGCTACCAGTGATGAGCTTTACTATTTTATGAGTTAGTGATCAAAAAGTGAGGGTAAAAAAGCAGCACTTACACATGTGAGTATGTACTGTCTTACTGTTGACTAGTAAGGCTGATCTTTAGACTAAAGTAAGTTTGGCTGATGTACCAATAAGCATTTAAAAAGCATTTGGTGGGATATGTACGAAGCACCACCATTGTTCCTTCCCCTCCCTGTTGTACGGCCAAAGGTTTTCTTTAAATCCAGATTTGCATTATGCTTTGTGTTAATGTATTGTATTTACATGAATTAGAAACTTTGCTTTAGGCAGACATCTATTAAAGTTGGTAGGCACTGTTCTGTAACATTAAACATATTTAAATGACAAAAGCTAATCTTTCTGGATGATTACCTGGAGAGGGTTGAGCAAGGTAAATAAGTAGTGCAAGAATACAGCCTTTGGGTATACGTATAAGGGGATCCCAATAGCCCAAGTCAATCCAAATTGTGGCGTGCAGAACAAAACTGCTTTCATCAGCTTCTCAACCACCTCGTCATCCTCATTCTTCCCTTCAGAGACTGACGACTTGAAGATTTTTGCAATCACAACCACCAGGACGAGAATATTTCCACCCATAATTACCATGGCAGGGATGGCGAACAGCAGAAAGGCACCAGTTTTGTTATCCAACCAGCAGGCATTGCTCATCAGGTACTTATTAGGATAATACACCAAAAAAGTGGTACAGGCTATAACGGATGGACAACCATATCCAAGTATGACAGAAAGGAGCAAAAATTCTTTTTTGGTGAAGTGATGGAAGACAAAAAGTAATTGGCACACCAAAAACAGGCCCTGCACCAATGTCCAGGAAAAGAAGGCCAACAAAGAAAAATGAGTAACGAAGGTGAGTATTTTGCACAAAAAGCGATGTGAAGGGATATCAAAGAGGCTGGACGCCAAGAAAGAGACATTGCTAATTAACAGAAACACAGCTATATGAATGATGCAAATGTGTCTGTATAAAGCAACAGAGCTCTTGGATTGTTTAAGAAGAAAGATTTCTATGGCAATGCAATTCAGAAGAGATCCTATGGAGACAGGAAGCAGAATCTTCGTGAGAGTATCCAAGAGAGCCAGGTTCTGATTTTCTTCTGGTATATAGCCCGCCATTAGGACTGAGAAGGAGGTCAGGTGATTACAGGCACAGTGGGTACTACCATTGATAACTGTAGTATTACAACCCTCCGATGACCATTTGTTCGTATTTAAATTCCAAAACACACATACTGCAGTCTCATTAGGCATGATTTCGTTATGTGTGAAGTTCATATAAATATTCAGAGAGTGCTCACTCTTGTTATTTACTATGGCCACATTGGTCCATATGAAACTGTCCAAAATATAAGAAAGGTTATCAGAACTGTCATATGGGAGGTTAAAGCTGCCATTAGTTGGTGCATAGATCATGGATAGTACATTAATGACACCTGCAGAAGACTTGTCAATTTTCTTTAATATTTCTGTGGACAGAACCACAGTGGCCCCAGACAAAAGCTCTATAGAGCTACTCTCGTTAAGGCCATCAGGCTTGAAAACAGTGCAGGAAACATTAATACCAGAATAGGCAATACTGAAGTTCTCAAATGTAGTCTCCATTGTTGAAAACATATTTTCAATGCTTTGTAGCAACTGTAGATTTAGATCTGGGGTGTCAATGTATTCCTTCAACACACTGATAATATAAATAGTTTTCTGTAAGAAAGTAAAGTTAATAAAACGCTTTTAGCATTGTTCTAAAATATAATTTCCAAGCTTTTAATACTGTTTATACATACTGTAATTGAATGGAGCAATCATCAATGTACCCTCTCACCTCAAAACAATTAAATTATTAAAACATGTCTAAAGCCCAAACTATTTTCTGCCATCTGTGTCCCAAGAGCAGATTTACCTTCACTTCCTGTCCTGTAGATATACAGTGGGTAAAATAAGTATTGAACACATCACCATTTTTCTAGGTAAATAATTTCTAAAGGTGCTACCGACATGAAATGTTCACCACGTGTCGGTAACAACCCATGCAATGCATACATACAAAGAAACCAAAAGAAATCAGTTCATAAATTAAATTTTGTATAAAAAAATGGAATGACACAGAGAAAAAGTATTAAACACATTAAGAAAGGGCAGTGCAAAAAGGCAAGGAAAGCCAAGACACCAGCTGAAATCTATCAGTAATTAGAAAGCAATCCTGCACCTTGTCAGTGCAAATATCAGCCGGTTCAGTCTCAACTTATGGCCTATAAAAAAGTGTCTCATTACCAAGGTGTCACACAAGAAACATCTCATGATGGGTAAAAGCAAAGAGCTCTCTCAAGACATTTGCAACCTTTACGTTGCAAAACATACTGATGCCATTGGTTGCAGAAGGATTTCTAAAAAGAAATTTCCAAATATTCCATTGAGCACTGTTGGGGCCATAATCCAGAAGTGTAAAGAACATAATTTTCTCATTAACCGGCCACAACCAGGTGCTCCTCGTGAGATTTCTGACAGAAGATTAAAAAAATTATCAGAAGAGTTGTCCAAGAGCCAAGGACCACTTGTGGAGAGCTTCAGAAAGACCTGGAATTATCAGGTACAATTGTTTCAAACAAAATGATAAGTAATGCACTAAACCGCCATGGCCTGTAAGCACGCTCACCACACAAGACTCCTTTGGTGAAGAAAAAGCATGTTGAAGCTTGTTTAAGGTTTGTTGCACAACATTTAGACAAAGCCGTGAAATACTGGGAGAATATAGTCTGGTCAAATGAGACCAAAATTGAACTCCATAATGCCACAATACACACCATGTTTGGAGGTCAAATGGCACTGCACCTCACCTCAAAAACACCATACCAACGGTGAAGTTTGGAGGTGGGAACATCATGGTGTGGAGCTGTTTTTCAGCATACAGTACTAGCAAACTTTAGATCATTGAAGGACGAATGAATGGAAAAATGTAACAAGACATTCTTGATAAAAATCTGCTGCCATCTACCAGGATGATGAAGATGAAACAAGGGTGGACATTTCAGCAAGACAATGATCCCAAACACAAAGCCAAGGAAACTCTCAATTGTTTTCAAAGAAAGAAAATAATGCTGCTAGAATGGCCCATCCAATCACCTGACTTGAATCCAATAAAAAATCTATGGAAAAAAATACAGATCAGAGCTCATGGAAGAGGCCCACGGGACCTTCAAGATTTGAAGACTGTGCGCAAGAATGGGACAAAATCACACCTGAGCAATGCATGCAACTAGTTTCTCCATATAGGAGAAGTCTTGAAGCTGTCATTACCATCAAAGGGTTTTGTACCAAGTATTAAATAAATTTCAGTTAGCATGTTCAGTGCTTTTTCCCTGCGTCATTCCATTTTATTACACATACACTATATTACCAAAAGTATTGGGATGCCTGCAGATAATGTGGATAATGACAGAACTCTGGACGGCCGCACTCTAATGCTAAAACGATGCTTTATTCAAATAATATTAGGACACAGCAAATAACATGGAAAAATAAACTGCGCTCAGGTGAGAAAAACACATAAAATAATCTAAAATAAAGGCCGCAGCTCTAAGTGGGATACACACACTCAAATATACTAGAAAAAAATTCAAAAGCTGCACCGTAACCCCTATATACTACCTTCACAAATAATAAAAAAGGAATAAATGTGAATAAATTAATATAGATCACGTTACATACAAAATAAATTAATGAAATAACATAGATTATAATTCATCAACCTAAAAGGAAAGGAGCAAACAAAGTTCATAAAAAAGTCCTCTATCGCAATTCTTTCCAGGACACCACAGTGAGTCCACACGAAAACAGCAAACAGGTGCCCGTCACCGAGAAGTGAGTGCGCTTACCAGATGGAAGCTTAATTAAAGCCTTGTATGTGAATCATCTGTAGGGATGAGCCGAACACCCCCCGGTTCGGTTCGCACCAGAACTTTCGAACGGACCCCGCGTTCGAAACGAACGTTAGAACCCCATTGAAGTCTATGGGACTCGAACGTTCGAAATGGAAAGTGCTAATTTTAACGGCTAATATGCAAGATACTATCCTAAAAAGGGTTTGGGGACCTGACTCCTGCCTCAGGGGACATGGGTCAATGCAAAAAAAGGTTGTAAAAACGGCCGTCTTGGCGGGAGCACTGATTTTAATGACGATTAAAGTGAAAAAAAAAGTGAAATATTCCTTTAAATATGGTGCCTGGGGGGTGTCTGTAGTATGCCTGTGAAGTGCCACGTGTTTCCCGTGTTTAGAACAGTCCCTGCACAAAATGACATTAAACGGAAATAACACCATTTAAAACTGCTTGCGGTTTTAATGTTATATCTGGTTCCTGCAATATGGTTGAAAATCATTCAGAAAAATGGCATGGGTAGCCCTCCCTGCCCATTACCAGCCTATTTGGGTCTTGTACGCATATTAAGGGGAACCCCGTACCCATATTAAAAAAAGGAAATGCGTGTGGCCCCCAGGCCCTATATACTCAGAACAGCAGTATACAGGCGGTGCAAACAAGACAGGGACTGTGTAGGTTTGTTGTGTTAAGTTGAATCTGTTTGTAATTTTCAACTGGTACATTTTTAAAGTGTAGCTCCAGTCAAAAAATACTATTTTTAAGCTTTTTGGAAAACATAGGGAAGGGTTATCACCCCTGTATAATTTGTTTTGTCGTCCATCTTTTTTCATCTCACTTGCTGCTGTCTGATGTTTGTAAGTTGGATGTTAGTAAGTAGGGGCCTGCCCTATATGCTCTGCAGAAATGGCGGAACAAGGTGTTGGTTTTGCCACAACATTGTAAGCCCTGAAAGTGACTCTTGGTGGGCGCTGGAGCTCCCTGCTGTGAACGATTATATCAAGAATTGTAATTACATGCCATTGTTGAACAGTGGTAGAAAAATTGACCTTTGGTGGTTGTGGTGCTGGTGCCACAACACTATAAGTCCTCACCGTTACTCTGGGTGGGCACAGGAAGGGGCCCTCCTGTGAAATATTATATCAAGAATTGTAATTACATGTCCCTGTTAAACAGGGGCAGAAAAATTGGGCCTTAGGCACTGGTGCCATCATACTGCAACCTCTGCCATATACTCTAGTTTTATTGCAGGAATTAGCCCTGCTGCAAAGCATTGCATCAAAAATTGTACTTAAACGCCCCTGTTAAACAGGGGCAGAAAAATTGGGCCTTAGGCACTGGTGCTGGTGCCACCACACTCCAACCTCTGCCATATACTCTAGTTTTATTGCAGGAATTAGCCCTGCTGCAAAGCATTGCATCAAAAATTGTACTTAATGCCCCTGTTAAACCGGGGCAGAAAAATTGGGCCTTAGGCACTGGTGCTGGTGCCACCACACTCCAACCTCTGCCATATACTCTAGTTTTATTGCAGGAATTAGCCCTGCTGCAAAGCATTGCATCAAAAATTGTAATTAAACGCCCCTGTTAAACAGGGGCAGAAAAATTGGGCTGCTGGCATCACCCAGAACCAAAAATGTTCTTCCAACATATCAGCGGAGGAGGAAGAGGATAGACAATCAACATAACAGGACAGTCACTCAGCATCAGCATAGGCAGTCTTGAAGGGATGTGGTATTTCAAAAAAAATTATTCGGTTACATCAGCTTCAGGTGCTTGCTAGCTGTGGGTGATCCAAGACTGATTCATCTTGATGAAGGTCAGTCGATCAACTGATTCGGTGGACAGGCGCACCCTGTGATCGGTAACAAAGCCACCAGCAGCACTGAAGGTGCGTTCCGAAAGAACGCTGGATGCAGGACAGGCCAGTAGCTCAATTGCATACTGTGCAAGCTCTGGCCAGTGATCCATCCTCAAGACCCAGTAAGCCAGAGGATTTTCAGTGGGAAAGGTGTCCAAGTCTGACCTTGCCCCTAGGTATTCCTGCACCATGTAAATTAGACGCTGGCGATGGGTGCTGGAACCAATCATACCTTGGGGCTGCGGACTAAAAAATTGTCTGAAAGCATCAGTCAGACGGCCACCTTCTCCACCGCTCCTTCTGACTGATGCCTCAGCAACACGTTGTCCAGGACCAGGAGTTTGTGACCTCCCAGTCTCTGGGAACGCGTTGCACAGAGCTTTCTGCAAGGCCTCCCGGAGATGTCTCATCCTCTGCTCCCTCTGCGATGGCAAGATAAGGTCGGCAACCTTACCCTTGTACCGTGGATCAAGGAGAGTGGCCAGCCAGTAATGGTCCCTCTCCTTGATCCGAAGAATACGAGGATCCTTCCGCAGGCTTTTCAGGATCAGGGAGGCCATGCAGCGTAGGTTAGCTGAGGCATTCGGTCCGGAGTCCTCTGAGTCACTAAGGACAACATGATCCGCAGCTACCTCCTCCCAGCCACGTACAAGTCCACGTGTTTCTTGGGACTGTAAATCATCCCTATAAGACTGCTGCTGCTGATGCTGATGCTGAGTGCCAGCCTTCACCTCCATGCTGACACAATCATCCTCCTCCTCCTCTTCCTCCTCCTCACCCTCTTCCTGTGTGATGGGTGGCACAGCAGGAACACTGTCTGGATAAAGGGGGCCTTGAGAGGCAAGGAAGTCCTCCTCTTCCTGCCTCTGTTCTGCCTCAAGTGCCCTGTCCATTATTCCACGCAGCGTATGCTCCAAGAGGTGGACAAGAGGTACAGTGTCACTGATGCATGCACTGTCACTGCTCACCATCCTTGTGGCCTCCTCAAACGGTGACAGGACAGTGCATGCATCCCTGATCATGCCCCACTGGCGTGGTGAGAAAAAACCAAGCTCCCCTGACCCTGTCCTGGTGCCGTAGTCGCACAGGTACTCATTGATGGCCCTCTGCTGCGTGTGCAGCCGCTGCAGCATGGCCAATGTTGAGTTCCATCTGGTGGGCATGTCACATATAAGGCGGTTCTTGGGCAGGTTCAACTCCTTTTGGAGCTCAGCCAGCCGAGCACAGGCATTAAATGATCGGCGGAAATGCACACAGACTTTCCTGGCCTGCTTCAGGACATCATGTAAGCCGGGGTACCTGCCCAAGAACCGCTGCATCACCAGGTTAAGGACGTGAGCTACACAGGGCACATGGGTCAGTTGTCCCTGTCGGAGGGCGGAGAGGAGGTTGGTGCCATTGTCGCAAACCACCATTCCTGGCTTAAGCTGGCGTGGCGTCAACCACCTCTCGGCCTGCCCCTGCAGAGCTGACAAAACATCTGCCCCAGTGTGGCTCCTGTCCCCCAAACAAACCAGCGCAAGCACAGCATGGCATCGTTTTGCCTGCGTACTTGCGTAGCCCCTGGAACGCCTACGGAGCACCGCTGGTTCTGAGGACAGAGCACTGGAAGAGGCCATGGAGGAAGAAGAAGAGGAGGGGGTGGAGGAGAGAGGTGTGTCACAACCAATAGTAGCATTTTGGAGGCGTGGTGGCGGAACAACCTCCAACACTACTTCACCTTGTCCTGCATCCTTCCCAGCAGCCAGAAGAGTGACCCAATGGGCCGTGAAAGACAGGTAACGTCCCTGTCCATGCCTGCTGGACCATGAGTCAGCGGTAATATGCACCTTACCGCTGACTGCCCTGTCCAGCGAGGCAAGGACATTGCCTTCCACATGCCGGTAGAGAGCCGGAATCGCCTTCCGTGAGAAAAAGTGGCGTTTGGGGACCTGCCACTGAGGAACCGCACATTGTACAAACTCACGGAAGGGGGCCGAGTCTACCAACTGAAAAGGCAGCAGTTGAAGTGCTAGCAATTTAGCCAAGCTAGCATTCAACCGCTGGGCATGTGGATGGCTGGGAGTAAACTTCTTCCGCCGGTCCAGCAGCTGGGGCAGGGACATTTGCGTGCTATAATCGGATGTGGATGTACCACTAGCAGAGTTCCCGGAAGCACTTGGCTGTGACACACCTAATTCTACACCTTCATTCCTCTCAGAGCAGGTTTCAGAGAGGACTGAAGGTCTAGTGGGGTTGGAGATGCCAGCTGATGAGGAGCAAGGAGAGGTCCGCTTTGTTCTTTGGTGTGGGTCTTTGAGGTACGCTTGCCAACGAGCTGCATGGCAGGTCAACATATGTCTGGTCAAGCATGTGGTGCCCAAGCGGCTGATGTTTTGGCCACGTGAGATACGCTTGAGACATATGTTGCAAATAGCAGCGGTGCGATCTGATGCACTCGTCTCAAAAAAGGCCCACACCAAAGAACTTTTAGAATAACGCGCAGAGGAAGCGCTCTGCGCAGGCGGAGCTCTGCGGTGTGATTCAGTTGGTGTGCTGCCCCTAAGCTGACCCCCGGAGGGCATCCTGCCTCGTTGGACATGTGCCTCCTCCTCCTCCTCCCTCCTTCCAGGCACCCACGTGGAGTCAGTGCCCTCATCATCCCCTCCCTCTTCATCGCTGTAGCAAACCTGGCAGTATGCTGCAGCTTGTGGAACATGACTGCCAGATTGCTGTCCTTCTTGAGCATCCCCTCTCTCTGCGCTCACGCTACTGCCTTCCTCTAGCTGAGTGTCATCATCAGAGCCCACCAAACACTGGGCATCCTCCTGGAGCATGTACCCAACACTGTGCTCAAAGAGTTCAGGAGACTCCTCAGGAGGACGTGGTGGGTCTAGGGAAGGAGTCACTGATGATGACATTGAGAGGAGGGAAGACGATGTGTTGGCCACTGCTTTGCTACTACCCTGAGACTGGGTGAGAGAGGATGAGGAGGATGAAGAGGGCTTGGTCATCCACTCTACCAAGTCGTTGGCATGTTGCAGTTCAACATGTCCAGCTGCAGAAAAGAAGGACAAGCATGTCCCATGGCCACGTGCTGATGACAATGCACCGCGTCCATGACCAGCACTGTTGTCTCTAGACACAGAGCCTGCTTGCCCTCTTTTATCGGCTCGCACCTGTCTGCCTCTCCTTGCTGGCCTTCCAGACATGGTAATGGCCTGAAGGGAGTTGGGTAAAACAGTAGTTGGGTAGTTTATATTGTGCTGGAGGCACACAACACCCACTAACTCCTGCAGATGCCTTTTTTTTTAGAACAGCAGAGATAAAGGGGTATATACAGATGTATACTGTGCTGTGCTGGAAGCACACACAACTTCCAATAACTCCTGCAGATGACAATTGGGCCCAAATAGAGAACAGCTATGTAGGTGGATTATAGCGGTATGTACTGGGTACAGAGCACGCAGACAGCACGCACTATCTCCTGACACTACTGACTGCAAGCTCTATTATTAAAGATGGACCACTAGCTATATAGGTGAGGTGAATATCACGGTGTATACTGCGTTCAGGGCACGCAGACATTAACCAGAAAACAGCAGAGATAAAGGGGTATATACAGATGTATACTGTGCTGTGCTGGAAGCACACACAACTTCCAATAACTCCTGCAGATGACAATTGGGCCCAAATAGAGAACAGCTATGTAGGTGGATTATAGCGGTATGTACTGGGTACAGAGCACGCAGACAGCACGCACTATCTCCTGACACTACTGACTGCAAGCTCTATTATTAAAGATAGATCACTAGCTATATAGGTGAGGTGAATATAGTGGTGTATACTGCGGTCAGGGCACGCAGACAATAACCAGAAAACAGCAGAGTTAAAGGGCTATATACAGATGTATACTGTGCTGTGCTGGAAGCACACACAACTTCCAATAACTCCTGCAGATGACAATTGGGCCCAAATAGAGAACAGCTATGTAGGTGGATTATAGCGGTATGTACTGGGTGCAGAGCACGCAGACAGCACGCACTATCTCCTGACACTACTGACTGCAAGCTCTATTATTAAAGATGGACCACTAGCTATATAGGTGAGGTGAATATCACGGTGTATACTGCGGTCAGGGCACGCAGACAATAACCAGAAAACAGCAGAGTTAAAGGGGTATATACAAATGTATACTGTGCTGTGCTGGAAGCACACACAACTTCCAATAACTCCTGCAGATGACAATTGGGCTCAAATAGAGAACAGCTATGTAGGTGGATTATAGTGGTATGTACTGGGTACAGAGCACGCAGACAGCACGCACTATCTCCTAACACTACTGACTGCAAGCTCTATTATTAAAGATAGATCACTAGCTATATAGGTGAGGTGAATATAGTGGTGTATACTGCGGTCAGGGCACAGACAGTAACCACTACACAAGAGCAAGATAGGAAATCAGCCAAAAACGATTGGTGTGTAACTGTGTTGAAGGTACACAGAACACCCACTGCTTCAGATGCCAACACACTACACGAGGCCGCCTCAAAGGCGGCCTTATATAGTGTGGGGCGTGCACTACACAGCCTGAGCTATGATTAGCCACAGGCAGGACGCCCGTGGCCAATCATGGCTCTCCTCGCTGCTGGCGCTGCGATTGGCCAAGCATGCGGGGTCACAGTGCATGCTTGGCCAATCATGAGCCAGCAATGCACTGCGCCATCACAGTGCATTGTGGGCCACACGAATTTTGCCGCGAACGGCCCAAACGTTCGGAATTCGCCGAACGCCCGAACGACCAATGTTTGAGTCGAACGTTTGTTCGACTCGAACACGAAGCTCATCCCTAATCATCTGTGTCCTTCTCTTTATAGCTTGCGCTCATAGATCAGCTAACCCCAATGAATGGCAGCGTTCACATAAACTTATCCCTCGTTCAGCGATCCCAAATAGTGCTAACAGTGGCTCCAAAGAGAAGAGGAAACCCTCATAGTGTAACACCGCTTGGATAATTTATTTAAAACACGGGAATATTACACTTACATTAACATCCATTCGAATACAGCATCAAAATAAAAAGCGAGAGAGCTCTCTCTCTTTTTTTTGTGCAAAGTCATTAACATGTTCCAATACTCTCCATCTAATTGGCAAATTGTCTTTTCCACATACAAAAATGGGCATGGCCATCTCATAACATAAATGTTGAATGAAGAGGAGGGTATTTTTAGGGACTTTAAGGAAGCCAAGACCTGATAAGGTCACGTATTTCCATCCCTATGGGACTTGTTTTTGGCGCCTTCCCGTCGTATCATTAGCTAGTCATTCCAATCAGTAAGTTCGCACCCTAGTGCGGTCGGGGGTATTATCTTACCCCTGCTTATGGGTTTCATTTTATTACCTTATATCATTCTTCTTTTCGTTTTTTTTTTTTCCTAGATATTTACGTGCATGCTCCTGATGAGTGGCGCATCAGCCACGAAACGCGTAGAGATATTTGTTGCCGTGTGTTTACTTATTCTTACCCTTGTTCAGTCATTATTTGATTCCTACCTCATCTGGCTCAGCAAGGCCATAGGTCCTGCAGATATTATTGTGCAATATTGATTTTATCCAAGCTTGTCCATGTTGAACTATGGAATTTTACAATGATCATATCTGAGATACCATTGTCATTAAATTGCTTAATGTTTATTATTATGTCTATTTATTTACCATTAATACCAGTGGTTTTGTTTCTTAATATCCCTGCTGTCACTATGACTATTGCAGTTACCATGTTATATATTTTATTCGATGATAACAATGTATTATACTGCTATGTGAATAAAATTCCTCTGTTCAACTGGTATTATGTTTTGCTATCATGTGCCTCATATAAAGTCCCACCTTCCTTGTCCCCCCTCTTTTTTGATCATAACATAAATGGTTACCACTGTACTACAATTAATTTTTGAAAGAAAAAGCAGAGGTTATAAGGTCATTTTCAAGATCCGTTGCTGAAACTGCAGCTAATATGACAAAACCTTCACAGTTAATAGAGTGTCTATGGACTATCTCGGTACTTATTAACACAGGTAAATCAAAAAATTAAAAGATAATTTTTAATAATACTCAAAGAAAAAATTATACATAGAATGTACAAAAACAGTTACAGTCAAACAAAACATTGCATTATAAAAACATCCACCACAACTATACAACTGTCAGGTTTCCCTGTAAAGTTTTATGCTGAGGGGTGGTGTGGCAATATTCCTCTACCGGTTTTGCGGTCAAGATCCACTTCTTCAGGAGGGAGATCTATAAAATAGGCAAATAAAGAAAGGGTAGAGAAGAAAAACAACAATATATAGCAAATAAACGGCATGGTTAAACATAGATCATAATTAGGAGATCGGCTCACCAATACAGCCAATAGCGACAGGTCAGCAGGGCCCACCAATTCCCCCAGCGGCGAATGCGTAGACTCTGGCTGTATTACAATTCTTGAGCCGGTCCTATATACTCCCCCGCATTCGCCGCTGGGGGAATTGGTGGGCCCTGCTGACCTGTCGCTATTGGCTGTATTGGTGAGCCGATCTCCTAATTATGATCCATGTTTAACCATGCCGTTTATTTGCTATATATTGTTGTTTTTCTTCTCTACCCTTTCTTTATTTGCCTATTTTATAGATCTCCCTCCTGAAGGAGCGTTTTTTACTGCAAAACCGGTAGAAGAATATTGCCACACCACCCCTCAGCATAAAACTTTACAGGGAAACCGGACAGTTGTTGTATAGTTGTGGTGGATGTTTTTATAATGCA
The DNA here is from genome assembly GCF_037356315.1 of Lithobates pipiens. Taxonomy (NCBI): domain Eukaryota; kingdom Metazoa; phylum Chordata; class Amphibia; order Anura; family Ranidae; genus Lithobates; species Lithobates pipiens. The sequence continues at coordinate 584,830,164 of NW_027507758.1, read as the reverse complement.
ATGTTTTGTTTGACTACAACTGTTTTTGTACATTCTATGTATAATTTTTTCTTTGAGTATTATTAAAAATTATCTTTTAATTTTTTGATTTACCTGTGTTAATAAGTACCGAGATAGTCCATAGACTATTAACTGTGTAGGTTTTGTCATATTAGCTGCAGTTGCAGCAACGGCTCTTGAAAATGACCTTATAACCTCTGGCTTTTCTTTAAAAAATTATTGATGAGGATGAAGGTAATTGTGTATAAGTTTTCTTGAATTTTTTCTGATTATTAAATTCTTTAACAGTGGGAATATAAAAGCATGCCTTACAGCAGGGGTCTCAAACTGGCGGCCCTCCAGCTGTTGCAAAACTACAAATCCCATGAGCCATTGCAAGACTGACAGTTACAAGCATGACTCCCAAAGGCAGAGGCATGATGGGACTTGGAGTTCTGCAACAGATGGAGGGCCACCAGTTTGAGATCCCTGCCTTACAGTGTTCACATCTGTGCCTACCTAAGGGTTTTTCCAGGAGCCATGTGGGAATGACTTATTTTTGGACAGTTCCTAAATGACCATGCACTGGCATGTCTCTCAGATTTCTACCTCTTCTGTATGTGATCATGGGGCTTTTCGGTATGATTTTAGATAGATCTTTGTCATTGTGCAGCACGTCCAAATATTTTTTAACCACTTTCAGACCGGACCATTTTGCTGGTAAATGACCAGAGGTCTTTTTACACTTTGGCACTGCGCTGCTTTAACTGGTAATTGCGCGGTCATGCAATGTTGTACCCAAACAAAATTTGCGTCCTTTTCTTCCCACAAATAGAGCTTTCTTTTGATGGTATTTGATTGCCTCTGCGATTTTTATTTTTTGCGATATAAACGTAAAAAGACCGCAAATTTTGAAAAAAAATGATATTTTCTACTTTTTGTTATTAGAAAAATCCAATAAACTCAATTTTAGTCATACATTTAGGCCAAAATGTATTCAGCCACATGTCTTTGGTAAAAAAAAAGTCAATAATTGTATATTTATTGGTTTGCGCAAAAGTTGTCACATCTACAAACTAAGGTACGTTTTCTGGAATTTACGCAGCTTTTAGTTTACGACTGCCTATCTCATTTCTTGAGGTGCTAAAATGGCAGGGCAGTACAAAACCCCCCCAAATGACCCCATTTTGGAAAGTAGACCCCCTAAGGAAATTGATAAGAGGCATGTTGAGCCCATTGAATATTTTATTTTTTTGCCTCAAGCGATTGAATAATGACAAAAAAAAAATTTTTTTTTTTTTTTTACACAAAGTTGTCACTAAATGATATATTGCTCACACATGCTATGGGCGTATGTGAAATGACACCCCAAAATAAATTCTGCTGCTTCTCCTGAGTACGGGGATACCACATATGTGGGACTTTTTGGGAGCCTAGCCGCGTACGGGGCCCCGAAAACCAAGCACCGCCTTCAGGCTTTCTAAGGGCGTAAATTTTTGAGTTCACTTCTCACTACCTATTACAGTTTTGAAGGCCATAAAATGCCAAGATGGCACAAAACCCCCACAAATGACCCCATTTTAGAAAGTAGACACCCCAAGCTATTTGCTGAGAGGCATGTTGAGTCCATGGAATATTTTATATTTTGCCACAAGTTGCGGGAAAATTACAAACTTTTTTTTTTTTTTTTTTTTTTTACACAAAGTTGTCACTAAATGATATATTGCTCACACATGCTATGGGCGTATGTGAAATGACACCCCAAAATAAATTCTGCTGCTTCTCCTGAGTACGGGGATACCACATATGTGGGAGTTTTTGGGAGCCTAGCCGCGTACGGGGCCCCCCGAAAACCAAGCACCGCCTTCAGGCTTTCTAAGGGCGTAAATTTTTGAGTTCACTTCTCACTACCTATTACAGTTTTGAAGGCCATAAAATGCCAAGATGGCACAAAACCCCCACAAATGACCCCATTTTAGAAAGTAGACACCCCAAGCTATTTGCTGAGAGGCATGTTGAGTCCATGGAATATTTTATATTTTGCCACAAGTTGCGGGAAAATTACAAACTTTTTTTTTTTTTTTTTTTTTTTTCACAAAGTTGTCACTAAATGATATATTGCTCACACATGCCATGGGCATATGTGAAATGACACCCCAAAATAAATTCTGCTGCTTCTCCTGAGTACGGGGATACCACATATGTGGGACTTTTTGGGAGCCTAGCCGCGTACGGGGCCCCGAAAACCAAGCACCGCCTTCAGGCTTTCTAAGGGCGTAAATTTTTGAGTTCACTTCTCACTACCTATTACAGTTTTGAAGGCCATAAAATGCCAAGATGGCACAAAACCCCCACAAATGACCCCATTTTAGAAAGTAGACACCCCAAGCTATTTGCTGAGAGGCATGTTGAGTCCATGCAATATTTTATATTTTGCCACAAGTTGCGGGAAAATTACAAACTTTTTTTTTTTTTTTTTATTCACAAAGTTGTCACTAAATGATATATTGCTCACGCATGCCATGGGCATATGTGAAATGACACCCCAAAATAAATTCTGCTGCTTCTCCTGAGTACGGGGATACCACATATGTGGGACTTTTTGGGAGCCTAGCCGCGTACGGGGCCCCGAAAACCAAGCACCGCCTTCAGGCTTTCTAAGGGCGTTACAGTTTTGAAGGCCATAAAATGCCAAGATGGCACAAACCCCCCCCAAATGACCCCATTTTGGAAAGTAGACACCCCTAAATTTAGGGGTACACTAGTGAGACTAGGTAATAAATGGCGGGTGCCCTGAAACTATAAAAAAATAACTAACCAACCAGCGTCACCTGTAACAGTTATATGGTGATCACTGGTGAAAGGGTTAACTAGGGGGCAATCAGGGGGCTTTATGCGGTAGTATATGGGGGTCCCTGGCGCTATAAAAAGCTGCGGCGAACCTAAATACCTACCTGCCTAACTAGCGTCACCTGTGACACTAATACAGCGATCAGAAAAACGATCGCTTATTAGGCTGGGGTCACACTGGAGCGATGCGGGAATGCCACGAATGCGCGGCGGGTTCCCGCATCGCATGCCTCCCGGCGGCAGTTCACACTGCCCTATGCGAACTGCTGGGAGTGTCAGTGAAATGTTACTGACACCCCCAGATCAGTTCGCATATCGCAGTGCGATCTGCAAACTCGGATCGCATGGTGTGAACACCCATGCGATCCGATTCTGCTGCGGGCCAAAAAAGGGTCCCGTGCGAATTTGAGGCGGGTGCGGCGGGTGTGGCGGGTGCGGCGAATGGCTGAACTCGAATCGCACAGAGATCGGATGTGATTTGCACTGCAGTGCGGTGCGAATCACATCCGTTCTCAAACCGCTGCAATGTGAACCCAGCCTTAGTGACGGGGGGTGATCACGGGGTTAAACCTTTATTGGGGGGGTTAGGGGGGTACCTTAGAACTAAAGGGGGCTAACCCTAACTGCCCTAACAGTTATTAGTCACAAATGACACCCGCCGGGTGATCAGGGGGTTAAACCTTTATTAGGTAATAAATGGCGGGTGCCCTGAAACTATAAAAAAATAACTAACCAACCAGCGTCACCTGTAACAGTTATATGGTGATCACAGGTGAAAGGGTTAACTAGGGGGCAATCAGGGGGCTTTATGCGGTAGTATATGGGGGTCCCTGGCGCTATAAAAAGCTGCGGCGAACCTAAATACCTACCTGCCTAACTAGCGTCACCTGTGACACTAATACGGCGATCAGAAAAATGATCGCTTATTAGGCTGGGTTCACACTGGAGCGATGCGGAAACGCCGCGAATCCGCGGCGGGTTCCCGCATCGCATGCCTCCCGGCGGCAGTTCACACTGCCCTATGCGAACTGCTGGGAGTGTCAGTGAAATGTTACTGACACCCCCAGATCAGTTCGCATATCGCAGTGCGATCTGCAAACTCGGATCGCATGGTGTGAACACCCATGCGATCCGATTCTGCTGCGGGCCAAAAAAAGGGTCCCGTGCGAATTTGCGGCGGGTGTGGCGGGTGCGGCGAATGGCTGAACTCGAATCGCACAGAGATCGGATGTGATTTGCACTGCAGTGCGGTGCGAATCACATTCGTTCTCATAAACCGCTGCAATGTGAACCCAGCCTTAGTGACACTGGCGACGGGGGGTGATCACGGGGTTAAACCTTTATTGGGGGGGTTAGGGGGGCACATTAGAACTAAAGGGGGCTAACTCTAACTGCCCTAACAGTTATTACAGTCACAAATGACACCAATGCAAAAAAAAAAAAAAATGACATTGGTGTCACTGTGACTGGGGGGCAGGGGTAATTGGGGGGGTGATCGGGGGGTAAAGGGGGGGTGTGAGTGTGCCTGGCATGTTCTACTGTGTGTGTAGAGTGTTGGTGCAACTCACCGATCCGCTCTCCTCCGTGTCGGAACGAAAAATACCGACACGGAGGAGAGAATACATCACTTCCTCTCCTGTGTTTACATTACAGGAGAGGAAGTGATGTCACGGGGGATTTCCATTCGTCGAGAGCGATCGCGAGGGGGTGGCCATGAATGAATGGCCGCCCCCTCATCCCGGATCGCTCTCGAAGGAATGCCGACCGCCGCAGGCACCGGGGGGGGGCCCGATCGGGCCCCCCACCCGCGGGCAGGCAGGGACTTATATATACGCCCATATGCCTGCCCGTGCCATTCTGCCGACGTATATCGTCGTGCGGCGGTCGGCAAGTGGTTAATGATAAAAAAAATTTAACCGGATTAATGTGAGTATGTCCCTATAATACGCATGCCTGCATTATCATCTGTCTTGGCCTGTTTTTGTCCAATGAAAGTATCCCTTGGCACAGTGCTCACCTTTTCATAAGACTTTCTTAAGTCATTGAGATTATAACCTCATCTACTGAACCTCTCAGCCATTTTGAAAGGCTGCATCAGTAGAGCAGTTTCTCTTAGCTCTCATGAATTGCCCAGTGGGAATGCCTTTTTTAAGGGATGTAGGGTTTTGGCTCTCCCAATTATTGGTGGAGGTAGGTTTCCGGGAGATAGTTGTATTAATAGCATCATCGGCATCTCTCCCAATCTTAAAATTCAGGAAATTGATGCTGTCATGGTTAATCTCACTGGTGAAAAACATACCAATATCATTGTTATTTAGACGTGCTACAAATTCCTCAAATCTCAAATTTGGCCCTGCCAATTGTGGATATGGTGTTATATGGGGGTGTCCATCAGTGATTATTTGTGTCCACATGAATGAGTGTACCCGTATTACATATATGAGAGATAGATAATTTCATAGGGCAGAAGGCAGATGGCCCACATCTTTAGTAAGACAATATTCACTTGTATACTTTCTCTTTTTCTGTTCTCCTCATTTTTATGTGGCCAATAGATGGGAGGAGGGCCAGATATACTCCCATCTCTTCATACCAGTTGGTGTTGGTGAGTAGACTTTGAATTTAAATATCCTCTACACAGCCTGGAGCATTTATATTTATTGTAGGAGGAGATTTCAACCCTCATATTGTCTATATGTACAGTAGCTTATAAAAGTGAGTACACCCTTCACATTTTTGTAAATTTTTTATTATGCCTTTTCATGTGACAAAACAAAAAATTGACACTTTGCTACAATGTAAAGTAGTGAGTGTACAGCTTGTATAACAGTGTACATTTGCTGTCCCCTCAAAATAACTCAATACACAGCCATTAATGTCTAAACTGCTGGCAACAAAAGTGAGTACACCCCTAAGTGAAAATGTCTAAATTAGCCATTTTCCTTCCACGGTGTCATGTGACTCGTTAGTGTTAAAAGGTCTCAGGTGTGAATGGGGAGAAGGTGTGTTAAATTTGATGTTATTGCTCTCACTCTCTCATACTGGTCACTGGAAGTTCAACATGGCACTTCATGGCAAAGAACTCTCTGAGGATCTGAACAAAAAAATTGTTGCTCTACATAAAGATGACCTAGGCCAGTGATAGCGAACCTTGGCACTCCAGATGTTTTGGAACTACATTTCCCATGATGCTCAACTGCACTGCAGAGTGCATGAGCATTATGGGAAATGTAGTTCCAAAACATCTGGGGTGCCAAGGTTCGCCATCACTGACCTAGGCTATAAGAAGATTGCCAAGACCCTGAAACTGAGCTGCAGCAGGATAGCCAAGACCATACAGTGGTTTAACAGGACAGGTTTCAATTAAAACAGGCCTCGTCATGGTCCACCAAAGAAGCTGAGTGCACGTATTCAGCGTCATATACAGAGGCTGTCTTTGGGAAATAGATGTATGAGTGCTGCCAGCATTGGTTGAAGGGGGGGGGGGGGGGGTCAGCCTGTCAGTGCTCAGACCATATGCTGCACACTGCATCAAATTGGTCTGCATGGCTGTCATCCCAGAAGGAGGCCTCTTCTAAATATGATGCACAACAAAGCCCGTAAACAGTTTGCTAAAGACAAACAGACTAAGGACATGGATTACTAGAACCATGTCCTGTGGTCTGATGAGACCAAGATAAACGTATTTGGTTCAGATGGTGTCAAGCGTGTGTGGTGGCAACCAGGTGAGGAGTACAAAGACAAGTTTGTTTTGCCTACAGTCAAGCATGGTGGTGGGAGTGTCATGGTCTGGGGCTGCATGAGTGCTGCTGGCACAGGGGAGCTACAGTTCATTGAGGGAACCATGGATGTCAACAAGTACTGTGACATACTGAAGCAGAGCATTATCCCCTCCCTTCGGAGACTGGGCCGCAGGGCAGTATTCCAACATGATAACGACCCCAAACACACCTCCTAAAGAAGCTGAGGGTAAAGGTGATGGACTGGCCAAGCATGTCTTCAGAGCTAAAGCCTATTGAGCATCTGTGGGGCATCCTCAAACAGAAGGTGGAGGAGCTCAAGATCTCTAATATCTACCAGCTCTGTGATGTCGCCATGGAGGAGTGGAAGAGGACTCCAGTGGCAACCTGTGAAGCTCTGCTGAACTCCATGTCCAAGAGGGTTAAGGCAGTGCTGGAAAATAATGGTGGCCACACAAAATATTGACACTTTGGGCCCAATATGGACATTTTTACTTTTAGGGGTGTACTCACTTTTGTTGCCAGCAGTTTAGACATTAATGGCTGTGTGTTGAGTTATTTTGAGGGGACAGCAAATTTACACTGTTATACAAACTGTACACTCACTACTTTACATTGTAGCAAAGTGTCATTCCTTCAGTGTTGCCACATGAAAACCGTCCCTTGGTCCTCGGATGCTGCCGCCGCCATCTTCGGTAAGGGAATCAAGAAATGAAGCAACGCAATCTGAATGGTCCCTGCTGTCTGTAGGACCCATGTATGTCCCAGCAGACAGCACCGTGGGACGGGAAGAGGCGTAGACTCGAGGTGCGGGAGTCTATGCCCGGAAGTGGGTGCAAATACCTGTCTTAGACAAGTATCTGCACCCCCCTCCCCCCTGAAAGGTGCCAAATGTGGCACCATAGGGGGAAGGGTTCCAAAAATCAGAGATTCAATTTTTGTGTGAACCTCCGCTTTTATATTACCACATAGTGATAAAACGATGATTCATATATAATGGCATTGACCTCATCCTATAGGTATACCTGTTATGGTCATTTACATACCTTTTATGATTTTCAATAAAGGTTAGGTTTTAGTTAAGTGGCCATTTGGTGCATAGGGAAACGCACCCTCATCTAGTTTATTTTTGCCACAGTTAAGTGTGATCAATATCAGAGGTTTATATATATATATATATATATATATATATATTGTGAGGGGGTTCGCTCGGTAGCGGGTGTGTGTGACCCCCCTGGATGGGTTCACAACACAAAGTCAGGCACAGCAGACAGCGTTGTAGGTGCAAAAAACAAAAGATCTGGTTTATTTAGGCTACATGCAGTGATACATATAACAGCCAAACAAAATAAAACAAGAAAATAAATCCTGGTCAGCTTGACCTCTAACTACACACGTAGACTCCCTGTCTAACAACTGGGTGCAGCCTTGTGCTGCCCCAGTCCCTGTCCCTATTGTAGGGGTTTGCCACACAGGCGTTAACTCACCGCACAGAACAGATCTCAGACTCCCCAGTCTATACACACAAAACTGGTTCCAGGATGGAGCATCTCCCTATGCATGCTGGTTTTTTTTTGTAGAGGTCTTAATGAGCCCACTTACTACAGCTGGGCTCATTAACTCTTCCCCTCTAATTGTAAAAGTCTGCATAAAGCCTGAATCTAGGACACACATATTTCCCATCCTGAATACAACCAGGTGATTTTACCTGCGTGCTGCCACATACCCCCCCCTCTTGTTTCAACCTTGGGGTTGTAACACAAGCAGCCAGACACGCATGTATCCGAGACAAAGCATCCACATTCCCCATTTTAACACCAGGGCGATGCTTAACTGTAAAGTTAAATTCCTGTAGGGCCAGGAACCACCTATTTACCCTTCTATTGGTCTCCTTGTTTTGAGCCATCCACTTTAAAGGAGCGTGATCAGTCACCAGGTCAAAGTGCCTACCTAGCAGATAGTACCGAAGGGAATCTAGAGCCCACTTCACTGCTAAACATTCCTTCTCAATCGTGGAGTAATTTACCTCATGGGACTTTAACTTCCTGCTGAGGTAAATGACTGGGTGCTCTTCCTCGTTCCAGACCTGGGATAACACTGCTCCTAACCCAACATCTGATGCATCAGTTTGTACAACAAAGTCCTTAGAGAAGTCTGGTGAGTACAACACTGGCTGGCTACATAAGGCTGTTTTTAAGGACTGAAATGCTTCCTCAGCCTCTGGGGACCATTTAACCATAACCGACTCTTTCCCTTTTGTCAGGTTGGTGAGGGGCACAGCCTGAGAAGCAAAATGGGGAATGAATCGTCGATAATAGCCAGCGATTCCCAGAAAGGCTCGTACCTGTTTCTTGCTGTTGGGACGTGGCCAACTCTGTATGGCCTCGACTTTATTGACTTGGGGTTTTATCACCCCCCTCCCAATAGTGTACCCAAGATATTTGGCCTCCTCCTGTCCAATGGTACACTTCTTTGGATTGGCCGTAAACCCAGCTTCCCGGATAGAGTCTAGGACTGCTTGTACTTTTGGCAAATGTGAGACCCAGTCTGTGCTATGGATAATCACATCATCCAGGTAAGCTGCAGCATATTTATGATGGGGCCTCAGAATCTTATCCATTTTCCGCTGGAATGTTGCCGGTGCATTCTGTAACCCAAACGGCATTCTCTTATATTGGAATGCCCCATCTGGGGTTACAAACGCAGTTTTCTCCTTGGCCGACTCGGCCAGGGGAATTTGCCAATACCCTTTGGTGAGATCAAGAGTTGTCATATATCGGGCTGTTCCCAGCCGGTCAACCATCTCATCTATACGTGGCATGGGGTAGGTGTCAAATTTTGTAACTTTATTTAATTGTCTAAAATCGTTACAAAACCGCCAGCTCCCATCAGGTTTGGGCACTAGTACAATAGGACTGGACCAGTCACTCTGGGACTCTTCTATCACACCCAATTCCAGCATCCTTTGAACCTCCCCACGTATTGCCTCCCGTCGGGCCTCTGGTATTCTATAAGGTTTTAGTTTTACCCTTTCTCCTGGCGGGGTGATAATGTCATGCTCTACGCCAGATGTTTGTCCTGGAAGCTCAGAGAAAATCTCTTTGTTACGAAGTACAAACTCTTTAACCTCCTGTTGTTGGGGTTTCGATAAGGTGTCTGCTATTCCAACCTCAGGAACTAAGCAATCAGGCTGTACTTGTGACAAAGTCTCTGCGACTAGGGATTCCCTATCCCTCCAGGCTTTCAGCAGATTGACGTGATAGATCTGCTCCGGCTTTCGCCTTCCTGGCTGTCTAACCCTGTAGTTCACCTCACTAATTTTTTCAATTACTTCATATGGACCTTGCCATTTGGCCAGAAATTTGCTTTCAACCGTAGGGACTAGCACCAAGACCCTATCCCCCGGAGAAAAAGTACATGTCTTGGCCCCACAGTTGTACACTCTCTGCTGTGCTAACTGCGCTTGGGTTAAATGTTCCTTTACAATTGGCATTACCTGTGCAATTCTATCTTGCATCAGGGCGACATGCTCAATCACACTCCTGTGAGGAGAACTCTCATTTTCCCAAGTTTCCTTGGCGATATCCAGCAGCCCTCTTGGGTGTCTCCCATAGAGCAACTCGAAGGGTGAGAAACCCGTAGAGGATTGGGGTACCTCCCTAATGGCAAACATCAGATAGGGTATTAGACAATCCCAATTCTTTCCATCTCTATCCACCACCTTCTTTAACATTTGTTTTAGGGTTTTGTTGAATCTTTCAACCAACCCATCTGTTTGGGGGTGATACACAGATGTACGCAATTGCTTCACTTTGTACAACTTGCATAATTCTTTCATAACCCGGGACATAAAGGGTGTACCTTGGTCCGTAAGCAGTTCCTTACAAATACCCACGCGGCTAAAAACAAGGGATAGCTCTTTGGCTATGGTTTTGGCCGAGGTATTTCGGAGAGGAATTGCTTCCGGATAACGGGTGGCATAGTCCAATATAACCAAAATGTACTGATGCCCCCTAGCAGACTTCATTATCGGACCTACCAAATCCATTGCGATCCTCTCAAAGGGGACCTCAATGATAGGAAGAGGTACCAGTGGGTTACGGAAATGTGGCATAGGTGCCGACTTCTGACACACAGGGCAGGAGGAACAATACTTTTCTATTTCCTTCATGACCCCAGGCCAATAGAATCTCTGCAATACCCTCTCTCTGGTTTTCTCTGTCCCCAGATGACCTCCCAGAATGTGTCCATGAGCCAATTCTAACACCAACTTCCTGTAAGGTTTGGGCACTACAAGTTGCTCAATGGTTTCTTCTGCCCTTTGAGCCACTCGATATAGCAGGTCCCTTTCCATAGTGAAGTAAGGATAAGGGCAAGTCTTATCTGGGTTCACTAACTCGCCATCTATTTTCACCACATTTTCCCGTGCCTTTATTAGGGTGGGGTCTTTTAACTGTTCTGTGGCAAAATTTTCCCTGTGAACCTCAAGATCCGAAAACTCCACAGACGGCATGTTTTCATCTGAGGATGTTGGCTCCTCCCCAGTTTCTCGAGTTTCCCCCGCCAATACCGACAAGGGAAATTCAGGAGAGTCCTCACCACTCCCAGAGGAATTCTGGTCATCTTCCTGGTTTATAGGGGCACCAATGGGGGCCTCAGGACAATCCCAAAGTTCCCAGAATTTTGGAAAATCCCTTCCCACAATAGCATCATGTGGTAACTGAGACACTAACCCCACCTGATGAGAGAGGTTACCTTTGGGGGTCTCAAAAAACACTGAAGTTACAGGATACTCTCGGGTGTCCCCATGCACACAAATAACAGCCACCCTGTTCTTCCCAGAGACCTCTGTAGTAACTAATTCAGCTTTTATCAATGTTACCAGGCTACCTGAATCTAGCAACACATCAACATGTCTACCATTAATACACATTTTACATAAATGTTTCTTAGGTCCCCGAATGGCAGTGCATGCAACTGTCGCAAACTGACTGACGTCTCTCCCTTATAAAGTCACATTGCATAGGCTCATCCACAACTGGGCAATTGGCTGCAATATGTCCCTCTTGCCGGCAGCGGTAGCAAATAATTTTTTTCGCTGCCTCTTGCAGCATGGGCTTCCTGGGCTGCTCCCGCCAGACCTTAGGTAGAACTCCCACCCTCTCACTCTCTCCACCCTCACCCCTTGGAGTCATCTTACCCGCCACTGGGGATGATCTGGTCTTAGGGGAGAAAGTCCGTGAGTCCCTGGAAGAGGTGGTCAAGTTCTCTGTAGCCAAGTACCTCTCAACCAGATCCACAAGTTTATCTGCATTTTCTGGGTCTCCATGGCTTACCCATTTTTGGATGGCAGTAGGAAGAGCTCTCAGGAAACGATCCATAACCACACGTTCCACAATGTTTGGTGCGGTCAAAATCTCTGGCTGCAGCCACTTCCTGCTCAGGTGAATGAGATCATACATTTGAGACCTGGGAGGTTTTCCAACCTGAAAAGTCCAGTTATGCACACGCTGAGCCCGGACTGCCAGGGTGACACCCAGCCGTGCCAATATTTCTGCTTTTAGCACCACATAGTCTTTTGCTTGGTCAGGCTCTAGGTCATAATAAGCTTTCTGCGATTCCCCAGTTAACAGAGGGGCCACCAGTCCAGCCCATTGCTCCTTAGGCCACTTTTCCCTTTCAGCAGTCCTTTCAAATGTGGTCAAAAACACCTCCGGATCATCCTCTCCAGTCATTTTTGTCAGTAAACGGCTCACACCAAAGGTTGCGGTATTATTGTACCCACTTGCTTCATTGGTCTGCGGACGTTGCTGTATCAATGTCTCTATTTGCTGTTGAAAATTCTGCTCTTGCTTCTGCAACAGGTCTATGAAGCGGGCTTCAGATCGCTGCTGGGCTTGTTGCTGAGCTTCCAAACTCTGCTGCAAAGTTGCATTTGTCTGCTGCTGATTTGCATTTGCCTGCTGCTGGGCTTCCAAACTCTGCTGCTGATTTACATTTGCCTGCTGCTGGGCTTGTTGTTGAGCTGCAAGGCTCTTTTGTAAAGCTGCATTTGTTTGCTGCTGGTTTGCATTTGCTAGAGCCAGCTGTCTCAGTATCTCCTCCATGCTGGCCTTAACAACAAAAAAAAAAAAAAACTGCCAAAATTCTCCACCAACTGTGAGGGGGTTCGCTCGGTAGCGGGTGTGTGTGACCCCCTGGATGGGTTCACAACACAAAGTCAGGCACAGCAGACAGCGTTGTAGGTGCAAAAAACAAAAGATCCGGTTTATTTAGGCTACATGCAGTGATACATATAACAGCCAAACAAAATAAAACAAGAAAATAAATCCTGGTCAGCTTGACCTCTAACTACACACGTAGACTCCCTGTCTAACAACTGGGTGCAGCCTTGTGCTGCCCCAGTCCCTGCCCCTATTGTAGGGGTTTGCCACACAGGCGTTAACTCACCGCACAGAACAGATCTCAGACTCCCCAGTCTATACACACAAAACTGGTTCCAGGATGGAGCATCTCCCTATGCATGCTGGGGTTTTTTTGTAGAGGTCTTAATGAGCCCACTTACTACAGCTGGGCTCATTAACTCTTCCCCTCTAATTGTAAAAGTCTGCATAAAGCCTGAATCTAGGACACACATATTTCCCATCCTGAATACAACCAGGTGATTTTACCTGCGTGCTGCCACAATATATATATATATATATATATATATATATATATATATATATATATATATATATATATATATATATATTTCTCTGTCAACACACTCTGATATCCCCCCTGAAACCACTAGCTCACTCACTTGTTTCATAATGCGAATTTCCCCCAGGGCTAAATATACAAGCATTCAGATGGTGGACTGATAAAGGCCTTTATCGCATATGCCACTTTCTTACTCCAGCAGGTGCCCTTTCCCTGTCCCACTGCAGGAAAAAAATAGAAACGCCTGACACGGAAATTTTCAGATTCTCCCAAATATCCCACTATTTACCACCTCAATACCAGGCCCTTAAACACCTTCCTGCCCAGACCAATCTTGAGCTTTCAGCTCTGTCGCAAATTGAATGACAATTGCACGGTCATGCTATACTGTACCCAAATGAAATTTTTGTCATTTTTTTCCCCATAAATAGAGATTTCTTTTGGTGGTATTTGATCACCTCTGCGATTTTTATTTTTTGCTAAACAAATAAAAAAAGAACGAAAATTTTGAAAAAAATATTTTTTTTTGTTTTTGTTTCAGTTTCAAAACTTTGTAAATAAGTATGTTTTCTCCTTCACTGATGGGCGCTGATGGGGCTGTACTAACGGGCACTGAAGAGGTGGCACCAATGAAGTGGCACGGATGAGGTGGCATTGATGGGCACTGATATGTGGGACTGATAGGTGGCACTGATAGGTGGCACTGATGGGCAACATGAATGGACACTGATAGGTGGCACAAATTGGCACTGAAAGCTGCCACGGATTGGCATGGATAGGCGGCACAGATGGGCATGGATAGGCAGCATATATGGGCATGGATAGGCAGCACAGATGGGGATGGATGGGCACTGATAGTTGGCATGGATGGGCACTGATACGTGGCACGGATAGGCACTGATAGGTGGCACGGATGGACACTGATAGGCGGCATTGTATTGTTTTGTACTGATGGATGCTAATCAGTGCCAAACAATAATTCATGCCAATCAGTGATGCCAATTGTGGGCACTGATTGGCATCCATTGTGGGCACTGAATCCCTGGTGGTCTAGGGTGGCATACCTGGTGCTGGGCATCCCTGGTGGTCTGGTGGCATCCCTGGTGGTACAGTGTGGGCATCCTCAGGGGGGGCTGCGCTGATAATCGATCAGCACAGAACCTCCTGTCAGAGGAGCAGCCGATCGGCTCTCCTCTACTCGCTTCTGACAGTAGCGAGTGAAGAAAAGCCGATCAACGGCTCTTCCTATTTACACTTTGATCAGCCGTGATTGGACATGGCTGATCACATGGTAAAGAGTCTCTGTCTTTACCAAGATCGTAGTTGCGGGGTGTCAAACTGACACCCTGCAACAACGATCACTGAGATGCACGCCCCCGGGGGCGCGTAGCGGCTCAAGATCCTGAGGACGTCATATGACGCCCAATCAGGATTTTGAAACCACTTTGCAGCCGTCATTTGCCTATAGGGCGGGCGGCAATTGTTTAAAGTCCATCTGGACCAATAAGACAGAACCTCCCACAATTACCCCCTATGAGCACTGGTGCTCCAATACTACTGACCAGAAATGAGGTATCTCCTTGATTTATACAGCCCTCCTGATGAACGTGGAAAAGCCAACTTATGCTCGGGCCTGGGAAGAGGACACGGACAAAACATGGTCCACATTGGAATGGTTTTGGAATTCTTCACGATCTTTCAAAGGTATCTGTAATATATCACTTATTGAAGCTAGTCTAATGGTATTATACAGTTGGTATTATGTTCCCTCTAGGCTGGCTTTAATTTATCCAGGAACTTCACCCTTACGCTTCAGAGGATGTGAGCTAGAGAGCTCCATGCTTCATATATGGTGGACCTGTCCCCATATCAGATCCTTCTGGTGCACCATCAGCTCCTTAATAAACACAACGCTTAGTCCTGACCCCAGCATTGCTCTATTCAATCACTACATCCCCAAAATTACTAAGCACCAACAGGACTAACACTAACAGGACTAAGCACCAACAGGGCTAGATCGTCCCGAGAAGAGAGTGAAAGAAGCATGTGAAAGGAAAGAAGTAGAGTACAGGATAGAATCAGAGAGGAGAGGAGGGGTTGTTCCTGGATCTGATCTCCATTCCAGGTAGTAGAGGTATGTTACAAAATTATGCCCAGGGTTCTCATGTGACATAAAATCTCTCAGTCTTGTCATTTAATTTTGCTACTATTTGCTCTTGGGGCATAATCCAGGAGACTTTTTCTCTTGTAGCACTGGAATGAAACTGTAGGCTTCTTCCAGGCCTTAGCTATCGTGGCTAAAACCACGATAGCTAAGGCCTGGAAGAAGCCTACAGTTTCATTCCAGTGCTACAAGAGAAAAAGTCTCCTGGATTATGCCCCAAGAGCAAATAGTAGCAAAATTAAATGGCAAGACTGAGAGATTTTATGTCACATGAGAACCCTGGGCATAATTTTGTAACATACCTCTACTACCTGGAATGGAGATCAGATCCAGGAACAACCCCTCCTCTCCTCTCTGATTCTATCCTGTACTCTACTTCTTTCCTTTCACATGCTTCTTTCACTCTCTTCTCGGGACGATCTAGCCCCCCCTTTACTACACGTACAGTAAGATCTGGAGTTGCCTTCACAGGGGTTATTTCAGCTGTTCGGGGTCGGGCTGTCAGGGGGTTCTAGTTTTCATTATTAATCAGATGATACTTCATCGACCTAGCTTTTATCCTGGAAACAGGGGGCTACACTTGTATGGCATATCATTCAGCCAAAGGCGACCCCGGTGGGGGTGTTGGGCATGGGCTCTGTGGGGGCTCTGAGCTTGTCCACAGATAAATCCCAATGGGGTGGTGAGCTTTGAGCCTCTCGGCTGTCATGCGGACACCTCTGGGGTTAATTTTTTTGCCCACCTTGCTGTTCCACTCTTTGGGTCTCACCCAGTGGCGTAACTAGAACCTTCAGGGCCCCGATGCAAGAAACCATGAAGGGCCCCCCTGAACCCCAGCCAGGGCCCTTCCCTCCGAGTCCGGCGGTGGAACTCCAAGGCGTGGTCACAGGTATGACCTTTGTGAGCCCCGTAGTTCCACCACTGGTATCAGTATTTTTTTTTTTATTTGTTTTTTAGGTGCCCCATTGGGGGACTGTCCCTGTCTGGCTGGGGAGAACAGGCATCAGACTGAGTGGCAATGCATGGAGCAGGAGAGGGGTACTCTGAGGAGCCGGCTAAGTACACAGGTCATGCGGGTAATGCCCAACTAAAGAGCAGCCAGTGCGATAGTCGAGCATGGAGCTCTGCTAGTCACCCTCCACCTCCAGCCACCCGTGTGCATGGTGCATTGGTACCCCTAGCTGCCTATGCTGCTGCCAGCCATATGTAGAGGGGGCTGCATGGGCCCCCTGCATCACAGGGCCCGGTTGCGGTCGCAACTGCTGCACCCCCTATAGTTACGCCTCTGGTCTCACCCCTTTTCAGACATGACCTGAGATTTTTGGCTCACTAATGAATGGTCAACCACTGTTTCTCATGTTCACTCTAACATCTATGACCAGGTATCATTATCTGTCTTCAATTGTTTGTATCTGTATTGTTTTATGCTCTGATATACTGTACACAGTTACGTTACAATCATCTTTACTTTGTATACATGCCTATATACAATAAAAATTCTTTAAGGTTTAAGTCTGTTCTCTGACTAGACCATGCAAGGACATTCACCTTTTTCTCATTCAACCACTGTGTGGTCATTTTTGTTGTGTGATTTGGGTCATTGTCATGTTGGAAGGTAACTCTTCCCATGACAACTTTCTGACAGAGGGCAGCAGATTTTCCTCAAGAATTGAACGTTATTTTGCCCCATCCATTTTTCCCTCTACCCTGACAAGTACTCCAGTCCCTGCTGCAGAGAAACACGCCCATAACAGGATATTACCACCTCTATGCTTTACTGTAGAAATTGTGTTATTTGGCTGGTGATCTGTAATTGATTTCTGCCTGACATATCATTTGGTGTTGAGGCCAAATAATTTGATTTTAGTCTCATCTGACCATAACACCTTTTTCCACGTGTCCTCAGAATCTTCAAGTGCGTTTTGGTAAATCTCAGTCATGACTGCATGTGGCCTTTCTTAAGGAGTGACTTTTTTCTTGCAACCCTCCCATACAGGTCATGACTGCATGTGGCCTTTCTTAAGGAGTGACTTTTTTCTTGCAACCCTCCCATACAGGTCATGACTGCATGTGGCCTTTCTTAAGGAGTGACTTTTTTCTTGTAACCCTCCCATACAGGACACATGTAGCATTAACCCCCGAAGGAGCTGCTGGTTATTTTTGGGCTTACCGTTACCTTCCGCTTCTTCTTGTTGCACGTCTAGGGGATGTCCCGTGGTAGATGGCCCAGTAACTTGAGACTGACAATAGATCCACTTGAATGGATTTCATTTGCAAACTTCAACCATTGAACAGTCTTTTAACTTGAGATCAGAGGGTGGGAAAGGAATTCAGGTACTTTCAATGTGAAAGTCTATAAACGTTAAGGAACTTGCTTACTTTGACTGCATCCAGAGAATAGCCATTCGCAGCTGGATGAACACTCAGGTTGGACAGTCCCTCTCTCACAAGGCCTAGCAGCCAACAAGGTGCTTACTCAGGAACAAAGTCTTTGTCACAGATGTTGTTACAGAACACGTGGGAAACTAAGCTGTAGAACACTTGTAGGATACCTGGATCTTTCAGCCTGCTTGGCGATATCCACAAGACCGGATTCTCTCAGTTACTTCAGCCCTTCCAGGCTCTTGTTAATAAAACCAAACTCAAACGTGGTGTTCTTCTAAAGAGTCCTCCCCTGGAATGCTCGAAGTCCAATGGGTCTCTCCCAGACAGGAGACGGCACCCATCCACCTCAGAATCCTCCTCTAGTTTCCATGCCTTGGGCTAGCCAGTCCTGAGGCATTAAAGTTGGGTGGAACCACACCCCAGGCCATAGCCTTCCTGGGGGCTGGTCAGGAGGACCAGGACCATGTAATCAGCACAGCATACTGGACCGGAACCCCAAACCTCATTACGTCCGCATCTTAAATACCCTCTCCCAGAGGGCACAGCGAGAGGGCCACTCCCACTGACCTGACTCTGAAAGAGAGTAACTTAAGCGCCTGACCAGACCACAGTTCAACGCCTGCCACCAGAGACAGTGCCCCCCCCCCCCCCCCCCCCGCCACCTGCGACCAGGCTGAACATCTCACAGTCCAGTCAGACTGACACAGAAGTCAAATTTAGACAAATAGATCCAAACCAAACTGTAGTTTGGGTAAAGTTTTAACTTTGAAAAACATAGCCTGTGCTCTTCAGGAGCCCGCTGCTACACACATTTTTGGAAAATTTGTGATATTGCTTTCACATGCACACAATGACCACTGTTTGTCATAAATTCCTGCAACTGATTAGAGTCATTGTGGACCTCTTGGTAGCATCTTTGACCAGTTTCCTCCTGGCACTTTCATCCAGTTTGGAGCGATATCTTGATCCAGGGAGGGTCTGTGTTGTAACAAATACCTTCCACTTCTTAATAATAAATGTCACTGTGCTTCTAGGCATTGATAAAGCCTTTACTTTTTTCTGTATCCATCTCCTGACTTGTGCCTGTCCACAGCTTTATCATAGAGATCCCAGTGACAGTCAGTGTATTGTGCCCCCTGCACAGTGTACACCTGAAGCTACCGCAATTGCTTGTGTTCTTCAGATCCTATACCACAGGCAGGCAGCTGCAATAATTACAGACAGTGTACTGTGTCATCTGCTCAGTGTGCACCTAAAGCTACCCCAATTGCTGGTGTTCTCATCTCCCTGCAGGCCATTAGTATGTCTGGAAGGCCAACAAGGAGAGGCAGACAGTCACAAGCCAATAAAAGAGGGCAAGTAGGCTCTGTGTCTAGAGGCAACAGTGCTGGTCGTGGATGCGGTGCATCGTCACCAACACGTGGCCATGGGACACGCTTGTCCTTATTTTAGTCAGCTGGACGTGTTGAGCCGCAACATGCCGAAGACTTGGTAGAGTGGATGACCAAGCCCTCCTCATCCTCTTTCACCCAGGCTCAGGGTACTTGCAAAGCAGCTGCCAACACGGCCTCTTCCCTTGTCTCAATGGCATCAGTCACTCCTTCCCTAGACCCACCATGTCCTCCTGAGGAGTCCCCCGAACTGTTTGAGCACAGCGTTTGGTACATGCTCCAGGAGGATGCCCAGCGTTCTGAAGGTTCTGATGATGATACCCAGCTAGAGGAAGGCAGCAGCGTGAGCCCAGAGAGAGGGGATGCCCAAGAAGGACAGCAATCTGGCAGTCATGTTCCACCAGCTGCAGCATACTGCCAGGTTTGCTCCAGTGATGAGGAGGGAGGGGATGATGAGGTCACTGACTCCACATGGGTGCCTGATAGGAGGGGGAGGAGGCACATCTCCAACGAGGCAGGATGCCCTTCAGGGGCCATCTTAAGGGCAGCACACAAATGAATCACACCGCAGAGCTCCGCCTGTGCAAGGCACTGCCTCTGTGTCACGTACCTGGTGGCGGATGCTGGGAGCGGCTGCTCGTATTCCTCTGGCTCAAGAACTCCTGGTAGAGCAGACAGATGTTCAAGAGCACAGAAGGGGCACAAGCGCCTAGCAGGTCACTGGTGCAAGGGCTGGTCCGGACTCCAAGAAGCGGAGGGGTACCAGATGCAGGCTGGAACTGAGGTCAGCGAGGAGCAGGAGCAGCAGGAACACTCACACCGGATCGGAGAGGAAGGTGTCTTCTAGTTCAGGACACTCAGCGGACCTTCAAGCAGATCGGGTAGGATGCTGGTTGGCAGGAACACAGCAGGGCAGCAGGCAGGCGTAGTCGGAGACAAGCAGGGTCATACACGGGCGGGCAGATATGGTACCAAAACAGCAGGCGGAAGAATAGTCAGACAGGCCGAGTTCGGAGACCGGCAGCAAGCAAGGGGTAGTCAGAGGCAGGCCAGGTAACAGGAATCAGGTAATGATCAAGGTAGTAACAGGGGGTCTCTCAGGAACGCTGTAGACCGGACAGCAAGGAGGCAATGTGACAGGTCCCTTTAAATAACCCCTTTGGTGCCAAGAACTGTCATGCTGCATGCCCGCGTGCGCTCACGTGCATCCGCGCACGCATGTACGCACACACCAACTCCACCACGCACCCGCGTGCGCCCACCAGTATTAGTGCGCAACCCGCGTGCGCCCGGCAGCATCAGCGCACACCCACGTGCGCCCACCAGCGTCGGTGCGCTCCCGCGTGCGCCCAACAGAGCTAACGCGCACCCGCGTGCGCCCATCAGCGTTAGCGCACCCGCGTGCACCCGATAGTTAACGCGCACCCGCGTGCGCCCATAAGCGTTAGCGCACACCCGCATGCGCCCATCAGCGTTAGCGCGCACCCGCGTGTGCCGGTTGGCTCCTTTGCAAGAAGATTCACAGGTAAGACCTCCGGGAACAGCCGGACTACCAGAACGTCCTTCTTGACACTGCGTGTTATTCCAAAAGTTCTTTGGTGTGGGCCTTTTTTGAGACGAGCGCATCAGATCGCACCGCTACTGTTTGCAACATATGTTTCAAGTGTATCTCGCGTGGCCAAAACATCAGCCGCTTGGGCACCACATGCTTGACCAGACATATGTTGACCTGCCATGCAGTTCGTTGGCAAGCATACCTTAAAGACCCACACCAAAGAACAAAGTGGACCTCTCCTTGCTCCTCATCAGCTGGGATCTCCAACCCCACTAGACCTTCAGTCCTCTCTCAAACCTGCACTGAGAGGAATGAAGGTGTAAAATTAGGTGTGTCACAGCCAAGTGCTTGTGGGCACTCTGCTAGCAGTACACCCACGTCCGATTGTAGCAGGCAAATTTCCCTGCCCCTGCTGCTGGACTGTAGAAGTTCACCCCCAGCCATCCACATGCCCAGCGGTTGAATGCTAGCTTGGCTAAATTGCTAGCACTTCAACTGCTGACTTTTCAGTTGGTAGACTCTGCCCCCTTCCGTGAGTTTGTGCAATGTGCGGTTCCTCAGTGACAGGTCCCAAAACGCCACTTTTTCACAAGGAAGGCGATTCCGGCTCTCTACTGGCATGTGGAAGGCAATGTCCTTGCCTCGCTGGACAGGGAAGTCATCGGTAAGGTGCATATTACCACTGGCTGATGGTCCAGCAGGCATGGACAGGGACATTACCTGTCTTTCACGGCCCATTGGGTCACTCTTCTGGCAGCGGGGAAGGATGCAGGACAAGGTGCAGTAGTGTTCGAGGTTGTTCCTCCACCACGCCTCCAAAAATGCTACTACTGGTTGTGACACACCTCTCTCCTCCACCACCTCCTCTTCTTTTTCCTCCATGGCCTCTTCCAGTGCTCTGTCCTCGGAACCAGCGGTGCTCCATAGGCGTTCAAGGGGCTATGCAAGTACGCAGGCAAAACAATGCCATGCCGTGCTTGCGGTGGTTTGTTTGGGGGACAGGAGCCACACTGGGGCAGAGATTTTGTCAGCTCTGCAGGGGCAGGCCGAGAGGTGGTTGACACCACTCCAGCTTAAGCCAGGATTGGTGGTTTGCGACAATGGCACCAACCTCTTTCTGCCCTCCGACAGGGACAACTGACCCATGTGCCCTGTGTGGCTCACGTCCTTAACCTGGTGATGCAGCGGTTCTTGGGCAGGTGCCTGGTCTTACAGGATGTCCTGAAGCAGGCCAAGAAAGTCTGTGTGAATTTCCGCCAATCATTTAATGCCAGTGCACGGTGTCTCAAGCGTATCTTGCGTGGCCAAAACATCAGCCGCTTGGGCACCACATGCTTGACCAGACATATGTTGACCTTCCATGCAGCTCGTTGGCAACCTTACCTCAAAGACCCACACCAAAGAACAAAGCGGACCTTTCCTTGCTCCTCATCAGCTGGGATCTCCAACCCCACTAGACCTTCAGTCCTTTCTGAAACCTGCACTGAGAGGAATGAAGGTATGGAATTAGGTGTGTCAAAGCCAAGTACTTGCAGGCACTCTGCTAGCAGTACACCGACATCCGATTGTACCAGGCAAATTTCCCTGTTCCAGCTGCTGCACGGTCGAAAGAAGTTCACTCCCAGCCATCCACATGCCCAGTGGTTGAATTGCTAGCACTTCACCTCGCTGGACAGGGTGGTCAGCGGTAAGGTGCATATTACCGCTGACTCATGGTCCAGCAGGCATGGACAGGGACGTTACTTGTATTTCACGGCCCATTGGGTCACTCTTCTGGCAGCTGGGAAGGATGCAGGACCAGGTGCAGTAGTGACCCAGAGGACTCTGGACCAAATGCCTCAGCTAACCTACGCTGCATGGCCTCCCTGATCCTGCAATGCCTGCAGAAGGATCCTGGTATTTTTCGGATCAAGGAGAGGGATCATTACTGGCTGGCAACTCTCCTTGATCCACGGTACAAGGTTGCGGACCTTATCTTGCCGTCGCAGAGGGAGCAGAGGATGAGACATCTCTGGGAGGCCTTGCAGAAAGGTCTGTGCAACGCGTTCCCAGAGACTGGGAGGTTACAAATTCCTGGTCCTGGACAACGTGTTCCTGAGGCTTCGGTCAGTCACAGAAGGAGCAGTGGAGAAGGTGTCCGTCTGACCGATACGTTCAGACAATTTTTTAGTCCGCAGTCCCAAGGTATGATCGGTTCCAGCAACCATCGCCAGCGTCTGATTTACATGGTGCAGGAATACCCAGGGGCAAGGTCAGACTTGGACACCTTTACCACCGAAAATCCTCTGGGTTACTGGGTCTTGAGGATGGATCACTGGCCAGAGCTTGCACAATATGCAATTGAGCTACTGGCCTGTCCTGCATCCAGCGTTCTTTTGTAACGCACATTCAGTGCTGCTGGAGGCTTTGTAACCGATCACAGGGTGCGCCTGTCCACCGACTTGGTTGATCGACTGACCTTCATAAAGATGAATCAGTCTTGGATCACCATCAGCTACCAAGCACCTGTAGCTGATGTAACCGAATATTTTTTTTTTTAATGTCACATCCCTTAAAGACTGCCTATGCTGATGCTGAGTGACTATCTTGTTATGCGGACTGACTATCCTCTTCATCCTCAATGATCCTGCTGATAGCTTGGAAGAACATTTTTGGTTCTGAGCACTGCCACCAGTGCATAAGGCCCAATTTTTCAGCCCCTGTTTAATAGGGGCATGGAATTACAATATTTGATGCAATACTTTGCAGCAGGGCTCATTCCTGTACTCAAACTAGAGTATCTGTGAGGGGTTGCAGTGTCTTGGCACCATCACCAGTGCCTAAGGCCCAATTTTTAAGCCCCTGTTTAACAGGGGAATATCATTTTAATGCAATACTTTGCAGCAGGGCTCATTCCTGCTCTCCAACTAAAGTTTCTGTGAGGTGTTGCAGTGTTGTGGCACCAGTGCCTAAGGCCCAATTTTTCAGCCCCTGTTTAACAGGTAATTACAATTATTTATATAATATTTCACAGCAGGGCCCATTCCAGCACCCACCGAGAGTAACTGTGAGGACTTAGTGTTGTGGTAAATTAACTTGCAACTTGCAAATTAGCCTTAACTAACTTGCAAATAACTTTCAAATTAGCCTTTAAAATTAGCACTTTTGATTTCAAACATTCGAGTTCCATAGACTTTAATGGGGTTCTAAAGTTCGCGCAAATTTTCGGTCCGTTCACAGGTTCTGGTGCAAAACGAACTGGGGGGTGTTTGGCTCATCCCTGATGCTGAGCTAATCAAAATCACCACAGCTGATCACAGTTGAAAGTCAGATAGCTCTGTGTGCCATTGAGAAGGTAATTAGCTACACCTGATTGAGTTTACAAGTCATTTTTAGGAGGGGGTGATCCTTTTTCCAACTCAGTGATTCTGTTTTTTATTTTTTTTGTTATTTTTTTTGTTGGTGTTATATCTTTCACTTGGATGTTATAAGTTGCACTAAGTAAATACAGCTGGATAAAACAAACTATGACTGACTTCATTTCAGGCTGCAAAGCAACACAATGTGATTATTTTAAAGGGGGTGATTCTTTTCTATACCCACTGTACATTATTTTATAATTGTGTGTCTATATACAGGTATGTAATTATATAATTTTTATATATATATATATATATATATATATATATATATATATAGATAGATAGATAGATAGATAGATAGATAGATACATATATCAATAGATAGATATAAATAGATATATACATAATTTTATTTCTCTATTAATAATATATTATATATACAGTACTTACACATGCACACTGACATTATATGGTCAAAAGTTTATCAACACTCCTTTATTTTCTTTTAGCTTGTCATAACCCCAGTCACTTCTGCCAGTCTTATACTCACTTTTTTCTACTTTTTTCTAATCCAGACAGATTTTACTCAATAAACTGCAAAGCTGCTTGTCAAACCCCTTTAGCAAGTCTAAAATCTATTGGCCTTATAGTAGACATATCACATGGCCCCAAAGTGCAATTCCACTATTCCATCTAAAAAAAAGATATTTGCATACTACATGACATACTTCCATCAGTTGCAATCGGCCTCCAGGCCCGAGCATTGTCACACTGGAATTCTATTCCACACAAGGGTATTTGCAACTGCAGAAGTAGCAGGGGGAGCAGAGAAGGAGCAATAGAAATGCCGTGTACACACGAGTGGAAAGTCCTACAGAAAAAGTCAGACGGGAGCTTTTCATCGTATATTCCGATTGTGTGTATGCCCCATCTGACTTTTTACGTTGAAAATTCTGATGGACCTAGAAACAGAACATGTTCTAAATTTTTCAGACAGAACCAATTCCTATCAGGAAACCGTTTGTCTGTATACTGTTCCGACAGACCAAAAACTATGCATGCTCTGATGCAAGTAGGAGAAGGAAGCTATTGGCTATTGGGTATTGAACTTCCTTTTTCTAGTCCTGTCGAACGTGTTGTACGTCATCGCGTTCTTGACAGTCGGACTTTGGTGTGACCGTGTGTGTGCAAGACAGCTTGAGCAGAATTGCGTCAGAAAAACCTTCAGAGTTTATTCCGACTGAAAAAACGCTTGTGTGTACACGGCATAATGGTGTGACCGAGGTTCAGAAGGACAGAATTTTCAATATGAAACTAAGTTCAAGAACATGACCTCAAACTAACAGTAGGAAAATTCAAAATTAACTTTAGAAAAAAATGTTTTACTTAAAGGGTAGTATGACCGGAACAGATCTCCAGCAGAGGTATGGAGGCAGGCAACAGTAAGTGAATTTAAACATGCCTGGAACAAATATGTTCTATTAAAAAAAAAAAAAGGAAAAAAGTGCAGACTTGTTGGACCACTTGGGCTTTTTTCAGCCGTCACTCTTCTATCTCTCTATGTTTTTGTCCTCTTCTTTCCTTTTTGGCTCAGCTTTCACAGTTCAGGTCCTCCTAAATGACAAGTGTCTTCTACAGTAATTAGACATGTTTATATAACTGGAATCTTCCTTTAGGTATAAAAAATATACTCACGTTTACTGTGTCCACATTGAACTTGAAATTTAATTGCAAACCATTGCTTGTAACATTGCCGATAATATTCAGAATCATCTGTACATTAAGATTACTGTAACTAACCGGGGCGGCCATGGCAATTACATCGGCAAGACAATTTATGGGCTCCGGTCCTGAAAAATTCTGAAAGAACAAAACCATTCATATTACACCTTTACACGGCTCTGGAGGAATAAAAAAATTACTACAAATGACAATATTACCATCTTTATAGCCTGTATACCACCCTTAGAAAATTCCTGTACATTTTTTTTTTTTTAAAAAGCATTTTTCTTAGTGTCCTAAAAATATAAATATAGAAAATAAATGCTTGTATGCAAAGTTTTTAAAAGTGCCTTGAGAGATTTTATGACAATTGAAATGTCCAGAGTGAGAGATTAGGAATGATTAAAAACTAAAAGTTGTCATGTACCTGAAATTTTGTTAAAAATAGGGAGATTCCGACTAAGGTTTACAATTTTGTGAAAAGCCAATGGAAAATTAAGGTGGCTTTTGGTTGTTTTTAATAGTGTAATGGGCTTTAAATAGCTTCTAATGCAGCGTACACACGACCGGACTTTCCGGCAGACTAAGTCCGACAGACTTTCGGTGGAATTCCAACAGACTTTCCGAACGAATGGACTTGACCACACACAATCACACCAAAGTCCAACGAATTCGACCGTGATGATGTACGACCGGACTAGAATAAGGAAGTTCATAGCCAGTAGCCAATAGCTGCCCTAGCTTCGGTTTTCATCCATCGGACTAGCATACAGACGTACGGATTTTTCGGCCAGACTTGAGTCTGTCTGAAAAATTTGAAACATATTCTAAGTCCGTCTGATTTTTCAACAGCAAAGGTCCGATGCAGCCCACACACGATCGAATTGTTCAATGGATTCGTTCTGTCAGACCTTTGCTGTGGAAAAGTCCGGCCGTGTATACACAGCATAAGGGTTGTAGAAACTCACTTCAATTATCATGGATCTGTTCTTGTACCAGGAAACTGCTCCCTCATTAGTTGTGTAGCGCCCTGCTCCTAATGGGCAGACGCTATTATTTTTCAAATTTAGTTGTCTGAAGCTGCAGTTGGGCTCAGGTTAATTTTTCCTAAAAGTTCTGGTTTCTGTGCCAGTCCAGCTGGGTTGCACTGGTTTCCACTTGACTGTAGGTGTTGCTGACGCCGCCGATAAGTGTGGAAATGCACCGAGCTGGATCTATTGAATACCACCTCTTGCTCAGAAATAGCTCAGTGGGAGTGGCTTCTCTGCTGTGCATTATGGGAGAGGGTATTTAAGGTACCGACGCCATTTTTGCTGGTTCTTTTTCTATCCTGACCTCATGGCCCTCCTGGCCTGGGGTCTGTGTCGCATGGTCCTGTGCCTCGGGCCGGCTGGCCTGCGGCTTTGCAACTGAGAGGGTAGGCCCAGAAAAGTCTTGGGGCCTACTGATCCAGGGGCGGTCCTGTGCTGTCTCGCCTACGGGGAGAGGCCAAGAAAACTGGAGGATCCAGGGGAGGACTTTTCTAGTAGAGGACCGAGCGCAAGGCTGATATCTCTGGAGGAGCCGGGAAACTCAGTTAGAGGATGCAACCTGGATCAACACCCATACAGTATCGCCGGGTCGGCTGAAAAAAACTGGTACTGTATGGTAGTTCTTCAAAACTCTCAAGATTTCTTAGTTCAATTGACAATTCCGTGGGAGAGACTTTGTTGAGCATCTCATCGTCTGCTAGGTCAAGTGAAAGGGGCCTATCTGATGGTTGCTGGATCCAGTCTGTGGAGCTGTTTGTCCTCTGGATCTGACCATACCTCTAACCCGCACTTATCAGGTGCCTGAACTCCCCCTTTATCCTTTGACTCTCTATTGAAGGACTTTTGTGCTTATCCTAAATAAATGTTAAAAAAAAGGACTAAGTGTCAGATTCAACATCATTTGGGCTACTTTCCAACGCGACCCCTGGGACGGAGAAGCGAGCAGGTGAGGTAACGGTAAGCCCAAATAAAACCAGCAGCTCCTTTGGGGGGCAGTGCTATAGTTGTATTTTTTCACTTTTTTTCCACAAAGAAAATGACAGATCATGGGAAAATATGCTTGAGGTGATTGTAGCCATATTAGTGCAATTGTGACCGAGAAAATTGAATACTGTCCGTAATACTTTTTTTTTTTGCACTAGCATACAATTTTTCAGGACAAGCTTTCGGTGTATGTCCCCTTCTTCAAGGTCCAAGCAGTACTGTTTCTAAAACTGTTGTGAATCACTACAGCTTAGACCTTGCAGAAGGGGACATACCCCGAAAGCTTGTCCTGAAAAATTGTATGTGTGTTAGTGCAAATAAAAAAAGTATCACGGACAGTACTCAATTTTCTCTATGGGAAAATATGAAATATAAAAGAAATGAAAGGAGCACTACATAAACAACAATGAGATCCACACAAAAAAATACTCACCGGACAGACTTTTTCCAAATAATTGTTCAACTTAATAGTTAAATCGAAACCTAATAAAAAAAGCACATACAAAAGTGTTTGAAAGAAAGTTAGACTTTGTAGCTATACACATATTCTGAAAAAAAGGAAAGGTGATAATTACTATCAGGGCTTTTTTTTCTTAGAGAATAGGTGCAGGAACTCCCCTCTTCTGAGTCACTCCTTGTCTCTGCCCCCTACCCACCTCAAAGCACTGTCTTTCGGCTCCACCCCTACCCACCACCCATTACTAACCCTTTTAGAGAATACAGAACCAGGTATCACTTTGTGCTACTAAGTCATTTGTATGAAATTTGATAGACCCCACCCCAGCAACAGACCCACCTCAGCAACAAAAGACTCCCCCAGCAGCAATAGACACCCCAAGAAACAGACCCACCACAGCAACAATAGATCCCCCACATAGCAACAAATCTCCCCTCTAGCAAAAAAATACCACCCCAGCAACAATAGACCCACAGCAGCAAAACAGATCTCCCAACAGCCAGCATCAATAGACCCTCCAGCAGCCAGCAACAATAGACCTCTCACTCAACAGTAGATCCCTCCCAGCAACAATTGACCCACCAGCAACATAAGACCCCGCCAGCCAACAAAAATAGACTTACTCAGGAACACTAGACTCCAACAAAAAATAAATCCCCACCAGAGAAAATAGATTCCCCAGCAGTCAACATCAAGAGACCCTCTAGCACACCTTGCCATAAAATATATTCAGTGTTGGAGCTGCCGGAACTGCATTCCCGCAGAAAAAAAGCCCTGATCACTATCCAGAACTGAATGTGAAAAAATGACCCATGGGCCAATCACACGAGTTTTGACTGTCTTAAAGAAGGATTGCAGCCTCAAAATTGAATAATCCATACTATCGGGTAGATTTACTAAAACCAGAGTGTGCAAAATCTCGTACAGTTCTGCATAGAAAGCAATAAGCTTCCATTTTTTGTGTTTTTTTTTTTTTTTTGGATTCTAATGTTTTTAGTAAATCAAACCCAATGTGTAAAGCAAAAAGCGATGTGCTCTTGTCTTTTTTTCCATTGTTGGGTTTGGAATAAAAATAATGATCCTTTAACTGTGGACCAGTACCAGGCAGTGAGGCCTTCTTATGACAATATACAGTATTGATTTTGTGTGATAATAAGGGCTTCTTACAAAATGCTGAACTTAAAAGGTTTTTTTCCTGACAGACTCCATGGCAGCAACGTGTGGGTTAAGTCCCGCCTCCACTACCCTATAGGACACTACTCCCATAAATCTTTGCTCCCTGCCCCTGGCCGTGTTCTTTTTTTGTCCTCCTCCGTAGGACCCAGAGGTGGTCTTTCTACCTGAAGATCTATCATCCCCACGATCGAGGTCGGCCGGTCTGCGACTCTGGGTATGGAAAGTCGCATTACTCCGCTAAGCCCTAGCTATTAGCAGGGTATGGAGTGGGCAGTGGAAGAGGCGCTGTGAAGAAGCCCATGTCCTGGCCACTGGCAGGCAGGCTGCACATTGGTCGGATAGCCAGCTATTAGCAGGTGACCTGTTTTGCCCCCTGGAAAATCCGGTGTCATCTTACCTTACCTTCGGCCGAGTGATCAGTCGTGGTGGGAGTGGTGAAAGGTTCTATAGTTCATTATGGCAGCAGTTTGTGTATCTTTAATCTGTCCTTGTTTTTTCTGTTTGTTTGAATGTGCAGGCATGGCGGCTGGTTCTTCCACATTCCAGCCGCCGTTCTACGTCCGGGTTTGCGTTCTCGGCCGTACTGCACATGCGCGAGTGCGGTTTGAGATCGAGGCATGGTTTCGCGCATGCGCGATAGCGGCAAATTGCCGCTATTTCGCTCATGCGCACAGGCACGGCGGTGACATCACAGGAGCGGGCTATTTAAACGGGGAATTAGTGTGCAAGCTTTGGGAATGCTTGCGGGCTGTTGCGGTGACTTCCCCCTGCCTCTGTGTTGCATCTATTGGTAAGTGGCATTCTGGGACAGGGTGGCTATCCCTTCCCTGTCCCTTGCACTGATCCCTTATCAACTTTTCAGCGCGTATGGATATCGATGAGGACATGGATTCTCTACCGCCTGTCTGTGGCCAGCCCTCTCATAAAAGGTATTTTTAATGATCACCTGAAGGTCTGGTGGGGGAGGAGTATATATCTGTTAGCTCTGTCCTGATATCTTGTCTCTTGTGGTTTCTTGTCTTGTTCCTGTTTCAGCCCTTCCAGGTCAGAACAGCATCGCAGCTCTCACAGAGGGAGCGACTCCTCCAAGTCGCATCGCCGGCACTCCTCTTCCAAATCAAAACATTATGGTTCCTCCTCAAGATCAGGACACCGCAGTGAGGAACGGTCGCATTCCTCGAGGGCTCAATCCAGTCACTCAGCTAGTGCCTGTTGGGGGTGCAGAGCTCTTATACCGGAAGGAAAATCTTTGTGCGATCTCTGCTACGCCAAAGCTTCCAAAGAAAGGGGTGACGCGGATCAACAACTTAAAACCCTGGTGGAAAAAGTTGTTAAGGAGTCCATCAGAAATATTGAGGGCCAGTCCTATGTTCCTCTGGCAGAGCCGCCACTTTCTCTAGGAAGGGAGACTCAGCTGCAGGATACTTGGGAATCCTCTGTGCATAGCCACCCCTCAGCTGCCATATCTGACAGTGACTCTGATGAAAGTGATCCCTGTGTGGGTTTTGATTTTGCTCTACTTCCTCCTCTGGTCAGAGCTGTTAGAGAGACACTGAACTGGGAAGATTCTGTGGCTGCTCCTTCCAAACTTCCAGGTGAAGCATTTGGAGTCAGCGCCGCTGGTAGACGCAGCAGTCATGAGGCTGGTGAAACATGTCACACTTCCCTTAGAGGACACTGGTTCTTTTAAGGATGTTCTGGACAGACGGATTGACGCTGATTTAAAGAGAGTGTATCTCACAGCAGGAATGGCCTGTAAGCCAGCGTTAGCTCAGGCCGCTATGTCCAAAGCAATGGAGGTATGGACGGATAGTGTAGATGAGACGCTTAGGAATATCTCTGAAGATACGGCTAAGAGCTTGCCTATCCAAGAACTTAGGCCGCGTACACACGGGCGGACTGTATGGCCTACTTAGTCCGTCGAAACACATTTCAGCGGACAGTCCGCTCGTGTGTGGGCTTCAGCGGACTTTTTCAGCGTGCAGTCTGGCGTACTAAGTATTTTGAAAGCCGCGTACACAGGGGCGGATTGTATGGCCTATTTAGTCCGTCATACAATCCGACGGACAGTCTGTCCTACTTTCGAATGAACGGACTTGACCACACACGGATGCACAAACAGTCCGTCGAAAGCTTGCACGGTGAGGTGTACAGCACGTACGACGGGACTAGAAATAGGAAGTCCAATACACAGCAATGCACCCTTCGACCGTGTAAATCCTTTCTGAGCATGCGCCATTCTTAGTCCGTCGAACTAGCCTACTCACGAGCGGATTGTCCGCTGAAACCAAAGTATGATGGGCAGAATTATGGAAATTCCGAAATACTTAGTACGCCAGACTGCACGCTGAAAAAGTCAGCTGAAGCCCACACACGAGCGGACTGTCCACTGAAATGTGTTTCGACGGACTAAGTAGGCCATACAGTCCGCCCGTGTGTACGCGGCCGGAATTTCCGTAATTCTATCCGTCATACTTTGGTTTCAGCGGACAATCCGCTCGTGAGTAGGCTAGTTCGATGGACTAAGAATGGCGCATGCTCAGAAAGGATTTACACGGCGGAAGGTTGCATTGCTTTGCATTGGACTTCCTATTTCTAGTCCCGTCGTACGGGCTGTACACGTCATCGCGCAAGCTTTCGACGGACTGTTTGTGCATCCGTGTGTGGTCAAGTCCGTTCATTCAAAAGTATGACGGACTGTCCGTCGGATTGTATGACGGACTAAGTAGGCCATACAATCCGCCCGTGTGTACGCGGCTTTAGGCTGGCCTCCGCCTTTCTTGGGGAGGCCTCTATGGACATCATACACCTGGTGGCTCGGGTGATGCTTTCTTCCGTTACGGCCAAACGGGCTCTGTGGCTCCGTCCTTGGCTGGCGGACCCAGGGTCAAAACAAGTATGGTGCCGTATCCCCTTTGAGGGGTCCTCCCTTTTCGTCAATAAGTTGGATGAAACTATTACCCGAGCCAGTGGTGGGAGGTCGGGTTCCTTCCCCAGGACCGGCGTTTGCAAGCCCAGAGAAGGTCTTTTCCAAAGAGACAGTACCAGGAACGAGCTAGGGAAGCTTGCAATTATAGACCGGGCCGTGAATTTTCCAGGTCCTGGAAATCAAGACAATCCTCTTTTAAAAAATCTACAAAAAGTGATTGAAAGGGAGAGAGGGAACCGACTAAATCCTTTTGAGGTTGGGCCCGCTCAGACAGGTCAGGTGGGGGCTCGTCTTTTTCACTTTCGCCATGTCTGGGCGGCCTCGATCCAAGACTTCTGGACCGTCAAGACTGTCTCCTCAGGTCATGTTTGGACCTTCAAGGAATCTCCCAGGCTCAGATGGGTCCCCCCTCTCTTCCGGCTTCAGACGAAAAAAGGCTAATTCTTCTAGCCTACGTGGAATCTTTGTTGGCTCAAGGAGCCGTTATCCATGTTCCAGTCATTCAGCGAGGCATGGGAATCTACTCTCCTCTATTTATGGTCCAGAAAAAGAGTGGGTCCTGGAGGCCGGTCATAGATCTAACTCACTTGAACAGTTTTATCAAAAAAGAAAAATTCAAGATGGAGACATTATCCACAATTCAACAATCTGTTCAAGCAGGGGACTGGATGGTCTCCATAGACCTCAAGGATGCCTATTTTCATGTCCCAGCTGCAGAAAATTACCAGCAGTATCTCCGCTTCTCCGTGGGCGAAAGCCATTTTCAATTCACATGCCTTCCCTTCGGGCTATCAACTTCTCCTCGTGTATTTTCAAAAGTACTGTTGGCAGTGGTGGCTCCTCTGAGAACCAAAGGGATTAGTTTACATCACTACCTAGACGACCTTCTGTTGTTGGCTCAAGACAAGGATCAATTTCTGGTTCACAGAGAGCAGGTCATCTCCACCCTACAGGAGTTTTCGGGTGGATCTTGAACTTGGAGAAGAGCCAGCTGGACCCATCTCAGCGGCTGGTGTTCTTAGGGGCCCTATTCAAAACTGTCAGAGGCACCATCTCATTACCAGAAAAGAAGTTGTCAGTGGTCAGGGACAGAATCCGTCCGGCCCTCTCTGCCTCTCATCTCCAGGCTCTTCAGTGCCTGAAAATTATAGGCACAATGGTAGCGACAATTCAGATGGTGAGGTGGGCACAGTGGAGGTTGAGGCCCTTTCAGAAGGGTTTCCTTCATCAATGGTCAGGCAACAAAACCCAGCTGATTCGGATCACCCTATCCATGAGGAATTCCCTTCTGTGGTGGCTCCAACGAGAAAATCTCTGAAACTGCCATTCCATTCTTCCCATCTCATGGGTCACCATAACAACGGATGCCAGCAACAGAGGCTGGGGCGCCCACTGTCTGGCAGAAGTGGCTCAGGGCACCTGGATTCTCCCCTCCAGAAGGACATCCTGGAGTTGAGGGCAGCCTTTCAAGCTCTGCTAGCCTTTCGGCATCTGATTTCAGGAGCCTCAGTCTTACTCAGGCTAGACAACACCACAGCAGTAGCGTACATAAGAAGGTAAGGGGGTACCCGAAGTCTATCCCTTCTCCAGGAGGTGGAACCGATCATGACCTGGGCTCAGAGGAACCTGAAGGATCTGACAGCAACTTATGTTCCGGGGATTCAGAACGTTCAGGCAGACTTTCTTTCACGGATACTTCTGGACAACGAGTGGTCTCTTCACGAGGAAGTGTTCAACTGGATCCTGATGATGGGGCTCTCCCCAGAAGTCGACCTGTTTGCCTCTCCCTGCAACAAAAAACTGGAGAAGTACTACTCAAGGTACAGGGATCCTCAAGCCTACGGGGTGGATGCCTTGACTGAGAAATGGTGGTTCCACAGGGCCTATGCCTTTCCACCAACTCCTATCATTCATCAGTTCCTGAGGAGACTCAGGTAAGAGACAGCAGAAGTGATAGCCATAATCCCTTATTGGCCCAACAGACCCTGGTTTCCGCTTCTGATGCTCCTCAGTGTCAGGGATCCAATTCCTCTACCATCCAGACCAGACCTTCTGTCTCAAGGGTCGAGATTACATCCTTGCCCGGATCACCTGCGCCTAAAGGCTTGGTTTTTGAAAGGGGACGGTTGAAGGCTTTAAGCTGTCCTGAAGAAGTCATTCCCACTCTTCTTAGTGCACGAAGAAGTAGTACTAACCGGGTATATGAGAGAATTAGGGTGAAGTTTACAAATCTCTTGTCTTCAAGGTCCAGTTCCTGTAATACCCTGGCAGTCCGGGACGTTTTAAGCTTTTTACAATCAGGATTGGATATCTCCCTTTCAGTTAGTTCTCTCCGGGTCCAGGTATCAATTTCAGCTTTTTCTGGAGTCGCATGGGCCAATCATCCCTTGGTCCAACAATTTTTCAAAGGAGCAGTCAGGCTTAGGCCACAAAGGAAGCCTAGATTCCCCAAATGGGACCTTCCATTGGTTCTAGATTTCTTTAGTGATGGACGAACTTCCGACGGGACGTTTCGCGAACGCGAAACGCGAACGGACACAAACGTTCGCGAAAACGACCGTTCGCCGCGGGCTCCATTGACTTCAATGGGAGGCGAATTTCGCAAACCTTTAGGTCGAATTTGCGGCCACGGGGTAATTATTAGGGGGTAGCACGTAGTCCCACCACCTGGACAATAGCATAATACATGTATGAGGTGAATTTGGGATCGATAACTACAAGCATTTTTTTTTTATTTGGGAAATTGTTCTGACAATTCAGGACTATGGAGCTAATGAAGGCAATGGAGGAGAGGGAAGGTCAGGGACCAGGGTAGGCAAACAAGAGGGTGCAGGAGATACAGAGCACTGACAGCAGCACCGTAATACAGAGCACTGACATCAGCACCGTGACATACAGCGCTGACAGCAGCTCCGTGACATACAGCGCTGACAGCAGCTCCGTGACATACAGCGCTGACAGCAGCTCCGTGACATACAGCGCTGACAGCAGCTCCGTGACATACAGCGCTGACAGCAGCTCCGTGACATACAGCGCTGACAGCAGCACCGTGACATACAGCGCTGACAGCAGCTCCGTGACATACAGCGCTGACAGCAGCTCCGTGACATACAGCGCTGACAGCAGCTCCGTGACATACAGCACTGACAGCAGCTCCGTGACATACAGCGCTGACAGCAGCTCCGTGACATACAGCGCTGACAGCAGCACCGTGACATACAGCGCTGACAGCAGCTCCGTGACATACAGCGCTGACAGCAGCTCCGTGACATACAGCGCTGACAGCAGCTCCGTGACATACAGCGCTGACAGCAGCTCCGTGACATACAGCGCTGACAGCAGCTCCGTGACATACAGCGCTGACAGCAGCTCCGTGACATACAGCGCTGACAGCAGCTCCGTGACATACAGCGCTGACAGCAGCTCCGTGACATACAGCGCTGACAGCAGCTCCGTGACATACAGCGCTGACAGCAGCTCCGTGACATACAGCGCTGACAGCAGCTCCGTGACATACAGCGCTGACAGCAGCACCGTAAGCAGCCCCAGGAGGAAGTCAGCACAGCACAGGGATGGTGTGATCCCCTCATAATAAGAACCCCCAGGAGGAAGTCAGCACAGCACAGGGATGGTGGGAGCCCCTCATAATAAGAACACCCAGGAGGAAGTCAGCACAGCACAGGGATGGTGGGAACCCCTCATAATAAGCAGCCCCAGTAGAAATATGACACCGCTCAACCTCTTCAAAGAGGAGGGTAGGGGCATATAGTACGGTGTGCTTTTTTGGGTCAGGGAAGTGAGCCAAATGAATTAAGAAGGTCTGTGTGCTTGATTCCAAAAATTGTTTATAGACATATACATGGTCTACTGATCACATGTGTTGAATTCCTCCGAGATCCATGCCTCATTCATTTTTAGAAATGTGAGGTAGTTAACACTGTGGTGAGCTAGGCGAGTACGCTTATCGGTCACAATCCCCCCTGCTGCGCTGAACGTCCTTTCGGACAGGACACTGGATGAGGGGCAAGCCAACAGTTCGATTGCAAATTGGGCAAGCTCTGGCCAGAGGTCAAGCCTGCCCACCCAGTAGTCTAGGGGTTCATCACTCCTCAGAGCGTCCACATCGGCCGTTAACCCAATGTAGTCGGACACCTGACGGTCTAGGCGTTCCCTGATGCTGGATCCGGATGACACCTGTCGATGGGTCGGCTGAAAGAATGACCTCATATCCGAAGTCACCAACACATCTTCAAACCGGCCTCTTCTTGCAGGCGCTGTTGGATTGGTACCCGCAAATCCTTCTCTGGGAGTGGGAATTGCTCCTCTGCCAGCGCACGCAAAAGCAGAATGCAGCATTTCTCGAAGCAAGGCCTGGAAGTGCTGCATTCTGACAGCCCTCTGCGACGGCGGTAACATTTCCGCCATTTTGTGTTTGTACCGGGGGTCTAAGTACGTTGCCACCCAGTACTGGTCCTTGACCCTCATGCTTTTTATACGGGGGTCCCTATTAAAACACTGGAGCATGAAGGCCCCCATTTGCACTAAAGTGGAAGCGGTGTGGTGGCCTGGCTCCTGCTCATCATCCAGGATAATGTCGTCCTCTTCATTCTCCTCTCCCCATCCTCGCACAACAGGGATCCCAGAAAGGTTTAAAGCATGCTCTTCTTGCTCCTGCTCATCCGCCCCGGCACCATCCTCCTCTGACTCCTCATCAGACTCCTGTTGTTGACTTGTCTCAGATAGAGTAGCCCCCCCTGGGAATTCATCCAGCATTGCGACTTCCTCATCTTCCCGCTCCTGCTCCTCCACAGCCTGATCAATGACACGACGCAATGCACGCTCCAGAAAGAAGGCATAAGGTACCATGTCACTGATGGCGCCATGGCTGCGACTGACCAGTTTGGTGATCTCCTCAAATGGCCGCAGAAGTCTGCATGTGTCGCGCATGAGCAGCCACTGGCGCGGTGAAAAAAAACCCAGCTCCCCAGAACCGTTTCTTTCGCAGAGTTCATACAGGTAGACGTTAACTGCACGTTTCTGCTGGAGCAGCCTATCAAGCATATAGAAGGTTGAGTTCCATCGCGTCGGGCAATCGCAAATAAGACGTCTGACCGGCAGATGGTGTCGCCGCTGAATGTCAGCAAGGCGAGCCATGGCCGTGTAAGATCTTCTGAAATGGGCCGAGATTTTCCTTGCCTGCCGCAAGATGTCCTGGACCCCAGGGTATTTGACAAGGAATCGCTGCACGACCAAGTTTAAGACGTGTGCCATGCACGGCACGTGCGTGATTTTGCCCTGTTTCAATGCGCTAAGCAGATTGGCACCGTTGTCACACACCACTTTACCAACTGTCAAATTGAGCGGTGTTAGCCACTCATCTGCCTGTGAACGCAAAGCTGAAAGGAGTGCCGGGCCAGTGTGGCTCTTTGCTTCCAGGCACAACAGACGCAGCACGGCATGGCAACGTCTCACCTGGCATGTGGAATAGGTTCTGGGGAGCTTGGGCGGTGCAGTGGAAGAGACGCTAGCAGCGGAAAAGGAGGAGGCAGCTGAGGAGGAGAGGGAGGAGGATGGAGTAGGAGGAGGAGAAGAAGAGTCAGGCCTGCATGCAATCCGTGGCGGTAAAACCAAATCTACACGGGTGCCACGGGTTACATGCTTGACGGCCGTCAGAAGGTTCACCCAGTGGGCAGTAAAACTGATATACCTTCCCTGCCCGTGTTTGCTAGACCACGTGTCTGTGGTCAGATGTATCTTGGCACCGACACTGTGTGCCAGAGATACATTCACTTGCCGCTGAACATGGCCATATAGCTCTGGGATGCCCTTCTCTGAGAAATACTTCCTTCCTGGGACCTTCCATTGTGGTGTTCCAATGGCCACAAATTTGCGAAAGGCCTCCGAGTCCACCAGTTTATATGGCAGTAGTTGGCGGGCTATGAGTTCTGACAAGCCAGCCGCCAACCGTTGGGCAAGAGGGTTATCCGGCGTCATCATTTTTTTACGCTCAAACATTAGGCCCACGGAAGCCTGCCTTTTTGCAGAAAAATGTGAGCTTGGCGTGAT
Organism: Lithobates pipiens; assembly: GCF_037356315.1. Taxonomy (NCBI): domain Eukaryota; kingdom Metazoa; phylum Chordata; class Amphibia; order Anura; family Ranidae; genus Lithobates; species Lithobates pipiens. The sequence goes on along the minus strand of NW_027507758.1, from coordinate 584,791,689 downwards.
GGAAGGTGGAGTGGAGGACAATTGTGAGGAGAGAGGAGAAGGAGAAGTAGAAGACGAGGCTGGACGGTGAGAGCCTGCAGTGTGGCTTTGTGTGTTCCGTTGCTCCCACTGGGCTCGGTGATGGCTGCTCATGTGCCTTCTTAAGGCGGTCGTCCCTAGGTGAGTATTGGGCTTACCGCGACTAACGCGTTGACTGCAAAGATTGCAGATGGCAACGCTATTGTCAGCAGCGGACACGTTAAAAAAAGCCCACACTGCGGAGCCATGTGCCGGTGTCCTGGGAGCGCCAGATGTGACCGTACATGGTCGATGACTCGCTCCTGATACATTTGCAGTCTGCTTTGTCCCTGCTGTGCAATGTAAGTCATTGCTGCTTCTCCTCCCTATCTGCTGGTCCATATCTCCCTCTGAACTCCCCTCCTCTTCCTCTCTTGTGGGCACCCACGTGACATCACTAGACACGTCATCATCAACGTCACCTTCCCCACCGCTATAAGTAGAGTAGGCAGCAACACCGGGGACCAACCTCCTCCTTGGGCTGATCTGGGTACTGGCGTCAGACTGCTGAGTAGCGCTTGTTGCTACCTCCTCTTCCTGATCCAATACCAAGAGTGGCTGCGCATCAGAAATGTCCTCTTGATATGGATCGGAAAATAATTCCAGTGACTCAAGCGGAAGGTATGTGGTGGTGGTGGTGGTGGTCGTGTTGTTGGTGGTAGTGTCTTTGGGGGTGCACATAGCAGAGAGTGAAGAAGAGGGTGCAGATCGAGAGGATGAGGAGGGTGCAGAAGAGTAAGGCTGAGCGAGCCACTCAACCAAGTCTGGTGCATCCTTTAAAGTAATTGAACGCACCTTCTGCAACTTCCCACTTTGGCTCAAGCCTGTTGCTCCTGCCCTACCCCTACCACCCCTGCGGAAGGGCCTGCCTCTTCCTCTGCATGTCATTTTTTAAATGACCCTGTGACAAAACTCTTAGTCCCTATACCGCTGAAGGACTGCTGCAGTATAGGTGAGCGGTCAGCAGTGGTGCACGTCAACCCTATCTATTGTGGACCTATAGCGGTCCTTACAGAACAGCAGACTGTACCGCACTCAAGCCTATGTACCGTAGCACCCTATACCAAGTTACCAGTCCTTATAAGAACTTTTGTGGACCAAGCAGGTTGTGTATTAGTGTTTAGCAGACTGTACGTCAGTCCCTATACCGCTGAAGGACTGCTGCAGTATAGGGCAGCGGTCAGCAGTGGTGCACGTCAACCCTATCTATTGTGGACCGATAGCGGTCCTTACAGAACAGCAGACTGTACCGCACTCAAGCCTATGTACCGTAGCACCCTATACCAAGTTACCAGTCCTTATAAGAACTTTTGTGGACCAAGCAGGTTGTGTATTAGTGTTTAGCAGACTGTACGTCAGTCCCTATACCGCTGAAGGACTGCTGCAGTATAGGGCAGCGGTCAGCAGTGGTGCACGTCAACCCTATCTATTGTGGACCGATAGCGGTCCTTACAGAACAGCAGACTGTACCGCACTCAAGCCTATGTACCGTAGCACCCTATACCAAGTTACCAGTCCTTATAAGAACTTTTGTGGACCAAGCAGGTTGTGTATTAGTGTTTAGCAGACTGTACGTCAGTCCCTATACCGCTGAAGGACTGCTGCAGTATAGGGCAGCGGTCAGCAGTGGTGCACGTCAACCCTATCTATTGTGGACCGATAGCGGTCCTTACAGAACAGCAGACTGTACCGCACTCAAGCCTATGTACCGTAGCACCCTATACCAAGTTACCAGTCCTTATAAGAACTTTTGTGGAACAAGCAGGTTGTGTGTTAGTGATTAGCAGACTGTACGTCAGTCCCTATACCGCTGAAGGACTGCTGCAGTATAGGGCAGCGGTCAGCAGTGGTGCACGTCAACCCTATCTATTGTGGACCGATAGCGGTCCTTACAGAACAGCAGACTGTACCGCACTCAAGCCTATGTACCGTAGCACCCTATACCAAGTTACCAGTCCTTATAAGAACTTTTGTGGAACAAGCAGGTTGTGTGTTAGTGATTAGCAGACTGTACGTCAGTCCCTATACCGCTGAAGGACTGCTGCAGTATAGGTGAGCGGTCAGCAGTGGTGCACGTCAACCCTATCTATTGTGGACCGATAGCGGTCCTTACAGAACAGCAGACTGTACCGCACTCAAGCCTATGTACCGTAGCACCCTATACCAAGTTACCAGTCCTTATAAGAACTTTTGTGGAACAAGCAGGTTGTGTGTTAGTGATTAGCAGACTGTACGTCAGTCCCTATACCGCTGAAGGACTGCTGCAGTATAGGGCAGCGGTCAGCAGTGGTGCACGTCAACCCTATCTATTGTGGACCGATAGCGGTCCTTACAGAACAGCAGACTGTACCGCACTCAAGCCTATGTACCGTAGCACCCTATACCAAGTTACCAGTCCTTATAAGAACTTTTGTGGAACAAGCAGGTTGTGTGTTAGTGATTAGCAGACTGTACGTCAGTCCCTATACCGCTGAAGGACTGCTGCAGTATAGGTGAGCGGTCAGCAGTGGTGCACGTCAACCCTATCTATTGTGGACCGATAGCGGTCCTTACAGAACAGCAGACTGTACCGCACTCAAGCCTATGTACCGTAGCACCCTATACCAAGTTACCAGTCCTTATAAGAACTTTTGTGGACCAAGCAGGTTGTGTATTAGTGTTTAGCAGACTGTACGTCAGTCCCTATACCGCTGAAGGACTGCTGCAGTATAGGGCAGCGGTCAGCAGTGGTGCACGTCAACCCTATCTATTGTGGACCGATAGCGGTCCTTACAGAACAGCAGACTGTACCGCACTCAAGCCTATGTACCGTAGCACCCTATACCAAGTTACCAGTCCTTATAAGAACTTTTGTGGAACAAGCAGGTTGTGTGTTAGTGATTAGCAGACTGTACGTCAGTCCCTATACCGCTGAAGGACTGCTGCAGTATAGGGCAGCGGTCAGCAGTGGTGCACGTCAACCCTATCTATTGTGGACCGATAGCGGTCCTTACAGAACAGCAGACTGTACCGCACTCAAGCCTATGTACCGTAGCACCCTATACCAAGTTACCAGTCCTTATAAGAACTTTTGTGGAACAAGCAGGTTGTGTGTTAGTGATTAGCAGACTGTACGTCAGTCCCTATACCGCTGAAGGACTGCTGCAGTATAGGTGAGCGGTCAGCAGTGGTGCACGTCAACCCTATCTATTGTGGACCGATAGCGGTCCTTACAGAACAGCAGACTGTACCGCACTCAAGCCTATGTACCGTAGCACCCTATACCAAGTTACCAGTCCTTATAAGAACTTTTGTGGACCAAGCAGGTTGTGTATTAGTGTTTAGCAGACTGTACGTCAGTCCCTATACCGCTGAAGGACTGCTGCAGTATAGGGCAGCGGTCAGCAGTGGTGCACGTCAACCCTATCTATTGTGGACCGATAGCGGTCCTTACAGAACAGCAGACTGTACCGCACTCAAGCCTATGTACCGTAGCACCCTATACCAAGTTACCAGTCCTTATAAGAACTTTTGTGGACCAAGCAGGTTGTGTATTAGTGTTTAGCAGACTGTACGTCAGTCCCTATACCGCTGAAGGACTGCTGCAGTATAGGGCAGCGGTCAGCAGTGGTGCACGTCAACCCTATCTATTGTGGACCGATAGCGGTCCTTACAGAACAGCAGACTGTACCGCACTCAAGCCTATGTACCGTAGCACCCTATACCAAGTTACCAGTCCTTATAAGAACTTTTGTGGAACAAGCAGGTTGTGTGTTAGTGATTAGCAGACTGTACGTCAGTCCCTATACCGCTGAAGGACTGCTGCAGTATAGGGCAGCGGTCAGCAGTGGTGCACGTCAACCCTATCTATTGTGGACCGATAGCGGTCCTTACAGAACAGCAGACTGTACCGCACTCAAGCCTATGTACCGTAGCACCCTATACCAAGTTACCAGTCCTTATAAGAACTTTTGTGGAACAAGCAGGTTGTGTGTTAGTGATTAGCAGACTGTACGTCAGTCCCTATACCGCTGAAGGACTGCTGCAGTATAGGTGAGCGGTCAGCAGTGGTGCACGTCAACCCTATCTATTGTGGACCGATAGCGGTCCTTACAGAACAGCAGACTGTACCGCACTCAAGCCTATGTACCGTAGCACCCTATACCAAGTTACCAGTCCTTATAAGAACTTTTGTGGACCAAGCAGGTTGTGTATTAGTGTTTAGCAGACTGTACGTCAGTCCCTATACCGCTGAAGGACTGCTGCAGTATAGGGCAGCGGTCAGCAGTGGTGCACGTCAACCCTATCTATTGTGGACCGATAGCGGTCCTTACAGAACAGCAGACTGTACCGCACTCAAGCCTATGTACCGTAGCACCCTATACCAAGTTACCAGTCCTTATAAGAACTTTTGTGGAACAAGCAGGTTGTGTGTTAGTGATTAGCAGACTGTACGTCAGTCCCTATACCGCTGAAGGACTGCTGCAGTATAGGGCAGCGGTCAGCAGTGGTGCACGTCAACCCTATCTATTGTGGACCGATAGCGGTCCTTACAGAACAGCAGACTGTACCGCACTCAAGCCTATGTACCGTAGCACCCTATACCAAGTTACCAGTCCTTATAAGAACTTTTGTGGAACAAGCAGGTTGTGTGTTAGTGATTAGCAGACTGTACGTCAGTCCCTATACCGCTGAAGGACTGCTGCAGTATAGGTGAGCGGTCAGCAGTGGTGCACGTCAACCCTATCTATTGTGGACCGATAGCGGTCCTTACAGAACAGCAGACTGTACCGCACTCAAGCCTATGTACCGTAGCACCCTATACCAAGTTACCAGTCCTTATAAGAACTTTTGTGGAACAAGCAGGTTGTGTGTTAGTGATTAGCAGACTGTACGTCAGTCCCTATACCGCTGAAGGACTGCTGCAGTATAGGGCAGCGGTCAGCAGTGGTGCACGTCAACCCTATCTATTGTGGACCGATAGCGATCCTTACAGAACAGCAGACTGTACCGCACTCAAGCCTATGTACCGTAGCACCCTATACCAAGTTACCAGTCCTTATAAGAACTTTTGTGGAACAAGCAGGTTGTGTGTTAGTGATTAGCAGACTGTACGTCAGTCCCTATACCGCTGAAGGACTGCTGCAGTATAGGTGAGCGGTCAGCAGTGGTGCACGTCAACCCTATCTATTGTGGACCGATAGCGGTCCTTACAGAACAGCAGACTGTACCGCACTCAAGCCTATGTACCGTAGCACCCTATACCAAGTTACCAGTCCTTATAAGAACTTTTGTGGACCAAGCAGGTTGTGTATTAGTGTTTAGCAGACTGTACGTCAGTCCCTATACCGCTGAAGGACTGCTGCAGTATAGGGCAGCGGTCAGCAGTGGTGCACGTCAACCCTATCTATTGTGGACCGATAGCGGTCCTTACAGAACAGCAGACTGTACCGCACTCAAGCCTATGTACCGTAGCACCCTATACCAAGTTACCAGTCCTTATAAGAACTTTTGTGGAACAAGCAGGTTGTGTGTTAGTGATTAGCAGACTGTACGTCAGTCCCTATACCGCTGAAGGACTGCTGCAGTATAGGGCAGCGGTCAGCAGTGGTGCACGTCAACCCTATCTATTGTGGACCGATAGCGGTCCTTACAGAACAGCAGACTGTACCGCACTCAAGCCTATGTACCGTAGCACCCTATACCAAGTTACCAGTCCTTATAAGAACTTTTGTGGAACAAGCAGGTTGTGTGTTAGTGATTAGCAGACTGTACGTCAGTCCCTATACCGCTGAAGGACTGCTGCAGTATAGGTGAGCGGTCAGCAGTGGTGCACGTCAACCCTATCTATTGTGGACCGATAGCGGTCCTTACAGAACAGCAGACTGTACCGCACTCAAGCCTATGTACCGTAGCACCCTATACCAAGTTACCAGTCCTTATAAGAACTTTTGTGGACCAAGCAGGTTGTGTATTAGTGTTTAGCAGACTGTACGTCAGTCCCTATACCGCTGAAGGACTGCTGCAGTATAGGGCAGCGGTCAGCAGTAGTGCACGGCAACCCTATGTATTGTGGACCGATAGCGGTCCTTACAGAACAGCAGACTGTAACGCACTCAGGCCTATGTACCGTAGCACCCTATACCAAGTTACCAGTCCTTATAAGAACTTTTGTGGACCAAGCAGGTTGTGTGTTAGTGATTAGCAGACTGTACGTCAGTCCCTATACCAATGAAGGACTGCTGCAGTATAGGGCAGCGGTCAGCAGTAGTGCACGGCAACCCTATGTATTGTGGACCGATAGCGGTCCTTACAGAACAGCAGACTGTAACGCACTCAGGCCTATGTACCGTAGCACCCTATACCAAGTTACCAGTCCTTATAAGAACTTTTGTGGACCAAGCAGGTTGTGTGTTAGTGATTAGCAGACTGTACGTCAGTCCCTATACCAATGAAGGACTGCTGCAGTATAGGGCAGCGGTCAGCAGTAGTGCACGGCAACCCTATGTATTGTGGACCGATAGCGGTCCTTACAGAACAGCAGACTGTACTGCACTCAGGCCTATGTACCGTAGCACCCTATACCAAGTTACCAGTCCTTATAAAAACTTTTGTGGACCAAGCAGGTTGTGTGTTAGTGTTTAGCAGACTGTGCGTCAGTCCCTATACCGCTGAAGGACTGCTGCAGTATAGGGCAGCGGTCAGCAGTAGTGCACGGCAACCCTATGTATTGTGGACCGATAGCGGTCCTTACAGAACAGCAGACTGTACTGCACTCAGGCCTATGTACCGTAGCACCCTATACCAAGTTACCAGTCCTTATAAGAACTTTTGTGGACCAAGCAGGTTGTGTATTAGTGTTTAGCAGACTGTGCGTCAGTCCCTATACCGCTGAAGGACTGCTGCAGTATAGGGCAGCGGTCAGCAGTAGTGCACGGCAACCCTATGTATTGTGGACCGATAGCGGTCCTTACAGAACAGCAGACTGTACCGCACCCAAGCCTATGTACCGTAGCACCCTAGACAGACCAAGTTACCAGTCCTGATAAAGAGCTTTGTGGAACAAGTGAGTTGTGAATGATTAGCAGACTGCAGCAGAAGGGCAGCAGTCAAGTATAATATTCTTTCTATATTTGGAAGAAAGAATATTATACGTGTACAAGCCTATTACCGTACCACTGATACCAGTCCTGAAAAGAACCTTTGTGGAACTAATAGTAACAGCAAGTCTTTAAAATTATCCTCACTGCCTGACACACTGCTTCCTGCCTGTCCCTATACAAATTGGCAAAAAAGAGTAGGCTGGAACGATTAGCTGGAACAGCTCTTTTGTGGACCTGATAGTAACAGCTAATGATGATGATGATGATGATGATGAAGAAAGACTAATCTGGCTGAGCTGTCCCTAAAATAGCAGCATACAGCGCTCTGTCCCTTTATCTAAACTGACAAAAGAAACTCAGGCTGCTGACCTAACACCTATACCAGTCCTGAAAAGAACTTTTGTGTACCAAATAGCTAGCGTTTTCTCTGTCCCTACTCCACACAGGATCCTTTCCCTACAGTGACAGAAGAAAGAATGTAAAATGGCCACCGGATCGGGTGTATTTATAGGTTAGGGGGAATGTCCAAGTGTCCATGAGCTGTCATGTCTCAATTGGTTGTCCTGTAACACATGATAAACGTGTCACGAAAGGTTAAAGTTCTTGTATACATTAAACACGTAAGTCCGCCGGGGCGAACGACGGAAAAAGGCGTTCGAACCCGCGGACGGCGAAAGTCGGAAATTCGCCGCGAAACGACCGCCGGGCGAACCGTTCGGCCATCACTAGATTTCTTCTCTTAACTTGACAAAACGCTCTCAGTCAGGGAATTAACCCTTAACACCTCTTTTCTGGTAGCCATAACTTCGGCGAAGAGAATCTCCGAAATTCAGTCTCTAGGTGCAAAGGAACCTTTTCTCACCTTCTTTCCAGATAGGGTAGTCCTAATTCCGATGTTGGGGACAAATCCCAAGGTTACCTCTGTTTTCCATGAAAACCAGGAAATCACTCTTCCTACCTTCAATTCTGCTGGAAGTCCGGATCCACATCCACTCGATTTGGGAGTTACTCTAAAACAATATCTGGATGTTACAGCTTCTTTTCGTCAATCTGACTTCCTCTTCGTGTTATTTAAAGGGAAAAATAGAGGCGCTAAGGCCTCCGTTAGATCCATCGCTGCTTGGGTGGTCCAGGCAATCCAATGGGCTTATAGAGAGAAGGGCTTGGCTCCTCCTGAGGCGATTACAGCTCATTCTACCAGAAGTCTCTCAACCTCATGGGCGGCTTTGCGTCATGTTGCGCCTGATGTAATCTGCAGAGCGGCCTCCTGGTCTTCAATTCATACCTTCATGTCTCACTATTGTGTTGAGCCAGCATCTTTATCCTCTGTTGATTTTGGTTTGAAAGTCCTGTCGGCTTACAGTGTTAAATAAATCTTTTTGTTCAGCGTTTTGCCCACCTGGGTGTGTTTGGCGAGTTATTTCCCACACGTTGCTGCCATGGAGTCTGTCAGGAAAATAGAAAATTCCTATCAAAATACTTACCGTAATTTTCCTTTCCTGATGGACTCCATGGCATGACTCCATGGCAGCAGGAATTCCCTCCCAAATGGCTGGAGTAGGCTAGTTACCGAACACGGCCAGGGGCAGGGAGCAAAGATTTATGGGAGTAGTGTCCTATAGGGTAGTGGAGGTGGGACTTAACCCACACGTTGCTGCCACCAGGAAAGGAAAATTAGGGTAAGTATTTTGATAGGAATTTTCCATTTTATGCTCCTCTATCCTACATTTGACCTCACTACCATGGCAATCTTTTATTTAATTTGTCCTTAACTAAAAAGCTGCACTATAATAATCAACCCAAAAAACGATTGAAAAATACTTGTGAATATAAAAAATTATTAATCCTTTCTCCACATATAAACATAAAGTACAAATCATACAAAATTGATTGTGAATATATATATATATATATATATATATATATATATATATATATATATATATATATATATATATATATATATATATATATATATATATATATATATATATATAATACATTTATACACTACTATATTGCACAAATTTATCACTTACCCTGTTTCCCCGAAAATAAGACCTAGCGTGATTGTCGGTGATGGCTGCAATATAAGCCCTACCCCCCAAATAAGCCCTAGTTAAAGTTATTTGGAGGATAGGGCTTATATTGCAGCCATCACTACCAATCACGCTAGGTCTTATTTTCGGGGAAACAGGGTAGTTCCAACATTTAGTCGATCTCCGAAAAAGTGTATATATAGTCTTTATAATCTCCACCGTGCTCAGAACACACCTCACCAACGAAAAAGTGTCACAAAAAGAAAAAAGGATCTTCCACCACCAAAATCACTGCCGCTTACCAGCTATTCTGATCCCATACATGAGATCAGATATTGCCAAATAACTTGTCACTCGATCAGGGATTGAACTGCATGGAGGAATTAGACTGCATGGAGGGTGTATCCTTTAAAGCACTCCGCTCAACTGATAGTATACTCCTACAGCCACACCGCTCATTTCCCACCGAGTTAATAAAAGAAAGGAACCACCATAGCGTAATATTGCCAGAGTATTTAATAAAATGATAACAAATTGCACTTACATAGCACATGTATCAAAAGAGCATCCATAAAAACATCCAGCCGGCCGGCCCCTGGAAGACGTTATCTCTAACAAAACGGCGTAGGGAGGAGGAGCGGTGTGCTGACGTCACCGCTAAACTGCGCTGATCCCGGAAGCGACGGGCAGCGATATTGAAGCTGGCCGGCTGGATGTTTAGTGTCATTTAGTGTTAGTGTGGGTATCTCATATATAAGTTGCAGCTGTGTATGGTCTTTTTAATTTTTGAATATTTATTATTTATATCTCATTTAGCACTTTGTCAGTAATTTTGTTTTTTAGACAGCGCTGTATCACCATACTTTCTTTTATTTAATTTGTGTGTGTGTGTGTGTGTGTGTATGAACAGTTTAACCACTTAAGGACCGCCGCATGCCAATGTACGTCATCAGAATGGCATGTACAGGCACAAGCACGTACATGTACGTGCTTGCCTTCCAGCGGGTGGGGGGTCCGATCGGACCCCCTCCCGCTGGATGCGGCTGTCCGTTTCGCTTCAGGAGCGATCCGGGATGAGGGGATGGGCGTTTGTTTCTGGCCATCCCCTCTCGATCACTCCTGGCGAATGAGAAGCTTCCCCCGCTGTGTATAGTAAACACAGGCAGGGAGGAGGTGATGTCATTCTCTTTGGGGCGGTCTTTTTGACCGGACTACGAGGAGAAGAGTGAAAGTAAGTGTGCACCAACACTACACTAACATGTAGGCACACATAGGCACACAACCCCCCCCATCACCCCTCCGATCGCCCCCCCGATACCCCCCTGCCCCCACTCCCTGTCCCAGTCACAGTGTCACTGATTGCAGTGATCATTTATTTTCTGATCACTGCATTCAGTGTCAGTTGTTAAAGTAAAAACTGTCAGGGCAGTTAGTGTTAGGTCCAGGGTAGCCCCCTACCACCCCCCAATAAAGGTTTAACCCCCTGATTGCCCCTAGAGTTAACCCTTTCACCCCCTTTTGGCAGTGTCACTAAGCAATCGTTTTTCTGATCGGTGCATTAGTGTCACTGATGCCGCTAAGTAGCTAGTTTTTTTTTAGGTTCACCGCCAGGTTTTTATAGCGCTAGGTACCCCGATATACTACCCACTAATAGTTTTAACCCCCTGATTGCCCCTAGTTAACCCTTTCACCCCCTTTTGCCAGTGTCACTAAGCGATCATTTTTATGATCGCTGCATTAGTGTCACTAGTGCTGCTAGGTAGCTAGTTATTTTTTTAGGTTCACCGCCAGGTTTTTATAGTGCTAGGTACCCCCATACTACCCAATAATGGTTTTAACTCCCCGATTGCCCCTAGTTAACCCTTTCACCAGCGATCACCGTATAAGTGCCACTGGTGACGCTGGTTAGCCAGTTCGTTATTTAGGTTCCCCGTCAGGTTTTTATATAGCGCCAGGGACCCCCATTCACTACCTAATAAAGATTTTAACCCCCTGATTGCCCCTAGTTAACCCTTTCACCAGTGATCACCGTATAAGTGTTACGGGTGACTCTGGTTAGTTTGCTTTTTATAGCATCAGGGCACCCACCATTTATTACCCAATAAAGGTTTAACCCCCTGATCACCCGGCGGGTGATATCAATTAGGTTTTAGGGTCAGGGTCTGCGTCGCCCCAGGCAGCGCTAGGTTAGTGCCAGTACCGCTAACACCCACGCGCAAAGCATAAACTTCCCGTAGTGGTATAGAATCTGAACAGATCAATATCTGATCTGATCAGATCTATACTAGCGTCCCCAGCAGTTTAGGGTTCCAAAAAAACGCATTGTTAGCGGGATCAGCCCAGATACCCACTGGCACCTGCGTTTTGCCCCTCCGCCCAGCCCACCCAAGTGCAGTATCGATCGATCACTGTCACTTACAAAACACTAAACACATAACTGCAGCGTTCGCAGAGTCAGGCCTGATTCCTGCGATCGCTAACAGTTTTTTTTTGTAGCGTTTTATATTTAAATCCGGAAGGCAGTGCTTGGTTTTCGGGGTCCCGTACATGGCTAGACTCCCAAAAAGTAATGTAATTTCACTTATGCCCTTAGCATGTGTGAGCAATATATCATTTAGTGACAACTTTGTGCAAAAAAAAAAAAAAAATTGTAATATTCCTGCAACTTGTGGCAAAATATAAAATATTTCATGGACTCAACATGCCTCTCAGTAAATAGCTTGGGGTGTCTACTTTCCAAAATGGGGTCATTTGGGGGGGTTTTGTGCTATTTTGGCATTTTATGGCCTTCAAAACTGTGATAGGTAGTGAGGAGTGAAATCAAATATTTGCACCCTTAGAAATCCTGAAGGCAGTGATTGGTTTTCGGGGTGCCGTACACGGTTAGACTCCCAAAAAGTCCCACATATGTGGTATCCCCGTACTCAGGAGAAGCAGCAGAATATATTTTGGGGTGCAATTCCACATATAACTATGGCATGTGTGGGGTGTCTACTTTCCAAAATGGGGTCATTTGGGGGTGGTTTGTACTGCCCTGCCATTTTAGCACCTCAAGAAATGAGATAGGCAGTCATAAATTAAAAGCTGTGTAAATTCCGCTTATTGACATTTTTTTTACTAAAGACTGAATTGAGTTTATTCGATTTTTCTTATAACAAAAAGTAGAAAATATATTTTTTTCTCGAAATTTTTGGTCTTTTTCCATTTATATCGCAAAAAGTAAAAATCGCAGAGGCAATCAAATACCACCATCAAAAGAAAGCTCTATTTGTGGGAAGAAAAAGGACTCAAATTTCGTTTGGATACAACATTGCATGACTGCGCAATTACCAGTTAAAGCAGTGCAGTGCGCAATTGTAAAAAGACCTCTGGTCCTTAGGCTGTTAATTGGTCCGGGGCTGAAGTGGTTAAATGGGATTTTATGATGTCCACACCTTGCCCAGCCAGGAGCAATCCTTTATTTACAATCTATATACTTTTTTTTTCTTCTTTTTTATAGAATGTTGGTCCTCCCCAAAATTATCAGACAGTTACACTTTATGAGCTCCAACCCATTGAATGAAGTCGTAAAGACAAAACGCATCGGGGCATGGCTGTACGACAACTGAAAGTGATGTCATACATTGCACTGAATGTGACAAACCGTAAGTGATGGTGGGGCAGCCAGGGTGAGAAGCCAAGAGTATTGGCTTGTATTGGCCTGTATTCCAGCACTAGTGGCTTTGACGGAGGGAGTGATTTTTACTGGATGTATTATATGGCTTTCAATTTATGATGCTTGCTAGTAGTATTTTTGGAGGAGACTGATTAAAAAAGGTGTTTTTACCAATATTACACTATTGGAGTTTTCTCTTTTCTTTGTACACTGAGCCTGAAGGAGGAGGAGCGGATCACCTAGCTGGAGGTTTATAATTGGTGCATATTATGAAGTGTAATTTGCCAATCATGAAAATGAGAGGCATTATGTTTTGGTGAGTGTGTGATCTCACCTGGTGAAATGTGGAGGTGAATTCAATGCATGAAGAGTTGTTTATGTGGAACTTTTGTTGGACACTATTGATTATTTAATTCACGTGTGGACACGTATTTGTACTAGTATCAATTTAACAACTGGTGTGTGTTATAGAGCAACTTTACAGTAAATTTTTTGAGGGGATTCTGTTTTATGCTTAAAGTATGTGAGCATCCACCACCATCTTGATTTCAGCAAAGCATTTGATGCAGTTCACATAATGATTTTATAAATAAGTTGTACAATTTAGGACCGAAACCTTGGGTGATTCAGTGCACACACACAGTTGACTAAAGGATATGAAGCCACCCCGCCTTAAGCAGCATTGTCTATTTAAATTTAGTGCTGGTACACTGAAGTCAGCTTAGTTGAATTCATAGTTCAGCTTTTTGTTTTTTTTACAAAGCCTTGGTGGCTGTATGTGTTCTTCTATTACCAATTGGTGACAAAGCTGCCTCTGGCAATAGAATGAGAGCTGCACTAGCCAGAATTTTGAATATTTATTTTTCGCTGTCCAACCAGTAGGAGTTTCTTGCCACTGATGCATGCTGGGAGAGGGTATATGTATTCAGGGAACGACCTCAGGAAGTCAGTCTGTATTTCTCTGGGTCTCCTGCCTGGGGAGGAGTGTGGCTGAACAGAGGCCTGAATTTGGGGCCTGGCCTATGGGTCCTGGCGATTAAGGAGCCATGTAGGACCTCCAGTTGTCCTAAAAGACAGAAAAAGGTTGGACCTCACTGGAATATGATGTCCTCTATCCAGGATGCTGGCAGCTGGTTTTCAAGTATCTTACAATCAGGAGCTACGAAAGAAACAAAAAGCCGAGTTGGCTTCAAGGTTATTGTAAGGAATGTGAGTATTTTTGTACCTTTTTTGTGGAGTTTTCTAGTCTGTCAGTTCATGGGTGTCCTGTACCCTATTCCTCTTTCTAGGGGGTTTTGAGATCAAGTCAATAAACTCCATTATGTTTGTATGTTAAGGTGACTGGGGCACATCTGTTCACATCCCACTATTGTATAAGTAATCTATATCGTGAGGTGAAATGTCAGCCCACCATGTCTCTGGGGGCGGCACCATGCCTCCAGGGGTCTGGGGAGAGCTACAGATAGATATCTTAGTGTGGTAAATGGAGGCCAGTTCCTGTTCCATTTAATATTTTTCTAAGTGATATAACTGAAGGTTTGGAAGGCAGGGTATTTTTTTTTTTGCTGATTATACATAGGTGTTCTTTGGGGTTGAAATAGGGTTGATATCCCTTGGAATGTTTGTAACATGGAACATAATCTGGAAGACTGGTGAAAGCTGTGGACTCTGTATTCCATCATATCCAGATGCAAAATAATATAGTTATGTAAAAAGAATCCTCTGATAGAGCACAATCAGGGCCGGATTTCCCATAAGGCAACAGAGGCCAGGCCTCAGAGCGGCAGTGGTGCGGGGGGGGGGGCCCGCGCTACTAGTGAATTGTGGCCCCGATGACAGCTTTGCAGAGTGCACAGAGGTCACGGGAGGCTATATTCCCGATCTAGCCAGCAGTGAGGGGGCCGGCCGGGAGCTCCACTGATGTGCTGATTTCACCCCATGTAGCCTGTATGCTCAGAAAAGAACGGCTGTAGTTAGAGCAGTGATCAGAGTGGGCGCGTCAGTGGAGCTCCCGGGGAATACAGAGGTCCGGGGTGGGGCCAGAAGCTTCACTGACGTGCCCACTCCGATCACTGCTCTAACTACAGCCACCCTGTTCTGAGTGGAGCTCCCAGCCCTGCCCCCTCTCTGTTAGCTAGCGTGCAAATACAGCCTCCTGTGTCCCCTGTGCAGTGCACTCTGCAAAGCTGTCATCGGGGCTCCAATTCACAGGTAATCTCATGCAGTTTATCCACAGTCTCTGATAATCACATGCAGTATATCCACAGTCTCTGATAATCACATTCAGTATATCCACAGTCTCTGATAATCTCATGCAGAATATCCGCAGTTGCTGATAATCTCATGCAGTATATCCGCAGTCTCTGATAATCTCATGCAGTATGTCCGCAGTCTCTGATAATCTCATGCAGTATGTCCGCAGTCTCTGATAATCTCATGCAGTATGTCCGCAGTCTCTGATAATCTCATGCAGTATGTGCGCAGTCTCTGATAATCTCATGCAGTATGTGCGCAGTCTCTGATAATCTCATGTAGTATGTCCACAGTCTCTGATAATCTCATGCAGTATGTCCACAGTCTCTGATAATCTCATGCAGTATGTCCACAGTCTCTGATAATCTCATACAGTATGCCCGCAGTCTCTGATAATCTCATGCAGTATGTCCGCAGTCTCAGATAATCTCATGCAGTATGTCTGCAGTCTCTGGTAATCTCATGCACTATGTCTGCAGTCTCTGGTAATCACATGCAGTATGTCTGCACTCTCTGACCTTCTCCCGTAGTATGTGTATTAATGTGCCACTTTACTTGCCCAGTGAGTGGTAATGATGTGCATTAACCTATAGCAACCAATCAGTGAGCGCTAATAATGTGCAGTAACCTCTAGCAACCAATCGGCAAGCAGAAATTATGTGTTGTAACCTCTAACAACCAGCCAGTGAGCTGTAAGGATAGGCTGTAACCTCTGGCAAACAATTGCAATCACCGTGTGATCTGCTGCAGTAAACAGATTTTGAGTCTATCTGCTATTTTTTTGTATGTCTCAGAATGGGGGGGGGGGGGTGCAAAGAAAATGTTTGCCCAGGGCCCAATCAAAATTAAAGATGGCCCTGTGCAAATCAATGCTGAAAATCCCCACTGTCTGTCACAGACAGTCATCAGACAGCACATGCAGTACCAGTGCTGCTTTTTATTTGATCAAGGAGCGTTCCGTGGGTGGGCGGGGCCTTGAGCTCCACAGACGCTCTGGCCCCGCCCTTTGCTATGCTGCAAGCGTGATCTCGGTAGGAGTAGCCTGACCATGGTTCGGGAGTGGAGTCGGGTCAAGTGAAACTTGCAGCAGCTGTGTGGAGGAATTGATCAGATTTGGAACCGAGCTGGCCAGGAGGACAAGGTAGGCCTTCTTTCTCCTCCCCTGGCTCCCACACCCCATGAAAAAGTAGAACGTTTTTAAAAATTTAATGGGCACAGTGGCAGCATTCGATGGCACAGTGGCAGCTTTTGATGGCACAGTGGCAGCGTTTGAGGGCACAGTGGCAGTGTTTAATGGGCACAGTGGCAGCATTATCAATCATCTTTGAGTCAAGAAAGACTGAACAGTTTAGCTTTACTTGCCATTGAGTCAGAACTTTTAAACACTTTGTCCTACGAAGATATTATAGATGAGTTTGCCAAAATAAAAGTTAGAACTAAAAAAATGCAGGGAGTTTCTTACTACTATAATCTTTAAAAGGCATTTTCTGCATTACAGAGTATTTTCAGTCTGTACAATTAAAATCAGTTATTTTCAGTGTTCTCGTGTGTAGAGATATGTTTTTAATTTATCTACTGTAGCAGTCATTTTCCTCACAAATAGAGCATTCTTTTGGTGGTATTTGATCACCTCTGTGGTTTTTAGTTTTTGCGCTATAGACAAAAAAAGACAGACAATTTTGAAAAATGTATATAATAAATATCAAAAAAGTGTTCTAAAATGATACCTATATGTGTGAAGCTTCAAAATAGAAAGCCAAATGGCCTGGCCTAAATGGATTATATCCCCTTCTGAATCAATTCATGTGACTAGAAACATAAGTGATCAGTGACGTGAAGTTATATTGAATAAAGTGTGAACATTAACAGTATATAATTAGATGCATAAATAATAAAAATAAATCATCTTTTAAATAATAGGTAAATATGTGCATATATAAACAGAAAATAAAAAAATAAATAGCTCCCCCTTGCGGATGACAGCATCAAATACAAACAATTGCGAAAATTAAATTAAAAAGATTCTCAGATTAAAAAAATTAATTTTCATACATGAAAAAAAAAATTCATTATAAAAATGACACACATAAATTAAAAATTAGATTCAAAAAAGATTCTCTCTCAATGATCTATTTATTTTTTATTTTCTGTTTATATTGTTTATATAATACATTGTCATTGTTATATTTTCAAACTTTCGTACCCCCATGATTGTTTGATGTGGGAGTAGGGCATTCCTTCCTCTCCTTCCCTTAAACAACATGGCGGATTCACACGCACAATGAAGCTCAGACCGAGGCGTGGTTGCATTGTATGGTATTTAAGCGGTGTGTCAGGGCTGCTGACGTCACCGCGTTCTACGCCAGACCCGGAAGTGCAGGCGGTAGCCGAGAGCCGGCCGGCTCGTTTTTTGAAAAACGCTCAGAATTTCTCTGTATATGTGACTGTACTGGTTTTATTTATAATATATTAAAAAAAGTTTTTACGCTATGCGAGTGTCTTCTTGTTTTTCTATATGAACTGTGGCACTATCGTTTTACTGATTGGAACTAACATTGAGGAGAGTCCGGTGTGGTTCCTGTGACGGTTCATCCAGATCATCTATATATATATATGCCTTTTTGATCTCACTTAATACTGAGATCTCAAGCTCTGGTAAGCAGCCCCATTTTCTCATTGGTGGAGGTGCTTCTATTGAATCTTTGCTTGCACGAAGTGGCGTGGGTGTCAGTCTTCCATTCTCACTCTGGACGAATTATCACTATTGCTGTTTGTCATCATTTTGGGACTTTAGTGGATTTATTTCTTCCTTTTTTTAAATTTATTTATATACTAAATTAAATTAAATTTCGTTCCTAGCATGGCTGTATATGTCTGAATTTATATGAGATATACATATATATTCTGTCTTATTTCCTTTAAAAAATTGTATTTGAGGATTTCTGACAAGCCCTATTTGGTGGGGGTTTCTTCAATGTGATTTGACACTAGTGTCTATTATTAAGGTTTTTGTCACATATTTACCTATTATTTAAAGATGATTTATTTATATTATTTATGCATCTAATTATATACTGTTAATGTTCACACTTTATTCAATATAACTTCACGTCACTGATCACTTATGTTTCTAGTCACATGAATTGATTCAGAAGGGGATATAATCCATTTAGGCCAGGCCATTTGGCTTTCTATTTTGAAGCTTCACACACATAGGTATCATTTTAGAACACTTTTTTGTTTTTTAGCGCAGCTCAACATTATACATAGCCTATATTATCGGAGTATTACGATTAGAGTTGCTGCTTATAGGGAGGGCTTTTGAATAACGCAGTTTACTTTCTTTACCAGCAAATAATAAATATCCCCCCAAAAAATGTAAAACAACCCATTTCTTCATCAGTTTAGGCCAATATGTATTTTTTTACATATTTTTGGTAAAAAAAAAATTAAACAAGCATATATAGATTGGTTTGCACAAAAGTTATAGTGTCTACTAGGGATGAGCTTCGTGTTTGAGTCGAACATACGTTCGACTCGAACATCGACTTTTCGCCCGTTCGGCGAATTCCGAACGTTATGGGCCGTTCGCGCCAAATTCGTGTGGCGCTCACGGCCCACAATGCACTGCGTCATTGCAGTGCATTGCTGGCTCATGATTGGCCAAGCATGCACTGTGACCCCGCATGCTTGGCCAATCACAGCGCCAGCAGCGAGGAGAGCCATGATTGGCCACAGGCAGGATGCCTGTGGCCAATCATAGCTCAGGCTGTGTAGTACACGCCCCACACTATATAAGGCCGCCAGCGCGGCGGCCTAGTGTAGTGTGTTGGCGTCTGAAGCAGTTAGTGGGTGTTCTGTGTACCTTCAACACAGTACACACCGATCGTTGATTTTCGATCTTGCTGTTGTGTAGTGGTTGTTGTCTGTGTGCCCTGACCGCAGTATACACCGCTATATTCACCTCACCTATATAGCTAGTGATCTATCTTTTATGATAGAGCTTGCAGTCAGTAGTGTTAGGAGCTTGTGCGTGCTGTCTGCGTGCTCTGTACCCAGTACACACCGCTATATCCACCTACATAGCTGTTCTCTATTTGAGCCCACTTGCCATCTGCAGGAGTTATTGGAAGTTGTGTGTGCCTCCAGCACAGCACAGTATACATCTGTATATACCCCTTTATCTCTGGTGTTCTATAAAAAAGGCATCTGCAGGAGTTAGTGGGTTTTTTGTGCCTCCAGCACAATATACACCTGTATCTACCCTTTATTGCTGTTCTCTAATAGAGTCATCTGTAGGGCTTAGTGGGTGTTGTGTGACTCAATTACAGTATACCCCTTTATCTCTGGTGTTCTATAATAAAGGCATCTGCAGGAGTTAGTGGGTGTTGTGTGACTCCAGCACAATATACACCTGTCTCTACCGTTTATTGCTGTTCTCTAATAGAGCCATCTGCAGGGCTTAGTGGGTGTTGTGCGACTCCATTACACTGCTGTTTTACCCAACTCCCTTCAGGCCATTACCATGTCTGGAAGGCCAGCAAGGAGAGGCAGACAGGCGTGAGCCGATAAAAGAGGGCAAGCAGGCTCTGTGTCTAGAGACAACAGTGCTGGTCGTGGACGCGGTGCATTGTCATCAGCACGTGGCCATGGGACACGCTTGTCCTTCTTTTCGGCAGCTGGACATGTTGAACCGCAAGATGCCAAAGACTTGGTAGAGTGGATGACCAAGCCCTCTTCATCCTCCTCATCCTCTCACCCAGTCTCAGGGTACTAGCAAAGCAGCTGCCAACGCATCGTCTTCCCTCCTCTCAATGTCATCATCAGTGACTCCTTCCCTAGACCCACCACATCCTCCTGAGGAGTCTCCTGAACTCTTTGAGCACAGTGTTGGGTACATGCTCCAGGAGGATGCCCAGTGTTTTGTGGGCTCTGATGATGACACTCAGCTAGAGGAAGGCAGTAGCGCAGAGAGAGGGGATGCTCAAGAAGGACAGCAATCTGGCAGTCATGTTCCACAAGCTGCAGCATACTGCCAGGTTTGCTACAGCGATGAAGAGGGAGGGGATGATGAGGGCACTGACTCCACATGGGTGCCTGGAATTAGAGAGGAGGAGGAGGAGGAGGAGGAGGCACATGTCCAACGAGGCAGGATGTTCTCCGGGGGCCAGCTTAGGGGCAGCACACCGACTGAATCACACCGCAGAGCTCCGCCTGTGCAGGGCGCTGCCTGTGCAGGGCGCTGCCTCTGCGCGTTATTCTAAAAGTGGGCCTTTTTTGAGACGAGTGCATCAGATCGCACCGCTGCTATTTGCAACGTATGTCTCAAGCGTATCTCGCGTGGCCAAAACATCAGCCGCTTGGGCACCACATGCTTGACCAGACATATGTTGACCTGCCATGCAGCTCGTTGGCAAGCGTACCTCAAAGACCCACACCAAAGAACAAAGCGGACCTCTCCTTGCTCCTTATCAGCTGGCATCTCCAACCCCACTAGACCTTCAGTCCTCTCTGAAACCTGCTCTAAGAGGAATGAAGGTGTAGAATTAGGTGTGTCACAGCCAAGTGCTTCCGGGCACTCTGCTAGCAGTACACCCACGTCCGATTATAGCAGGCAAATGTCCCTGTCCCAGCTGCTGGACCGGCGAAAGAAGTTCACTCCCAGCCATCCACATGCCCAGCGGTTGAATGCTAGCTTGGCTAAATTGCTAGCACTTCAACTGCTGCCTTTTCAGTTGGTAGACTCGGGCCCCTTCCGTGAGTTTGTACAATGTGCAGTTCCTCAGTGGCAGGTCCCCAAACGCCACTTTTTCTCACGGAAGGTGATTCCGGCTCTCTACCGGCATGTGGAAGGCAATGTCCTTGCCTCGCTGGACAGGGCGGTCAGCAGTAAGGTGCATATTACCGCTGACTCATGGTCCAGCAGGCATGGACAGGGACGTTACCTGTCTTTCACGGCCCATTGGGTCACTCTTCTGGCAGCTGGGAAGGATGCAGGACAAGGTGCAGTAGTGTTGGAGGTTGTTCCGCCACCACGCCTCCAAAATGCTACTATTGGTTGTGACACACCTCTCTCCTCCACCCCCTCCTCTTCTTCTTCCTCCATGGCCTCTTCCAGTGCTCTGTCCTCAGAACCAGCGGCGTTCCAGGGGCTACGCAAGTACGCAGGCAAAACGATGCCATGCCGTGCTTGCGCTGGTTTGTTTGGGGGACAGGAGCCACACTGGGGCGGATGTTTTGTCAGCTCTGCAGGGGCAGGCCGAGAGGTGGTTGATGCCATGCCAGCTTAAGCCAGGAATGGTGGTTTGCGACAATGGCACCAACCTCATCTCCGCCCTCCGACAGGGACAACTGACCCATGTGCCCTGTGTAGCTCACGTCCTTAACCTGGTGGTGCAGCGGTTCTTGGGCAGGTACCCCGGCTTACAGGATGTCCTGAAGCAGGCCAGGAAAGTCTGTGTGCATTTCCGCCGATCATTTAATGCCTGTGCTCGGCTGGCTGAGCTCCAAAGGAGTTGAACCTGCCCAAGAACCGCCTTATATGTGACATGCCCACCAGGTGGAACTCAACGTTGGCCATGCTGCAGCGGCTGCACATGCAGCAGAGGGCCATCAATGAGTACCTGTGCGACTACGGCACCAGGACAGAGTCAGGGGAGCTCGGTTTTTTCTCACCACGCCAGTGGGGCATGATGCATGCACTGTCCTGTCACCGTTTGAGGAGGCCACAAGGATGGTGAGCAGTGACAGTGCATGCATCAGTGACACTGTACCTCTTGTCCACCTCTTGGAGCATACGCTGCATGGAATAATGGACAGGGCACTTGAGGCAGAACAGAGGCAGGAAGAGGAGGACTTCCTTGCCTCTCAAGGCCCCCTTTATCCAGACAGTGTTCCTGCTGTGCCACCCATCACACAGGAAGAGGATGAGGAGGAGGAAGAGGAGGAGGATGATTGTGTCAGCATGGAGGTGGAGGCTGGCACTCAGCATCAGCAGCAGCAGCAGTCTTGTAGGGATGATTCACAGTCCCAAGAAACACGTGGACTTGTACGTGGCTGGGAGGAGGTAGCTGCGGATCATGTTGTCCTTAGTGACCCAGAGGACTCCGGACCGAATGCCTCAGCTAACCTACGCTGCATGGCCTCCCTGATCCTGCAAAGCCTGCGGAAGGATCCTCGTATTCTTCGGATCAAGGAGAGGGACCATTACTGGCTGGCCACTCTCCTTGATCCACGGTACAAGGGTAAGGTTGCCGACCTTATCTTGCCATCGCAGAGGGAGAAGAGGATGAGAAATCTCCGGGAGGCTTTGCAGAAAGGTCTGTGCAACGCGTTCCCAGAGACTGGGAGGTTACAAACTCCTGGTCCTGGACAACGTGTTGCTGAGGCATTGGTCAGAAGGAGCGGTGGAGAAGGTGGCCGTCTGACTGATGCTTTCAGACAATTTTTTAGTCCGCAGCCCCAAGGTATGATCGGTTCCAGCACCAGCGTCTGACTTACATGGTGCAGGAATACCTAGGGGCAAGGTCAGACTTGGACACCTTTCCCACCGAAAATCCTCTGGCTTACTGGGTCTTGAGGATGGATCACTGGCCAGAGCTTGCACAGTATGCAATTGAGCTACTGGCCTGTCCTGCATCCAGCGTTCTTTCGGAACGCACCTTCAGTGCTGCTGGTGGCTTTGTTACCGATCACAGGGTGCGCCTGTCCACCGAATCAGTTGATCGACTGACCTTCATCAAGATGAATCAGTCTTGGATCACCCACAGCTACCAAGCACCTGAAGCTGATGTAACAGAATCATTTTTTTTTAAATATCACATCCCTTCAAGACTGCCTATGCTGATGCTGAGTGACTGTCCTGTTATGTTGATTGTCTATCCTCTTCCTCCTCCGCTGATATGTTGGAAGAACATTTCTGGTTCTGGGTGATGCCATCAGCCCAATTTTTCTGCCCCTGTTTAACATGGGCGTTTAAGTACAATTTTTGATGCAATGCTTTGCAGCAGGGATAATTCCTGCAATCAAACAAGAGTAAATGGGAGAGGTTGCAGTGTCGTGGCACCAGCACCAGTGCCTAAGGCCCAATTTTTCTGCCCCTGTTTAACAGGGGCATTTAAGTACAATTTTTGATGCAATGTTTTGCAGCAGGGCTAATTCCTGCAATAAAACAAGAGTATATGGCAGAGGTTGCAGTGTGGTGGCACCAGTGCCTAAGGCCCAATTTTTCTGCCCCTGTTTAACAGGGGCGTTTAATTACAATTTTTGATGCAATGCTTTTCAGCAGGGCTAATTCCTGCAATAAAACTAGAGTATATGGAAGAGGTTGCAGTGTGGTGGCACCAGCACCAGTGCCTAAGGCCCAATTTTTCTGCCCCTGTTTAACAGGGGCGTTTAAGTACAATTTTTGATGCAATGCTTTGCAGCAGGGCTAATTCCTGCAATAAAACTAGAGTATATGGGAGAGGTTGCAGTGTGGTGGCACCAGCACCAGTGCCTAAGGCCACATTTTTCTGCCCCTGTTTAACAGGGACATGTAATTACAATTCTTGATATAATATTTCACAGGAGGGCCCCTTCCTGTGCCCACCCAGAGTAACGGTGAGGACTTATAGTGTTGTGGCACCAGCACCACAACCACCAAAGGTCAATTTTTCTACCACTGTTCAACAATGGCATGTAATTACAATTCTTGATATAATCGTTCACAGCAGGGCGCTCCAGCGCCCACCAAGAGTCACTTTGAGGGCTTACAATGTTGTGGCAAAACCAACACCTTGTTCCGCCATTTCTGCAGAGCATATAGGGAAGGCCCCTACTTTCAAACATCCAACTTACAAACATCTCCTACTTGCAAACGGAAGGAGACAACAGCAAGTGAGATGAAAAAAGATGGACGACAAAACAAATTATACAGGGGTGATAACCCTTCTCTATGTTTTCCAAAAACTTAAAAATAGTTTTTTTGACTGGAGCTACACTTTAAAAATGTACCAGTTGAAAATTACAAACAGATTCAACTTAACACAACAAACCTACACAGTCCCTGTCTTGTTTGCACCACCTGTATACTGCTGTTCTGAGTATATAGGGCCTGGGGGCCACACGCATTTCCTTTTTTTAATATGGGTACAGGGTTCCCCTTAATATGCGTACAAGACCCAAATAGGCTGGTAATGGGCAGGGAAGGCTACCCATGCCATTTTTCTCAATGATTTTCAACCATATTGCAGGAACCAGATATAAGATTAAAACCGCAAGCAGTTTTAAATGGTATTATTTCCATTTAATGTCATTTTGTGCAGGGACTGTTCTAAACACGGGAAACACGTGGCACTTCACAGGCATACTACAGACACCCCCCAGGCACCATATTTAAAGGAATATTTCACTTTTTTTCACTTTAATCGTCATTAAAATCAGTACTCCCGCCAAAACGGCCATTTTTAAAAACATTTTAGGCATTGACCCATGTCCCCTGGGGCAGGAGTCAGGTCCCCAAACCCTTTTTAGGACAGTATCTTGCATATTAGCCGTTAAAATTAGCACTTTTAATTTCGAACGTTCGAGTCCCATAGACTTCAATGGGGTTCTAACGTTCGTACGAATTTGGGGTCCATTCGAAAGTTCTGGTGCGAACCGAACCGGGGGGTGTTCGGCTCATCCCTAGTGTCTAAAAAATAGGTAGATAGATAGATAGATAGATTTATGGCACTTTTATTATTATTATTTTTTTACTAGTAATGGCGGTGATAAGCAATTTTTAGCGGGACTGACATTACGGCAGATGGGACACTTTTTCACACTTTTTTGGGACCAGTGAAATTTATACAGCGATCGGTGAAAAAAATGCACTGATTATTGTATAAATGACACTGACAGGGAAGGGGTTAACACTAGGGAGCGCTCAAGGGGTTAAACGTGTTCGTTGGGAGGTGTTTCTATCTGTGAGGGGAGTGGACTGACAGGGAGTACAGAGAGATCGCTGTTCCTAATCACCGTACTCCCCAGATCAGGGATCTGTTTGCTTACATTGACAGATCCCCATTCTGTCTCTCTGTGGAGCAATTGCGGGTGGCCAGCAGACATCCCGGCCACCGGCGCCATGTGCACCCTCTGTATCTATTGCACAAAGTGATGTAGACCTACAGCGATTCATGCAATAGAGCCAACCTGACGCAGTATAACTACGGCGGCTGGTCGGCAAGTGCTTAATTATCACTAGAGGGATCACTAGCAGGAAGAACGAGGTCCTCGTTCCTCTATACAGATTTTTAATTATCATTAGGAAGATCACCAGTGGAGGAAGGATTCCCCATATAGATCTTTAGGTATCCCTACAGGGGTTACTAGCAGAAGGATGGAGGTCCTGATCCCTCTATATAGATCTTTAGTTATCACTAGAGGGATCACCAGCAGGAGTCATTCCTCTATACAGATCCTTATTTATCACTAGAGTGATCTCCAGCTGGAGGAAAGAGGTCCTGATTCATCTATATACTGTAGATCTTTAGTATGGAGATCACCAGCAGGAGGAAGAAGGTCCTACTTTCCCTATATAGATCTTTAGTTATCATTAGTTTATTATGTTAGTTATCATTCATTCAAGGTCCTTACGCCATACATGGGCAACAAAAATGGTGAAAAGTTTGAGGAGAACGTATTAGGAAAGACTAAAGGAACCTAATATGTATAGTTGTGGACAAATAAGGGAAAGTGTAGACTTGTCTTAACTCTTTAAATAGATTAAAGTCATTCTAAAGGCTTTTTTTTTTCATTAAAAGAAAAGAGATGTCATACTTACCTGCTGTGTGCAAAAGGATTGCACAGATTGGTCCCTTGCCTCCTCTTTTGGAGTCCCCTGACAGTTCTCTTTTTCCTAGTGCCCCGCAGCAAGCTGTGTGCTGAGGGGACACTCGTACAGGCATGCTCTGGAGGTGGGCTGTGTGTGTCTGCAGGCACAGACAACATGGCGTGGCCATGCCCTGTCCTCCCTCCTCACAGGATTTGACAGACCGCAGCAGGAGCCTATGGTTCCCTGATCTCAGAGTTTCTTGTGAGACCAGGAAGTCAGTGGAGCGCTGCTCCAGACAGGACAGTGCTGGATTGAGAGGACTCAGGTAGGTGTTTTACAGAAAGTGTAGTTGATGTTTGGAACTGATTTCCAGCAGAGGAATCAATCAGTAATTGAATTTAAACATGATATGAATAAGCATAGATCTATACTCAGACAAAAAGAAAAGAAAGGGGGTAGACTTAATAGACCATTTGGTCTTTTTCCTCTATTTGTCTTGTATGTTTTTGTTTCTATTCTTCTAATACTTCTCTTCTGAAATGTTAGGTTTATTTTTCCAGAGTTCCTGCAGCTACAGAGATGAGTGAGGACTTGTTTTTTGCTTTTTTACTGTTTATTAAGAATATGTAAACATTCTATTCTGCCCAAAATTTCATGTATTTTTTTTTCTATGAAAAAGATCCAAAGCATATGGCTAGCTACCTCCACATACTGTAGCTTTATTAAATTCCAGTCTGAGGCACTTGACCACCTAAGCTGCCCATTCAAGCTTTCAACCCTACAAATACGTAGAGGTTTGGAGTGCTTTTCTTGGAGCCATTCAAGTTCTTTACTCAATTCAATTAGCAGTTATCAAACTACCTTGTTCTTCTCAAAAGATCTCTTTCCTCACAGGAACAAAACAGGAGTGTCCTCTTTCTCAGTTACTATTTGCTGTTAG
Source organism: Lithobates pipiens (assembly GCF_037356315.1). Taxonomy (NCBI): domain Eukaryota; kingdom Metazoa; phylum Chordata; class Amphibia; order Anura; family Ranidae; genus Lithobates; species Lithobates pipiens. The sequence continues at coordinate 584,764,868 of NW_027507758.1, read as the reverse complement.
CGTCAAACCTCTACACACAGGGAGTCACAATTAAGAACAAGCAATCCACTGGTTTCTTCTCCTAATCTTAACAAAGAAATTGCAACATATACTGTCCTCTATGGCTATAAGGTTAACTCTACTAAGGTTAAAATGTTGCCACAAAATATTAAGCCTGATCTCCTCTGACTTCTTCACATTATTTATTCCTATACCCAGAAGATAGACACATGAAAGTAAGTTGTGATACAATTTACACCTACATAAAACACTTTGTATACCCATTATGATATCCACCTTTATTGTGGCATCTAGCTGCTCTTACGTAAATGGAAGTACTATGAACTCCTTTTTTGCTGGATTACCCTCCATTAAGGTGGCTTTGCTCCCCAAACTCTTGTATCCTTTGAGATGCAACCAGTCAAGGTACAGAATAAAGTTCTCAAAAACTCCAAGCCAATTTCTTACATTTTATCTGGAGCACCAATCGCCATAGACTCTCAAAAAGGTTCCTCTGTACCCTTAAGTCTCAAGGGGGCTAGGGGTTCCAGACACTGAAAAATAATGTCTAGCCACACACTTGTGTCACTTAGTCCCTTGCTTCACATTTTGGTCATAAAATAGATGGACTGCACTTTAGAAGCTCTGGATTGCACCTCATCTTGATGCCCTGAAGCACCTCACCGACATTCCTGACTTCTGAACTCCTATCCCTTAGCAGTTTATTCAACATATTAGGAGACGACAAACTAAAGAAAAATTAAATTTGTCTTCTATGAATTCATTATTGATCTCTTTTCTTGATACACCTCTTATTCCTGATAGATTCATGCCAAGTATGGTTCAGCCCTGAGGGGGCTCGCCAGTCCAGAGCACATCCTGGCATTTTTCTGCACTCCAGTTCCTATGTTTTCATGTATAGTTGAGTCGCTTAGCCTTGTTTCCACGTCCTACGCATGAAAACATAGGAACTGGGGTGCAGAAAGATGGTAGGAGGTGCTGTGGACTGATGACTCAACATTTTAAAATGTGGCTGTAGCAGTAGGCAGTTTGTTGGCAAAGGGCTGGATAGTCGTGCAATGAGTGTCTGCAGGCAACAGTGAAACATGGTGAAGGTTCATTGCAAGTCTGGGGCTGCATTTCTGCAAATGGAGTTGGATATTTGGTCAGGATCAATGGTGTCCTCAATACTGAGAAAAACAGCCAGATAATTATCCTTATCCTTAAAGCGGAGTTCCACTCAGTTTTGTGTTTATTAAAAGTCAGCAGCTACAAAAAGTGTACCACTTTTCCACCTACTTTTGGGTGTAACTCCGCTTTAATGCCATACCATCAGAGAGGCCTGTGATTGACCCCACATTTATTCTCCAATAGGACAATGACCCCAAAAAGCAGCCAATGTCATTAGAAACTATATTCAGTGTAAAGAAGAACAAGGAGTCCCTGAAGTGATGGTCTGGCCCCCACAGACCCCTGATCTCAACATCGAGTCTGTCTGGGATTACATGAAGAGACATAAGGATATGAGGCAGCCTACATCCACAGAAGATATGTGGTTAGTTCTCCAAGATGTTTGGAACAATCTACCTGCCGTGTTCCTTCAAAAACTGCATGCAAGTGTGCCTAGAAGAACTGATGCTGGTTTGAAGCCAAAGCGAGGTCACACCAAATATGGATTTGATTTAGATTTTTCTTCTATTCGCTCACTTTGCATTTTGTGTAATTGATAAAAATAAGCAATTAAAATATATGTAGCAAGGTCCCGGGTCAATTTTGGTCTAATGAGAACCTCCAGAGTTAGGGACAACTTACACCCTTCTGTGTAGAGTGGGTTACAAAGCATGGTGGGTGTAATTCACGGTAGATTCATGGGTGCCAGACACTTCTTGAATGCAAAGAGATTTATTGTCTCTTAAACAGAACTGTGGGAGAGAGGGTTTAGGGCCAGGACACCCTCACGTGGTTGCAATGTTAATTGACAGATTCTGAGACTTCTATAGTTAGACAGCCATGCAGGGAAAGGCACCCAGCTAGACACCACATCTGTATGTGTGGACACGCTGTCTCCTAATGCAAAAATGAACAGTTACTAACAAAGGTTTACAGTGAACTCTCATTTCCTTTACAATCTCCTTATTGCAGATCTTCACTCAACTGAGCCCCCAGTCTCTCTGAATAGACTTGCTGATCTACTGAGCTCTTCCAATATTCTCACTCAGTATCTTCCTCAAGCATCACCCCCCTTCCCTGCTGGGTCCCTAGATTGGCATTCAAGATACTCTTCAATTATCACCCCACTGGTCTGCTCGGTCCCTGGCTTGGCACACAAGACTGCTCTGCAAACGTCACCTCCGCTGGCTGGGTCCCTGGCTTGACCTTGCTGAAGTTTCCCAATTCTTCATCATCCCCGGTTGATGAGAATACTCCTCTGGTACTTGCTTCAGCTACTCACAGTGGTCCCTGGCAATAGGGTGGATGGTCCCCCGGAGCTGACTAATAAACTACTTTAAAAACCTGTGTTGTGTGTTTTTTATTTACTTTTTTCCCCCAGGTGAATGGGCAGGGGTACATCGTACCCCATACTCATTCACATAGGGTGGGGGGACGGAATCTGGGGCCCCCTTATTAAAGGGGGCTCCCGGATTCTGATAAGCCTCCCACCCGCAGACCCCGACAACCAACGGCCAGGGTTGTCGGGAAGAGACCTTTGTCCTCATCAGGTGCCCCCCCTTCTCCAAAGCACCCACCCCCCCATGTTGAGGGAACGGGGCCTGGTACGGCTCGGGGGGGGGGCGCTCGCTCGTCTCCCACCCCCTTTCCTGACCGGCTGGGCTGTGTGCTCAGATAAGGGTCTGGTATGGACTTTGGGGGACCCCACACCTTTTTTTCAGCATAGGGGCCCCCCTTAAAACCCATACCAGGCGACAGGACTCTCAAGGTGCCAATCTCACTGATGGAAGTGGCGACATTGACTTCCTTCACTAGTCCCGTCTACCTGGAGTCACATTCAAAATGAACGGACTTTACTCTGTGTGTGGGAAAGTCCGTTCATTTGAGAAGTCCGGTGGACCGTCCGCCGGACCTAGTCCCCCGGAACAGTCCGGTCGTGTGTGGGTAAGTCCGCTCGTTCGGAAAGTCTGGCGGACCTCCCCTGCAAAGTCCGGTGGATTGTCTGCCGGACTAAGTCCGCTGGATAGTCTGATCGTGTGTACGTGACATAATAGTTGTCCTATGGACAGGTTCTCCCACCTGAGCTGTGGATCTCTGAAGCTCCTCTAGAGATACCATGGGCCTCTTGGCTGCTTCTCTAATTAATGCTCTCCTTGCCCGGCCTGTCAGCTTAGGTGGACGGCCATATCTTGGTAGGTTTACAGTTGTGCCATACTCTTTCCATTTTTGGATGATGCATCAAACAGTGCTCAGTGAGATATTCAAAGTATGGGATATTATTTTATAACCTAACGCTTTAAACTTCTCCACAACTTTATCCCTGATCTGTCTGGTGTGTTCCTTGGCCTTCATGATGTTTGTTCACTAAGGTTCTCTAACAAACCTCTGATGGCTTCACAGAAGCCCTATACTGAGATTAAATTACACACAGGTGGACTCTATTTACTAATTAGGTGACTTCTGAAGGCAATTGATTCCAGTAGATTTTAGTTAGGGGTATCAGAGTAAAGGGGGCTGAATACAAATGCAATGCCACACTTTTCACATATTTATTTGTAAAAACTTTTGAAACCCATTTATAATTTTCCCTCCACTTCACATTATGTATCACATAAAATCCCAATAAAACATGTTTACGTTATCTTGGTTGTAACATGACAAAATGAGCAAAAATTCCAAGGGGAATTAATACTTTTTCAAGGCACTGTAAAATAATGTTGCCATGTATCTGGTGCACCATTACCAAGCTTCATGATCTAACAACATTAACCACCTCAATACCAGCATGTTTCTTCCTTTTCAAAAACTTTTGTAAAAAATGTGATTACTTTGGAGTATCTACTTTTCGACAGGGATAGTTTCGGGGATTGATTTACTATCCTGGCATTTTAAGGCCCCTTTCACGCGGGACGGATCCGTAATGATCCGCCCCGTGATTATCCGCTTGCTCAGCGGGGATCGCTCCGTTTATCCCCGCTGAGCCGGCAGATGACAGGGCGGTCGCTGCACACTGTGGCGGGATCACCCCGTCAGCTCTCCGCTCTCCTCTATGGGGGATCAGATGAACAAGAACCGTCTGTCCGTGTTCATGCGATCTGCTCTGCAGGTGGATAGAAAAATAGGATTTTCCTCCGTCTGCAGAATCAGACAATAGCGGAGGCAGACGATATCGGGTGTCTGCGGATGTTCATCTGCAGACACCCGCTATCCCATAGGGATGCATGTATGTCCGTATTTCATCCGCAAATGGACAGATGAAATACGGACATACGGTCCGTATGTGTGAAAGGGGTCTTATTTGGCATCTTTTATAACAGAGTAACAACGTAAAGGAATCAGATTTTATCTTTCAAACATTTCTTGTCTTTTTTCTTTATGTAGTAAAACATGAAAAACACAGTGGTTATTAAAACAGTGGCAAGAGTATGCCTTGTCCACTACTCCAAAAAGGCACATTTGTTTTTGGGAGAGCTTTATCTTTTTTTTTTTAATCAAGGAAAACTGTGCTACCCTCTTCTTAAGTGCCAAAGTTTGTCTATCAATGGTATAACATTTTTGAAAAACTATACAGTTAAAAACCACAGAACACATACCATAAAATTTCTTTCATTGTTATATTTTACTCACCGGCAGAACTGGGGTTGGACGATGAGACTGAGGTTGTAGTTTTTAGAGACGTTGGAGTTGATGTTGATGGTGTTGTGTCCAATAAGGGTGATGTTGTGTTTAATAAGGTTGGTGGTGTTGTGTCCAATGAGGGTGATGTTGTTGTGTCCAATAAGGGTGATGTTGTTGTGTCCAATGAGGGTGATGTTGTTGTGTCCAATGAGGGTGATGGTGTTGTGTCCAATGAGGGTGATGGTGTTGTGCCAAATGTATCTATGGGTGTTGTTTCTGGCAGTGGTGGTGGTGATACAGTCTCCTCTGATGTAGAAGGTGTAGATACATCTAAAAATGTAAAGAAACAAATAAAACATGAAACAAATTTTTTGACTGTGAATTAAAGTGGTTTATCCTAAAGTCAAAAAGGTTTTTTTCCACCTTAATTCATTAATGTAGAAAATCTTCCACTAGCTGCTCTCTCCCCCCACCAATACTCACCTGAGTCTTTTATTGATTCAGCGTCATGCCCATCTGTAGCTCTTCTCTATCCTTTCCCTGCTCTCACAGGCTTCACTGAAAGCACCATGAGCCAATGCTGTCAGTCCAGGAATATGCGGAGGTGGGGCCTAGCCATGCTGTGTGTGTTTATGGATGCACACAGCCCAGCTAGGGAGAGAGCCCACACGTGTGATCCCATAGCACAAAGATTGCCATGGGGACACCCTCAGAAGAGAAAGAGTGAGAACACTGGAGGGGGACCCAAGAAGAGGAGGTAAGGGGCCACTCTGTGCAATATTGTTGGATCACCTTTGCATTTTGATTACTTACCTTATTTTAGACCCAGTGATATCATTATTAGGTCTCTGAGCATCTCTAAGTAATGCGGGCACATCATGGCTGGTAGGAGGGGCGGGCAGGATGTTGTACATGGTATCTGAAATTATCACAACACTCTGCCTCAGTACTTACCCTCAGTCCTGATACAAGAAATGGGCTGTCTTATGGGAGGAGTTTTGCTCTTAATGCCTTGTCTTAAGGGATGGATGTCAGTGTGGAGAAGTGTGAATTCCTAGGTGGACTGCAGTTTGCATACGGACCACACTAGGTAACATCCAGCCTACATGATTGACAGAACTGAGGTTCTGTGAATGAAATGGGCCACCAGGAACAGACAGGTTAGAGAGGAAAGGCTAGATGATGCTGGATGTCCTCCCTTCAGGAAATGAGATGGGCTTCATCTGATTTGCTGCAGCTTCTAATGCACATTGTAAGAAGCTCACAGTGTGCAGGAAAATCAGAGTAAGCAATTTCAGTACAGGGGAGGAGCCTTTACAACTGTGCAAGACTGAATGGAAGGGTGGGGGTCAAATTTAAAGTGACACTGTCAGCATCTAAAAAATATTTAATAAAAGAGGTGTGTTGGCTGGTGGGACAGGTAAACAGTAGTATTTTTTTTATTACAGGGGCATTTTGTTTTATGTTTAGGTGGTATAGCGTCCATTTAAAGTGGTGTTCCACCCAAAAAAAAAAAAAATTCATGAGTGTGCCTAAAAAAAAAAAAAAAAACATTTGGGAATTTTTTTTTTTACTCACCTCTAAATGGCTGTTGCTAGAGGGTCCCCTGTAGTCTGCCTCCTTCAGTGTCTGGGCTCTTGACGTCACTTCCCCTCGGTGCAGGAAGGGCTCAGCTCTGCCCCCTCCCTCTTGTCAATCATCTAGGACACGTGACAGGTCCCAGATGATTGTGTGGCCAATCATGGCGCTCTGCGCCGCTCGTGCATGCACAATGGGTGCCCGGCTGTGAAGCCACATCCGGGCGCCCACAGTTACAATGCCGAACGGAGGGGGAGACGAGCGGGGCTTCGATCCCCCGCATCGCTGGACCCTGGGACAGGTAAGTGTCCGATTATTAAAAGTCAGCAGCTGCAGTATTTGTAGCTGCTGACTTTTATTTTTTTTTTTTAAATGGGAACACCATTTTAAGGCTGGTTTTGAAATACTTATTGTGTATCCATCAACACTGCATTAGATTTTGTTATGTAATGTATAAATATCACTGTTCTGACATCTAGTGGCAATGCAGTGTAATTACAACTTGTTATTACTGTATTTCTGAAGTGGTACAATACAGTTTACCTGTATGTTGGCGCTAGTTAGTTTAGTCCTTAGATAGACCCCTCTCTTCTCCTCCATGTACCAGCCTTTATAGTCAGCATAAGGCTTAGAAGGTTATGGTCTCTTTACACTTCAACTGACTTGTAAATGTCCCATGTATTGCATTTTCACCAATAAAACTACTTTGGATTGTCTGGACTGTCTGTGTGGGGTGTTTAAACAGCAGGTGACTATACTGACCGGAAATATCCTTTTTTTCTTATGTGAAAGGAAGCAAGAAGATAATTATTTCTTTAAGCCCTTATACACACGGTCGGACATTCAGACAGAAAATGTCCAATCGGACCGCGTTGTCGGATAATCCGACCATGTGTGGGCTACATCAGACTTTTTCCGACCAACAAATGTCCTACCAACAAAGTTTGAGAGCTGGATATAAAATTTTCCGACAACATGATCCGATCAGACTTTGTCCGATCGTTTGTAGAGAATTCCAATCGGACAAAGTGCCACGCATGCTCAGATCAAATTACGAGACCAAAGCTATCAGCTACTAGGCTGAACGTAGTCCCGTCATCACATCATCACGTTCCGAACGAAACAACAACAAACAACAAACAAAAAGCGATGTGAAGGGATATCAAAGAGGCTGGATGCCAAGAAAGAGACATTGCTAATTAACAGAAACACAGCTATATGAATGATGCAAATATGTCTGTATAAAGCAACAGAGCTCTTGGATTGTTTAAGAAGAAAGATTTCTATGGCAATGCAATTCAGAAGAGATCCTATGGAGACAGGAAGCAGAATCTTCGTGAGAGTATCCAAGAGAGCCAGGTTCTGATTTTCTTCTGGTTCATAGCCCGCCATTAGGACTGAGAAGTAGGTCAGGTGATTACAGGCACAGTGGGTACTACCATCGATAACTGTAGTATTACAACCATCCGATGACCATTTGTTTGTATTTAAATTCCAAAACACACATACTGCAGTCTCATTAGACATGATGTCGTTATGTGTGAAGTTCATATAAATATTCAGAGAGTGCTCACTCTTGTTATTTACTATGGCCACATTGGTCCATATGAAACTGTCCAAAAAATAAGAAAGGTTATCAGAACTCTCATATGGGAGGTTAAAGCTACCATTAGTTGGTGCATAGATCATGGATAGTACATTAATGACACCCTCAGAAGACTTATCAATTTTCTTTAATATTTCTGTGGACAGGGACACAGTGGCCCCAGACAAAAGCTCTACAGAGATACTCTCGTTAAGGCCATCAGGATTGAAAACGGTGCAGGAAAAATCAATACCAGGATAGGCAATAGGGAAGTTCTCAAATGTAGTCTCCGTTGTTGAAAACATGTTTTCAATGCTTTGTAGCCACTGTAGATTTAGATCTGCCGTGTCAATGCATTCAATCAACACACTGATAATAAAAATAGCTTGCTGTAAGAAAGTAAAGTTAATAAAACGCTTTTAGCATTGTTCTAAAATATAATTTACAAGCTTGTAATACTGTTTATACATACTGTAATTAAATGGAGCAATCATCAATGTACCATCTCACCTCAAAACAATTAAATTATTAAAACATGTCTAAAGCCCAAACTATTTTCTGCCATCTGTGTCCCAAGAGCAGATTTACCTTCACTTCCTGTCCTGTAGATATACAGTGGGTAAAATAAGTATTGAACACATCACCATTTTTCTAGGTAAATAATTTCTAAAGGTGCTACCGACATGAAATTTTCACCACGTGTCAGTAACAACCCATGCAATGCATACATACAAAGAAACCAAAGGAAATAAGTTAATGAATTAAATTTTGTGTTAAAAAAAAAAATGGAATGACACAGAGAAAAAGTATTGAACACATTAAGAAAGGGTGGTGCAAAAAGGCATGGAAAGCCAAGACACCAGCTGAAATTAGTAATTAGAACGCAATCCTGCACCTTGTCAGTGCAAATATCAGCCGATTCAGTCTCAACTTATGGCCTATAAAAAAGTGTCTCATTACCAAGGTGTCACACAAGAAACATCTCATGATGGGTAAAAGCAAAGAGCTCTCTCAAGACATTTGCAACCTTATCGTTGCAAAACATACTGATGCCATTGGTTGCAGAAGGATTTCTAAAAAGAAATTTCCAAATGTTCCATTGAGCACTGTTGGGGCCATAATCCAGAAGTGTAAAGAACATCATTTCCTCATTAACTGGCCACAACCAGGTGCTCCTCGTGAGATTTCTGACAGAAGATTAAAAAGATTTTCAGTAGAGTTGTCCAAGAGCCAAGGACCACTTGTGGAGAGCTTCAGAAAGACCTGGTATTATCAGGTACAATTGTTTCAAACAAAATGATAAGTAATGCACTAAACCGCCATGGCCTGTAAGCACGCTCACCACACAAGACTCCTTTGGTGAAGAAAAAGCATGTTGAAGCTTGTTTAAGGTTTGTTGCACAACATTTAGACAAAGCCGTGAAATACTGGGAGAATATAGTCTGGTCAAATGAGACCAAAATTGAACTCCATAATGCCATAATACACACCATGTTTGGAGGTCAAATGGCACTGCACTTCACCTCAAAAACACCATACCAACGGTGAAGTTTGGAGGTGGGAACATCATGGTGTGGAGCTGTTTTTCAGCATACAGTACTAGCAAACTTTAGATCATTGAAGGACGAATGAATGGAAAAATGTAACAAGATATTCTTGATAAAAATCTGCTGCCATCTACCAGGATGATGAAGATGAAACAAGGGTGGACATTTCAGCAAGACAATGATCCCAAACACAAAGCCAAGGAAACTCTCAATTGCTTTCAAAGAAAGAAAATAACGCTGCTAGAATGGCCCATCCAATCACCGGACTTGAATCCAATAAAAAATCTATGGAAAAAAATACAGATCAGAGCTCATGGAAGAGGCCCACGGGACCTTCAAGATTTGAAGACTGTGCGCAAGAATGGGACAAAATCACACCGGAGCAATGCATGCAACTAGTTTCTCCATATAGGAGAAGTCTTGAAGCTGTCATTACCATCAAAGGGTTTTGTACCAAGTATTAAATAAATTTCAGTTAGCATGTTCAGTGCTTTTTCCCTGCGTCATTCCATTTTATTACACATACACTATATTACCAAAAGTATTGGGATGCCTGCAGATAATGTGGATAATGACAGAACTCTGGACGGCCTCACTCTAATGCTAAAACGATGCTTTATTCAAATAATATTAGGACACAGCAAATAACATGGAAAAATAAACTGCGCTCAGGTGAGTACAAAACATAAAATAATCTAAAATAAAGGCCGCAGCTCTAAGTGGGATACACACACTCAAATATACTAGAAAAAAAATCAAAAGCTGCGCCGTAACCCCTATATAATAACTTCACAAATAATAAAAAAGGAATAAATTAATATAGATCACGTTACATACAAAATAAATGAATGAAATAACAGATTATAATTCATCAACCTAAAAGGAAAGGAGCAAACAAAGTTCATAAAAAAAGTCCTCTATGGCAATTCTTTCCAGGTCACCACGATGAGTCCACACAAAAACAGCAAACAGGTGCCCGTCACCGAGAAGTGAGTGCGCTTACCAGATGGAAGCTTAATTAAAGCCTTGTATGTGAATCATCTGTGTCCTTCTCCTTATAGCTTGCGCTCATAGATCAGCTAACCCCAATGAATGGCAGCGTTCACATAAACGTATCCCTCGTTCAGCGATCCCAAATAGTGCTAACAGTGGCTCCAAAGAGAAGAGGAAACCCTCATAGTGTAACACCGCTTGGATAATTTATTTAAAACACGGGAATATTACACTTACATTACCATCCATTCGAATACAGCATAAAAATAAAAAGCCGGCCGGCATTTGGGAGCCCGTCCTCCCCACGTACAACGTGATGGCGTGACGAATGCCGGCCGGCTTTTTATTTTTATGCTGTATTCGAATGGATGTTAATGTAAGTGTAATATTTATGTGTTTTAAATAAATTATCCAAGCGGTGTTACACTATGAGGGTTTCCTCTTCTCTTTGGAGCCACTGTTAGCACTATTTGGGATCGCTGAACGAGGAATAAGTTTATGTGAACGCTGTCATTCATTGGGGTTAGCTGATCTATGAGCGCAAGCTATAAGGAGAAGGACACAGGTGATTCACATACAAGGCTTTAATTAAGCTTCCATCTGGTAAGCGCACTCACTTCTCGGTGACGGACACCTGTTTGCTGTTTTTGTGTGGACTCACCGTGGTGTCCTGGAAAGAATTGCCATAGAGGACTTTTTTATGAACTTTGCTCCTTTCCTTTTAGGTTGATGAATTATAATCTTTGTCCTTTCATTCATTTATTTTGTATGTAACGTGATCTATATTAATTTATTCACATTTATTCCTTTTTTATTATTTGTGAAGGTAGTATATAGGGGTTTACGGCACAGCCTTTGAAATTTTTACAGCAAACAACATCACAGCGAAAGATGCTTACAGCTAACGCGTTTCGCATTAAGGCTAGTGCTTACTCATAGCTGTGTTGGGATGCCTGCCTTTACACGCACATGAACTTTAAAGGCAGTCTTAGTCTGTAGGGTTAAATGTTGTATTGGCCCACGCATTGCAGCTATAACTGCTTCAACTCTTCTGGGAAGGCTGGCCACAAGGTTTAGGAGTGTGTCTATGGGAATGTTTGACCATTCTTCCAGAAACACATTTGTGAGGTCAGGCACTGATGTGGATGAGAAAGCCTGGCTCACATTCTCCACTCTAATTCATCCCAAAGGTGTTCTATTGGGTTGAGGACATGACTATGTGCAGGCCAGTCAAATTTCTCCACCCCAAACCCACTCATCCATATCTTTATGGATTTTGTTTTGTACACTGGTCCAAATCTTTGGGTGTAGGGGGGATTATGGTGTGGGGTTGTTTTTCAGGGGTTGAGCTTGGCCCCTTAGTTACAGTGAAGGGAACTCTTAAGGCTTCAGCATACCAAGACATTTTGGATGATTTCATGCTCCCTACTTTGTGGGAACAGTTTGGGGAAGGCCCCTTCCTGTTCCAACATGACTGCACACCAGTGCACAATGCAAGGTCCATAAAGACATGAATGAGTGAGTTTGGGGTGGAGGAACTTGACATGACCTCAACCCGATAGAACACCTTTGGGATGAATTAGACTAATTAAGTCAAAACAGACTAAGACTGGGTTGTTTTGGTCTCTTTGTATGTACGGATTGCATGGCTTTTTACCGACATGTGGCGAACATTTCATGTCAATAGCACCGTTAGAAATATATTTACCTAGAAAAATGGTGCGGTGTTCAATACTAATTTTGCCATCTGTACCTAACAGACAGGAAATATCTCCAAAGTCAGATTGAATCCCCATTGGAAGGCTTAAGCCCCATACACACTATCAGATTGTCTGCTGATTTTTTCCTTCAGGTTTACCAAAACCATGTAGTACAAGGGCCTGCCTGATTGCATACACATTGAAACCCCTAAGGTTTGACCTCATATTATATGGTTTTGGTAAATCTGATGGAAAAAATCAGCAGACAATCTGATAGTGTGTATGGGGCTTTACTCTCAATTCCAGTTCTGGTGACAAATGTAAATTTTCCAATTTTTCCTCACTTTCAGCCCTGGTAGGCAGGACTAATAGAGATTGATTCTCCCCGGGGAGGTAACAGACATAAATAAAAACCTAGAACTAGGCGAGGGTCCGTTTCCCTACACACCAAAAGGCCACTTAACTAAAACGTAACCTTTATTGTAAATCATAAAAGGTATGTAATTGAACATAACAGATATACCTATAGGTTGAGGTTAATGGCATTATATATGAATAAACATTCTATCTCTATGTGGTAATATTAACCTCTACCAAGTTTAAATAGTGAAACTTCTCTTGATATATACAGTACATATAGACAATATGAGGTTTATAATCCCCTACGTTCAATATAAAGGCTCCAGGCTTTGTAGAGGATATGTAAATTCAAGGTCTATTCACCAACACCAACTGGTATGAAGAGATGGGGGTATACCTGTCTCTCCTCCCATCCATTGGCCACATATAAAAATGAGATAAACAGAAAAAGAGAAAGTATACTAGTAAATACTGTCTTACTGAAGATGTGGACTATCTGTCTTCTGCCCTATGAATTTATCTGTCTCTCATATATATGTGATATGGGCACATTCATCTATGTGGACCCATATATCACCACATCCACAAAAAAGTTTCTCTCCTAATCAAGATTGCATTGACACAAGCACATCTTACCCCACCAAAAAAAAGAAAAATGGAGGGAAGGGCGGAAAGAATGTGTCAGGACAGAAACAAAATCATGCGAACCTAAATGAAAGTCAGAAGGTGCTCCCAAAATCAAATCACCCAAACCTAACATGTTTCACTCTTCAAATAGAGCTTCATCTGAGGTAAAAAACAAAACAAAGAAAAATGAAGAAAAGAAGCAACCCAGAGTAGCCGACTGTCACATGGTGAAAAGGAAATAGTATCTTTTGTTTGTAGTTCATCTATTTATAACCTAACTATCTAAAATTGCCACCGCACATGCGCATTGCTGAGGGAAAACCTATCACCAGCTTGTGGATGAAAATCAGAACCGCAAGGCAATCACTTATTATTGATTGCTCCTATCCCATATATCATTGTCCTTAAAGAGGAAGTAAACCCTGACGGAATATCGCTGTTAGCAGCGGCATGCTGCTAACGGCGATAGTGCGCCTGCGTGCCACTGTCTACGGCGCATGTGCCGTAGACAGTTGTCACTGTCTTTTAGTAAATATCTCCTAAACCGTGTAGGTTTAGGAGATATTTCTTGGACCTACAGATAAGCCTTAATTAGGGTTTACAACCACTTTAACATACTGTAGCAGAGCGTCCCAGAGAGAGCGCCGGGAAAAGTTTTTGTTTAGCTATTTTTGTTCCTATTTGTTTTTGGAACACTGTACAGCCCCTGTATATAGGCTTGTATATATCACAAATAAACACTGCATTGTTTGTCACTACTTCATTGGATTTGATATCTGTGCCTGAAAGACTTCTCATCCCAGGGAGCTTTGTACTTGCTACCTGTCCCCCAGGTTACAATACATACAATTCCTTTTGAGCAAAAATGGTTAGGAAGTGAATGTAGATTCTTTCCCTTTCCTAAATACCAATATGATCCATACACATATTATTATTAGACAAGGCTATTAGACAATAAATCCAAAGATTTTTAGTCATGTATGAAATGTAAAGCTTTCATTAGGGTTTGATGGCACTCGAGAATTGAGACAGAAGATCCATCTCACTTCCAACTTCAATAGAGAATTATCCAGGTCACCTTTCCTTGGTTCTAATTTAAATTGTTCTATGGCCGGTGCTGTGGCTGTGCTCCGCCGGCCGGATTGCAATCCACAGCCATCCTCCGCTGTGGATCGCTGAATCGGCTCATCCACTCACCCATCCCCTCTGCTGGGCTTTCCCCTACAGCCTGGGACACCTTTGGCCGCTCGCCATAGCCAGCGGACAGGGCGATCCGGTCCGCCGCGGATCCCGGCGGCAGGCCGCCGGCCGCCATCTTGCGGCCTACTCGGCCTCCAGAACCACCGCGTTTGCCTGCCAGGACGGCCGGGAACCACCGCATCGGCGGCGGACGACTATCGGGAGAGGTCCCCCTACTCACTGGGCCTCCCAGACCGGAGCCGCCTCTCGGCCACCTGACCCGGACATCCCTCAGCCTGGTGAGTCCCCTGAGGGGTTACTTTTAGACTCCCCTGCCATCCTCTCCCCATCGGGCGGGTGCCATCTCCCAGGGCAGTGTGGAGGCCGAAGATAGGGGTAGCTCTGATAACTGCCCCTGACTTTAAACAGACTGCTAGCCTTCTGCAGCCCTTTTTCCCAGGAAAGGCCCTGGCTCCGGCCTACCCTGGATGACGGCGGCCATCTTGCTACACCCAGTTTCCAAAACTTTTCTTTCTACAGCCTGCTGGTGTGAGGGGAGAATATAATTAGCTGGCATTATTGGAAATCACTTCACACCAGGGATGCTCGTGAGCCAAGTACCAGGATGACCGCAAACTAGAGGCGCTTCTCCGCCACCGGCCACACCGGCTGTGATATGACCGCTCCTGCACATTTCTCTTGACTGACTATATCCCGGCATCGAGACTGACAATATGGGGCGCAAATCAGGCACAGCACGGAGCACTACGAAGAGACAGGCTGTGCGTACGAGCCTTGAGGCCTTTCCGCCGGACGGCCTGCTGGAGTCGCAGGCCTCAGACATGGACTTCACCCCTCCGTTGCTCACTGGGGAGCCCGAAGCCTGTTCAGATGCGGAAAGCATACCAGGAGTCCAGCAACCCTATGTGGCGCCTTCATTGCGGGATGCAGACCTGCTGTCTCGCTTTAAAACCATGCTGCAGGGGGAACTGTCAGCAGCCACCTCCAAACTGGCCACGCATCTCACGAAGGAAATCCGTGAGTTGGGCAACCATACGAATGCGCTGGAAGATAGAATGGAGGCTGCAGCAACAGTCATTGATCACCATGAACAGGACTTGCAGGACATCCGCAGGGAGCTGGATGCAGCCCTCCTAAAATTAAAGGTCTTTGAGAACAGGTCGAGGCGAGGGAACCTCCGGCTTAGGGGACTCCCTGAAACTATTGAGGACTTAACCTCCACTGCCACGGCTCTATTCCAGGAATTGGTCCCAGGCATTCCAATCGATCGCATGGAATTTGACCGGATCCACCGGGCCCTGGGGCCGAGGAAGGAAGGGGGGCCTCCTCGGGACATTATCATCAAGTTCACGTACTACTGCACCAAGGAAACGCTCCTTAGGGCAGCACGGGACAAGCCTGATCTCCGTTTCCAAGGCCACAAGTACCAACTCTTTACTGATTTGGCCCCCTCCACAGTGCTAAAGAGGCGACAACTGAAACCATACACTTCAGCTCTGGTGGAACGCCACATCAAATACACATGGGGTTTTCCTTTTTGCCTCGCTTTCACCTACCAAGGCAGGGGCTACACAGTGCGCACCGTGGAGGAAGCCCAGGCGACTTTTAAAGCACTACATTTGCTCCCCTCTTCGGATGACCCCCAACCTCTGTGAGAAGGCCTCAGATCCTGGGCCCTCTTCTAGGCACCTGGGCCGTGTGTGGGAACCAGTCAGCAACCGGAAACACCCCCTTCCTGCTTCCCAATCACATGCTCGGTCCCCCTATTCAGATCCGGGATGACGACCACACGGGTGTGCCCGTTCATGATTCCTTGTTTTTGGTTCGGTTGCCCTCCCCGGACCTTTGAAGCACTGTTTATTTTTGCCTGATGCTGGATTTTGTCTCATACCAGATGATGAGACCATGCTCTCCCGGCCCATACTTCCCCCCCCCCCTCCTCCTTGTCCCCCCCCCCTTTTTTTTTTTTTTTTAACCACTTGCTTACTGGGCACTTAAACCCCCCTCAGTCCCAGACCAATTTTCAGCTTTCAGCGCTGATGCACTTTGAATGACAATTGCGCGGGCATACAACACTGTACCCAAATGAAATTTTTATAATTTTTTTTCCCACAAATAGAGATTTCTTTTGGTGGTATTTAGTTACAGCTCAGAGTTTTATTTTTTGCTAAACAAACAAAAAAAGATGCAAAAAAATAAAAAAAATAAATCATGTTTCAATAGTTTGTTCTAAAATTTTGCAAACGGGTCATTTTTCTCCTTCATTGAAGTGCGCTGATTAGGCGGCACTGATAGGCTGCATTGGTGGGCACTGATGGGCTGCATTGGTGGGCACTGATAGGCTGCATTGGTGGGCACTGATAGGCTGCACTGGTGGGCACTGATACGCATAGTTAAGGCGGCACTAATAGGCACAGATAAGGTGGCACAGATAAGATGGGCACAGATAAGATGGCACGGATGGGTGGCACGGATGGGTGGCACGGATGGGTACCACTGATAGATGGGACTGATGGGCACTGATAGGTGGCACTGATAGGTGGCTCTGATAGGTGGCACTGCTGGGCACTGATGGGCGGCACTGGGGTGCAGCACCTTTGAGGCAGATTGTGGGCACTGTGGGTGGCACTGTGGGTGGCACTGCTGGGTGGCACTGTGGGTGGCACTGCTGGGTGGCACTGTGGGCACTGCTGGGTGGCACTGACGGGGGGCACTAACTTTTATTAAATTGGCACTGCAGGGGGCAGGTGGGCACTGGCAGGGGGCAGGTGAGCGCTTACATTACTGGCCGTGATCGGGACTGATGTCCCGATCACGGCCGCCGGTGATCGGCTTTTTTTTTTTCTCCTCGCTCTGTCAGCGCGAGGGGGAATAATAGCCGATTACCGGCTCCGTTCTATCACATGATCAGCTGTCATTGGCTGACAGCTGATCACGTGATAAGGGGTCGGGATCGACCCCTTGCACGGATCGGTGATCAGGCGAGTCTCATGGACTCGCCGATCACAGAGCGCGCCGCGCGCGCCCCTCAGGGGGCGCGCAGGCCGCTTGTACACGGGACGACGTCAATAGACGTCGTCCCGGAAATGTAGGTCCGCGCTAATGCCGTCATTTGGCAATAGCGCGGTACCGAAGTGGTTAAACTTACAGTTGCTTGTGGTTTTCACTTAAACTGCAGGCCCTATGCTACTTCACCTTTGACTTTAGGCTTTTATCAGTACTCCAGCCCTACTGTGACTACCTAGTTTTGCCCAAGCCCCCGGCTCATCTGAGGGCCTTCTCTTGGACCAATTGTTTCTTTAAAATTAAGAGAGTGGGACTGTAACCCTGGTGGGATAGGGGTAGTCTGGGGGGCCGGCTCCAGGGCTTACTGTATATAAAGTCTAATTTCCTATGTATATTGGTTGGTTTTTGGACCCTAAGAACTGCAAAGGGCTCTATTATTTTCATCTTTTACCCTGCCTTCCCTCCCCATCCCCACTCCCTCCTCTCCTCATCCATGTCCCCTCCCCGTCTCCCTTCCATTCCCCCGCTCCCTATACCCTGCGCTTATCTTCCCCTCTTTCTGCACTTTCCTTCTTCCCCCTGCTCCCCATCTTATTTCCCCCTCCCGATCCCCCTATTCTTACTTCCCTTCCCTTACCTCTCCCTCCCTCTTAACTTGTTATTTTTTTTTCTCTCTCTTCCCTGTCCCCCCCCCCCACTTCCTTCCTACCCTCCCTTCCTTGCTCGGGTCGAGCAATGGTTTATTTCAGGTCCGCTCCCCTTAAGGGTGCGGGCCATGATCAGCACTGGTGGCCCCCCGCTGGACCGTGGCCCTAGGTCATACGGGGTCACCTCTTTTGTTGGTGGCCCCCTGGGGGCCTGGCGGCGGTCCGGCGCGGGGGTCACGTTCGGGGACCGAGGTTGTGTCCTCTCCTTGGGCGCTCACGGCGGGGCGGCGCCAGTTTAGGAGGACCTTTCTTCCCATTATTAGTTTTATTTACTGCTACCCAGTAGCAGTACTGCGGGACGGGCTTAGTCCGTCTCACCTGTTTTTGTTCTAGTTTTAATTGCCCTGTGCAGGGGCGGTAATAAGATAATAATGTAGTAATATTCTAGTACTATTGTAGTTTTACTGTTGTCAATGCTGTTATGTTTCACTATTTGTTAGCCTTGTGGTTGGTGGTGGAGCCGCCTCCTTTAGTGTCCTGCTGTGGGATGCAATACTCACCAATTGTGTTGTTTATGTGTTTCACTTGTCTATTCTGTGTTTCTTCTTCTCTCTCTTTCTCTTCTTCCTTGTGTTTCCCTCCCCTCTCCCCTATTCGGGTTCGGATAGCCTCGCCTTGGGATCAGGGTAAGTACGTACCTTGTTGGTCGCTTCATAATTATATGACCCTTCCTTTCTCCCCCAGATGACTCAGAATGTGCTGAAAATATTCTCGCAGAACATCCATGGGTTCAATTCCCCCATTAAGAGGTCAAAGGTGTTCCGTCATTTAAAATCTCAATCCATTGATGTGGTGTGTCTGCAGGAAACCAGGTTCTCCCTATCCTCTTCCCCCAAATATTTGTCCTCCCATTATCCAATGTTTTTTACGGCTTTTGCTGCTGAGAAGCAAAGAGGGGTGCTGATGGCCTTTAGGCGTAACCTCCAATTTACCTGTTCTAAGGAAATAGCGGACCCTACGGGTAGATATTTGATCTTGCAGGGCACCCTCTGGGACCAGGAGGTCACTTGGTTGGGTATTATGCTCCTAACTCATTTCAACAGAGGTTTTTCTCCCATTTGTTTCAGGTGATCACTAGGCACCAAAAGGGCCTTCTGATTATGATGGGAGACTCTAACTCTGTTTTTAACTCCTCTTTGGACAGGCATAGTCTCAGGGAAGTGCCTCCGTCCCATGATGCCTCCCAGGAACAAATATTACATGATCTCTTCCAGTCTTATGGCATGGTGGACGTGTGGCGCGGGCAACATCCGCTGTCACAGGAATTTACTTTTTTTTCTAACCCCCACCAGAGTTTTTGTAGAATAGATCACGTGTTTTTGCAACTTAGCTCCCTGCCGTTGGTACATAAGGTCATTATTGCTACCTCTCCCTGGTCTGATCATGATCCCCTGATTCTTGGAATATCCTTGGCAGGATTCTCCCGCCCGGCCTATCTCTGGCGGCTTAATGAATCCCTCCTGAGTACGCAAGCTACGTCTTCTCAGATAGAAACATATATCCAAACCTATTTCACAGAAAATGTAGGCTCAGTTGATTCTCCAGTTACCTTGTGGGAAGCCCACAAGGCGACGGTCAGAGGACATCTAATCCAGTTCGCTTCCCGTACAAAGCGGGCCAGGGAGCAGCGGATACGGGAGTTGACCTCCTTGTTAGAGGCGGCGGATGCGACGTGGAAGGCGTGTCCTTCAGTTGCCCATAGGCGGACGCGTGACAACTTGGCCACTGAGTTGGACCTGCTCGCCTCTGCTCAGGCGGAGAAAGCTCTGCGCTGGTCCAAATATAAATTTTATAGTTGCTCGAACAAACCTGGTCCCATGTTGGCTAGGAAACTTAATTCGGTGGGGGGTCCGGGCAGGCCGGTTCGATTACAGGTGACGGGTGGGGGATTCACGTCCAACCCATCCAAAGTAGCTGCTAGCTTTGCCTCCTTCCTCTCCTCTCTCTATAGTGGACCAGCTGCCTTCGACCGAGACAGGACAGAGAGTTTCTTCCAATCAATTAATCTTCCCTTATTGTCCTCAGTGGCACAGACTAACTTGAATGCTCCCATAACTGAACTGGAGGTCGCCCAAGCCCTAAAGTCCCTTAAGCCGTCCAAGGCCCCGGGTCCAGACGGCTTTACCGGTCTATACTATAGGACATTTGCATGCCTGCTCACGCCCCATTTAACGTCTTACTACAATGCCTGGTGGGAAGGTGCGAGACCCTCGCCGGACTTGCTGAAAGCCCATATCTCTATGATCCCTAAGTCATCCGAGGAGGCCACAGACCCACAGTCCTTTCGTCCCATCTCCCTGTTGAATGTTGACCTGAAGGTTCTGGGAAAGGTTCTGAGCACACAAGTCAACAGATATCTTCAGGTCCTCATTCACAGGGATCAGGTGGGCTTTGTGCCCGGTCGCCAGGCGGGGGACAATGTCCGCAAGGTGGTCCATCTCCTTCATATACTTCGTCAGCGTAAAATACCAGGACTTTTGCTATCCCTAGATATTTATAAAGCATTTGATTCGCTCTCCTGGGATTACCTTTACTTTGTTCTAACCAAATGGGGATTTGGATCACATTTTCTACAATGGATTCAGGCCCTCTATTCCGCACCGTCGGCGTCGGTGAAATATGCGGGCTTCCTTTCTGAACCTTTCCCGATACTCCGGGGGAATAGACAGGGATGCCCCTTGTCCCCGGCACCATTTATCCTGGCATTGGAGCCGCTGGCGGCGGCGATCAGGGCCTGTGGTGATATCTCAGGAATCCCTTACGCGGGCACTCAATACAAAGTGAACCTCTTTGCGGACGACTCCCTAGTGACCCTGTCCAACCCGCTTATCTCCCTGCCCAACCTGCAACTAGTATTGGACCAATTCTCTGCCTTCTCAGGTCTTCAAATTAACCTCTCCAAGACCACAGCGATGAATTTTAACCTCCCTCTGTAACTGGTGCAGCGCCTTCAGGACCACTTTCCATACCGTTGGGCTTCCCACTCGATTGATTATTTAGGTGTCAAATTGACACCGTCTTATTCCTCCCTTTTCTCGGCCAACTATTATCCCCTGTTGCGAAAGGTGTCCACCCTTATGCAAGCCTGGCAATTCCCCACACTCTCATGGGTAGGCAGGATCTCTACGGCAAAGATGACCATCCTTCCTAAAGTCCTTTATTATTTTCGTACTTTGTCTGTCCGGGTACCCCCCTTTTTTCTTCGACTCCTGCAGAATAGGATCCTCCAATTTATATGGGCGCGCAAACGTCCCAGAATACCTAGAGTGACCCTTTACACCCATAGGCTCCGGGGAGGCCTGGGGGTCCCCAATATCTCTCAATACTACACAGCGGCCCGGATCGCTCCGTTGACTATGCTCCATGCAACCACGGATGTTCCTCTGTGGGTGCTCCTGGAGGTGCCTGGCTGTGACCCTTGTGCACTCCAGGCACTCCTTTGGCTCCCCAGAAATCTGGGCCCTCCCTCCCTCAGCCCCATGCTCCTACATGGTCTGCAGGTGTGGGACTCAGTTCGCTTTTCCAGCAATCTGATGTCCCCCTTTCTACCCCTACTTCCCATCACCCATAACCCTCTTTTCCCCCGGGTCTGGAGGAACCCCAGGCATTTTCCTGGTGGTCCTCACATGGCTACCCACGAGTCCAAAATTTCCTTTCCTCACGCCTATTCCCCTCCTGGGAGAGTATCCGGGAAACAACAGGGGCGCCGGCTAGCGAACATTATCACTTTATCCAATTAAAGCACTGGATTGCAGCGTTGCACTGCAGGTCCACCTACCCCTTCCAAAAAACTTTTTTTGAACACTCATGCCAACTTGCCCCAGGGTCCCCAGGCCTTATTTCGGCCATTTATGCCTCCCTGAATAGCCGTTCGCCATCAGCACCTCTCTCTTATATGACTCAATGGGAAAATGACCTTCAGACCCCAGTGGACCCAGAGGACTGGAGCAGGGCCTGGAAAACAATCACCAAATGCTCGTTCAACACAAATACCCTGGAGGCTGCATATAAAGTAATGCTCCGATGGTATTGGGTACCTGCCCACACAGCTCGGGCTTTCCCTGGGAGTACGGGCAGGTGCTTCCGCAACTGTGGACAGCGAGGTGATGTTATGCATACATGGTGGGCTTGCCCAAGGCTGGTGGGGTTCTGGTCGAGGATTTTTGGTTTGCTACTTATCTATTTATAGCGGCCAAGCGGACCATTGCCCAAGCCTGGAAGTCCCAACGGGTAGATTTGCAAGGTGTTAAAACCGGCATGACTGCAATGTTACTGCAGAAACGTATGTCCAGTATTGTTCATGATTCTCATGCTAAATTTCTAAAAATCTGGGAGCCGCGGATCTCCTATGAGATCCCCGCGCTCCAAGCTGCATGCCTGGGCTTGGTCTGACTCCTCTTAGCGAGGCACCCACACCCGAACGTTCCCCCCCTTCCTTCCCCTTCTTGTCTCTCTATCTTTTCTTCTTTTGTTCCCTACTTTTCTTCACTTTTCTTTGTAATCTCTCCCATTGCTAAAACAAATTCTGCTGCCCCCCGTTGGAGGGGGTGGTGGAAGAAGGGCCTGCCCTCCGGAAACGACGAGGGAACGAGTTGCCTGGTTCTGGAACCAGTCTCGATACTATCCCCTACTCATATTCCCTCTTTTTTTTTCTTCTGTTTATTATAAGTATAATGTGATGGCTGGCCCTTTGGTTTTACACTCATGTTTTGTAGCCCCTGCGAGGGCGCACAAGGAGCAGATTGTAGTCTCTTGTTTATTTCTGTTTATTCAACTTTTCAATAAAAATATTGAAACAGAAATTGTTCTATGGCCCAAAATTTTAATATCTCCGCTTTACCACCATGTTTTCAATTGACATGCCTAGCAATTGCTTTCTCTCTTTTTTTTTGTGCAAAGACATTAACATGTTCCAATACTCTCCATCTAATTGGCAAATTGTCTTTCCCACATACAAAAATGGGCATGGCCATCTCATAACATAAATGGTTACCACTGTACTACAATTAATTTTTGAAAGAAAAAGCAGAGGTTATAAAGGTAATTTTCAACATCCGTTGCTGCAACTGCAGCTAATATGACAAAACCTTCACAGTTAATAGAGTGCCTATGGACTATCTCGGTACTTAACACAGGTAAATCAAAAAATTAAAAGATAATTTTTAATAATACTCAAAGAAAAAAATATACATAGAATGTACAAAAAGAGTTACAGTCAAACAAAACATTGCATTATAAAAACATCCACCACAACTATACAACAACTGTCAGGTTTCCCCGTAAAGTTTTATGCTGAGGGGTGGTGTGGCAATATTCCTCTACCGGTTTCGCTGTCAATATCCACTTCTTCAGGAGGGAGATCTATAAAATAGGCAAATAAAGAAAGGGTAGAGAAGAAAAACAACAATATATAGCAAATAAACGGCATGGTTAAACATAGATCATAATTAGGAGATCGGCTCACCAATACAGCCAATAGCGACAGGTGAGCAGGGCCCACCAATTCCCCCAGCGGCGAATGCGGGGGAGTATATAGGACCGGCTCAAGAATTGTAATCTAATTGTAACGTAGTCTCGTCTGCACGGGTCTAATCGTGGCGGACGCCTTTTGTGGCCCGGTTGATCGGCGAGCATGCGTGCCCGGCACCTTCGTGTGCGGGCTGCCTTCAAGATGTCCGCTTGGCCCTGTTGGGCCTCCGTCAATGAACGCCTGTGACGAACGTGCGCACAGACCCGCGTGCGTACGTTCGTCTGCGTGGTGTGGGTGGGCTGACCCCATGACGTCAGATGCTGCCATTTGGCGGCGTCGTTGTACGCCACGTGGGTTGGGGAGCTTAAATAGAGGCTGCTTGTCAGTCCTCTGTTGAGCGATTTGGGACCGTGATGCTGGGCGTTCGTTTGGGCTATTGTCTGTGCAGGTGGGTAAGTATAAATTCTAAACTGATCGAATTACAATCCTGTTTCTATCGTGCTGTATTATTGGGCTTTTGATGACGATCATTTTATTCGCACCAACAGTTTGTATTGTTTTGAAGGCCTACGTGGCCACTATCTTGGAACCTGGATAATGTATTTTTGGAGATAGAATTTTACAACTTTTGGTGGAAAAAATGTTTGATACGCCTATAGTTCAATCAGCACTTCTGTGATTTTGATTAACCCTGTATATCTCGCCCCTATGTTCGCCCATGCGTAGACTCTGGCTGTATTACAATTCTTGAGCTGGTCCTATATACTCCCCCGCATTCGCCGCTGGGGGAATTGGTGGGCCCTGCTGACCTATCGATACTGGCTGTATTGGTGAGCTGATCTCCTAATTTTGATCTATGTTTCACCATGCCGTTTATTTGCTATATATTGTTGTTTTTCTTCTCTATCCTTTCTTTATTTGCCTATTTTATAGATCTCCCTCTTGAAGAAGCATTTTTTGACTGCAAAACCGGTAGAGGAATATTGCCACACCACCCCTCAGCATAAAACTTTACGGGGAAACCCGACAGTTGTTGTGTAGTTGTGGTGGATGTTTTTATAATGCAATGTTTTGTTTGACTGTAACTGTTTTTGTACATTCTATGTATCATTTTTTTTCTTTGAGTATTATAAAAAAATTATCTTTTAATTTTTTGATTTACCTGTGTTAATAAGTACCGAGATAGTCCGTAGACTATTACCTGTGTAGGTTTTGCCATATTAGCTGCAGTTGCAGCAACGGCTCTTGAAAATTACCTTATAACCTCCGGCTTCTCTTTAAAAAATTATTGATGAGGATGAAGGTACTTGTGTATAAGTTTTCTTTAATTTTTTTATCGGGGCTCATAACTCATTTTATTGCCACTGTACTACAATTGAAGAATGGATTGTATTTTAATAATTTCTAATTTTTTCTGATTATTATATTCTTTAACAGTGGGAATATAAGAGCATGCCTTGCAGCAGGGGTCTCAAACTGGCAGCCCTCCAGCTGTGGCAAAACCACAAATCCCATGAGCCATTGCAAGGCTGACAGTTACAAGCATGACTCCCAAAGGCAGAGGCATGATGGGATTTGGAGTTCCGCAACAGCTGGAGGGCCACCAGTTTGAGATCCCTGCCTTACAGTGTTCACATCTGTGGCTACCTAATGGTTTTTCCAGGAGCCATGTGGGAATGACTTATTTTTGGACAGTTCCTACATGACTATGCACTAGCATGTCTCTCAGATTTCCACCTCTTCTGTATGTGATCATGGCGCTTTTCGGTATGATTTTAGATAGATCTTTGTCATTGTGCAGCACGTCCAAATATTTTTTAATAATACATTTTTTTTTAACTGGATTAATGCG
This sequence comes from Lithobates pipiens, assembly GCF_037356315.1. Lineage (NCBI taxonomy): Eukaryota > Metazoa > Chordata > Amphibia > Anura > Ranidae > Lithobates > Lithobates pipiens. The sequence continues at coordinate 584,739,476 of NW_027507758.1, read as the reverse complement.
AGTATGTCCCTATAATACGCATGCCTGCATTATCATCTGTCTTGGCCTGTTTTTGTCCAATTAAAGTATCTGTCACGTATATGGTGGGACCAGAGCTGTGTGGACAGCAACAGAGGAACAAATGCAGATAAGGTGAAAATATATAATTTATTAAGATAAGCGAATAAACACAACCGCCTCCAATATACTACAATGTGCAACCAAATAATCACCAACAGAAACCCACAAATAGTAACAGACAAATATATACAAGTAAAGGGGAATACCGGAATCATAAACAGGGCCAGGTCAGGGTCGACAACGGGGGTTCAGCAGCTGGGGATGGAAGACAAACAGGACAAGGAGAGGATGGATGGATCACAGGAGGGATGGATCAGGTACAAGGCTCAGAGTCCATGGTTCATGAAACGAACAGGTTCACAGCGCAAGGAAGATACCAAGGCAAGGCATCAGTGTGTCTGCCGGGTACTTATACACACACCTCCTGCAATTACTCAGGTGACACCTAATTGCAGGAGATGATGTCGGCCCCACACTGCCAGGAACCCCCCGCTGGTGGACACCAGTACTGTGGCCCAAGGATCATATGATACTATCAACAGGGGAAGGCTCCCCAGACAGTTCCAGACTGCCAGGAGACACCTGCTGGTGGACCACAGTACTGCACGCCAAGTGTCAGACAGTATCATCAGCGGGTGGAACCTTTTCTGGCAGTACCCCCTCTCAAAGGAGTGGCCTCCGGACGCTCCAACTAGCCGTTGCCGAGACAAGTCCATGATATCAAGCCGGACAACAGATGGAGGTACATCAAGCCGGGCAGTGGGCACATCAAGATGGGCAACAGGCAGTGGCAAGTCAGGCTCAGACTGGAAGGCCGGGGCATCAGACTGGAAGGCCGGGGCATCAGACTGGAAGGCCGGGGCATCAGACTGGAAGGCCGGGGCATCAGACTGGAAGGCGTCAGGCTGCAAGGCCCGGGACATCAGACTGGAAGGCGTCAGGCTGCAAGGCCCGGGACATCAGACTGGAAGGCGTCAGGCTGCAAGGCCCGGGACATCAGACTGGAAGGCGTCAGGCTGCAAGGCCCGGGACATCAGACTGGAAGGCGTCAGGCTGCAAGGCCCGGGACATCAGACTGGAAGGCGTCAGGCTGCAAGGCCCGGGACATCAGACTGGAAGGCGTCAGGCTGCAAGGCCCGGGACATCAGACTGGAAGGCGTCAGGCTGCAAGGCCCGGGACATCAGACTGGAAGGCGTCAGGCTGCAAGGCCCGGGACATCAGACTGGAAGGCGTCAGGCTGCAAGGCCCGGGACATCAGACTGGAAGGCGTCAGGCTGCAAGGCCCGGGACATCAGACTGGAAGGCGTCAGGCTGCAAGGCCCGGGACATCAGACTGGAAGGCGTCAGGCTGGAAGGCCCGGGACATCAGGCTGGAAGGCCCGGGACATCAGGCTGGAAGGCCCGGGACATCAGGCTGGAAGGCGTCAGGCTGGAAGGCCCGGGAGATCAGGCTGGAAGGCCCGGGACATCAGGCTGGAAGGCCCGGGACATCAGGCTGGAAGGCCCGGGACATCAGGCTGGAAGGCCCGGGACATCAGGCTGGAAGGCCCGGGACATCAGGCTGGAAGGCCCGGGACATCAGGCTGGAAGGCCCGGGACATCAGGCTGGAAGGCCCGGGACATCAGGCTGGAAGGCCCGGGACATCAGGCTGGAAGGCCCGGGACATCAGGCTGGAAGGCTCGGGACATCAGGCTGGAAGGCTCGGGACATCAGGCTGGAAGGCTCGGGACATCAGGCTGGAAGGCCCGGGACATCAGGCTGGAAGGCCCGGGACATCAGGCTGGAAGGCTCGGGACATCAGGCTGGAAGGCTCGGGACATCAGGCTGGAAGGCTCGGGACATCAGGCTGGAAGGCCCGGGACATCAGGCTGGAAGACATCAGGCTGGAAGGCCCGGGACATCAGGCTGGAAGACATCAGGCTGGAAGGCCCGGGACATCAGGCTGGAAGACATCAGGCTGGAAGGCCCGGGACATCAGGCTGGAAGACATCAGGCTGGAAGGCCCGGGACATCAGGCTGGAAGACATCAGGCTGGAAGGTCGGGACATCAGGCTGGAAGGCGTCAGGCTGGAAGGCCCGGGAGATCAGGCTGGAAGGCCCGGGACATCAGGCTGGAAGGCTCGGGACATCAGGCTGGAAGGCTCGGGACATCAGGCTGGAGGGCCCGGGACATCAGGCTGGAAGGCCCGGGACATCAGGCTGGAAGGCCCGGGACATCAGGCTGGAAGGCTCGGGACATCAGGCTGGAAGGCTCGGGACATCAGGCTGGAAGACATCAGGCTGGAAGGCCAGGGACATCAGGCTGGAAGACATCAGGCTGGAAGGCCCGGGACATCAGGCTGGAAGACATCAGGCTGGAAGGCCCGGGACATCAGGCTGGAAGACATCAGGCTGGAAGGCCCGGGACATCAGGCTGGAAGACATCAGGCTGGAAGGTCGGGACATCAGGCTGGAAGGCGTCAGGCTGGAAGGCCTGGGACATCAGGCTGGAAGGCCTGGGACATCAGGCTGGAAGGCGTCGGACTAGAACGAAGGGGGAACAGCGGCCAGAGGAAGTTTTTTTGGGGAAGTTGCAGGTAGTAGAGAAGAGGCAGATGGGTTTTTAGTAGCAGGTCTGGGTTGTGGAGAGCTGACAGAAGCTGGGCATAACAGGTCTGACCATGCCTGAAGTACAGGTAGCACAAAAGTGGGCTCACATACCCTCTGTCTGACCAGGGACTGCACTTCATCTATACAATCTTTCAACAACTGTTTGGGAAAAACTGTATAGTGCTCAAAAAAGGATGCAGAGTCATCCTCCAACAGCCATACTAAGGACACAACCTGGTTAATGGTGAAGGGGGGAAAAAAGTCATCATGGCCCTTTGGAATACAGGGCAGAACCAGCTCTGTACACATTCCAATCAAAGGCCGAACATCCTCAAACAGTACACTGCCCTGATCCACCACAGAGTGAGCTAAACGGATAATCTCCAGCAGCTGATCACTGGACCACCCCTTCAATGTCTGGCAGAGATATTCAGAACTCTCTGTTGCCAGCAGAACATAATAAATTAATTATATCTGAATCCATCTCAGCAGTGTGAAACAGAACCAAAATGGTTCCTCTGTGCAGCCACTTCTGGTCAGGAATGGCCTTGGTATACTGTCACGTATCTGGTGGGACCAGAGCTGTGTGGACAGCAACAAAGGAACAAATGCAGATAAGGTGAAAATATATAATTTATTAAGATAAGCGAACACAACCGCCTCCAATATACTACAATGTGCAAACAAACACCAACAGAAACCCACAAATAGTAACAGACAAATATACACAAGTAAAGGGTAATATCGGAATCATAAACAAGGCCAGGCCAGGGTCGACAACGGAGGTTCAGAAGCTGGGGATGGAAGACAAACAGGACAAGGAGAGGATGGATGGGTCACAGGAGGGATGGATCAGGTACAAGGCTCAGAGTCCAGGGTTCAGAAAACAAACAGGTTCACAAGTTCACAGCGCATAGACGATACCAAGGCAAGGCATCATTGTGTCTGCCGGGTACTTATACACACACCTCCTGCAATTACTCAGGTGACACCTAATTGCAGGAGATGATGTCGGCCCCACACTGCCAGAAACCACCCACTGGTGGACACCAGTACTGCGGCCCAAGGATCACATACTATCAACAAGGGAAGGCTCCCCAGGCAGTTCCAGACTGCCAGGAGACACCTGCTGGTGGACCACAGTACTGCAAGCCAAGTGTCAGACAGTATCATCAGTGGGTGGAACCTTTCCTGACAGTATCCCTTGGCACAGTGCTCACCTTTTCATAAGACTTTCTTAAGTCATTGAGATTATAACTTCATCTACTGAACCTCTCAGCCATTTTGAAAGGCTGCATCAGTAGAGCAGTTTCTTTTAGCTCTCATAAATTGCCCAGTGGGAATGCCTTTTTTAAGGGATGTAGGGTTTTGGCTCTCCCAATTATTGGTGGAGGTAGGTTTCCGGGAGATAGTTGTATTAATAGCATCATCGGCATCTCTCCCAATCTTAAAATTCAGGAAATTGATGCTGTCATGGTTAATCTCACTGGTGAAAAACATACCAATATCATTGTTATTTAGACGTGCTACAAATTCCTCAAATCTCAAATTTGGCCCTGCCAATTGTGGATATGGTGTTATATGGGGGTGTCCATCAGTGATTATTTGTGTCCACATGAATGAGTGTACCCATATTACATATATGAGAGATAGATAATTTCATAGGGCAGAAGGCAGATGGCCCACATCTTTAGTAAGACAATATTCACTTGTATACTTTCTCTTTCTCTGTTCTCCTCATTTTTATGTGGCCAATAGATGGGAGGAGGGCCAGATATACCCCCATCTCTTTATACCAGTTGGTGTTGGTGAGTAGACCTTGAATTTAAATATCCTCTACACAGCCTGGAGCATTTATATTTATTGTAGGAGGAGATTTTAACCCTCATATTGTCTATATGTACAGTAGCTTATAAAAGTGAGTACACCCTTCACATTTTTGTAAATATTTTATTATATCTTTTCATGTGACAACACAAAAAAATGACACTTTGCTACAATGTAAAGTAGTGAGTGTACAGCTTGTATAACAGTGTACATTTGCTGTCCCCTCAAAATAACTCAACACACAGCCATTAATGTCTAAACTGCTGGCAACAAAAGTGAGTACACCCCTAAGTGAAAATGTCTAAATTAGCCATTTTCCTTCCACGGTGTCATGTGACTCATTAGTGTTAAAAGGTCTCAGGTGTGAATGGGGAGCAGGTGTGTTAAATTTGGTGTTATTGCTCTCACTCTCTCATACTGGTCACTGGAAGTTCAACATGGCACTTCATGGCAAAGAACTCTGAGGATCTGGAAAAAAAAATTGTTGCTCTACATAAAGATGACCTAGGCTATAAGAAGATTGCCAAGACCCTGAAACTGAGCTACAGCAGGATAGCCAAGACCATACAGTGGTTTAACAGGACAGGTTTTAATTAAAACAGGCCTCGTCATGGTCGACCAAAGAAGCTGAGTGCACGTATTCAGCGTCATATACAGAGGCTGTCTTTGGGAAATAGATGTATGAGAGTGCTGCCATTATTGGTTGAAGGGGTGGGGGGGGGGAGGGTCAGCCTGTCAGTGCTCAGACCATACGCTGCACACTGCAAAAAAATTGGTCTGCATGGCTGTCGTCCCAGAAGGAGGCCTCTTCTAAATGTGATGCACAACAAAGCCCGCAAACAGTTTGCTAAAGACAAGCAGACTAAGGACATGGATTACTGGAACCATGTCCTGTGGTCTGATGAGACCAAGATAAACGTATTTGGTTCAGATGGTGTCAAGCGTGTGTGGTGGCAACCAGGTGAGGAGTACAAAGACAAGTGTGTTTTGCCTACAGTCAAGCATGGTGGTGGGAGTGTCATGGTCTGGGGCTGCATGAGTGCTGCCGGCACTGGGGAGCTACAGTTCATTGAAGGAACCATGGATGTCAACAAGTACTGTGACATACTGAAGCAGAGCATTATCCCCTCCCTTCACAGACTGGGCCGCAGGGCAGTATTCCAACATGATAACGACCACAAACACACCTCCAAGGGGACTACTGCCTTGCTAAAGAAGCTGAGGGTAAAGGTGATGGACTGGCCAAGCATGTCTTCAGACCTAAAGCCTATTGAGCATCTGTGGGGCATTCTCAAATAGAAGGTGGAGGAGCTCAAGATCTCTAATATATACCAGCTCTGTGATGTCGCCATGGAGGAGAGGAAGAGGACTCCAGTGGCAACCTGTGAAGCTCTGCTGAACTCCATGTCCAAGAGGATTAAGGCAGTGCTGGAAAATAATGGTGGCCATACAAAATATTGACACTTTGGGCCCAATATGGAAATTTTTACTTTTAGGGGTGTACTCACTTTTGTTGCCAGCAGTTTAGACATTAATGGCTGTGTGTTGAGTTATTTTGAGGGGACAGCAAATTTACACTGTTATACAAACTGTACACTCACTACTTTACATTGTAGCAAAGTGTCATTCCTTCAGTGTTGCCACATGAAAACCGTCCCTCGGTCCTCGGATGCTGCCGCCGCCATCTTCGGTAAGGGAATCAGGAAATGAAGCCACGCAATCTGAATGGTCCCTGCTGTCTCTAGGACCCATGTGTGTCCCAGCAGACAGCGCCGTGGGACGGGAAGAGGCGTAGACTCGAGGTGCGGGAGTCTATGCCCGGAAGTGGGTGCAAATACCTGTCTTAGACAAGTATCTGCACCCCCCTCCCCCCTGAAAGGTGCCAAATGTGGCACCATAGGGGGAAGGGTTCCAAAAAGCAGAGATTAAATTTTTGTGTGAACCTCCGCTTTTGTATTACCACATAGTGATAAAACGATGATTCATATATAATGGCATTGACCTCATCCTATAGGTATACCTGTTATGGTCATTTACATACCTTTTATGATTTTCAATAAAAGTTAGGTTTTAGTTAAGTGGCCTTTTGGTGCATAGGGAAACGCACCCTCGTCTAGTTTATTTTTGCCACAGTTAAGTGTTATCAATATCAGAGGTTTATATATATATTTCTCTGTCAACACACTCTGATATCCCCCCTGAAACCACTAGCTCACTCACTTGTTTCATAATGCGAATTTCCCCCCAGGGCTAAATATACAAGCATTCAGATGGTGGACTGATAAAGGCCTTTATCGCATATGCCACTTTCTTACTCCAGCAGGTGCCCTTTCCCTGTCCCACTGCAGGAAAAAACTAGAAACGCCTGACACGGAAATTTTTTAGATTCTCCCAAATATCTCACTATTTACCACCTCAATACCAGGCCCTTAAACACCTTCCTGCCCAGACCAATTTTGAGCTTTCAGCACTGTCGCAATTTGAATGACAATTGCACGGTCATGCTACACTGTACCCAAATGAAATTTTTGACACTTTTTTCCCCATAAATAGAGCTTTCTTTTGGTGGTATTTGATCACCTCTGCGATTTTTATTTTTTGCTAAACAACAAATTTTGAAAAAAAGATTTTTTTTTGTTTTTGTTTCAGTTTCAAAACTTTGTAAATAAGTATGTTTTCTCCTTCACTGATGGGCACTGATGGGGCTGCACTGACGGGCACTGAAGAGGTGGCACCAATGAAGTGGCACGGATGAGGTGGCATTGATGGGCACTGATATGTGGCACTGATAGGCGGCACTGATAGGTGGCACTAATGGGCAACACGGATGGACACTGATAGGTGGCATAAATTGGCACTGAAAGCTGGCATGGATTGGCATGGATAGGCGGCACAGATGGGCATGGATAGGCAGCACATATGGGCATGGATAGGCAGCACAGATGGGCATGTATGGGCACTGATAGGCGGCATGGATGGGCACTGATAGTTGGCATGGATGGGCACTGATACGTGGCACGGATGGGCACTGATAGGTGGCACGGATGGACACTGATAGGCGGCATTGTATTGTTTTGTACTGATGGATGCTAATCAGTGCCAAACAATAATGCATGCCAATCAGTGATGCCCATTGTGGGCACTGATTGGCATCCATTGTGGGTACTGAATCCCTGGTGGTCTAGGGTGGCATACCTGGTGCTGGGCATCCCTGGTGGTCTGGTGGCGTCCCTGGTGGTCCAGTGTGGGCATCCTCAGGGGGGGCTGGGCTGATAATCGATCAGCACAGACCCCCCCTGTCAGAGGAGCAGCCGATCGGCTCTCCTCTACTCGCTTCTGACAGATGCGAGTGAAGAAAAGCTGATCAACGGCTCCTCCTTTTACACTTTGATCAGCCGTGATTGGACATGGCTGATCACGTGGTAAAGAGCCTCTGTCAGAGACTCTTTACCGAGATCGTAGTTGCGGGGTGTCAAACTGACACCCTGCAACAATGATCGCTGCGATGCGCACCCCCGGGGGCGCGCAGCGGCTCAAGATCCTGAGGACGTCATATGACGCCCAGTCAGGATTTTGAAACCACTCATTTGCCTATAGGGCGGGCGGCATTTGTTTAAAGTCCATCTGGACCAATAAGACAGAACCTCCCACAGTTACCCCCTATGAGCACTGGTGCTCCAATGCTACTGACCAGAAATGAGGTATCTCCTTGATTTATACAGCCCTCCTGATGAACGTGGAAAAGCCAACTTATGCTCGGGCCTGGGAAGAGGACACGGACAAAACATGGTCCACATTGGAATGGTTTTGGACCTCTTCATGATCTTTCAAAGGTATCTGTAATATATCTCTTATTGAAGCTAGTCTAATGGTATTATACAGTTGGAATTATGTTCCCTCTAGGCTGGCTTTAATTTATCCAGGAACTTTACCCTTATGCTTCAGAGGATGTGAGCTAGAGAGCTCCATGCTTCATATATGGTGGACCTGTCCCCATATCAGATCCTTCTGGCGCACCATCAGCTCCTTAATAAACACAATGCTTACTCCTGACCCCAGCATTGCTCTATTCAATCACTACATCCCCAAAATTACTAAGCACCAACAGGACTTCTCTTTATTTTTCTGGGGGCTAAAACCACGATAGCTAAGGCCTGGAAGAAGCCTACAGTTTCATTCCAGTGCTACAAGAGAAAAAGTCTCCTGGATTATGTCCCAAGAGCAAATAGTAGCAAAATTAAATGACAAGACTGAGAGATTTTATGTCACATGAGAACCCTGGGCATCATTTTGTAACATACCTCTACTACCTGGAATGGAGATCAGATCCAGGAACAACCCCTCCTCTCCTCTCTGATTCTATCCTGTACTCTACTTCTTTCCTTTCACACGCTTCTTTCACTCTCTTCTCGGGACGATCTAGCCCCCCCCCCCCCCTTTACTATACGTACAGTAAGATCTGGAGTCGCCTTCACAGGGGTTATTTCAGCTGTTTGGGGTCGGGCTGTCAGGTGGGGTTCTAGTTTTCATTATTAATCAGATGATACTTCATCGACCTAGCTTTTATCTTGGAAACAGGGCTACGCTTGTATGGCATATCATTCAGCCAAAGGCGACCCCAGTGGGGGTGTTGGGCATGGGCTCTGTGGGGGCTCTGAGCTTGTCCACAGATAGATCCCAATGGGGTGGTGAGCTTTGAGCCTCTCGGCTGTCATGCGGACACCTCTGGGGTTAATTTTTTTGCCCACCTTGCTGTTCCACTCTTTGGGTCTCACCCCTTTTCAGACATGACCTGAGATTTTTGGCTCACTAATGAATGGTCAACCACTGTGTTTCTCATGTTCACTCTAACATCTATGACCAGGTATCATTATCTGTCTTCAATTTTTTTGTGTATCTGTATTGTTTTATGCTCTGATATACTGTACACAGTTACGTTACAATCATCTTTACTTTGTATACATGCCTATATACAATAAAAATTCTTTAAGGTTAAGTCTGGTCTCTGACTAGACCATGCAAGGACATTCACCTTTTTCTCCTTCAACCACTGTGTGGTCATTTTTGTTGTGTGATTTGGGTCATTGTCATGTTGGAAGGTAAATCTTCCCATGACAACTTTCTGACAGAGGGCAGCAGATTTTCCTCAAGAATTGAACATTATTTTGCCCCATCCATTTTTCCCTCTACCCTGACAAGTACTCCAGTCCCTGCTGCAGAGAAACACGCCCATAACAGGATATTACCACCTCTATGCTTTACTGTAGAAATTTTAGTCTCATCTGCCCATAACACCTTTTTCCATGTGTCCTCAGAATCTTCAAGGTACGTTTTGGCAAAGCTCAGTCATGACTGCATGTGGCCTTTCTTAAGGAGTGACTTTTTTTCTTGTAACCCTCCCATACAGGACACATGTAGCACTAACCCCCGAAGGAGCTGCTGGTTATTTTTGGGCTTACCGTTACCTTCCGCTTCTTCTTGTTGCACGTCTAGGGGATGTCCCGTGGTAGATGGCCCAGTAACTTGAGACTGACAATAGATCCACTTGAATGGATTTCATTTGCAAACTTCAACCATTGAACAGTCTTTTAACTTGAGATCAGAGGGTGGGAAAGGAATTCAGGTACTTTCAATGTGAAAGTCTATAAACGTTAAGGAACTTGCTTACTTTGACTGCATCCAGAGAATAGCCATTCTCAGCTGGATGAACACTCAGGTTGGACAGTCCCTCTCTCACAAGGCCTAGCAGCCAACAAGGTGCTTACTCAGGAACAAAGTCTTTGTCACAGATGTTGTTACAGAACACGTAGGGAAACTAAGCTGTAGAACACTTGTAGGATACCTGGATCTTTCAGCCTGCTTGGCGATATCCACAAGACCGGATTCTCTCAGTTACTTCAGCCCTTCCAGGCTCTTGTTAATAAAACCAAACTCAAACGGGGTGTTCTTCTAAAGAGTCCTCCCCTGGAATGCTCGATGTCCAATGGGTCTCTCCCAGATAGGAGACGGCACCCATCCACCTCAGAATCCTCCTCTAGTTTCCATGCCTTGGGCTAGCCAGTCCCGAGGCATTAAAGTCGGGTGGAACCGCACCCCAGGCCATAGCCTTCCTGGGGGCTGGTCAGGAGGACCAGGACCATGTAATCAGCACAGCATACTGGACCCGAACCCCGAACCTCGTGACGTCCGCATCTTAAATACCCTCTCCCAGAGGGCACAGCGAGAGGGCCACTCCCACTGACCTGACTCTGAAAGAGAGTAACTTAAGCGCCTGACCAGACCACAGTTCAACGCCTGCCACCAGAGACAGTGCCCCCCCCCCACCCGCGACCAGGCTGAACATCTCATAGTCCAGTCAGACTGACACAGAAGTCAAATTTAGACAAATAGATCCAATCCAAACTGTAGTTTGGGTAAAGTTTGAACTTTGAAAAACATAGCCTGTGCTCTTCAGGAGCCCGCTGCTACACACATTTTTGGAAAATTAGTGATATTGCTTTCACATGCACACAATGACCACTGTTTGTCATAAATTCCTGCAACTGATTAGAGTCATTGTGGACCTCTTGGTAGCATCTTTGACCAGTTTCCTCCTGGCACTTTCATCCAGTTTGGAGTGATATCTTGATCCAGGGAGGGTCTGTGTTGTAACAAATACCTTCCACTTCTTAATAATAAATATCACTGTGCTTCTAGGCATTGATAAAGCCTTTACTTTCTTTTGTATCCATCTCTTGACTTGTGCCTGTCCACAGCTTTATCACAGAGATCCCAGTGACAGTGCCTTGCCACCCATAGTTAATTGTTTGCTTCAGTTGCATCAGGGACTGAAATGATCCAGGAAAGCTCTTTTTATGCTGAGTATGGATGAGCTGGGTTTTCGAATCGAATACATGTTCGACTCGAACACCGGGTATTCGCCCATTCGGTGAAACCAGAAATTTATGGGCCGTTTGAGCCATATTCGAGTGGCGCTCACGGCCCACATTGCACTGCGGCATCGCAGTGCATTGCTGGCTGATGATTGGCCAAGCATGCACTGTGACCCGCTCAGGGGGTTTAGTACACGCCCCACACTATATAAGGCCGCCTGCGCGGCGGCCTTGCGTAGTGTGTTGCGGCGGCTCATAGAGACAGATAGGCAGAGACAGTCTCTTCATTTCTTTTTAACCTAGTGCAATTACAGTCAGTGTATTGTGCCCCCTGCACAGTGTACACCTGAAGCTATCCCAATTGCTGGTGTTGTTCTGGTCCTATACCACAGGCAGCTGCAGCAGTTACAGTCAGTGTTTTGTGCCACCTGCACAGTGTACACCTGAAGCTACCTCAATTGCTGGTGTTGTTTCTGGTCCTATAACACAGGCAGCTGCAGCAGTTACAGTCAGTGTATTGTGCCCCCTGCACAGTGTTTACCTGAAGCTACCCCAATTGCTGGTGTTGTTCTGGGCCTATACCACAGGCAGCTGCAGCAGTTACAGTTGGTGTATTGTGCCACCTGCACAGTGTACACCTGAAGCTACCCCCAATTGCTCGTGTTGTTCTAGTCCTATACCACAGGCAGAGAGTCACAAGCCAATAAAAGAGGGCAAGTAGGCTCTGTGTCTAGAGGCAACAGTGCTGGTCGTGGATGCGGTGCATCGTCACCAACACATGGCCATGGGACACGCTTGTTCTTATTTTCGTCAGCTGGACGTGTTGAGCCGCAACATGGAGACTTGGTAGAGTGGATGACCAAGCCCTCCTCATCCTCTTTCACCCAGGCTCAGGGTACTTGCAAAGCAGCTGCCAACACGGCCTCTTCCCTTGTCTCAATGGCATCAGTCACTCCTTCCCTAGACCCACCATGTCCTCCTGAGGAGTCCCCCAAACTGTTTGAGCACAGCGTTTGGTACATACTCCAGGAGGATGCCCAGCGTTCTGAAGGTTCTGATGATGATACCCAGCTAGAGGAAGGCAGTAGCGTGAGCCCAGAGAGAGGGGATGCCCAAGAAGGACAGCAATCTGGCAGTCATGTTCCACCAGCTGCAGCATACTGCCAGGTTTGCTCCAGTGATGAGGAGGGAGGGGATGATGAGGTCACTGACTCCACGTGGGTGGAGGAGGAGGCACATCTCCAATGAGGCAGGATGCCCTCCAGGGGCCAGCTTAAGGGCAGCACACGAATGAATCACACCGCAGAGCTCCGCCTGTGCAAGGCACTGCCTCTGTGTCATGTACCTGGTGGCGGATGCTGGGAGCGGCTGCTCGTATTCCTCTGGCTCAAGAACTCCTGGTAGAGCGGACAGATGTTCAGGAGCACAGAAGGGGCACAAGCGCCTAGCAGGTCACTGGTGCAAGGGCTGGTTTGGACTCCAAGAAGCGGAGGGGTACTGGATGCAGGCTGGAACTGAGGTCAGCGAGGAGCAGGAGCAGCAGGAACACTCACACCGGATCGGAGAGGAAGGTGTCTTCTAGTTCAGGACACTCAGCGGACCTTCAAGCAGATCGGGTAGGATGCTGGTTGGCAGGAACACAGCAGGGCAGCAGGCGTAGTCGGAGACAAGCAGGGTCATACACGGGCGGGCAGATATGGTACCAAAACAGCAGGCGGAAGAATAGTCAGACAGGCCGAGGTCGGAGACTGGCAGCAAGCAAGGGGTAGTCAGAGGCAGGCCGGGTAACAGGAATCAGGTAATGATCAAGGTAGTAGCAGGGGGTCTCTCAGGAACGCTGTAGACTGGACAGCAAGGAGGCAATGTGACAGGTCCCTTTAAATAACCCCTTTGGCGCAAAGAACTGTCATGCTGCGTGCCTGTGCGCGCTCACGCATATCCGCGCACGCACGTGCGCACACACCAACTCCACCGCGCACCCGCGTGCGCCCACCAGTATTAGCGCGCACCCGTGTGCGCCCGGCAGCATCAGCGCACACCCGCGTGCGCCCACCAGCGTCAGAGCTAGTGCGCACACGCGTGTGCCCATCAGCGTTAGCGCGCACCCGCATGCGCCCATCAGCGTTAGCGCGCACCTGCGTGCGCCGGTTGGCTCCTTTGCAAGAAGCTTCACAGGTAAGACCTCCGGGAACAGCCGGACGACCAGAACGTCCTTCTTGACACTCTGCGTGTTATTCCAAAAGTTCTTTGGTGTGGGCCTTTTTTGAGACGAGCGCATCAGATCGCACCACTGCTATTTGCAACATATGTTTCAAGTGTATCTGGCGTGGCCAAAACATCAGCCGCTTGGGCACCACATGCTTGACCAGACATATGTTGACCTGCCATACAGTTCGTTGGCAAGCATACCTTAAAGACCCACACCAAAGAACAAAGCGGACCTCTCCTTGCTCCTCATCAGCTGGGATCTCCAACCCCACTAGACCTTCAGTCCTCTCTCAAACCTGCACTGAGAGGAATGAAGGTATAGAATTAGGTGTGTCAAAGCCAAGTACTTGCGGGCACTCTGCTAGCAGTACACCGACGTCCGATTGTACCAGGCAAATTTCCCTGCTCCAGCTGCTGGACCGTCAAAAGAAGTTCACTCCCAGCCATCCGCATGCCCAGCGGTTGAATTGCTAGCACTTCACCTCGCTGGACAGGGTGGTCAGCGGTAATGTGCATATTACCGCTGACTCATAGTCCAGCAGGCATGAACAGGGACGTTACCTGTCTTTCACGGCCCATTGGGTCACTCTTCTGACAGCTGGGAAGGATGCAGGACAAGGTGCAGTAGTGTTGGGGGTTGTTCTGCCACCACGCCTCCAAAATGCTACTATTGGTTGTGACACCCTTCTCTCCTCCACTCCCTCCTCTTCTTCTTCCTCCGTGGCCTCTTCCTGTGCTTTTTCCTCTGAACCAGCAGTCCTCTGTAGGTGTTCAAGGGGCTACGCAAGTACGCAGGCAAAAATATGCCATGGCGTCCTTGCACTGGTGTGCTTGGGGGACAGGAGCCACACTGGGGCAGATATTCTGTCAGCTCTTCAGGGGCAGGCTGAGAGGTGGTTGATGCCACACCAACTTATGCCAGGAATGGTGGTTTGTGACAATGGCACCAACCTCCTTTCCGCCCTCTGACAGGGACCACTGACCCATGGGCCCTGTGTGACTCACATCCTTAACTTGGTGGTGCAGCGGTTCTTGGGCAGGTACCCAGGCTTACAGGATGTCCTGAGGCAGGCCAGGAAAGTCTGTGTGCATTTCGCCCGGTCATATAATGCCAGTGCTCGGCTGGCTGAGCTCCAAAAGGAATTGAACCTGTCCTAGAACCGCCTAATCTGTGACATGCCCACCAGGTGGAACTCAACATTAGCCATGCTGCAGTAGCTGCACACGCAGCAGAGGGCCATCAATGAGTACCTGTGCGACTTCGGCACCAGGACAGGGTCAGGGGAGCTTTTTTTTTTTCCCCACGCCAGTGGGCCATGATCAGGGATGCATGCACTGTCCTGTCACTATTTGAGGAGGCCACGAGGATGATGAGCAGTGACAGTGCATGCATCAGTGACACTGTACCTCTTGTCCACCTGTTGGAGCACACGCTGCGTGGAATAATGGACAGGGCACTTGAGGCAGAACAGAGGCAGGAAGAGGAGGACTTCCTTGCCTCTCAAGGCCCCCTTTTTCCAGACAGTGCTCCTGCTGTCCTGCCGATCACAGAGGAGGAGGAGGAGGATTGTGTCAGCATGGAAGTGGAGTCTGGCACTCAGCATCAGCAGCAGTCTTTTATGGATGATTTACAGTCCCAAGAAACCCGTGGACTTGTACGTGGCTGGGAGGAGGTGACTGCGGATCGTGTCGTCCTTAGTGACCCAGATGACTCTGGACCAAATGCCTCAGCTAACCTACGCTGCATGGCCTCCCTGATCCTGCAATGCCTGCAGAAGGATCCTCGTATTCTTCGGATCAAGGAGAGGGATCATTACTGGCTGGCAACTCTCCTTGATCCACGGTACAAGGTT
Source organism: Lithobates pipiens (assembly GCF_037356315.1). NCBI lineage: Eukaryota > Metazoa > Chordata > Amphibia > Anura > Ranidae > Lithobates > Lithobates pipiens. Next base: position 584,724,065 of record NW_027507758.1, on the reverse strand, counting down.
GCGGACCTTATCTTGCTGTCGCAGAGGGAGCAGAGGATGAGACATCTCTGGGAGGCCTTGCAGAAAGGTCTGTGCAACGCGTTCCCAGAGACTGGGAGGTTACAAATTCCTGGTCCTGGACAACGTGTTGCTGAGGCTTCGGTCAGTCACAGAAGGAGCGGTGGAGAAGTTGGCCGTCTGACCGATACGTTCAGACAATTTTCTAGTCCGCAGTCCCAAGGTATGATCGGTTCCAGCAACCATCGCCAGCGTCTGATTTACATGGTGCAGGAATACCCAGGGGCAAGGTCAGACTTGGACACCTTTACCACCGAAAATCCTCTGGGTTACTGGGTCTTGAGGATGGATCACTGCCAGAGCTTGCACAGTATGCAGTTGAGCTACTGGCCCATCCTGCATCCAGCGTTCTTTCGTAACGCACATTCAGTGCTGCTGGAGGCTTTGTAACCGATCACAGGGTGCGCCTGTCCACCGACTTGGTTGATCGACTGACCTTCATAAAGATGAATCAGTCTTGGATCACCATCAGCTACCAATCACCTGAAGCTGATGTAACCGAATATTTTTTTTTTTAAATGCCACATCCCTTAAAGACTGCCTATGCTGATGCTGAGTGACTATCTTGTTATGCTGACTGACTATCCTCTTCCTCCTCAATGATCCTGCTGATAGCTTGGAAGAACATTTTTAGTTCTGAGCACCGCCACCAGTGGCTAAGGCCCAATTTTTCAGCCCCTGTTTAATAGGGGCATGGAATTACAATATTTGATGCAATACTTTGCAGCAGGGCTCATTCCTGTACTCAAACTAGAGTGTCTGTGAGGGGTTGCAGTGTCGTGGCACCAGCACCAGTGCCTAAGGCCCAATTTTTAAGCCCCTGTTTAACAGGGGAATATCATTTTAATGCAATACTTTACAGCAGGGCTCATTCCTGCTCTGCAACTAGAGTTTCTGGGAGGTGTTGCAGCGTTGTGGCACCAGTGCCTAAGGCCCAATTTTTCATCCCCTGTTTAACAGGTAATTACAATTATTGATATAATATTTCATAGCAGGGCCCATTCCAGCACCCACTGAGAGTAACTGTGAGGACTTAGTGTTGTGGCACCAGCACCTCCACCACCACAGCCGCCAAAGGCCCAATGTTTCTACCACTGTTCAAAAATGGCATGTAACTACAATTCTTGATATAATAGTTCACAGCAGGGCATTCCAGCACCCACCAAGAGTCACTTTAAGGGCTTACAGTGTTGTGCCAACACCAACACCTTAGGCCTAAATTTCTGCAGAGCATATAGGGAAGGCCCCTACTTTCAAACATCCAACTTACAATCGTCTTCTACTTGCAAACGGAAGGAGACAACAGCAAGTGAAATGAAAAAATAAGGACTGCAAAAAAAATTATACAGGGGTGATAACCCTTCCCTATGTTTTCCAAAAAGCTTAAAAATAGATTTTTTGACTGGAGCTACACTTTAAAAATGTGCCAGTTCAAAATTACAAACGGATTCTACTTAACACAACAAACCTACACAGTCCCTATCTTGTTTGTACGGCCTGTATACTGCTGTTCTGAGTATGTAGGGCCTGAGGGCCCCACGCCTTTCCTTTTTTTAATTTGGGTACGGGGTTCCCCTTAATATCTGTATAAGACCCAAAGGGGCTGGTAATGGGCGGGGGGGGGGGGGGGGTAGCCATGCCATTTTTCTCAATGATTTTCATCCATATTGCCGGAACCAGACATTACATTAGATGTTAGAAATGTCATTTTGTGCAGGGATATTATAGACACTCACCAGGCACAATATTTAAAGGAATATTTCACTTTTTTTTGTCACTTTAAGCATCATTAAAATCAGTGCTCCCGAAAAAACTGCCATTTTTAAAACTTCTTTTTGCATTGATAAATGTCCCCTGGGGCAGGAGCCGGGTCCTCAAACCCATTTTAGGACAATAACTTGCAAATTAGCCTTTAAAATGAGCACTTTTGATTTCGAACATTCGAGTCCCATAGACTTTAATGGGGTTCTAAAGTTCACGCAAATTTTCGGTCCGTTCACAGGTTCTGGTGCAAAACGAACTGGGGGGTGTTTGGCTCATCCCTGATGCTGAGCTAATCAAAATCGCCACAGCTGATCACAGTTGAAAGTCAAATAGCTCTGTGTGCCATTGAGAAGGTAATTAGCTACACCTGATTGAGTTTACAAGTCATTTTTAGGAGGGGGTGATCCTTTTTCCAACTCAGTGATTCTGTTTTTTATTTATTTATTTTATTTTTTTGTTGGTGTTATATCTTTCACTTGGATGTTATAAGTTGCACTAAGTAAATACAGCTGGATAAAACAAAACTATGTCTGACTTAATTTCAGGCTGCAAAGCAACACGATGTGATTATTTTAAAGGGGGTGATTCTTTTCTATACCCACTGTACATTATTTTATAATTGTGTGTCTATATACAGGTATGTAATAAAAAAAAAAAAAAAAAAAAAAAAAAATATATATATATATATATATATATATATATATATATATATATATATCAATAGATATATACATAATTTTATTTTTCTATTAATAATATATTATATATACAGTACTTACACATGCACACAGACATTATATGGTCAAAAGTTTATCAACACTCCTTTATTTTCTTTTAGCTTGTCATAACCCCAGTCACTTTTGCCAGTCTTATACTCACTTTTTTCTACTTTTTTCTAATCCAGACAGATATTACTCAATAAACTGCAAAGCTGCTTGTCAAAACCCTTTAGCAAGTCTAAAATCTATTGGCCTTATAGTAGATATATCACATGGCCCCAAAGTGCAATTCCACTATTCCATCTAAAAAAAGATATTTGCATACTACATGACATACTTCCATCAGTTGCAATCGGCCTCCAGGCCCGAGCATTGTCACACTGGAATTCTATTCCACACAAGGGTATTTTGCAACTGCAGAGGTAGCAGGGGGAGCAGAGAAGGAGCAATAGAAATGCCGTGTACACACGAGCGGACAGTCCTACAGAAAAAGTCAGACGGGAGCTTTTCATCGTATATTCCGATTGTGTGTATGCCCCATCTGACTTTTTACGTTGAAAATTCTGACGGACCTAGAAACAGAACATGTTCTAAGTTTTTCAGACGGAACCAATTCCTATCAGGAAACCGTTTGTCTGTATACTGTTCCGACAGACCAAAAACTATGCATGCTCTGAAGCAAGTAGGAGACGGAAGCTATTGGCTATTGGGTATTGAACTTCCTTTTTCTAGTCCCGTCGAACGTGTTGTACGTCATTGCGTTCTTGACAGTCGGACTTTGGTGTGACCGTGTGTATGCAAGACAGCTTGAGCAGAATTCCGTCAGAAAAACCTTCAGAGTTTATTCCGACGGAAAAAACGCTTGTGTGTACACGGCATAATGGTGTGACCGAGGTTCAGAAGGACAGAATTTTCAATATGAAACTAAGTTCAAGAACATAACCTCAAACTAACAGTAGGAAAATTCAAAATTAACTTTAGAAAAAAATGTTTTACTTAAAGGGTAGTATGACCGGAACAGATCTCCAGCAGAGGTATGGAGGCAGGCAACAGTAAGTGAATTTAAACATGCCTGGAACAAATATGTTCTATTAAAAAAAAAAAGGAAAAAAGTGCAGACTTGTTGGACCACTTGGGCTTTTTTCAGCCATCACTCTTCTATCTCTCTATGTTTTTGTCCTCTTCTTTCCTTTTTGGCTCAGCTTTCACAGTTCAGGTCCTCCTAAATGACAAGTGTCTTCTACAGTAATTAGACATGTTTATATAACTGGAATCTTCCTTTAGGTATAAAAAATATACTCACGTTTACTGTGTCCACATTAAACTTGAAATTTAATTGCAAACCATTGCTTGTAACATTGCCGATAATATTCAGAATCAACTGTACATCATGATCACTGTAACTAACCGGGTCGGCCTTGGCAAATAAATTGCCAAGAGAATTTATGAGATCCGGTCCTGAAAAATTCTGAAAGAACAAAACCATTCATATTACACCTTTACACGGCTCTGGAGGAATAAAAAAATTACTACAAATGACAATATTACCATCTTCATAGCCTGTATACCACCCTTAGAAAATTCCTGTACATTTAAAAAAAAAAAAAAAAAGCATTTTTCTTAGTGTCCTAAAAATATAAATATAGAAAATAAATACTTGTATGCAAAGTTTTGAAAAGTGCCTTGAGAGATTTTATGACAATTGAAATGTCCAGAGTGAGAGATTAGGAATGATTAAAACTAAAAGTTGTCATGTACCTGAAATTTTGTTAAAAATAGGGAGATTCCGACTAAGGTTTACAATTTTGTGGAAAGTCAATGGAAAATTAAGGTGGCTTTTGGTTGTTTTTAATAGTGTAATGGGCTTTAAATAGCTTCTAATGCAGCGTACACACGACCGGACTTTCCGACAGACTAAGTCCAACAGACTTTCGGTGGAATTCCGACAGACTTTCCGAACGAATGGACTTGACCACACACAATCACACCAAAGTCCAACGGATTCGACCGTGATGATGTACGACCAGTGTGGTAAAATTTCATGCGACTCCATAAAAATTCCTCACCCCGTCACTTCCGGTGAGGCTCCGTCACTCTAACAGCTGACGGCGGGCCTTTACTGCGCATGCGCCAAGTCCGTGATCTGAACAGCGCATGCGCAAGATCGTAAGTTCAGCGGTGGTTAAAAATTATAGACACAGAAATGCTGGTGGGCGGGCGGAGCTGAACAGATGCTCAGGACGTCAGCAGCAGCCCCGCCCACCCTAGTAACATGCCCCTGAATCTTAAGTGGTGGTGAAAAATCATACTCATGTGGGCGGAGACTTGCGGGTGGGCGGGCGGAGCTAACGATGGCTTTATTATATCATCGGCAGCACCAATATGTATATATTTGTATATATTTATTAAAGCTGAACAATAAGCAGTGTATTTATTAAAGCTGAACAATAAGCAGTGTATTTATTAAAGCTGAACAATTAGCAGTGTATTTATTAAAGCTGAACAATTAGCAGTGTATTTATTAGGCTGCTTTCACACTGGGGCTGTGAGGGCGTCGGCGGTAAAGTTCCGCTATTTTTAGCGGCGCTTTACCGTCGTTTTAGCGGCGGTCTGCGGGCGCTAGCGGGGTGGTTTTAACCCCCGCTAGCGGCCGAAAAAAGGGTTAAAACCACCCGCAAAGCGCCGCTGCAGCGGCGCTTTGCCAGCGGTATTGCCGCGCTGTCCCATTGATTTCAATGGGTAGGAGTGGTTTAGGAGCGGTGAATACACCGCTCCTTCACCGCTCCAAAGATGTGGCTAGCAGGACTTTTTTCACTGTCCTGCCAGCGCACCGTTTCAGTGTGAAAGCCCTCCGGCTTTCACACTGGAGTGACAGGGGCCGGTTTTTTTCAGGCGCTACACAGGCGCTATTTTTAGCGCTGTAACGCCTGAAAACCACCCCAGTGTGAAAGGGGCCTTAAAGCTGAAGAATATGGGCACAATATTGGGGACAGTGTGTGCGTTTGGGGACAGTGGCTGCATTTGGGCACAGTGGCTGCGTTTGGGGCACAATGTCTGCGTTTGGGGACAGTGTGTGCGACAGTGTCTGTATTTGGGCACAGTGGCTGCATTTGGAATGATCACAGTCAATTGCGTGGTAAACGGCCAATGGCTGTTTACCAGTAGTGATGGACGAACTTCCGACGGGACGTTTCGCGAAAGCGAAATGCGAACGGACCCAAACGTTCGCGAAACCGAACGTTCGCCGCGGGCCCCATTGACTTCAATGGGAGGCGAACTTTGCAAACCTTCATGTCGAATTTGCGGCCACGTGGTAATTATTAGGGGGTAAAACGTAGTCCCACCATCTGGACAATGACATAATACATGTATGAGGTGAATTTGGGATCGATAACTACAAGCATTTTTATTTTATTTGGGAAATTGTTCTAACAATTCAGGACTATGGAGCTAATGAAGGCAATGGAGGAGAGGGAAGGTCAGGGACCAGGGTAGGCAAAGAAGAGGGTGCAGGAGATGATCACCAGCAGCGTGACATACCGGAATGACACATGCACCGTGATAGAGGCATCTGACAGCAGCACCGTAATACAGAGCACTGACAGCAGCACCGTGACATACAGCGCTGACAGCAGCACCGTGACATACAGCGCTGACAGCAGCACCGTGACATACAGCGCTGACAGCAGCACCGTGACATACAGCGCTGACAGCAGCACCGTGACATACAGCACTGACAGCAGCACCGTAAGCAGCCCCAGGAGGAAGTCAGCACAGCACAGGGATGGTGTGATCCCCTCATAATAAGAACCCCCAGGAGGAAGTCAGCACAGCACAGGGATAGTGTGATCCCTTCATAATAAGAACCCCCAGGAGGAAGTCAGCACAGCACAGGGATATCATAAGCAGCCCCAGTAGAAATATGACACCGCTCAACCTCTTCAAAGAGGAGGGTAGGGGCATATAGTACGGTGTGCTTTTTTGGGTCAAGGAAGTGAGCAGACTGTACGTCAGTCCCTATACCGCTGAAGGACTGCTGCAGTATAGGGCAGCGGTCAGCAGTGGTGCACGTCAACCCTATCTATTGTGGACCGATAGCGGTCCTTACAGAACAGCAGACTGTACCGCACTCAAGCCTATGTACCGTAGCACCCTATACCAAGTTACCAGTCCTTATAAGAACTTTTGTGGACCAAGCAGGTTGTGTATTAGTGTTTAGCAGACTGTACGTCAGTCCCTATACCGCTGAAGGACTGCTGCAGTATAGGGCAGCGGTCAGCAGTGGTGCACGTCAACCCTATCTATTGTGGACCGATAGCGGTCCTTACAGAACAGCAGACTGTACCGCACTCAAGCCTATGTACCGTAGCACCCTATACCAAGTTACCAGTCCTTATAAGAACTTTTGTGGACCAAGCAGGTTGTGTGTTAGTGTTTAGCAGACTGTACGTCAGTCCCTATACCGCTGAAGGACTGCTGCAGTATAGGGCAGCGGTCAGCAGTGGTGCACGTCAACCCTATCTATTGTGGACCGATAGCGGTCCTTACAGAACAGCAGACTGTACCGCACTCAAGCCTATGTACCGTAGCACCCTATACCAAGTTACCAGTCCTTATAAGAACTTTTGTGGACCAAGCAGGTTGTGTATTAGTGTTTAGCAGACTGTACGTCAGTCCCTATACCGCTGAAGGACTGCTGCAGTATAGGGCAGCGGTCAGCAGTGGTGCACGTCAACCCTATCTATTGTGGACCGATAGCGGTCCTTACAGAACAGCAGACTGTACCGCACTCAAGCCTATGTACCGTAGCACCCTATACCAAGTTACCAGTCCTTATAAGAACTTTTGTGGACCAAGCAGGTTGTGTGTTAGTGTTTAGCAGACTGTACGTCAGTCCCTATACCGCTGAAGGACTGCTGCAGTATAGGGCAGCGGTCAGCAGTGGTGCACGTCAACCCTATCTATTGTGGACCGATAGCGGTCCTTACAGAACAGCAGACTGTACCGCACTCAAGCCTATGTACCGTAGCACCCTATACCAAGTTACCAGTCCTTATAAGAACTTTTGTGGAACAAGCAGGTTGTGTGTTAGTGATTAGCAGACTGTACGTCAGTCCCTATACCGCTGAAGGACTGCTGCAGTATAGGGCAGCGGTCAGCAGTGGTGCACGTCAACCCTATCTATTGTGGACCGATAGCGGTCCTTACAGAACAGCAGACTGTACCGCACTCAAGCCTATGTACCGTAGCACCCTATACCAAGTTACCAGTCCTTATAAGAACTTTTGTGGAACAAGTGAGTTGTGAATGTTTAGCAGACTGCAGCAGAAGGGCAGCAGTCAAGTATAATATCCTTTCTATATTTGGAAGAAAGAATATTATACATGTACAAGCCTATTACTGTACCACTGATACCAGTCCTGAAAAGAACCTTTGTGGAACTAATAATAACAGCAAGTCTTTAAAATTACCCTCACTGCCTGACAACACTGCTTCCTTCCTGTCCCTATACAAATTGGCAAAAAAAGAGAACGATTAGTGGTTACTGGAACAGCTCTTTTGTGGACCTTGATAGTAACAGCTAATGATGATGATGATGATGATGATGATGAAAGACTAATCTGGCTGTCCCTGTAGCATACACCGTCCTTTCCCTTTCTCTAAACTAACAAAAGACACTCAGGCTGCTGCAAGAATCAGCAGCACAGCAAACCTATCAACACCTAACACCTATACCAGTCCTGAAAAGAACTTTTGTGTACCAAATAGCTAGTGGTTTATCTCTCCCTACTCCACACAGGAACCTGTCCCTATCGTAACAGAAGAAAGAATGTAAAATGGCCACCGGATCGGGTGTATTTATAGGTTAGGGGGAATGTCCAAGTGTCCATGTGCTGTCATGTCTCAATTGGCTGTCCTGTATCACATGATAAACGTGTCACCAAAGGTTAAAGTTCTTGTATACATTAAACACGTAAGTCCGCCGCGGCGAACGACGGAAAAAGGCGTTCGAACGTGCGGACCGCGAATGTCGGAAATTCGCCGCGAAACGACCGCCGGGCGAAACGTTCGTCCATCACTATTTACCAGCATCAGTGGCGAGCAGTGTTCCCGGGAACACGCTGCCACCAACGTGCCCGCGCAGAGCGCGCCCGCGATTGTCGTGGAGATGTGGGGCGGCCACCAACGTACACGCGCAGAGCGCGCCCGCGATCACCATGGAGAGGTGGGGCGGCCACCAACGTACACGCGCAGAGCGGTGCCCGCGGTCGCCGTGGAGGGGTGGGGCGGAACCATCTGTGATCACGCGGTAAACAGCCTCATGGCTGTAATGGGGCCTAGTCCTCATGTGATGGGGACCAAGGCCTGATGTGATGGGGGGTCCTGTGATGTGATGGGGGGTCTTCTGATGTGATGGGGGTCCTGTGATGTAATGGGGCCTAGTCCTCATGTGATGGGGACCAAGGCCTGATGTGATGGGGGGGGGTCCTGTGATGTGATGGGGGGTCTTCTGATGTGATGGGAGTGTCCTGTGATGTAATGGGGGGCCTAGGCCTGATGTGATGGTAACCAAGGCCTGATGTGATGGGGGGTCCTGTGATGTGATGGGGGGTCTTCTGATGTGATGGGAGTGTCCTGTGATGTAATGGAGCCTAGTCCTCATGTGATGGGGACCAAAGCCTGATGTGATGGGGGGGTCCTGTGATGTGATGGGGGTGTCCTGTGATGTAATGGGGGCCTAGGCCTGATGTGATGGTAACCAAGGCCTGATGTGATGGGGGGTCTTCTGATGCGATGGGGGGGTCTTCTGATGTGATGGGGGTCCTGTGATGTAATGGGGGGCCTAGTCCTCATGTGATGGGGACCAAGGCCTGATGTGATGGGGGGGGTCCTGTGATGTGATGGGGGTCTTCTGATGTGATGGGAGTGTCCTGTGATGTAATGGGGCCTAGTCCTCATGTGGACGTGTGATGTGTTGCCCTGAGTTGCTAGGTCACATGGCTAGCTTCTATCCCAGGGACATCTGGCTGCTAGGCTGCCTGAGGGACATTGTGGGAGAGCAGCGTAGGGTTGGGACTTACAGCTTGTAGTCCAACCAGAAGCAACAGTGCTCCTGTCTGGGAAAACAAGCTGCGGTCGGGAGGTAAAAAGGAACAGCTGTCGCCACAAAGGGACCATACACCGTGGTACCAGAGACCTTTGTGAGTAACTAAAGCCATTACCCAAGCAGTCTTCTCACTAACCAGAGATGCTGAAGTGGGAAAACTTGAGTTAGTGCCAAGCCAGGGACCTGAGGAGACGCTTTGAGAGCTCCTTTGAGTGCTGGTCACCTGAGAAGGTCGGAGATGCTACACTGTATCCAAATTCAATTTTTATCATTTTTTTCCCACAAACAGAGCTTTCTTTTGGTGGTATTTGATCACCTCTGCGGTTTTTATTTTTTGCTAAACAAATAAAAAAAAGACATAAAAGTTTTCTCCTTCACTGATGGGGCTGCAGTGACGGGTACCGATAAGGCCACACTGATGGGCACTGATGAGGTGGCACTGATGGGCGACACGGATGGGCACTGATAGGTGGCACAAATTGGCACTGATAGCTGGCAAGGATTGGCATGGATAGACGGCATGGACGGGCATGGATAGGCGGCACAGATGGGCATGGATGGTCACTGATAGGGGTCCTGTGATGTGATGGGGGGTCTTCTGATGTGATGGGGGTCCTGTGATGTAATGGGGGCCTAGTCCTCATGTGATGGGGACCTAGGCCTGATGTGATGGGGGGGGTCCTGTGATGTGATGGGGGGTCTTCTGATGTGATGGGGGTCCTGTGATGTAATGGGGGCCTAGTCCTCATGTGATGGGGACCTAGGCCTGATGTGATGGGGGAAGGGAATGCACTTGCATTGTCCAGTAGGGGTGCAATGGATCATCACCGATCCGTGATGCGAACAGGTCACCCTGTTCAGATCAGCACACGCCACGATCCGCGGAGTGCCCCGGCAGCCTCGGCCTTAGGAAAGGCCGTGGCTTCGGCCTAGCTCCATAGCGGCGGCCATCTTGGTGCACCCATTTACAATGTGATCGCTTCGTCAAATGACGGAGCGATCACTTGTAAACAAACTGGCGTCATAGTGACGCCAGTTCCTCTCTCCCCTCTGTGTACTGATCTGTACAGTGGAGGGGAGAAATTGGAAGGCAGCAGCGCTGCGGGCTGCATCTGTTGTGTCCACAGAACTGCTCTGTGACAAGTGCAGTCACAGCCATCCCTCCATACCCAGCCAATACTCTGCCGTACCCAGCCAATACTCTGCCGTACCCAGCAAATACTGTGCCATACCCTGTAATATCCAGCCATACTCGGCGGTAGCCAGCCGTACCCAGCCATGCTCAGCCAATATTACAGTGGGGGAGATATATATTACAGTGGGGACTATGTTGTGGTGGAATTTTAACAGGTTTTTGATACTTTTTTTATTTGCACTAACATACAATTTTTCAGGACAAGCTTTCGGGGTATGTCCCCTTCAAGGTCCAAGCAGTACTGATTTACAAATTTTCTTCAAGGTCCAAGCAGTACTGATTTACAAATTTTTAAAAATTTGTAAATCAGTACTGCTTGGACCTTGAAGAAGGGGACATACCCCGAAAGCTTGTCCTGAAAAATTGTATGTTAGTGCAAATAAAAAAAGTATCACGGACAGTACTCAATTTTCTCTGTCACAATTGCACTAATACGGCTACAATCACATTAAACAGGTTTTTGCAAATTCAATTATTATTGGCTGATCCGAAAACTGATCCAATCCGTGACTCAGATCCGAGGAACGATCCGGTCCGTGAGTTTTTTGGATCCGTTGCACCCCTATTGTCCAGTAATAGGAGACTTGTAACAGCGAAGCAAGGGCGTACTGTTCCGGGGGCCAGATGGTCAAAAATCATGATTGTTTTTCGATCAATGCAACTAGCTGGTGTATCAAGAACCCATTACATCACAGTGTGGCTGATGCTGCTGTTAGGAAGTTTTTAGTGTTTAGGAGTGTGTGCACTGGGCCACACTCCAAAGATTCCTCACCTACTTGTGGTACTTGTACTAATACCTGGGTTTCTGTGTAGCGCTCTTTCCTCTTGTAGTAGAGTCCTGGGCTCTTGGAGGCATATTGGTGACTTTAAGAGTTAGGGACAGCTGACATCCTTCTGTGTAGAGTGGGTTAAAAGGCAAGTTGGGTGCAGTGCAAAAAGAATTGATGGGCACTAGACACTTTTTTAATGCACAGAGATTTATTGTCTCTTAACCACTTTGCCGCCTGGCCTATAGCAAAATGACAGCGGCAAAGTGGTTTCAAAATCCTGACCGGGCGCCATATGAGGTCCTCATGATTTTGATCCACTTTGCACCCCCGGGGGCGCGCATCGCGGCGATCGTTGTTGCGGTGTGTCAGTCTGACACCCCGCAACTACGATCTCAATAAAGAGCCTCTGACGGAGACTCTTTACCACATGATCAGCCGTGTCCTATCATGGCTGATCACAGTGTAAATAAGAAGAGACGTTGATCGTCTTTTCCTCACTTGCGTCTGTCAGACACGAGTAGAGCCGATTGGCTGCTCCTCTGACAGGGGGGGGGGGTCTGTGCTGATCGATTATCATTGCAGCCTCCCCCGAGTATGCCCACACTGGACCACCAGGGACACCACCAGGGATGCCCAGCACCAGGTATGCACCCCCTAGACCACCAGGGATGCCAGTCAGTGCCCACAATGGATGCCAATCAGTGCCCACAATGGGCATCACTGATTGGTATGCATTATTGTTTGGCACTGATTGGCATCCATCAGTACTATATAATACAATACAGTGCCGCTTATCAGTGACCATCCATGCCCATCTGTGCCGCCTATCCATGCCCGTCCATGCTGCCTATCCATGCCAATCCTTGCCAGCTATCAGTGCCAATTTGTGCCACCTATCAGTGCCCATCCGTGTCGCCCATCAGTGCCACCTCATCAGTGCCCATCAGTGTGGCCTTATCGGTACCCGTCACTGCAGCCCCATCAGTGAAGGAGAAAACTTTTATGTCTTTTTTTTATTTGTTTAGCAAAAAATAAAAACCGCAGAGGTGATCAAATACCACCAAAAGAAAGCTCTGTTTGTGGGAAAAAAATGATAAAAATTGAATTTGGATACAGTGTAGCATCTCCGACCTTCTCAGGTGACCAGCACTCAAAGGAGCTCTCAAAGCGTCTCCTCAGATAGGTCCCTGGCTTGGCACTAACTCAAGTTTTTCCACTTCAGCATCTCTGGTTAGTGAGAAGACTGCTTGGGTAATGGCTTTAGTTACTCACAATGGTCTCTGGTACCACGGTGTATGGTCCCTTTGTGGCGACAGCTGTTCCTTTTTACCTCCCGACCGCAGCTTGTTTTCCCAGACAGGAGCACTGTTGCTTCTGGTTGGACTACAAGCTGTAAGTCCCAACCCTACGCTGCTCTCCCACAATGTCCCTCAGGCAGCCTAGCAGCCAGATGTCCCTGGGATAGAAGCTAGCCATGTGACCTAGCAACTCAGGGCAACACATCACACGTCCACATGAGGACTAGGCCCCATTACATCACAGGACACTCCCATCACATCAGAAGACCCCCATCACATCACAGGACCCCCCCCATCACATCAGGCCTTGGTCCCCATCACATGAGGACTAGGCCCCCATTACATCACAGGACCCCCATCACATCAGAAGACCCCCCCATCGCATCAGAAGACTCCCCATCACATCAGGCCTTGGTTACCATCACATCAGACCTAGGCCCCCATTACATAGCAGGACACTCCCATCACATCAGAAGACCCCCATCACATCACAGGACCCCCCCATCACATCAGGCCTTGGTCCCCATCACATGAGGACGAGGCCCCATTACATCACAGGACACTCCCATCACATCAGAAGACCCCCCATCACATCACAGGACCCCCCATCACATCAGGCTTTGGTTACCATCACATCAGGCCTAGGCCCCCCATTACATCACAGGACACTCCCATCACATCAGAAGACCCCCCATCACATCACAGGACCCCCCCCCCATCACATCAGGCCTTGGTCCCCATCACATGAGGACTAGGCCCCATTACATCACAGGACCCCCATCACATCAGAAGACCCCCCATCACATCACAGGACCCCCCATCACATCAGGCCTTGGTCCCCATCACATGAGGACTAGGCCCCATTACAGCCATGAGGCTGTTTACCGCGTGATCACAGATGGTTCCGCCCCACCCCTCCACGGCGACCGCGGGCGCGCTCTGCGCGTGTACGTTGGTGGCCGCCCCACCTCTCCATGGTGATCGCGGGCGCGCTCTGCGCGTGTACGTTGGTGGCCGCCCCACATCTCCATGGCAATCGCGGGCGCGCTCTGCGCGGGCACGTTGGTGGCAGCGTGTTCCCGGGAACACTGCTCGCCACTGATGCTGGTAAACAGCCATTGGCCGTTTACCACGCAATTGACTGTGATCATTCCAAATGCAGCCACTGTGCCCAAATACAGACACTGTCGCACACACTGTCCCCAAACGCAGACATTGTGCCCCAAACGCAGCCACTGTGCCCAAATGCAGCCACTGTCCCCAAACGCACACACTGTCCCCAATATTGTGCCCATATTCTTCAGCTTTAAGGCCCCTTTCACACTGGGGTGGTTTTCAGGCGTTACAGCGCTAAAAATAGCGCCTGTGTAGCGCCTGAAAAAAAACGGCCCCTGTCACTCCAGTGTGAAAGCCGGAGGGCTTTCACACTGAAGCGGTGCGCTGGCAGGACAGTGAAAAAAGTCCTGCTAGCCACATCTTTGGAGCGGTGAAGGAGCGGTGTATTCACCGCTCCTAAACCGCTCCTACCCATTGAAATCAATGGGACAGCGCGGCAATACCGCCGGCAAAGCGCCGCGGGTGGTTTTAACCCTTTTTTCGGCCGCTAGCGGGGGTTAAAACCACCCCGCTAGCGCCCGCAGACCGCCGCTAAAACGACGGTAAAGCGCCGCTAAAAATAGCGGTGCTTTACCGCCGACGCCCGCACCGCCCCAGTGTGAAAGCAGCCTAATAAATACACTGCTTATTGTTCAGCTTTAATAAATACACTGCTAATTGTTCAGCTTTAATAAATACACTGCTTATTGTTCAGCTTTAATAAATACACTGCTTATTGTTCAGTTTTAATAAATACACTGCTAATTGTTCAGCTTTAATAAATACACTGCTTATTGGTCAGCTTTAATAAATATATACAAATATATACATATTGGTGTTGCCGATGATATAATAAAGCCATCGTTAGCTCCGCCCGCCCACCCGCAAGTCTCCGCCCACTTGAGTATGATTTTTCACCACCACTTAAGATTCATCCAGCATTTCTCTGTCTATAATTTTTAACCACCGCTGAACTTACGATCTTGCGCATGCGCCGTTCAGATCACGGACTTGGCGCATGCGCAGTAAAGGCCCGCCGTCAGCTGTTAGAGTGACGGAGCCTCACCGGAAGTGACGGGGTGAGGAAATTTTATGGAGTCGCATGAAATTTTACCACACCGGACTAGAATAAGGAAGTTCATAGCCAGTAGCCAATAGCTGCCCTAGCTTCGGTTTTCATCCATCGGACTAGCATACAGACGTACGGATTTTTCGACCAGACTTGAGTCCGTCTGAAAAATTTGAAACATATTCTAAGTCCGTCTGATTTTTCGACAGCAAAGGTCCGAAGAAGCCCACACACGATCGAATTGTTCAATGGATTGGTTCTGTCAGACATTTGTTGTCGAAAAGTCCGGCCGTGTATACACAGCATAAGGGTTGTAGAAACTCCCTTCAATTATCATGGATCTGTTCTTGTACCAGGAAACTGCTCCCTCATTAGTTGTGTAGCGCCCTGCTCCTAATGGGCAGACGCTATTATTTTTCAAATTTAGTTGTCTGAAGCTGCAGTTGGGCTCAGGTTAATTTTTCCTAAAAGTTCTGGTTTCTGTGCCAGTCCAGCTGGGTTGCACTGGTTTCCACTTGACTGTAGCTGTCGCTGATGCCACCGCTAAGAGTGGAAATGCACTGAGCTGGATCTATTGAATACTACCTCTTGCTCAGAAATAGCTCAGTGGGAGTGGCTTCTCTGCTGTGCATTCTGGGAGAGGGTATTTAAGGTACCGACGCCATTTTTGCTGGTTCTTTTTCCGGGTTCCGCTATCCTGACCTCATGGCCCTCCTGGCCTGGGGTCTGTGTCGCATGGTCCTGTGCCTTGGGCTGGCTGGCCTGAGGCTTTGCAACTGAGAGGGTAGGCCCAGAAAAGTCTTGGGGCCTACTGATCCAGGGGCGGTCCTGTGCTGTCTCGCCTATGGGGAGAGGCCAAGAAAACTGGAGGATCCTGGGGAGGACTTTTCTAGTAGAGGACAGAGCGCAAGGCTGGTATCTCTGGAGGAGCCTGGAAACTCATTTAGAGGACGCAACCTGGATCAACACCCATACAGTATCGAGGGGTCGGCTGAAAAAAACTGGTACTGTATGGTGGTTCTTCAAAACTCTCAAGATTTCTTAGTTTAATTGACAATTCAGTGGGAGAGACTTTGTTGAGCATCTCATCGTCTGCTAGGTCAAGTGAAAGGGGCCTATCTGATGGTTGCTGGATCCAGTCTGTGGAGCTGTTTGTCCTCTGGATCTGACCATACCTCTAACCCGCACTTATCAGGTGCCTGAACTCCCCCTTTATCCTTTGACCCTCTATTGAAGGACTTTTGTGCTTATCCTAAATAAATGTAAAAAAAAAGGACTAAGGCCGCGTACACACGCGCGGACTGTTCGCCCAACCTTGTCCGCTGAACAGTGTTTGGGCGGACAGTCCGCTCGTGTGTGGGGCTTCAGCGGACAGTTTCAGCGGACAGTTGGACGAACAAGGTCTTACGGAAATTCCGAAAAACTGTCCGCTGAAACAAGGTTTCAGCGGACTGTTCGCTCGTGTGTAGGCTTGTTCGGCCAACTAAGTCTCGCGCATGCTCAGAAAGGATTTTCACGCCGAAAGCTATAATGCAGTGTATAGGACGTCGTATTTTTCATCCCGTCGTACGTGCCGTTCACGTCATCGCGCACGGTTTCAGCAAACTGTTCGTCCGTCGTGTGTGGCCATGTCCGTCCATGCTAAGTTTGAGCGGACTGTTTGCCGAAACTGTTGGACGGACAAAGTTGGGCGAACAGTCCGCGCGTGTGTACGCGGCCTTAGTGTCAGATTCAACATCATTTGGGCTACTTTCCAACGGGACCCCTGGGACGGAGAAGCGAGCAGGTGATGTAACGGTAAGCCCAAATAAAACCAGCAGCTCCTTCGGGGGGCAGTGCTATAGTTGTAATTTTTCACTTTTTTTCCACAAACAAAATGACAGATCATGGGAAAATATGCTTGAGGTGATTGTAGCCGTATTAGTACAATTGTGACCGAGAAAATTGGATACTGTCCGTGATACTTTTTTTTTTGCACTAGCCTACAATTTTTCAGGACAAGCTTTCGGTGTATGTCCCCTTCTTCAAGGTCCAAGCAGTACTGTTTCTAAAACTGTTGTGAATCACTACAGCTTAGACCTTGAAGAAGGGGACATACCCCGAAAGCTTGTCCTGAAAAATTGTATGTGTGTTAGTGCAAATAAAAAAAGTATCACGGACAGTACTCAATTTTCTCTATGGGAAAATATGAAATATAAAAGAAATGAAAGGAGCACTACATAAACAACAATGAGATCCACACAAAAAAATACTCACCGAACAGGCTTTTTCCAAATAATTGCTCAACTTAATAGTTAAATCCAAACCTAATAAAAAAGCACATACAAAAGTGTTTGAAAGAAAGTTAGACTTTGTAGCTATACACATATTCTGAAAAAAAGGAAAGGTGATAATTACTATCAGGGCTTTTTTTTCTTAGAGAATAGGTGCAGGAACTCCCCTCTTCAGAGTCACTCCTTGTCTCTGCCCCCTACCCACCTCAAAGCACTGTCTTTCGGCTCCACCCCTACCCACCACCCAGTACTAACCCTTTTAGAGAATACAGAACCAAGTATCACTTTGTGCTACTAAGTCATTTGTATGAAATTTGATAGACCCCACCCCAGCAACAGACCCACCTCAGCAACAAAAGTCTCCCCCAGCACCAATAGACTCCCCAAGAAACAGACCCACCACAGCAATAATAGATCCCCCACATAGCAAAAAATCTCCCCTCTAGCAAAAAAATACCACCCCAGCAACAATACACCCACAGCAGCAAAACAGATCTCCCAACAGCCAGCATCAATAGACCCTCCAGCAGCCAGCAACAATAGGCCTCTCCCTCAACAGTAGATCCCTCCCAGCAACAATTGACCCACCAGCAACATAAGACCCCGCCAGCCAACAAAAATAGACTTACTCAGGAACAATAGACTCCAACAAAAAATAGATCTCCACCAGAGAAAATAGATTCCCCAGCAGTCAACATCAAGAGACCCTCTAGCACACCTTGCCATAAAATATATGCAGTGTTGGAGCTGCCGGAACTGCATTCCCGCTGAAAAAAAGCCCTGATCACTATCCAGAACTGAATGTGAAAAAATGACCCATGGGCCAATCACAGGAGTTTTGACTGTCTTAAAGAAGGATTGCAGTCTCAAAATTGAATAATCCATACTATCGGGTAGATTTACTAAAACCAGAGAGTGTAAAATCTCGTACAGTTCTGCATAGAAAGCAATAAGCTTCCATTTTTTGGGGTTTTTTTTTTTTGGATTCTCATGTTTTTAGTAAATCAAACCCAATGTGTGAAGCAAAAAGCGATGTGCTCTTGTCTTTTTTTCCATTGTTGGGTTTGGAATAAAAATAATGATCCTTTAACTGTGGACCAGTACCAGGCAGTGAGGCCTTCTTATGACAATATACAGTATTGATTTTGTGTGATAATAAGGGCTTCTTACAAAATGCTGAACTTAAAAGGTTTTTTTCCTGACAGACTCCATGGCAGCAACGTGTGGGTTAAGTCCTGCCTCCACTACCCTATAGGACACTACTCCCATAAATCTTTGCTCCCTGCCCCTGGCCGTGTTCTTTTTTTGTCCTCCTCCGAAGGACCCAGAGGTGGTCTTTCTACCTGAAGATCTATCATCCCCACGATCGAGGTCGGCCGGTCTGCGACTCTGGGTATGGAAAGTCGCATTACTCCGCTAAGCCCTAGCTATTAGCAGGGTATGGAGTGGGCAGTGGAAGAGACGCTGTGAAGAAGCCCATGTTCTGGCCACTGGCAGGCAGGCTGCGCATTGGTCGGATAGCCAGATATTAGCAGGTGACCTGTTTTGCCCCCTGGAAAGTCCGGTGTCATCTTACCTTACCTTCGGCCGAGTGATCGATCGTGGTGGGAGTGGTGAGAGGTTCTATAGTTCATTATGGCAGCAGTTTGTGTATCTTTTATCTGTCCTCGTTTTTTTCTGTTTGTTTGAATGTGCAGGCATGACGGCTGGTTCTTCCGCGTTCCAGCCGCCGTTCTACTTCTGGGTTTGCGTTCTCGGCCATACTGCGCATGCGCAAGTGCGGTTTGAGATGGAGGCATGGTTTCGCACATGCGCGATAGCGGCAAATTGCCGGTATTTCACGCATGTGCACAGGCACGGCGGTGACATCACAGGGGTGGGCTATTTAAATGGGGAATTAGTCTGCAAGCTTTGGGAATGCATGCGGGCTGTTGCGGTGACTTCCCCCTGCCTCTGTGTTGCATCTATTGGTAAGTGGCATTCTGGGACAGGGTGGCTATCCTTTCCCTGTCCCTTGCACTGATCCCTTGTCATCTTTTCAGCACGCATGGATATCGCTGAGGACATGGATTCTCTACCGCCTGTCTGTGGCCAGCCCTCTCATAAAAGGTATTTTTAATGATCACCTGAAGGTCTGGTGAGGGAGGGGTATATATCTGTTAGCTCTGTCCTGATATCTTGTCTCTTGTGGTTTCTTGTCTTGTTCCTGTTTCAGCCCCTCCGGGTCAGAACAGCATCGCAGCTCTCACAGAGGGAGCGACTCCTCCAAGTCGCATCACCGGCACTCCTCTTCCAAATCAAAACATTATGGTTCCTCCTCAAGATCAGGACACCGCAGTGAGGAACGGTCGCATTCCTCGAGGACTCAATCCAGTCACTCAGCTAGTGCCTGTTGGGGGTTCAGAGCTCTTGTACCGGCAGGAAAATCTTTGTGCGATCTTTGCTACGCCAAGGCTTCCAATGAAAGGGGTGACGCGGATCAACAACTTAAAACCCTGGTGGAAAAAGTTGTTAAGGAGTCCCTCAGAAATATTGAGGGCCAGTCCTATGTTCCTCCGGCAGAGCCGCCACTTTCTCCAGGAAGGGAGACTCAGCTGCAGGATACTTGGGAATCCTCTGTGCATAGCCACCCCTCAGCTGCCATATCTGACAGTGACTCTGATGAAAGTGACCCCTGTGTGGATTTTGATTTCGCTCTACTTCCTCCTCTGGTCAGAGCTGTTAGAGAGACACTGAACTGGGAAGATTCTGTGGCTGCTCCTTCCAAACAAAGAAAATTCTTTAAGCAATTAAAGAAGGAACGGATTAATTTTCCTTTTATCTCTGAGCTAGGTGAGATTATCACAGATGAATGGGGCAAGGTGGAGAAGAAAAATTCCATGCTGTCTAAGGTTTCGAAACTCTATCCTTTCAATGAAGAAGAGGTGAAGCATTTGGAGTCAGCGCCGTTAGTAGACGCAGCAGTCATGAGGCTGGTGAAACATGTCACACTTCCCTTAGAGGATACTGTTTCTTTTAAGGATGTTCTGGACAGACGGATTGACGCTGATTTGAAGAGAGTGTATCTCACAGCAGGAATGGCCTGTAAGCCAGCGTTAGCTCAGGCCGCTATGTCCAAAGCAATAGAGGTATGGACGGATAGTGTAGATGAGACGCTTAGGAATATCTCTGAAGATATGGCTAAGAGCTCGCCTATCCAAGAACTTAGGCTGGCCTCCGCCTTTCTTGGGGAGGCCTCTATTGACATCATACACCTGGTGGCTCGGGTGATGCTTTCTTCCGTTACGGCCAAACGGGCTCTGTGGCTCCGTCCTTGGCTGGCGGACCCAGGGTCAAAACAAGTATGGTGCCGTATCCCCTTTGAGGGGTCCTCCCTTTTCGGCAATAAGTTGGATGAGGCTATTACCCGAGCCACTGGTGGGAGGTCGGGGTTCCTTCCTTTTCCAAAGAGACAGTACCAGGAACGAGCCAGGGAAGCTCGCAGTTATAGACCGGGCCGTGAATTTTCCAGGTCCTGGAAATCAAGACAATCCTCTTTTAGAAAATCTACAAAAAGTGATTGAAAGGGAGAGAGGGAACCGACTAAATCCTTTTGAGGTTGGGCCGGCTTTTGAGGTTGGGGCCGGCCGGCTGGATGTTTTTATGGATGCTCTTTTGATACATGTGCTATGTAAGTACATATTTTTATCTTTTTATTAAATACTCTGGCAATATTACGCTATGGTGGTTCCTTTCTTTTATTAACACGGTGGGAAATGAGCGGTGTGGCCGTAGGTGTATACTATCAGTTGAGCGGAGTGCTTTAAAGGATACACCCTCCATGCAGTCTAAGCCCTTGTACACACGGTCGGAGAATCCATCGGAATGTGTTCTATCGGACCGTGTCGTCGGATAATCCGACTGTGTGTGGTATGCATCGGACTGATTCAGTCGGACCCAATTTTCCAACATGTTGGAAATATTTCCCGACCAACTGGTTCGATCGGACATACTACGATCATGTGTAGAGAATTTTGATCGGACCAAGTGCCACGCATGCTTAGATCAAATTCCTACATCAAAGCTATTGGCTACTAGCCTGAACGTAGTCCCATCGTAACGAAATTACGTCATCACGTTTTGAATGATCGGATTTTTCGACAACTTAGTCCGACCGTGTGTATGCAACATTTTCGGACAAGATCCGACGGACAAAATCCGACGGATTTGGTTGTCGAAATCTCCGACCGTGTGTACAGGGGCTAAGTCCTCCATGCAGTTCAATCCCTGATCGAGTGACAAGTTATTTGGCGATATCTGATCTCATGTATGGGATCAGAATAGCTGGTAAGCGGCAGTGATTTTGGTGGTGGAAGATCCTTTTTCTTTTTGTGACACTTTTTCGTTGGTGAGGTGTGTTCTGAGCATGGTGGAGATTATAAGGATTATATATACACTTTTTCAGAGATGGACTAAATGTTGGAACTAAGTGATAAATTTGTGCAATATAGTAGTGTATAAATTTATTATATATATTCACAATTAGTGATGGACGAACTTCCGACGGGACGTTTCGCGAATGCGGACCGCGAACGCGGCCAATAGTTTGCGAACCAGAACGTTCGCGGCGGGCCCCATTGACTTTAATGGGAGGCGAACTTCGCAAACCTACAGGTCAAATTTGCAGCCACAAAATAATTAATAGCTGTGCAAACATAGTCCCACCACATGGCCAATGACATAACACATGTATGAGGTGAATCTGGGATCGACAACTACAAGCATTCTTTTTTTATATGGGAAATTGCTGTGACAATTCAGGACTGTGGAGCGCATGAAGGCAATGGAGGAGAGGGAAGGACCAGGGTAGGCAAAGAAGAGGGTGCAGGAGATGATCACCAGCAGCGTGACATACAGCAATGACACCTGCACCGTGATAGAGTCATCTGACACCAGCACCGTGATAGAGAGCACTGACATCAGCAGTGTGACATACAGCAATGACACCTGCACCGTGATAGAGTCATCTGACAACAGCACCGTGATAGTGAGCACTGACATCAGCAGCGTGACATAAAGCACTAACACCAGCACCGTGATATACAGCACTGACAGCAGCACCGTGATAGAGAGTACTGAAATCAGCACTGTGATATACATCACTGACACCTGCACCGTAAGCAGCCCCAGGAGGAATTCAGCATAGCACAGGGATGGTGGGAGCCCCTCATAATGAGCATAGCACAGGGATGGTGGGAGCCCCTCATAATGAGCATAGCACAGGGATGGTGTGAGCCCCTCATAATAAGCAGCCCCAGGAGGATGTCAGCATAGCACAGGGATGGTGGGAGCCCCTCATAATAAGCAGCCCCAGGAGGATGTCAGCATAGCACAGGGATGGTGGGAGCCCCTCATAATAAGCAGCCCCAGGAGGAAGTCAGCACAGCATAGGGATGGTGGGAGCCCCTCATAATAAGCAGCCCCAGGAGGAAGTCAGCACAGCATAGGGATGGTGGGAGCCCCTCATAATAAGCAGCCCCAGGAGGAAGTCAGCACAGCAAAGGGATAGTGGGAGCCTCTCATAATGAGCATAGCACAGGGATGGTGGGAGCCCCTTATAATATGCACAGCAGAGGTACAGCCCCAGAAGGATGTCAGCACAGCACAGGGATGGTGGGAGCCCCTCATAATAAGCAGCCCCAGTAGAAATATGACACCGCTCAACCTCTTCAAAGAGGAGGGTACGGGCATATAATACGGTGTGCTTTTTTTGGACAAGGAAGTGAGCCAAATGAGGAAAGAAGGTCTCTGTGCTCAATTAAATAATTTTTTTATAGACATATACATGGTCTACTGGTCACATGTGTTGAATTCCTCCAAGATCCATGCCTCATTCATTTTTAGAAATGTGAGGTAGTTAACACTGTCGTGAGCTAGGCGAGTACGCTTATCGGTCACGATCCCCCCTGCTGCGCTGAACGTCCTTTCAGACAGGACACTGGATGAGGGGCAAGCCAATAGTTCGATTGCAAATTGGGCAAGCTCTGGCCAGAGGTCAAGCCTGCCCACCCAGTAGTCCAGGGGTTCATCACTCCTCAGAGCGTCCACATCGGCCGTTAACCTGATGTAGTCGGACACCTGACGGTCTAGGCGTTCCCTGATGCTGGATCCGGATGACACCTGTCGATGGGTCGGCTGAAAGAATGACCTCATATCCGAAGTCACCAACACATCTTCAAACCGGCCTCTTCTTGCAGGTGCTGTTGGATTGGTACCCGCAACTCCTTCTATGGGAGTGGGAATTGCTCCTCTGCCAGCGCACGCAAAAGCAGAATGCAGCATTTCTCGAAGCAAGGCCTGGAAGTGCTGCATCCTGACAGCCCTCTGTGACGGCGGTAGCATTTCCGCCATTTTGTGTTTGTACTGGGGGTCTAAGTACGTTGCCACCCAGTACTGGTCCTTGACCCTTATGCTTTTATATGGGGGTCCCTATTAAAACACTGGAGCATGAAGGCCCCCATTTGCACTAAAGTGGAAGCGGTGTGTTGTTCACTTGTCTCATATAGAGTAGCCCCCCCCCCTGGGAATTCATCCAGCATTGCGACTTCCTCATCTTCCCGCTCCTGCTCCTCCACAGCTTGATCAATGACATGCCGCAATGCTCGCTCCATAAAGAAGGCATAAGGTACCATGTCACTGATGGCGCCAACTGACCAGTTTGGCGATCTCCTCAAATAGCCGCAGACGTCTGCATGTGTCGCGCATGAGTGGCCACTGGCGCTGTCAGGACCTGGACTTGAACCCAGGACCTCAGTTGTGGCTGACAATGAATCTTCTCTCTGAGCTATCTGAGATGCTGGACAGTTTGTTGTCAGATCCTTTTGACAACCCTGCCTTGTACCTGATTTCAGCTGAACCTTGAACTCTTTGCTTCTCCCATGAACTTCCTGATATAAGCCATGTCTCTGCACTTCCTCCTTGCCAGAATATTGTGCTATCTCCAGCCTGTATCTCGCTCCCGTATTCTCTGCTGCCGTTTACATTTGCTACTGCTCCTTATCGACCCTTGGATTGTTCCACGACTACGCTTCTGCCTGATCCCAATCTGCAACAACTCATTACCGACCTTTTGGCTTGCTTTCTGACCATGCTTCTGTTTGATCCTTACCTGGTCATCCGCTACTGAACCCCGGCTTGCTCACCTCCTGGTGGGGCGATCCTGAGGACTGCGACCTGGTACTAACACACAGCTAAATCCATCTCTACCATCTAGAGCTCTGGTGAAAACCGGTTAGTACTTAGACTCCGCACCTCAGGTGAGCCTGTGTCTTCTGCCAGGGTGACGGCCTGTGTTCCTATCCTGCTGGTTAGTGGTAAACCTGCAACTGCTATAGCAATTGGTCTTCGAGCCTGACCCCTGATCGTGACAGAATATTCTGGCCCAAAACATGGAGGCCACTATAGCAAATGCCGTGGCTCCGTTCAGGCAGCAAATTGCAGAGCTGCAGGAGTTCGGTGTCACTTACCAAGAAAAATTCTCCGTACTGGAAGGTGTGGTGAAGGAGCAGCATGAAGAGATCCGTGCTCTGACAAAACAATTGCTGGATCTACGTTCCCGAGATGATACTAACGCACATATGCCTCACCCACCCAAGTTTAATGGCGACTGCCACCATTACAGAGGTTTTCTTAACCAGTGTCGCATCTATTTCCAAATGCGACCCACTGCCTTCATTTCTGAAAGACAGAAGGTAATGTTTGTTATCAACCTCCTGACTGGGGAATCTCTAGCCTGGGCCTCCCCCTATATCGAACAAGACAGTGCCATGCTGAATAATTTCCAGACTTTCGAGGATGCAATGAATCAAGTTTTTGATGATCCCAACCGCTGCGTTACGGCTGAAGCAAAGTTGCATAGTTTACGACAGGGTAAACGCTCTGTTGCTGAATACACAGCTGAATTCAGACCCTGGATGGCAGATACCTCTTGGAACTCAGTAAAAAAGTCAGTTCCGCCAAGGCCTTTCTGAACAGGTAAAAGAGGAGCTTGCCAGAGTAGAGACTCCTAATGATCTTGAAGCCTTCATCCAACTATGTATCCGAGTTGATCAGAGGCTTACAGAAAGGAGGAAGGAGAGGCTGGGAATGTTTGGAAGTAATGGTGGCATGCGTTTCCCTGCTAGTCAATTTTTTCAGAAGGATCCAAGAGTTTCTCCAGATTCTGACAAAGCTGAACCTATGCAGGTTGATGCAATTAAGAGATCCATTTATTTTCAGGAGAAAGAAAGAAGACGTTCGGAGAATCTGTGTCTATATTGTGGAGACTCTGGGCATTACGCAGTTAACTGTCCTAACAAGGTTAGAAGAACAATTGCGGCAACTGATGTGATACTGTCCGAACAAATCAACTCTATTACCCAGTCTCATATTCCCATTGATTCTTGAAGAAAATAAAGTAAAATTCTCCACTGTCTCATTTTGTTATCCCTAATAAGCTTATTTCTGAGGGCCGTGAAATCCCCTGCTCTGCTATGCTGGACTCTGTGGCTGGAGGAAACTTTATGGACATAGAGTTTGCCCACCACAATAACATTCCAGCCAGAAATACATCTGCTCCTATTGAGATGGAGACGGCTGATGGTTCACACTTATCCTCAGGACCTGTTACCCATAAGACAGTTCCTCTGGTAACTCAGTTTGAGGCTGATCATCGTGAGACCATCAGCTTTCAGTTGATTACATCACCCAAATTTCCCGTCATTTTGGGCATTCCTTGGTTCTCCACTCACAATCCCTCTATCAACTGGGAAACACGGACCATAGATTTCACATCTTCCCACTGCAAGGAACACTGTAGGGAATCTTACCAAACAAGTTCTCCGCTGGTCAAGGAATTGCAAGTTGGTGTGGTAACTACCCAGTCATATCACAACTTGCCTCCACAATACCATGTGTTCCGGGATGTCTGTGATAAGAAAAATGCAGATAAATTACCTCCTCACCGCCCATACGATTGCCCCATTGAGCTGCTCCCAGGGGCTGAAATACCTTTCGGCCGCCTTTTTAATCTGTCAGAACCTGAATTAAAAGTGCTCAGGGAGTGGCTTGATGAAAATTTAGAGAAGGGTTTTATTAGACACTCAACATCTCCTGCAGGAGCAGCCCTATTCTTTGTTGAAAAAGACTCCACTTTGCGCCCATGCATTGATTACAGGCACATAAATAAGGTCACTATTAAAAACCGTTATCCACTCCCCTTGATCTCGGAAATGTTGGAAAGACTTCGTTCTGCCAAAGTGTTTACAAAACTTGACCTACGGGGGGCATATAACCTGGTCCGTATTCGTCCAGGAGACGAATGGAAAACCGCCTTTAGAACCAGATATGGACATTTCGAGTCCTTGGTCATGCCTTTTGGTCTCTGCAATGCCCCTGCAACCTTTCAACACTTCATAAATGATGTTTTTCGAGATCTGTTGGACCAATTTGTCATTGCTTATCTGGATGACATCCTTATCTTTTCCGATAACCTGGAAGAGCACCGCAGGCATGTTTGCACTGTCTTTGAAAGATTAAGGCAGAATCGACTTTACATCAAACTGAAGAAGTGGGAGTTTGAACAAGCCCAGATCCAGTTCTTAGGGTATATTATTTCTCCAGATGGAGTGAGCATGGACCCCGAGAAGATTAAAGCAGTGGTAGGTTGGCCTGCCCCTGGAAATATTAAGGAAATCCAACGATTTGTCGGGTTTTCCAACTTTTACAGAAAATTCATAAGGAACTTCTCTAAGGTGATGGCTCCAATTGCCCAACTAACAAAGAAAGGGGTGCCCTTTGTGTGGTTATCTGAGGCACAGGCTGCTTTTGTAAAGTTAAAAACTCTTTTTACTTCTTCACCAGTATTGATACATCCCAATCCTGAATTACCTTTTATAGTAGAAGTAGATGCTTCGGACTCTGCCGTGGGAGCTATCCTCTCTCAACGACGTGGTGAAAAGATGCAGCTTCATCCTTGCGCTTACTTCTCTCGTTTAATGTCTTCAGCCAAAAGAAATTATGATATTGGGAATAAGGAGTTACTGGCAATTAAGGAAGCATTTTCTGAATGGAGGCATTTGCTGGAAGGCGCTAAGCATCCTGTGACTGTTGTCACAGATCATAAGAATCTGGAATTCATTCATTCTGCCAAGAGATTGTCTTCTAGACAAGCACGTTGGTCATTGTTCTTTTCCAGGTTCAATTTTATTATCTCATATCGACCTTGGTCAAGGAATGGTAAGGCTGATGCCTTATCACGAATGTTGTCTGGACCTCTCCAGGAAAACAACTCTGAATACACAGTCCTGCCTCAAAAGAACTTTCTAGGTGCCACAAGTTCTAAAGCACTCTTGAGTCTCCTCAAGGAAGGGTATGAGAATGACCCACTACTCAAAAATCCTCCTATGGACATCATCCTTGAGTACAAAAATGGCTTCTGGACTCAAGCACATCGCCTTTATATACCTGAAGTTGCTTGGGTTGAAGTCCTCAAGTTGGTTCATGACTCCAAACTTGCTGGACATTTTGGAGTTTCTAAGACAGAGGAACTTTTATCCCGTTCCTTTTGGTGGCCTGGGTACAAAAGAGATGTCAAAGGTCATGTAGCCTCGTGCCTGGTCTGTGCTCGCAATAAGACACCCCGAGCTTCTCCTTTGGGGTTGCTCCAGCCACTCCCTGTCCCATCAAGACCATGGGGATCAATTTCTATGGACTTTGTAGTCGATTTACCCCCCTCTAAAAAAATGACCACCATCTTGGTTGTTATTGATCGCTTCACGAAGATGGCTCACTTATACCGGTCAAGGGGGTACCCTCTGCAGAACAAACATCGGAGTTGATGGTTCGAGAAATTTTTAGACTACATGGAATTCCAGAAGATGTCGTTTCTGACAGAGGAGTACAATTCACTTCAAAATTTTGGAAAAGCTTTTGCTCAGCTCTAGGAGTAACAATTAATCTATCTTCTGCTTTTCATCCTCAGTCTAATGGTCAGACCGAGCGGACCAATCAAACGTTAGAGCAGTACCTTCGATGTTTTGTTAATTATCTTCAGGATGACTGGGTGGACTATCTTCCTACAGCGGAGTTTGCTTATAACAATTCTAAACATAGCTCCACCTCTCAGACCCCTTTTTTCCTAAATACCGGGCATCATCCAGCTTTTATCCCTGATCTCCCTATCTCAACTCTGATTCCTGCTGTTACCAACAGATTAACTGCTTTACAGGAGATCCAGGATAAATTGATCGAGACTTTGAGGGAAGCTCAGGAAAGTTACAAAAAGGCTGCAGATAGACATTGCAGAGCACTTCCTACCTTTCATGTGGGTGATCAAGTTTGGTTATCTACTAAAAATCTGAAGGTTCATGTTCCATCTGCAAAGTTGGGACAAAAGTTTGTGGGACCTTTCCAGATCTTGGCCCAGATCAACCCAGTCGCCTTTCGCCTAAAACTTCCAGCCAGTATGAAGATTCACCCTGTGTTTCACATATCACTACTCAAACCTTTTCACGAAAATACTTTTTCAGGAAGAATTCTTCCACCCCCTCCACCTGTTAGGGTACAGGGTGAAGAAGAATATGTGGTGGAGAAAATTCTTGCTTCCAGGATCTATAGTAAGAAATTGCAATATCTGGTTCAATAGGAAGGACACGGGCCAGAAGAAAATTCTTGGGAGCCTGAGCAGAATGTTCATGCTCCTAGATTAACAAGAGAATTCCACCAGAGGTTCCCTCACAAACCAGGCCCCAAGATGTCCAGTGGACATCCTGGGAGGGGGGGAGTACTGTCAGGACCTGGACTTGAACCCGGGACCTCAGTTGTGTCTGGCAATGAATCTTCTCTCTGAGCTATCTGAGATGCTGGACAGTTCCTTGTCAGATCCTTTTGACAACCCTGCCTTGTACCTGATTTCAGCTGAACCTTGAACTCTTTGCTCCTCCCATGAACTTCCTGATATAAGCCATGTCTCTGCACTTCCTCCATCTGGAGCTCTGGTGAAAACCGGTTAGTACTTAGACTCCGCACCTCAGGTGAGCCTGTGTCTTCTGCCAGGGTGACGGCCTGTGTTCCTATCCTGCTGGTTAGTGGTAATCCTGCAACTGCTATAGCAATTGGTCTTCGAGCCGGACCCCTGATCGTGACAGGCGTGGTGAAAAAAAAAACAGCTCCCCAGAACCTGTTCTGCCGCAGAGTTCATACAGGTAGACGTTAACTGCACGTTTCTGCTGGAGCAGCCTATCAAGCATATAGAAGGTTGAGTTCCATCGCATCGGGCAATCGCAAATAAGACATCTGACCGGCAGATTGTGTCGCCGCTGAATGTCAGCAAGGCGAGCCATGGCCGTGTAAGATCTTCTGAAATGGGCTGAGATTTTCCTTGCCTGCCGCAAGATGTCCTGGACCCCAGGGTATTTGACAACGAATCGCTGCACGACCAAGTTTAAGACGTGTGCCATGCATGGCTCTTGGCTTCCAGGCACAACAGACGCAGCACGGCATGGCAACGTCTCACCTGGCATGTCGAATAGGTTCTGGGGACCTTGGGCGGCGCCGCAGAAGAGACGCTAGCAGCGGAAAAGGAGGAGCCAGCCGAGGAGGAGAGGGAGGAGGATGGAGTAGCAGTAGGAGGAGGAGGAGGAGGAGAAGAGCCAGGCCTGCATGCAATCTGTGGCGGTAAAACCAAATCTACACGGGTGCCACGGGTTACATGCTTGATGGCCGTCAGAAGGTTCACTCAGTGGGCAGTAAAAGTGATATACCTTCCCTGCCCGTGTCTGCTAGACCACGTGTCTGTGGTCAGATGTATCTTGGCACCGACACTGTGTGCCAGAGATACATTCACTTGCCGCTGAACATGGCCATATAGCTCTGGGATGCCCTTCTGTGAGAAATACTTCCTTCCTGGGACCTTCCATTGTGGTGTTCAAATGGCCACAAATTTTAGAAAGGCCTCCGAGTCCACCAGTTTATATGGCAGTAGTTGGCGGGCTATCAGTTCTGACAAGCCAGCCGTCAACCGTTGGGCAAGAGGGTTATCCGGCGTCATCATTTTTTTTACGCTCGAATATTAGGCCCACGGAAGCCTGCCTTTTTGCAGAAAAACGTGAGCTTGGCGTGATGGAAGGGGGAGTGGAGGACAATTCTGAGGAGAGAGGAGAAGGAGAAGTAGAAGACGAGGCTGGACGGTGAGAGCCTGCAGTGTGGCTTTGTGTGTTCCATTGCTCCCACTGGGCTCGGTGATGGCTGCTCATGTGCCTTCTTAAGGCGTTCGTCCCTAGGTGAGTGTTGGGCTTACCGCGACTAATGCGTTGACTGCAAAGATTGCAGATGGCAACGCTATTGTCAGCAGCGGACACGTTAAAAAAAGCCCACACTGCGGAGCCATGTGCCGGTGTCTTGGGAGCACCAGATGTGACTGTACATGGTCGATGACTCGCTCCTGATACATTTGCAGTCTGCTTTGTCCCTCCTATGCAATGTAAGTTATTCCTGCTTCTCCTCCCTATCTGCTGGACCAAATCTCCCTCTGAACTCCCCCTCCTCTTCCTCTCTTGTGGGCACCCACGTGACATCACTAGTAGGGATGAGCCGAACACCCCCCGGTTCGGTTCGCACCAGAACTTGCGAACGACCCCCGCGTTCGGTACGAATGTTAGAACCCCATTGAAGTCTATGGGACTCGAACGTTCGAATTGGAAAGTGCTAATTTTAACGGCTAATATGCAAGATAGTGTCCTAAAAAGGGTTTGGCGACCTGCCTCCTGCCTCAGGGGACATGGGTCACTGCAAAAAAAAGTTTTAAAAACTACCGTTTTGGTGGGAGTACTGATTTTAATGACGATTAAAGTGAAAAAAAAAAAGTGAAATATTCCTTTAAATATGGTGCCTGGTGGGTGTCTGTAGTATGCCTGTGAAGTGCCACGTGTTTCCCGTGTTTAGAACAGTCCCTGCACAAAATGACATTAAGCGTAAATAACACCATTTAAAACTGCTTGCGGTTTTAATGTTATATCTGGTTCCTGCAATATGGTTGAAAACCATTCAGAAAAATGGCATGGGTAGCCCTCCCTGCCCATTACCAGCCTATTTGGGTCTTGTACGCATATTAAGGAGAACCCTGTACCCATATTAAAAAAAGGAAATGCGTGTGGCCCCCAGGCCCTATATACTCAGAGCAGCAGTATACAGGCAGTGCAAACAAGACTGGGACTGTGTAGGTTTGTTGTGTTAAGTTGAATCTGTTTGTAATTTTCAACTGGTACATTTTTAAAGTGTAGCTCCAGTCAAAAAAAAATATTTTTAAGCTTTTTGGAAAACATAGGGAAGGGTTATCACCCCTGTATAATTTGTTTTGTCGTCCATCTTTTTTCATCTCACTTGCTGTTGTCTCCTTCCGTTTGCAAGTAGGAGATGTTTGTAAGTTGGATGTTTGAAAGTAGGGGCCTGCCCTATATGCTCTGCAGAAATGGCGGAACAAGGTGTTGGTTTTGCAACAACATTGTAAGCCCTCAAAGTGACTCTTGGTGGGCGCTGGAGCGCCCTGCTGTGAACGATTATATCAAGAATTGTAATTACATGCCATTGTTGAACAGTGGTAGAAAAATTGACCTTTGGTGGTTGTGGTGCTGGTGCCACAACACTATAAGTCCTCACAGTTACTCTGGGTGGGCACAGGAAGGGGCCCTCCTGTGAAATATTATATCAAGAATTGTAATTACATGTCCCTGTTAAACAGGGGCAGAAAAATTGGGCCTTAGGCACTGGTGCCATCACACTGCAACCTCTGCCATACACTCTAGTTTTATTGCAGGAATTAGCCCTGCTGGAAAGCATTGCATCAAAAATTTTACTTAAACGCCCCTGTTAAACAGGGGCAGAAAAATTGGGCCTTAGGCACTGGTGCCATCACACTGCAACCTCTGCCATACACTCTAGTTTTATTGCAGGAATTAGCCCTGCTGCAAAGCATTGCATCAAAAATTGTACTTAAACGCCCCTGTTAAACAGGGGCAGAAAAATTGGGCCTTAGGCACTGGTGCCATCACACTGCAACCTCTGCCATACACTCTAGTTTTATTGCAGGAATTAGCCCTGCTGCAAAGCATTGCATCAAAAATTGTACTTAAACGCCCCTGTTAAACAGGGGCAGAAAAATTGGGCCTTAGGCACTGGTGCCATCACACTGCAACCTCTGCCATACACTCTAGTTTTTTTGCAGGAATTAGCCCTGCTGCAAAGCATTGCATCAAAAATTGTACTTAAACGCCCCTGTTAAACAGGGGCAGAAAAATTGGGCCTTAGGCACTGGTGCCATCACACTGCAACCTCTGCCATACACTCTAGTTTTTTTGCAGGAATTAGCCCTGCTGCAAAGCATTGCATCAAAAATTGTACTTAAACGCCCCTGTTAAACAGGGGCAGAAAAATTGGGCCTTAGGCACTGGTGCCATCACACTGCAACCTCTGCCATACACTCTAGTTTTTTTGCAGGAATTAGCCCTGCTGCAAAGCATTGCATCAAAAATTGTACTTAAACGCCCCTGTTAAACAGGGGCAGAAAAATTGGGCCTTAGGCACTGGTGCCATCACACTGCAACCTCTGCCATACACTCTAGTTTTATTGCAGGAATTAGCCCTGCTGCAAAGCATTGCATCAAAAATTTTACTTAAACGCCCCTGTTAAACAGGGGCAGAAAAATTGGGCCTTAGGCACTGGTGCCATCACACTGCAACCTCTGCCATACACTCTAGTTTTTTTGCAGGAATTAGCCCTGCTGCAAAGCATTGCATCAAAAATTGTACTTAAACGCCCCTGTTAAACAGGGGCAGAAAAATTGGGCCTTAGGCACTGGTGCTGGTGCCACCACACTGCAACCTCTGCCATATACTCTAGTTTTATTGCAGGAATTAGCCCTGCTGCAAAGCATTGCATCAAAAATTGTAATTAAACGCCCCTGTTAAACAGGGGCAGAAAAATTGGGCTGCTGGCATCACCCAGAACCAAAAATGTTCTTCCAACATATCAGCGGAGGAGGAAGAGGATAGACAATCAACATAACAGGACAGTCACTCAGCATCAGCATAGGCAGTCTTGAAGGGATGTGGTATTTCAAAAAAAATTATTCGGTTACATCAGCTTCAGGTGCTTGGTAGCTGTGGGTGATCCAAGACTGATTCATCTTGATGAAGGTCAGTCGATCAACTGATTCGGTGGACAGGCGCACCCTGTGATCGGTAACGAAGCCACCAGCAGCACTGAAGGTGCGTTCCGAAAGAACGCTGGATGCAGGACAGGCCAGTAGCTCAATTGCATACTGTGCAAGCTCTGGCCAGTGATCCATCCTCAAGACCCAGTAAGCCAGAGGATTTTCAGTGGGAAAGGTGTCCAAGTCTGACCTTGCCCCTAGGTATTCCTGCACCATGTAAATTAGACGCTGGAGATGGGTGCTGGAACCAATCATACCTTGGGGCTGCGGACTAAAAAATTGTCTGAAAGCATCAGTCAGACGGCCACCTTCTCCACCGCTCCTTCTGACTGATGCCTCAGCAACACGTTGTCCAGGACCAGGAGTTTGTGACCTCCCAGTCTCTGGGAACGCGTTGCACAGAGCTTTCTGCAAGGCCTCCCGGAGATGTCTCATCCTCTGCTCCCTCTGCGATGGCAAGATAAGGTTGGCAACCTTACCCTTGTACCGTGGATCAAGGAGAGTGGCCAGCCAGTAATGGTCCCTCTCCTTGATCCGAAGAATACGAGGATCCTTCCGCAGGCTTTGCAGGATCAGGGAGGCCATGCAGCGTAGGTTAGCTGAGGCATTCGGTCCGGAGTCCTCTGGGTCACTAAGGACAACATGATCCGCAGCTACCTCCTCCCAGCCACGTACAAGTCCACGTGTTTCTTGGGACTGTAAATCATCCCTATAAGACTGCTGCTGCTGATGCTGAGTGCCAGCCTCCACCTCCATGCTGACACAATCATCCTCCTCCTCCTCTTCCTCCTCCTCACCCTCTTCCTGTGTGATGGGTGGCACAGCAGGAACACTGTCTGGATAAAGGGGGCCTTGAGAGGCAAGGAAGTCCTCCTCTTCCTGCCTCTGTTCTGCCTCAAGTGCCCTGTCCATTATTCCACGCAGCGTATGCTCCAAGAGGTGGACAAGAGGTATAGTGTCACTGATGCATGCACTGTCACTGCTCACCATCCTTGTGGCCTCCTCAAACGGTGACAGGACAGTGCATGCATCCCTGATCATGCCCCACTGGCCTGGTGAGAAAAAACCAAGCTCCCCTGACCCTGTCCTGGTGCCGTAGTCGCACAGGTACTCATTGATGGCCCTCTGCTGCATGTGCAGCCGCTGCAGCATGGCCAACGTGGAGTTCCACCTGGTGGGCATGTCACATATAAGGCGTTTCTTGGGCAGGTTCAACTCCTTTTGGAGCTCAGCCAGCCGAGCACAGGCATTAAATGATCGGCGGAAATGCACACAGACTCTCCTGGCCTGTTTCAGGACATCCTGTAAGCCGGGGTACCTGCCCAAGAACCGCTGCACCACCAGGTTAAGGACGTGAGCTACACAGGGCACATGGGTCAGTTGTCCCTGTCGGAGGGCGGAGAGGAGGTTGGTGCCATTGTCGCAAACCACCATTCCTGGCTTAAGCTGGCGTGGCGTCAACCACCTCTCAGCCTGCCCCTGCAGAGCTGACAAAACATCCGCCCCAGTGTGGCTCCTGTCCCCCAAACAAACCAGCGCAAGCACGGCATGGCATCGTTTTGCCTGCGTACTTGCGTAGCCCCTGCAACGCCTACGGAGCACCGCTGGTTCTGAGGACAGAGCACTGGAAGAGGCCATGGAGGAAGAAGAAGAGGAGGGGGTGGAGGAGAGAGGTGTGTCACAACCAATAGTAGCATTTTGGAGGCGTGGTGGCGGAACAACCTCCAATACTACTGCACCTTGTCCTGCATCCTTCCCAGCAGCCAGAAGAGTGACCCAATGGGCCGTGAAAGACAGGTAACGTCCCTGTCCATGCCTGCTGGACCATGAGTCAGCGGTAATATGCACCTTACCGCTGACCGCCCTGTCCAG
Organism: Lithobates pipiens; assembly: GCF_037356315.1. Classification (NCBI taxonomy): domain Eukaryota; kingdom Metazoa; phylum Chordata; class Amphibia; order Anura; family Ranidae; genus Lithobates; species Lithobates pipiens. Next base: position 584,688,619 of record NW_027507758.1, on the reverse strand, counting down.
CGAGGCAAGGACATTGCCTTCCACATGCCGGTAGAGAGCCGGAATTGCCTTCCGTGAGAAAAAGTGGCGTTTGGGGACCTGCCACTGAGGAACCGCACATTGTACAAACTCACGGAAGGGGGCCGAGTCTACCAACTGAAAAGGCAGCAGTTGAAGTGCTAGCAATTTAGCCAAGCTAGCATTCAACCGCTGGGCATGTGGATGGCTGGGAGTAAATTTCTTCCGCCGGTCCAGCAGCTGGGGCAGGGACATTTGTCTGCTATAATCGGACGTGGATGTACCACTAGCAGAGTTCCCGGAAGCACTTGGCTGTGACACACCTAATTCTACACCTTCATTCCTCTCAGAGCAGGTTTCAGAGAGGACTGAAGGTCTAGTGGGGTTGGAGATGCCAGCTGATGAGGAGCAAGGAGAGGTCCGCTTTGTTTTTTGGTGTGGGTCTTTGAGGTATGCTTGCCAACGAGCTGCATGGCAGGTCAACATATGTCTGGTCAAGCATGTGGTGCCCAAGCGGCTGATGTTTTGGCCACGTGAGATACGCTTGAGACATATGTTGCAAATAGCAGCGGTGCGATCTGATGCACTCGTCTCAAAAAAGGCCCACACCAAAGAACTTTTAGAATATCGCGCAGAGGAAGCGCTCTGCACAGAGGAAGCGCTCTGCGCAGGCGGAGCACTGCGGTGTGATTCAGTCGGTGTGCTGCCCCTAAGCTGGCCCCCGGAGGGCATCCTGCCTCGTTGGACATGTGCCTCCTCCTCCTCCTCCTCCTCCTCCCTCCTTCCAGGCACCCACGTGGAGTCAGTGCCCTCATCATCCCCTCCCTCTTCATCGCTGTAGCAAACCTGGCAGTATGCTGCAGCTTGTGGAACATGACTGCCAGATTGCTGTCCTTCTTGAGCATCCCCTCTCTCTGTGCTCACGCTACTGCCTTCCTCTAGCTGAGTGTCATCATCAGAGCCCACCAAACACTGGGCATCCTCCTGGAGCATGTACCCAACACTGTGCTCAAAGAGTTCAGGAGACTCCTCAGGAGGACGTGGTGGGTCTAGGGAAGGAGTCACTGATGATGACATTGAGAGGAGGGACGACGATGTGTTGGCAGCTGCTTTTCTACTACCCTGAGACTGGGTGAGAGAGGATGAGGAGGATGAAGAGGGCTTGGTCATCCACTCTACCAAGTCGTTGGCATGTTGCGGTTCAACATGTCCAGCTGCAGAAAAGAAGGACAAGCATGTCCCATGGCCACGTGCTGATGACAATGCACCGCGTCCACGACCAGCACTGTTGTCTCTAGACACAGAGCCTGCTTGCCCTCTTTTATCGGCTCGCGCCTGTCTGCCTCTCCTTGCTGGCCTTCCAGACATGGTAATGGCCTGAAGGGAGTTGGGTAAAACAGTAGTTGGGTAGTTTATATTGTGCTGGAGGCACACAACACCCACTAACTCCTGCAGATGCCTTTTTTATAGAACAGCAGAGTTAAAGGGGTATATACAGATGTATACTGTGCTGTGCTGGAAGCACACACAACTTCCAATAACTCCAGCAGATGTCAATCGGGCCCAAATAGAGAACAGCTATGTAGGTGGATAATAGCGGTATGTACTGGGTACAGAGCAGGCACACAGCACGCACTATCTCCTGAGTGACACTACTGACTGCAAGCTCTATTGTTAAAGATGGACCACTAGCTATATAGGTGAGGTGAATATCACGGTGTATACTGCGGTCAGGGCACGCAGACAATAACCAGAAAACAGCAGAGTTAAAGGGGTATATACAGATGTATACTGTGCTGTGCTGGAAGCACACACAACTTCCAATAACTCCAGCAGATGTCAATCGGGCCCAAATAGAGAACAGCTATGTAGGTGGATAATAGCGGTATGTACTGGGTACAGAGCAGGCACACAGCACGCACTATCTCCTGAGTGACACTGCTGACTGCAAGCTCTATTGTTAAAGATGGACCACTAGCTATATAGGTGAGGTGAATATCACGGTGTATACTGCGGTCAGGGCACGCAGACAATAACAAGAAAACAGCAGAGTTAAAGGGGTATATACAGATGTATACTGTGCTGTGCTGGAAGCACACACAACTTCCAATAACTCCAGCAGATGTCAATCGGGCCCAAATAGAGAACAGCTATGTAGGTGGATAATAGCGGTATGTACTGGGTACAGAGCAGGCACACAGCACGCACTATCTCCTGAGTGACACTGCTGACTGCAAGCTCTATTGTTAAAGATGGACCACTAGCTATATAGGTGAGGTGAATATCACGGTGTATACTGCGGTCAGGGCACGCAGACAATAACAAGAAAACAGCAGAGTTAAAGGGGTATATACAGATGTATACTGTGCTGTGCTGGAAGCACACACAACTTCCAATAACTCCAGCAGATGTCAATCGGGCCCAAATAGAGAACAGCTATGTAGGTGGATAATAGCGGTATGTACTGGGTACAGAGCAGGCACACAGCACGCACTATCTCCTGAGTGACACTGCTGACTGCAAGCTCTATTGTTAAAGATGGACCACTAGCTATATAGGTGAGGTGAATATCACGGTGTATACTGCGGTCAGGGCACGCAGACAATAACAAGAAAACAGCAGAGTTAAAGGGGTATATACAGATGTATACTGTGCTGTGCTGGAGGCACACACAACTTCCAATAACTCCAGCAAATGACAATCGGGCTCAAATAGAGAACAGCTTTGTAGGTGTATATAGTGGTATGTACTGGGTACAGAGCACGCAGACAGCACGCACTAACACTACTGACTGCGAGCTCTATTATTAAAGCTAGATCACTAGCTATATAGGTGAGGTGAATATAGTGGTGTATACTGCGGTCAGGGCACAGACAGTAACCACTACACAAGAGCAAAATAGTAAATCAGCCAAAAACGATTGGTGTGTAACTGTGTTGAAGGTACACAGAACACCCACTGCTTCAGATGCTAACAAACACTACACGAGGCCGCCTGAAAGGCAGCTTTATATAGTGTGGGGCGTGCACTACACAGTCTGAGCTATGATTGGCCACAGGCAGGATGCCTGTGGCCAACCATTGCTCTCCTCGCTACTGGCGCTGCGATTGGCCAAGCATGCGGGGTCACAGTGCATGCTTGGCCAATCGTGAGACAGCAATGCATTGCGCCATCGCAGTGCATTGTGGGCCACACGAATTTTGCCGCGAACGGCCCAAACGTTCGGAATTCGGCGAACGCACGAACGACCGATGTTCGAGTCGAACATGCGTTCGACTCGAACACGAAGCTCATCCCTAATCACTAGACACGTCATCATCAACGTCACCTTCCCCACCTCTATAAGTAGAGATCTCGGAGTAGGCAGCAACACCGGGGACCAACCTCCTCCTTGGGCTGATCTGGGTACTGTCGTCAGACTGCTGAGTGGCGGTTCTTGCTACCTCCTCTTCCTGATCCAATGCCAAGAGTGGCTGCGCATCAGAAATGTCTTGATATGGATCGGAAAATAATTCCTGTGACTCAAGAGGAAGGTATGTGGTGGTGGTGGTGTTGTTGGTGGTAGTGTCTTTGGGGGTGCACATAGCAGAGAGTGAAGAAGAGGGTGCAGATCGAGAGGATGAGGAGGGTGCAGAAGAGTAAGGCTGAGTGAGCCACTCAACCAAGTCTGGTGCGTCCTTTAAATGAATTGAACGCACCTTCTGCAACTTCCCACTTTGGCTCAAGCCTGTTGCTCCTGCCCTACCCCTACCACCCCTGCAGAAGGGCCTGCCTCTTCCTCTGCCTGTCATTTTTTAAATGACCCTGTGACAAAATTCTCAGTCCCTATACTGCTGAAGGACTGCTGCTGTATAGGGCAGCGGTCAGCAGTAGTGCACCTCAACCCCATGTATTGTGGACCTATACCAGTCCTACAGAATAGCAGACTGTACCTCACTCAACCCTATGTACTGTAGTACCCTATACCTTACCAGTCATTATAAGGACCTTTGTGGAACAAGTAGGTTGTGTGTGACTGATTAGCAGACTGTACGTCAGTCCCTATACTGATAAAGGACTGCTGCAGTATAGGGCTGCAATCAGCAGTAGTGCACCTCAACCCTATGTATTGTGGGCCTATACCAGTCCTTATAGAATGGCAGACTGTACCTCACTCAACCCTATGTACTGTAGAACCCTAGACAGACCAAGTTACCAGTCCTTTTAAGGACCTTTGTGGAACTAGTAGGTTATGTGTGACTGATTAGCAGACTGTACGTCAGTCCCTATACTGATGAAGGACTGCTGCAGTATAGGGCAGCGGTCAGCAGTAGTGCACCTCAACCCTATGTATTGTGGACCTATACCAGTCCTTACAGAATAGCAGACTGTACCTCACTCAACCCTATGTACTGTAGTACCCTATACCTTACCAGTCCTTATAAGGACCTTTGTGGAACAAGTAGGTTGTGACTGATTAGCAGACTGTACGTCAGTCCCTATACCGATGAAGGACTGCTGCAGTATAGGGCAGCGGTCAGCAGTATTGCACCTCAACCCTATGTATTGTGGACCTATACCAGTCCTTATAGAATAGCAGACTGTACCTCACTCAACCCTATGTACTATAGCACCCTACACCAGGTTATTACCAGTCCTTATAAAGGACCTTTGTGGAACAAGTAGGTTGTGAATGATTAGCAGACTGCAACAGAAGGGCAGCAGTCAAGTATAATATTCTTTCTATATTTGGAAGAAAGAATATTATACGTGTACAAGCCTATTACCATACCACTGATACCAGTCCTGAAAAGAACCTTTGTGGACCTAATATAGTAACAGCTACTGATTAAACTGACCCTCACTGCCTCAAACACTGCTTCCTGCCTGTCCCTATATAAACTGACAAAACAGAGGCTACTGGAACAATAACTGGAATAGCACTTTTGTGGACCTGATAGTAACAGCTAATGACTAAACTGACTGTCCCTACAGCAGACACACCATCCTGTCCCTTTCTCTAAACTGACAAAAGACTCTCAAGCTGCTGCAACAATCAGTAGCACAGCAAACCTATATACACCTAACACCTATACCAGTCCTGAAAATAACTTTTGTGTACCAAATAGCTAGCGATTTGGGTCACTGCAATCTCTCCCTGCTCCACACAGTAACCTCTCCCTATAGTGACAGAAGAAAGAGTGTAAAATGGCCCCCGGATCGGGTCTTTTTATAGGTTAGGGGGAATGTCCAAGTGTCCATGTGCTGTAATGTCTCAATTGGCTGTCCTGTACCCCATGATGGATGTGTCATCATAGGTCAAAGTTATTTTACACAGTAAACACGGAAGTCCGCCAGGCGAACGATGGCAAAAGTCCGCCGATCGGGCGAACAGCCGAAATTCGCCGCGAAACGACCGCCGGGTAAACCGTTCGGCCATCACTATTCACAATCAATTTTGTATGATTTGTACTTTATGTTTATATGTGGAGAAAGGATTAATAATTTTTTATATTCACGAATATTTTTCAATCGTTTTTGGGTTGATTATTATAGTGCAGCTTTTTGGTAAAGGGTTAGTGTTACTGTGGGTATCTCACATATAAGTTGCAGCTGTGTATAGTCTTTTTAATTTTTGAATATTTATTATTTATATCTCATTTAGCACATTGTCAGTAATTTTGTTTTTTAGACAGCGCTGTATCACCATACTTTCTTTTATTTAATTTGTGTGTATGTGTGTGTGTGTGTGTATGAACAGTTTAACCACTTAAGGACCGCCGCATGCCAATGTACGTCATCAGAATGGCATGTACAGGCACAAGCACGTACATGTACGTGCTTGCCTTCCAGCGGGTGGGGGGTCCGATCGGACCCCCCACCCGCTGGATGCGGCGGTCCGTTTCGCTTCAGGAGCAATCCGGGATGAGGGGATGGCCGTTGGTTTCTGGCACAGCTAACACCCACGCGCAAAGCATACACCTCCTGTAGTGGTATAGAATCTGAACAGATCAATATCTGATCTGATCAGATCTATACTAGCGTCCCCAGCAGTTTAGGGTTCCAAAAAAACGCATTGTTAGCAGGATCAGCCCAGATACCTGCTGGCACCTGCGTTTTGCCCCTCCGCCCAGCCCACCCAAGTGCAGTATCGATCGATCACTGTCACTTACAAAACACTAAACACATAACTGCAGCGTTCGCAGAGTCAGGCCTGATCCCTGCGATTGCTAACAGTTTTTTTTTTTGTAGCGTTTTATATTTAAATCCGGAAGGCAGTGCTTGGTTTTCGGGGGGTCCTGTATGTGGCTAGACTCCCAAAAAGTCCCCCATATGTGGTATCCACGTACTCGGGAGAAGCAGCAGAATTTATTTTGGGGTGTAATTTTACCTATGCCCTTAGCATGTGTGAGCAATATATCATTTAGTGACAACTTTGTGCAAAAAAAAAAAATAAATTGTAATATTCCTGCAACTTGTGGCAAAATATAAAATATTTCATGGACTCAACATGCCTCTCAGTAAATAGCTTGGGGTGTCTACTTTCCAAAATGGGGTCCTTTGGGTGGGTTTTGTGCTATTTTGGCATTTTATGGCCTTCGAAACTGTGATAGGTAGTGAGGAGTGAAATCAAATATTTGCACCCTTAGAAATCCTGAAGGCAGTGATTGGTTTTCGGGGTGCCGTACACGGTTAGACTCCCAAAAAGTCCCCCATATGTGGTATCCCCGTACTCAGGAGAAGCAGCAGAATATATTTTGGGGTGCAATTCCACATATAACTATGGCATGTGTGAGCAATATATATCATTTAGTGACAACTTTTTGTAAACTTTTTTTTGTTGTTTAATTATTCAATCACTTGGGACAAAAAAAAAATATTCAATGGGTTCAACATGCCCCTCAGCAATTTACTTGGGGTGTCTACTTTCCAAAATGGGGTCATTTGGGGGGGGTTTATACTGCCCTGCCATTTTAGCACCTCAAGAAATGAGATAGGCAGTCATAAATTAAAAGCTGTGTAAATTCCAGAAAATGTACTCTAGCTTGTAGACGCTATAACTTTTGCGCAAACCAATAAATATATGCTTATTGACATTTTTTTTTTACTAAAGACATGTAGCTGAATAAATGTTGCCCTAAATGTATGACTAAAATTGAGTTTATTCGATTTGTCTTATAACAAAAAGTAGAAAATATTTTTTTTTTTTCTCAAAATTTTCGGTCTTTTTCCATTTATATTGCAAAAAGTTAAAATCGCATAGGCAATCAAATACCATCAAAAGAAAGCTCTATTTGTGGGAAGAAAAGGACGCAAATTTCATTTGGATACAACATTGCATGACCGCGCAATTACCAGTTAAAGCAGTGCAGTGTGAAATTGTAAATAGACCTCTGGTCCTTAGGCTGTTAATTGCTCCGGGGCTGACGTGGTTAAATGGGATTTTATGATGTCCACACCTTGCCCAGCCAGGAGCAATCCTTTATTTACAATCTATATACTTTTTTTTTCTTCTTTTTTATAGAATGTTGGTCCTCCTCAAAATTATCAGACAGTTAGGCCGCGTACACACGGGCGGACTGTTCGCCCAACCTTGTCCGCTGAACAGTGTTTGGGCGGACAGTCCGCTCGTGTGTGGGCTTTCAGCGGACAGTTTCAGCGGACAGTTGGACGGACAAAGTCTTTCGGAAATTCCGAAAAACTGTCCGCTGAAACTGTGTTTGAGCGAACAGTCCGCCCGTGTGTGGGCCTGTCCGCTGTACTTTCGAAATGAGCGGACTGTTCCCGCTCGGAAAGTCCGCCCATTTCGAGCGCGTGTACAGGTAGGCGGGGCCCGCGAAGGAGACATCGCGGGCTCCGCCGCCTGGAATGGGCTTAAAGGGGAACCCCAACGCCGAAAAAAATCGGCGTGGGGGTTCCCCCAAAGTCCACACCAGACCCTTGTCCGAGCACGCTACCCGGCCGGCCAGGAAAGGGGGGCGAGCGAGCGCGCCCCCCCTCCTGAGCCGTACCAGGCCGCGTGCCCTCAACATGGGGGGTGCCTTGGGGAAGGGGGGGCCGCGCGGCCCCCCCACCCCAAAGCACCTTGTCCCCATGTTGATGAGGACAAGGGCCTCTTCCCGACAACCCTGGCCGTTGGTTGTCGGGGTCTGCGGGCGGGGGGCTTATCGGAATCCGGGAGCCCCCTTTAAGAAGGGGGCCCCCGGATACCGGCCCCCCACCCTATGTGAATGAGTATGGGGTACAATGTACCCCTACCCATTCACCTGTGAAATAAAGTACAAAAAAAAACACAACACAGGGAAAAAATATTTTATTGCACAGCTCCGGGGGGTCTTCCGTCTTCGGGGGTCTTCTCGCCGGACTCCTCTGCTATCTGTGTGTAGCTCTTTTACTAGCGGAGGAGTCCGGCTTTCTTCCTCCCCGCCGCCGGCCTCTTCTCCCGACTTCGGGGGTCTTGTCCCCCTCTTCGGTTCTTCTGCCGGGCCACCGCGCCTTCTTGTAGCTCTTTTACAGGCGGTGGCCCGGTCTTCTGTCGCCGCTGCCTTCCGTTCTTCTGTCGCCGCCTTCGGTTCTTCTGCCGGGCCACCGCGCCTTCTTGTAGCTCTTTTACAGGCGGTGGCCCGGTCTTCTGTCGCCGCTGTTGTCGCCGCTGTCGTCGCCGCCGCCGCCGCCTTCCATTCTTGTTCTTGTTCTTCTTCTTGTTCTTCTTCTTCTTCTCCTGGAGATGTTGACTCGACGAGCTCTCCGGCCGGAATGCCAGGGCCGCGCTGTGCGGTCACTTATATAGTGACAATGGGGCGGTGTCACATGGTATATGTCACATGGGTTGGTCACATGGGTTGATGTCACATGGGGACTATGACATCGTAAGGGGGCGGGGTCACCATGTGACCAACCCATGTGACATATACCATGTGACACCGCCCCATTGTCACTATATAAGTGACCGCACAGCGCGGCTCTGGCATTCCGGCCGGAGAGCTCGTCGAGTCAACATCTCCAGGAGAAGAAGAAGAAGAACAAGAAGAAGAACAAGAACAAGAACGGAAGGCGGCGGCGGCGGCGACGACAGCGGCGACAACAGCGGCGCCAGAAGACCGGGCCACCGCCTGTAAAAGAGCTACAAGAAGGCGCGGTGGCCCGGCAGAAGAACCGAAGGCGGCGACAGAAGAACGGAAGGCAGCGGCGACAGAAGACCGGGCCACCGCCTGTAAAAGAGCTACAAGAAGGCGCGGTGGCCCGGCAGAAGAACCGAAGAGGGGGACAAGACCCCCGAAGTCGGGAGAAGAGGCCGGCGGCGGGGAGGAAGAAAGCCGGACTCCTCCGCTAGTAAAAGAGCTACACACAGATAGCGGAGGAGTCCGGCGAGAAGACCCCCGAAGACGGAAGACCCCCCGGAGCTGTGCAATAAAATATTTTTTCCCTGTGTTGTGTTTTTTTTTGTACTTTATTTCACAGGTGAATGGGTAGGGGTACATTGTACCCCATACTCATTCACATAGGGTGGGGGGCCGGTATCCAGGGGCCCCCTTCTTAAAGGGGGCTCCCGGATTCCGATAAGCCCCCCGCCCGCAGACCCCGACAACCAACGGCCAGGGTTGTCGGGAAGAGGCCCTTGTCCTCATCAACATGGGGACAAGGTGCTTTGGGGTGGGGGGGCCGCGCGGCCCCCCCTTCCCCAAGGCACCCCCCCATGTTGAGGGCACGCGGCCTGGTACGGCTCAGGAGGGGGGGCGCGCTCGCTCGCCCCCCTTTCCTGGCCGGCCGGGTAGCGTGCTCGGACAAGGGTCTGGTGTGGACTTTGGGGGAACCCCCACGCCGATTTTTTTCGGCGTTGGGGTTCCCCTTTAAGCCCATTCCAGGCGGCGGAGCCCGCGACGTCTCCTTCGCGGGCCCCGCCTACCTGTACACGCGCTCGAAATGGGCGGATTTGCCTCCTTACGTGGGCGAGTCCGTTCATTTCAAAAGTTGAGCGAACTGTTTGGCAAACAGTTTGCTGAAACAGTCCGCTCGTGTGTGGGCAAGTCCGCTCATGCAAATTTTGAGCGGACTGTTTGCCGAAACTGTTTGACGAACAAGGTTGGGCAAACAGTCCGCGCGTGTGTACGCGGCCTTACACTTTATGAGCTCCAACCCATTGAATGAAGTCGTAAAGACAAAACGCATCGGGGCATGGCTGTACGACAACTGAAAGTGATGTCATACATCGCACTGAATGTGACAAACTGTAAGTGATGGTGGGGCAGCCAGGGTGAGAAGCCAAGAGTATTGGCTTGTATTGGCCTGTATTCCAGCACTAGTGGCTTTGACGGAGGGAGTGATTTTTTTACTGGATGTATTACCGTATATACTCGAGTATAAGCCGAGATTTTCAGCCTCTTTTTTGAGGCTGAAAGTGCCCCCCTCGGCTTATACTCGAGTCATCGCTGTCTGCCCGCTCGATCAGCGTGTCGAGCAGACAGACAGCGGCCATTCTGATTCAAAAGCCGCGCCTCCGGCTCCGCCTTCGCCTGTGATAGGCGGAACACTGAATTTCCCAGCAGCCTGTGTTCCGCCTATCACGGGCATCCGCTCATCCTCGTACTACGGACGAGGATGATACGACGTCCGTGATAGGCGGAACACAGGCTGCTGGGAAATTCAGTGTTCCGCCTATCACAGGCGAAGGAGGAGGCGCGGCTTTTGAATTTTACAATGGCCGCCGACGAAGAGGGCACGGGACGGAGGCAAGGCAAGGCACGGCACGGGACGGGACGGGACGGGACGGGACGAAGGCAAGGCACGACACGGGACGGAGGCTCGGGACAAAGGTAGGCTGGACACACACACACACACACACACACACACACACACACACACACGGATGGAGACACACACACACGGATGGATGGATGGATGGAGACACACACACACACAGGGATGGATGGATGGATGGATGGAGACACACACACACAGGGATGGATGGATGGATGGATGGAGACACACACACACAGGGATGGATGGATGGATGGATGGAGACACACACACACAGGGATGGATGGATGGATGGATGGACACACACACACACAGGGATGGATGGACGGACACACAGGGATGGACGGACACACAGGGATGGACGGACACACACACAGGGATGGACAGGCATGTCTCACCCTCGGCTTATACACGAGTCAATAAGTTTGCCAGTTTTTTTGGGGGTAAATTGGGGGCCTCGGCTTATATTCGGGTCGGCCTATACTCGAGTATATACGGTATATGGCTTTCAATTTATGATGCTTGCTAGTAGTATTTTTGGAGGAGACTGATTAAAAAGGTGTTTTTACCAATATTACACTATTGGAGTTTTCTCTTTTCTTTGTACACTGAGCCTGATCATTGGAAGGAGGAGGAGCGGATCCCCTAGCTGGAGGTTTATAAGTGGTGCATATTATGAAGTGTAATTTGCCAATCATGAAAATGAGAGGCATTATGCTTTGGTGAGTGTGTGATCTATAGGGAACATCTCACCTGGTGGAATGTGGAGGAGAATTCAACGCATGAAGAGTTGTTTATGTGGAACTTTTGTTGGACACTATTGATTATTTAATTCACGTGTGGACACGTATTTGTACTAGTATCAATTTAACACTGCTCTAACTACAGCCACCCTGTTCTGAGTGGAGCTCCTGGCCCTGCCCCCTCTCTGTTAGCTAGCGTGCAAATACAGCCTCCTGTGTCCCCTGTGCAGTGCACTCTGCAAAGCTGTCATCGGGGCTCCAATTCACAGGTAATCTCATGCAGTTTATCCACAGTCTCTGATAATCGCATTCAGTATATCGACAGTCTCTGATAATCTCATGCAGTATATCCGCAGTCTTTGATAATCTCATGTAGTATATCCGCAGTCTCTGATAATCTCATGCAGTATGTCCGCAGTCTCTGATAATCTCATGCAGTATGTGCGCAGTCTCTGATAATCTCATGCAGTATGCCCACAGTCTCTGATAATCTCATGCAGTATGCCCGCAGTCTCTGATAATCTCATGCAGTATGCCCGCAGTCTCTGATAATCTCATGCAGTATGCCCGCAGTCTCTGATAATCTCATGCAGTATGCCCGCAGTCTCTGATAATCTCATGCAGTATGCCCGCAGTCTCTGATAATCTCATGCAGTATGTCTGCAGTCTCTGGTAATCTCATGCAGTATGTCCGCAGTCTCTGGTAATCTCATGCAGTATGTCCGCAGTCTCTGATAATCTCATGCAGTATGTCCACAGTCTCTGATAATCTCATGCAGTATGCCCGCAGTCTCTGATAATCTCATGCAGTATGCCCGCAGTCTCTGATAATCTCATGCAGTATGTCTGCAGTCTCTGGTAATCTCATGCAGTATGTCTGCAGTCTCTGGTAATCTCATGCAGTATGTCTGCAGTCTCTGGTAATCTCATGCAGTATGTCTGCAGTCTCTGGTAATCTCATGCAGTATGTCTGCAGTCTCTGGTAATCTCATGCAGTATGTCTGCAGTCTCTGGTAATCTCATGCAGTATGTCTGCAGTCTCTGGTAATCTCATACACTATGTCTGCAGTCTCTGGTAATCACGTGCAGTATGTCTGCACTCTCTGACCTTCTCCCCTAGTATGTATATTAATGTGCCACTTTACTTGCTCAATTATTTGGGATTGCTCCACTGCTCAGTGAGTGGTAATGATGTGCATTAACGTATAGCAAACAATCGGTGAGCACTAATAATGTGCAGTAACCTCTAGCAACCAATCGGCAAGCAGAAATTATGTGTTGTAACCCCTAACAACCAGCCAGTGAGCTGAAAGGATAGGCTGTTACCTCTGGCAAACAATTGCAATCACTGTGTGATCTGCTGCAGTAAACTGATTTTGAGTCTATCTGCTATTTTTTTGTATGTCTCAGAATAGGGGGGGGGGGGGGGGTGCAAAGAAAATTAAAGATGGCCCTGTGCAATTCGATGCTGAAAATCACCACTGTCTGTCACAGACAGTCATCAGACAGCCGGCATGAGCAGCATGCACATGCAGTGCCAGTGCTGCTTTTTATTTGATCAAGGAGCGGGCCGTGGGTGGGCGGGGCCTTGAGCTCCACGGACGCTCTGGCCCCGCCCTTTGCTATGCTGCCAGCAAGCAAGCCTGATCTCGGTAGGAGTAGCCTGACCTTGGTGCGGAGTGGAGTGGGGTCAAGTGAAACTTGCAGCAGCTGTGTGGAGGAATTGATCAGATTCGGAGCCGAGCTGGCCAGGAGGACAAGGTAGGTCTTCTTTCTCCTCCCCTGGCTCCCACACCCCATGAAAAAGTAGAACGTTTTAAAAAGTAATGGGCACACTGGCTGCATTTGATGGGCACACTGCCAGCATATGATGGGCACACTGGCAGTGTTTGATGGCAGTGTGGCAGCATTCTATGGCACAGTGGCAGCTTTTGATGGCACAGTGGCAGCGTTTGAGGGCACAGTGGCAGTGTTTAATGGGCACAGTGGCAGCATTATCAATCATCTTTGAGTCAAGAAAGACTGAACAGTTTAGCTTTACTTCCCATTGAGTCAGAACTTTTAAATACTTTGTCCTATGAAGATATTATAGATGAGTTTGCCAAAAGAAAAGTTAGAACTAAAAAAATGCAGGGAGTTTCTTACTACTATAATCTTTAAAAGGCATTTTCTGCATTACAGAGTATTTTCAGTCTGTACAATTAAAATCAGTTATTTTCAGTGTTCTCGTGTGTAGAGATATGTTTTTAATTTATCTTTATATGTTTTCATTTTCCTCACAAATAGAGCATTCTTTTGGTGGTATTCGATCACCTCTGTGGTTTTTAGTTTTTGCGCTATAGACAAAAAAAGACAGACAATTTTGAAAAATGTATATAATAAATATCAAAAAAGTGTTCTAAAATGATACCTATATGTGTGAAGCTTCAAAATAGAAAGCCAAATGGCCTGGCCTAAATGGATTATATCCCCTTCTGAATCAATTCATGTGACTAGAAACATAAGTGATCAGTGACGTGAAGTTATATTGAATAAAGTGTGAACATTAACAGTATTAATTAGATGCATAAATAATAAAAATAAATCATCTTTTAAATAATAGGTAAATATGTGCATATATAAACAGAAAATAAAAAATAAATAGCTCTCCCTTGCGGATGACAGCATCAAATACAAAAAATTGCGAAAATTAAATTAAAAAGAGTCTCAGATTCAAAAAATGAATTTTCATACATGAAAAAAAAAAATTTCATTATAAAAATGACACACATAAATTAAAAATTAGATTAAAAAAAGATTCTCTCTCAATGACCTATTTATTTTTTATTTTCTGTTTATATTGTTTGTATAATACATTGTCATTGTTATATTTTCAAACTTTCGTACCCCCATGATTGTTTGATGTGGGAGTAGGGCATTCCTTCCTCTCCTTCCATTAAACAACATGGCGGATTCACACGCACAATGAAGCTCAGACCGAGGTGTGGCTGCATTGTATGGTATTTAAGCGGTGCGTCAGGGCGCCGTCCCGTATCCCGTGAAGATGTCCGTCTAGTGACGAAATGCGTAGGGACGTACGGCGTGCTGACGTCACCGCGTTCTACGCCAGACCCAGAAGTGCGGGCGGTAGCCGAGAGCCGGCCGACTAGTTTTTTGAAAAACGCTCAGAATTCTCTGTATATGTGACTACTGGTTTTATTTATAATATATTTAAAAAAAAGGGTTTTTACGCTATGCGAGTGTCTTCTTGTTTTTCTATATGAACTGTGGCACTATCGTTTTACTGATTGGAACTAACATTGAGGAGAGTCCGGTGTGGTTCTTGTGACGGTTCATCCAGATCATCTATATATATGCCTTTTTGATCTCACTTAATACTGAGATCTCAAGCTCTGGTAAGCGGCCCCATTTTCTCATTGGTGGAGGCGCTTCTATTGGATCTTTGTTTGCACGAAGTGACGTGGGTGTCAGTCTTCCATTCTCACTCTGGACGAATTATCACTATTGCTGTTTGTCATCATTTTGGGACTTTAGTGGATTTATTTCTTCCTTTTTTATTTATTTATATACTAAATGAAATTCAATTTCGTTCCTAGCATGGCTGTATATGTCTGAATTTATATATATATATTCCGTCTTATTTCCTTTAAAAAAAATTATTTGAGGATTTCTGACAGGCCCTATTTGGTGGGGGTTTCTTTAATGTGATTTGACACTAGTGTCTATTATTAAGGTTTTTGTCACATATTTACCTATTATTTAAAAGATGATTTATTTTTTATTATTTATGCATCTAATTATATACTGTTAATGTTCACACTTTATTCAATATAACTTCACGTCACTGATCACTTATGTTTCTAGTCACATGAATTGATTCAGAAGGGGATATAATCCATTTAGGCCAGGCCATTTGGCTTTCTATTTTGAAGCTTCACACATATAGGTATCATTTTAGAACACTTTTTTTGTTTTTTAGCGCAGCTCACCATTACACATAGCCTGTATTACGATTAGAGTTGCTGCTTATAGGGAGGGCTTTTGAATAGCGCAGTTTACTTTCTTTACCAGCATATAATAAATATCCCCCCAAAAAATGTAAAACAACCCATTTCTTCATCAGTTTAGGCCAATATGTATTTTTCTACATATTTTTGGTAAAAAAAAAATTTAAACAAGCGTATATTGATTGGTTTGCACAAAAGTTAAAGTGTCTACAAAATAGGTAGATAGATAGATTTATGGCACTTTTATTATTATTATTTTTCTACTAGTAATGGCGGTGATAAGCAATTTTTAGCGGGACTGACATTACGGCAGATGGGACACTTTCACACTTTTTTGGGACCAGTGAAATTTATTCATCGATCGGTGAAAAAAATGCACTGATTATTGTATAAATGACACTGACAGGGAAGGGGTTAACACTAGGGAGCGCTCAAGGGGTTAAACGTGTTCGTTGGGAGGTGTTTCTATCTGTGAGGGGAGTGGACTGACAGGGAGTACAGAGAGATCGCTGTTCCTAATCACCGTACTCCCCAGAACGGGGATCTGTTTGCTTACATTGACAGATCCCCATTCTGTCTCTCTGTGGAGCAATTGCAGGTGGCCAGCAGACATCGCGGCCACCGGCGCCATGTGCACCCTCTGTATCTATTGCACAAAGTGATGTACACCTACAGCGATTCACGCAATAGAGCCAACCTGACGCAGTATAACTACGGCGGCTGGTCGGCAAGTGCTTAATTATCACTAGAGGGATCACTAGCAGGAAGAACGAGGTCCTCGTTCCTCTATGCAGATTCTTAATTATCATTAGGAAGATCACCAGTGGAGGAAGGATTCCCTATATAGATCTTTAGGTATCCCTACAGGGGTCACTAGCAGAAGGATGGAGGTCCTGATCCCTCTATATAGATCTTTAGTTATCACTAGAGGGATCACCAGCAGGAGTCATTCCTCTATACAGATCCTTATTTATCACTAGAGTGATCTCCAGCTGGAGGAAAGAGGTCCCGATTCATCTATACACTGTAGATCTTTAGTATGGAGATCACCAGCAGGAGGAAGAAGGTCCTACTTTCCCTATATAGATCTTTAGTTATCATTAGTTATTATGTTAGTTATCATTCATTCAAGGTCCTTACTCCATACATGGGCAACAAAAATGGTGAAAAGTTTGAGGAGAACGTATTAGGAAAGACTAAAGGAACCTAATATGTATAGTCGTGGACAAATAATCGAAAGGGTAGACTTGTCTTAACTCTTTAAATAGATTAAAGTCATTCTAAAGGCTTTTTTTTTTCATTAAAAGAAAAGAGATGTCATACTTACCTGCTGTGTGCAAAAGGATTGCACAGAGTGGTCCCTTGCCTCCTCTTTTGGAGTCCCCTGACAGTTCTCTTTTTCCTAGTGCCCCCGCAGCAAGCTGTGTGCTGAGGGGACACTCGTACAGGCATGCTCTGGAGGTGGGCTGTGTGTGTCCGCAGGCACAGACAACATGGCGTGGCCATGCCCTTTCCTCCCTCCTCACAGGATTTGACAGACCGCAGCAGGAACCTATGGTTCCCTGATCTCAGAGTTTCTTGTGAGACCAGGAAGTCAGTGGAGCGCTGCTCCAGACAGGACAGTGCTGGATTGAGAAGACTCAGGTAGGTGTTTTACAGAAAGTGTAGTTGATGTTTGGAACTGATTTCCAGCAGAGGAATCAATCAGTAATTGAATTTAAACATGCTAGGAATAAGCATAGATCTATACTCAGACAAAAAGAAAAGAAAGGGGGTAGACTTAATAGACCATTTGGTCTTTTTCCTCTATTTGTCTTGTATGTTTTTGTTTCTATTCTTCTAATACTTCTCTTCTGAAATTTTAGGTTTATTTTTCCAGAGTTCCTGCAGCTACAGAGATGAGTGAGGACTTGTTTTTTGCTTTTTTACTGTTTATTAAGAATATGTAAACATTCTGTTCTGCCCAAAATGTCATGTATTTTTTTTCTATGAAAAAGATCCAAAGCATATGGCTAGCTACCACCACTTACTGTAGCTTTATTAAATTCCAGTCTGAGACGCTTGACCACCTAAAGCTGCCCATTCAAGCTTTCAACCCTACAAATACGTAGAGGTTTGGAGTCCTTTTCTTGGAGCCATTCAAGTTCTTTGCTCAATTCCATTGGCAGTTATCAAACTACCTTGTTCTTCTCGAAAGATCTCTTTCCTCACAGAAACAAAACAGGAGTGTCCTCTTTCTCAGTTACTATTTGCTTTTTGCGTCAAACCTCTACACACAGGGAGTCACAATTAAGAACAAGCAATCCACTGGTTTCTTCTCCTAATCTTAACAAAGAAATTGCAACATATACTGTCCTCTATGGCTATAAGGTTAACTCTACTAAGGTTAAAATGTTACCACAAAATATTAAGCCTGATCTCCTCTGACTTCTTCACATTAATTATTCCTATACCCAGAAGATAGACACATGAAAGTAAGTTGTGATACAATTTACACCTACATAAAACACTTTGTATACGCATTATGATATCCACCTTTATTGTGGCATCTAGCTGCTCTTCCGTAAATGGAAGTACTATCAACTCCATTTTTGCCGGATTACCCTCCATTAAGGTGGCTTTGCTCCCCAAACTCTTGTATTCTTTGAGATGCTACCAGCCAAGGTACAGAATAAAGTTCTCAAAAACTCCAAGCCAATTTCTTACATTTTATCTGGAACACCAATCGCCATAGACTCTCAAAAAGGTTCCTCTGTACCCTTAAGTCTCAAGGGGGCTAGGGGTTCCAGACACTGAAAAATAATGTCTAGCCACACAGTTGTGTCACTTAGTCCCTTGCTTCACATTTTGGTCATAAAATAAATGGACTGCACTTTAGAAGCTCTGGATTGCACCTCATCTTAATGCCCTGGAGCACCTCACTGACATTCCTGACTTCTGAACTCCTATCCCTTAGCAGTTTATTCAACATATTAGGAGACGACAAACTAAAGAAAAATTCCATTTGTCTTCTCTGAATTCATTATTGATCTCTTTTCTTGATACGCCTCTTATTCCTGATAGATTCATGCCAAGTATGGTTCAGCCCTGAGGGGGCTCGCCAGTCCAGAGCACATCCTGGCATTTTTCTGCACTCCAGTTCCTATGTTTTCATGTATAGTTGAGTCGCTTAGCCTTGTTTCCACGTCCTACGCAGGAAAATATAGGAACTTGGGTGCAGAAAGATGGTAGGAGGTGCTGTGGACTGATGACTCAACATTTTAAAATGTGGCTGTAGCAGTAGGCAGTTTGTTGGCAAAGGGCTGGATAGTTGTGCAATGAGTGTCTGCAGGCAACAGTAAAACATGGTGAAGGTTCATTGCAAGTCTGGGGCTGCATTTCTGCAAATGGAGTTGGATATTTGGTCAGGATCAATGGTGTCCACAATACTGAGAAAAACAGCCAGATAATTATCCTTATCCTTAAAGCGGAGTTCCACTCAGTTTTGTGTTTATTAAAAGTCAGCAGCTACAAGGGGGGCATGGCTAGCGCGCAACGGAATGGACGGTTAACCCGAGAGCTCCGCTCCAGTGAAGGGATATAGCACTTACCGAGGCGGCGAATCCCGGCTTTGCCTACACCGAACCGACGCTGAGTTATCACTCATCCCCCGAGGATGACCCGCAAGCGAGCTAACACCGCGCAACCGAAGAAACTCTGGGATTTCTTCACTACTAAAGGCCGCGAGGTCCAAGATGGCGCCGGCGGCAGATCTTCGTCCCCTGCAGGCGGATCTCCATCTGCGACGCCGAGCCCGAGATCCGACGAAGGCTAACAGCGGCACTCCCCTGCTGCCTCAACCCCTCTCTCATGCAGCCCAGTTAAATCGAGGCCCCGCTTGTCGAACGAGCCACCTGGAGATAAGGTCAGTGCACATCAGAGCTCTCTGGATGATACGAGAGACCTAGCTGACACCATTAACTCCTTCCCCACTGCGAGTCAGCCTATAACTGATACTACTTTAAAAGACATGTTAATTTCCTTGCGAGGCTCGTTGCATTCTGATCTAATGGAATGCATGAGAAATTTCAAATCTGAAGTGAATGAACTGGGGAGCAGAATTGATCACGTTGAGAAAAAGATGGGGGAATACGCGACCTCTTACAACACACTGGTAGACTCCCATAACGACCAGGCAGACGAAGTAGCCTGGCTTAAAGCTAAGCTCGCCGACCTTGAGGACAGGTCTCGCAGAAATAATATTAAGCTGCGTGGCATACCAGAAACCGTTTTACCTGTCCATCTACAGCAATACGCCAAGGATCTTATGCTGGCGCTTCTTCCCTCAGCCCCGGCTAATGAGCTGGTCATTGACCGGATCCACCGCCTGCCCAAACCGTCTCATCTCCCAGACAACACCCCCCGAGACGTTCTGATGAGGGTGCACTTCTACCACATAAAAGATCAGCTCATGGCGGCCCACCGTAAGAACCGCAACCCCCGGAGCAATACTCCACTCTTCAACTGTTTGCGGATCTTTCGCAATATACTATGCAAAAACGCAAGTCCCTTTTATCGATCACCAAGGCACTCAGGAACCATAATATCGCGTACAGATGGGGGTACCCAACCAAACTTATTGTCACGCGAGAAGGCAGGGTATCCGTAATATCCAACTTGGAAGAAGGCCTTGACTTGCTTCGTTCGTGGGACATCCTGCCAGCCCAAATCTCTGACACCACAACGGCTACTCCAGCGTTGAATACTAGCGACGACTGGCAAGTTGTATCTCACAAAAGGCATACCAAGAATCCTGTCAACTAACTGCCTCGGTTAGTCTACTACAACTAGTTGACCGACAAGATCCCTTTCGCCCTGGAGCTCCTAGCCCCTGTATCACCCCCTGCTTTCACATATGTGCAGTACACCTGCCTCCAGATTCCTGATGGAATCTACCTTTTTATTTCTTTACCAGTTGACTTTTTGTTCCTATTTGACTTTTGCTTTTCTCTTACCTACTTTTCTTGCTTTCTTTTACCACCCCTCGGAGATGGATACGGAGGAACGCACAAGGAGGCGATATATCCGACATCTGTACCACCAGCCCACTGTACTCTCTATAGCATTTCCCCTTACTTAAAATATGTCCATTAAGATAACCTCCTTTAATGTGCGTGGCTTGAACCACCCCGCCAAACGTGCCTCGCTATGGAGAGAGGCCCTCAGGCTGGGGTCTGATGTCTTGTGTGTCCAAGAAATGCACTGGTCATCTTTGAGTGAACCCACTTTCAAGCACAACAAATTCCCACATATCTTCAGAGCCTCTGCCTCTACAAAAAAGAAAGGAGTACTAATCGCCATAAAGGACTCAGTTGCTTTCTCCCTACAGAAGTCTTTTATTGATCCTGACGGAAGATACTTGGCCTTACTAGGCAGCTTTAATAACAAAAGTCAGCAGCTACAAAAAGTGTACCACTTTTCCACCTACTTTTGGGTGTAACTCCGCTTTAATGCCATACCATCAGAGAGGCCTCTGATTGACCCCACATTTATTCTGCAATAGGACAATGACCCCAAACAGCAGCCAATGTCATTAGAAACTATATTCAGTGTAAAGAAGAACAGGGAGTCCCTGAAGTGATGGTCTGGCCCCCACAGAGCCCTGATCTCAACAGCGAGTCTGTCTGGGATTACATGAAGAGACATAAGGATATGAGGCAGCCTACATCCACAGAAGATATGTTGTTAGTTCTCCAAGATGTTTGGAACAATCTACCTGCCGTGTTCCTTCAAAAACTGTGTGCAAGTGTGCCTAGAAGAACTGATGCTGGTTTGAAGCCAAAGCGAGGTCACACCAAATATTGATTTGATTTAGATTTTTCTTCTATTCGCTAACTTTGCATTTTGTGTAATTGATAAAAATAAGCAATTAAAATATATGTAGCAAGGTCCCGGGTCAATTTTGGTCTAATGAGAACCTCCAGAGTTAGGGACAGCTTACATCCTTCTGTGCAGTGTTGGTTACAAAGCATAGACACTTCTTGAATGCAAAGAGATTTATTGTCTCTTAAACAGAACTGTGGGAGAGAGGGTTTAGGGCCAGGACACCCTCAAGTGGTTGCAATGTTAATTGACAGATTCTGAGACTTCTATAGTTAGACAGCCATGCAGGGAAAGGCACCCAGCTAGACACCACATCTGTATGTGTGGACACGCTGTCTCCTAATGCAAAAATCTTGAACAGTTACTAACAAAGGTTTACAGTGAACTCTCATTTCCTCTACAATCTCCTTATTGCAGATCTTCACTCAACTGAACCCCCAGTCTCTCTGAATAGACTTGCTGATCTACTGAGCTCTTCCAATCTTCTCACTCAGTATCTTCCTCAAGCGTCACCCCCGCTTCCTTGCTGAGTCCCTAGATTGGCATTCAAGATACTCTTTAATTGTCACCCCACTGGCCTGCTCGGTCCCTGGCTTGGCACACAAGACTGCTCTGCAAACGTCAACTCCGCTGGCTGGGTCCTTGGCTTGACCTTGCTGAAGTTTCCCAATTCTTCATCATCCCCGGTTGATGAGAATACTCCTCTGGTACTTTTTTCAGCTACTCACAGTGGTCCCTGGCAATAGGGTGGATGGTCCCCAGGAGCTGACTAATAAACTACTTTAAAAACCTGTGTTGTGTGTTTTTTATTTACTTTTTTTCCCCCAGGTGAATGGGCAGGGGTACATCGTACCCCATACTCATTCACATAGGGTGGGGGGCCGGAATCTGGGGGCCCCTTATTAAAGGGGGCTCCCGGATTCTGATAAGCCTCCCACCCGCAGACCCCGACAACCAACAGCCAGGGTTGTCGAGAAGAGACCTTTGTCCTCATCAAGGGCCCCCCCTTCTCCAAAGCACCCACCCCCCCATGTTGAGGGAACGTGGCCTGGTATGGCTCGGGGGGGGGCTTCACTAGTCCCGTCTACCTGGAGTCACGTTCAAAATGAACAGACTTTACTCCGTGTGTGGGAAAGTCAGTTCATTTGAGAAGTCCGGCGGACCGTCCGCCGGACCTAGTCCCCCGGAACAGTCCGGTCATGTGTGGGCAAGTCCGCTCGTTCGGAAAGTCTGGCGGACCTCCGCTGCAAAGTCCGGTGGATTGTCTGCCGGACTAAGTCCGCTGGATAGTCTGATCATGTGTACGTGACATAATGTTGTAACATGACAAAATGTGCAAAAATTCCAAGGGGAATTACCGGTAATACTTTTTCAAGGCACTGTAAAATAATGTTGCCATGTATCTGGTGCACCATTACCAAGCTTCATGATCTAACAACATTAACCACCTCAATACCAGCATGTTTCTTCCTTTTCAAAAACTTTTGTAAAAAATGTGATTACTTTGGAGTATCTACTTTCCAACAGGGATAGTTTCGGGGATTGATTTACTATCCTGGCATTTTAAGGTCCCTTTCACACGGGACGGATCCGTAATGATCCGCCCCGTGATGATCCGCTTGCTCAGCGGGGATCGCTCCGTTTATCCCCGCTGAGCCGGCAGATGACAGGGCGGTCGCTGCACACTGTGGCGGGACCACCCCGTCAGCTCTCCGCTCTCCTCTATGGGAGATCGGATGAACAAGAACCGTCTGTCCATGTTCATGCGATCTGCTCTGCAGACGGATAGAAAAATAGGATTTTCCTCCGTCTGCAGAATCGGACAATAGCGGAGGCAGACGATATCGGGTGTCTGCAGATGAACATCTGCAGACACCCGCTATCCCATAGGGATGCATGTATGTCCGTATTTCATCCGCAAATGGACGGATGAAATATGGACATACGGTCCGTATGTGTGAAAGGGGCCTTATTTGGCATCTTTTATAACAGAGTAACAACGTAAGGGAATCAGATTTTATCTTTCAAACATTTCTTGTCTTTTTTCTTTATGTAGTAAAACATGAAAAACACAGTGGTTATTAAAACAGTGGCAAGAGTACGCCTTGTCCACTACTTCAAAAAGGCACATCTGTTTTTGGGAGAGCTTTATCTTTTTTTTTTTTAATCAAGGAAAACTGTGCTACCCTCTTCTTAAGTGCCAAAGTTTGTCTATCAATGGTATAAAAATTTTGAAAAACTATACAGTTAAAAACCACAGAACACATACTATAAAAATGTATTTCATGGTTATATTTTACTCACCGGCAGAACTGGGGTTGGACGATGAGACTGAGGTTGTAGTGTTTAGAGAAGTTGGAGTTGATGTTGAGGGTGTTGTGTCCAATAAGGGTGATGTTGTGTCTAATAAGGTTGGTGGTGTTGTGTCCAATGAGGGTGATGTTGTGTCCAATGAGGGTGATGTTGTTGTGTTCAGTGAGGGTGATGTTGTTGTGTACAGTGAGGGTGATGTTGTTGTGTCCAATGAGGGTGATGTTGTTGTGTCCAATAAGGGTGATGTTGTTGTGTCCAATGAGGGTGATGTTGTTGTGTTCAATGAGGGTGATGGTGTTGTGTCCAATGAGGGTGATGGCGTTGTGCTAAATGTATCTATGGGTGTTGTTTCTGGCAGTGGTGGTGGTGATACAGTCTCCTCTGATGTAGAAGGTGCAGATGCATCTAAAAATGTAAAGAAACAAATAAAACATGAAACACATTTTTTGACTGTTATTTAAAGTGGTTTATCCTAAAGTCAAAAAGGTTTTTTTTCCACCTTAATGCATTAATGTAGAAAATCTTCCACTAGCTGCTCTCTCCCCCCACCAATACTCACCTGAGTCTTTTATTGATTCAGCGCCATGGCCGTCTGTAGCTCTTCTCTATCCTTTCCCTGCTCTCACAGGCTTCACTGAAAGCAGGAGGAGCCAATGCTGACAGTCCAGGAATATGTGCAGGTGGGGCCTAGCCACATTGTGTGTGTTTTATGGATGCACACAGCCCAGCTAGGGAGAGAGCCCACACGTGTGATCCCATAGCACAAAGCTTGCCATGGGGACACCCTCAGAAGAGAGAGTGAGAACACTGGAGGGGGACACAAGAAGAGGAGGTAAGGGGCCACGCTGTGCAATATTGTTGGATCACCTTTGCATTTTGATTACATACCTTATTTTAGACCCAGTGATGTCATTATTAGGTCTCTGAGCATCTCTAAGCAATGTGGGCACATCATGGCTGGTAGGAGGGGCAGAAAGGATGTTGTACATGGTACATTTTTTTTACTCACCTCTAAATGGCTGTTGCTAGGGAGGTCCCCCGTAGTCTGCCTCCTTCAGTGCCTGGGCTCTTGACGTCATTTCCCCTCATTGCAGGAAGGGCTCAGCTGCCCCCTCCCTCTTGTCAATCATCTAGGACATGTGACAGGTCCCAGATGACTGTGTGGCCAATCACGGCGCTCGCGCATGTGCAATGGGTGCCCGGCTGTGAAGCCACAGCTGGGCGCCCACAGTTACAATGCCGAATGGAGGGGAAGACGAGCGGGGCTTTGATCCCCCGCATCGCTGGACCCTGGGACAGGTAAGTAAAAGTCAGCAGCTGCAGTATTTGTAGCTGCTGACTTTAAATTTTTTTTTTTAAATGTGAACACCACTTTAAGGCTGGTTTTGAAATACTTATTGTGTATCCATCAATACTGCATTAGATTTTGTTATGTAATCTTTAAATATCACTGTTCTGACATCTAGTGGCAATTAGGGTGCCCACGTGTCCCGGATTGCCCGGGATTATCCCGTAATTTATATCTCTGTCCCCAGTCCCGGGCACCTTCATTCCGGGACAATAAAGTGTCCCGGAATGAAATTGACAATCTGGGAACAGGGGCGGACTGAGCTGCCATAGCGCTGGCTCTAGCTCCGCCTCCACCTCCTCCTGATCACTGGTTGCTATAGCCGCCTTGCGTCTGGCAACCAGTGACGTCACAGCCCAGCGTTGAATGCGGAGGAGGATTTAACATCCTCCTCCTCCGCGCTAGTGCTGCTGGGAGTCACTGCTGGTTCTTTCACCTCCGCACTTGGCTCCAGTGACTGGCTTGCAGCTTGTGTGGGGTGTTTCTGTTCCCACACACTGCGATTACATTGTGTACTGCACGGCTTCTCTCCCTTCCTCCCCCCTCTTGCCCACCTCACACTAACACATGGAGTGAAGTCCCCTCCCCCTCGGATGTCACAGACAGGAGAAGGAGGGGGAGGAGAATGGACACAACAGGACGGGACGTGCTGAACTGAGGTTTGTACAGAATATTAATGCTTGGCACTTGCAGGAGAAGAACACACAGAGACGGGGGGCAAGTTGTCAAAAAAGAATACTTGCAGCGATTTTGGGGGATAAGAGCATGCTGTATGTGCTAGGAGGCACTTTAGCAGAGGAGAGAAATTGTGCTGGGGGAGGGGGGGTCATATCTTTTATTCAACCCCCCCCCCCTCCTGCACAATTTCTCTCCCCTCCCAAAGTGTGTCCTCCTAGCACATACAGCATGCTCTTATACCCCCAAATCACTGCAAGTATTCTTCTTTCACAACTTGCCCCCTTCCCCATCTTCAAAGACAAACTGGCTGCTATCACAGGAATAATTGTACTGTCTGGTATCCTTGGAACTTTGACAGACTATCAGGAGGTGCACTCCTCTTCCTCCTCCCTGCCATACACCCCGCACTCCTCCCCTGTACATATTACCCCCCTGCCATACACCCCGCACTCCTCCCCTGTACATATTACCCCCCTGCCATACACCCCGCACTCTTCCCCTGTACATATTACCCCCCTGCCATACACCCCGCACTCCTCCCCAGTACATATTACCCCCCTGCCATACACCCCACACTCCTCCCCTGTACATATTACCCCCCTGCCATACACCCCGCACTCCTCCCCTGTACATATTACCCCCCTGCCATACACCCCGCACTCCTCCCCTGTACATATTACCCCCCTGCCATACACATCGCACTCCTCCCCTGTACATATTACCCCCCTGCCATACACCCCGCACTCCTCCCCTGTACATATTACCCCCCTGCCATACACCCCGCACTCCTCCCCTGTACATATTATCCCCCTGCCATACACCCCGCAATCCTCCCATGTACATATTACCCCTCGCCATACACTCTGCACTCCTCCCATGTACATATTACCCCTCGCCATACACTCTGCACTCTTCCCCTGTACATATTACCCCCGGCCATACACTCCGCACTCCTCCCATGTACATATTACCCCCCTGCCATACACTCCGCACTCCTCCCATGTACATATTACCCCCCTGCCATACACTCCGCACTCCTCCCCCATACTTATTACCCCCCTGCCATACACTAAACACTCCTCTCCTGTAGATATTACCCCCCGCACTCCTCTCTTGTACATATTACCCCCCACCATACACTCCGCACTCCTCTCCTGTACATACTACTCACCATACACTCCGCATTCCCTATTTATTAAACGTCAATTTGACACACTTTTTTTTTTAAGGTTATTAACCAATTAATCGAAACAATAATCGGCCAACTAATCGATTATGAAAATAATCGTTAGTTGCAGCCCTAAACAACACCCCCTTTAAGCCAATATTTAGTGCAATTTAAGACATGTCCACTGTTCACCACGACACGCTTTGCGCGCCATATTGTTGTTGTTCTTAATGCCTAGGGCCCGATTTTATTCAACCCCCCCTTCCTGCACAATTTCTCTCCCCTCCCAAAGTGTGTCCTCCTAGCACATACAGCATGCTCTTATACCCCCAAATCACTGCAAGTATTCTTCTTTCACAACTTGCCCCCTTCCCCATCTTCAAAGACAAACTGGCTGCTATCACAGGAATAATTGTACTGTCTGGTATCCTTGGAACTTTGACAGACTATCAGGAGGTGCACTCCTCTTCCTCCTCCCTGCCATACACCCCGCACTCCTCCCCTGTACATATTACCCCCCTGCCATACACCCCGCACTCCTCCCCTGTACATATTACCCCCCTGCCATACACCCCGCACTCTTCCCCTGTACATATTACCCCCCTGCCATACACCCCACACTCCTCCCCTGTACATATTACCCCCCTGCCATACACCCCGCACTCCTCCCCTGTACATATTACCCCCCTGCCATACACCCCGCACTCCTCCCCTGTACATATTACCCCCCTGCCATACACATCGCACTCCTCCCCTGTACATATTACCCCCCTGCCATACACCCCGCACTCCTCCCCTGTACATATTACCCCCCTGCCATACACCCCGCACTCCTCCCCTGTACATATTACCCCCCTGCCATACACCCCGCACTCCTCCCCTGTACATATTATCCCCCTGCCATACACCCCGCACTCCTCCCATGTACATATTACCCCTCGCCATACACTCTGCACTCCTCCCATGTACATATTACCCCTCGCCATACACTCTGCACTCTTCCCCTGTACATATTACCCCCGGCCATACACTCCGCACTCCTCCCATGTACATATTACCCCCCTGCCATACACTCCGCACTCCTCCCATGTACATATTACCCCCCTGCCATACACTCCGCACTCCTCCCCCATACTTATTACCCCCCTGCCATACACTAAACACTCCTCTCCTGTAGATATTACCCCCCGCACTCCTCTCTTGTACATATTACCCCCCACCATACACTCCGCACTCCTCTCCTGTACATACTACTCACCATACACTCCGCATTCCCTATTTATTAAACGTCAATTTGACACACTTTTTTTTTTAAGGTTATTAACCAATTAATCGAAACAATAATCGGCCAACTAATCGATTATGAAAATAATCGTTAGTTGCAGCCCTAAACAACACCCCCTTTAAGCCAATATTTAGTGCAATTTAAGACATGTCCACTGTTCACCACGACACGCTTTGCGCGCCATATTGTTGTTGTTCTTAATGCCTAGGGCCCGCTTTTGATCTTGCACACAGGTCTGCTGATTTCATATGCCCCTGCCCCAAAAATTGGCAAAAAAATATGTAAAAAATCATCTTTTTTTTTGGGGGGGGGGGGGGTGTCTGAATGGCAGTTTGGAAACGTGGTCACCCTAGTGGCAATGCAGTGTAATTGCAGTGTAATTACAACTTGTTATTACTGTATTTCTGAAGTGGTACAATACAGTTTAACTGTATGTTGGCGCTAGTTAGTTTAGTCCTTAGATAGACCCCTCTCTAATCCTCCATGTACCAGCCTTTATAGTCAGCATAAGGCTTAGAAGGTTATGGTCTCTTTAGCCCTTGTACACACGGTCGGACATTCCGACAACAAAATCCGTCAGATTTAGTCCGACGGATTTTGCCTGAAACTGGTGTTGCATACACACGGTCGGACAAAGTTGTCGGAAAATACGATCGTTCGTACCTTGATGACGTTATTTCGTTACGACAGGACTATGTTCAGGCTAGTAGCCAATAGCTTTGGTCTAGGAATTTGACCTGAGCATGCGTGGCACTTTGTCCTATGGGAATTCTCTACAAATGATCGTAAAAAGTCTGATCGGATCATGTTGTCGGAAAATTTTATAGCCCAGCTCTAAAACTTTGTCGGTCGGATATTCCGACGGAAACAGTCCCATGTAGCCCACACATGGTCGGATTATCCGACAACACGGTCCGATCGGACATTTTCCGTCGGAATGTCCAACCGTGTGTACAAGGGCTTACACTTCAACTGACTTGTAAATGTCCCATGCATTGCATTTTCACCACTAAAACTACTTTGGATTGTCTGGACTGTCTGTGTGGAGTGTTTAATCAGCAGGTGACAATACTGACCGGAAATATCCTTTTTTTCTTATGTGAAAGGAAGCAAGAAGATAATTATTTCTTTAAGCCCTTGTACACACGGTCGGACATTCAGACGGAACATGTCCGATTGGACCGTGTTGTCGGATAATCCGACTGTGTGTGGGCTACATCGGACTTTTTCCGTCGAAATGTCCGACCAACAAAGTTTGAGAGCTGGATATAAAATTTTGTAGAGTTTGTAGAGAATTCCGATTGGACAAAGTGCCACGCATGCTCAGATCAAATTACGAGACCAAAGCTATTGGCTACTAGGCTGAACTTAGTCCCGTCGTAATGAACGAATGTCATTACGTTCCGAACGATTGGATTTTCTGACAACTTTGTCCGACCGTGTGTATGCAACACCAGTTTCTGAAAAAATCAGACGGATTTTGTTGTCGGAATGTCCGACCCTCTGTACAAGGGCTAAGACTTTTTTCTTAATGAGAACCTTTCCCTTGGGATGCATTGACAGGACAGCAAAGGATAGTCAAGGGCAAGTAAACAGGGATCAAGTTTTCTTTCTGGGAACATAATAAGATTCCATTTAAAAATAGATAGATAATGTACTCTGTGTTTTGTTGGTTGTCCCCAGTGGAAATGTACAGCGTGTGATGTGGTTAGTAGCACATTGGTGGTTCACTACTTACTAGAAGAAAGAGCAGATGCTGTTGATGTTTATGTATATATTTATTTCGAAAAAACAAAGACAATTCAGTACATATTCTGTAATAATTCTGTAATAATAATAATAAAATATAATAAAAGTGTAAATAAATGTAAACGTTTTTAAAAATTCCTTTATTTAAAAAAAAAAGTGCCCTGCAATGTCCATCCACCTTTAATCACAGCGCCGACGGTCCGAGAAAAAAAAAAGACACAAAAAAAAACTCTACCTCGATGGGAGGCATCCCGCCGACTGCCCTCTTTTAGCTTTGACAGCTGTTAAATAGCCAAGGGCGGGGCCACCCGGTGATGTAAATGAGTGACCCTACCCCCATCAGACGTCACACCTGCCCTTGGCTTTTTTTTTTATGGACCATCGGTGCTGTGATTGAAGATGGATGGACATCGCAGGACACTTTGTATTTTTTTAAATAAAGGAACTGTCAAAAACTGTCTGCTGTCGTTTTTTGACACTTTTTTGGTGAATGGGTAGGGGTACAATGTACCCCATACCCATCCACATGGGGGGGGTGGAGATCTGGGGATCCCCTTGTTGAAGGGGGCTTCCAGATTCCTATAAGCCCATGCTGAGGGCATGTGGCCTGGTATGGTTCAGGAGGGGGCCCCCTCTCCCCCCCCCCCTTTCCTACGGCCTGCCAGGTTGCATACTTAAATAAGGTTCTGGTATGGATTTTGGGGGAGACCGCTAATGCCATTTTTTTTTTAATTGGTGTGGGGTTCCCCTTAAAATCCATTCCAGACCTGAAGGGGCTGGTATGGATATTGGGGGGACCCCCATGCCATTTTTTATACTAGACAGTATGTATGTATATATATATATATATATATATATATATATATATATATATATATATATATTAAATATACTGCCACTAACTAACCTGCCTTCCTAATCTAGCTCAAACTACTTCTATTTCTGTCCACACACTATATGTAAGCTATGTAAGCAGCCTTATATAGTGCAGGGCGTGGATTTATGCCGCGTACACACGATCAGATTGTCCGGCGTACTTAGTCCGACATACAATCCGGCAGATAATCCGGCGGACTTTCTACCGAACGGACTTGGCCACACATGGACACACAGAAAGTCCGACGTTCACTTGCGCGATGATGTACAGCACGTACGACGGGACTAGAAAAAGCCAGTATCCAATAGCTTCCTTTTTCGTACTTGCTTTGAGCATGCGTCATTCTTAGTCTGCCATACTAGCATACTGACGAACGTATTGTCCGCTGAAACCCAAGTCCGACGGGAAGATTGGAGTGCAAAAATACTTTCTTAATCCGCCGGACTTCACGCTGGAAAAGTCCGCTGAAGCCCACACACGATCGAATTGTCCACTGAAATGCGTTTCGGCGGACTAAGTACGCCGGACAATCTGATCGTGTGTACGCGGCATAAGTCCCACTGAGTAATGAATGGCCAAAGGCACCCTGCCTTTGACCAATTATGGCTCTCTCAGCTAAGGGCACTGTGATTGGCCAAAGCATGCAAGTCAGGTGCATGCTTTAGCCAATCATCATACATCAATGCACTGCGATGTCGCAGTGCATTATGAGGTGTTCCGCGGCGCTCAAATTTCCCACGAACGCCCCATATGTTCGGTTCGATTTAGAACAAACGAAACACCTGATGTTCGAGTCGAACTTATGTTCCACTCGAAAAACGGGCTCATCTCTAATTACCAACAAAGGATTTTGTACCAAGTATTAAATACATTTCATTTAGTGTGTTCAATACTTTTTCCCTGTGTCATTCCATTTTATTACACAAAACTTCATTTCTGAATGTATTTCTTTTGGTTTCTTTGTATGTATGGATTACATGGGTTGTTACTGACATGTGAAAATTTCATGTCAATAACACCTTTAGAAATATATTTACCAAGAAAAATGGTGACGTGTTCAATATTTATTTTACCCACTGTAACTCCTTGTGTGCTAAGTTTTGACATCATCTTCCATTTACAGCATTACAACCCCTTAGGGAACAGGTAATCAAATCCAAGCTGTATTATCACAGCCTGTAGATAGACTGGAGCCCTTTTATTCTGCTGCTGAAGAAGCAAGAGAGGACGACCTCATAAATGCAGACCCAGTTTTGTGCTAGGCTAGTTAGATTATTGATACTCTGTATCTTGGTTGTAATGCCTATGAGTCGAAAGTAAATTATTCAATTAATCCTAATTTTAGGCATACAATTTTAGCTGTATAAATTGCAGTTTTGTAGTAAAATATTAATTGTATGTGTCCATGTCATACGAGTAATCTTACTGGTACATGTGATTGTGAGTGACTTAATTGGTGAATACATTTTTTATTTTTCTATTTCTAAAGTCCATACTTTCACAAAATGTTATTGTGTTTAAAATATCTACATAGAGCACAAATTCAGGAAACAATTATTTGGGTCAGTGTGGTTCTATTTAATAATTTATTTTATATTAGAGGCACTATGGTATATCTATTGATTAAATAATTATTATTGCTGACTGAATGGGTCAAACTTCTTGACACCATGCGGTAGATTTACCAAAACTGGAGCACTCAGAAACTGGTGCGCCTGTGCATGGTAGCCAACCAGCTTTTAACTTCAGCTTGTTCAATTAAGCTTTCGCAAAAAAACCTGGAAGCTGATTTGTTTCTATGCAGATTTGCAGCAGATTTTGCACTCACATAGGGGGCTTGTTAGTCTCCTGGTGATAGCAATAAAGGTACATTTGAAAAAAAAATTGTTAAAAAACCTTAATTTTAATAAAGCAAATTAAAACATTTACAACCACCACTGCCACCCAACGCACACACAGAAATGCAAACATATATACAAGTATAGGACGTGAGTGTGTATGTAAACAACAATCGTGCCATGAACTGTGGAGTGAGAGCAATAATTCTAGAGCCCTAATTCAAATTTAAAGAGTCTTCTTCTATCGACAATTTTGTGTGCCATCATTTTTACCATTTACAGGTGCACACAATTTTGAAGCATGGTATGTTTGGTATCTATTTAACTTGACACAACCCTATCTTTTATATTTTATCAAACTATCGGATATTATATTGTGATTTTGTCTGCTAAAATTATTATTTTTTATTTGTTTCCTGCAAATATGTATTTGATAAACTGAAGTGCCATTGTTTTAGGGACAGGACCATGATAGCATCAAGACAATAGCTTCTACAGACATGAGAGAAAGTCTGCCAGGTCTGACCCATGGCAAGTTCAATAAAAACAGGGACAAGTGATTGGTCATTGGTTCCTATGATAATCTAAAAAGTGACAGACATGACAGAGGTGACACAGATATGAAATGAGTCATAATATAGCTGGAAAGTTTTGAAGCTGTATTTGCCTTGAAGCATGAAATAAGAAGCAGAATGATTGCTGTGATTGGTTGAATAATATTATTTCCAAGTCATATACAACCCCAACCCATCTTACTTAACAAATAAATCTCCACTTGAGAATATTGGCATATTTCCTCTCCGTCATATTGGTGCACTATAGTAGGATGGTGTGTGGTTATATGAAAGAAGAAAAGCATGGTTTGAGATGAGGGCAAGAAGTCAATAAGACAGAAAAAATATCTGAAGGGTCCAGGTCTATTGGATTTCTGTTGTTCAAAGTGAATGGTGGATCTAGTTTATTTACCATTCAACAGGTCCTTCATCATTTCACAGGTCCATATGTAGCCATTCAGAAAAGGGAATAAGGGCTATGCTGAAGAAATAGGGCCAAGAGAAAGTCCTTTAGACTATGTTGAAGTTAGAGAACCAAGAAAAATTACCAAGAACTATGCTGATGATGGAGGACCAAAAGGAAAGTACCAAGGACCAAGGATGAAGAAAAAAGGACTAAGGGATATTACCAAGAACTATTGTGAAGGTACAGGACCAAGGGAAAGTAAATTGGTGCTGTGAACAAGACTTATCGCTGAAACTAGTCTGCTGCTGACTGTACTCACTGTGAAGGCTTGAAAATA
Organism: Lithobates pipiens; assembly: GCF_037356315.1. NCBI lineage: Eukaryota > Metazoa > Chordata > Amphibia > Anura > Ranidae > Lithobates > Lithobates pipiens. The sequence goes on along the minus strand of NW_027507758.1, from coordinate 584,654,720 downwards.
AATACACTTGATGTTATGGAGTTGCCTGCTGCTTTTATTCGATGACCAAGAGAAACTACCAAGGACAAGGGTGAAGATACAGGACCAAGGAAAAGTACCAAGGACTATGTTAAAGGTAGAAAATTCAGGGAACATACCAAGAATTGTGCTGCAGATAGAGGATCAAGGGGAGGTACCAAAGTATAGCTGAAAACAGAGAACCAATGGAAAGTACTAGGGAGTATGCTAAGGACAGAGGACTAAGGGACAGTGCCAAGGACTATACTGAAGATGGAGAACCCAAGAGACATTCAATGAGAAATGCAGAGAGGATCAGACCAGATAAACAGACAGTTCAGAGCCCCATTAGAAAACCTCAATAAATAGGAAAATCAACGGCAGCATTGTTAGACTTAAGTCCTCATCAAGCAGGGCTGGAAAGGTGAAGAAGGTATGCAGATGTTAAAACTGGTTCAAAATTTTAGGTAAAATTTTTTTTAATTTTGTGTCAGGACTGGGATCTGAACGTACAACCTTTGCGGAATTTAGCAGTGGCTCATTTTTCTGAGCCACCAGAGATGCTAGAAAGCTCCCTCTCTGATTCTTTGGTCTTTCTTGCCTTGTCTCTTGTTTCTGGTGAACCTTGAACGTTTTGATTTAAGCCATGTCTCTGCACTTTCCACTTTGCCAGATTATTGTGCTCTCTCCAATCGATATTTTCCATATTTGCATACCTATGGTTTTCCTTATCGCCACTACCACTCGTTATCAACTTTTGGCATGTTCCTTGACTTAATTTCCACTTGATCCCAACCTGCAGCTGCTTGTTACATATCTTTGGCTTCTTTACTGATTACGTTTCTGCCTGATCCCAGTGTGCTATATTTGCTACTGGACCCCGGCTTTCTCACCTCTTGGTGGGGGTGATCATAGCAGGTGGCATATTTGCCACCGCTACCCCCTCCCCTCCCGTCACTGGTTGTTAAGGATGCTGTTTGTGGGTAGGTGCAGCATGGTGTGGAAAGTAATGACACTGGTTGTAGAAGCAAGAACTTGTATTGAAGGAAATGTTTAACTGAACAGACAGCCCAGAGGGAGGGCACTGCGCCAGGGAAAAACACACAGTTCTGTGTAATTTGACCACACAGTGGATTCAGATGCACCAACATCATCTGTCTTGGAGGGAACAATGCGGCCTGGCTGGTCTGGACCCAATGGGGAGGATTCACAGAAGGATGTTGTGTCCCTAATCTGTCCCTCCACACCAGGAACCTCTCCCTGCCGCTACTCACGCTCCTTAACCACTTGCCGCCCGCCCTATAGCAAATAGGCGGCGGCAAAGTGGTTTCATAATCCTGACCGGACGTCATATGACGTGATCAGGATTATGAGCCGCTGCGCGCCCCCGGGGGCGCGCATCGCGGCGATCGTTGTTGTGGGGTGTCAGTCTGACACCCGGCAACTACGATCTCGGTAAAGAGTCTCCGACGGAGACTCTTTACCACGTGATCAGCCGTGTCCAATCACGGCTGATCACAGTGTAAATAGGAAAAGCCGGTGATCGGCTTTTCCTCACTCGCGTCTGTCAGACGCGAGTAGAGGAGAGCCGATCGGTTGCTCCTCTGACAGGGGGGGTCTGTGCTGATCGATTATCAGCACAGCCCCCCCGAGGATGCCCACACTGGACCACCAGGGACGCCACTAGACCACCAGCGATGCCAAGGACAAGGAATGCCACCCTGGACCACCAGGGATTGCAATCAGTGCCACAATGGATGCCAATCAGTGCCCATAATGGATGCCAATCAGTGCCCACAATGGGCATCACTGATTGGCATGCATTATTGATTGGCACTGATTGGCATCCATTAGTATAATATATTATAATAAAATGCCGCCTATCAGTTCCCATCTGTGCCGCCTATCAGTGCCTACCCATGCCCACCTGTGCCGCCTACCCATGCCCACCTGTGCCACCTATCCATGCCCATCCATGCCAATTTGTGCCACCTATCAGTGCCCATCCGTGTCGCCCATCAGTGCCACCCATCAGTGCCGCCTATCAGTGCCACATATCGGTGTCCATCAATGCCACCTCATCAGTGCCACTTCATTGGTGCCACCTCATCAGTGCCCATCAGTGCCGCCTTATCATTGCCCATCAGTAGACATGTGCAGAGTAAAATATTTCGTTTCGGAATTTCGTTTTCGTCTGAAAACTTAATTTATTTAGTTACTCCCGAAATTCGTTTTTATTTATTTCGTTTTTCGTTCAAAAATTGCATTCGTCCGAAAATCCACATGAATCACGGTCGAATCTGTCTTTGAAGGCTTATGGTGTCTGTCGAATGTATAAAGAAGATTCGACGGAGCTAGTATATAGCATACTTTAGAACCCTATTAAAGTCTATGGGACTCCAACGTTCAAAATCTAAAGTGCTCATTTTAAAGGCTAATTTGCAAGTTACTGTCCTAAAAAGTGTTTGGGGACCTGGGTCCTGCCCCAGGGGACATGGATCAATGCAAAAAAAAGTTTTAAAAACGGCCGTTTTTTCGGGAGCAGTGATTTTAATAATGATTAAAGTGAAACAATAAAAGTGTAATATTCCTTTAAATTTCGTAGGGGGGGGTTGTCTATAGTATGCCTGTGAAGGGGCGCATGTTTCCCGTGCTTAGAATTGTCCCTGCACAAAGTGTCATTTATGCAGGAAAAAAAGTCCTTTAAAATCACTCGCAGCTATTATGAATTGTCGGCTCCCGTAATACAGAGAACACTCATTGAAAGTCATTGATAAAAAAATAAATAAATAAATAAATAAAAAGCGTGGGGGTCCCCCAAATTCAATTACCAGGCCCTTCAGGTCTGGTATGGATATTAAGGGGAACCCTGCCTCAAATTTAAGAAAAAATTTGACGTGGGGTTCCCCCTAAATATCCATAACCAGACCCTTCAGGTCTGGTATGGATATTAAGGGGAACCCCGCGTCAAATTTAAAAAAAAATTGACGTGGGGTTCCCCCTAAAAATCCATACCAGACCCTTTATCCGAGCACGCAACCTGGCAGGCCGCAGGAAAAGAGGGGGGGACGAGAGAGCGGCCCCCCCTCCCTCCTGAACCGTACCAGGCCCCATGCCCTCAACATTGGGAGGATGCTTTGGGGGTCTGTGACCCCTCAAAGCACCTTGTCCCCATGTTGATGAGGACAAGGGCCTCATCCCCACAACCCTGGCCGGTGGTTGTGGAGGTCTGCGGGCAGGGGGCTTATCAGAATCTGGAAGCCCCCTTTAACAAGGGGACCCCAGATCCTGGCCCCCCCCCTGTTTGAAATGGTAAGGGGGTACAAAAGTACCCCTACCATTTCACAAAGAAAGTGTAAAAAATGTTTAAATAAAACAAACACACTTTTGAAAAATTCCTTTATTAAAAATAAAAAAATAAAAAAAAGATTCCAGCGGCGGTAATCCACTCTTGCTATCCAGCGACGGACGGTCATATCTCCAGCGATGTCTAATGTCATCCAGCGCAGCTCAGCATCCTTCTTCTGTCTCCGTGTAGGAGACATTGCAGGCATTCCGGCGGCTGACGTTTGTTATATACGGAGGGCGGGGCCACCCGTCACCTGACCCCGCCCCCCTCTGACGCAAGGGGAAACCCGGGGTTCCCCGTGACGTATAGGTGACCCCGCCCCCCTCTGATGTAACGGAAACCTGCCTGTGTTACATCAGAGGGGTGCGGGTCACCCCTACGTCACAGGGAACCCCGGGTTTCCCCTTGCGTCAGAGGGGGGCGGGGTCAGGTGACGGGTGGCCCCGCCCTCCGTATATAACAAACGTCAGCCGCCGGAATGCCTGCAATGTCTCCTACACGGAGACAGAAGAAGGATGCTGAGCTGCGCTGGATGACATTAGACATCGCTGGAGATATGACCGTCCGTCGCTGGATAGCAAGAGTGGATTACCGGCGCTGGAATCTTTTTTTTATTTTTTTATTTTTAATAAAGGAATTTTTCAAAAGTGTGTTTGTTTTATTTAAACATTTTTTACACTTTCTTTGTGAAATGGTAGGGGTACTTTTGTACCCCCTTACCATTTCAAACAGGGGGGGGGGCCGGGATCTGGGGGTCCCCTTGTTAAAGGGGGCTTCCAGATTCTGATAAGCCCCCCGCCCGCAGACCTCCACAACCACCGGCCAGGGTTGTGGGGATGAGGCCCTTGTCCTCATCAACATGGGGACAAGGTGCTTTGAGGGGTCACAGACCCCCAAAGCATCCTCCCAATGTTGAGGGCATGTGGCCTGGTACGGTTCAGGAGGGAGGGGGGGCCGCTCTCTCGTCCCCCCCTCTTTTCCTGCGGCCTGCCAGGTTGCGTGCTCGGATAAAGGGTCTGGTATGGATTTTTAGGGGGAACCCCACGTCAATTTTTTTTTAAATTTGACGCGGGTTTCCCCTTAATATCCATACCAGACCTGAAGGGTCTGGTTATGGATATTTAGGGGGAACCCCACGTCAAATTTTTTCTTAAATTTGAGGCAGGGTTCCCCTTAATATCCATACCAGACCTGAAGGGCCTGGTAATTGAATTTGGGGGACCCCCACGCTTTTTTTATTTTATTTATTTATTTATTTTTTTATCAATGACTTTCAATGAGTGTTCTCTGTATTACGGAGCCGACAATTCATTATAGCTGCGAGTGATTTTAAAGGACTTTTTTTCCTGCATAAATGACACTTTGTGCAGGGACAATTCTAAGCACGGGAAACATGCGCCCCTTCACAGGCATACTATAGACAACCCCCCCCTACGAAATTTAAAGGAATATTACACTTTTATTGTTTCACTTTAATCATTATTAAAATCACTGCTCCCGAAAAAACGGCCGCTTTTAAAACTTTTTTTTGCATTGATACATGTCCCCTGGGGCAGGACCCGGGTCCCCAAACACTTTTTAGGACAGTATCTTGCAGAATCTTTTCTCTCTGTCAAATCTTTTTTCTCTGTCGAATATTTTCTCTATATAATCTTGGACTAATAGAGGTAAGGTTAGGCACATTCGAACACAGGTTCTATAGACACAGATTGTTGTCAGAGTCATGTCGAATCTCCTATTCTATATCGAACTGTTGTAACAATGAAAACGAAAATAAAGCATTTATTTATGTCGGATCTTTCGTTTTTCGGATTTTGTGCTTTCGTTATCGTTTGTCAAAACGAAAACGAAAATAGCTGAAATTCGGACGAAAATGCATTCGGACGAAAACGAATGCACATGTCTACCCATCAGTGTAACCCCATCAGTGCCCATCAGTGAAGGAGAAAACTTACTTATTTGCAAAGTTTTGAAACTGAAACAAAAAAAAACATTTTTTTTTCAAAATTTTCTGTATTTTTTTTATTTGTTTAGCAAAAAATAAAAACCGCAGAGGTGATTAAATACCACCAAAAGAAAGCTCTATTTGTGGGAAAAAAATGATAAAAATTTCATTTGGGTACAGTGTAGCATGACCGCGCAATTGTCATTCAAAGTGCGACAGCGCTGAAAGCTCAAAATTGGTCTGGGCAGGAAGGTGTTTAAGTGCCCGGTATTGAAGTGGTTAACAGAGATGTTCTCTTTTCCTCACCTAGTGCAAAATCAAACCCTGGCAGCAGGCTCTTAAACAGACTCTGTTGATCCAAGAATGCTACCAGGGGTTACCTGGATGCAGTGTAGCCAAGCAGAATGCTGTCTCTAGGGACCATGAAATCACAGAGAAGCCAGAATTCTCCTGACCTCGTCTCTAACTGCAGTACCACTCGGGTTGAGTGCCACCTACAGTGGAAGAAGCGTACTGCACCTGCCTACCTGTTGGCTTCACAGGTGACAGCATCCTAACAACTAGTGATGCTCCGTGGCCAGAGCCTGATGGGAAAGCTGGGACACTGGTTCCCCCTCAGGTCCACTCTCCACTTGTGATTATCAGCCGTCAGATTTTATAGCAGACTGTCTATTGGCTTAGGATCTGACCACTGTCTGCTGTCAATCACAAGGGGAGTGAACCTTATAGGGAACTAGTATCTGTGAATCCCATCAAGGTCCACCCATCCAGCTTCAAAACTCCTCTCTGCTGCTTTGCGGTGTGACAGCTGCAGCGGCAGGAGGAAGCTCAGTTGCACTGAGGATGGAGTTAGACTTTAAAATATAACTCAAGGCAAAACCGTTGTTTTGTTTTGGATAGTGGAGATTAATTAGAACCACTGTCAGGTTTTTATTGTTTTCTCTCTGTTTGTCCTGTTTACTGTCTTCACGAACGAGAAAGTGAAAGAAAATCCAAAATGTTGGGAACAGTACAGGGGGAAATCTTCCAATGGAGACACTAGTTCTAGTGACAACCAGGGATTTGGAGGGATTTCCTCTTACTTCCTGTTTTGGCTATGGAAGAGGGAGTGAAGAGAATGGGACACACCCTCTCTCACTCCAAAATGAGATTATATGAGTTATATCCAGGGCATTTTTTCAGTAGGAACCTGGGGCAGTGCAGCTCCAGCACCGAATGTATGTAATGGCAAGGGATGCTGGAGGGTGCTGGAGGGTCTATTGATGCTGACTGAGGGGAAATCTGTTGTTGCTGCTTGGAGTCTATTATCATACCTCCCAACATTTTGAGATGGGAATGAGGGACACCTACTAGCAAACATATGTAGGTATAGGACACACCCCTGCCACACCTCCTTGAAAGATAATTAACCAAAAACAAAAGGTTAATTAAATCCACAAGGGATTTTTTTTACCACTACTATTCCTTTATATTGGCTTTTAAAATTTACAAATGCAACAATTTAGATGAAAGGTTTGAAAGACAAAAAGTGCATTTTATATACAACTAAATAGATCAGACCAAAATGAGGGACAAATGAGGAGGACCGAGGGACAGAGGGACATTGCTGCAAATCAGGGAAAGTCCCTTGAAATCAGGGACAGTTGGGAGGATTTGGGAGGATTGGGTGGTCCATTTCTGTTGGGAGGATTTATTGTTGCTGGGGGAGGGGGGGGTCTATTTCTGGCTGAATAGGGATCTATTTTACTGCTTGTTATTGTCATTATTAACAAATTCCATACAAACTACTTAGCACCACAAAATTATATTTAGGGATGGAACCAAGGAACAATGCTTGGAGGTGGGTATGGGCAGAGACAAGGGGCGACTTGAAAAGAGAGAGTTTCTACATCTGTTCACTGAGGGGAAAAAAGCCCTGGTTATATCCATCCTCATAGGAGTTACAGACAACCTGTACTTCTAGGTTTTGCACCTTGGTGAGAGATTGCCATGTACTGGTGACATGATTTTTTTCTTTTATTGCTACCTGCTTTTTGTTCTCTTAACATTAGCCCTGCAGCAGTCCATTTGTCTCATGTATGATTAATCTCCTCACTTGACCTCTGCTTTGACTGGGCCAACCTACCAAGCTTTTGATCCTCAGCTTTCCCATAGGCCTTATTCACACTTATGATTGCTATAGTATAAATTCCAAGAATCAGGGGGTTATTGCATCTGGAATGACAAGTATTTCCAAATATCTGCACCCAGCCTATAAAAAGCAATGATAGGATAAAATGGCTGCAGCTGTTTGGATGTAATTACATATCCACTGATTACCAGCGGGTTAGGACAGATAGTAGTCCTTGAACACAGACATTGCATGAAGAGACGAACAGCTCTCCCTAACTGCAGCTAAGTGCTGGATTGCAAAGCACCATGAACAGCCATGAACAGCCATGTACATTCACACCTCAGACCAGCCCGATTCCTGCACCTTCACAATTCAGAACAGCCCAATTCCTGCACCTTCACACCTCAGATTAGCCTAATTCCTGCACCCTCACACCTCAGATTAGCCCAATTCCTGCACCCTCACACCTCAGATTAGCCTAATTCCTGCACCCTCACACCTCAGATTAGCCTAATTCCTGCACCCTCACACCTCAGATTAGCCTAATTCCTGCACCCTCACACCTCAGATTAGCCTAATTCCTGCACCCTCACACCTCAGATTAGCCCAATTCCTGCACCCTCACACCTCAGATTAGCCTAATTCCTGCACCCTCACACCTCAGATTAGCCCAATTCCTGCACCCTCACACCTCAGATTAGCCTAATTCTTGCACCCTCACACCTCAGATTAGCCCAATTCCTGCACCCTCACACCTCAGATTAGCCCAATTCCTGCACCCTCACACCTCAGATCAGCCCAATTCCTGCACCTTCACACCTCAGATTAGCCCAATTCCTGCACCCTCACACCTCAGATTAGCCTAATTCCTGCACCCTCACACCACAGATTAGCCCAATTCTTGCACCCTCACACCTCAGATTAGCCCAATTCCTGCACCCTCACACCTCAGATTAGCCCAATTCCTGCACCCTCACACCTCAGATTAGCCCAATTCCTGCACCCTCACACCTGAGATCATCCCAATTCCTGCACCCTCACACCTCAGATCAGCCCAATTCCGGCACCCTCCCACCTCAGATCATCCCAATTCCTGCACCCTCACACCTGAGATCATCCCAATTCCTGCACCCTCAAACGTCAGATCAGCCCAATTCCTGCACCGTCACAATTCAGATCAGCCTAATTCCTGCACCCTCACACCTCAGATCATCCCGATTCCTGCACCCTCACACCTCAGATCAGCCCAATTCCTGCACCATCACACCTCAGATTTTCCCAGTTCCTGCACCATCATACCTTGAATCATTCAAATTCCTGCACCTTCACACCTCAGATCAGCTCAATTCCTGCAATTTTAAATTGGTAGTTCTCAAAAGCTGGATAATTACCAGTCCATAATTAGAGCAGGCAGCCTGGGGAATCTGACTTAACACCAGGGCCAGATCTAGCTTTTCTGATGTGAGGGTGCAGTAAACAATTTGAGAGGGGCAGAGAATCTAAGGTCAGTGGGGCAGAATATAGTGGCAGCAGTTTCCAGGGCAAAGTACAGTGGTAAGCAGGGCAGTGGATAGCAGTCAGCAGCGTGGAGGTCAGGGGCAAGCAGGGTGGAGGACAGGGGCCAAGAGGGTGGAGGACAGGGGCCAGCAGGGCAATGTAGATGAGTTAGCAGGATATAGCAAAGGTTTCAACAGGGTGGAGGATGGGGTCAGCAGGGCAGTGTACAGGGGTCTGCAAGGGTCAGCAAGGCAGATGATGTGGTCAACAGAGTGGAGGACAGGGGTAAACAGGGTAGAGAATGGAAAGTTAACAGGGCAATGTACAACGGTTATCACGGCATAGGACAGGGGCAAGTAGGGCAGTGTACAGGGGCCAGTATGGAATAGGAGAGGGGCCAGCAGGGCAGTGTACAGGGACCAGCAGGGAATAAGACAGGGGCAAGCAGGGCAGGCAATGAGGTCATTAGATTGGAGGACAGGGGTCAGCAGAGCAGAAGATGGGAGGCCAGCAGGGTGGAGGACAGGGGCCAGCAGGGTGGAGGACAGGGGCCAGCAGGGCATAGGAATGGGCCAGCAGGGCATAGGACAGGGGTCAGAAGGGCATAGGACAGGGGTCAGAAGGGCATAGGACAGGGAGTCAGCAAGGCAAAGAAGATTGGCCATTAGGACAGATGATGGGGTCAACAGGGTAGAGAATGGAGATCAGCAGGGCAGAGGCCAAAGATCACTGCTAGCAGGGCACTAAGCAAAGTACCTCGTTCCCACACAGCACATAGCTGAGATCAGATTTTCTTACAGACATAGCCCGAACCTGCAGTTTATAAACCAAAAACATGGGTCCCCAAATACAGGTGGCTTTTTGTTTTGCTTCGGTTTGCCTGATCGACTCATCTGTAATATGTACAGTAATGCAAAGGTACCTCTGCTTGTTGTCAGTCAACGCAACCTGATTCCAGTGTCAACCGTGAGTGTAATCCCCAGCTGCTTCCTGTATCCTCCCATATGTTCCTCTGCATTCACCAATAGGCTTGTGGCTTCATGGGGGATCCTAGTCGCTGCACCGCAGTGTGGCGTCCAGGTGGAAATGACGTCAACGCGTTTCACAACAACCAGTGTGTAGCTTCATCTGGACGTCATGTGTTTTATGTTTGTGGTATGCACTGTCTTGTGTGTGTTTTTGTTCCTCCCATGTCAGTGTCTGTTGGGTTCAAACATTGATTTTTGAATAAACAACAGCTAATATAACAGGTTATTCTAGGTGGCCCCTCCATATAAATTTTTAAGCGTGTTTTAGTGATATTATAAGAACATTGTTTGTAATTAAGTAAAACTTTTGTTTATAGAATTGTCATAATTAAATTTTCATATTCTCTGTATTTCTGGTGCTTTGTTCCTCAATGAGCCTCACTTTTCTCCGGGCCACCTGTCTTTGGTGACCCATGTTTTTGGTTTATGTATTGTGACAGAGGTTAGAGGATCTTCCCAGACTATATTCACTACACGCTATATTAATAGACCTATATTTTTTATTCTTTATTTGTGGTCAACCTGCAGTTTGTAGCTGGCTTTGACAGGTCAAAACAACAATATAGCAGGCAGCTAAATACTGTGCAGATGGAACCTGTCTGATCTCAGCTATGCTTGGGACAAAGAACTCTCCTGTACCTCCTCTGCCCAAACTGTGTGCTCTGCGAGATGGGAGAAGGAACTCACCAGGCCGGCATAGCATCCATGGGGGGGGGCGCATCACCTCTCATACTAACACCAAACGTGTTGGTAGAGAAGACCAAGCTGAACTGTGTCTGGATCGGTGCTTTGGGGGCATAGACGTGCTACAGAATTCTTATAACTAGAAAGTTTAAAAACCTTTGCATATAGCTGCTACACTTCATACAGAGACATGCACTCTGCCTGTCTCTGTGTGTCAATTTATACTTGGTTTCATTATCTATGAACTGTAGGTAATTATTTTTGAATTTGATACATTAATGATGCACTTTTAGGAAGTACCTGAATCTGCCACACATGTTGATAAAGCTACCAAAAAGGGTGGCTGTGATTTTTGAATATGGCTCAGGCCAAAGGGCCATAGTGCCAAAAAAAATGTCATTAGGGATTTATTGAATTCCTCCAACTGTTATTGGCTCTAACCAGAAGTTAAAGAGAAGCTCCAGTCTCCCCAAATACTGTAGAAGCTGACTTTTAATATAAGGACACTTACCTGCCTCTGGAAGTCAAAGTCCTAACCCAAGCCAATTCTTCAATCGACTCTTCAATCCTCACTAAGGAAAACCAGAAGTGAAGCCTTTTGGCTTCACAGTGGTCTTCCAACTGTGCATGCACGAGCCTCTCTGCACTTGTGATCCGTCCCACAGTCTTCTGGGACCTGGGAAGTGTTCCAGAAGGCTGCGGTGGAAGGGAGGGGGGAAACTTCTGCTCAGATTGCCACAGCGATCTGACTTGAAGTGTATGAGCAGGTACCTGTTAAAGTCAGGTACCTGCTCCCCGCCTAAAATAAAGAATGTGCCAAATGTAAAGGAGCAGGGGGGAGGAGGAGGAGCATAATTTGCCCCTTAGGGGCTTGATAAAATATAAGAAAACATTCAGGCAAGAGTTTTCTTTTTTCCTATGCTACTTTGTCCGCTACATTGTAGACAGTAGGGGGTGTAAAAAATAAAACCTCAAAACTTCTAGTAAGGACTCTCCTATAAAAATGATTTCCTCTGTTACTCTCTATAGATTCTGCACTCAGTACTTACAAATTACAACATTTTTTACTGTGGCCTTTGCAGTAGCATTTTCCACTGGACATCCAGAAAACATGTCAACACACACATAATGCATACTCGTAAGATCCTGACTTGGGTATCTGGATATATGTTTTTGTTATCTCTGGAAGGGATGTTCAGCTTTTGGGAACACCTTTGGTAACAGGTAAAACAATAAGTGGTATGTTTTAAAAAAACCAATGCGGAAAAACCTGGCTCTATTCCACGCTCATTTACTAAGGCAGCCATAAGTGCTTGTGACTGATGACACGATCCATGTGTCAAGCTGAAGGGAAAAGAGTGTCTGGCAGACATAAATGATCACCTTTTCCAAAGTCTTGTTTCGTAAGAAGTTGCCTCCTGTGGACCACTTGTTCTTCTCGTTCTGGGGTCCTTAAAGTTGAATTATTAATCCCAGCTATACTGGGCCAGAACTAAGGTGGAATCTGTGAGTTGCACAGACCCAGCAAGTGTCCGGGGCTGTAAAAGCAGCATCCTTAGTCGCCTGGTTTGCTTCCATGTGTGACTTTTAATGTTATTATGCCTACCTCAGCAAGAACCTGGAAGGCTGAAAACAGACGATCAAATTAACTTAACATGCTTGATTGGTTTACCTGTCAAAGTAAAAACAAACTTCTGGCCCTTCAAATGGAACCAAAAGCTCTCTATATCTCGACTATATACAGTGCCTTGCGAAAGTATTTGGCCCCCTTGAACTTTTCAACCTTTTGCCACATTTCAGGCTTCAAACATAAAGATATAACATTTTTATTTTTTGTGAAGAATCACCAACAAGTGGGACACAATTGTGAAGTGGAACGAAATCTATTGGATAATTTAAACTTTTTTAGTAAATAAAAAACTGAAAATTGGTGCGTGCAAAATTATTCTGCCCCTTTACTTTCAGTGCAGCAAACTCACTCCAGAAGTTCAGCGAGGATCTCTGAATGATCCAATGTTGTCCTAAATGACTGATGGTGATAAATAGAATTCACCTGTGTGTAATCAAGTCTCTGTATAAATGCACCTGCTCTATGATAGTCTCAGGGTTCTGTTGAAAGCGCAAAGAGCATCATGAAGACCAAGGAACACACCAGGCAGGTCAGTAATACTGTTGTGGAGAAGTTTAAAGCTGGATTTGGATACAAAAAGATTTCCCAAGCTTTAAACATCCCAAGGTGCACTGTGCAAGCGATCATTTTGAAATGGAAGGAGTATCAGACCACTGCAAATCTACCAAGACCTGGCCGTCCCTCTAAACTGTCAGCTCAGACAAGGAGAAGACTGATCAGAGATGCAGCCAAGAGGCCCATGATCACTCTGGATGAACTGCAGAGAACTACAGCTGAGGTGGGAGAGTCTGTCCATAGGACAACAATCAGTCGTACACTGCACAAATCTGGCCTTTATGGAAGAGTGGCAAGAAGAAAGCCATTTCTCAAAGATATCCATAAAAAGTCTCGTCTAAAGTTTGCCACAAGCCACCTGGGAGACACACCAAACATGTGGAAGAAGGTGCTCTGGTCAGATGAAACCAAAATTTTACATTTTGCCCACAATGCAAAACGATATGTTTGGCGTAAAAGCAACACAGCTCATCACCCTCAACACACCATCCCCACTGTCAAACATGGTGGTGGCAGCATCATAGTTTGGGCCTGCTTTTCTTCAGCAGGGACAGGGAAGATGGTAAAATTGAGGGGAAGAACCAGGGTGGTGGATTGGCGGATCCACAAGGTCAGGAAGGCGTGGATTGCTCTGGAACAGCATTTTGCTAACGGAGTGCTCCACTCCCTCCCCTGGATTGCCCCGACCCATTGGAACCAGGCCATTAAGACACACCCTTTTATCTTTCCTTCCCTGGTGGCCTTCAACCAAGCGTTACGTCTCCACAAAATCTCCTCACGACCAGGACCCATGACACCCTTGCGCAGCAACCCAGAGTTTAGCCCGGGAGCTGGCACCACATTCTTAAGCAGAGAATGGCCTCATGCGGAGGTTCTAGCACACCACTTCTTTCACAAACATAGACCACGCTCCTATGACAACCTAGTGGCACTCTCCCCGACCCAAAGCTTCCCCTTCTGGTCGTATAGACAACTGAGCCACTTCCTGGCCTCGGTGAACCCATCTACCACGTGGCCCAGACAACTTCTCCCATTTGAACGCCTTTGCACAAACACCACTCCTTTGCGACACTTAATCTCGAGCATATACGTACTTCTACAGGAGGAGACGGACCAGGCACTGATGACTCCCACGCGTAGCTCCTGGGAAAAGGATTTGCAGACCAACATTACAAATGAACAGTGGGAGGATATATTTACTCATGTCCATAAAGGCTCGATGAACGTGGCCATCCAAGAAAATGGGTATAAGATCGCTACTAAATGGTACAGGACTCCTGCCAGACTACACAAATTCTGAGCTCCAGACTACACAAACACTGAGCTCCAGCTGTTTTGCAAGGAAGAATGGGCAAGAATTTAAGTCTCTCGATGTGCAAAACTGATAGAAACATACCCCAAGTGACTTGCAGCTGTAATCGCAGCAAAAGGTGGCTCTACAAAGTATTAACGCAAGGGGGCCGAATAATTTTGCACACCCCACTTTTCATTTTTTTATTAGTTAAAAAAGTTTCAAAAATCCAATAGATTTCGTTCCACTTGACAATTGTGTCCCACTTGTTGGTGATTCTTCACAAAAAATAAAAATGTTATATCTTTATGTTTGAAGCCTGAAATGTGGCAAAAGGTTGAAAAGTTCAAGGGGGCCGAATACTTTCGCAAGGCACTGTATATAAATATAAACTCATTTTTAGCTCACAGGCTTTGCTAAAACATGGAGCTCTGCTTCTTGAGCTGGGGAAAAAGGATCCAATGACTCTGAATACAGAGTATCCTGGGTGATAAACTGCATACTCAGTATAAAACCGGGAATAACACTAAATATGTGGGTCTTCTGGGAGTGTGTCCTGCATCAGGCTCACAGCAGCTGATTCCTACACCATCAATTTAACACATGTGGTTTCCTTTGTCTCCAGCCTCCTCCAATAGAGGCAGTAAGGTGGCTGGATTCAAATGTACGCATTTTTCATTGTTAGATTTGTACATAAACAAACTCATATTTTAAACCTTTCATTAGACAAACATTTAGTTAGCTGTATATTTGCTGTGCAGAATGTCGGACCATTAAAAATTTAATATTTGACTAAAATAATGTCTGTAACTTTGTCTAATAGTACCTTTGCATAAAAGCTACATCTCTGATATATTGGGGTGAACCCTTCATTACTGGGTCCAGCTTGCATAAATATAACAAGCTTGTTTTCTATAATGCTTGTTTGTGTAAGAACTCCAGTTTCATGTTTCAAAAAGACAACTTTTTCCTGGCAATATTATAATAAATGATAACAATACCCTGCGGTCATGCAGAGATTTCCATACTGGCTGCAGACGGTATGGTATGGTATCCTAACAGGGTGTGTGGACTTGATGTGATGGGTCGGTTATATTTACATTTTATTTATTATTACTCTCACATCATGGACCGCACATCAAGTTATTATCAGACTTTAAGATTTCATTTTGGTAGAAAAACTTCTTATATATCCCATCCATCTTGGCTTTGTTAAACATTATGGCAGCTGTATTCCAATTAACAACCTCATCTTAATCTTTTTTTTTTTTTTTTCCACTCAATAAATGTAAAATTACAAAATTGTTATCTTAATCTAAACTAATCCCATTTTTACCAATTTCCACAATAACCTGGATTTCATTTCCAACCAAAGGTTGTCTAAACCAGTTTCAATATATCTATATTATTAATAAAATTGTTAAACTCATATTAGAAATGAATACTCTTATGATCATTTCAATATCACACACTAATATATATGCACAGATAAATGGGGGGACATATTCATTTTACTTAATTTCCCTTTTTTAAATTCACTGTTTCCACTATCAAAGGATATTCAATTTGTGTAAGACATGGTTAAATGTAACCTTCATTTTACCATGTTTGGAAAACAGATTCAAAAATAATTGTGATCACATTGTTTATCATTAGATTAATTAACCCGGCACATTTTGTTATAAATGTTTTGTCTAAAAACAGAAATTGGCATGGTGTCCTTCCAGCTTATCACCAACCTCTCATCCCAGCCACATTCTTTCAGGAGAGCGCAAAGGAGGGGGTCACATCTGCATACATGACACACACAAGAGATAGAACTAAAGGTTCCAGCATTCACACACATACACAAATATCTCTCTAAAATCGCTTACATTTTTCCCATTTGTACACAACACATGCATGTCATGCTGTCACCTTCTTTTAACGCTTTTAATATTTCCTTGCTTAACTAATGCTTTCCTTATTTTGTTCTGATATCCTTTGCATCCAATGTATTATTATCATACTTCACATACTGTACCTTCTATGATCAGACGGGCAGCCATAGTGCTCATCCCATCTTCCCTCTCTGACAACATATAAAGCATTCTGTTTTAAAGTGGTTGTAAACCCTTACAAACCACTTTGACCTACAGGTAAGCCTCGATTAAAGCTTACCTGTAGGTCCAAGAAATATCTCCTAAACCTACACAGTTTAGGAGATATTTACAAAAAGACAGGAACCACTGTCTACGGTGCATGCACCGTAGACAGCGGCACGCAGGCGGACAGGGCATGCCACTGCTAACGGCAATATGCCATTAGTGGAGGCTCCCATGCGCATGTGCGGGAGTGATGTGATCGCTGCTTCGGCACTGTGAGTGGCCGGAGCAGCAATATGCAGAAGAAGATGGATGCTCCGTGCTACAGGGGACATTGACATCGCTGGCTCCTGTGTCAGGTAAGTGCCACATAATGGGCTACTATGCGATTCATAGTAGCCCATTATGCTTTACCTTTGCAGGGAGACAAAGAGGAAGTAAACCCATTAGGGTTTACTTCCTCTTTAAGGACAATGATATATGGGATAGGAGCAATCAATAATAAGTGATTGCCTTGTAGTTCTATTTTTCATCCACAAGCTGGTGATAGGCTTTCCCTCAGCAATGCGCATGTGCATATCAGGGTTTACTTCCTCTTTAACTCTCATTACTGTTTCTTGACTTTACTAGTTGTAGTGTCTGACCCCAAATTTATCCCGCAACTTAACATCAAAAATGTCCCTTTCTGTGTAGTAATAATTGTCACCCTTGATCCATCCTGCTCACATAGATAGCTTTTTCTCTAGCTGTTTACTCTGCATGATTCTTAGTACCTGTGGACTTTACCCATTGTAGATCCCTGTCCACTTTAACCCTTAATCTAGTGGCTCAGTATAGGCGGAACCTTCGGTTCAAATATAGCGCTCCTCTTGCGCTGGGCATTTTTGAGGGTCTCTTACTCTTCATTCCCTTACTTAATTAAATGCCCATAATGACTGGCCAGTCTTCTCTATGTGTGCCTATACCCTCTTTCCTCTAAACTACTTTATCTAGCAGATGTAATATATATATCTGTGAACAGCACTATTCTTACCTTTCTTATCTATAACACTCTGATGGACAGTAGACAGTGACAACATAACATAACCACCAATCAATACAGTTCGATTAAGGGGAGTAAAATAGGTACCCTTTGTCCCGAAAATGCCTTACTGATCAAGGAAGTCTGATAACTCAAATGTAAGCAAAAGACTTACCTCAGCTGGCTGATTATCAGAAATTCCCAGATCGTCTCAAGCTCCTCGTTTCGGATACTCAGGGTCACCTGGAAACCCCTCCTAGGCAAAGCTTGCCACCTGACATAGATGTTTTGTAGATAGGCAACTCCTATCCTCATATTGATTAGTGGTTCCAAATTAATAATAACTACTGCAGTAGGGAACAGACACAAAAGATATGCTCAGCATCTTTCTAAATAACTGTTCTCCTTTATTATGAAGCATTTGAAGGTTTTTATACACATGATTACGTAGGTATCACATTAATATTACAATTGTACGTTTATGGTAACAAGTGGTGTTACATACGCTAATTCTAACTAGGACTCGAAAGAATGCAAAACATGTATTGAAAACATTAGTGCCATGTGCACAGTGAGGGTAGTGTGCAATACATGCAAAATAGAACACAATTATATACAGAACTTACAAATTTCCATTACACAGCTTTAAGAGCACACTGGATTTTTGACAGATCATCAGGTAATGTTCTGTGCTTAAAAGGTTTTTACTAGGATAAAACACGGGGAAATTTGCAAGTATTGCAGAGGGGTACTGAATATGTTTTTTTTTCGTTTGCCCTGACGTGCACTTTAAAGTGGTGTTTCCCCCAAGAAAAACAAAATATGAGTAAA
Source organism: Lithobates pipiens (assembly GCF_037356315.1). Classification (NCBI taxonomy): domain Eukaryota; kingdom Metazoa; phylum Chordata; class Amphibia; order Anura; family Ranidae; genus Lithobates; species Lithobates pipiens. The sequence goes on along the minus strand of NW_027507758.1, from coordinate 584,636,695 downwards.
ATTCCTAAAAAAAAAAAAAAAAAATAGATTTTTTTTAACTGACCTCTAAATACCTGTTGCTAGGGGGCCCCTTGTAGTCTGCCTCCTTCAGTGCCTGGGCACATGGCATATCTTCCCCCTCGGCGCAGTCAGTCATCTGGGACACGTGACAGGTCCCAGATGACTGCACGGCAGTGGGTGCCCGGCTGTGAAGCCACAGCCGAGTGCCGACAGTAAGAATGCCGCCGGGGCCGAGCAGAGGGGGGGATGAGCGGAGCTTCGTTCCCCCACATTGCTGGACCCTGGGACAGGTAAGTGTCCGATTATTAAAAGTCAGCAGCTGCAGTATTTGTAGCTGTTGACTTTTAATGAATTTTTTAAGGGGCACCCCACTTGAACTATTACATTGATTCTAATGTCCACCAAAATCAGCATGTGCTCCTCAGTCCTATCCAACAAACTGCTCCTGAAAAACAGGCTTGGACCATAATACACGTAGAGCCTTCCATCACCAGTACCCATGTCCTCATCTAGAATTTTACACTGACCTGGAATACACCTTCTTTCTTTTGCCTACAGTTCCAGCTTATACATTTTTCTTCCCCTTTTTTTCTTTTTCATTTTATTTAGTTCCCTGTGCTACCAATAGTGGGTTTTGGGGTTAGGTTGTAAGGCACATATTGTATTATTTTTGCGATTACTTTTATCTTGAGAACAAGTGTTTTTTTTTCCATATGTGTCTTAATTTGTTTGTTGCACAATAGGATATTATGTCTTCAGTATCAATTACTGACCCACATGGGTACACATCAGGCCTCAATAAGTTCCCTGACAGTTGAAAGCATTCTATGGGGACTAGTCTATGAATATGTATTTTGGAGTTTTTTGATTCTTCTAAAGCCCATCTCCAGAGTGAAAATATACCCCCCTCCCTTAACAAGTGATCACTGTAAATTAAAAAAAACTTTATCTAAGTGTCCATTTTACTTACTGAAAGCCATGGCTATGTGATCCTCAAGTCCTTAGTCTTCTCTTTGTTTACATGAGGGGTCCTTCTGCTTCCCACTGGCAAGTGATGTAGACATTTCCTATTGGCTGTCCAGCGGTGAGGTTCTCTCGGGATCCAGAAGAGGAGTGACATTTCAAGGGGACAGTAGGGGGCTGAACAGGGAGGGACCATCTTTAGTGCTCAATTAGTGCCCCCACCCCCAAAAATGGCCTCAGCGTGGAACTCAGAAGGGGGACTTTTAGTTGCTTCACAAAGTAAGGAAACATTTCCTGCTGAATAGGTTTAAAGGGGTGTGTGTGTATATATATATATAATTATATATATATATATATATATATATATATATATAAAAAATCAAATTCGAATTCGAATAAGATCAGGTGGTGGTTCTATACCTACCTGGTTCTGCACTGGTTGCCGATACTGTGAAGAAACAAGAAGTCAGTTTGTCTTTGTTATCAAAAAAAGTGTTCTTGGCTAATCAGCAAACAGCAAAGATAAGGATATTCCTAGACTTACAATATACGATCAAATTTTTTTCACACCTGACCATCACACCTCCTATATGGCCAAAATAATACAGACACTTGTTCACATTATTGAGTATCCAATGTAGGTACTAATAATGACACAGCATACAAGGAGGTTTTAGATAATTGCTTACTTCCATCCTTGTGGCCATAGTTTGGTGAACGTCCTTTTCTGTTTCAGGAAGATTGTTCTCTGTACATAAAGCCAGCTCCATAAAGACACAGTTTGACTAGTTTGGTGTGAAAGGAATAAGGGTGCCCTGCACAGAGCCCTAACCTCAACCTACTGAACACCTTTGGGATGAATTGTAACATGAATTTTAACATGGATTATGATCCACATCTTCTCATTCAACATCAGTACCTGACCTAACAAATGCTCTTTTGACTGAATGGGCTCTTTTGAAGAGAAATACTCTAAAGTCTTGTGGGAAAGCCTTCTGTGAAAAGTGAAGGCTGTTCTAACCACAAAGGCTGGCAGTGGGCAATTATTTATTAATGCCCATAGATTTGGAATAGGATATCCAATAAGCTCATATACAGTAGGTGTGATTGGGATGGATGCCCAAAAAATGTTTGATATATAAATATTAGGGATACTTTTTTAGAAGTATTGGTAATGGTCAAAAAACTGACAGATATTACCGGTATTGCTTCAAGGGGTTTTACTGGGCATGCTGGGACTGTGACGTCATAAGGGGTGGGATCACCGGGTGACATCACCAGTGACCCCGCCTCTTATGCCTATATAACACTTTTTCCCCCAGGTGAATAGGTAGGGGTACGATGTACCCCTACTCATTCACATAGGGTGGGGGGCCAGGATCTGGGGGCCTCCTTATTAAAGGGGGCTCCCGGATTCCAATAAGCACCCTGCCTGCAGACCCCAACAACCAATGGCCAAGGTTGTTGGGAAGAGGCCCTTGTCCTCATCAACATGGGGACAAGGTTCTTTGGGGTGGGGGGGCCGCAGGGCGCCCCTTCCCCAAAGCATCCACCCCCCATGTTGAGGGCATGAGGCCTGGTATGGTTCAGGAGGGGGGGTGCTCACTTGTCCCCACCCCCTTTCCTGACCAGCCAGACTGTGTGCTCGGATAAGGGTCTGGTATGGAATTTGGGGGGACCCCCACAGTGTTTTTTCCGGCGTAGGGGGTTACCCTTAAAATCCATACCAGGCGACGGGGCTAGCAAGGTGTCAATCTCGCCGATGAAAGCGGCAAGATTGACTTCCTTCTCTAGTCCTGTTGTACCTGGAGTCACGTTCAAAATGAACAGACTTTAGTCCTTCGGGAGTCCGTTGGACCTTGTCCACCACAAAGTCAGTTTATGTGTGTGCAAGTCCACTCGTTTGGAAAGTCCAGTGGACCTCCTCTGCAAAGTCCGGAATATTGTTCGCCGGACCAGGTCTGCCCGGAAAGTCCAATCGTGTGTACGGGGCATAAGGGTAAATTCTTGCCTTCCATACTTGTACATTTTGGCAAGTGCTCTGAGGGCCCACTTTGTGAGATTTTACCTCCACTGACCTGCCACGCTACAGTGAATTGATTTGTTCCTCAAACATTACCCATATAAGATGTTCTACTCACATCTCTTGACTCTCACTCGTACATTCTCTGGCTTATTAACATTTTCTTTGTTAGCAATGGAGCCGCTCTACAAAACAAAAATAAGAAAAATTAATTACAAACTTATTAACACCAACTTTAAGATGCAGCCAGGCTAAACAGGTTTTTCACAGTGCTTCTGCACAGGACTGTAGCCACTTGGTCCTGGATGCACAACCTCCAATATTTGAAAGCGCAAATGGAGTGGGGTTACAGAAAGGGGTGGCGTGCAGAACCATGACAACTGTATATTTTATGGCTTTGATTCAGTGCATTTCTGGTAGCTATAGGGTCAGCCAGGTGCACAAGATGAACTCCAGGCTCAAAAGCATTGACTTTCAGCTGGTAAGCTGTGCTATATGGCCAAGTTTACATGGAAATTTTGAATGGAGTAGTGAATATTAAAGTATAACTGCACCATAGCCTTATATTCACAAATTTTCCTGATTCATTCAGACATCCAATTATCCAGAAACTACTGAATCTTATCAAAATCCTCTGAGGCAAGTCTTTGCATGGGCTGTGCATTCTTTAATCAATCCTATACAGAATTTGTACTCCACTGGAGCATGGACCACGGACACTTTGTAGGAATGAATAAAGAGCACACAGTATAAGACTGGCAGGAGGTTTTGGGGCTCAGTAAGCCACACAGCAAAGCAGGGCATCCATCATACATTTTTACACAGCTTTAGGCCTGGGCCCCACCTGACCACTAACATTTCCCAGGGCCTGCCCACTGGCCAACCCAATAAATTTACCCAGTTTTGGGGGGATGGGATCAGTGACGGTGGTGGTTGGGGTGATGGGATAAGTGGTGGAGGGGTGGGATCAGTGGCAGCAGTGATGGTGGAGGGGGTGGATGGGAGCAGTGGCAGCAGTGATAATGGTGGGTGGGAGGAGATCAGTGGCAGTTGTGATGGTGGTGGTGGGGGTTGGGATCGGTGGTAGCGGTAATGTTGGTGGAGAGGTGGGATGAATGGTAGTGGTGATGGTAATGAGGGGAAGGGATCAGTAGCAGCGCTGATGGAGGTCCATCTCTCATCAGAACTAGAAAAAGCAGTGAGCAGTGGGCCCCCACAAAGTGGCGGAACGCCAGGCAACAACTCATTGGTTGGGGCCCACCAACTGAGCCCCTCGGGATGCCCAGACCCCTACATGGGCTGCCCCCCCCCCCCCCCAATGGTGGCCCTGCAGCAAGGTGTTTCCAATAAAGAGAACTGTTAAAGTTTCAACATAAAAAGACATTTTAGACAAGTGAACGCTTTCAACCTTGTGGTCACAGTTTAGGTTTTGGATAGGCCATTTTCTGTTCCGGCATATTGCAGTGCACAAAGCTTCATGGTTTCATGAGTTTGGTGTGAAGGAACGCATGTGAACTACAGCCCCGACCTAGTGATTTAAGATGATTTGGCATGCTTATTTCAAGCCATTGCTTTTTTTGGCTAAATAGACAAGAGTTTCCACAGACATTCTCCAAAATCTTATGCAAGGTCTTCCATAAGAGTGTAGGCTGTTATAGCTGCTAAGAGGGGGAAAACTCCATATTAATGACCATGGTCTGCTGTCCAACAAGTTCATACAGATGTTATGGTCAGGTATCCACAAATCGGCAATGGTCATGTAGCCACAAAGTTGTAAGTGCACTGCTAAAATGTCTTTATAAGCTAAAGACCCCTTAACGTACATTTGTGTTACCAGTTTGAAGTGGTTTACCGGGGTTATGGCTGAAGCTGCCAGACATAGCTCCAGCATAATTTTTTTTTCAGCCAGTGCTTCTCTTTCTGATAAAATCAATCTGAGCTGCTGATTAGCCACTGGATTGCTTTTAGAAGCAGTTTGAGGGGTTGTCTCCCCCCTCCCGCTGTTCGCCAGTGTTTCTTGGGCTTACCGTTCTCACTGGCGAGCCCGGAAAACGATCAGGTGGTTTGCATAGCTGGCCACAGAGGTGAGGAAAGACCATGATGTCCTCACCCTGAATAAGCACTACAGCTAGTGTGAAACATCAGCTATTTTTCCTTGTTCACTGTGTTTGAGCTGTGATGTGATTTTCCAGTAAAAGAAAGTGGTCTTCTGAAGAGTGCGGCAGTCCCGAGCTTGTTTTTCATCTGTTGCATGATGTCCTCACCGCTATGATCTAGGAGGACCGGAGTGCCATCATGGCTGCACTTCCAGTCTAGGGCAGACGTAAACAACTTTTTATTTTTTTTAAACATAAGATTAAGGTTTTTTTATATGATGCTTTCAAGGGTAGAGGAGAGATCTGGGGTCTTATCAGTGGCGGCTGGTGAAGTTTTAGGATGGGGGTGCAAGACCCTGCCCCTCCCACTTCTCATAAGCCACCTCCTTATAGAATCCACATCATATACCAGGCTGCACATTATACACAGGGCTCTGTACATCATATACCAGGCTGTACATTATACACAGAGCTCTGCACATGATATACCAGGCTGCGCATTATACACAGGGCTCTGCACATAATATACCAGGCTGCACATTATACATAGGGCTCTACTAAAGCAACCCGTAAATCGCACATATCTACATTCTGCAACCTGTAAATCATACATATCTGCATTCTGCAACCTGTAAATCACACATATCTGCATTCTGTAAATCGCACATAACTGCATACTCCAACCTGTAAATCGTACATATCTGCATTCTGTAAATCGCACATAACTGCATTCTGCAACCTGTAAATCGCACATATCTGCAACCTGTAAATCACACATCTGCATTCGGTAAATCGCACTTAACTGCATTCTGCAACTTGTAAATTGCACATATCTGCATTCTGCAACCTATAAATCTCACATAACTGAATTCTGCAACCTGTAAATTGCACATATCTGCATTCTGCAACCTGTAAATCGCACATATCTACATTCTGTAAGTTGCACATATCTGCATTCTGCAACCTGTAAATCGCACATAACTGCATTCTGCAACCTGTAAATTGCACATATCTGCATTCTGTAGCCTGTAAATCACACATATCTGCATTCTGCAACCTGTAAATCCCACATATCTGCATTCTGTAAATTGCACATATCTGCATTCTGCAACCTGTAAATTGCACATAACTGGGGGGGAGGTGCTGCCGCCAACCACCAAAAACATAATGAAGTTGATAAGCTGGGGGGTTGTACTGCCACGACCGCCTAAAACGTAATGATGTTGATAAGGGGGGGGATGAGCCGGTGACATCACGTCTGAGTGCTTGTATTTGCTGAACACGCTGGATGTGCAGTGGGGAGGAAAGCTACGTTCTTTATACTGAACGTATTTTCTAATTTCCAAATTTAAAATTTACGGATTTACGTATTCCGAAATTTTCAAATTTACGAATTTTCGAATTTCCAAATTTTTCAAATTCAGGAAAAAACTAATGAAATTAAACAAGCTTTATTTGTACCTTGGAGCAGGAAGATTTGTGTGTTTTTATGCAATATTATTCACATATAAATAAATAGTAATGCGCCAGTTGTACGTTTTGAGCGATTTTCTGTTCAAGTGAAAAAATGTAAAAATAAAAATAGTAATAATATGCAAAAAAAGTATGTAAAAAGTATGTAAAATAAATACACAAATAACTAAAAACCATCATAAATAAATTAATAATATGTAATAATACATACATTAATAATAGTTAAAGTGCTACTAAACCCACAACAGTAAAATCAGTCTGTATATGCAGTAAGCATGCTTTTTATACTCCCTGTGGAGTGGGGTTAATCCTCCGCGTTGTGTAAAAAGGCTGTTTGAACCTGTCTTCTCTGATCCTCCCTTTCTTCCACAGTTCCCAAACCATCTCCTGATAAGACAGAGCCTTTAGAGTCACTCTATGCATGCTTAGTTTGGTATAAATTGCTAGAAAGTTTTTTTTTTCTTGTGAGGGTGCCTGTGATCAGCACAGAGACAATCAGCACTGTCCAGACAGAGGGTCATGCAGCCTCATAGGACAGCGAGAGGAGAGGAGAATGAAAACTTCTCCTGCAAACTTTAACCAGTGTTTGGATTCTTATAGAATTCACACGACTGCTATATACTGCTGATAAGAAAAGGTATTTCGTTTTTATTTGCTAAAATAATTGCATTCCATGTTCTGTGTACTGTGGGAGACCAGATATAGTGAATGCAGGGCCCTGGGTTTAGTAACACTTTAACCCCCAACCTTAAAAAAATAATAATAAGAATAATAATTTATTATCATTAATAATAATTAAAATAATAATAAAATAATATTAAATTAACACCCAAACCTGAACGAAAAAATAAATAAATAATAATAACATGTTTATTTTGTGTTTAGTGTTAGGGTGTTTAGTTATTTATTATTACTTTATTTTTATTTTTTAAGGGTTAGGGGTTAAGGTTAGTGGTCAATGATTTATTTATTATTACATAGTATTAATTTATTGAATTTATTTATGATTATCTTTATTTATTTGCGTATTTTTTTTACATTTATTTATTTGTGTATTAGTAGTAGTAGTAGTAGTAGTAGTAGGAGGAGTAGTAGTAGTAGTACACTGTAAAAAATATTGTGCTGGGTCTACTCAAAAAAATTTAGGCATTTGCATCAGCTTTTTAAGTACTGTCAACTAAACTTATTTTTTTTGACTGATTAGACTTTTCATGTTTTCAACTTTGTTGTTTTAAGTAAACCCAACTCAATTGTTTTCAGTTTGTAGACCATACTGTTTTAAGTTAGGAATACATACCTTAACTTGTCTGGAACTATAGTTTTAAGTAACGCCTACTATTTTTTTCTTTCAGTTTATAGACCATAGGTTTAAGTAAAGCTAACTTAAACTTTTACAGTTTATAGACCATTGGTTCAAGTAAAGCCAGCTCAATTTTCCCAGTTTATATACCAAAGGGTCAGTTAGGAATACATACATTAACTTATTTCAAGTACTTATATAGCACCATCAATTTACAGAGTGCTGTACATATACATTCACATCAGTCCCTGCCACCAAGGAACTTTCAATCTAAGATCCCTAACTCACATTCATACATGTACTAGGGTGAATTTACACAGGAGACAATTACCCCACTAGCATGTCTTTGGAGTGTGGGGGGAAACGTATGCAGGCACAGGGTAGAACATGCAAACTGCAGGCAGATGGTGTTGTGGTTGGATTTGAACCAGAGACCCTTTTGTTGCTAGGCAAAGGTGTTAACCACTACACCACTGTGCTGCCCTATTACTTAGCTACATATTTTTAAGTGATATTAACTTGTACTTTACTCATTTTTTTAAGTTGGTAAAACGTATTTTCCAAATGTATTTGATATATATTTGAAGGTTTTTATATAAAAATAATACAATAATATGTTGTTTTTTTAAATGAAACAGGCTTTCAAAACAAATTAACATTCATTATTTATAAAGTGTTACAAATGTAATATTATTAAAGCAGCATCAAATGTAAAATGTAAACATTAAAAAAAAAGAAAAAAATGCCTCTTTCTCAGCCAAGAAATCAAACTGAATCACACATGTATATATAATATATCTGTAAAGAACGTAGAATTACAGAATGTATTAACTTTTATTTTTCTGCCTTTTAGGAAAGTAATTTTCACTTTAACCACTTCAGCCCTGGAAGGATTTGCCCCCTTAATGACCAGGCCATTTTTTATGATACAGCACTGCGTCTCTTTAACGGACAATTGTGCGGTCATGCAATGTTGTACCCAAACAAAATTTTCTCCCAAAAATAGCTTTCTGTTGGTGGTATTTGATGACCTCTGTGATTTTTATTTTTTGCGCTATAAACAAAAAAATAACCGACAATTTTGAAAAAAACATTTTTTTTTTTACTTTCTACTATAATACATATCCCAAAAAATGTAAAAAATAAAAAAATTAATTTATTTAAATGTATTCATCAGTTTAGGTCGATATATATTCTTCTACCCACTTCAATACTTTAGGGCATCATATGAAGTCCTTGAAGTTGTGTGGGGATATCTGAATGATGCCTGCAGCTACAGGCATCATTCAAATATCATTCTATCCAGCTGGCGATTCTGTGCATGATAAGAAGATTGTCAAGAATTGGGAATTCTAATGATATTGGGGCAGTTGCTGAGGCTGCTCCCTTGATATCCACACCCAAAAATGTTTGTTGAGGGGACTATTGCGGTACTAAATAAATCATAAAAGACTTTGTTATAAAAAATGACAAGTAATTTAATAAAGACAAAAAAATGAAATCCATCAAAACTTTCATATTGCTAAAATCATATACACCACAATTTAATAAACTACCGACGGGTAACCCCGTAAGGTTTCTATTGAAGAGGGGGTACAGAAACATTTCCTCTACCGGTTTCGCGGTGAACCGCTTCTTCAGGAGGATAGTCTACAGAGTAAATAAAAATATTTGCAAATAATCAAATAGCAGCGAATCATATAATGACATAACAGAAGAGTTACAGTAATTTAAATAGCGAGGGGATCAGCTCACCCACAAAGGAGGAAGCAGTAGATCACAGGACCCATCGGTTTCCTCCCACGGCAGATGTGGGGGGTTGTAAAGGACTCTTCAAATTTAAACAGATATATATAATATGAGAGTTAAAGTGAGATGAGACATTAACCTATACACACCTAAAGAGCGATATATAGGTGAAAAGAGGATGGGAGATAGACTGTGTATAGGGAATGTAAAAAGAGCCTATAAAAAGGAAGTGCTTAATTGTGCATCCTGAAGTGTCCTAAGCAAGCAAAAAATTACCAAAGAAATGTGACCAAATTGGGAAGAAAAGGAAAAAGAAATAAGGAGTCTGTGGAAAAAGGCAAACCACCACAAAAAATAGAGTAAAAAGCATATAGGTGAAACAAGTGTGAAAGTAAAAGCCAAACATACCGTTTGTGCTATATTATCCAGTGCACACCACCCATGTTCATAGAGAGAGATCGAACAGGGCAACACCATAGTAGCCAAAGAATACAAATGTATAGTGTGCAGGGCAGGTATCACCTACTATATATATAATACACTCCGCGAAACCGGTAGAGGAAACGTTTCTGTACCCCTCTTCAATAGAAACCTTACGGGGTTACCCGTCGGTAGTTTATTAAATTGTGGTGTATATGATTTTAGCAATATGAAAGTTTTGATGGATTTCATTTTTTTGTCTTTATTAAATTACTTGTCATTTTTTATAACAAAGTCTTTTATGATTTATTTAGTACCGCAATAGTCCCCTCAACAAACATTTTTGGGTGTGGATATCAAGGGAGCAGCCTCAGCAACTGCCCCAATATCCTTAGAATTCCCAATTCTTGACAATTATCAATTGGGATGATGGTACTGTTATATGTATTACGTATATTTTGTATTTGAGGCTATACTCAGTCTATGGCATGATAAGAAGATCATAGCAGTAGTTCCTCCACTTGATCATTCTTATAGGCGACAGGAGGGGACATCCCCCCCCCCTCCCGCTCTCATCCGGTGCTTCTCCGGGCTCTCCCATGCCATCGGGGGCCCGGAGAAAGAATCGGCCGGGGTTGGATGACGATGATAGAGATTTCCGTTTCCGGGAGTAAACAAAGCCACGATCGTGGCTGTCGGCATGAGATTGGTGAATTTTTTTTCTCGATCTCATGCTTTCCAGCCTGGAGGAGAGATGTGGGTCTTTCTGACCCAGAATCTCTCCATAAAGAGGGCTTGTCACAATAGATTCCTATGACAAGGGATGTTTACATTCCTTGTAAAAGGAATAAAAGTGATCCAAAAAAAAAATGAAAAAAAATAAGTGTAAAAATGTAAAAAAGTAAAATAAAAAAAATGTAAAAAATAAATAAATAAAGACCCTGTCACGGGTACCTCACGTTCAGAAGCGAACACGCGCACAAGTCCCGCCCACATATGTAAACGCAATTCAAAGCACACATGTGAGATATCACCGCATGCATTAGAGCGTGTGCAAAAATTCTAGCACAAGACCTCCTCTCTAACTCTAAACTGGTAACCTGTAAACATTTTTAAAACATCGCCTATGGAGATTTTTAAGTACCAAAGTTTGGCGCCATTCCATGAGTGTGCACAATTTTAAAGCGTGACATGTTAGGTATCTATTTACTTGGCGTAACATCATCTTTCACATTATACAAAAAAATTGTGCTAACTTTACTGTTTTGCTACTTTTAAATTCATGAAACCGTTTTTTTTTTTCCAAAAAAAAGGCGTTTGAAAAATTATTGCACAAATACTGTGCAAGGTAAAAAGTTGCAAGGACCGACATTTTATTCCCTAGGGTTTCTGCTAAAAAAACATATATAATATTTGGGGGTTCCGAGTAATTTTCTAGCAAAAAAATTATGATTTTTACATGTAGGAGAGAAGTGCCAGAATAGGCCTGGTATTGGAGTGGCGAATATTGATTGGTTTGCAGAAAAGCTATCGCGTCTACAAACTATGGGATAGATTTAGGGACTTTTATTTATTTTTATTGTTTTTCCTGGTAATGATGGTAATCTGCAATTTTTAGCAGGACAGTGACATTGCGGTGGACAAATCCGACCCCAAATTACATTTTTGGAGACCAGTGACATTACTACATTGATCAGTGCTATACAAATGCAGTGATCAATGTATAAATAACACTGCCAGGGAAGGGATTAACACTAGGGGGCGATCAAGGGGTTAAGTGTGTTCCCTGGGTGTGTTCAAACTGTAAAGGGGGTGGGCTGCCAGCGATATGACAGAGATCACTGTTCCTAATCACTGGGAACAGAAGATCTCTGACATATCATCAGTCGGACAGAATGGGGTAGGGAGTTCCAATGGATGGGAGAAGCTCAATATACTTATTTTTCCTGCCAATGCAGCATAAATATGGGATATTTGTTTTTGAAATGTAATAAAAGTGCAAAGTGGGCGGGGATTTAGGTTACATAATCGAATGTTGAATGTCCAATATCTCAAAAACCGAACAAGCAGAACCTTTGTTTTTGTGGTACAAATCAGCATAAACAAATTGTATAAATTTGTTTTTAAAATGTAAAAATATGTGGTGCAAAGTGGGAGAAGTTTCATCAATTATAATGCGTAATATCTCTGAAACCAAACCAGTACATATGTTCATTTTTGCAGCACAAATCAGCACAAATGCAGTACAAACGAATGCCATCTTTGTTTTTAAATTTTAATACCATTGAGTGCAAAGTGGGCAGAGCTTTATGTTACATAATCTGAATTTGAATTCCAATATCTCAAAGAACCGAACATTAATTTTTGTGGAACAAAATGGTTTTTAAGCTGAACAGCTGGTGGTCCCTCGCCCTGCATCATGGCTTTTTCGTGACTTGGAAAAATTCTAGTCACTGTTGGCGCTCTTTTGTGCTGATGGGCCTCAACCGTATGGGAACTGCCTTGTGCATGCTTTCAAAGTTTCAAAAGACATCAAACTAATATATACAGCATCCAAATTCGTGCAGTTGCACGTTTGGCAAACATATGCGTTCCGCAATTTCAGTCAAATGAATTTTTTTTTTTTAAATAAATAAAAAGTCAATGGAAACGAAGACAATTCATTCCGTATTGACTTCTATTGCATGCAATACCGCATGTGGCCAGAGGTGGGGGGCACCGGAGAGGTACTCGGGGAGAGCTCGGTTGAACTCAGAAACCCTTGGAAAGGCTCAAAAACACTCGGAAAGGCTCGGAAACACCGGAGAATGGAGTATTTCCGAGTGTTTTCGAGTATTTCCGAGTGATTCCAAGTATCTCCGAACAGCTCCGAACCATTCCGAGTGTCATCGGCGCCCCCGCACCTCTAGCCAAATGCAATACTGCAAACCCCTGAATTCTGCTTGTTTTTGTGAGACAACACTCACAAACCGAGTCAGGATTTAAAAAAAAAATTAACCGCGTTACTCATTAACCTCCCTGGCGGTACGATTATTTCAGATTTTAGGTGCTAAAAGCGGTACAATTATTTTTGCATGAAAATTTGGTGTTTTATATTGTAGTCCTGTAATTCTTAGCAATAACTCACTTAACCACTATAGCCCCGGACCAATAAACACCTTAAGGACCAGAGGTCTTTTTCCAATTTCGCACTGCGCTGCTTTAACTGGTAATTGCGCGGTCATGCAATATTGCACCCAAAAGAAATTTGCGTCCTTTTCTTCCCACAAATAGAGCTTTCTTTTGATGGTATTTGATTGCCTCTGCGATTTTTATTTTTTGCGATATAAATGGAAAAAGAGCGAAAATTTTGAAAAAAATATATATTTTCTTCTTTTTGTTATAAGAAAAATCGAATAAACTAAATTTTAGTCATACATTGAGGGCAAAATTTATTCAGCCACATGTCTTTAGTAAAAAAAATGTCAATAAGCATATATTTTTTGGTTTGCGCAAAAGTTATAGCGTCTACAAACTAGAGTACATTTTCTGGAATTTACACAGCTTTTAATTTATGACTGCCTATCTCATTTCTTGAGGTGCTAAAATGGCAGGGCAGTACAAACCTCCCCCCCCAATGACCCCATTTTGGAAAGTAGACACCCCAAGGAAATTGCTTATGGGTATGTTGAGCCCATTGAATATTTATTTTTTTTGTCCTAAGGGATTGAATAATGACAAAAAAAAAAAAAAATTACAAAAAGTTGTCACTAAATGATATATTGCTCACACATGCCATGGTTATATGTGGAATTGCACCCCAAAATATATTCCGCTACTTCTCCCGAGTATGGGGATACCACATGTGTGGGACTTTTTGGGAGTCTAGTCGCGCACGGCACCCCGAAAACCAAGCACTGCCTTCCGGATTTAAATATAAAATGCTACCAAAAAAATTGTTAGCGATCACAGGGATCAGGCTTGACTCTGCGATTGCTGCAGTTATGTGTTTAGTGTTTTGTAAGTGACAGTGATCGATTGATACTGCACTTGGGTGGGCTGGGCAGAGGGGCAAAACGCAGGTGCTAGCAGGTATCTGGGCTGATCCCGCTAACAATGCGTTTTTTTGGAACCCTGAACTGCTGGGGACGCTAGTATAGATCTGATCAGATATTGATCTGTTCAGATTCTATACCACTACAGGAGGTTTATGCTTTGCGTGTGGGTGTTAGCGGTACTGGCACTAACCTAGCGCTGCCTGGGGCGACGCAGACCCTGACCCTAAAACCTAATTGATATCACCCGCCGGGTGATCAGGGGGTTAAACCTTTATTGGGTAATAAATGGTGGGTGCCCCGATGCTATAAAAAGCAAACTAACCAGAGTCACCCGTAACACTTATACGGTGATCAGTGGTGAAAGGGTTAACTAGGGGCAATCAGGGGGTTCAAATTTTTATTAGGTAGTATATGGGGGTCCCTGGCACTATATAAAAACCTGACGGGGAACCTAAATAACTAACTGGCTAACCAGCGTCACCAGTGACACTTATACTGTGATCGCTGGTGAAAGGGTTAACTAGGGGCAATCAGGGGGTTAAAACCATTATTGGGTAGTATATGGGGGTACCTAACGCTATAAAAACCTGGCGGTGAACCTAAAAAAATAACTAGCTACCTAACGACACTAGTGACACTAATGCAGCGATCAGAAAAACGATCGCTTAGTGACACTGGCAAAAGGGGGTGAAAGGGTTAACTAGGGGCAATCAGGGGGTTAAAACCATTATTGGGTAGTATATCGGGGTACCTAGCGCTATAAAAACCTGGCAGTGAACCTAAAAAAAACTAGCTACCTAGCGACACTAGCGACACTAATGCAGCGATCAGAAAAATGATCGCTTAGTGACAGTGGCAAAAGGGGGTGAAAGGGTTAACTAGGTTGTGTACCTATGTGTACCTTTGTGTCAGTGTAGTGTTTTGGTGCACTTACTTTTAGTCTTCTCCTCGTAGTCCGGTCAAAAAGACCGCCCCGAGGAGAATGACATCACTTCCTCCTTCCTGTGTAAACAATACACAGTGGGAGGAAGTTCGTCATTGGTTAGGAGCGATCCAGAGGGGGTGGCCAGAAACCAATGGCCATCCCCTCATCACGGATCGCTCCTGGAGGGAAACGGACTGCCGTATCCAGCGGGAGGGGGTCCGATCGGACCCCCCACCCGCTGGAAGGCAGGCACGTACATCTACGTGCTTGTGCCTGCCTGTGCCATTGTGATGACGTACAATGGCAATACGGCGGTCCTTAAGTGGTTAAATCTGTCCAAACCAGATATGATAAAGTTTGAAAAATGAAATCATAAATGATAATATAATAAATAATTATAAATAATTGTACCAAATAATAATATAACAATAATTAAAAAAATTATTCAATAATGTAATCAAATCAAAAACAATGAAATTTGCTCAGTTGCAGAATTGTCACTGTCATTACTTTTCAGTATTTGATGACGGATCTCCCCACAAATCGCTATCGCTCAATTCTGCGAGTGATTCCGATTTATTATCGCTGTTTTCTAGCTGGTCTAAAATAACTTTTGATGTAAAGTGACAGTTTTGGTTGCTATGGATAATCTCCAGTTTCCAGGCATAAAGAACCATTTTTATAATATAAAACTGCATGCAGGACACTGGGCAGACCACTATTATTATTATTATTCAGGATTTATATAGCGCCAACAGTTTGCGCAGCGCTTTACAATATGAGGGCAGACAGTACACTTACAATACAAATCAATACAGGAGGGATCAGAGGGCCCTGCTCGTTAGAGCTTACAATCTAGAAGGGAGGGTCAAGTTGAAACAAAAGGTAATAACTGTGGGGGGTGAGCTGATGGAGAAAATGAAAATACAGTTAGGTGTGGGTGGGGTAGGCTTCTCTGAAGAGAAGTGTTTTCAGGGATCGTCTAAAAGCTAATAAAGTAGGAGATAAGCAAGCAGATTGGGGTAGGGCATTCCAGAGGATTGGGGAGGCTTTGGAAAAGTCCTGGAGGCGAGTATGGGAGGAGGTGATGAGGGAGCTAGAGAGCAGGAGGTCTTGAGAGGAACGAAGAGGACAAGTAGGTTAGTATTTAGAGACTAAGCTAGTGATGTAGCTGGGGGCAGAGTTGTGGATGGCTTTGTATGTAATTGTTAGTATTTTGAATTTAATTCTTTGGCTGAGTGGAAGCCAGTGGAGGGATTGACAGAGAGGAGTAGCAGACACCGAGCGATTGGTAAGGTGGATGAGTCTGGCAGGGGCATTCATAATGGATTGAAGAGGTGATAGACTATGTAGAGGTAAGCCAATGAGAAGGGAGTTGCAGTAGTCGAGGCGAGAGATGACCAGCGAGTGAATTAAGAGCTTTGTTGTCTCATTGGTTAGAAAGGGGCGTATTTTGGAGATGTTGCGGAGGTTGAGGCGGCAGGATTTGGACAGTGATTGGATGTGTTGCTTGAAGGAGAGTTCAGAGTCCAGGACTACACCTAGAACCTTGGCATGAGGGGATGGGCTTATGGTTGTGCCATCAATTTTGACAGTGAGATCAGGGGAAGGGGCATATGGGGGAGGAAAAATTATAAGTTCGGTTTTGGATAGATTGATTTTGAGGAAGTGGTGTGACATCCAGACTGATATATCTGATAGTAAATTAGTGATACGTGAGGAGACAGAGGGAGTGAGCTGAGGGGTAGAGAAATAGATTTGGGTGTCGTCAGCATAGAGGTGGTATTGGAAGCCGTGAGAGGCTATCAGTTGACCCAGGGAGGAGGTATAGATTGAAAATAGGAGTGGTCCAAGAACAGAACCTTGGGGGACCCCAACAGAGAAAGGAAGAGGAGAGGAGGAAGTAGAGTTGTAATAAACGCTAAAGGTGCGGTTGGATAAGTAGGAAGAGAACCATCATAGAGTACAGTCACGGAGACCAAAGGTGTGGAGTTTTTTGAGAAGGAGGGGGTGGTCAACCGTATCAAAGGCAGCAGAGAGGTCCAGGAGGAGGAGTACAGAATAATGTCGATTGGTTTTGGCCGTTAGTAGATCGTTTGTTAGTTTTAGGAGAGCAGTTTCTGTGTAGTGTTGAGGACGAAATCCAGACTGAAGGGGATCAAGAAGGCTATTATCAGTGAGGTGGACGCTCAGTCGGTTGTAGACCAGACGCTCGAGTCGTTTGGATAAAAAGGGGAGCAAAGAGATGGGGCGTAGGTTGTTTGGATTGGATGGGTCCAGTGAGGGTTTTTTAAGTATGGGTTTGACAAGTGCATGTTTTAGAGAGTTGGGGAAGATGCCAGAAGAGAGGGAGAGATTGAAGATGTGAGTTAGAGAGTGTAGCATAGAGTCAGAGGGTGAACGCAGCATTTGCGAGGGAACAGGATCCAGAGGGCAGGTGGTAAGGTGGACATTACCAAGTAGTTTAGCAACTTCGTCTATAGTGGTGGGGTTGAAAGAGGGAAGTAATGATTGTGCCTGTGGGCATGATGTGTAAAGCGTGGAGGGTATCAGAACAGTAGAAATCTCCTGGCGAATTGTATCAATCTTCTGTTTGAAGTGATTAGCAATCTCCTGGGCAGTGAGTGAGTTGGCGGGTGGAGGCGGTGGAGGACGAAGTAGAGAGTTGAAAGTAAAGAAGAGTTGACGGGGACGGGATGATAGGTTGCTGATGAGAGTGATAAAATAGTTCTGCTTGGCAGAGAGGAGGCTAGAATTGTAATTTTGGAGGGCAGATTTATATTGGTTGAAATCTCTGAGACTTGGTCTTGCACCACAGGCATTCATGAGCACGACTACGTTTTTTCAGACTTCTAGTGGCATCTGTTTGCCAAGGTTGAAGGGGTCGGGGCTTGATTCTGTGTGTAGTGAGGGGGGCCAGTGAGTCCAGAGAGGCCAGAAGTGAAGTGTTGTAGACAGAAGTGGCTAGGTTGGTGCAGGATAGGGGTGAGATTTTGTCGTAGAGGTTGTCAATAGCAGAGTAGAGAAGAGAAGGCTTGAGATGACGTAGGTTTCTGCGGGTAACTTTAATGCGGTTGGAGGGAGAGGAGGTGAAGGAGAGGGAGAGAGTGAAACTAATAAGGTGGTGATCAGAGAGAGGGAATGGATAGTTAGAGAGGTTGCATGGAGTGCAAAGGTGAGAGAAAACGAGGTCAAGGATATTGCCTTCGGAGTGAGTAGGATCATGTATCCACTGTTTCAGGTCAAAGGAGGAGTTTAGGCTGAGAAGTTTGGAAGGAGCAGAGGTGTTAGTATTAATAGGGATGTTGAAGTCCCAGAGAATGATTGTGGGGATTTCAGAAGAAAGAAAGTAGGGTAGCCAGGCAGAGAAGTCATCAAGAAATGTTGATACTGGTCCATGGGGCCTGTAGATCACGACTATTCTTAAAGAAATTGGAGTGAAGAGACGAATGCAGTGTGCTTCGAAAGAGGAGAGTGACAGAGAGGGAGGTGGCTGAAGTACCTGGAAGGTGCTATGTGGGGCTAGAAGGATTCCAACACCTCCTCCCTTATGTCCATTGGATCTAGGGGAGTGAGTCCAAAGAAGACCACCATGGGATAGGGCCTCAGAAGAGGCAGTGTCTGATTTGTGGAGCCAGGTTTCGGTGATGGCGAGTAGGTTAAATGAGTTGGCGATAAAGATGTCATGTAGAGAGGTGAGTTTGTTGCAAACAGAGCGGGAGTTCCAAAGGCACTAGGGGCAAAGGAGATGTGAAATTATTACAGCTAGGGATGAGCTTCGTTACGTTACATACGTTCGACTCGAACATCGGCTGTTCGCCCGTTCAGCGAATTCCGAACGTTATGGACGGTTCGCGCAAAAAATTTGTGTGGCGCTCACGGCCCACAATGCACTGCGTCATCGCAGTGCATTGCTGGCTCATGATTGGTCAAGCATGCACTGTGACCCTGCATGCTTGGCCGAACTCAGCGCCAGCAGCGAGGAGAGCCATGATTGACCACAGGCAGGATGCCTGTGGCCAATCATAGCTCAGGCTGTGTAGTACACGCCCCACACTATATAAGGCCGCCAGCGCGGCGGCCTTGTGTAGTGTGTTGGCGTCTGAAGCAGTTAGTGGGTGTTCTGTGTACCTTCAACACAGTACACACTGATCGTTATCGGCCGATTTTCGATCTTGCTCTTCTGTAGTGGTTGTTGTCTCCTTGCCCTGACCACAGTATACACCGCTATATTCACCTCACCTATATAGCTAGTGATCTATCTTTTATAATAGAGCTTGCAGTCAGTAGTGTTAGGAGCTTGTGTGTGCTGTCTGCGTGCTCTGTACCCAGTACACACCGCTATGTCCACCTACATAGCTCTTCTCTATTTGAGCCCACTTGCCATCTGCAGGAGTTATTGGAAGTTGTGTGTGCCTCCAGCACAGCACAGTATACATCTGTATATACCCCTTTATCTCTGGTGTTCTATAATAAAGGCATCTGCAGGAGTTAGTGGGTTTTTTGTGCCTCCAGCACAATATACACCTGTATCTACCCTTTATTGCTGTTCTCTAATAGAGCCATCTGCAGGGCTTAGTGGGTGTTGTGTGACTCAATTACAGTATACCCCTTTATCTCTGGTGTTCTATAATAAAGGCATCTGCAGGAATTAGTGGGTGTTGTGTGCCTCCAGCACAATATACACTACCCAACTGCTGTTTTACCCAACTCCCTTCAGGCCATTACCATGTATGGAAGGCCAGCAAGGAGAGGTAGACAGGCGCGAGCCGATAAAAGAGGGCAAGCAGGCTCTGTGTCTAGAGACAACAGTGCTGGTCGTGGACGCGGTGCATTGTCATCAGCACGTGGCCATGGGACACGCTTGTCCTTCTTTTCGGCAGCTGGACATGTTGAACCGCAACATGCCAACGACTTGGTAGAGTGGATGACCAAGCCCTCTTCATCCTCCTCATCCTCTCTCATCCAGTCTCAGGGTACTAGCAAAGCAGCTGCCAACGCATCGTCTTCCCTCCTCTCAATGTCATCATCAGTGACTCCTTCCCTAGACCCACCACGTCCTCCTGAGGAGTCTCCTGAACTCTTTGAGCATAGTGTTGGGTACATGCTCCAAGAGGATGCCCAGTGTTTTGTAGGCTCTGATGATGACACTCAGCTAGAGGAAGGCAGTAGCGTGAGCGCAGAGAGAGGGGATGCTCAAGAAGGACAGCAATCTGGCAGTCATGTTCCACAAGCTGCAGCATACTGCCAGGTTTGCTACAGCGATGAAGAGGGAGGGGATGATGAGGGCACTGACTCCACGTGGGTGCCTGGTAGGAGAGAGGAGGAGGAGGCACATGTCCAACGAGGCAGGATGCCCTCCGGGGGCCAGCTTAGGGTCAGCACACCGACTGAATCAAACCGCAGAGCTCTTCCAGTGCTCTGTCCTCAGAACCAGCGGTGCTCAGTAGGCGTTCCAGGGGCTACGCAAGTACGCAGGCAAAACGAAGCCATGCCGTGCTTGCGCTGGTTTGTTTGGGGGACAGGAGCCACACTGAGGCGGATGTTTTGTCAGCTCTGCAGGGGCAGGCCGAGAGGTGGTTGACGCCACACCAGCTTAAGCCAGGAATGGTGGTTTGTGACAATGGCACCAACCTCCTCTCCGCCCTCCGACAGGGACAATTGACCCATGTGCCCTGGTGGTGCAGCAGTTCTTGGGCAGGTACCCTGGCTTACAGGATGTCCTGAAGCAGGCCAGGAAAGTCTGTGTGCATTTCCGCCGATCATTAAATGCCAGTGCTCGGCTGGCTGAGCTCCAAAAGGAGTTGAACCTGCCCAAGAACCGCCTTATATGTGACATGCCCACCAGGTGGAACTCAACGTTGGCCATGCTGCAGCGGCTGCACACGCAGCAGAGGGCCATCAATGAGTACCTGTGCTACTACGGCACCAGGACAGGGTCAGGGGAGCTCGGTTTTTTCTCACCACGCCAGTGGGGCATGATCAGGGATGCATGCACTGTCCTGTCACCGTTTGAGGAGGCCACAAGGATGGTGAGCAGTGACAGTGCATGCATCAGTGACACTGTACCTCTTGTCCACCTCTTGGAGCATACGCTGCGTGGAATAATGGACAGGGCACTTGAGGCAGAACAGAGGCAGGAAGGGGAGGACTTCCTTGCCTCTCAAGGCCCCCTTTATCCAGACAGTGTTCCTGCTGTGCCACCCATCACACAGGAAGAGGATGAGGAGGAGAAAGAGGAGGAGGAGGATGATTGTGTCAGCATGGAGGTGGAGGCTGGCACTCAGCATCAGCAGCAGCAGTCTTGTAGGGATGATTTACAGTCCCAAGAAACACGTGGACTTGTACGTGGCTGGGAGGAGGTAGCTGCGGATCATGTTGTCCTTAGTGACCCAGAGGACTCCGGACCGAATGCCTCAGCTAACCTACGCTGCATGGCCTCCCTGATCCTGCAAAGCCTGCGGAAGGATCCTCGTATTCTTCGGATCAAGGAGAGGGACCATTACTGGCTGGCCACTCTCCTTGATCCACGGTACAAGGGTAAGGTTGCCGACCTTATCTTGCCATCGCAGAGGGAGCAGAGGATGAGACATCTCCGGGAGGCCTTGCAGAAAGGTCTGTGCAACGCGGTCCCAGAGACTGGGAGGTTACAAACTCCTGGCCCTGGACAACGTGTTGCTGAGGCATCGGTCAGAAGGAGCGGTGGAGAAGGTGGCCGTCTGACTGATGCTTTCAGACAATTTTTTATTCCGCAGCCCCAAGGTATGATCGGTTCCAGCAACCATCGCCAGCGTCTGATTTACATGGTGCAGGAATACCTAGGGGCAAGGTCAGACTTGGACACCTTTCCCACCGAAAATCCTCTGGCTTACTGGGTCTTGAGGATGGATCACTGGCCAGAGCTTGCACAGTATGCAATTGAGCTACTGGCCTGTCCTGCATCCAGCGTTCTTTCGGAACTGGTGGTGGCTTTGTTACCGATCACAGGGTGCGCCTGTCCACCGAATCAGTTGATCGACTGACCTTCATCAAGATGAATCAGTCTTGGATCACCCACAGCTACCAAGCACCTGAAGCTGATGTAACCGATTAATTTTTTTTGAAATATCACATCCCTTCAAGACTGCCTATGCTGATGCTGAGTGACTGTCCTGTTATGTTGATTGTCTATCCTCTTCCTCCTCCGCTGATATGTTGGAAGAACATTTCTGGTTCTGGGTGATGCCATCAGCCCAATTTTTCTGCCCCTGTTTAACAGGGGCGTTTAATTACAATTTTTGATGCAATGCTTTGCAGCAGGGCTAATTCCTGCAATAAAACTAGAGTATATGGGAGAGGTTGCAGTGTCGTGGCACCAGCACAAATTTTTCAGGCCCTGTTTAACAGGGACATGTAATTACAATTCTTGATATAATATTTCACAGGAGGGCCCGTTCCTGTGCCCACCCAGAGTAACTGTGAGGACCTATAGTGTTGTGGCACCAGCACCACAACCACCAAAGGTAAATTTTTCTACCACTGTTCAACAATGGCATGTAATTACAATTCTTGATATAATCGTTCACAGCAGGGCGCTCCAGCGCCCACCAAGAGTCACTTTGAGGGCTTACAATGTTGTGGCAAAACCAACACCTTGTTCCGCCATTTCTGCAGAGCATATAGGGCAGGCCCCTACTTTCAAACATCCAACTTACAAACATCTCCTACTTGCAAACGGAAGGAGACAACAGCAAGTGAGATGAAAAAAGATGGACGACAAAACAAATTATACAGGGGTGATAACCCTTCCCTATGTTTTCCAAAAAGCTTAAAAATAGTTTTTTTGACTGGAGCTACACTTTAAAAATGTACCAGTTGAAAATTACAAACATATTCAACTTAACACAACAAACCTACACAGTCCCTGTCTTGTTTGCACCGCCTGTATACTGCTGTTCTGAGTATATAGGGCCTGGGGGCCACACGCATTTCCTTTTTTTAATATGGGTACAGGGTTCCCCTTAATATGCGTACAAGACCCAAAGGGGCTGGTAATGGGCAGGGAGGGCTACCCATGCCATTTTTCTCAATGATTTTCAACCATATTGCAGGAACCAGATATAACATTAAAACCGCAAGCAGTTTTCAATGATGTTGTTTTCGTTTAATGTCATTTTGTGCAGGGACTGTTCTAAACACGGGAAACACGTGGCACTTCACAGGCATACTACAGACACCCCCCAGGCACCATATTTAAAGGAATATTTCACTTTTTTTTTCACTTTAATCATCAGTAAAATCAGTGCTCCCGCCAAAACGGCCGTTTTTAAAAGTTTTTTTTGCATTGACCCATGTCCCCTGGGGCAGGAGCCAGGTCCCCAAACCCTTTTTAGGACAGTATCTTGCATATTAGCTATTAAAATTGGCACTTTTAATTTCGAACGTTCGAGTCCCATAGACTTCAATGGGGTTCTAAAGTTCGGACGAATTTGGGGTCCGTTCGAAAGTTCTGGTGCGAACCGAACCGGGGGGTGTTCGGCTCATCCCTAATTACAGCAATGTAATCTGTAAGATTACATTATACGGTATGTATACTGTGTGTTTCACTTTTTGAATTTGGCGCCGATCTCCGACCCCGTGCGTCGCAACGCTCGTAGGGCATGGAGATCGGCGATGTGATGAATCAAGCGGAGGACGAGCCGCTCGTACAAAGCGGGGACATCGCTGGATCCAGGGGAGAAGGTAAGTAACCGTCCTCCTGGATCCAGCGATGCCGTCCCGAGTCTGGCCCGGGGTTACCGCTTTTGGCATAAAAATTCCACCCCGAGCCAGACTCGGGAATACCGTCAGGGGGGTTAACCAAGGTTCCACTGTACCTTAAAAGTTTTGTCTAGATTACTCAATATTATACATTATTTTTGTAAATGTAAAAGGTGTGTTTTAAGAACTAATAAAAATTAAGTAAGGTACTTAAAAGAAAATTAATTAACATTTATTTTTTTGTTGAAAATTATAAAATTTGTATGTTAAAATTACAAGCCAATGGAATCATTTTTATCAGTGTAGTAGTAACAACCTAATCCTAACAAAAAAAATAAATAAATAACACTAACCCCTAACCTCAATCCTTAATCCTAACCTAACCTTAACTCTAACCCCTTACCCTAACAAAAAAAAGAATAATAAGAAAAAAAAGAAATTAAAGCTAATGGAAAAGCTAAAAAAAGCTGAAAAACCTAGCAACAAATGATGCACCAGATTATGGTTTTCTCTATTGGCTAATAAAAAAGTCAAAGCTTAAAAACGCTGTATAAAAACACTCAAATCACACATAAAACACGCTAAAATCACACAAACAACGCCAGAAAAGTGCTCAAAGATGCTACCCTCAGGTGTGAATACAGCCTTATAGCTGTCTTGGGCTGCAGGTTTGTCACCACTGTTCTAGACTGCCCGACAGCTGCCCGAGATATAATGTGGTAGGATACTATAGAACACAAGTGGTGCAAATTAGATTTCTCTCCTATATTGCTGGTCTAACTAATAACTATCCAATGATATGATGAGCAGTGTGAAGTCTATGAGTGTAATGTCTTTTTCCAAGGGGTAGCCCCTGAGCACATGGATATCAATATATCGTACCTACCAATTGTCTAGTGAGAGCATATTATAGTTTTGGGAGGATTTGTCACTAGGCTTGTCCAACTCAAAGAAAACTGTAGCTCCATAACATATTGGTGGGAGTATATCTACCATTTTGCTTGGTGGTTTTTACATCTTTAGGAGGCTGCGCTAGGGTTCATTTAACTGGAAGAATTCCAAAGGGTAGTTCCATAACATACTGGTGGGAGAAGATCTTCCAGTGGCTTGGTAAAGGCTATAATACTCCATTTGCAGGCCCAGTCAGGGACTGCCCTGGGTCATCCACTGGGAAAAGTTGGACCCAGTTGGGTTGACACTGCAAGGAGCTGGAATGTTTGTCTCATCAAAATGATGGGTCAATCTGTTACCCTCGGACTCCTGCAGGATTAAGCAGCTGGCAAATAATAAAATGAATATAACAAATATGGAATATGGTTTCTACTTACATTACTATGATCCTTCATATGTCCTTCTGTGTTTTGCGTAGTAATATTTGATGTGAAGAAGAGCAGCAACAGACATTGTGATAGCGGCATTGACGAGTTCATTCTACGTTTTCCAGAATTTTTGCAGTCACTGATGATAGGAATAATCTAGTACCATTAGAGTTCCTGAAAATGTGAATGTTCTTCTGAGCAATGTGGTGGTTGTGTATTAAAATTTTTGCATACTTCTACACCTCCTACATAAGTAGCGTGCAATTGTACAAATGGCTCCAGGCAACCCATAAACGTGAGTCATCAATAAGCAAAGTTTATATCTTCCTTTGTCTCGCATCCCACAGAGACTTCCTCTTTTTTCTTGGACATCACAAAGCAGTAACAAGCCCAGTAGTAGACTGTGCAACATAAATGGTAAAGGAATAGATACAGTAATTAACATGTTTCGATAACGCCTTTATTTACCATTGCAAATAGTGATGTGCCTTGTTTGTTTTCTTCTAGTGAATTCCCTTGTTTCTTTTCAAATTCTGTATATGAGCAAAGACCATAAAGAAGATGACAGATGCGCTGAAAACCCCCAATATAGTAGAAAGAGCGTAAAATAAAACATTAGAATAATTACTTACAGATAAACTTCAGGCAAACAGCTTGATACACAGAAAAAAATTGCTTTAAGTGCACTGTGTTTGGGCGCTACGTTAATGCAATTGTAACGTACCTCATATATGAGCCTGATGTGTGGAGGGAAGCCTCCCGTACCACCCCGGCTCGGAGACCACTGGAGTGGAGACAGTGGTGGTAAGAGCACGGTGAAGTACATATGCCTGTTTAGTCCTCACTGCTTGGAGGTGGGTCAAACACAGGAACGGGGTACTGGCACAGAGTCAGGAACACAGGTAACAGGAGCAGATCAAAATGCAAGGGGTGGCATTCTGGCAGCATCTTTTATAGACTGTTGGGCGCCAATGGGCGCCAATGCATGCTAATGTGCGTGCCTGCAAAGTACACAATTCATGAGTGTGCGCATCTGTGCGCGAAGTCTGTGGTTCGTGCATGCGCATAGGTGCACGTCTTCTGGAGCGGGTAGTGTGTCCCTAACAATGCCCCCCCCCCCTTAAGGGCAACCTCCGGGTGCCCAGGAGAACTTTTTTATGGGGGCGACTGCGAAAAAAGGCCTGAATAAATTCTTGGGCGTGAACATTTTATTGGGGTTCCCAGGAGTTCTCCTCCAGACCGTACCCCCTCCATTTAATCAAGAATTGAAGCTGGTTCCCTCTACTTCGGCAGTCCAAGATGGCCTCCACTTCAAATTCCTCATCTCCATCAATGACCACAGATTCAGGTGGTCCCGACCCCCTGCCTGGGAAGGGATCTGTCACCGCAGGTTTTAAAGTGGTTGTAAACCCATGGGGAAAAAAAAAAAGCAACCTGCAAGGCAAAGGCATAATGAGCTAGTATGCATAGCATACTAGCTCATTATGAATAACTTACCTGAGAACGAAGCCCCCAAAGCGGTCCTCCGTCTTTATGTTCGCCGCTGCCATGTATCCTGGAGTGACTTCCGGGTTTCGCTGCTCCGGCACTGTGATTTGCCAGAGCCGCGATGACGTCACTCCTGCGTATGCGCACGGGAGCCGGCACAAGCGGCATATAGCTGCAATCTGCGGCCTGTCCAGTGCGCCTGCGCGCCGCTGTCTACGGCGCATGCGCCGTAGACAGCAGTGGCTGTCTTTTTGTAAATATCTCCTAAACCGTATAGGTTTAGGAGATATTTCTTGGACCTACAGGTAAGCCTTAATCTAGGCTTACCTGTAGGTCAAAGTGGTTTGTAAGGGTTTACAACCACTTTAACAACGATACATGAAATACCGCGTGGATCTTCAATGACTCTGGTAAGGCAAGCTCATAGGAAACTTTGTTTAATTTCCGTTTTACTGGAAAGGGACCGATGAATTTGGGTGCCAATTTCCTTGCAGGGCAAGCCATCTTAAAATTGGTGGTGGATAACCAAACTTGATCGCCTTAATTCATAATTCTCCTCTCCTCTTCTTATCAAACGTTCCTTTACTGGTTGCTTGTGCCCTGGTCATGGCTTCCTGCAATATCTTGCTGTTACGGGTCAAGAAATTGACGGTAGTCTGAACCGCCGGGACCGTTGAATCTGGAATGAGATCAGGTAGAAAGGTCGGGTGGAACCCGTAGTTAGCAATAAATGGAGACTGACCTGTAGCCGAATGTTTAGCATTATTGAAAGCAATTTCTGCCAGGGCCAGTAATGCTACCCAATCGTCTTGCACAAAAGAGGTGAAGCATCAGAGGTATTGTTCGAGTTTTTGATTTGTCCTCTCGGTTTTCCCATTGGTCTGAGGATGGTAAGCCGAGGACATGGACAGTTCAATCTTCAGGGCCCTGCATAAGGTCTTCCAGAAGCAAGAGGTGAACTGCACCCCTCTATCTGAAACACTATCCGCAGGGATCCTATGTAGCCTGACTATGTCTTTAATGAAGACCTGGGCTTTCTCCATGGCAGAGGGTGTGCTCTTCAGTGCTACAAAGTGGGGCATCTTAGGCCGCGTACACACGCGGGGACTGTTCGCCCAACTTTG
Source organism: Lithobates pipiens (assembly GCF_037356315.1). Lineage (NCBI taxonomy): Eukaryota > Metazoa > Chordata > Amphibia > Anura > Ranidae > Lithobates > Lithobates pipiens. Next base: position 584,609,039 of record NW_027507758.1, on the reverse strand, counting down.
TCCGTCAAACAGTTTCGGCAAACAGTCCGCTCAAAATTAGCATGGACGGACATGGCCACACACGACGGACGAACAGTTTGCTGAAACCGTGTGCGATGACGTGAACGGCACGTACGACGGGACGAAAAATACGACGTCCTATACACAGCATTATAACTTTCGGCGTGAAAATCCTTTCTGAGCATGCGCGCAACTTTGTTTGACGAACAAGCCTACACACGCGGGGACTGTCCGCTGAAACAAGGTTTCAGCGGACAGTTTTTCGGAATTTCCGAAAAACCTTGTTCAGCGGACTGTTCGCTGAAACTGTCCGCTGAAAGCCCACACACGAGCGGACTGTCCGCTGAAACTTGGTTTCAGCGGACAGTTTCAGCGAACAGTCCCCGCGTGTGTACGCGGCCTTAGATAAACGGTCAACCCCAACAAAAATGGCTGAGCAACCTTCTGACGGGGGAAGTTCCACTATGAAATCCATGGCAATCATTTTCCAGGGATGGTCAGGAACTGGTAAGGGTCTGAGTAGGCCCCAGGCCTTGCTTCTAGTGGTCTTGCTACGGACGCAGGTGGCACAAGAACTTATATAGTCTCTGCAATTATTTTCAAGATCCGGCCACCAAAACGTGCGTTGAACCAGTTGCAAAGTCTTATGCACTCCGAAGTGGCCTGCCAGGGGATGATCATGGCACAAGTTTAAAACTGTGACTCGGACTTCTTCAGGCACAAAGATATTGTCCCCTTTCTACAGCAATCCATCCCAGGGTAATAGGGTAACTCCAGGTGGACCAGACACACCTACAGAGGCTTGTTTTAAGCCAGACATTTAGACCAGTTTGCAAAAGTAAAAAGTTACCCTTTGATAGGATGGTGTCTGGGACTGGTACTTCTGTCAGGGCTCTGCTAGCGCTGTGCGGGCAAATCTGTGTGCTCGCATGAGAGCCGATAGGCAACCTAGGCATCGGCATGTGTGTGTTTACCAGTGTGCACCTCAGGTGCGCGTGCAACGAGCGCGTGTACGGGCAACCGCGTGCGCGCTAGCGAGGTTTGGCGCCAGTGGCCCTATTTAAAGGTGACAGCTGCACTTGTTAAGCGCTGTTTGTCTGCAGCTTGTACCCAAGACTTCTGCTACCTGTCTGTCTGATTGCTATTACTGACCCAGCTTACGTCTGACCCTGCTGATCTCTCCTGCCCTGATCCCGGCCTGCCTGACTCTGTTTATGGACTTACCTATCTCTGATGCTGAACCTTTGCTAGCCTGTGACCTTGCCTTTGCCTGCCTGATTGCCTAACTTGCTCCGACCCCGGCCTGTCTGACCATCCCTCTGCTTGTTCAAGTGTGTCGAGTTCCATCCAGGATCCGCTGCCACTGTTCCTGTGCCTTCTTATTCCCGGCTGTTGACCGTCCACCTGCTCTGCCAGCCTCTGCAGTTCCAGCCATCCGGAGGACCATCTCTACCGTCTGCACCAGCTGCTGCATCCGGCTCACACTCCTACACTGCTGCGCTCATGGGACCACTGTCTCCACTCCAGTGGGCCCTGAACCAGAGTCGTAAGAGAAGTCTTCTTCCACCAAGTCAGGTTTACCACCAAGGTACTGTCAGGGCTGGCTTAGCCCTTCCTTCTCTGGGCTGGCCGCTCAGGTGTCGGCTAATTGCCAGCTCTCATCTCTCTCCACAGTTCCAGCTGTTCCTGATCATGCTCATCTGACCTGCCTACTTAAAGCTTTCCAGCTCACTTCACATCTGCCTTTGCCTTGGTCACATCACAAGAAACCATCTCCTGCAGTTCTGACTGGCTAGCTGACATTCCTTCTGGCTCCTTATCCTGCTTGCTGTTGCTCTACTTGGATCCCTGACTTCTGGCTTGGCTTATTAACCTGATCTGGTTATTGAACTCTGGCCTGGCTGACTACTTGATCCGGTTACTGGACTCTGGCTATGCTTTGCCTACGCTTTTTCCATTTACCTTTTTTATTTTTATTTAATAAACAAGTGTGATTTAATTGTAATTCTGTCTCAGTCTGATTCATGGTTTCTGACAGTAGGCGAATGCCATGAATTCAGTAGATACAGTCAATCCACTTGTTGGTAATATTTTTTCCAGACTGGATGAGCAAGATCACCGCATGGATCAGTTTGCCATAGCATTACAAACGCTCCTGCGTTGCACGGCTCACCTGGAAACCCCCACCTTGGCTGTTCCAGTACAACCTGAGTCGCAGGCCGTCCCTGATGCTGCACCAGTCTCTGTGCAGGCACCCGCCTTGAGTATTACCTCTATAAGAGGTATGTCTGGTTCCGCTCCACTTCCCCAGCGATTTGGGAGTGATCCAGTTCAATGCAGAGGGTTTCTCAATCAGGTTGAGATATACTTCAAGATGCTGCCCCAGGCGTTTCCCACGGACAGAAGCAAAGTAGGTTTTTATAATATCTTTGCTTTCTGAGAGTGCCTTGGCCTGGGCTAACCCTCTATGGGAGACGCAAAAACCTGTTGTCTTGAGTTACCCTGAGTTTGTGGCCTCCTTTAAAAGGGTATTTGACGTTCCCGCATGCTCTGCTTCTGCTGCCAAGTGCCTCATGTCCATCAGAGTACGAGAACTGTTGCCGACTACGCCATTGAATTCCGTACTCTGGCAGCAGAGGTTACTTGGAACAATGAGGCCCTCGTGGCTGCTTTTTGTCATGGTCTCTCAGATTCCATCAAGGATGAGATAGCAGCCCGAGATATACCCACTGAGCTGGAGAACTTGATCTCGTTTGCCATCCTCATTGACTCCAGACTCAGAGAAAGATTTTCTCTTAAGGAGCGCTTGAAGAAGCCTCCTGTACGTTTGCCTCCGAGCTTTGTAGTCCCACCCATGCCTCCCTCCCCTCCCATGCCTCCTGGTATAGAGTCGGTCAGTGAAAATGAACCCATGCACCTGGGCTTCACGTGTCTCTCTGCGGATGAGAGAGCCTTTAGGAGGAGGGAGAGATTGTGCCTTTATTGTGGCCAGGCAGGTCACTTTTTGAAGTCTTGTCCTACCCATCCAGGGAACCCCCGAACCTTGAGGTCCTGTCATGGACAGACCTTAGGTGGCGCTGTTTCGTCCCCAGTTCTCCAGAAGGATAAGCCACTGGTTTCGGCCACCCTTTCTTGGGCTGAGTCGTCCATCGAGATACAGGCTCTAATCGACTCTGGGGCTGCAGGCCTGTTCATTGATGCGCATTTGTTTCGCAGCACTCGATTCCACTGCAGCTGCGTGACACTCCACTTGCCCTTGAGGCTCTTGACGGGAGACCTTTACAGCCTGCCCATGTGACTCATGAGACGCTTCCATTTTCCATGGCCGTAGGGGCTCTTCACCATGAGATAATCCAATTCCAAGTTATTTCCTCACCCAGATTTCCGCTGGTTATTGGTTATCCTTGGCTACAGAGGCACAACCACTCTTTTGATTGGCTCCGTGCTGAGGTTCTCTCCTGGTCACCACTATGCAGTGAGACATGCTTCCTGAAGGTATCCAAGGTCCTGTGCACCTCTTCACTCCCCTCCCTGCCGGAGGAATACCGCAATTTTAGCAATGTCTTTAATAAAGGTCAAGCCGGTAGTTTGCCTCCACACCGGTCTTATGATTGCGCAATTGACTTTCAACCTGGTGCCATACCCCCTCGTGGCCGGGTTTACCCTTTGTCGGTCTTGGAGGATAAGGCCATGGAGGAGTATGTTGCTGATGCACTTTCTCAAGGTTTCTTCCACAAATCCTCGTCTCCTGCTGGTGCTGGTTTCTTCTTTGTGAAGAAGAGCGGTGAACTGAGACCTTGTATAGATTATAGAGGTCTCAATAGTGTCACGATTAAGAATGCCTACCCGATTTCATTGATTACAGAGTTATTTGACTGCCTCAAGCGAGCAAAGGGTTTCACAAAGCTTGACTTGAGAGGGGCATACAATCTCATGCGCATTAAGGAGGGTGACGAGTGGAAAACTGCGTTTAATACCAGAACACGCCATTATGAATGCCTGGTAATGCCTTTTGGCCTTTGTAATGCCCCGGCAGTTTTCCAGGAATTTATTAACGATGTCCTCTGAGATTTGTTGCAGTTATGTGTGGTGGTTTATCTCGATGATATCCTCATATTTTCCAAGTCCCTGGAGAGTCACCACACAGATGTCTGTCGTGTGCTTCAGAAACTAAGAGGCAACAATCTCTATTGTAAACTGGAGAAGTGCGAGTTCCATCGTGAACAGGTTACTTTCCTGGGCTATGTCATTTTCACTGCTGGGTTTTTGATGGACCCAGAGAAACTTTCGGGAGTCCTACAGTGGCCTCGACCCGTGGGTTTATGTCCTCTGCAGCATTTCCTGGGTTTCGCCAACTACTATTGGAAGTTTATTTGGAACTTCACGTCTCTGGTCAAGCCCCTAACTGATATGACCAGAAAGGACGGTAACCCACAGAGTTGGTCTCCAGAGTCCATTGAGGCCTTTGAGACTCTCAAGGCTGCCTTTGTTGGCACATCCCGATCCTACGTTGCCTTTTATCCTAGAAGTTGATGCTTCTGAGACTGGAGTTGGCGCCCTTCTGTCTCAACGTCCTAACTCTGAGAGTGCTATGCATCCGTGTGGCTACTTTTCCAAGAAATTGTCACCTGCTGAGTGCAATTATGAGATTGGTGACAGAGAGCTGTTGGTGATCATTTTAGCCCTGAAAGAATGGAGACATCTCCCTTGAAGGTACCACTGTGCCTGTTCTTAGCCCTTGTACACACGGTTGGACATTCCGACGGAAAATGTCCGATCGGACCGTGTTGTCGGATAATCCGACCTGTGTGGGCTCCATCGGACTGTTTCCGTCGGAATATCCGACGGACCAAGTTTTCCAGCTTGGCTATAAAATTTTCCGACAACATGATCCGATCGGACTTTGTCCGATCATGTGTAGAGAATTCCGATCGGACAAAGTGCCACACATGCTCAGATCAAATTCCTACACCATAGCTATTGGCTACTAGCCTGAACGTAGTCCTATCGTAACAAAATAACATCATCACCTTCTGAACGATCGAATTTTCCAACAACTTTGTCCGACCGTGTGTATGCAACAGTTTCGGACAAAATCCGTCGGAAAAAATCCGACGGATTTGGTTGTCGGAATGTCCGACCGTGTGTACAAGGGCTAATTCTTACTGACCATAAGAATCTTACATTCTTGTCTGAGGCTAAGCGACTCTCTCCCAGAAGGGCACGATGGGCTCTTTTCTTGTCGAGCTTTAATTACATTGTCTCATTCTTACCCAGTACTAAGAATGTAAGGGCTGATGCCTTGTCACAAAAATTTTCCTCCACTTCCAAGTCAGAGTCAGTTCCGGTTCCTATGATTCCTCCTGATCATATCTTGGCTACGGTTTGCACCAGTCTTACTTCTCCTTTGGGTGACAAAATTCTTGCTGCTCAGGTCCATGCTCTTCCTGAGAAACCTTGTGACCGCTGCTTTGTCCCAGAGAGTCTCCGTACTGCTGTGCTCCAGACTTGCCATCCTGGGAAGAATCAACTCATTTGGGCCATTTCCCAACAATTCTGGTGGCCTAGTCTACGGGCTGATGTTACTGCCTTCGTAGCTGCCTGTCCCATGTGTGCTCAGAGTAAGACTCCATGACACCTTCCAGTGGGCCTCCTACAACCCATACTCAATGGAGAGAGGCCCTGGACTCACCTGTCAATGGATTTCATTGTGGAGTTGCCTAACTCCCAAGGCAACACTGTTATCCTTATGGCGGTTGACCGGTTCTCAACGATGTGTCATTGTATTCCACTTAAGAAGTTGCCTACCTCTAAGGAACTGGCTTCCATTTTTGCTCAGGAGATCTTTCGCTTACATGGGCTACCCAAGGTGATTGTCTCGGACAGGGGCAGACAGTTTGTCTCCCGGTTCTGGTGAGCCTTTTGTGCACAGTTGGGAAGCCAGCTTGCCTTCTTTTCTGCGTATTACCCGCAGTCTAATGGGGCCGCAGAGCGAGCCAATCAGTCCTTGGAGCAATTCCTACGTTGCTATATTTCTGACCACCATAACAACTGGTCAGACCTATTACCATGACCAGAGTTTGCTCACAACAGTGCCTTGAATTCTGCCTCCCCATTGTCTCCATTTATGGCGAATTATGGTTTCCAACCTTCCATGTTGCCTGACTCGTTTGTTCCGCAGAGTATTCCTGCGTTAGAGGAGCATCTCCATGGTCTTCATTCCACTTGGGTACAAGTCCAGGAGGCTTTGCGTCATGGTAATGATAGGTACAGACTCCATGCTGACAGAGACGCCTGCCTGCGCCTTCCTACCAGGTTGGGGACAGGGTCTGGCTGTAATCTCGCACCTCCAGCTTCGTGTTCCCTCACTGAAATTTGCACCTCGGTTTATTGGGCTTTTCCATATCCTTCACAAGAATAACCAAGTGGCTTACGCATTGGACCTTCCTCCTAGTATGCGCATCTCAAACGTGTTTCATGTCTCCTTATTGAAACCATTGGTCTGTAACCGATTTACCACCTCTATGCCACTCTCTCACCCTATTCAGGTTGAGAACCATGAGGAGTATGAGGTAAAATCCATTGCTGACTCCCATAGGTTCAGTGGGCGCATACAGTACCTGGTGCATTGGAAGGGGTACGGTCCGGAGGAACTCTCCTGGGTTTCATCCTTGGACGTACATGCCCCTGTCCTCCTCCGAGTTCCATAGACTGTTGCCCCTCAAGCACGGTGGCCCTCCGTGGGAGAGGGGTCATTGAGGAGGGGTTACTGTCAGGGCTGGCTTAGCCCTTCCTTCTCTGGGCTGGCCGCTCAGCTAATTGCCAGCTCTCATCTCTCTTCACAGTTAACAGCTGTTCCTGATCATGCTCGTCTGACCTGCCTTCTTAAAGCTGTGCAGCTCACTTCACATCTGCCTTCGCCTTGGTCAGATCACAAGAAACCATCTCCTGCGGTTCTGTTTAAAGACTGGCTTGCTGACAGTCCTTCTGGCTCCTTATCCTGCTTGCTGTTGCTCTAGTTGGATCCCTGACTTCTGGCTTGGCTGATTACACCGATCTGGTTATTGAACTCTGGCCTGGCTGACTACTCGATCCGGTTACTGGACTCTGGCTATGCCTTGACATCGCTTTTTCTATTTACTTTTTTATTTTTATTTAATAAACAAGTGTGATTTAATTGTACTTCTGTCTCGGTCTGATTCATGGTTTCGGACAGGTGCCTAACAGTACAAACAGCCATGACCGAGCCTGTGGGACAAGCTTCTGCCATGAAGGAGATCTACTCACGTCTTGCGCCCTTCACTCAGGCCGTGAAATCCCTCCAAGAAGTATACACCAGATTGGAAGGTCCAACATCTTTCCGATTTCAGTCCCACAGCTGCTGAACCTCCTTTGTGTCACGGTCGGGAGTGAGGCCGAAATGCTGAGAGGGCTCCCCTTGCGGCCGAGCGCAGCACAACCCTGAAGTTGACACAGGGATGCAGTGCCCACAGTAGCACAGGTTGCCAGGTAGCAGCAGCAGAGGTCAAGTACCGGGTAAGCAAGCCTAGATGGGCAACTGTGCTAGGAAGTCCGAGAGTAGGCAGCGGAAGTCCAGAGAATGGTCAAGACAGGCCGGGATCAGGTGCAGGAAGCAGATCAGGAACGTCGGGTACAAGCCAGGAGTCAGAGCCAGGAGAATAACAGGAGCGGGTCAAGCAAGCCGGGTCGGTACACTGGAGGTCGGATAACAGGAAACACGGGTACAGGTTCACAGGAGAGCTGACGATAATCGGGACTGTCAGGCGAACGTTTAAATAGGCGAGGTGACCGGGTCACGTCGTGAGCGCGTCGGAGCGATCGTACGGCTACGTCGAGTACGTTGTGTATTCGTAGCATCACCGCGTATGCCCGCCTGGTTAGACGTAGCGTCGGTCGTTCGTCTAGAAACTACTTTGCGCTTACGTAGGCGCCGACGCGCGCTAACACGAACGTACCTCGTGAGATTGCGGCTATTTCCCTGACAGTGCCTCCCCCCAAGGGGCAGCCTCCGGATGCCCAACCGAGCCCATTTTTCAGGATACCGGCTGCGGAACCTGTGTAAAAGTTTAGGAGCATGTACGTGATTGGCAGGCTCCCACGAGTTCTCCTCAGCAGAATACCCCTTCCATTTAATTAAAAACTGGATGGTCCTACCTCTCCGACGACAGTCGAGGATGGACTCAACTTCGTATTCGGTTTCTTCACCAACCTGAACTGGAGGCGGGGGCACTTCTTCTCTTCCTGAAAATGGACTAAAGGTAACAGGTTTAAGGAGGGAGACATGAAATATAGGATGGATTTTAAATGATTCAGGCAAGACAAGTTCAAAGGCTACAGGATTAATCTCCCGTTTGATCTCAAAAGGACCCAGAAATTTAGGTCCCAGTTTCCGGGAAGGACAAGGCAGTTTAAGATTTGCTGCTGAAAGCCACACCTTATCCCCTGTCTTGAAGGTAGGGTTGACTCTCTTCCTCTTATCGTACTGCTTTTTGTATTCCTCCTGGGCCTTTCTCATGGTATCTTGAAGTACTTGATAGTTTGAGTGAATGAGATTTACTCTGTCTTGGACTGCCGGGACAGACGATTCAGGAATGGTGTTAGGCAGGAATGAAGGGTGGAATCCGTAGTTTGCCCAGAAGGGTGACTGGTTGGTGGAGGCGTGCACTGAGTTATTATAAGCGAATTCCGCACAAGGTAACAAGGAAACCCAATCATCCTGGGAGAAGGAGCAGAAGCATCGCAGGTATTGCTCCAATGTTTGGTTGGTCCTTTCGGTTTGTCCGTTGCTCTGTGGGTGATAGGCAGAAGACAAACATATTTTAATTGAGAGCAATTTACACAGTTCTTTCCAAAATTTGGAGGTGAATTGTACCCCTCTGTCCGATACAATGCTATCAGGTACCCCGTGTAACCGGACAATTTCCTTTATAAAAGTTCTTGCCGTATCTAGGGCAGAGGGGGTCCCTTTTAGCGGCAAGAAATGCGCCATCTTGGACAGGCGGTCTACGACCACCAAGATGGCCGTAAACCCTTCAGAGGGAGGTAGTTCCACAATAAAATCCATGGAAATTTCTTTCCATGGTTTCTCCGGGACTGGCAGTGGCCTTAACAGACCCCAGGGTCTGGTGTTAGATCCCTTGTTGCGCTGGCAGATGGTGCAGGAATCCACGTATACTTTACAGTCCGCCCTTAAAGTAGGCCACCATAGGGACCGCTGTACAAGGTCCGTCGTCTTCCGCACTCCAAAGTGGCCTGCAAGTTGGTGGTCATGGAAAGTCTTCAATACCAGTAACCTGGCTTGCTGGGGAACAAAAATCTTGTCCTGGCGCCATAGAAGCCCTCCTTGGCTTCTCAGGGAAGAAACTTCGGTCTCCGTACACTGCCTAGTAGCCAGTTCGATAGAAGACCTTAGGTCTGGTTGTATCAACAGGAAATTTTGGGGAGACAAAATTGTACTGGGTGGGGCTCCTTCTGGGTTATCAGGAAACATCCTAGATAAATCATCCGCTTTGCTGTTCTTAGATCCTGGGCGGTAGGTAATGTGGAAATTGAATCTTGAAAAGAACAAAGCCCATCGGGCCTGTCAAGGTCTCAGACGTTTGGCCGTACGGAGATACTCTAAGTTTTTATGGTCCGTAAAAATTAGAATGGGGTGAGCGGCACCTTCCAGGAGGTACCTCCATTCTTCAAGAGCGGTTTTGATCGCTAGAAGTTCCCGGTCCCCTACATCATAGTTCTTCTCTGGGGAACTCATCTTCCGAGAGAAAAAGGCTACGGGATGTAGTAAAGCTTTGGGACCTTGACGTTGGGATAAGATTGCCCCGGTGGCTACCTCCGAGGCCTCAACTTCTAGCACGAAGGGCAAGGCGGGATCTGGATGCTGCAGGATGGGCGCAGAGGTAAAAAGGATCTTGAGCTGGTCAAAGGCGGACTGAGCTGCTGGGGACCAGTGGAACTTGGTGTGCTGGCGAGTGGTCAGAGTGATGGGGGCTACAATGGTGGAGAAACCCCGTATGAACCTTCGGTAGAAGTTTGCGAACCCGATAAACCTCTGTACACCCCTTTTGTCAGAAGGAGCGGGCCAATCCAGGATAGATTTCACTTTCTGCGGGTCCATGGCAATTCCACCTGTGGTAATAATGAGTCCCAAGAAATGGATAGATTCCTTCTCAAAATCACACTTCTCGGCTTTGGCATATAACCCGTGAGTTCTAAGAATACATAGTACTTTCTTAACATGTACCCTGTGAAGCTCTAGTGAGGTTGAAAAAATCAGAATGTCGTCAAGGTAGGCGACAACAAAGTGGTCAAGATGCTCCCGAAAGATATCATTAATGAAATGCTGAAAGGTTGCCGGGGCATTACATAGTCCAAAGGGCATGACTAAATACTCAAAGTGACCAAATCTTGTTCTGAAGGCGGTCTTCCACTCGTCCCCTTCCCGGATACGGACAAGATTATAAGCCCCACGTAAATCGAGTTTCGTAAAGATACGTGAGGTATGGAACCTCTGGAGGAGTTCAGGGATAAGCGGAAGAGGATAACGGTTTTTGAGGGTAATATTATTTAATTCCCGATAGTCCACACATGGTCTTAGGGTCTTATCTTTTTTCTCCACAAAGAAGATGCCTGCTCCGGCAGGGGATGAAGAGGGACGAATGAATCCTTTGGCCAGGTTTTCGTCAATGTATTGTCTCAGAGCCTCCAGTTCAGTCTCCGAAAGGGGAAATATCCGACCAAAAGGAATGGAGGCCCCGGGTAACAATTCAATGGGGCAGTCATAGGGGCGGTGTGGAGGTAGGATATCGGCTTTCCTCTTGTCAAACACGTCTCTGAATTCCTGGTAGACTGTTGGTATGTGAGAAGCCGGACTGGGTACAGGTTGTACAGTCAGACAACTGGGCAGGTTGCGGGGGACGGAATCTAGGCAGTGCTGCTGGCAGTAGGCAGATGTGAAGGAAACCACCCTTGTGGGCCAATCGATCTGGGGATTGTGAGCCTGTAGCCAAGGGATCCCTAGGATTACAGGGAACATCGGGGAGCTCAGAACATCAAATTTAAGGAATTCCCGGTGACCCGAATTGGTGATCGTCAGGATGGGACTAGTTTCCTTGGTGACATGACCTGAACTAGGTAAGGAGCCATCGGCCAAACGGACGGTCAGTCTCTGTTCCTTGAGGTTCAGTGGGAGAGCCAGACTCCTAGCCAAGGTTAAGTCCAGGAAGCAACTACAGGCTCCAGAGTCAATAATTGCTTGTAGAGGGATTCTGCTGCCTGCCACCATCAATGTGACTGGAAGAGTGATGTGGGCAGAAGCTGACTTTGCTACCTGAAGATGAGATGGGGTGCTTGGGACTGGTTTACTCGGCCTTGTGGTGCAGTTGTTAATGAAATGTCCCGATTTTCCACAGTAAAAACAAAGGTGTGCCTGACGGCGAAGAAGTCTCTCTTCGGAGGTTAAAGCGGGATGGGGAATGCCCCTCAGAACGGGGGCTACTGCTGGGCGAGCTGAAGGTGGGGCCTGGATGGAGCAAGTAGTCCGAGTGCGTTCAGACTGACGTTCCCGTAGACGCCTGTCGAGCTGGATGGCGAGTAAGATGAGGTCCTCAAGAGTAGTGGGAATCTCCAATCTGGCCAACTCGTCTTTAAGGGCTTCGGACAACCCCATACGATACTGATATTTTAGTGCTGCTTCGTTCCAGCCGGAGTCAGAGCTCCAGGTACAGAATTCTACTGAATAGTCCTCTGCAGGTCGCCCACCCTGGCGAAGGGCGTACAAAGTTGCTTCGGCTGTAGCTGTCCGGAAAGGATCATCATACAAGCGAGCCATGGCTTCAAAGAACAGGTCCAAAGTATCCACGTAAGGGCTGCATTGCTCCAGCAGGCCATGGGCCCACGTCTGGGGATCGTCCCTCAGTAATGAAATGGTGAACCCCACCTTGGTTGCTTCTGAAGAAAAGGTGTGAGGTTGCAGGGAGAAATAGAGAAAACACGAGTTTTTGAAGGATCTGAATTTCCTTCGGTCCCCAAAGAAGCGTTCCGGGGCTGGGACTCGTGGTTCTGGGGCAGCTGAGATTGTAGAAGCAGGAACTTGACCAGAGAAGGTGGGTGGTTCAAGCGGGTGTTGCAGGCGTTCCTTCAGCCAGTGATATCTCTCTCGGAGCTCCTGAATAGCTGGAGTAAGGGCCGTAAGTTCTTGTAAAACGGCCTCCAAAGGGGAGTCACCTCTGTCGACCTCTGACATGGCTGGATTATACTGTCACGGTCGGGAGTGAGGCCGAAATGCTGAGAGGGCTCCCCTTGCAGCCGAGCGCAGCACAACCCTGAAGTTGACACAGGGATGCAGTGCCCACAGTAGCACAGGTTGCCAGGTAGCAGCAGCAGAGGTCAAGTACCGGGTAAGCAAGCCTAGATGGGCAACTGTGCTAGGAAGTCCGAGAGTAGGCAGCGGAAGTCCAGAGAATGGTCAAGACAGGCCGGGATCAGGTGCAGGAAGCAGATTAGGAACGTCGGGTACAAGCCAGGAGTCAGAGCCAGGAGAATAACAGGAGCGGGTCAAGCAAGCCGGGTCGGTACACTGGAGGTCGGATAACAGGAAACACGGGTACAGGTTCACAGGAGAGCTGACGATAATCCAGCAATGCGGGACTGTCAGGCGAACGTTTAAATAGGCGAGGTGACCGGGTCACGTCGTGAGCGCGTCGGAGCGATCGTACGGCTACGTCGAGTACGTTGTGTATTCGTAGCATCACCGCGTATGCCCGCCCGGTTAGACGTAGCGTCGGTCGTTCGTCTAGAAACTACTTTGCGCTTACGTAGGCGCCGACGCGCGCTAACACGAACGTACCTCGTGAGATTGCGGCTATTTCCCTGACACTTTGCTTCCTGCTCAACCTGCTTCCCAGCCTACAGTGGTAATGCTTCCACCAGAACCAAGGATGCCTATCCCAGAAAGATTCTTGGGGGGCCGTTCTAAGTTCCGGGCTTTCCACAACGCCTGCTTGCTGTATTTTGCTCTTCAACCCAGGACTTTATCATTGGAAGCTACCAAAGTGGGATTCATGATTTTCCTGTTGCAAGGGGAGCCTCAGACCTGGGCCCATTGTCTCCTGAAAGGAGACAGCGCTCTGACTCAATCCAAAAAGGAGACAGCTCTCTGACTCAATCTCTTCCTTCCTTCTTTGAGGCAATGGCACAGCTCCACGAAGATCCCCAGTGAACTGCCACAGCTGAATCTGCTCTGCTCTATCTGCGCTCCAGAAGGGTCGCAGGGCTGCCGAGAACTATGTTACAGACTTTAGACACTGGAGTGCAGACACCCAGTGAAACGATTCAGCTTTAAGACACCAGTTCCGCATGGGCCTTTCAGAAGCACTTAAAGATGAACTTGCCGTGTTGGTACTCCGGATTCCCTGGAAGGTCTAATCACGCTTGCCACCCAAATTGGCCGCCGGCTCCGGGAACGCAGATCCGAAAGTTCCTCTCAACTCCTTCGCCTGGCTTGGATGACTACAAGGGTCCCAACTCCTGCTACCCGCTACCCACCTGCTCCACAAGTGGGTCCTGCCAACCCTGCTCCTGACACTGATGAGCCGATGCAGCTGGGACTTATGCGACCCACCTTGCCTCCGGAAGAAAATGCTCATTGTTATATTCTTAATATCTAAATTTTAATTGGCTTTATTATACTTTATTTAGAATATGAATTCTCCATATTGTGTGAAAGAAACTTTGAGACAATAAATTCTATGTTATGACTTGCGATAATTGAAGAAGTAAACCTTTAAAACCTGTCAGGATTTTGATAAATGTTGTTTATGTTAAATTCTCCAGTTCATATATATATGTTTTTAGAAAGTCATTTTCTATGTAAGTGAGAAGGCCAATGTAAATGAAAGTTTGCATAGAGTCTGAAATTCACCCTTCCCCCTTACGTCCGGTCATTTTAGGATGTGGAGCTGTGTTTTAAGTGGTAACACATGTTAGCTTTGCTATGGTAATCACTCATTAGCCCACACTTTTGTAAAGGTGGAGTTATCTTTCGGGCGGGAGATTAGAGCCTGTTGATATAGTAGAGAGTTTCAGCAGACTGTCTCTTGAAGATGCAGCAGCTAGAGGGAAGACCCAGCAGGCTAGCAGACACATTTCTTATACACAGCATACAAAGGGTTATTCCGCCATTTTAGCCACATGGCAATAACTTTACTTTTTCATAAGATAACTTTTAAAGATATTATTGTACTATTTATTTTGTAAGTATTCTTTTCTATTGAAATGTGTACAAATAAATACACATTTTTGAATTACGCTGACTCAGAACTAATTAAGGAAATTCGTCTCACAAGATTAATCGATCTCAACATATATAATTAAGACATTGAAATATTTATTCATTACAAGTATATTGTTACATTGGCGAGCTTCATCCAGTCAATCATAAGTCGGAAGTTTTTTTTTCAACTTCCATCCTTTGATCAGAGGGGAAGTGATGAACAGAGATTAAACTTCGCAAAGATTGAAAAAGAACCTAGAAGAAAAATCGATCGATTGATTGTGAAAGACCGGAGAATTTCAGATATACAGTCTTGAAAGACGGTGGACAGCGGAAAACTGACGAGTTTTATATTTGGTGAGTAGAAAAGTAATATGGAATTTGTAGATGTTTTAGCTGATGAAAGTACATTAGAATTTAAAGGTTTATCGAAACAGGTCTCTGATGCTGTTTTATGAAAATTAATGTATGATCAATGCTTTCAGGCAAATGCTGACATTGAGAAGGATAGATTCTCATTAGTTAAAACAAAGAAAAAAGTACGTAATGTAATGAAACTTGTTAAAAGTTATAATACTATGGTGTTTGATATGCCAGGAAAACAAAGTCAAAGTGTAACTGAAAATGTACTTTTTGAACCTAGTTGTTCAAGTTGTGAAACTTTTTGCACGTATATTGAGCATTTAGAGAATGCAATAGAAATTGCAGCAAAGCAGGAGAAGAAATATACTGAACAATTATTGACTGAAAAAATTGAATTGGAACATAAAATTGATGCATTATTGCAATCTCTTAAAGAAAATGAAAATCAAATAGTTTTTTTGACTCAGGAAAGCTGTGTGCATGAGAATATTTTAAATTTGCTTAAGACCCAATTACTGCAAGCTGAGATTTCTGCACATGCTCAGTGCTCAAAAATGGAGGATGGTGAACATGTGACAAAGGCAGACTTGAACGTCATATCCTGTAATGAGTCAAATGTTAATATTTCCTCAGACAATGAGAGTGGGAAGTCAGTTGACTTAAATAATATTGATAGTAAGCAGAAATGTAAATTTTCATCGCCATATGCTCAGAGGAGAGTTTATACAAAGTTGATTAATAATAATAATAATACACAAAAGAGGTTGTATTATCCGAAAATTTTGCCCAGGCGTCAAGAAGTTTATTCTGTACGTTGGCACAGTAATCTGAGGTATAGAGGTCATAATAAGCAAATGTATTTTTCTTCTAAGACCCAAAGACAAAGATTGCAAACTGAAAATAGTCCATTAAGACAGGAAAGGTTTAATTATGTAGCATATAACACTCTGAAAACAGTCAGCAGTCCTTAAATTAACTGCAGATATGGTAAGAATTTTCTGGTTGATGTTTACTGGCTATGAATAAGGATTGATTTGAGTTTAAAAGATTTGGTTTTGACGTTTGGAATATTATTGAGGATTTTGATATAATTTTAATATTTTCAAGGATAATCTATTGGATTATTATTTTTTATCAATGTTTAATTGTCATGAGTATTAAGTTTTTATTTTTGTTTTGTTCAAGTTGGACATTGAAAGGTTTAGTTCACTTGAAAAGAAGAGTAAGAATAGTTTTGTATTCAGTAACTGAAGACCATTTTCAGCATGGTACTCAATTAGCAATTGAATGAATAAGACAACAAAGAGAGACAGAGAAAATTGATGAGCTTGTATTTGTTGATGAAAACTGCATTGATTATTGACAAGGAAGAGAAGAAAGGTTCACTAGTGACTTATAGTGATAGTTCATATGTTGTACGTTACCTATTTGGAAACGTAGAGGTTTTGTGGATTCATCCAATAAGACTCTTGTGCAGAAAGAGACATTAGAAGTAGTTTTTGACCTTGCAGAGAGTAATTCTTTTGCATATGCTATTGTAAAAATGCCAGCACATAAAAAAGATAGTGAGTTATCTGTAGGTAATAGAACAGCAGATTTATTGGCAAAGGAAGCAGCTTTTGCATGGAGAGTTAGTAGTTCAACCTGAAATGGTATCAATTAATGTTGTGAAGAAAATGGACACACATATTCCTTTAATTTCAGAGGAAAAAAAGGTCACAAGCTTTTTTTAGTCTTCATCGGATGTCACAAAATTATCATTTTGGTCATTAGACCATAAGTTTGTGTCATGACAAAAAAGGATTTTTGTGTTTTTATATTTCACAGCACCTACAGGTGGGATTCACTAATGATGATGCTTTAACTATTGTTTAGATGTTGATTAATCATGTTTTTCTAGTTTGGGGTATATCAGCAAACCTCAGTAGTGGCAGAGGAAGTGTAATATCTTGGGAATAGAACAGAGATTTCATGTATGATAGCATCCACAGTCTGCAGGTATTATTGTGAGGATGTATTGGATAATTAAATCTAGGATTAATAAATGTTGTTGGACAAAGAAAATATTTGGGTTGATGTTGTTCCAGTAATTTTTAATGGATGTAAGAAGTACAATTTCTGATGCTACAAAGTATTCTCCTTTTGAGTTTAATGGAGAAAGGAAAATGGCGTTTGTGTTGCCTCGTGAAGTCAAAATTGATTGCAGATGTTCTACAAAATTGTTTCTCTATACATTTTCAGTGGAGAAAGGAAAATGGCGTTTGTGTTGCCTCGTGAAGTCAAAATTGGTTGCAGATGTTACAAGATAATTTGAACAGTATCTTGCCACATGCAGCTACATGTATGCAAAAATGGTTCCTCCTCATATTTCTAAGTTTGAGAAAGGAAGTTAATTCATGATAAAAAGTGTCTTTGTTCTAGCTAAAAATATAAGTTTTTATATTACAATGTTTCTTGATTAAGAGATTAAGAAATAATTTGTATATATATTGATAAGGTAAAAAGGTTTGTGTATGTTTAAAATGGTTTTATACAAAGGGTTATTCATAGCAACCCTTAGGAATTTAGAATAAGTAACACCCATTGTTTTAGAAAGGTGGGAGGGAAAATGCTCATTCTGTGGCACTATCCTGCTCAGAAAAACCTTAGGAGGGAAATAAGGTGGGGGCTGGTTTTTTGTTTAGGACACACATTCCAGTAAAAGTTTCATTCCAGTACACATAAGACATATATATATATATCATGAAGGATTGTTATTAAATCCACGCACATATCGGATTTAATCTTCATTGTAAGAATAATATTCTACAATTGATTTAGTTTTTTGTAACATTTTGTTATTTTGTTGTTAAACCAAAAATTATCTTTTATACAAGATAAGTGGTCTATTAAGTAGACCAGGAACAGAAAGGTTTATTTAAAATAAAATTAGATATTGTTGACACAAGTCTAAGACAGAAAAGATAAAAGATGATTAAAGAATTGTTACATGTGAGGTCACACCCAGAGATGGTGAAATGCACGTCACAGAGTTTCAGGAGTTGAAACATGGAAAAGTAATTGGGAAAGTTCATGGACATTTTGGGATGTTCAAGGGGTACAAATACTTTCTCAAGTTCAGTGAAACATGTATGTAGAAAAATGTGGGTATAACAAATTTTATATTCCGAGATAATGATGCTGCATTCCTTTTTTTCAGGAATGAATCATAAAAATCTAATCTGGAGGAATCATGGATCCCAAAAAGATGAAAAGAAGTCGGATCAACAAAAGAAAAGTTTTAAAGAGAGAAAGTGTATCATCATTACAGGATGCATCTTTTCCCTAGTGACAATTTTATTTGTGATAAGATATATCAAGAACTGCTCAAGTTATGCAAAGACTAACAGGAATAAAGAATTACACAACAAAGATCATATGTTATTCAGAAATAAGAGAGATGTAGACATTGATATCAATGCAGATGAACTGAAAAATAAGAACATTGATATCATTACAAAGGACAAAAATTATAGTTATTGATATTAGTGCATATGATAAAAATCATAATTTTAGAGATGTTGATATTAATACAGCAGAAGATTTGTATGGATTTTTATGTATTGGAGACGGATATCATTGTTGTTTACAATTGTATTTCATTCACAGCAATGATATTAAAATCAAAGTTAAAATAGAATCCAAAACAAAGTTTGTTAAAATGCAGGGATCTTATAGACTAAATAACAAAACTGGAAATTTTGAGTGTAACATATTGTTGAGGAGTTTCTGGTCTATATATTTAAAAGGTAATGAGTCAACAATTTGGTCTGGAGATGTTACTAATATTATGACAAGATCTGGGAAAATACTTTATTCCTTTGATCAATTTTATTATCTTTTTCAAAGTTTTGTAAAGATATTAAATCCAAAATATCTAAACATCATTGGAAATGAAAAAGGAGACGTTGTAAGAACATGGGATTTTAAAGTAACAAGAAAATTTACTCAAATAAGGGTCAAAATTGATATCTTTATAGTTGATAAGATTGTTCCAGAAATTAATATTTTCCCACAATCTTTAAAAATTATGGAAGATAAAGATAATTTGCATTTGATATGTGATACAAAAATATCTTTACCTCAAAATTCATTGTTGACTTGGAAAAGGAATGATGAGTTTTTGGGTAGTTTTCTTTATAGTTCTACTATCATAATTCATAAAGGAATTTTTGGTAGTGTGAATTGGATCAATGATACATTTGTTTATCAACAAATGAGAGTATCTTTGAATGATACTGGCATATATGAATGTTGCATATCAATAGAAAATTATCCGGTGAAATGTGCAAAGGCAAGTGTTATTGTTTTGTCTCCAAGGAAAACTCCATGTGTCAATAAGAAAAGTTTCTCTGCAAGCCCTTTTCAGATTAACCATTTCCAATCCAGAACTCTTTTGAGAGAAGGAAAATTTGTCATTATTTTGTGGAACTTTAATGTTTCAGAATTGAAAATTTCTACAAGGTTTCCACAATGTCAAGGACATCTGGTTAATATGGAATTGGGTATTGAGAGATGGTTTGGAATTAATAATAGAAATCATAACAGAAATAAGCGTGGTATTGTTGAAGGTATTTTAGGAGGGATTGGCACAATCGGGAGTATAACAAATAGTATGGATATTAATACTTTAAAGTCTGATCTAGAAACCGCTGGTTTAGTGGGAAGTAATGGTATTAAAATACAAAGACATTTAAATCAGATTTTAGAAAATATGGTAATTAAAACTGCTAATATAATGGGTCCATCTATTTTACATCTTCAAAATATTACTCTTGATTTGATGAGAAGTGAACAACATTCTCATATAGCCAGAGCATGCTTAGAGATTCAAACGGAATATTCCACTAATTTTAAAATAATTGTGCAAGCATTTCAGAGTGGAATAACTCCTCTTGGCATTTTACAGTATTTGCCCAAAGAATATTTATATGCGATAAATCATACAGATTTATGGGTAAATAAATGGATAGGATGCAAGCAGGACATATGTTATAGTTCTTCTATGATTCCAATAGCCGGAAAAGAACAAATTTTGGTTCCAATTACTGTTTTGGGATTACCTGTCAGTAATACACAATTAATATACTATAAATTACAGTATACAGATTTTGTATTTAACAATGAAAATTCTGAATTAGAACAATTAGATTTGTCATCATGTTTACAATGCCAGTCTAAAATTATATGTTTACCTAATCAAGATAAAAGCATATTTCATTCTTGTTATCATAATCATACATTATGTTCAGCAAGAATTGAAAATAGAATTAATTCTGAATTAATTACTCGTGTAGATAAAAAGAAGGTTTGTTTTCAGATTATGTCAGATACAGAAAGGGTTAAAACTTTTTTCTCTTCTTGTACAAATACAGAAAACCTAAATCAAGGGTTGTATTGTATAGAAGGAGATATTGTTGCAATAAGTATTAATGGGTTGAGAACAAATTTAACAAATATGTTTATGAAAAATATTAGCGCTCTTCCTACACAGTATAATATTTCCCAAATAGATGAATTTCCATGGGAAAAATGGGCAAATATAATTCAAAAGGATCAAGGTTTATTAATAGCTTTGGCTAAGGAATTGCAGAATGCAGAAGTATTGTTTAAACATGAACAAGGTAATTTGCAAGAAATATCGCATCAATGGTCAGAATTTTCAGGAAGTAATTGGTGGAAAAAAATTTAGTAATAGTGTATCCATGTGGGGAAAAACTTCGATAACTTCAGCAGCAGGAAATATTTTATCACATCCTATTGTAATTATTTTTATTATTATCATGTTATTTCTTATATTCCAGTTATGTTTGATGTTTAGAATGAAAAAATTATATTATCGAATTAGAAGTGATATTAAGAAAGGAGATGATTTGTTACAAAATAAATTGAAGAGGAAAATGGGTTTTGAAGGTACGAATTCAATTGTACATGACAAAACATTTGGAGTTATTGAATCAAAGTTTGTTTGAATGTGACATGAATGGTGATGAATGAATTTTTAATCTGAAAAATATGATTAGTATTCATATTTCAGAGGGGAATGTTATATTCTTAATATCTACATTTTAATTGGCTTTATTATACTTTATTTAGAATATGAATTCTCCATATTGTGTGAAAGAAACTTTGAGACAATAAATTCTATGTTATGACTTGCGATAATTGAAGAAGTAAACATTTAAAACCTGTCAGGATTTTGATAAATGTTGTTTATGTTAAATTCTCCAGTTCATATATATATGTTTTTAGAAAGTAATTTTCTATGTAAGTGAGAAGGCCAATGTAAATGAAAGTTTGCATAGAGTCTGAAATTCACCCTTCCCCCTTACGTCCGGTCATTTTAGGATGTGGAGCTGTGTTTTAAGTGGTAACACATGTTAGCTTTGCTATGGTAATCACTCATTAGCCCACACTTTTGTAAAGGTGGAGTTATCTTTCGGGCGGGAGATTAGAGCCTGTTGATATAGTAGAGAGTTTCAGCAGACTGTCTCTTGAAGATGCAGCAGCTAGAGGGAAGACCCAGCAGGCTAGCAGACACATTTCTTATACACGGCATACAAAGGGTTATTCCGCCATTTTAGCCACATGGCAATAACTTTACTTTTTCATAAGATCACTTTTAAAGATATTATTGTACTATTTTTTGTAAGTATTCTTTTCTATTGAAATGTGTACAAATAAATACACATTTTTGAATTACGCTGACTCAGAACTAATTAAGGAAATGTGTCTCACAAGATTAATCGATCTTAACATATATACTTAAGACTTTGAAATATTTATTCAATACAAGTATATTTTTACACTCATTGCCGGCAGTTGAACTTGTGCCTCTACTGTGGTGGGTCCAGACATTATGTAAACAACTGCCCTGTTAAGACACATAAGTGCCTTTCCTCTGTCTGCCAGTCCTGTACCCTTGCCAGTCAATGCCACCCACATTGCTCTTCCTCTCTCATTTCAGTTCCAGAAAAGGACAGTCTCCATCAGAACCATCATTGACTCTGGAGCTTGCAGTTGTTTTCTGGATGGCACCTTTGCCCGTCTAAATACCTTACCCCTTCAGAAAAAGACCCATTGACTATTAGTTTTCCTAGCCGATGGTTCCAACATTAAATCGGGTCAGGTAACCCAGGAGACTCTGCCCTTGTTTGCCATCTCCCTTTCCCAGCACAAGGAACTGTTAACTCTCGATGTTATCTCGGCTCCCCTGTTTCCCGTGATCGTGGGCATACCCTGGCTTCAGGTCCATAACCCCGCTATCAACTGGTTCACTGGGAAGGTGAAGTTTCAGTCCCCCTATTATCTGGAACATTGCTTGCATGAGACACCTGTCCGGCCCGCTAAACTTCTTTGCTTGGACTCTGATCAGGACTTATGCCCATTGGTGCCAGAGATGTACCATGAGTTCCTTGACGTCTTTAGCAAACGAGGGGCGGACTCCCTTCCGCCCCACAATCCTTACGATTGTCCCATCAAACTCCTTCCGGGAGCTGAGATTCCATTTGGATACATTTTCCCCTTATCAGAGAAAGAGCAGGAGGCTCTGAAAACCTACATCACTGAGAATTTGGAAAAAGGTTTCATCCGCCATTCTACCTCTCCAGCAGGCTACGGAATATTCTTTGTCACCTAGAAGGACCAGTAGCTCCGGCCCTGGGTGGATTACCGTGAATTGTACAAAATTACAGTCAAAAAACGCTACCCTCTGCCTCTGATACCAGAGCTCTTTCAGAAATTGAGATCAGCCACAATTTTTACCAAATTGGACTTGAGAGGGCCTACAAGTTGGTCCGCATATGGGCCAGGGATGAATGGAAGACAGCTTTCCGAACCCGTTTTGGGCACTATGAATACCTAGTCATGCTCTTCCGTCTCTATAATGCCCCTGCCACGTTTCAGCATCTCATAAACGATGTGTTTAGAGACTTTCTGGACAACTTTGTCATCGTTTGTCTGGATGACATTTTGATTTTCTCCAGATCACTTGAGCAACACCTAGGGCATGTAGGCAGAGTGTTACTCCGTTTCAGTCAGTACGGACTGTATGCCAAAGCCGAGAAATGTAAATTTGAGCAGAAAGACATTCAATTCCTCGGACTCAAGATCTCCCCAGCAGGCATCAGAATGGACCCGCAGAAAGTATCTGCTGTTCTGGACTGGCCGGCACCCATGGACAAAAAGGGAATAAAACGCTTTGTAGGCTTTGCAAACTTCTACAGAAAGTTTATTAAGGGGTTCTCTGCCATAATCACCCCCATCACGTTTACATTGGGGCCCAGAGGCCCAGGAAGCCTTCAAAAAGCTCAAAGGACTGTTTACCTCTGCTCCCATTCTTAGCCACCCTGATCCATCTCTGCCTTACATCCTTGAAGTTGATGCTTCTGAAGTAGCGGTGGGAGCAGTTGTGTCTCAACCTCAAGGCAGGCATCCTGTGTTAATCTACACTGACCACAAGAACCTCGAATATTTAAGAACTGCCAAGCGTCTGTAGCCCCAGCAGGCCCATTGGGCCCTGTTCTTCTCTTGATTCTGCTTTCACATCATGTATCGTCCTGGGTCGAAGAATGTGAAACCAGACACGCTCTCGTGCATGTATGACTGCTCCAAAGACTCTGCTGCCCCGGATACCATTCTACCTGCGAGCAACTTTTTACTCGTGCAACCCGACCTGCTGTCTCAGATCAGAGAGGCATCTTTGAACTCGCCCATTCCTCCAGGAATTATCTTGACAACCAGGGAGGGCCTTTTGTGGAATGACAGTCAAGTCTTTGTTCCTGAAAGTATCCAAGTAAGTAATCCTAGCCCTTCTGCATGACCATCCATTACCAGGGCATTTTGGGGCTCGCAAGACTTTGGAACTTGTGCAACGTACTTTCTGGTGGCCTGGCTTAAAAGAATTTTGCAAGAAGTACATCAGCTCTTGCCCTGTATGCATACGAAGTAAGGCAACTTGGAACTGGGCCTGGGGACTACTGAAACCTCTTCCTGCACCTGATCGGCCCTGGAGAATGATCACCATGGACTTCATAGTGGAGCTTCCATGTTCCGAAGGTTGCACAGCCATTTTTGTAGTCGTGGATCGACTTTCCAAGATGGCTCATTTCCTACCGTTAAAGGGGACTCCATCGGCATCAGAGACAGCCTGTATCTTTATCAAGGAAATCATTAGACTACAGGGGGTACCTGCTAATATAGTATCGGACAGGGGGGGTCCAATTTACATCCCAGTTCTGGAGGGCCCTGTGTGAGAGTTTGAAGATCGAGCTGGCCTTGTCATCTGCTTACTATCCCCAGACCATGGGCAGACAGAGCGAACAAACAAGACTCTTGAACAGTACATCAGATGTTAGATCTTAGTTGACGGTAGTGAAGAATATGAGGTGGAGGCCATTCTTGACTGTAGAAGACGGCAAGGGCAAAGACAGTTTCTGATAAAGTGGAAGGGCTGCGGCCCGGACAGCAATTCTTGGGAGCCTGATAGTAACCTACATGCTGCAAGGTTGATTCGTACCTTTTTCTCTTCCCACCCCGAAAAGAAAGACTTGTTGAGCACTCGGAGGTTGCCCCTTGTTGGGGGGGCAATGTCAGGGCTCTGCTCGCACTGTGCGGGTGAATCTGCATGCTCGCATGTGCACGTGCGGAGCTAGGCATCAACACGTGTGTGTGCTCCAGTGTGCACCTCAGGTGCACGCACATGCGCAACAGGCTCATGTGCACGCTAGTGCGGTTTGACACCAGCCCTATTTAAAGGTGACAGCTGCACTTCTTCAGCTCTGTTTGTCTGCAGCTTGTACCTGAGACTTCTGCTACCTGCCTGGCTGATTGATATTACTAACCCGGCTTATGTCTGACCCAGCTGATCTCTCCTGCCCTGATCCCGGTCTGCCTGACTCTGTTTATGGACTTGCCTATCTCTGATGCTGAACCTTTGCTAGCCTGTGACCTTGCCTTTGCCTGACGTATCTGCCTGACTACCTAACCTGCTCCGACCCGGCCTATCTGACCATCCCTCTGCTTGTTCCAAGTGTGCCGCGTTCCATCCAGGATCCGCTGCCGCTGTTCCTGTGCCTTCTTACTCCCGCTGTTGACCATCCACCTGCTCTGCCAGCCTCTGCAGTTCCAGCCATCCGGAGGACCATCTCTCCCGTCTGCACCAGCCGCTGCATCCGGCTCAGACACTCCTACCCCGCTGCGCTCACGGAACCACTGTCTCCACTCCAGTGGGCCCTGAACCAGAGTCATAAAATAAGTCTTCTTCCACCAAGTCAGGCTCACCAACAAGGTACCTAACAACTTCCTTCGGATCATCAAACATTTGGGAAAGGGCGTCCGGTTTGGTATTTTTGGAGCCTGGCTGGCAGATTATATGAAATGAAAACCTAGAGAATAACAATGCCCATCGTGCCTGGCGTGGTCTCAGATGTTTGGCAGCTCTCAAATACTCTAGGTTTTTGTGGTCTGTGTAGATGAGTATAGGGTGCGCTGCTCCTTCCAATAGGTACCTCCACTCCTCAAGGGCAAATTTAATGGCCAGAAGCTCCTGGTCCCCGTCATAATTCTTCTCGGACGGGATAAGTTTATGGGAGAAGAAGGCTATTGGGTGCATCAAGTCCTTGGGGCCCTGGCGTTGCAAGATGACAGCTCCAACCGCAGTCTCAGAAGCATCTACCTCAAGTAGATAAGGAAGAGTAGGATCAGGGCGACTCAGAATAGGGGCAGACGTAAAAAGTCCTGATAGGTTTGTGAAGGTGGCCTGTGCCTTGGGAGTCCAATGGAACCACACATTTTGCTTGGTCAGCTGCGTAATTGGGGCAATGATGGCAGAGAATTCCTTGATGAACCTCCGATAAAAGCCTGCAAAGCCAATAAAGCGCTGCACCCCCTTTTTGTCCGAAGGTGCGGGCCAATCCAGAATGGCTGAAACTTTCTGTGGATCCATCTTGAATCCCTCTATTGAGATCACTAGGCCAAGGAACTGGATACTCTGTCGCTCGAATTCACACTTTTCTGGCTTTGCGTATAGGCCGTGTTGGTGGAGATGACAGTACATTCTTTACATGTTTCCGATGCTGCTCAAAAGATGAGGAAAAAATCTAAATATCATCCAGGTAGACAGCTACATAAATGTCCAGACAGTCTCCAAAAACATCATTAACTAGATGCTGGGAAGTAGCAGGGGCGTTACATAGTCCGAACGGCATTACTAGATACTCGTAATGGGCGAACCTGGTGCGAAAAGCGGTCTTCCATTCATCCTCTGCACGGATGCGGACCAGGTTATACACCCCCCGCAAGTCTAACTTGGTGAACACAGAGGAAGTCCTGAGTCTTTGAAAAAGTTCAGGTACCAGGGACAGAGGGTACCGGGTTTTGACCGTGATTTTATTTAATTCCCGGTAATCAACACAGGGCCGAAGAGAATGATCCTTTTTCTCCACAAAAAAGATTCCTGCCCCTGCTGGAGAAGTGGAAGGGCAGATGGATCCCTTCTTGAGATTCTCATCAACATAGTCTTTTAGTACCCCAAGTTCTCGTTCAGATAAGGGAAAAATCCATCTGAAAGGAATTTCAGCACCGGGAAGAAGTCCAATCGGACAATCGTATGGACGATGAGGCGGAAGAACTTCAGCCCCTCGTTTTCTGAAGATGTCCAAGTACTCATGGTACTGTTCGGGCACAGCAGAACGTGCCTCTGGATCTGGTTCCAGGCAACGCAGAGGACCAGAGGTGCCTGGACAGGAAGGCAGGCAGTGATGCAGGCAGTAAGGTGACTGAAACTTGATGCTTCCAGTTTCCCAATTGATCTGTGAATTGTGTGCCTGAAGCCAAGGAAAGCTTAAGATGACTGGAAACATGCGAGAGTCAATGGCATCCAAACTTAATAGTTCCTTACGCTCCATGGAGGTGATTACAGGCAGAGGAGGGGTTTCTTGGGTCACTACTCCAGACTTGATATGGGACTCATCTGCCAGGAAGATGGAAAGTCCCTGGGTCTTGGGTTGGAGTGGGATGTGTTGTTGTGCTGCAAAGTCTAAATCAATGAAACAACTACAAGTCCCTGAATCAATTATCGCAGTCACTGGTATTGTCCTTCCTGACAACTGGAACGAGATAGATGGAGCCAGGTGAGTGGCACTGGTAGAGGGAGGGGAATGGTTGGGAGAAGAGGTAGCCAGGACCTTACGCAATTTAGCAGGACAAAAAGAGACATAATGGACAGCTTCCCCACAATACGGGCACAAGTAATTCTGTTGCCGACGAAGTCATTCTTGGGCGGACAGGGAGTGCTTAATCAGTCCAAGTTGCTTTGGTGTAGCAGAAACAAAAGTCTGGTTAAGAGGCAAAGTCTTAGCCGAAGCTGGACTGGCACTGATAGGATACTCAGGAGATGGCATCCGGGGTAGCATCCAAGCTGGGCGGAGCTGCTGAGTAGATCTTTTGGTTTTGCACCGAAAGATCAAGGCGGAACTGATGTCAGAGGGCTGCCTCGTTCCAATGGGTATCTGCGTTCCAGCGTCTGAAATCGATCACATAGTCCTTGACCACTCGGTGGCCTTGCTGGAGCATGTGGAGGGCAGCCTCCGCAGTGGAAATCAGTTGAGGGTCATCATAGATTCGGTCCATAGCATCATTAACCACTTCAGCCCCGGACCAATTGTGAGCCTAAGGACCAGAGGTCTTTTTACAATTTCGCACTGCACTGCTTTAACTGGCAATTGCGTGGTCATGCAATGTTGTACCCAAACGAAATTTGTGTCCTTTTCTTCCCACAAATAGAGCTTTCTTTTGATGGTATTTGATTGCTTCTGCGATATTTATTTTTTACGATATAAAAGGAAGAAGACTGAAATTTAAAAAAAATATATATATTTTCTAATTTTTGTTATAAGAAAAATCGAATGAACTAAATTTTTGTCATACATTTAGGCCAAAATGTATTCAGCCACATGTCTTTAGTAAAAAAAATGTCAATAAGCGTATATTTATTGGTTTGTGCAAAAGTTATAGCGTCTACAAACTAGAGTACATTTTCTGAAATTTACAGCTGCTTTTCATTTATGACTGCCTATCTCATTTCTTGAGGTGCTAAAATGGCAGGGCAGTACAAACCCCCCCCAAATGACCCCATTTTGGAAAGTAGACACCCCAAGGAAATTGCTGAGGGGCATGTGGAATTGCACCCCAAAATATATTCTGCTGCTTCTCCTGAGTATGGGGATACCACATATGTGGTACTTTTTGGGAGTCTAGCCGCGTACGGCACCCCGAAAACCAATCACCGCCTTCAGGATTTCTAAGGGTGCAAATTTTTGATTTCACTCCTCATTACCTATCACAGTTTCGAAGGCCATAAAATGCCAAAATAGCACAACCCCCCCCCCCCCAAATGACCCCATTTTGGAAAGTAGGCACCCCAAGCTATTTACTGAGAGGCATGTTGAGTCCAAGAAATATTTTATATTTTGCCACAAGTTGCAGGAATATTACAATTAATTTTTTTATTTTTTTTGCACAAAGTTGTCACTAAATTATATATTGCTCACACATGCTATGGGCATAAGTGAAATTACAACCCAAAATAAATTCTGCTGCTTCTCCCGAGTACGGGAATACCACATGTAGCGGACTTTTTGGGAGCCTAGCCACGTACGGGACCCCGAAAACCAAGCACCGCCTTCAGGATTTAAATATAAAACGCTACCAAAAAAAACTGTTAGCGATCGCAGGGATCAGGCCTGCCTCTGTGAACGCTGCAGTTATGTGTTTAGTGTTTTGTAAGTGACAGTGATCGATCGATACTGCACTTGGGTGGGCTGGGCGGAGGGGCAAAACACAGGTGCTAGCAGGTATCTGGGCTGATCCCGCTAACAATGCGTTTTTTTGGAACCCTAAATTGCTGGGGACGCTAGTATAGATCTGATCAGATATTGATCTGTTCAGATACTATACCACTACGGGAGGTGTATGCTTTGCGCGTGGGTGTTAGCGGTACTGGCACTAACCTAGCGCTGCCTGGGGCGACACAGACCCTGACCCTAAAAGCTAATTGATATCACCCGCCGGGTGATCAGGGGGTTAAACCTTTATTGGGTAATAAATGGTGGGTGCCCTGATGCTATTAAAAGCAAACTAACTAACCCGAGTCACCCATAACACTTATACGGTGATCACTGGTGAAAGGGTTAACTAGGGGCAATCAGGGGGTTAAAATTTTTATTAGGTAGTATATGGGGGTTCCTGACGCTATATAAAAACCTGACGGGGAACCTAAATAACTAAATGGCTAACCAGCGTCACCAGTGGCACTTATACGGTGATCGCTGGTGAAAGGGTTAACTAGGGGCAATCAGGGGGTTAAAACCGTTATTGGATAGTATATGGGGTACCTATCGCTATAAAAACCTGGCGGTGAACCTAAAAAAATAACTAGCTACCTAGCGGCACCAGTGACACTAATGCAGCAATCAGAAAACCGATCGCTTAGTGACACTGGCAAAAGGGGGTGAAAGGGTTAAATCTAGGGGCAATCAGGGGGTTAAACCTTTATTGGGGGGGGGTAGGGGGCTACCCTGGATCTAACACTAACTGCCCTGACAGTTTTTACTGTCACAACTGACACTAAATGCAGTGATCAGTAAATAAATGATCACTGCAATCGGTGACACTGTGACTGAGAGGTGGGGGGCGATCGGGGGGGTGATCGGGGGGAATTTGTGTGCCTACGTGTCAGTGTAGTGTTTGGTGCACTTACTTTCTGTGTTCTCCTCGCAGTCCAGTCAAAAAGATCGCCCCAAGGAGAATGACATCACTTCCTCCCTGCCTGTGTTTTCAATACACAGTGGGGGAAGCTTCTCATTCGCCAGGAGCGATCGAGAGGGGATGGCCAGAAACCAACGGCCATCCCCTCATCCCGGATCGCTCCCGCCGCATCCAGCGGGAGGAGGTCCGATCAGACCCCTAACCCGCTGGAAGGCAAGCACGTACATGTACATGCTTGTGCCTGTACATGCCCTTCTGCTGACGTACATTGCCATGCGGCGGTCCTTAAGTGGTTAAAGGATGACAGAGAATCCAGAACTTCATGGCGGATTTCAAGTAGGTGGTGAGCCCAGGCCTGAGGCTCCCCCTGCAGTAGAGCGATAACAAAACCCCCTTTGGTGACTTCGGATGAAAAAGTCCAAGGTAGCAACGAAAAATAAAGTTCACATGCATTTGCGAAATACGCAAAATTTGCTTCGGTTCACAGAGAAACTCTCCGGAACAGGCACCCTAGGCTCAGGAGATTGTATCATTCCAAAGGAGGATGTTGGGATCGAAGGTAGGTCCGAGGTGGCCTGGTCTTGTATCTGTTTATCCATTCAGATGAAGCTGTCCTGTAGAGACCTCACGACCTGATTGAGGGCTGTTAGGTGTTGATTGATATTGTCCATAGGCGAGGTCCCTCCTGCAGGCTCAGGCATGGCGGTTTGCTACTGTAACATACCTCGTATGTGAGCCTGACGTGCGGAGGGAAACCTCCCGTACCAACCTGGCTCGGAGACCACTGGAGTGGAGACAGTGGTGGTAAGAGCACAGTGAGGTAAAGGTGCCTGTTTAGTCTTCACTGCTTGGAGCCGGGTCAAACACAGGAACGGGGTACTGGTACAGAGTTAGGAACACAGGTAACAGGAGCAGATCAAACTGCAAGGGGCGGCATTCTGGGAGCGTCTTTTATAGACTGTTGGGCGCCAATGTGCGCTCCTGCGCGCACACGCGCACGAATTCCGCAATTCGCGAGTGTTCGCATCTGTGCGCAAAGTTTGTGATTCGCGAGTGCGCTCATCTATGCGCAAAGTCTGTGGATCGCGCGTGCACATAGGCGCACGTCTTCTGGAATGGGCAGTGCGTCCCTGACAGCAATCACGAGATTGCAGACGAGGCGCTTCATTTGCAGGATTTTTGCCGGCTTTGTGGCGCATTCCGTTGCACCGATGCTACGGGCGGGTGCTTTGTTCTTCAAGTTAAGATGTTACTTCTGATTTCTCTGGGAAACCCAGGGAAACCGGAAATGACGTCAGAAGTTCCGTGGAACACACAACCCGAGCGGAGCTGGTAAGTAAGGCTGCAAAATAGGTGAACTGTGAGCGCCATGCTTGGAGCTCGCAGTCCACTCAGCTGTGTTAAGAAAGCTAATGACTATTTGATTTCCTAAGACTGAACCGCCTCTCCGCCAATCAGGTGCTCGGGTCTGTTACCTGTCACCTGATTGGCTGAAATGATAGGCGCCGCTATTGGATGCCCATCAGGAGGCAGGAGACGCACGAAGGACCCCGCTTGTTGCCATCCCTGCTGCCCCACAGACACAGGGTAAGTGCTGGGCAGACGTCGAGCGGCCAGGGGGCACGCTGGCAGCAGTTAATGGGCACACTGGCAGCATTTAATGAGCACACTGGCAGCATTTTATGGATACACTGGCAGCATATGATGGGCAGTTGGGAATACTGGCAGCATATGATGGGTACACTGGCAGCATTAAATGGGCACACTGGCAGCATATGATGGGCAGTTGGGCACACTAGCAGCATTTGATGGGCACACTGGCAGCATTTGATGGGCAGTTAGGCACATTGGCAGCATTTGATGGGCACACTGGCAGCGTTTGGCACAGTAGCTGTGTTTGATGGCACAGTGGCTGCACTTGATGGCACAATGAGGCTGCAATTGATGTGTTTTTTTTTTTTGTTTTTTTTTTGTGCCCCCCCCAAAAAAATTCTGAGCATCAGCCGCCACTGCCTTTAAATGACTTAGAATAGTTGATGCAACTTTACTTGAACATTGTGCACTCAGTCCAACATGAACAGCACAATGCAACATTTCCTAAATAGCTCAACTAGGCGGCCCAGGCATACCTCAGCAAGGTCACAGTCCATAAATGGACTTGGTGGTTCTCTGGATTCCTGATGCCTTCCGGCAGACTGCTTGGCACCACAGTGCCCCCTTTGGTGCTCCACAACAATCACGGCATCTTTCTGAGCAGGCCAAAGCTTTCCCCTTATTTATAGCACAGAGGATAAGTTAAGTCCGAAAAGTCAGGGAACAGAAGTGCAGAACATTAACCCCTTCCCTAGCCAGGCCAGCCTAACTAACATACTTCCACATGGATTTCACACTTTTTACTAATAGATTTTGACTGACGTCTGCTGGACTTGTAACATTAAAAAAGATATATATCCTTAGGTATAGATTGATACCTTTATCCTCTTATGCTGCGTACACACGATCGGTTTTCTCAGCAGAATAAACCCCAAAAGTTTTTCCGACAGAGTTCCGATGGAGCTCTGCTGAAACTGTCGCGCGTACACATGATCACACCAAATTCCGACCGTTTAGAATGTTTTACAACATTTACAACATGTTCGACAGGACTAGAAAAAGGAAGTTCAATAGCCAGTGGCCAACATCATCTGTTCAGCCGTTCGCGGAATTCTGAACATTATGGGCCGTTCGCGGAATTCTGAACATTATGGGCCGTTCGCGCCAAATTCGAGCGGCGCGTCGCGGCCCATAATTCACTGTGGCATCGCAGTGCATTGCTGGCTGCTGCTTGGCCAAGCATGCACTATGACCTGCATGCTTTGGCCAATCACAGTACAGAAAAAATGGAGAGCCCTGATTGGCCACGCCGCACACTATATAAGGCCGCCTGCGTGGCGGCCTTGTGTAGTGTGCTGCGGTGGTGATTAGACATAGAGAGAGAGATAGTGTTATTTAATTTGAGTTAGAGTAGGCAGGCAAGTCAGTTAGCTTCAGTTACAGTGTGTAGAGGATATATATGCATCCCAGGTGTGTTGTATATACATATATATATATATATATAATGGGAAGGATGTAGGACAAGGTGCAGTAGTGTTGGAGGTTGTTTCACCACCACGCCTCCAAAATGCTACTACTGGTGATTCTGACACACCTCTCTTCCACCCCCTCCTCTTCTTCTTCCTCCATGGCCTCTTCCTGTGCTTTGTACTCGGAACCAGCGATGCTCCGTAGGTGTTCAAGGGGCTACGCAAGTACACAGGCAAAACGATGCCATGCGGTGCTTGTGCTGGTGTGCTTGGGGGACAGGAGCCACACTGGGGCAGAGATTCTGCCAGCTCTGCAGGGGCAGGCTGAGAGGTGGTTGACGCCACGCCAGCTTAAGCCAGGAATGGTGGTTTGCGACAATGGCACCAACCTCCTCTCCGCCCTCTGACAGGGACAACTGACCCATGTGCCCTGTTTGGCTCACATCCTTAACTTGGTGGTGCAGCGGTTCTTGGGCAGGTACCCGGGTTTACAGGATGTCCTGAGGCAGGCCAGGAAAGTCTGTGTGCATTTCCGCCAGTCATATAATGCCAGTGCTCGGCTGTCTGACCTCCAAAAGGAATTTAACCTGCCCAAGAACTGCCTAATCTGTGACATGCCCACCAGGTGGAACTCAAGGTTGGCAATGCTGCAGCGGGTGCACACGCAGCAGAGGGCCATCAATGAGTACCCGTGTGACTATGGCACCAGGGCAGGGTCAGGGGATCTTGTTTTTTTTCCCCATGCCAGTGGGCCATGATCAGGGATGCATGCACTGTTCTGTCACCATTTGAGGAGGCCACGAGGATGGTGAGCAGTGACAGTGGATGCATCAGTGACACTGTTCCTCTTGTCCACCTGTTGGAGCACACGCTGCATGGAATAATGGGCAGGGCACTTGAGGCAGGAAGAGGAGGACTCTTCAAGGCCCCCTTTATCCAGACAGTGTTCCTGCTGGCCTGCCGATCACACAGGAAGAGGACGAGGTGGAGGAGGAGGAAGATTGTGTCAGCATGGAGGTGGAGCCTAGCACTCAGCATGAGCAGCAGTCTTTAAAGCGGAGTTCCACCCTCAAGTGGAACTTCCACTCATCGGAACCCTCCCCCCCTCCGGTGTCACAGTTGGCACCTTTCAGGGGGGAAGGGGGTGCAGATACCTAAGACAGGTATTTGCACCCACTTCTGGACATAGACTCCCACGGGAGTCTACGCTTCTTCCTGTCCCGTCGCACTGTCTGCTGGGACACACACGGATCCCAGAGACAGCGCGGACCATTCCCATTGCGCTGCGTGACTCACGCATGCACAGTAGGGAACCAGGAAGTGAAGCTGCAATGCTTCACTTCCTGATTCCCTCACCGAGAATGGCGGCGGCAGCAGCCGAGAGCCGAGTGATTGATCAGTCTCATTCTGCCGACATCGCTGGACCCTGGGACAGGTGAGTGTCCATTTATTAAAAGTCAGCAGCTGTAGTATTTATAGCTGCTGGCTTTTAATATTTTTTTTTCCAGTGGACTCCCTCTTTAAGGGATCATTTACAGTCCCAAGAAACCCATGGACTTGTAAGTGGCTGGGAAGAAGTGGCTGCGGATCATGTCATCCTTAGTGACCCAGAGGACTCCAGACCAAATGCCTCAGCTAACCTACGCTGCATGGCCTCCCTTATCCTGCAAAGCCTCGGGAAGGATCCTGATATTCGTCAGATCAAGGAGAGGGATCATTACTGGCTGGCAACCCTCCTTGATCCACGGTACAAGGGTAAGGTTGCGGACCTTATCTTGCCATCGCAGAGGGAGCAGAGGATGAAACATCTTAGGGAGGGCTTGCAGAAAGGTCTGTACAACGCGTTCCCAGAGACTGGAAGGTTCCAAATTCCTTTTCCTAGACAACGTATTGCTGAGGCTTTGGTCAGTCACAGAAGGAGCGGTGGAGAAGGTGGCCGTCTGACCGATGCTTTCAGACAATCTTTTAGTCCGCAGCCCCAAGGTATGATCGGTTCCAGCAACCATCACCAGCGGGATAAGGGACAAGATCAGACTTGGACACCTTTCCCACGAACATCTGGGTTACTGGGTCTTGAGGCTGGATCACTGGCCAGAGCTTGCACAGTACGCAATTGAGCTACTGGCCTGTCCTGCATCCAGCATTCTTTCGGAACGGACATTCAGTGCTGCTGGGGGCCTTGTAACTGATCACAGGGTGTGCCTGTTCACCGACTCGGTTAATCGAATGACCTTCATAAAAATGAATCAGTGTTGGTTCACCACCAGCTACCAAGCACCTGATGCTGATGTAACCGAATAATTTTTTTTGAAATGTCAGATCCCTTCAAGACTTCCTATGCTGATGCTGAGTGACTATCCTGTTATGCTGAGTGACTATCCTCTTCCTCCTCAATGATCATGCTGATAGCTTGTAAGAAAATTTTTGGTTCTGGGCACCGCCACCAGTGGATAAGACCTAATTTTTATGCCCCTGTTTAACAGAGGCATGTAATTACAATTTTTGATGCAATACTTTGCAGCAGGGCTCATTCCTGTGCTCCAACTAGAGTATCTGTGAGGGGTTGCAGTGTTGTGGCACCAGTGCCTATGGCCCAGTTTTTCTGCCCCTGTTTAACCAGTTCCTGACCGGCGCACACCGATGTACGTCGGCAGAATGGCATGGGCAGGCATATTGGTGTACAGGTACGTCCATTTTTATATGCCGCCCTGCCATCGCAAGCGCGCCGCCACCGGCGTGCTTGTGTGCCGGTCGGGACCATCGTGAGTCCAGTAGCGGGTCCCGGGGACTCGATCGCCGCGGGGATACCCGCGATCATGTCATGGGGCGGCTGAACGGGGAGATGCCGTTGTAAACAGCATCTCCTCGTTCTGCCTCGCAACACGTGACGCTGATCTCTGCTCCATGTGATTGGAGCAGAGATCAGTGTTCACTAACACAAAGCCCAGCCCACCACAGTTAGTAACACGCCCCTAGGAACACTTAACACCTACACTGCCACCCCCTGGTTAACCCCTTCACTGCCAGCGTCATTTACACAGGAATCACTGCACTTGTATAGCACTGATTGCTGTATAAATAACAATGGTCCCAAAAATGTGTCAAAAATGTCCAATGTGTCCGCCATAATATCGCAGTCACAATAAAAATTGCTGATCGCCGCCATTACTAGTAAAAAAAAAAAAATTTATAAAAATGCCATAAAACTATCCCCTATTTTGTAAACGCTGTAACTTTTGTGCAAACCAATCAATAATCGCTTATTGCATTTTTTTTTTTACCAACAATATGTAGAAGAATATGCATCGGCCTAAACTAAGGGAAAAAAAAAATTGTATATATTTTTGGGGGATATTTATTATAACAAAAAGTTAAAAATGAATGCGTTTTTTTTTCAAAATTGTCGCTCTACATTTGTTTTTAGCGCAAAACATAGAAAAAAGCAGAGGTGATCAAATACCACCAAAAGAAAGCTGTGGGAAAAAAGGACATCAATTTTGTTTGGGAGCCACGTCGCACGACAATTGTCAGTTAAAGGGACGCAGTGCCGAATCACATAAAGTGCTCTGATCTTAAGCCAGCAAAATGGTCCGGTCTGAGAGTGGTTAACAGGGGCACGTAATTAAATTTTTTGATGCAATACTTTACAGCAGGGCTCATTCCTGCGCTCCAACTAGAGTATCTGTGAGGGGTTGCAGTGTTGTGGCACCGGCACCAGTGCCTAAGGCCCAATTTTTCTGCTCATGTTTAACAGGGGCGTGCAATTAAAATTTTTGATGCAATACTTTGCAGCAGGGCTCATTCCTGCGCTCCAACTAGAGTATCTTTGAGGGGTTGCAGTGTTTTGGCACCAGCACCAGTGTCTAAGGCCCATTTTTTCTGCCCCTGTTCAACAGGGGCATGTAATTACAATTCTTGATCTAATATTTCACAGCAGGGCCCGTTCCTGCGCCCACCAAGACTAACTGTGAGGGCTTACAGTGTTGTGGCAACGCCAACACCTAAAAACCAAATTTCTGCAGAATATATAGGGCAGGCCCCTACTTTCAAACATCCAACTTACAAACGACTCCAACTTTCAAACAGAAGGAGACAACAGAAAGTGAGAGGAGATCTACCCCTAGGAAGGGAAATTCTCTCCTGTAAGTTCCTTGTTTCACTAAAACCCCTACATTTTCAAAATCCCATTGTCATTGGGACAGAAAGTGAGGTGAAATCTTCTGAACAGGTGTGCACAGACAGCAAAACAAAGGTTATGGGGTGATAACCCTTTCCTATGTTTTCCAAAAAGCTTAAAAATAGATTTTTTGGCTGGAGCTACACTTTAAAAATGTACCAGTTCAAAATTACAAACAGATTCTACTTAATAACAAATCTACAGTCCCTGTCTTGTTTTCGCCTGTACACTGCTGTTCGGAGTATATGGGGCCTGGGGGCCCCACACCTTTTCTTTTTTTAATTTGGGTGCAGGGTTCCCCTTAATATCCATACAAGACCCAAAGGGGCTGGTAATTGGCTGGGGGGGGTACCCATGCCTTTTTTCTCAATGATTTTCATCCATATTGCCGAGACCAGACATTACATTAAAGCCGCAAGCAGTTTTAAATGACTTTTATGCCTTTAGAAATGTCATTTTGTGCAGGGACAGTTCTAAACATGGGAAATGCGCCACTTTACAGGCATACTATAGACACCCCCTAGACACGATATTTAAAGGAATATTTCACTTTTATTTTTTCACTTTAAGCATCATTAAAATCACTGCTCCTGAAAAAACGGCCAATTTTGAAACCTTTTTTTGCATTAATACAAATGGGGCAGGACCCGGGCCCCCCAACCCTTTTTAGGACAATATCTTGCATGTTAGCCTTTAAAATTCGCACTTTTCATTTCTCACGTTCGAGTCCCATAAACTTTAACGGGGTTCGAAAGTTTGTGCGAACTATCGGTCCGTTCGCAAGTTCTGGTGCGAACCAAACCGAGCGGTGTTTGGCTCATCCCTAGTCTCCAGTGATCCCTGTGACTCTTGCGCACTCCATTGTTACCACCAGTGTCTAGTGACTTGTATTTTCAGCTGCTCATATGTCACTCTTTATCAATGTGATCCCTGTGCATTACTGTGTCTCCAACGACTCCTATGTCTCTAGTGATCCCTGTGGCCCCTGTGTACTCCTGAATCTTGTGACTCTTGCGTCTCTAGTGATCTCTATACTCTTCTGTATCTCTAGTGACTCCTATCTCTCTTTTGATCTTTATGACCCCTGTGCACTCCTGAGTCTCCAGTAACTCCTGTGTCTCTAGTGATCTCTGTGATCCCTGTGCAGTCTTGAATCTCCAGTGATGCCTGTGTCTCCAGTGATCCCTTTGACCCTTGTTCCCACCTTTGTCTCTAGTGACTTGTATTTTCAGTGACTTTTGTGATCCCTGTGGCCCCTGTGCACTCCAGAATCTCCAGTGACTTTTGTGTCTCTAGTGATCCCTATGCTCTTCTGTATCTCCAGTGACTCCTATGTCTCTAGTGACCTCTATAACCCCTGTGCACTCTTGAGTCTCCAATAACACCTGTGTCTCTAGTGATCCCTGTGTGCCTTGTGCACTTATTTTGTCTCCAGTGACTCTTTTGTCCTTAGTGGCTCATGTGTCACTCTTGTTCACTATGACCCCTGTACACTCCCGTGTCTCCAGTGTCTTTAGTGATCCCTGTGTCCACTGTGCACTCCTGTGTCTCCACCCAGATAGCAAGGATAACTTGCCACCAATTTGTGGCAGTGTTGGATTGCAAGTCTGTTAAATTGCTGTACATTTTCACTGGCAAGTTGTACACTTACAGAGCACTTGAAGCACAACTTATTTTTTCCAATTTGTAGCAAATTTTGCGTGGAAAGTCTCTAGCAAGACCAAAGTTGCAGTGGTGAGTATAAAGCATGATATCTGCAAGTCATAGTGACCCCTGTGGTGGCATGACTATTGCACAACATGATTGAACCAGAACTTGCAGCAGACTTGCAGAATGTTTGCAAAGAAAGTTGTTCTGCAGTCGTGCAATGCGATCTTGCTGCGATTGTGCAATAAACTGGCAAGTCTAGCAATAGCTTAGCAAGTAATTTTCAAATTTGCAGCACAATTGCTTGCTATCTGGGTAATGACTCCTGTGTCTTCGGTGACCCTTGTACACTCACATGACTCCAATTACATTCACTTGGACTATTCCCCACACTGTGGATTTGGCCCCATGTTCATGACACTGATCATGAGACCATCACTTTACATGGATTTTGAAAGTAACCTCATAACTAAATAAAAAAATGAGCAGATGGACAGCAAATGCAGTAGGACTTAGATACATATTTTTAAACATACTGTATATGGGAATTAAGACTTAAAAGTAGCAACTAACAAATCGTCATGTAGGAGACATAACCTTCATTGGACACCATATTCCAAGCTTCCTGAAAATCAGTTTAGTTGGGTCAAGGGATCAGGTGAGCACCAGTCAGAAAATATCAGCAAATAAAGTATGTTAAAAAGTTTCATAAAAGAGATGGAACTTATCGAGGGATTCAATGTTTCAAAACTGAAAGGCTTTCATATTATATTTACATGTTTGTCATGATAGGACGATCTTATGGGACTTGGTGCTGTCCTGGTTTGCAATGTAAATTGGATAAGTCTATACTTTCTGTGTATTTAGTCAGCAACACTAACAATATTTCTGTGTCAACTGTGATGTTATTTAGTCATTTGCATGTTTCATGTTTTGCGCAAATATCCTTGGAAAGAGATAAAGCTTGTACATGAGGTGTAATAAAGGACAGAATTAGGAAAATGCTTCAGGTAATAACTAACAGCCTGAAGCAATTCATCCAAGGAGAAAATGACAGGAGGGCATAAGGAGACCACTTAGCATGGTAGGTGCTAGCTAGTATTGCAATGTCAACTCCTATCTACCGTATATACTTGAGTATAAGCCGAGATTTTCAGCCCCTTTTTTTAGGCTGAAAGTGCCCCCCTCGGCTTATACTCGAGGCACCGCCGTCTGCCTACCCGATCAGCGTGTCGTGCAGACAGATGGCGGCCATTCCACTATTCAAAAGCCGCGCCTCCCTGTCTGTGAGAGGCGGAACACTCAATTTCCCAGCAGTCAGTGGTCCGCCTATCACGGACATCAGCTCATCCTCATACTACGGACGAGAATGAGAGGATGTCCGTGATAGGCGGAACACTGACTGCTGGGAAATTGAGTGTTCCGCCTATCACAGACGGAGGCGCGGCTTTTGAACAGTGGAATGGCCGCCGTCTGTCACAGCCGAGGAGGAGAGGTGCGGCTTTTGAATCCTGGCATGGCCGTCGTATGTTTTTTATACATGCAGATCGGTGGATCGAAGGACACAGAGGCTGCAGAAGGACAAAGAGGCTGCAGATTGGCACACGGAGGCATGCACAGGACACAGGTAGGCTGCAATGGTCACAGGGATGGACACAGGGATGGACACAGGGATGGACACAGGGAGGTATACAGCTGCAGATGGGCATCGTTGACCCTCTTTTCCACTCTTTTAAGCTGTAACAGTAGCTGCTGCATGTCTCACCCTCGGCTTATACATGAGTCAATAAGTTTTCCCAGTTTTTTTGTGGTAAATTAGGGGCCTCGGCTTATATTCGAGTCGACCTATACTCGAGTATATACGGTAATCTGAAGACTAAGGATGGGCGAACGGTTCGGCCCCAGCATGAGTTCGGGCGAACATTGGCTGTTCGGAAGTTCTCAGAACAACCGAATTATAGGGAAGCCCTGATTTGGCTGAAGCAATGAAAGCTTCATCTGATCAGGGCACAGAGCACTGTCAGATACATGATTGGACGCTGTCATGATGACTGTATCCAATCATGGCTCATTGCCCTTAATACCGCCCCACACTATAAAAGTGTAGCACCCCGATGTTTAGGCAGGGTTGCTAGTAAATTTATTTGCCAAGTGATAGTTGCCGTGGCCAATTGATAGGAGGTCAATTGATCTCACCCCAGTTCTGGAATTGCTGCACTTCTCTCTTCTGTCACTAGATGGCCGGGTATCTGGTGGCCTTAAATAAGACAAGGGCATCGCAAGGACAGATTAGGAATGAATGGGGCGTCTCTGCCAATGGCCTGCGAGGAGAGCCTATTTATTTGAATGAGGTGATTGAGGTTCTGTGCCACCTGGTCGGCTGTCTGGGTGGACATGTGTTGTGCTGCCCCGGCTGCTAGGCCAGAGCCTGAAGCCTATTCCGGGGACATCTGGCTGCTAGGCTGTCTGAGGGCCTATCCAGAAGCAAGAGAGCAGCGTAGGGTTGGGATTATGGCTTGCAGTCCAACCATAAGTGAGTGATGGTCGGAGGTATAGGGGAAGCTGTCACCACTAAGGGACCACTGTGAGTAGCTGAAGCAAGTACCAGAGCAGTATTCTCACCAACCGGGGATGGTGGGAAACTTCAACAGCTGTCAAGCCAGGGACCCAGCCAGTGGAGATGACGCTTGCAGAGCAATATTGTGTACCAAGCCGGGGACCAAGCAGGCCAGTGGGGTGAAGCTTGAGGAGTATCTGTGAGTGCCAAGCTAGGGAACCAGCAGGGATGTGGGGGTGACGCTTGAGGAAGATACTGAATGAGAATATTTGAAGATCTCAGAGGATTCAGTGGCAGTGGATCAGCAAGTCTAGTGAAAGACTGGGAGAAGAAGTGAATAAGTTAATTACAACCTTTGTCAGAAACTGTTTCAAGATTGTTGCCATAGGAGACAGTGATCCAACTCATGCAGATGTAATGTCTTTCTGGATGCCGTTCCCTGCATGGCTATCTGCCTATAGAATTTTCGGAGTCTGCTCAACTAATATTACAACTACTAAGGGGTGTCCTGGCTCTAAACCTCTCTCACACAGTTCAGTTTAAGAAACAATAAATCTCTTCGTATTCAAGAAGTGTCTGGTGCCCATTAATCTACCTTGCTTTGCATCCACCATGCCTCGTAACACACTCTACACAGAAGGATGTAAGCGGTCTCTAACTTAGGAGGTCACCATTAGGCCTGGAGAGGCCTGGGACATGGCTACAAAAGTATTCTTTCTATAGCGGCCATTTGTAGTGTGATAGCAGTGTGGAGAGAGGTAGAATAGGGCTCTGTTGAGTGCTATTAGACAGTTAGTGTGCTGATTCTGATTCTATTCAGTCAGTGTAGAATATCAGTTTAGTGTGCATCCAAGGATAGTTCAGTGTGAGTGTAGTGCAACCATTCATCTTTACATTAGTGTGAATGTAGGGATAGTTCAGTCAGTGTGAGTGCAGTGACTGTTTATCACAGTAGATGTTATTACATTACTGCAAGATTAATGCTATATAGTTCTATGCGTTACTGCAAGTTTAACGCCATATAGTTCTGTGCATTACTGCAAGTTTAGTGCCGTATATTTCATTGTATTACTGTAAGTTTAACTCCATATATTTTATTGTGTTACTTCAAGTTAAACGCTGTATATTTCATTGCGTTTCTGCAAGTTTAACGCCATATAGTTCTATGCATTACTGCAAGTTTAACGCTGTATAGTTCTGTGCGTTACTGCAAGTTTAACACCATATAGATCTGTGCGGTACTGAACGTTTAACGCCATATATTTAATTGCGTTACTGCAAGTTTAAGCAGTATAGTTCTGTGCAATACTACAAGTTTAACGCCATATAGTTCTGTGCGTTACTGCAAGTTTAATGCCATATATTTCATTGCGCTACTGCAAGTTTAAAGCCATATAGTTTTGTGTGTTACTGCATGTTTGACACAGTATATTGCAGTATATTATATTATATATAGGCATTCAAAGGGCTATTCAATGAGTCAGGCTAAAAGGTGCCATGCAGTGCTTCAGCTGGTGTGTGTAGGGGACAGGAACCACACTGGAGCAGAAATTCTTGCAGCTCTGTGGGGACAGGCCGAGAGGTGGTTCATGCCATGCCAGCTGGAGCCAGGATTGGTGATGTGTGATAATGCCACCAACCTCCTGTCCGTCCTTGGACAGGGAAAGCTGACACATTTGCCATGCCTGGCACATGTCCTCACTTTGGTGGTGCAGCGTTTCCTAAATAGGTACTGAAATGGACATTTTGTAGATAGGCAACTCCTATCCTCATATTGATTAGTGGTTCCAAATTAATAATAACTACTGCAGTAAGGAACAGACACAAAAGATACGCTCAGCATCTTTCCAAATAACCATTCTCCTTATGACGCATTTGAAGGTTTTTATACACATGATTACGTAGGTATCACATTCATATTACAATTGTACGTTTATGGTAACAAGGGGCGTTACATAGGCAGGCTAATTCTAATCAGGACTCGAAAGAATGCAAAACATGTACTGAAAACATTATTAGTGCTGTGTGCACAGTGAGAGCATTGTGCAATACATATAAAATAGAATACAATTATATACAGAATCTACTAATTTCTATTACAGTCTCCTCTCTTTTTTTTTTATAATTTGTATTTTATTTTCATTTTCAAATTTGAACGAAAAGAAAAAGGAACATCACAAGAAATCAACATACATAAGGGAAATACGGGGATGGGGGGGTAGTCCATGGGAGGGGGGGTAGGGAATACATACGACGTAGTCCAGTTACAGGTAAACATACATGGCGATAGAGAGTCACTGCCATACAAGAAACCCAGGACAATACCCTTCCTGCCCCGGACATTCGGTCCACATGAGCAGGCCCCTCCCCCATACTGGAGGAGGGTGGGGTACCCCCTGTCGCAGTTTAAAGGGCTTTCACAAGTGACTCCCGCCTTATATATATAACAAAGATGGACTCGAAGTACCCAGAATGGTCTAGAAACCACCGACCACTCAGGTGATACTGTAAGCGTATAGGAGGGAGAATAACAAATTAAAAAAAAAAAACACAAACCAAACATTGACCAGTAGAGTATAGAGAATAACAAATGGGAAACTAGTCTCCTCTCTTTTGATCAATATTTTGATCACTAACCATACCTGCTATCACCTTTAACCTGGAACTTCTACACGCTTAGGTGGAGGTAGTCCTGGCCAAAGAGGCAAAAACTCCATTGTGGAGAAAATAATAGCTGAGCAGCTTTTTTCATTACAAAATGACTTTTCATTGTGAAAAACAAATGATTAATAAGACATATTTACAGAGTACTGGCTTTACACCCCTGTGGTTAGAATGGTGTTCTAGCTTAATTGTTGGTATGCTGACTTATCAGCATATGTAAACACAGACAATTCTACATACAATGGAAGAGGTACAAAAGACAAATATGACTTCAACATGGCTAAACTACTTTTCAAATATATATATCCCTTACAATTATAGTAATTGAATCAAAAATTACCCTAGACTGTGATCACAAGAGGGAAACAAATCAAACACAGAGATTTCTTTAACCACTTAAGCCCCGGGCCAATTGTCAGCCTAAAGACCAGAGGTCTTTTTACAATTTGGCACTGCACTGATTTAACTGGAAATTGCGCGGTCATGCAATGTTGTACCCAAACGAAATTTGTGTCCTTTTCTTCCCACAAATAGAGCTTTCTTTTGATGGTATTTGATTGCCTCTGCGATTTTTATTTTTTACGATATAAATGGAAAAATACTGAAAATTAAAAAAAAAAGATATTTTCTACTTTTTGTTATAAGAAAAATCAAATAAACTCAATTTTAGTCATACATTCAGGCCAAAATGTATTCAGCCACATGTCTTTAGTAAAAAAAATGTCAATAAGAGTATATTTATTGGTTTGCTCAAAAGTTATAGCGTCTACAAACTAGGGTTTTCTGGAATTTAAACAGCTTTTAATTTATGACTGCCTATCTAATTTCTTGAGGTGTTAAAATGGCAGGGCAGTACAACCCCCCCCCCCCCCCCCCCAAATGACCCCATTTTGGAAAGTAGACACCCCAAGGAAATTGCTGAGAGGCATGTTGAGCCCATTGAATATTTTTTTTTTGTCCCAAGTGATTGAATAATGACAACAAAAAAAAAAATTACAAAAAGTTGTCACTAAATGATATTTCTTGATCATACATCACGGGACACAGGAGCTCATTACATAGTGGGTTATATAGTCACCTCTGGTGATTGGACACTGGTTAACCCTAATTAAGGAGAATTCCTCCCCTATATAACCCCTCCCATGTGGGAGGCACATCAGTTTTTTCGCCAGTGTCTGTGGTGGTTGGTTACGTAAAACATGTGCTATGAAGAAAGCTCTGTGCAGGTCCTTGCGGGGGCCTAAGGGCTACAACAAACCGGATCCATATCTCGGGCCGATATTTGACTCCCAAGACGGTATGGTACCCGGGCCTCGTCAGCCGAAGAAACGAGGTTTGGCCTGTAAGTCCTCTCCTGTTGGAAGACTGGGCTCTGGGAAAACCAGACTTGGTGTACTGTTTACACAGAGCG
Source organism: Lithobates pipiens (assembly GCF_037356315.1). Lineage (NCBI taxonomy): Eukaryota > Metazoa > Chordata > Amphibia > Anura > Ranidae > Lithobates > Lithobates pipiens. Next base: position 584,564,060 of record NW_027507758.1, on the reverse strand, counting down.
CACGAAAGTTTCTGGCAGAGTCTTTTACAAGGTCCAGGTAGGAGGCTCTTCTGAGAAAGAGCCCCAGATAAACCTGAAGGTTGGCTAACACTGCCTGCCGTGATGGGTGAAGGCTGGAATTTGTCTGTTTCAGCAATTCCTGCGGCGAGGACAGGTAAGGGAAGTTAATCCTATATATAATTATATGATGAATTTCTTCATTTTGAGTAGTTGTATGTCTTACCTGGTTTCCACCACTAGAGGGAGTAAGAGCAGCCTGATGCATACTTACATGCTTACTTTCAGAACACACGCTCAGTGAAGCCTGGTTCTCCAGAGGTCTCACGTCTCCACTGCAGTCCCTGCCACAACAAGGTAATACAGGGGTCCCTCGTAGTCTGGGGGTCCCACGCAGCTCTAATGAGACTCCTTTTTCCCCCCCTGGATTCCGGCGGCTCTCGTGCACGCGCGCTGCGCGCGCTCCCAGGCTAATGGAGGCGGGGGAGTGTGGTTGTGAGCCGTGCACGTTGGTGTGCACGGCACTGTACTGCGCAGGCGCCAGGTGGCAGTTTTAAAAAGCCCAGAGCGTCAGGGGACTGTAAGTGAGAGACACAGGAGCTTTGGGCAGTAAGCATCCCAGGGGATTGGATCCAGGCAAACCTTAGACACCTACTCAGCATCAGGTTGTGCAGTATTAAGCATATATATGTTATTGTGAGACTTTTAGCACAACAGTGCTTGCACTTTGTACTAGTACCTCTGCTTTGTAGCTTAGGACTATGTCTCCTCGTAAGAGGGTCTCAGGGGGAGGTAACAAAGGCACTGGTAAATCACCGCCTAGGTCCAGGGGTTCTAAAAATGCCTGTAAGTTACCATCCCCCCCTGCAAGACTGGAGCCAGCCTCACAGGACGAGTCAGTGCCCCTGTCAGGTTTTGCAGCCTCCCCTAATGTCCCAGCCCCGGTATATGTCACTGAGGACTCCCTTAGGGCTACATTGGAGGGTTTTGAAGGGAGAATAATGAATTTTATTTCTGCTTCCCTGAAAGATAGCAGGAAAAGGGGTAGATCCCCTCCCTCTGCTGAGATTCCTCTCTCAGATGATTCTTCTGACAATGAGGAGAGATCCCTATCTTGGGACAGGGATTTTGAGCAGTCGGAGGAATCAGAGAAAGAGGAGAGAGTCCCCCCCTCCCAGGCGCTCAGAAAACAGGTGCAGTATTATACTGAATTGGTGCGTACCACATTCAGAATGCCTGCTGCTGAAGTCGCTACGTCCTCTGTTTCTTCCCTAGGAGTCAGGAAAATCCCACAGACTGCTTTTTCCTTTCCAATTCATCCTTTAATGGATAAATTGATGTATGAGGATTGGGGACATCCCGATAAACTGTTTACTCCTCCTAAAAGGTTTTCTCTGCTTTATCCTCTGGAGGAAAGTTTCACCAAGAAATGGGGGGTCCCATCTGTCGATGCGGCTGTTTTTGTGTGAATAAAAACCTGACCTGCCCATTGGATAATGCTCAGGTATTTAAAGATCGAACTGATAAGAGGTTGGAAACATTATTAAAAGCCTCCTTTTCCGTGACTGTCGCTGTAGTGCAACCTACAGTTGCAGCCGTGGGGTTGTGTCAGTTCCTCAAGGAACAGGTTAAGTGGATGCTTGGCCTCCTTCCCAGTGAGGAAGTGGAGAATTATGCAGAAATACCTCAAATTCTGTGTTTCATGATTGATGCGATTTTGGTTTCTGTCCAACAAGCATCTCGTTTATCTCTCCTGTTGGTACACATGTGAAGGGCCCTATGGCTAAAAAATTGGGCAGCTGAGCTATCGTGCAAGAAGCATTTGATTGGGTTCCCGTTTAAAGGGGAACGTCTGTTTGGAGAAGAATTAGACAAATTCGTCCAAAAAATTTCAGGGGGTAAATCTACTCTCCTTCCAGTCAAAAAGAGCAAACGTCCGTCATTTAGGCATTCTCTCTCTCCCGGAGCATCAAGCTCTAAGCAGTGGCGACGGCCTTCTCAACCCTCCTCTACAGGAAAGGCTCAGGGCCGGGCCCAAGGGCAGAAAAAGACTTGGGGGCGGAAGCCCGCCAAGCAGAGCCCGAAAGCTTCCTTGTGAAGGGGCGCCCCCGCTCGGCCGAGTGGGGGGAAGGCTTCGGCAGTTTGCGGAAGCCTGGCGGGAAGAGATCCAAGACAAGTGGGTGATCTCTTCGGTGTCTCTGGGCTACAAGCTAGAGTTTCAGGAGATTCCACCTTCTCGCTTTCTAAGGTCAAAGATCCCCAGGGATCCAGTAAAGCAAAAACTGCTATTTCTGGCCTTGGATCACTTGCTATCCCAAGGGGTGATAGTAGAAGTGGACCCAAAAGAACAGGGTTCAGGGTTTTACTCGAATCTCTTCACCGCTCCGAAGCCAAATGGAAGTGTCAGACCTATCCTAGATCTGAAGGATCTGAACTGGTTTTTACGCATCCGGTCCTTCCGAATGCAATCAATTCGCACTGTGGTCTCCTCCCTGCAAGGGGTAGAGTTTATGGCATCGATAGACATCAAGGATGCATATCTCCATGTGCCAATTTTTCCCGCACACCAAAGGTATCTAAGGTTCACGGTAGAGCGGTGCCATTTTCAATTTGTGGCCTTGCCGTTCGGGCTCGCTACGGCCCCTCGAGTCTTCACAAAGATTCTAGACCCTCTCTTGGCAAACCTAAGAGCTCAGGGTATAGCCATCATGGCTTATCTAGACGACTTGCTTCTCATGGAAAAAACAGTAGCGTCCCTGAACCACAGTGTTTCCAGAACACTAGAACACCTGGAACGTCTAGGTTGGATTATAAACCTAGAAAAGTCATCCCTACAGCCTGCTACCAGGTTGGAATACCTGGGTATGTTTATCGTCACCGCTCAGGGCAAGGTGTTTCTTCCAAGGCCAAAAGCCTTGGCCATCGGGGATCTGGCGCACCTCATTCTGGGCAGGAGACCTTCCCCCATTCGGTTATGCATGAGACTGTTAGGGAAAATGGTCGCCTCCTTCGAGGCCGTTCCATTTGCCCAGTTCCACTCAAGGCCTCTGCAAAGATGCATCCTTGCGGCCTGGAACAGGAAGCCCCAATCCATGGATCTTCCTATGCGTCTATCCCCAGGGACACGCAAGAGTCTCGTCTGGTGGTTACAAACCAAGAATTTGCTGAAAGGCAAAACCTTTCTTCCTCTTCCATGGAAGGTTATTACGACAGATGCCAGCCTGACAGGCTGGGGAGCAGTATTGGAGGAGACATGCTCGCAGGGGAAATGGTCTGCGATCGAGAGGCTATTGCCCATAAATGTCTTGGAGATCCGGGCAGTTTATATGGCTCTCATAAGGTGGTCTTCCAGACTACGGGGTCTCCCTGTTCGGGTTCAGTCAGACAATGCCACAGCAGTGGCCTATATCAATCACCAGGGCGGTACCAGAAGTCTGGTAGCGCAAAAAGAGGTGAATCGCATACTTGTCTGGGCAGAAAAGCATGTTCCATGCCTTTTTGAAGTCTTCATTCCAGGAGTGGAAAATTGGCAGGCGGATTTGCTGAGCCGCCAGCAGTTGTGCCCAGGAGAATGGGCTCTGCACCCCGACGTGTTTTTGGACAAATGTCTCAGGTGGGGTACTCCAGACGTAGATCTGTTTGCGTCCAGGTTCAACATAAAACTGGACAAATTTGTGTCAAGAACAAGAGATACACTTGCTCAGGGGTCAGATGCTCTGACAGTTCCCTGGGATCAGTACAATCTGATTTATGCTTTCCCCCCGTGCCCGCTTCTGTCGCGGTTCCTGGGAAGAGTCAAGTGGAAAACGAAGTCAGTCCTTTTGGTAGCCCCGGCTTGGCCCAGGCGACCGTGGTACGCAGAGATCATGAAGTTGGCCGTAGGCAGGCCATGGATCCTCCCTCTCCGGCCAGATCTGCTCTCACAGGGTCCAATCTACCATCCTGCTTTACACAGTCTGAATTTGACGGTTTGGCTGCTGAGACCCACATTCTGAGAGACCGTGGGCTTTCGGGGCCAGTCCTTTCTACTCTGGTTAATGCCAGAAAGCCGGCCTCCAGGCTTATTTACTACAAAATCTGGAAGGCATATGTTTCCTGGTGTGAACTCAGGGAATGGCATCCTAGAAAGTATGTCATTAGCAGGATCTTGGCCTTTCTCCAGTCAGGCCTAGAAATGAATTCGGCCGTAAGCACTATCAAGGTGCAGATTTCGGCCTTGTCAGTATTTTTTCAGAAGCCACTTGCATCGCATTCCCTGGTGCGGGCTTTCATCCAGGGGGCTATGCGGATAAGGCCGCCAGTCAAACCTCCGGTATGCCCATGGGATCTAAATTTGGTTCTCTCGGCTTTGCAGGGGCAACCTTTTGAACCTTTGCATCTGGCTTCATTAGTTCTTTTGACCAAAAAAATTGGTTTTCTTGGTAGCCATTTCCACGGCTAGAAGAGTGTCAGAACTAGCAGCTCTCTCCATCAAAGAGCCGTATCTAATTGTTCATAAGGACCGGGAGGTCATGCGTTCCAACAGGTCCTTTCTACCTAAGGTGGTTTCAGGATTCCATTTGAATCAAGATGTAATCCTACCATCCTTTTTTCCGGACCCACAGTCCGCAGAAGAAGAATCCTTGCACACTTTGGATGTGGTTAGGGCAATCAGTATCTATCTTCAAGCAACGGCTCAGATAAGGAAAACTGATTGCTTATTTATTTTGCCGGAAGGCCCTAGGAAGGGCCAGGCGGCATCAAAATCCACTCTCTCAAGGTGGATCAGACAGATTATTTCTCAGGCCTATAGTGTTAGAGGGAAAATCCCTCCTTTTCAAGTGAAAGCGCACTCTACTAGGGCTGTAAGTGCTTCTTGGGCAGTGCATCACCAGGCCTCCCTGGCTCAGATCTGTAAGGCTGCAACTTGGTCATCAGTCCACACATTCACCAGATTCTATCAGGTGGATGTTAGAGGGCAAGAGGATATCGCCTTTGGGCGCAGTGTGCTGCAGGCTGCAGTTTAGGACCTCCGGCCCATGGCGATCTATAATTATGATCTGTGTCTCCCTCCCCTCAATCTGAGCATTGCTTTGGGACATCCCACTATGTAATGAGCTCCTGTGTCCCGTGATGTATGATCAAGAAAATAGGATTTTTATATACAGCTTACCTGTAAAATCCTTTTCTTGAGAGTACATCACGGGACACAGAGCTCCCGCTCCTCTTGGGTTTTACGTGGTTTCCTATTGCTTTGCTACAAAACTGAGGTGCCTCCCATATGGGAGGGGTTATATAGGGGATGAATTCTCCTTAATTGGGGTTAACCAGTGTCCAATCACTAGAGGTGACTATATAACCCACTATGTAATGAGCTCCTGTGTCCCGTGATGTACTCTCAAGAAAAGGATTTTACAGGTAAGCTGTATAAAAAAAACTTTTATTTCTCACACATGCCATAGTTATATGTGGAATTGCACCCCAAAATATATTCTGCTGCTTCTCCTGAGTACGGGAATGCCACATGTGTGGGACTTTTTGGGAGTTTAGCCGCGTACGGCACCCCGAAAACCAATCAATCAATCAACCAAGTTTTTGATTTCAATCCTCACTACCTATCACCAAATGACCCTATTAGGAAAGTAGACACCCCAAGCTATTTACTGAGAGACATGTTGAGTCCATGGAATATTTTATATTTTGCCACAAGTTGCGGGAATATTACAAACTTTTTTTTTTTTTTTTTTTTTGCACAAAGTTGTCACTAAATGATATATTGCTCATACATGCTATGGGCATATGTGAAATTATACCCCAAAATCCATTCTGATGTTTCTCCTGACTTTTTGGGAGCCTAGCCACATACGGGACCCCAAAAACCAAGCACCGCCTTCAGGATTTAAATATAAAGCGTTACAAAAAAAAAACTCTTATGCCCCGTACACACGAGAGGGATTAAGTCTGACAGACCTCCAAAGGAGTTCCGCCGGAGTTTCGACGGAGTTCCGACGGAGTTCTGGCGGACTTTTCGTCCGAACGGACTTGACCACACACCATCACACCAAACTCCGACGGAGTCGAACGTGATGACGTACGACTGGATTAGACGTAGGAAGTTCATAGACAGTAGCCAATAGCTGCCCTAGCGTCGGTTTTAGTCCGTCGGAGTAGCACACACACGAGCGAATTTTTCTAAGGGGACCGGGTCCGGCGGAGTTCCGTCGGGAAAATTTGAAGCATGCTTCATTTCTAAAGTCCGTCAGACTTTAGCGAAGCTAAAGTCCGTTGCAGCCCACACACGATCGGATAGTCTGACGGACTCAGTCCGTCGGAGTTTGGATGTCGAAAAGTCCGCTCGTGTGTACGGGGCATTAGAGATCGCAGGGATCAGGCCTGACTCTGCAAACTCTGCAGTTATGTGTTTAGTGTTTTGGAAGTGACAGTGATCGATTGATACTGCACTTGGGTGGGCTGGGCGGAGGGGCAAAACGCAGGTGCTAGCAGGTATCTGGGCTGATCCCGCTAACAATGTTTTTTTTGGAACCCTAAACTGCTGGTGACGCTAGTATAGATCTGATCAGATCAGATACTATACCACTACGGGAGGTGTATGCTTTGCGTGTGGGTGTTAGTGGTACTGGCACTAACCTAGCGCTGCCTGGGGTGATGCAGACCCTATCTGACCCTAAAACCTAATTGATATCACCCGTCGGGTGATCAGGGGGTTAAACCTTTATTGTGTAATAAATGGTGGGTGCCCCTAATGCTATAAAAAGAAAACTAACTAACCAGCGTCACCTGTAACACTTATACGGTGATCACTGGTGAAAGGGTTAACTAGGGGCAGTCAGGGGATTAAAACCTTTATTAGGTAGTATATGGGGGTCCCTGACGCTATATAAAAACCTGACGGTGAACCTAAATAACTAAATAACTAACTGGCTAACCAGCGTCACCAGTGACACTTATACTGTGATCGCTGGTGAAAGGGTTAACTCTATGGGGCAATCAGGGGATTAAAACCTTTATTAGGTTGTATATGGGGGTACCTAACGCTATAAAAACCTGGTGGTGAACCTAAAAAATAACTAGCTACCTAGCGGCACCAGTGACCTGGGGGGGGGGGGCAATCAAGGGGTTAAACCTTTATTGGGGGGTAGGGGGCTACCCTGGACCTAACACGAACTGCCCTGACAGTTTTTACAGTTACAACTGACACTAAATGCAGTGATCAGTAAATAAATGATCACTTCAATCAGTGACACTGTGACTGGGAGGCGGTGATCGGGGGTGATCAGGGGGTGACTGGGGGTTAAAGTGTGCCTATGTGTACCTACATGTCAGTGTTGGTGCACTTACTAGGATGTCTTCTCTCCTCGCCGTCCGGTCAAATAGACTGCCCCGAGGAGAGTGACATCACTTCCTCCTGCCTTTGTTTACACTACATAGGCAGGGGAAGCTTCTCATTCACCAGGAGCGATTGAGAGGGGATGGCCAGAAAACAACATCCCCTCATCCCGGATTGCTCCTGAAGCAAAACGGACCACCTCAGGCAGCGGGAGGGGGTCTGATCGGACCCCCCACCCGCTGGAAGGCAGGCACGTACGGGTACGTGCTTGTGCCTGTCCGTGCCATTGTGCCGACCCTGGTGTGGATCCAGGTGACTTTTCCTTCAAGTTTTGCAAAACTGTACATGAAATAGATGCTGTATTGAGTCCACAAGTCACCGGGCTTTAGTTTTAGATCCTTCCAAACTTTTAGGATCTGGAATTGGGGAGAAAACACAAAAATGAGTTTGTAAAAAAACCTTAAAAGATCAGCAACATTCTCTGTTAGATCTGAATGGAGGACTTCAGCAGCTGAGACAAAATATAAGCAAGTGAGTAACACACTCCCAAACCAATTCCCATAGGGAGAGAGTCCAACATCCACTTAGGGGCTTGATAAAATATAATAAAACATTCAGGCAAAAGTTTTCTAGTTTCTTACTCTACTTTGTCCGCTACATTGTAGACAGTGTAAAAATAAAACCTCAAAACTTCTAGTAAGGACTCTCCTACAAAAATGATTTCCTCTGTTACTCTCTGTAGATTCTGCACTGTACTTAAAAACTACTTATGAAAACACTTTTTTACTGTGGCCTTTGCAGTAGCATTTGCCACTGGACATCCAGAATACATGTCCATACAAACAAAATACATACTCGTAAGATCCTGACTTGGCATCTGGATATATCTTTTTGTTATCTCTGGAAGGGATGTTCAGCTTTTGGCAACTCCTTTGGTAACAGGTAACACAAGAAGTGGTATGTTATAAAAACAACTGTGGTGAAAGCTGTCTCTATCCCACGCTCATTTACTAAGGCAGCCATAACTGCTTGTGACTGATGACACGGTCCATGTGTCAAGCTGAAGGGAAAAGAGTGTCTGGCAGATATAAATGATCACCTTTTCCAAACTCTTGTTTCGTAAGAAGTTGCCTTCTGTGGACCACTTGTTCTTCTCGTTCTGGGGTCCTTAAAGTTGAATTATTAACCACTACAATACAGGGCACTTTCGCCCCCTTCCTTCCCAGCCCAATTTTCAGCTTTCATCGCTCTCGCACTTTCAATGACAATTGCGCGGCCATGCTACACTGTACCCAAATGAAATTTTTATCATTTTGTTCGCACAAATAGAGCTTTATTTTGGTGGTATTTATTCACGACTCCGGTTTTTATTTTTTGCGATATAAGCGCAAAAAAGCGGAAATTTGGAAGAAAAAACAATATTTTTTTCTATTTTTTTTTTCTATTTTAAAAGAAATTCAATAAAATCTAATTTTGTCATAAATTTAAGCCAAAATGTATTCTGCTACATGTTTTTGGTAAAAAAAAATTCAGTTAAGTGTATAATAATTGGTTTGTGTGATCACGGACATATGTAGGCAAATGATCACGTACATATGTGTGCAGGTGATCACGTACATATGTGTGCAGATAATCATTGGAACATGTGATTTTAGTGGGACATATGTGGGGGGCATGTGTTTTTTTATTTGGGGACATGTCTTTTTATTATTGGGGGACATGTGTGTTTTGGGGACATGTGTGGTGACATGTGTATTGTGGTGACATGTGTGTTTACACTGTGTGGTAATGTGTGTTTACATTAGACTAGTGATCAGTTAGTAAAAAGCTGTAAAAACAGCTCATACTCACTGATCACCAGCCGGCTGCAGCGATCTGCTCTCCTCTCCTCAGCGATGACTTCTGTGTGAGGAGAGGAGGAGCTGATTGCCTAGCAACCGGCTGTTTGTTTACATCACATGACGGCCGTGATTGGACACGGCCATCATGTGATCAGGAGGGCCAATCACAGAGCCCTCCTGCCGATCCGAGATGTGCCGTGTCCGGGTGACACGAGCACATCAGGATCGCGCCGCTGCGCGGGCACGCGCGCGCGCGATCCCCCTCCCACCCGGCCGTATATGTACATTGGCAGGATGGGAAGTGGTTAATCCCAGCTATACTGGGCCAGAACTGGGGTGGAATCTGTGAGTTGCACAGACCCAGCAAGTGTCCGGGGCTGTAAATGCAGCATCCTTAGTCGCCTGGTCTGCTTCCATATATGAGTTTTACTGTTAGTATGGCTACCTCAGCAAGAACCTGGAAGGCTGAAAACAGCCAATAAAATTAACTTGGCATGCTTGATTGGTTTACCTGCCGAAGTAAAAACAAACTTCTGGCCCTTCAAATGGAACCAAAAGCTCTCTCTATTCCGACTATGTACATAAATATACTCTTTTTATAGCTCATAGGCTTTGCTAAAACATGGAGCTCTGCTTTTTGAGCTGGGGAAAAAGGATCCAATGTATCTGAATACAGAGAATCCTTCTGGATGATAAACTTCATCCTTGGTATAAAACCAGGAATAACACTACAAAAAAGTAAATACTCGGGTCTTCAGGGAGTGTGTCCTGCACTGGACTCACAGCAGCTGATTCCCACGTCATCAATTTAACACATGTGCTTTTTCTTTGTCTCCAGCCTCCTCCAGTAGAGGCAATGAGGTGGCTGGATTCAAATGTACACATTTTTCATTGTTAGATTTGTACATAAACAAAACAAATTCATATTTTGAACCTTTCATTAGATAAACATTTAGTTAGCTATAAATTTGCTGTGCAGAATGTCGGACCATTAAAATTTAAATATTCGACCAAAATAATGTCTGTAACTTTGTCTAATAGCAACTTTGCATAAAGCTACAGCTCTGATATATCGGGGTGAACCCTTGATTACTGGGTCCAGCTTGCATAAATATAACAATGGCTTGTTTTCTGTCATGCTGTTTGTGTAAGAACTCCAGTTTCATGTTTCAAAAAGACAACTTTTTCCTGGCAATATATTAATAAATGATCAAAATACCCTGCAGTCATGCAGAGATGCCCATAAATCCAAAATATTCTTCTACTTATACCTACTGCACTTACAAGGAAAAGGGGCACATCATTTCACAATTCACACATTCTGCTGTGGATTTTAAAAATAAAAATACATAAAAACAAAAGGACCAACAATATGTATGATGGACCAGAAGGCACTCGGCCATCAAACTATAAACCAACTGGTTGCAGGTGTCAGGTTACCTTGAGACCAGGTGACAGATGCACCCCGTAGGGATTAGGAGTGCACCGAAAGGTTGTGGACCCTACGGCTGACTGCTGCGGACGGGGGTCAAGGTGATAGGAAGGCAGGGCCGCCAGAACACCAAGATGGATCCCACCGGGGTTAGAGCGCAAGATTCCCTGGGGCACGGAGTCTAAGAGCCAGCAGGTGTTCACCAGAGCCTCGAGTGGTGAGGATGGACTTGGCTGCAACTGGCTCCCGGTCGCGACCCCCAGGGTCCCCCAGCTCACACCCACAGTAGGCAACAGGAGGATAGGGATGGTGAGGGACAAAGCCAAGGTCGGGGCCACAAGCAGACAAGAATAGTCCGGGACACGCCAAAAGGTCAGGATCACAGGCAAACAGGGATAGTCAAAGACACGCCAAAGTCGGTAACGGAAAACAGTAGAAGAGCACACGGCAGGTAACAGGAAGCTAACACACAAAGGTTGATCAGCAGGATTGGCTTGCAGTGCACAGGTTAATATAGGGTTCTCTGATGGGAGCTAGGGTGGAGCCATGCCAGAGGATGGATTATAAAGGCAGTCAGGTGAGGGTCGGCTGGTCTCTAGAAATGAACACATGGAGACAGGTAAGCAGACGAACTCTATTGCATAACCATGACAGTACCCCCCCCCCCCCTCTTACGAGGCCTCCCCCTTCCCCGCCTGGGACCAGGTTTAGAGGGGAACTTCAAATGAAACTTCCTCAACAGACTAGGTGCAAAGACCTCGGAAGCCGAAATCCACGACCTCTCCTCAGGACCAAAACCTTTCCAGTGCACGAGGTACTGGAGAATGCCTCTACAGAGTCAGGAATCCAAAATTTGGCTAACCTCGTACTCTTGATCATCCTCAGAGACCGGTGCTACGGTAGAGAGAGGACGAGAGAACTTATTGAGGACTAAAGGCTTCAGAAGGGCAACATGGAAGGAGTTAGAGATTTTGAGGCTTTTGGGAATCTGGAGATTGAAACAAACTGGATTCAGTTTAGAAATGATGGTGTACGGACCAATGAATCTTGGGGCAAATTTGAGAGAAGGAACCCGGAGTTTGATGTTCCTGGTGGAGAGCCAGACTTTGTCTCCTGGCTGAAGAGAAGGTGGCTTACGCCTGCGACGGTCAGCAAAATTGAATTTGTTGGCAGCTTTCTGGAGGGAATCATGAACGTCAGCTCACATGGAATTGAATGATTCCTGAACAGTCGCCAAAGCTGGAATGTCAGAAGAACAAGTCATAGGAAGAGGAAGCTGAGGATGTCTTCCATAAACAGTGACAAAGGGTGTTGTCTGAGAACTGACGTTGACATGATTATTGTGGGAGAACTCAGCCCACGGTAATAGTGATGCCCAATCATCATGATGGGCCGAGACCAAGGTACGGAGAAAGACCTCCAACTCCTGATTAACTCTCTCAGTCTGGCTATTGGATTGGGGATGATAAGAAGAGGTAAAATCCAAGGTAATGTCGAGGGATTTGCAAAAGGCTCTCCAAAAATGAGAAGTAAACTGCACACCCCTGTCCGAAACGACATGAGAAGGAACACCATGAAGGCGGAAAATCTCTCGTACAAAAATGGGAACCAAGGCAGGGGCAGAAGGGAGACCAGGAAGAGGAACAAAATGAGCCATCTTGGAGAACGGATCGATTACTACCCAAATGGCCGTATTATTCTCCGACAGTGGAAGATCAGTGATAAAATCCATGGCGATATGAGACCAGGGCTCCTTAGGAATGGGCAAGGGCATGAGAAGACCAGCAGGGGCTTGAGTGGAAGATTTAGACTGAGCACAGATGTGACAAGCCTTAACATAGTCTTTAACATCCGAGCGGAGATTAGGCCACCAGTAGTGATGACTGATGAGCAGGAAGGATCGGAGGAACCCAGCATGACCTGCCACCTTGGAATCATGTCCCCAACGAAGGATCTTAGTTCTTAGCTCCGTGGGAACAAAGGTCTTACCAGGAGGAATTTTTGATTTCAGGGTGGTAGAATGGGCAACAATGCATGAGGTAGGAATGATCGGCTCAGGATTAGGGTTGGACTTCTCGTCCAAAGTGTCAAATGACCTAGAGAGCGCATCAGCTCGACCGTTGCAGGAACCAGGTTTGTAGGTAATCGTGAATTTAAAACAGGAAAAGAAGAGACTCCACCTGGCCTGTCTGGGGTTCAGACGTTTAGCATTCTGTAGGTACTGTAGATTCTTATGATTAGTAAAGATCGTTATAGAGTGAGGGGAACCTTCCAAGAGATGACGGCACTCCTCCAACGCCAATTTAATTGCGAGAAGTTCCTGATCACCAATGGCATCATTTCTCTCTGCCTGAGAATTTTTTTTGGAGAAGAACGCACATGGTTGACGTTTCTTCTCAAAGTCCTGAAGAAGCACAGCTCCCACCCCCACCGAAGAAGCGTCTACTTCAATAAAAAATGGGTCCTCAGGATTTGGTCTCCTCAAGAGGGGTCGGGTCCAGAGACAAAGGCCTGTTTCAGATCGTGAAACGCAGAGACAGCTTTGGGAGGCCAGTCTTTGCATTCGCACCCTTCTTGGTCAAAGCAATAATAGGCGCGGCAATGGAAGAGTAATTCCTTATGAACTACCTATAATAATTTGTGAAGCCAAGAAAGCGCTGTGTGGCCTTGAGGTTAGCGGGAAGGGGCCAGTTGGTAATGGCTGAGACCTTTCCGGGATCCATGCGAAGACCCACACTAGAAACAAAACATCCCAGAAACAGGACCACGGAACATTCAAAGGAACATTTCTCCATCTTGGCATAGAGATTGTTCTCTCTAAGGCCCTGAAGTACGGTGCGTACATGGTTTCTGTGAGCAGGCAGATTTTAGGAAAAGATGAGAATATCATCCAGATAGATGACAACAAACTGGTACAGTAGATCCCTGAATATTTAATTGACAAAGTTCTGGAACACAGCTGGAGCATTACACAAACCAAAAGGCATTACCAGGTATTCGTAATGCCCGTCCCTAGTGTTAAACGCGGTCTTCCATTCGTCACCTTCCCGTATTCGAATGAGATTGTATGCACCTCTGAGATACAACTTAGTGAAAATGGAAGCCCCCTTCAACCTGTCAAATAGCTCAGATATTAGAGGAAAGGGGTATCGGTTTTTAATAGTCACAGCGTTTAAACCTCTATAGTCGATGCAGGGTCTGAGGGTACCATCCTTTTTGGCAACGAAAAAGAACCCTGCTCCTGCAGGCGATGAGGATTTCCGGATGAAACCTCTCTCCAGATTCTCGGTGACATACTCAGACATGGCCTGGGTCTCTGGAATGGACAAAGGGTAGGTACGACCTCTGGGCAGGGTTGCTCCAGGGACAAGGTCAATAGCACAGTCAAAAGATCTGTGGGGAGGAAGCACCTCAGCAGACTTCTTGCAGAACACATCCCGGAAATCGCTGTATTCCGTGGGAAGATCAGACGATACAGATGTGGTAGCAATGGGAAGTTTCCCCTTGGGGGTCACCTTGGGAAGACAGGATGAGAAATACGAAGGACCCCAAGCCAGGATCTGCCCAGAGACCCAGTCCACATGTGGCGAGTGGAGCTGTAGCCAAGGAAGGCCCAATACAATGGGGGTAGAGGCCTTAGGTAGGATGAGAAAGGAGATCCACTCCTGGTGGAGTATCCCCACCGACATCCTAATAGGTAGCGTCTGGAAACGGATAGGGCCCCCTGGGAGCACAGTGCCATCAATTGCCGAGACTACCAGTGGAGTAGCGAGGGGAGAAAGGGTAAGCTTCATAGAAGAAGCAGTTCTCCAGTACATAAAATTGCCGGCAGCCCCGGAGTCCAGATATGCTAGGACCGATTGGGAAGAAGTGCCTACATGGAGGAACACCGGAAGAAGAAGACGAGAAGGTGATGTTTCTGGGTCCAATACTCCACCTTCCAAATGTATTAGACCCGAGCGTTTCCCGGTCGAAGCGAGCAGGAGTCACGAAAATGACCCTTGCCCCCACAATAAAGGCACAAGCCCAGAGTTCTGTGTCTAGCACGTTCTTCGGGGGTTAGTCTGGTGCGGCCCAGCTGCATGGGTTCCCCAGCAGACAGAGGATGCTCCACAGGGCAACGGGAAAAAAAGCTCAGGCTGACTAGGACCTAGGGGGTGCTGGCGTCTTTTTTCTAAGAACCTCTCCTGGAAACGAATGTCAATCTGATTGCATAAGGAGATTCCATCGTCCAGACCGGCGGGGATAGCTCTTCCTGCTAATTTCTCCTTCACTCGGTCAGAGAGGCCATGTAAAAAGGTTTGCGACCAGGGCCTCATTGTTCCAGCTCAATTCCGCTGTAAGGATACGGAGCTGAAGTGCATATTGTCCCACTGAACAAGATTCTTGGCGAAGGCGTAAAAGGGCACTAGCCGCAGAAGAAACCCGAGCTGGCTCCTGGAAGATATTACCAAAGAGCTTCAAGAAGTTGGACAGGCTGGAAACCACTGGATCATTTTTCTCCCACAGGGGAGCAGCCCAGGCTAAAGCTTCACTGGAGAGGAGGGAAATGATATAGGCTACCTTTGCCTGATCAGACAGAAAGTTTTGAGGCTGGAGCTCAAAATAAATGGTGTATTGGCTGAGGAAACCCCTGCAGGCCTTGGAGTCCCCAGAGAAACGGGACGGGGCTGGCAGTACTAATGAATGCGTGGATGCGACTGGTGCGATAGGTGCAGTCGCAGACTGTACTTGAGGCGGCAGGTTCGGGGTCCCCAAGGAAGCCTGTAGCTGCTCGAAGCGGGAAGCCAGATCTTGAAGGAATCGCATCACCTGAGTCTGATTAGATTCCTGGGTTTCAAGTCTCCGAACTATGCCCTGCAAAGGATCGACTGCAGGAAGCGGCACGTCAGCCGGGTCCATGGCTGATCAAACTGTCAGGTCACCTTGAGACCAGGTGACAGATGCACCCCGTAGGGATTAGGAGTGCACCGCAAGGTTGTTGACCCTACGGCTGACTTCTGCGAAAAGGGGTCAAGGTGATAGGAAGGCAGGGCCGCCAGAACACCAAGATGGATCCCACCGGGGTTAGAGCGTAAGATTCCCTGGGGCACGGAGTCTAAGAGCCAGCGGGTGTTCACCAGAGCCATGAGTGGTGAGGATGGACTTGGCTGCAACTGGCTCCAGGTCGCGACCCCCAGGGTCCCCCAGCTCACACCCACAGTAGGCAACAGGAGGATAGGGATGGTGAGGGACAAAGCCAAGGTCGGGGCCACAAGCAGACAAGAATAGTCGGGGACACGCCAAAAGGTCAGGATCACAGGCAAACAGGGATAGTCAAAGACATGCCAAAGTCGGTAACGGAAAACAGTAGAAGAGCACACGGCAGGTAACAGGAAGCTAACACACAAAGGTTGATCAGCAGGATTGGCTTGCAGTGCACAGGTTAATATAGGGTTCTCTCATAGGAGCTAGGGTGGAGCCATGCCAGAGGATGGATTATAAAGGCAGTCAGGTGAGGGTCGGCTGGTCTCTAGAAATGAACACAAGGAGACAGGTAAGCAGACGAACTCTATTGCATAACCATGACAGCAGGCAGCATCTATCCTAACAGGGTGTGTGGACTTGATGTGATGGGTCTGTTATATTTACATTTTATTTATTATTACTCTCACATCATGGACCGCACATCAAGTTATTATCAGACTTTAAGATTTCATTTTTGTACAAAAACTTCTTATGTATCCCATCCATCTTGGCTTTGTTAAACATTATTGCAGCTGTATTCAAATTAACAACTTCATCTTAGACTTTTTTTTTTCTTTTCACTCAAAAAATGTAAAATTACAAAATTGTTATCTTAATCTAAACTAATCCCATTTTTATCAATTTCCCCAATAACCTGGATTTCATTTCCAACCAAAGGTTGTCTAAACCAGTTTCAATATATCTATATTTATTAATAAAATTGTTAAACTCATATTAGAAATTAATACTCATATGATAATTTCAATATCACACACTAATATATATGCACAGATAAATGTCCTCCTGTCTCTCTCTTTTTTTTTTTTTAAATGCACTGTTTCCGCTATCACAGGATATTCAATTTGTGTAAGACACGGTTAAATGTAACCTTCATTTTACCATGTTTGGAAAACAGATTCAAAAATAATTGTGATCGCATTGTTTATCATTAGCCCCTGTACACACAGTCGGACATTCTGCCAACCAAATCCGTCGGATTTTGTCCGTCGGATCTTGTCCGAAACTGTTGCATACACACGGTCAGACTAGGTTGTCGAAAAATCCAATCATTCAGAACGTGATGACGTAATTTCGTTACGATGGGACTACGTTCAGGCTAGTAGCCAATAGCTTTGATGTAGGAATTTGATCTGAGCGTGCGTGGCACTTGGTCCGATCAAAATTCTCTACACATGATTGGAGTATGTCCGATCGAACCAGTTGGTCGGAAAATATTTCCAACAAGTTGGAAAATTGGGTCCGACGGATATTCCGACGGAATCAGTCCGATGCATACCACACACAGTCGGATTATCCGACAACACGGTCCGATAGGACACATTCCGACGGATTCTCCGACCGTGTGTACAAGGGCTAAGATTCGTTAACCCGGCACATTTTGTTATAAATGTTTTGTCTAAAAAAATGAAATTGGCATGGTGTCCTTCCAGCTTATCACCAACCTCTCATCCCAGCTATATTCTTTCAGGAGAGCACAAAGGAGGGGGTCACATTTGCGTACATGACACATACAAGAGATAGAACTAAAGGTTCCAGCATTCACACATATACATAAATATATCTCTAAAAGCTTACATTATTCTTATTTGTACACAACACATGCATATCATTCTCTCACTTTATTTTAACGCTTTTTAAATACTTCCTTGCTTTTGCAAGGAAGTATTTAATTGCAACTTCTGCTTTCTTTATTTTGTTCTGATATCCTTTGCATCCAATGTATTGTAATACCATACTTCACATACTGTACCTTCTATGATCAGACGGGCAGCCATAGTGCTCATCCCATCTTCCCTCTCTGACAACATATAAAGCATTCTGTTTTTAACTCTCATTACTGTTTCTTGACTTTACTAGTTGTAGTGCCTGACCCCAAATTCATCCCACAACTTAACATCAAAAAGTCCCTTTCTGTCTAGTGTTAATTGTCACCCTTGATCCATCCTGCTCACATAGATAGCTGTTTCTCTAGCTGTATACTCTGCATGATTCTTTGTCCCTATGGACTTTGGTGGTAACCCAGTTACCCTTTGTGGATCCCTGTCCACTTTAACCATTAATCTAGGGGTTCAGTATAGGCGGAACCGCACCTTCGGTTCATATATAGCGCTCCTCTTGCGCTGGGCATTTTTGAGGGTCGCTTACCCTTCATTCCCTTACTTAATTTAATGCTCATAATGACTGGCCAGTCTTCTCTACATGTGCCTATACCCTCTTGCCTCTAAACGACTTTATCTAGCAGATGTACTACATATACCTATGAACAGCACTATTCTTCCCTTTCGCTATAACACTTCGATGGACAGTAGACAGTGACAACATAACATATATAACATATAACCACCAATCAATACAGTTCGATTAAGGGGAGTAAAATAGGTACCCTTTGTCACAAAAATGCCCTACCAATCAAGAAAGTCTGATAGCTCAGATGTAAGCAAAATGCTTATCTCACCAGCTGATTATCAGAAATTCCCGGATCGTCTCAAGCTCCTCGTTTCAGATACTCAGGGTCACCTGGTAACCCCTGCTGGCTAAGTTTGCCACCTGAAATGGATATTTTGTAGATAGGCAACTCCTATCCTCATATTGATTAGTGGTTCTAAATTAATAATAACTACTGCAGTAGGGAACAGACACAAAAGATACGCTCAGCATCTTTCCAAATAACCATTCTCCTTTATTATGATGCATTTGAAGGTTTTTATACACATGATTACGTAGGTATCACATTAATATTACAATTGTACGTTTATGGTAATAAGGGGCGTTACATAGGTAGGCTAATTCTAATCAGGACTCGAAAGAATGCAAAACATGTACTGAAAACATTATTAGTGCTGTGTGCACAGTGAGGGCATTGTGCAATACATATAAAATAGAATACAATTATATACAGAATCTACAAATTTCCATTACAGTACCCAAGGTTGGAAGATCTACTAAAGTAGGCCAAAAGAGTGTGCAGCCATTTTAGGCGGGCATACGCAGCCAGTGCTCGGTTGGCTGAAATTCAGCAAGCATTCCACCTGCCTGTAAACCACCTGATTTGTGACATGCCCATCAGGTGGAATTCGATTTTGGCAATGCTGCAGCTGCTGTACATGCTGCAGTGGGCCATCAACAAGTACCTGTGTGAGTATGGCACAACGACAGGCTCAGGCCAGCTCGGCTTTTTTTCCCCACACCAATGGCTGCTCATAAAGGATGCATGCACTGTACTGTCTCCATTTGAGAAGGCCACACGGATGGTGAACCGTGACAATGCATGCATCAGTGACACAATCCCTGTTGTGTTCCTGCTAGAGCAGACTCTGCATGGCATTATGGACAAGGCACTCGAGGCAGAGCAGCAGGACAAAGAGGAGGACTTCCTTTCCTCTCAAGGCCCACATTATGCAGACACCATTGTTCCTATGCCACAGAACACACAAAAGGAGAGAGGAGGAGAAGGATTCTGGCAGTTTCTGAGTCATTGAAGCAGAGGAAGACATACAGTATACATACAGACATACAGTCAAACAGTAAGAGATATTTCCCATCCGTAGAACCCTTGGGAATAGTACGTGGCTGGGAGGAGGCAGTTACAGATATTATAATCCTCAGTCACCCGAGGAGTCCGCTTCTCATGGATCTGCAAATTGGCGGTGCATTGGCTCTCTCGTACTTCAAAGCCTTCAAAAGGACCCAAGAATATGTGGCATATAGGAAAAGGATCACCATTGATTGGCAACCCTTCTTGACCACCGTTATAATCTAAAAGTCTCAGAACTCATTCCGTCCCCACAGAGAGTGCAGAAGATGAAATCTCTTGAGAGCGCTGAAAGGGTTAATCCTGTGTCTAGGGTGGTCCCTTCAACCTCTCAGACCTTAGATCCAATGTATTGTATAAATTCAGATATATCTGGAATCAATTCTCGAAGGACAAATAAAACCACACACACACCATGGCGTCCTTCAAAAACTAATTGTATTGAGTTTTTGCAAAGCGATTGGACCTTGAAGAAGGGGACATACCCGAAAGCTTGTCCTGAAAAATTGTATGTTAGTGCAAATAAAAAAAGTATCACGGACAGTACTCAATTTTATCTGTCACAATTGCACTAATACGGCTACAATCACATTAAGTACAAAGCGATTGATATAGTAAATTTCGCGTCACACAGAATAAGACATGCGCAGTAGACATCAAGACGATTACAGCTGGTCAAGACAAAACGCTATTGTTCTTTGTTAATATGAGAAAAAGATAAGAGACAGTACATGATTTCTTCTGTAGCTAAAGGAATGCTGAGAAAATGTGTGAAAGTTTTAGATAAGTGTGTGAGAACAAATGAGTTAGAAGAATCTCATGTTGAGACAGTTATCTGAGAAGTTAAAGGGGTGTTCAAACTGTACATATTGTAAAATGGAAGTTTGTGAATATTAAGATGGCTGACAGAAAAAAGATGGATGCTTAACATAACCTTTCAACCCCCTCTTAAGTCATGGAATGACTTTCTACAGATCCGCAGCCTCCTGAAATCTACGGTTCTTGCTACGTTTGTTATATTCATTTACATAAAGCTGCAGATATTGTGTATATGCGTGAGAAGGTTGGTCTGGTGTAGTACATTTGCTAATACAAAGTAGAATAAGCTTGAAAATCAGGTAGCCTATCAATCCTAACAATAGTACTATGATAATCATAATCACTATGTCCTTTAACCATGAAAACATTCCACCTAAACCCAAACTATAAAAGGGGTTCCATCCATAATTACCTATGTGCCTTGCTTGTTTCATTAATTCATTTACCTGTGTTCGGTGTTGACTAATAACATCATAGTAGTCTGGGATTTCCAGGCTGGTATTGTGAAACCATGTACAACATTCATAATCTTGGGTCATTTCGCATAAACCTGTCAGAGCTGCACTCATGCTTTCAATAGCCAATTCGTGTAACTCTAGTTGTCTTCTAATTGCTTTGAGCTCGACATTGAGTAGTCCTATATCTTGGGAGTTTTTTTCCATAACATAATTTATTAAACTAGTGTAGTTATTTAATTTGTCCATCATGGTTATGCCCCATCCTGTCCAGGATGGAAACCATGTCCATGACTTATCTGAAGTAGAAAACATAGGTGGGGTTTCTCTCTTGTATTTATAAGTTAACTTATGTACTGGACTTGAAGTAACTTGTATGTGATGTTCCTGATTCTGGCCTAGGGCTGACATGACTGGTACCAACTGTGTTAAATAACACCATCCTTTCACTACTGCGGGGATCCATGGGTAACAAATTTTAGCACAGCATACGTATGTATTGTTTCCCAATGAAAAACTTCTTAGAGAACTACGTTGGGGCTCAGTTCCAGCCTCAAATGCAGCACTAACAAGTTTACTCACAAGTATCCCAGAGGTTGTGTTCCTGTATGTAGTAAGTTCACTAATGGTGTTGTTAAGGGATTGATTTTTGTAACTACACATATGACCTATGATAATGTTACTGGTGTGGAAGGGAATACCCTTTGAAATGTTAAATACAGACTGGGAACACATACCTATTCCGTTGGATGTATTGCCTAACTGAACACACCACTCAGGTTCATGTGTCTTTCCTAAAGTGTAAAACATAATACTCTGATTGCGGTACCCTTCTGAGACATTCTTAATACTTAAGACTAGAGTATTTTCCAATAATGACTTGAGGTTTAGAGGGACAGCTAAAAGTGGGATTTTAGCAGTTTCTGGGTGCAACTTACTACAAATCCAGCATTTTTCATATCCTGACTTTCTAGCATAAGCATATTTAAATTTTAACAGTAACATTTTTCCAGAAAAACTTGTTTCTTTGATCAATTCATTAGAGACATCTCTTTTACTGCGATTTCTGAGGTGAAAGTCAGTATGGTTGGTGTGTATTTCGCTTTTACCACATATGAGTTTCAAGGCACCTAAGTCTTCAGGATGAAAGATACAGTTAGTTATTATCCACACTGGAACAAAGATCAGAAGTAGAAACATCACCAGAAGGCAAAAGGCCTTCCCAGAAGTCTGTGGTGAAATGAGTGACATCACTGTCCTTTATGTCTGTGCTTGTCTTTTGAGGACTTAAAACACCTGCTTCACCTCTTTTCAGCCTTTCTTGAATTCCTGGGCTTAGATCAACCTTCTTTACTCTGCTGGCATGGATCCAAGTAGGACTTTCCTCTGTAAGGATGGCGGTCCTGGTGACGGCTACCACTTTGGTCACTGGTCCGAATGGAACCTCTTGCGGCTTTCGACCTTTCTGAAGCCTCTGGACCACAACTTGATCACCGACCTGGAACGGGTGGGTTGGTACCTGTGAAGAAGAAGGAGAGGTGCGAGCAACTCTTCTTTCGACAATATCAAGAGTTTCAATCAGTTTTTTTACATATTCCTCCTGTATTTGTTCCAAATCACCTTTCTCTACCATCAAGGGATGATTAGCCCACGGTGTGGGGAATGGCCTACCCATGAGTACCTCAAAGGGGGAATAACCCGTCACACTGTGAGGGGTCATTCTGATTTCAGCTAATACAGCTGGGAGAACTTTTTTCCACTTGCCAAATTCCCACCCGTAGCTTTCCTTATCCTGTCTTAAATTGTTCTATTCATTCTCTCTACAATTCCTGAACTCTGTGGATGGTAGGGGAGGTGAAATTTCCAGTCTATTTTTAGTACTTTTACAAGATCTTGGCAAATTTTAGCTGTGAAAGCTGGGCCATTGTCTGAATTTATTTGCAATGGACATCCCCATCTAGGAATAACTTCCTGTGTGAGGATCTTCACTACAGTTTGTGCGTTTTCATTGTTGGTGACAAAAATTTCTGGCCAGCGTGACATCATGTCCACTATAACCAAAAGGTATTGTTGTTTCTTTCCTTCTTTGGGCATATGTGTAAAGTCTATCTGTAAATGGGTAAACGGTGTTGTTGGATACTCAAGATGTTCATGCTTTGATTTCTTTGGGTTTGTTGGATTGTTCCTAATGCAAGTGACACATCTCCTTACAAAAGCTTTGACTAGACTAGGTAATCCTGCAATGAAAAAATCTGCATCTAGAAGTTCACATATGGCCTGCCATCCCTTGTGACCCAATCCATGGTATTGTGCAATGAACAGGGGGGCGCTAGCAACAGGAATACAGGGCTTCCCCTCTTTGCAGATTAATCCTGTTTTAGGATCCTTTTGTACCATCCCATCACAGTTCCATTGCGCAATATCATCAGGGGTGGCAAAAGCCTGTAGTTCCGTGAGCCAATGTGTCTCTTTCAGGGAATATGGCTGAGGTGTTAGCATGGGCATTTGAATGTTTGCCTTTTGTGTAGATGCAGCTTCTTTAGCTATTCTGTCAGCTAGTGCATTACCTTTGGCTATATCAGTCATTTGGCCTGTATGTGCCTTACAGTGCATGATAGCTAGTTTTGAAGGCAACTGAATTGCATCTAGTAATGCTGTGACTAGGTCAGAGTGTGAGATGCTCTTTCCATCTGCTGCCACCTATCCTCTGCGAAGCCATATTACACCATGGTCCCAAACCACACCATGAACATACCTGGAATCGGTGTAAAGGTTTACCTCTTTTCCTGCAAACAGCTGGCATGCACGGGTTAATGCTATCAATTCAGCAGCTTGTGCAGACTGATAGGGTATTGGATTGGCCTCGAGGACGGTATCCGGCAGTTGGACAACAGCATATCCTGCATGATAGACATTATCACTTGGTCTGCTGCAAGAGCCATCAACAAAAACTGTTTTGCAGTAGGAATTGGTACTGAAAGCATATCTGCTCTAGGTGAAGTGTCCTGATGTATTGATTGTGTACAGTCATGAGGTGGTGGTAAGTCATCCTGTTCTCCTTTAAGACCTAATAAGGCATTTAAAATTGGAGCTGGGCCAGAGTTTATGTTTGAACTTTTTATTTTCAGGTTTGGATTGGACAGGAGGATGACTTCATACCCACTCAATCTTTGTGCTGACATATGCTGAGTATGTAAAGTTTTGAGGAGTGCGGTAACGTTGTGTGAGGTGTGTAAAGTAGTGTTATGGCCCAAAGTAAATGGTGCTGCCAACTCTACAACCATAGAACAAGAAGCCAATGCTCTGAGACAAGCAGGCATGCCTTGCACCTGTACTGGAACCACCTTTGAGAAAAAAGCTACGGGGCGCAGTCTCCCACCATGTTCCTGGGCCAGTACTCCTGCCATGGTTTTGCAATTTTCCCTGGCAAACAAGTGAAACATTTTGCCAAAATCAGGGAGGCCGAGGCTCAGGCTGGTAACCATTGCACTTTTCAACATGGTAAAAGCATTTAACATTTCATCTGACCATTTTACAATATCAGACATTTCAGAGAGGGTTGCTTGTCTCAATATATTGTCATAGAAAGAACAGTCAGGTATCCATTGGCGGCAGTAACCAATCATTCCAAGAAAGGTTAGCAGGTCTTTCTTGGTAAGCGGGCGGGGCAGACCCACTGTAGCAACAGTTCTTTTGTGACCGGCTTTCCTAACTCCCGGAGACAGCACAAACCCTAGGTACTCAACCTCCTGTTTACACCATTGTAATTTTTTCTTAGAGACTTTGTGACCACACGTATGTAACCATTTCACTAAGGATAGGCTATCAGCTCGGCAGTCCTCCTCTGAAGAACTACAAATCAAAAGATCATCAACATATTGCATATAACAGTACAGAACCATGAGGGGCAGTCCAAGGCCTGAGGGTGGCTTGGAGTACTATAGAATAGACCACAGGTGAGTCTATATATCCCTGGGGCATTCTACACCAGGTAAACTGGCGATTGTGTTGGTCAATCGACACAGTAAAAGAAAAGAGTGGCCTTGTCTCCTTGTCTACAAGGACAGAGAAAAAAGCATTCTTTAAATCAATTACAGTAAAACATTTGGCTGTTGCTGGAATGGAGGACAGTAGTGATGGAACATCAGGTACAATGGGTGCTATTGGGACTATGAGGTCATTTATGGCCCTCAAGTCCTGTACAAATCTGAAGGAGCCATCCGGCTTCTTTACAGGGTTAACAGGTGTGTTGTATGGAGAAATAATTTCCTCCAGGATTCCATCCTGCAGAAACTTTTTCACCATTGGCACTATGCCATCCATCTTTTCTTTAGAGAGTGGATACTGTTTGTGATAGATAGGAAATGCACCTTCTTTGAGAGTGGCCTTGTATGGTGTGCATGAAACAAGTCCTACATCCAGATCTGATGTAGACCAGACCTGGGGGTCTATATCCTCAAAATCTTCTTCACTATTTTGTTGTGACAGCATCAATAAACCTGGTTTGCATGCTACTATAGTGATTTTATCTGAGGAAATGTCTAGACCTCCTTCTGAGTTGGTTCTAATTGTGATTCCTAGTGGCCCAAACAAGTCTCTTCCCAACAAATTTACAGGACACCTTGGTATTATCCTAAAAGAATGTGTACATATGGTGTACCCTTCATCATCTTCTATTGGTAGGGGTGGAGTCCTATATGTTTTTGTCAGTATCCCATTAATTCCCAAAGAGGGTTCTGCTGGTTCCCACTTGCCTCTGAAATGATCTTCACAAATAGTACTCCTAGTGGCCCCGCTATCGACGAGATAGGGGAGGAGTCTCCCATTTATTGAAATAGAAACCATTGGACTGTCAGTGAAATCATCTGAGACAAAAGGAAAAGCTGGGACACTACCCTCCGGGCCCCATCATTGTTGTTGATTTCCCCATTTGATTGGAAATGTTGGACCTTGTTGGATGGATGCCTGTGGTTGTTGTGTCTGGTTAGGGACAGAGCTGGAATCGGGAGTCTGAGGAGGGGTGGGGCTAGGACACTGACTCACCCAGTGATCCTCAGCACCGCAATTGAAACATCCATTGTTTCTAGAGCGACTCATCCCTCTTCCATTTCTGCCTTTAAATCTGCCTCTAAAATTTCCTCTGCCTCTAAAATTTCCTTTCGTATTCCCTTGAAAAAGTTGTGTGGAGACAGGCGACGGCTTTGGTATATCAAAACAACCTGCTGCATCTTTCTGTGAAAAAGCTTTACCAAAGTTAGTTCTAGAAAGTGTTGACCATTCAGTAACCATTTGTTTGACTGGGACCACTAAATGGGGTTTGAGATTACTCAGGAAAGTCTGGATCAATAATGGATCCATAGTTGGCACAACACCCAAACCGGCTTCCTGTATCCACACATCATTGAATCTTTTCCAAAATTCAAGAACTGATTCTCCTGTCTTGTGTTTGCATGATATGGCAATGGGCAATGAGGATTTTGTTTTAAAAACCTCTAACATGTGAGTTGTTACTTCAGCCCACATATCATCTCTCCCTTGTTCTGTGTTAAGCTTGTAATCGGATGCAGCTGTGCCTGCCGGTTCTATAGTAGATATAGTTCCGACCTTGGCCCAATCCCAAGCTGTATCTGTCCCCACAACACTCTCAATAATTAACCTCATATCTTCCTGTGTGTAGTTTCTGCCTTTACAAGCCCTTTTTAGTTAGGCAAGAGTGGCTGGTGCAGAGACAGTGGGTTTAGGACAGTTTTTAACTATGCGATTTATATCTTCAATTTCTATAACCTTTTTTAATAGGCTGTTACCTACAGTCATGAAGGGCAGCTGCTGAGTTGCAGTAGCCGCTTCTTGCTGTTTTCGCTGTATCATTTGAGTTCTAGTCTCGATTTGTTTTCCTGATGGACTTATTATGTCAGTTGTATCAGATCTGTCAGTAACGCTAGTAATAAGGGACCTTCCCGTTGCTTCATTATCCTTACCTTCCTCATCCGATTTTTCCTCTGCATCTTGTACTGTGGATGAAACTACGGCTGCTCTGTCCTGTTGCTGTGATTGTTGTGGAGGTGGTGCCTGTGGTCTTTGGGGAGGATTATGGTTGGGGTTGTTGGTTTGTGTAACATGGTAACCTGCTAACAAATCTAAGTCCTCGGGTCTCAGACTTGGGTATAAACCTTTCGGGGCATTGGTGGTTGTGGTAACATTATAGGGCGGGGACAGGGTGACGGCGAAGTGTCCATGGTTCAGAGATTTCTCTAACTCATGTTTCTTCTCCGAAGCTGGATCTTTATCCTGTATTTTGGGAGGTTTAGTATTCTTATTTGTTCTATCATACCAATAAGGAGCGTATGTCAACCAGTTTTCCCCTCCCTTTCGCATATAGTCCTTGTCCCATATGGGATCCGGACCATAATATGGCCATGCGTCTCTGTCATTTAGACAGAGGCTTTTAATCATGTCCATATGAAAGGGGTCATTTGCGCCATCCCAGGGAAAGGGACTGCAACTGCCTAGACCTTCTGTCCATCCTGCCATATGATCCACCCAAGGGTTAACTAGGTATTGCTCCGTACATTTCATTTTCCTATGAAAACAAAACAATTTACCATGCTTGACTGCCACCTAGCGGTGCAGACAATCAGACAACGGTGTGAATCTGACAATACCTCAACTTAGATTCCTTTAACAAAAAATATCAGTACTGTCCCTGATACTTTTTTATACTAATACAGCTACAATCACTTCAAGACTGTAACAGAATAAATTTGGAACAAGTTCAAGAGTATTTCAGACATACAATAAACGCACAATCTTGCTCATGGAGCTGCTGTTTTGTTTCAGACAAATTTAAATCTTCTATGAAATTAACTTTGCAATGTACATTAATCTGTTTACCTTTCCCAAAATGGCTTTATCCAAATTGTAACTTTATAACCTCCGGGAATACCACTCATCAAGTATGCCTTTTGGTTCTGGAAACAAAATAGCAGTTCACATATACACACTCAGCGCAATATCATTCAGCGTGATACTTTTAAAGCGAAGCAGTTATACAATCATACACAAAGTTTACACAATACATTGATCATCAGTCACCAGTTCTGTCCCGAACAGAACTAAAACTCTAGAGTACTCTGTAAATTTTTCTAAGGTCATCAAAACCTTTTCTTCTAAGGTCACCAAGACCTTTTCTTCTAAGGTCACCAAGACCTTTTCTTCTAAGGTCACCAAGACCTTTTCAAGTGTCCCGAAAACACTATATGACCCCTAAGGTCATGACCGGTCAACTTATCTACACTTATGAGAGGTTCTATAACCCAACAGCAATCTCTGTGGGATGGTAGCCAAGTCACACACCTGACACCTGGACTCCGGCAAGTAAATTTCACTCAATAAGAATAGAATTCACTTACCGAGCCGTTAAAAGTAGCTTTCCAAGTCCGTTAAGGGTAAATAAACATCCATCCCGTACGAGCCCCCAGTGCTGAAAGGGTTAATCCTGTGTCTAGGGTGGTCCCTTCAACCTCTCAGACCTTAGATCCAATGTATTGTATAAATTCAGATATATCTGGAATCAATTCTCGAAGGACAAATAAAACCACACACACACCATGGTGTCCTTCAAAAACTAATTGTATTGAGTTTTTACAAAGCGATTGATATAGTAAATTTCGCGTCACACAGAATAAGACATGCGCAGTAGACATCAAGACGATTACAGCTGGTCAAGACAAAACGCTATTGTTCTTTGTTAATATGAGAAAAAGATAAGAGACAGTACATGATTTCTTCTGTAGCTAAAGGAATGCTGAGAAAATGTGTGAAAGTTTTAGATAAGTGTGTGAGAAAAAATGAGTTAGAAGAATCTCATGTTGAGACAGTTATCTGAGAAGTTAAAGGGGTGTTCAAACTGTACATATTGTAAAATGGAAGTTTTTGAATATTAAGATGGCTGACAGAAACAAGATGGATGCTTAACATAACCTTTCAAGCACCTTAACCCCCCTGACGGTATTCCCGAGTCTGACTCGGGGTGGATTTTTTATACCAAGAGCGGTATCCCCGAGTCAGACTCGGGACTGCATCGCTGGATCCAGGAGGAGGATTACTTACCTTCTCCCTCGGATCCAGCGTTGTCTCCCCGCTGTACGAGCGAGCCGTGTCTCGCTCGATGCATTACATCGCCGATCTCCGTGCCCTGCGAGCGTTGCGACGCACGGGCACGGAGATCGGCGCCAAATTCAAAAAGTGAAACAAACAGTAAACATACAGTATAATGTAATCTTACAGATTACATTGCTGTATGTAAATATTTCACATCCCCGTTGTCCCTAGTGGTCTGCCCAGTGTCCTGCATGCAGTTTTATATAATAAAAACTGTTCTTTATGCCTGGAAACTGGAGATTGCCCATAGCAACCAAAACTGTCATTTTACATCAAAAATGATTTTAGACCAGCTAGAAAACAGCGATAATAAATTAGAATCACTCGCAGAATTGAGCGACAGCGATTTGTGGGGAGATCCGTCATCAAATACTGAAAAGTAATGACAGTGACAATTCTGCAACTGAGCAAATTTCAGTGTTTTTGATTTGATTACATTATTGAATAATTTTTATTATTGTTATATTATTATTTGGTACAATTATTTATAATTATTTATTATATTATAATTTATGATTTCATTTTTCAAACTTTATCATACCCGGGATGTCTGCTAGACTCTGGTTTGGACAGATTTAAAAGAGTTATTCCTAAGAATTGCAGGACTACAATATAAAACGCCAAATTTTCATGCAAAATAATGGTACCGCTTTTAGCACCTAAAATCCGAAATAATCGTACCGCCAGGGAGGTTAAAGAGAATTTTATCGAACACTTTTGCCAACACTCTGGTAGGTTACAGTGTCATGAAAAACATAGTTTTGAGGCTTCTATTGGTCAAGAGAGGAGAAGGCGGCTGCCTAAGTTGCATTTCTGAATTTTTTTTAGTCCTCGCCACCCAGAACAGTCAGCTTCCACATCCCATCGGCAGCATCACATGGTGGACATTTATCTAGGGGCGAAAACAAAGATGGAGAGCTTTCCAGTTCGACGATCTACTGGCTTACAGGTGCTTATTACAATTTTTGACAGCAAGGCCAATTCTTGATTCATCAAACTATAGGGTTACAGTGTGAGGGAACCACCCATACCCAAAGAACAATTTTTGCGTGCCTGTTTGACAGGTGCATATCATTGCAATTTCTTGCTTTCATCAAAAGTATCTCTATAGGGTTATGGTGTGAATCTGCCACCGACACACAAAGAATAATTTTTCCACACCCATTACAGAAGTAGAAATCCAAAGTCTGTGGTAGAGACACCAGAATTTATCCAAAAAATTTCTAATCATGTTCTAAAAGAGTTGAAGCTGGTATAGCTGCAAAAGGTGGGCCAACTCAATGTAGAGCAAAATATGCTGATGACGGCTTAACTGAAGTAATATCACCACCTGTAAATTCCTCCTTAAATTTGAGTGCAATACAGTACTGACCTTACAGCGCAGGGGAGAAAGACAAGGCCCCAAAGTCCAGCTGTATGATGCCTGTGAAGAAGTAGATTCACCTCCGAAACAAAACACTCTAAATCTGTCAGATTGCAAGGGCATCTTCTGTGCACAGCCCTCTTCAGATCACCCCAAGATTTTCTATTGGATTCAGGTCTAGGCTCTGGCTGGGCCATCCCAAATCTTTAATCTTCTTCTGGTGAAGCAATTCCTTGTTGATTTGGATGTATGCTTTGTGTCGTTGTCATGCTGAAAGATGAAATTCCTCTTCATGTTCAGCTTTCTAGCAGAAGTCTGAAAGTTTTGTGCCAATATTGACTGGTATTTGGAACTGTTCATAATTCCCTCGACCTTGACTAAGGCCCCTGTTCCAGTTCAAGAAAAACAGCCCAAAGCATGATGCTGCCACCACCATGCTTCACAGTGGGTATGGTGTTCTTTTGGTGATGTGCAGTGTTGTTTTTGTGCCAATCATATATTCTGGAATTATGGCCAAAAAGTTCAACCTTGGTTTCATCAGACCATAACACATTTCCCACATGCTTTTGGGAGACTTCACATGTGTTTTTGCAAAATGTATCTGGGCTTGGATGTTTTTCTTCTTGCCACTCTATCCCATAGCCCAGACATATGAAGAATATGGGAGATTGTTGTCACATTAACCACACAGCCAGTACTTGCCACATATTCCTGCAGCTCCTTGACTGTTGTATAACAGATGTGATACCCCAATTACCTAACCCCCAACCTGTTAACCTTCATCTTATTAATTAAGATCACACCAGGTTGGAGTAACAAAAGGCCATAGCAGCCTACTTTATTTTAACAAATATAAACTATATATCTTCAAATTAACATAAAACAAATACAACATCTGTTATTCAACCCATTTATCTAGCGTTGGTCTATGCAGGCAATTCGTAACCATCTGTGGAAAGAACAATATTACACTGCGGTCCCTCTCCAGGTGTATCAGTAGGCCTCAAGCCGACAAGCTGGCTCAAAGACAACCACTGACCGCAGTGCCCCCATTACCACTTCCCGGCTAACCTCCGTTAGCCGGAAACAACCATCAGGAACCATACCAACGATAATTCCCGAACTCTTTCTTCTGCCATATCTTCCTTCCCCTGCACAGACCAATGCCCGCCACAGCATACAAGAGTAACCCCCTTACTCTCGGGTGACCCTCCACACCCAAAGTGCTCTCTGTATACTGTCCTGTAATCCCAACACCCACATATCTATGCCCACATCATTCAAATGCACCCCGTCATTCCTCAGGTACCTCCACGTCTCAAACTCCAGGTCCAAATTCCTAATAGCCAATCCTCCATTCCTGGCCATGAAATTGCTCACTTCCCTATTGATCTAACTCCGAGCCCTGTTAACCCCATCTATCCTGGCCATCCTCCATGTTGTGCGAGCCACCATGTCTGACCAAATTACCATTTTTGGAAAATCCATCATCAAATGCTACACATCAAATTTGATGTCTCTCGTAATGTCGATCATGGATCTCACCTCCAAATCATTGCCTCCTATGTGCAGCACTAAAACGACCGGAGGCCTGTCCAGTTGCACATGATGATGCACTTCCGAGACCAACCTAACCCATAACATCCCAGGTATCCCTAACCACCTAATGCAGGCCTCCTGTCTTGCAAAACCTAACTGCTTGCCCTCCCGTCTAGCGTCCCCCCTCTGGGCCCCCCAGCACACATATGAATGGCCCATTATCCAGACCAATCCAGTCTTCGAATCTGAAATTAGAAGAAAAACAAAAAACACCACACCATGATCACGAAATTCTTGCTCTACACCCCAGGCAATCTGAAATTTACTTCCCCCATGCCGTGTTACCACCCCACCACCAGGTGAGGCCGCACATAAGACTGGATCCTACGTGATTCCCAGCTCCCAATTCATTTCACTGCCTCCAAGTCCATCCCATTCCTGGCTGGCTCTGTTGTCGCCCCCTATCCTGAACGAATGACCTGAAAATCCCTTCTCTTCCAACCCCAAGGCCCATAGCCATTTTCTAAACATCGTCACAAATTGGAAATGCGACAAAGGGGTTCCATCTACATGCAGTAAAAAAGGGGCATTTCCAGCCGGACGAATAGCCAAAAACCCCTCAACTGCCCCCACCGGGCACAGCGGTGAATCCCGCACCAGAAACCAAATTCCCTTTTCCTA
Source organism: Lithobates pipiens (assembly GCF_037356315.1). Lineage (NCBI taxonomy): Eukaryota > Metazoa > Chordata > Amphibia > Anura > Ranidae > Lithobates > Lithobates pipiens. The sequence goes on along the minus strand of NW_027507758.1, from coordinate 584,531,667 downwards.
TTTGATCTGTCTTAGATCTACGTAACCATACTGAAAACCCTTCCTCTCCACATGTCACCTCATGCCACCCAATCCCCCCTTGCACAAAAAGTCCAACCCGGCTAATTTCGCATTAATACCTGATACAGACACACTCTTTTCCATTTTTCTTGCAACTTAGTACAGCACCAGTAGTCTTTCATCCTGACCCGTTGGCACTGTGCCCACCCCTTGAGCGAACGCCAGCCACTCCCACCATACCTTTGTGTATGCCGACCACATCACCTCACTTACCGACCTCTTTATCCATCCAGCAATGTAGCCAATGCTATCCCCCACAACCAAGGTAGCCCCAGCTGCTCCGCATCTGCCACCATCTCTCGGAACCTGTCCCACTGGAAGCGAGATAATGCATCAGCTATAACGTTTTCGACACCTGGAAGGTGTACTGCATGAATGAAAACATTCAGTTGCAAACATCTCAACACCAAATGTTGCAGTAACCTAATCACCGGCGGAGATGAGGCCATGCTCCTATTGATAACCTGCACCACTCCCATATTGTCCCCATGAAACCGCACCTTCAGGTCCCTGAACGATGCTCCCCACAGTTCCACTGCCAGCACCACCGGAAAACATTCCAGCAACACCAGATTCTTTGTGAATCCCGCTTCCACCCACGACCTGCGCTCCATTGTCCCTGAAAAAATGCCCTAGAAGACCCGTGGATCCTGCTGCATCCGTGAAGAGCTCCAGGTCAAAATTGCTAACCGGTCCGGACATCCAAAACATCCTGCCATTAAAGGACTCCAAAAAGGTGTGCCATACCCTTAAGTCATCCCTGTGCGTTTTCACCAAACGCACAAAATATTTTGGGGATCTGATTCCTGCTGTATTTGCTGCCAACCTGTGGCTAAACACCCACCCCATTGGCAGAATGCGCAACGCAAAATTCAGCTTGCCCAATACCGATTGTAACACTCGCAGCTGAACTTTGCGCAATCCCATCAAACCAGCAATCTCCCTCTTTAAATCCGCCAACTTATCTTCCGGCAACCGGCATTCCATAGCATCTGAATCCAGGACAATGCTGTAACGTTGCCAACAGTACCGCACAGATCCTGGAAGCCACCGGCCCTATGCAAAGGAAATCATCCAGGTAGGGAATTATAGAATTCACCCCCGACACATCCCGAACCACCCACTCCATAAAGGAGCTGAATTGTTCAAACAGTGAACATGATAGGGAGCAACCCATCGGTAAGCATTGGTCGACGTAAAATCCGTCATTCCAATGACACCCCAACAACCCAAAACTATCTGGGTGAACTGGCAGGGCTGGAAAGCTGATTTCACATCCGTCTTGGCCATCAAGGCCCCCTTCCCATATCTGCGCACCAACCCTACTGCAGCATCGAACAATGTGTATGTCACCGAGCATGCCTCTTGATCTATCGCATCATTCACCAACCCCCCTTTTGGAAAGCACAGGTGGTGAATGAGCCGAAATTTGTTGAGTTCCTTTTTTGGCACTACCTCCAATGGGGACACCACCAAATCAGCCCACGGGGGAGCCGGGAAGGGTCCACTCATTCTACCCAATGCAACCTCCTTCTTTAATTTCTCAGAAACCACCTCTGGATGTTGCATGGCCGACTTTAAATTGGGAGATAACGAGGGAATAACCGCTAACGTACAGGGAAACCGATATCCTACTGTGAAGCCTGCCTCCAACAACTGAGCCGCCTTCATATGTGGATACCTACCGAGAAACGGCTGCATCCTTTCCACCATCACTAGGGTCCTCCCTCTTGTTGCCAACCTCTCCGAAACAGCACTTTCCTTGCTTGAAGCATCTGAATGCTGGATGAGATCCTCCGCACCCAGAACATTCATGCTTGTACCGACACGTCCTTGTTTACGGCTGATTTTCCCTGGGTCAAAAGTCTACCGCACCCCCCCCCCCCCCCCGGAAAAATTGACCTGGAGCCCTTGCCGTCGTCATCAAGCGCATCCACCAGCTGATGTCCTTGTGGTCCCATCTCAACGCCGGCCGTACTGCTCTCCGCTGACTAAACTGCTCATCATAGTGCAGCCACGCCCTCCCGCCATACACCCTATATGCCTCTGCCATCGAATCCTGGATGTCCAAGGATGCCAGGAAGTCCCCTTGATGGAGTGCAGCGACTACTGAGCGAACTGATTCCATTCTGAACCTCTGCACTTTTACAAAGGGATTGAGGGCCTTCAAGTCCAAAATTGGACGTACCCCTTCCTTCTTGGGAACCACAAACAGATTGGAGTAGAACCCCTGGAAGCGTTCCGATTCCAGAACTGATACAATCGCCGCCTGATTCAGCAAGTCCCTCACTGCCCCTAACAGGGCCTCCCGGCGAACCGGGGACACGGGTATGCTGGAGGGGAAGAATCTGTTTGGCGGCCAAGAGAGAAACTCTATCTTGAAGCCGGTGGAAATCAGGTCGCAGACCCATTGGTCGGATAACCGGGAGGTCCAACGGGCTGAAAACTCCCGAAGGCGACCCCCCACCCAAGATGTGGGTGGGGGCAAAGCTTCATGTGGTAGCACCTTTTGTTCACAGGCTTGTTAGGCTTGCGGTTCCAGGGACACTTCTGTTGCTGCGTGGGGGGGGGGAGGTGCTTAGCGCTAGACTCACCACCCTGGGGCTTTCTGTGAATGCCAACAACAGTGCCTGTAGTCCCTAGGAGGTTCCCAGATGCAGAGAGGAGAAAACACTGTGTCAGCAGCAGCAGTTCTAACAGTGGTGCAATGGTCTGCAGAACAGCTTCAGCATTCCACACAGAGCCATCCAGTGTCCCTCACACACAGGGAATACAGGAAGTGATATGAGAAAGCACATTGCAAGCTGTCACAAGAGCCAGCGGTGAAAAAAGCATTTTGGCTTTCACAAAATGGCTGCCAATGCAATATATAGGAATCCCAGGGAAAATGTCTACTCCCCGGCGGAATCTATAGCTTTCCAAGATGGCTGCCAGCCATGAGGTGAAAATGAGGCCATGAGGTGAAAAGAAGCAAAAGAATAAAAACAAACTGCCTGCTGACACACAGACATCCTCCACAAAAACCTGCCTTTTTTGGATCCCCAGACCTGGATCAGGACTGAGCAGCAACCGCACAGAGCCCCACAGGTGAGAAACAGCGACCCACACACACCGCCCGCAGGGCATGCAGACACCCCCCTCAGAGGGGGGAAGGAGGGGTGATAGGGACTTGGGAGAGAAGATAAGGAGGTTAGGTGGCCCCGAATTGACCCCCCAGGGAATGCCCAGCTGTTCCCCCCACCGAAGAAGGGAGAGCCGTACTTACCAGTCCTGTAGAGCTGGGAGACATTTTGTGGTAGCAAACTCCTGCGCAGTTACAGGGAAGGTTACTGGCCCGGTATACTGTGATCCAGACATCAGTAGCCTGGTCATATGTATACCTCGGAGCATTGAAGCTCACCGATCACCCTCAGTGAAGCCTGGTTCTTCAGCTGTCTCACGTCTCCATTGCAGTCCCTGCCACATCAAGGTAAACACAGGGGTCCCACGTAGTCTGGGGGTCCCACGCAGCTTCAGTGGGGTTCTCCTCTCCCCCCCTGGATCGCGTTCCTGGCCTAATGGAGGAGGGGGGAGTGTGGTTATGAGCCGTGCACGTCTGTGTGCACGGCGCTGTACTGCGCAGGCGGCAGATTTAAAAAGCCCAGAGCGTCAGGGGGCTGTAATTGGAGACACAGGAGCTGTGGGCAGTAAGCATCCCAGGGGATTGGATCCAGGCAAACCTTAGACACCTACTCAGCATCAGGTTGTACAGTTTAAGCATTTATATTTATTGTGAGACTTTAAGCACAACAGTGATTGCACTTGTACTAGTACCTCTGCTTTGTAGCTTAGGACTATGTCTCCTCGTAAGAGGGTCTCAGGGGGAGGTAGCAAAGGCACGGGTAGATCCCCGCCTAGGTCCAGGGGTTCTAAAAGTGCCTGTAAGTTACCACCCCCCTGCAAGACTGGAGCCAGCCTCTCAAGACGAGTCAGTGCCCCTGTCAGGTTTTGCAGCCTTTCCTAATGTCTCAGCCCCGGTTTATGTCACTGAGGACATAAAAATGAAAAGGAGGAATCTTCCCCTTTACACTATAGGCCTGAGAAATAACCTGTCTAATCCACCTTGAGAGAGTGGATTTTGATGCCGCCTGGCCCTTCCTAGGGCCTTCTGGCAAAATAAAATCTGAGCAGTTGCCTGGAAATAGATACTGATTGCCCTTACCACATCTAGAGTGTGCAATGACTCTTCTTCTGCGGACTGTGGATCTGGAAAAAAGGATGGTAGGATTACATCTTGATTCAAATGGAATCCTGAAACCAGGACGCATCACTACTCGGTCCTTGTGAATAATTAAATAAGGTTCTTTGCTTGAAAGAGCTGCAAGCTCTGAAACTCTCCTAGCCGAGGATATAGCTATCAAGAAGACTCATTTTTTGTCAAAAGAATGAAGCCTGGTGTAATGGTTCAAATGGTTGTCCCTGTAATGCCGAGAGCACCAAGTTCAAATCCCATGTGCACACTGGAGGTTTGACTGGCGGTTTTAACCACATGGCCCCCTGAATGAAAGCCCGGACAAGAGAATGTAATGCAAGTGGCTTCTGGAAAAACACTGACAAAGCTGAAATCTGAACTTTGATAGTGCTTACGGCCAAATTCATTTCTAGGCCAGACTGGAGGAAAGCCAAGATCCTGCTAACGACATACTTTCTAGGATGCCATCCCCTGGGTTCACACCAGAAAACATATGCCTTCCAGATTTTATAGTAAATAAGCCTGGAGGCCAGCTTTCTGGCATTGACCAGAGTAGAAAGGACAGACTCCGAGAGTCTATGGTCTTTCAGAATGTGGGTCTCAGCAGCCAAACCTGTCAGAGCTGGCTTAGCCCTTCCTCCTCTGGGCTGGCCGCTCAGCTGACGGCTAATTGCCAGCTCTCTTCTCTCTCTTCAGTTACCAGCTGTTCCTGCTGATGCTTGTCTGGCCTGCCTATATATAAGTCTTCCAGCTCATTTCTCCTTTGCCTTCACGTTTGGTCACATTACTAGGAACCATCTCCTGCTGCTGTTTCAAGACTGGCTTGCTAACATCCCTCCTGGCTTCCATCCTGCTTGCAGTTGCTCTCAGTGGATCCCTGACATCTGGACTGGCTGATTACCCGATCTGGCTTATGAACTTTGGACTGGCTGACTATCCGATCTGGCTTATGAACTTTGGACTGGCTGACTACCCGATCATGCTACTGGACTCTGGCTTGCTTGACTACGCTTTTTCCTATTTATCTTTTTATTTTTATTAATAAACTAGTGTGATTAGATTGTACTTCTCTGTCTGTTTCATGGTTCCTGACAAAACCGTTTAAATTTAGACTGTGTAAAGCAGGATGGTAGATTGGACCTTGCGAGAGTAGGTCTGTCCAGAGAGGAAGGGTCCAGGACCTGCCTACTGCCATCTTCATGATCTCTGCGTACCAAGGTCGTCTGGGCCAAGCCGGGGCTACCAACAGAACCGACTTTGTTTGCCTCTTGACTCTTCCCAGGAACCGCGGCAGAAGCGGATACAGCGGGAAGTCATAGATTAGATTGTACCAATCCCAGGGAATTGTCAGAGCATCTGACCCCTGAGAAAGTACGTCTTTTGTTCTCGACACAAACTTGTCCAGCTTCTTGTTGAATCTGGACGCAAACAGATCTACATCCGGAGTACCCCATCTGTGACATATGGTTTGAAATATGTCGGGGTGTAGAGCCCATTCTCCTGGGCATAAATGTTGGCGGCTTAGAAAGTCCGCTTGCCAATTTTCCACTCCTGGAATGAAGACTGCAGAAAGGCATGGAACATGCCTCTCTGCCCAAGCAAGTATGCGATTCACCTCTCTTTGTGCATTCAGACTTTTGGTGCCACCTTGATGATTGATATAAGCCACAGCTGTGGTATTGTCAGACTGTATTCGAACAGGGTGACCCTGTAGTCTGTAAGACCAGTCCATGAGGGCCATGTAAACTGCCTGAATTTCCAGAATATTTATGGGCAGGAGTCTTTCGGACGCAGACCATCTTCCCTGCATACATACCTCTTCCAGCACTGCTCCCCAGCCTGTCAGACTGGCATCTGTAGTTATGATTTTCCATGGAAGTGGAAGAAAAGTTTTGCCTTTCAGCAGATTCTTGGTTTGTAACCACCAAATGAGACTATTGCGTATCCCTGGGGATAAAAACATAGGAAGATCCAAGGCTTGGGGCTTCTTGATCCAAGCCGCAAGGATGCATCTCTGTAAAGGCCTTGAATGAAACTGGGCGAATGGAATGGCCTCCAAGGAGGCGACCAATTTCCCTAACAGTCTCATACACAGCCGAATGGAGGAACTCCTGCTCAGCACTAGGCGAACCAGAACCCTTATAGCCATGGCTTTTGGCGTTGGTAGAAACACCCTGCCCTGAGCAGCGTCTATGATCATGCCCAGATATTCCAACCTTGTAGCAGGTTGCAGGGACGATTTTTCTAGGTTTATAATCCAACTTAGGTTTTTCAGGTGTTCTAATGCTTTGACAATACTGTGGTTCAAGAGCGCTACTGTCTGCTCTATGAGTAGCAAATCGTCTAGATAAGCTATGACGGTTATGCCCTGAGCCCTTAGGTTTGCCAAGAGAGGGTCTAGAATCTTTGTGAAAACTCGAGGAGCTGTAACGAGACCGAAAGGCAGGGCCACAAATTGAAAATGGCGCTGATCCACTGCGAACCGTTTTGCAGGAAATTTCACCTTTTTTTTCTTTTGTATGAGTTTCCCCTTCAAAATCCACACCAGACTAAAACAGGCTAGTATAAATTGGGAAGCCCTATTTCTTTTTTTGTGAGGGTCACCAATGAAATCTGTACCACACTTTCATCTCGGATAAGTGCCTGGTATAGATAATGAGGAGAAATCTTCCAAATGGGACACTAGTTTTGATGACAAGGGTGGATTTCATCACTTTAGAGGGATCAGCTCAAACATCCTGTTTTGGCTAAGGGGCAGGAAGTGCAGGGACAGCTCTCCAATGTGACATAAATGACAAAAAAATAAAGAAACTGACAGTTTTGCTTTTAGTTCTACATTAGGCATTACTAAAATCAATGCTTCCGATCGTTTGTTTTACTTTTCTATATGTCCCCCAGTAGTGATGGCCGAACGGTTCGCCCGGCGGTCGTTTCGCGGCGAATTTCCGACTTTCGCCGTCCGCGGGTTCGAACGCCTTTTTCCGTCGTTCGCCCCGGCGGACTTACGTGTTTAATGTATACAAGAACTTTAACCTTTCGTGACACGTTTATCATGTGTTACAGGACAACCAATTGAGACATGACAGCTCATGGACACTTGGACATTCCCCCTAACCTATAAATACACCCGATCCGGTGGCCATTTTACATTCTTTCTTCTGTCACTGTAGGGAAAGGATCCTGTGTGGAGTAGGGACAGAGAAAACGCTAGCTATTTGGTACACAAAAGTTCTTTTCAGGACTGGTATAGGTGTTAGGTCAGCAGCCTGAGTTTCTTTTGTCAGTTTAGATAAAGGGACAGAGCGCTGTATGCTGCTATTTTAGGGACAGCTCAGCCAGATTAGTCTTTCTTCATCATCATCATCATCATCATCATTAGCTGTTACTATCAGGTCCACAAAAGAGCTGTTCCAGCTAATCGTTCCAGCCTACTCTTTTTTGCCAATTTGTATAGGGACAGGCAGGAAGCAGTGTGTCAGGCAGTGAGGATAATTTTAAAGACTTGCTGTTACTATTAGTTCCACAAAGGTTCTTTTCAGGACTGGTATCAGTGGTACGGTAATAGGCTTGTACACGTATAATATTCTTTCTTCCAAATATAGAAAGAATATTATACTTGACTGCTGCCCTTCTGCTGCAGTCTGCTAATCATTCACAACTCACTTGTTCCACAAAAGTTCTTATAAGGACTGGTAACTTGGTCTGTCTAGGGTGCTACGGTACATAGGCTTGGGTGCGGTACAGTCTGCTGTTCTGTAAGGACCGCTATCGGTCCACAATAGATAGGGTTGCCGTGCACTACTGCTGACCGCTGCCCTATACTGCAGCAGTCCTTCAGCGGTATAGGGACTGACGCACAGTCTGCTAAACACTAATACACAACCTGCTTGGTCCACAAAAGTTCTTATAAGGACTGGTAACTTGGTATAGGGTGCTACGGTACATAGGCCTGAGTGCGTTACAGTCTGCTGTTCTGTAAGGACCGCTATCGGTCCACAATACATAGGGTTGACGTGCACTACTGCTGACCGCTGCCCTATACTGCAGCAGTCCTTCAGCGGTATAGGGACTGACGCACAGTCTGCTAAACACTAACACACAACCTGCTTGGTCCACAAAAGTTCTTATAAGGACTGGTAACTTGGTATAGGGTGCTACGGTACATAGGCCTGAGTGCAGTACAGTCTGCTGTTCTGTAAGGACCGCTATCGGTCCACAATACATAGGGTTGCCGTGCACTACTGCTGACCGCTGCCCTATACTGCAGCAGTCCTTCAGCGGTATAGGGACTGACGCACAGTCTGCTAAACACTAACACACAACCTGCTTGGTCCACAAAAGTTCTTATAAGGACTGGTAACTTGGTATAGGGTGCTACGGTACATAGGCCTGAGTGCAGTACAGTCTGCTGTTCTGTAAGGACCGCTATCGGTCCACAATACATAGGGTTGACGTGCACTACTGCTGACCGCTGCCCTATACTGCAGCAGTCCTTCATTGGTATAGGGACTGACGTACAGTCTGCTAATCACTAACACACAACCTGCTTGGTCCACAAAAGTTCTTATAAGGACTGGTAACTTGGTATAGGGTGCTACGGTACATAGGCCTGAGTGCAGTACAGTCTGCTGTTCTGTAAGGACCGCTATCGGTCCACAATACATAGGGTTGACGTGCACTACTGCTGACCGCTGCCCTATACTGCAGCAGTCCTTCATTGGTATAGGGACTGACGTACAGTCTGCTAATCACTAACACACAACCTGCTTGGTCCACAAAAGTTCTTATAAGGACTGGTAACTTGGTATAGGGTGCTACGGTACATAGGCCTGAGTGCAGTACAGTCTGCTGTTCTGTAAGGACCGCTATCGGTCCACAATACATAGGGTTGCCGTGCACTACTGCTGACCGCTGCCCTATACTGCAGCAGTCCTTCATTGGTATAGGGACTGACGTACAGTCTGCTAATCACTAACACACAACCTGCTTGGTCCACAAAAGTTTTTATAAGGACTGGTAACTTGGTATAGGGTGCTACGGTACATAGGCCTGAGTGCAGTACAGTCTGCTGTTCTGTAAGGACCGCTATCGGTCCACAATACATAGGGTTGCCGTGCACTACTGCTGACCGCTGCCCTATACTGCAGCAGTCCTTCATTGGTATAGGGACTGACGTACAGTCTGCTAATCACTAACACACAACCTGCTTGGTCCACAAAAGTTCTTATAAGGACTGGTAACTTGGTATAGGGTGCTACGGTACATAGGCCTGAGTGCGTTACAGTCTGCTGTTCTGTAAGGACCGCTATCGGTCCACAATACATAGGGTTGCCGTGCACTACTGCTGACCGCTGCCCTATACTGCAGCAGTCCTTCATTGGTATAGGGACTGACGTACAGTCTGCTAATCACTAACACACAACCTGCTTGGTCCACAAAAGTTCTTATAAGGACTGGTAACTTGGTATAGGGTGCTACGGTACATAGGCCTGAGTGCGTTACAGTCTGCTGTTCTGTAAGGACCGCTATCGGTCCACAATACATAGGGTTGCCGTGCACTACTGCTGACCGCTGCCCTATACTGCAGCAGTCCTTCATTGGTATAGGGACTGACGTACAGTCTGCTAATCACTAACACACAACCTGCTTGGTCCACAAAAGTTCTTATAAGGACTGGTAACTTGGTATAGGGTGCTACGGTACATAGGCCTGAGTGCGTTACAGTCTGCTGTTCTGTAAGGACCGCTATCGGTCCACAATACATAGGGTTGCCGTGCACTACTGCTGACCGCTGCCCTATACTGCAGCAGTCCTTCATTGGTATAGGGACTGACGTACAGTCTGCTAATCACTAACACACAACCTGCTTGTTCCACAAAAGTTCTTATAAGGACTGGTAACTTGGTATAGGGTGCTACGGTACATAGGCTTGAGTGCGGTACAGTCTGCTGTTCTGTAAGGACCGCTATCGGTCCACAATAGATAGGGTTGACGTGCACCACTGCTGACCGCTGCCCTATACTGCAGCAGTCCTTCAGCGGTATAGGGACTGACGTACAGTCTGCTAAACACTAATACACAACCTGCTTGGTCCACAAAAGTTCTTATAAGGACTGGTAACTTGGTATAGGGTGCTACGGTACATAGGCTTGAGTGCGGTACAGTCTGCTGTTCTGTAAGGACCGCTATAGGTCCACAATAGATAGGGTTGACGTGCACCACTGCTGACCGCTCACCTATACTGCAGCAGTCCTTCAGCGGTATAGGGACTAAGAGTTTTGTCACAGGGTCATTTAAAAAATGACATGCAGAGGAAGAGGCAGGCCCTTCCGCAGGGGTGGTAGGGGTAGGGCAGGAGCAACAGGCTTGAGCCAAAGTGGGAAGTTGCAGAAGGTGCGTTCAATTACTTTAAAGGATGCACCAGACTTGGTTGAGTGGCTCGCTCAGCCTTACTCTTCTGCACCCTCCTCATCCTCTCGATCTGCACCCTCTTCTTCACTCTCTGCTATGTGCACCCCCAAAGACACTACCACCAACAACACGACCACCACCACCACCACCACATACCTTCCGCTTGAGTCACTGGAATTATTTTCCGATCCATATCAAGAGGACATTTCTGATGCGCAGCCACTCTTGGTATTGGATCAGGAAGAGGAGGTAGCAACAAGCGCTACTCAGCAGTCTGACGCCAGTACCCAGATCAGCCCAAGGAGGAGGTTGGTCCCCGGTGTTGCTGCCTACTCCGAGATCTCTACTTATAGCGGTGGGGAAGGTGACGTTGATGATGACGTGTCTAGTGATGTCACGTGGGTGCCCACAAGAGAGGAAGAGGAGGGGAGTTCAGAGGGAGATATGGACCAGCAGATAGGGAGGAGAAGCAGCAATGACTTACATTGCACAGCAGGGACAAAGCAGACTGCAAATGTATCAGGAGCGAGTCATCGACCATGTACGGTCACATCTGGCGCTCCCAGGACACCGGCACATGGCTCCGCAGTGTGGGCTTTTTTTAACGTGTCCGCTGCTGACAATAGCGTTGCCATCTGCAATCTTTGCAGTCAACGCGTTAGTCGCGGTAAGCCCAATACTCACCTAGGGACGACCGCCTTAAGAAGGCACATGAGCAGCCATCACCGAGCCCAGTGGGAGCAACGGAACACACAAAGCCACACTGCAGGCTCTCACCGTCCAGCCTCGTCTTCTACTTCTCCTTCTCCTCTCTCCTCACAATTGTCCTCCACTCCACCTTCCATCACGCCAAGCTCACATTTTTCTGCAAAAAGGCAGGCTTCCGTGGGCCTAATGTTTGAGCGTAAAAAAATGATGACGCCGGATAACCCTCTTGCCCAACGGTTGGCGGCTGGCTTGTCAGAACTCATAGCCCGCCAACTACTGCCATATAAACTGGTGGACTCGGAGGCCTTTCGCAAATTTGTGGCCATTGGAACACCACAATGGAAGGTCCCAGGAAGGAAGTATTTCTCAGAGAAGGGCATCCCAGAGCTATATGGCCATGTTCAGCGGCAAGTGAATGTATCTCTGGCACACAGTGTCGGTGCCAAGATACATCTGACCACAGACACGTGGTCTAGCAAACACGGGCAGGGAAGGTATATCAGTTTTACTGCCCACTGGGTGAACCTTCTGACGGCCGTCAAGCATGTAACCCGTGGCACCCGTGTAGATTTGGTTTTACCGCCACGGATTGCATGCAGGCCTGACTCTTCTTCTCCTCCTCCTACTCCATCCTCCTCCCTCTCCTCCTCAGCTGCCTCCTCCTTTTCCGCTGCTAGCGTCTCTTCCACTGCACCGCCCAAGCTCCCCAGAACCTATTCCACATGCCAGGTGAGACGTTGCCATGCCGTGCTGCGTCTGTTGTGCCTGGAAGCAAAGAGCCACACTGGCCCGGCACTCCTTTCAGCTTTGCGTTCACAGGCAGATGAGTGGCTAACACCGCTCAATTTGACAGTTGGTAAAGTGGTGTGTGACAACGGTGCCAATCTGCTTAGCGCATTGAAACAGGGCAAAATCACGCACGTGCCGTGCATGGCACACGTCTTAAACTTGGTCGTGCAGCGATTCCTTGTCAAATACCCTGGGGTCCAGGACATCTTGCGGCAGGCAAGGAAAATCTCGGCCCATTTCAGAAGATCTTACACGGCCATGGCTCGCCTTGCTGACATTCAGCGGCGACACCATCTGCCGGTCAGACGTCTTATTTGCGATTGCCCGACGCGATGGAACTCAACCTTCTATATGCTTGATAGGCTGCTCCAGCAGAAACGTGCAGTTAACGTCTACCTGTATGAACTCTGCGAAAGAAACGGTTCTGGGGAGCTGGGTTTTTTTTCACCGCGCCAGTGGCTGCTCATGCGCGACACATGCAGACTTCTGCGGCCATTTGAGGAGATCACCAAACTGGTCAGTCGCAGCCATGGCGCCATCAGTGACATGGTACCTTATGCCTTCTTTCTGGAGCGTGCATTGCGTCGTGTCATTGATCAGGCTGTGGAGGAGCAGGAGCGGGAAGATGAGGAAGTCGCAATGCTGGATGAATTCCCAGGGGGGGCTACTCTATCTGAGACAAGTCAACAACAGGAGTCTGATGAGGAGTCAGAGGAGGATGGTGCCGGGGCGGATGAGCAGGAGCAAGAAGAGCATGCTTTAAACCTTTCTGGGATCCCTGTTGTGCGAGGATGGGGAGAGGAGAATGAAGAGGACGACATTATCCTGGATGATGAGCAGGAGCCAGGCCACCACACCGCTTCCACTTTAGTGCAAATGGGGGCCTTCATGCTCCAGTGTTTTAATAGGGACCCCCGTATAAAAAGCATGAGGGTCAAGGACCAGTACTGGGTGGCAACGTACTTAGACCCCCGGTACAAACACAAAATGGCGGAAATGTTACCGCCGTCGCAGAGGGCTGTCAGAATGCAGCACTTCCAGGCCTTGCTTCGAGAAATGCTGCATTCTGCTTTTGCGTGCGCTGGCAGAGGAGCAATTCCCACTCCCAGAGAAGGATTTGCGGGTACCAATCCAACAGCGCCTGCAAGAAGAGGCCGGTTTGAAGATGTGTTGGTGACTTCGGATATGAGGTCATTCTTTCAGCCGACCCATCGACAGGTGTCATCCGGATCCAGCATCAGGGAACGCCTAGACCGTCAGGTGTCCGACTACATTGGGTTAACGGCCGATGTGGACGCTCTGAGGAGTGATGAACCCCTAGACTACTGGGTGGGCAGGCTTGACCTCTGGCCAGAGCTTGCCCAATTTGCAATCGAACTGTTGGCTTGCCCCTCATCCAGTGTCCTGTCCGAAAGGACGTTCAGCGCAGCAGGGGGGATTGTGACCGATAAGCGTACTCGCCTAGCTCACCACAGTGTTAACTACCTCACATTTCTAAAAATGAATGAGGCATGGATCTCGGAGGAATTCAACACATGTGATCAGTAGACCATGTATATGTCTATAAACAATTTTTGGAATCAAGCACACAGACCTTCTTAATTCATTTGGCTCACTTCCCTGACCCAAAAAAGCACACCGTACTATATGCCCCTACCCTCCTCTTTGAAGAGGTTGAGCGGTGTCATATTTCTACTGGGGCTGCTTATTATGAGGGGTTCCCACCATCCCTGTGCTGTGCTGACTTCCTCCTGGGTGTTCTTATTATGAGGGGCTCCCACCATCCCTGTGCTGTGCTGACTTCCTCCTGGGGGTTCTTATTATGAGGGGATCACACCATCCCTGTGCTGTGCTGACTTCCTCCTGGGGCTGCTTACGGTGCTGCTGTCAGCGCTGTATGTCACGGAGCTGCTGTCAGCGCTGTATGTCACGGAGCTGCTGTCAGCGCTGTATGTCACGGAGCTGCTGTCAGCGCTGTATGTCACGGAGCTGCTGTCAGCGCTGTATGTCACGGAGCTGCTGTCAGCGCTGTATGTCACGGAGCTGCTGTCAGCGCTGTATGTCACGGAGCTGCTGTCAGCGCTGTATGTCACGGTGCTGCTGTCAGCGCTGTATGTCACGGAGCTGCTGTCAGCGCTGTATGTCACGGAGCTGCTGTCAGCGCTGTATGTCACGGAGCTGCTGTCAGCGCTGTATGTCACGGAGCTGCTGTCAGCGCTGTATGTCACGGAGCTGCTGTCAGCGCTGTATGTCACGGTGCTGCTGTCAGCGCTGTATGTCACGGAGCTGCTGTCAGCGCTGTATGTCACGGAGCTGCTGTCAGCGCTGTATGTCACGGAGCTGCTGTCAGCGCTGTATGTCACGGAGCTGCTGTCAGCGCTGTATGTCACGGAGCTGCTGTCAGCGCTGTATGTCACGGTGCTGCTGTCAGCGCTGTATGTCACGGAGCTGCTGTCAGCGCTGTATGTCACGGAGCTGCTGTCAGCGCTGTATGTCACGGAGCTGCTGTCAGCGCTGTATGTCACGGAGCTGCTGTCAGCGCTGTATGTCACGGTGCTGATGTCAGTGCTCTGTATTACGGTGCTGCTGTCAGTGCTCTGTATCTCCTGCACCCTCTTGTTTGCCTACCCTGGTCCCTGACCTTCCCTCTCCTCCATTGCCTTCATTAGCTCCATAGTCCTGAATTGTCAGAACAATTTCCCAAATAAAAAAAAAATGCTTGTAGTTATCGATCCCAAATTCACCTCATACATGTATTATGCTATTGTCCAGGTGGTGGGACTACGTGCTACCCCCTAATAATTACCCCGTGGCCGCAAATTCGACCTAAAGGTTTGCGAAATTCGCCTCCCATTGAAGTCAATGGAGCCCGCGGCGAACGGTCGTTTTCGCGAACGTTTGTGCCCGTTCGCGTTTCGCGTTCGCGAAACGTCCCGTCGGAAGTTCGTCCATCACTATCCCCCAGGCCGGTAGCCAGCCCACCATGCCATTTCTTTGACTATCCCTTACTTATTAGTCCAGAAAATGGCAAGAGCTGATTTTTTTATTTTTTTTAACATTCAGCTCCCATTGATTTCAGTACTGTTCAGATTCAGCACCCAAACTTTACACACGTTCAACAAACCTGTCTAGAACCAAAACCAGGTGTATCATTATCAATGAAATCCATTTCCCCCATTCCGTGTGCGGACATCACCAGGCTGATGATAAGCATACATGTTCCTAAAAGGGTCATACTGTAGACAGCAATAGAAATTTATTTTTACAACAAAACTGCACCCATGCAGGCTTGCTCACGAGTTCTGCTACTGCGTCCATTGACACAGACAGCGGGACTAGGCTCCGCATCCTGCTCCCATGCCAAAGCTTTTGATTGACAGCAGTGGGAGCCAATGTAATTTTTTAATTTTTTATAATAAAGGAATTGTCCAAAACTGTTTGTGTTCTTTTTTTCTTATTGACACTTTTTTGGTAAATGAGTAGGAAATACGTTGTACCCCTACTTGTATGCTGTTTTCTTTTTTCCACTATTGACACTTTTTTGGTAAATGAGTAGGAAATACGTTGTACCCCTACTTGTATGCTGTTTTCTTTTTTGCACTTTGTTCTATTGCTGACAATGGCTTTTTTTTTTTCATTCAGCTTTCTGCAGGGAAGCCTGTTGACAGCTGACGACTCATCTGTTAAGGATGTGGTGAGCCGCTTCCTAGCCCCGCTCCTCAACAAATAGCTATTCACTGTGCCAGGGCTTTAAATGCACTGTGCAGCACGCAGTGCACTGTGGGACACTCGGCGGGTGAATGTCCCGCCAAGGGACCCGCAAATTTGGGTGTTTGCCGAACACGGGATGGAGGAAGACACGGCAACGAGTCAGACACGGCAACGAGTCAGACACGGCAACGAGGAAGACACGGCAACGAGGAAGACATAGGAAGATAAAATAAGATAAAGATAAGATTTAAAGTCTTTATAAAATACATTTACAACAAAAAACACAATATATAAAAACAAAAAAAAAATGCATCACACACTTTTACAGCACATAATTTTATTATATATCAAATGAATAACAAGCAACCCCATTTAAAAAAAAATAAAAATAATAAAGAACAGTGACCCAAGACTACTGGGCTAATTAACTTGATTTAATTTTTACATTTGTGGCCTAAATATGTCTTGGAATAAAAGCTCTCGCTCTAAACCTGTGTGTACTCTCTTAAATACTTCTAAAATGTCTACTGGGTGACAAAAATTCAACAAGTGGTGGCCAGGATGGGGCAGATCACTCACTCTACAAAGGCATCGGGACTGAAATTTTGGGAGGAGAAGTTTATAGCCCATAGTTTTCAGAGTGGTGTCGATAATTTTCTAA
Source organism: Lithobates pipiens (assembly GCF_037356315.1). Classification (NCBI taxonomy): domain Eukaryota; kingdom Metazoa; phylum Chordata; class Amphibia; order Anura; family Ranidae; genus Lithobates; species Lithobates pipiens. Next base: position 584,515,096 of record NW_027507758.1, on the reverse strand, counting down.
AGAGCAATCTTATCAGCTCTAAAAGATGCCATATTAACCACATGCTGACCAGTGCACGATGATATACGTCGGCACAATGGCACGGCTGGGCAAATGGGTGTACAGGTACATCCTCTTTAAGATGCAGCTCCGTGAGCGTGACTGCGGGTCACGTGAACTCGATATCTGCCAGTGTCCCAGTGATCGTGTCATGGAGCAGAAGAACAGGGAGATGCAAACAAGGCATTTCCCCGTTCTACCTAGTGACAAGACAGAGATCACTGCTTCCTGTCATCGGGAGCAGTGATCGCCGTCATGTGAGTAGTAGCCCATCCCCCCACAGTTAGAATCACTCCCTAGGACACACTTAACCCCTTGATCGCCCCCTAGTGGTTAACCCCTTCCCTACCAGTGTCATTTATACCGTAATCAGTGCATTTTTATAGCACTGATCGCTGTATAAATGACATTGGTCCCAAAATAGTGTCAAATATGTCCAATGTGTCCTCCATAATGTTGTAGTCACGATAAAAACCTCAGATCATCGCCATTACTAATAAAAAAAATAATTATAATAAAAATGCCATAAAACTATCCCTTATTTTGTAGACGCTATAACTTTTGTGCAAACCAATCAACATACGCTTATTGCGATTTTTTTTTTTTACCAAAAATATGTAGAAGAATACATATCGGCCTAAAATGAGGAAAAAATGTGTTTTTTATATATTTTTGGGGGATATTTATTATAGCAAAAAGTCAAAAATATTGCTTTTTTTCAAAATTGTCCCTATTTTTTTGTTTATAGCGCAAAAAATAAAAAACGCAGAGGTGATCAAATAACACCAAAAGAAATCTCTATTTGTGGGGAAAAAAGGATGTCAATTTTGTTTGGGTATGTAACATGAGTAATCCGCACTACCCCCAATGGATACTAGTGAACAAAAATATATATAAAAAATAATAAAACCACGATTGATATATATGTAACAGTGTTGCAATCTATACAAAAAAAGGAAATATTCTGCAAAAAGTACACTATTATATATTGTTATTATATTATATTATTATATTATAATCAGCATGCATAAAATAAAATAAAATTAAATAAGGTATATGCTGAAAAACCTTATATTAAACAAAACACGTAAAAATCCCTAAATGTAAAAAAGTCCTTTAAGATGACTCCTTAGGTACATAGCCCTAAAATGGATATTCTTTTTTTGTTTATATCGCAAAAAATAAAAACCACAGGTGATCAAATACCACCAAAAGAAAGCTCTATTTGTGGGAGAAAAAAAATTTTGTTTGGGTGTAACGTCCCACGACCGCGCAATTTTCAATTAAAATGAGGCAGTGCGAATCGCAAAAAATGCTCTGGTCAGGAAGGGGGTAAATCATTCCGGGTCTGAAGTGGCTAAGGTGGTCTCCTCCTGATTCACCTGTGGGTGTGGATTCTCTGCTTACGCACACAACAGCATCAGATTTTGCACTCTCCAGCTTTAGAAAATCAATATCAGGGACACAAAATTAAATTTAATATTCATTTTTATTTTTACACGCTTTTCTCAGTTTTCTTTCCTACCATTTCTACACCTACTTTGTATCACATTCATTGCTGATGTGAAACTAATATCTGGATTGATATTGGTATGCACCATTGAACAATCCTACTCATATTGTTTCGTTTTCTCGGTCGGATATGCAGTGCTACAATATTTTCTCTTGTATGAAACTAATTGTCTTATATGCTACTAAGATCAGATGATTATATGGACTATTATAAGGACAAAGATTGAGAAAGAGTGACAAAGAGTGACAAAGAGTGACAAAGAGTGACAAAGAGTGCCTTTCTCCACCTGACCCAAGAGATGGTTCATTGGTTTCCAGATATTGTTCTAAATGAAATCTACCTGTGTGGTATATTTCTTTACTGATTTATGCAGAATTATGTGCAAAGTACTCTATGTTTGAAAAATGTAATAAAAATTGTAAAAAATGTATGTCTGAACCAGTGCAGTTATTACACAGCATTTCCAAACCAAAATTCATGTAGCAATTTTCAGCTGCAGCTCATTCAATGTAGGCACTACAGAAGATCTAGAATTAATTAAAGTGGTTGTAAACCCTTACAACACACTTTAACCTACAGGTAAGCCTAGATTAAGGCTTACCTGTAGGTCCAAGAAATATATCCTAAACCTACACGGTTTAGGAGATATTTGCCGAAAGACAGGCACCGCTGTCTATGGCCACTGAGCGCGCTGCCGTCAACGGCGATATGCCGCGCGTGGCGGCTCCTGTGCGCATGCACGGGAGTGACGTCATCGCGGCTTCGCCGAATGACAGCTGCGGAGCAGCGAGACCCACCGAGAAGATGGATGCGCTGGACTACAGGGGACAGCGGTGACTTCGCTTGCTCCTGTGTCAGTGACACATAATGGACTACTATGCAATGCATAGTAGTCCATTATGCTTTACCTTTGCAGGGAATGAAAGAGGAAGTAAACTCATCAGGGTTTACTTCCTCTTTAAAAGAACACTTGGTAAAGGAGGTCTGTGTACTTGTCGCTTTAGTCTTGGTAGCATACCAGACCAACCTCCCTGCTTCTGTTTCCACTCTCGCCATTTCCTACACCGTGGAGAAAGACATAAGAAGGAGGAAGGAATTGGAGGGGGACAGACATGAGTGGCTGGAAGGCATGGGAAGGAAGAGAAAATAAATAAAAACAAGGCATGGAAAGGAGGAAGACATGAATAGAAGGAGGCATGGGAAGGAGGAAGGTGTGGAAAAGAGGCAGACATGGGCAGGAGGAAGGCATGGTAAGGAAGAAGATATGCATAAAAAGAAGGCATGGGAAGGAGGAAGGTGTGGAAAGGAGGCAGACATGGGTGGAAGGAAGACATGGGAAGAAAGGAAGACATGGGAAGAAGGAAGACATGGGAAGAAGGAAGCCATGGGAAGAAGGAGGACATGAGAAGAAGGAAGACATGGGAAGAAGGAAGACATGGGAAGAAGGAAGACATGGAACTAGGAAGACATGGAAGGAGGGAGGCATTGGAAGGAGGAAGGTGTGGAAAGAAGGCATGGAAAGGAAGAAGACACAAGTAAAAAGAAGGCATGGAAAGGAGGAAGGTGTAGAAAGGAGGCAGAGATGGGTGGAAGGAAGGCATGGGAAGAAAGAAAACATGAATAAAAAGAAGACATGGGAAGGAGGAAGACATGAATAAAATGAAGGCATGGGAAGGAGGAAGACATGGAAGATGGAAGGCATGGGAAGGAGCAAGGTGTGGAAAGAAGGCAGCCATGGGTGGAAGGAAAGCATTGAAAGGAAGAAGACATGAGTAAAAAGTAGGCATGGAAAGGAGGAAAGCATGGGAAGGAGGAAGGTGTGGAAAGGAGGCAGACATGGGTGGAAGGAAGGCATGGGAAGGAAGAAGACATGAATACAAAGAAGACATGGGAAGGAGGATGACATGGAAGGGGGAAGGCATGGGAAGGAGGAAGGTGTGGAAAGGAGGAAGGTGTGGAAAGGAGGAAGACATGGGTAGAAGAAAGGAATGGGAATGAGGAAGCAATGTGTAGAGGGATGGCATGAGAATGAGGAAGACATGGAAGTTGGAAGGCATGGGAAGAAAGAGGGCATGGGACGGAGGAAAACATGGTAGAGGGAAGGCATAGGAAGGAGGAAGGCATGGGTTGAGAGAAGGTATAGGGAGGTGAAAAGCATAGAGGGGAGGAAAACATGGGTGGAGGGAAGGCATGGTAAAAAGGAAGACATGGAAGGGGGAAGACATGGAAAGGAAGTCAACATTGGATGCAAGAAGATATCGGGAGGTGAAAAGCATGGGGAGGAGGAATCCATGGGAAGGAGAAGGAGGAAAAAATACAGGAGGTGAAAAAGCAGAAAGAGAAGGAAGAGAGGTCTGGTGAAAAGTTAAAAATGAAGTCAGTTACCCCATAGGGTACCTGCACTTGGCTGAAGATTTAAAAGCTTTGTTGTTGATACCGAGACCGAGGTATCAAAAATCAATATACACATTTATGTTAAGATTGTATTGTCCACTCTAAGTAACATCTCTCAAGATCCTGTTCTTGGTTATTTTATCCCAGTAATCCAGAAGATGGCCCTGAAAATTAGAAAAAGGCATTTATTGGCAAAATCCTTATATGGGTAATGAGCAAAATTGTTTCCTTTTTTTCCACAGTTGTTACTTGCTGCACCATACTGTATATTTATGAAAGTATTATTTATGCATATTGGCAGCTGCAGCCTCTTGTGGCTATCTGTATGACAAGCAGTGCAATCAGGATTCTTACAGACAGCTACAAGGAAAACAAAGGCTGGTTATAATTTATATGATTTTACTAATACTACCTAAATTTGTTACATTTTGGTATGAACTTCATGTTTCTGTCACTTGGTGTGGTAATTGAATACACTGAGGATTATTTACTAAAGGAAAATGCACTCTGCACTGCAAGTGCACTTGGAAGTAAAGTCGCTGTAGAGCCAAGGGGGAAATGCAAGGAAAATAAAAAACAGCATTTTAGCTTGCACATGATTGGATGATAAAATCAGCAGAGTTTCCACTCATTTAAGATCTACCACTTAAACACAAACCCGTGCTTTGCTGATACCTAAAAAAATCAAACAGGTTCACTTTAAATTCCCCCCTCTCCGACTGCACTCAGTCACCTCTCCTTTACTCCTCCACTGCGCCATCCAGCCACCAGAAAGATAGGCCTGGGTAAGCTCTGAGTCGATTAAACTGGAGCTTTACACAAGGCTGAGGACTCTTTCAAACCCCATGTAACAGTTTTGGACAGCCGCACTCTGGAATATGGCCTTTATTTGTAAAAAATCCAACAGATACTAGCCATAGCAAAAAATGGGGACAAACAAACTGACGCGTTTCACCCTTAACAGTGCTTAATCTTAGCTATGACTAAGCACTGTTAAGGGTGAAACGTGTCAGCTCGTTAGTCCCATTTTTTGCTATGGCTTGTATCTGTTGGACTTTTTACAAATAAAGGCTATGTTCCAGAGTGCGGCTGTCCAGAGCTTCCTTTTTGCCTCGTGTTGCTATATGCTTAGTCTGCACCTAGTGTTCCAGTTCCGAGGAGAGTTCTATATCCATATTTTCCCCTGGAGGGGTGATCCCCTTCCCTTCCCCTAACAGCGCTGGCCAATTATTGAAAACCAGCACTGTCCCATGAGAAGAAGGGGGTTGGGGGAGTAAAGTGATCCTCCATTCTTCCATACCTAGATGTATCTGGTATTTACTCCTGGGGGCTAAATGGGAAACTGGTGGGGGAAGGAGGTTACTGCCATCGTTGACCTACTTTTGAGAATGATAGTTTCCTGGCATTTGTCTGACTGGGTTCAAAAAAATCCAAAGTCATGGACCAATGACAGGTGGGCTGATTGGGAACGTTAAAGACAATTCTTATTTACTTAGTTAAAAACTCAAATTGCTGACCCAGGATGGCAGTCAGGGAACTAGCTTTTTCACAGTAAAAGTTCACTATTGGCAGCCTTTATGTTTCTCTCAAAGCAGCTGCAGCCATGATCCTGGCATTGTTTTTTTCAGCCATTGATCGGCTTTCCAGCAAAAGTGATCCGGGCAGCTTTACAGCCGCCTGATCACTTTTACAGCACTCAGAATAGGGGGGGGGGGGCGGGGGCAGCAAACAGCTTGCTCACCCCTTGTGAAAGTTACATTTGAAATTTTTTAAAAGTGTAATAAAAATTAAAATACATTAAATAGAAATAATAAGAAAAATTCAAAAGCCCCCCGTCACCCCTATACTCACATGTACAGTATTTCACAAAAGTGAGTACACCCCTCACATTTTTGTAAATATTTTATTATATCTTTTCATGTGACAACACTGAAGAAATAACACTTTGCTACAATGTAAAGTAGTGAGTGTACAGCTTGTATAAAAGTGTAAAGTTGCTGTCCCCTCAAAATAACTCAACACAAGGGATGAGCCGAACACCCCCCGGTTCTGTTCGCACCAGAACTTTCGAACAGAGCGAAAATTCGTGCAAACTTTAGAACCACATTGAAGTCTATGGGACTTGAAACGTTTGAAATAAAAAGTGCTAATTTTAATGGCTAATATGCAAGATATTGTCCTAAAAAGGGTTTGGGGACCTGGCTCATGCCCTAGGGGACATGGGTCAATGCCTAAAATGTTTTTAAAAACGGCAGTTTTTCCCTTCTGGCGCGGGGTGACTGACACGATCGGTCGTCTGACGGGTGTCTCTCTGGAGGGGAACCCTGCGGCCTGTCTGCTGCACCTGTCGGAGCGATCCATTAAGAAGTATAGGAACTCGTTGACTATTCAGTTACTGAACACGGCGAAGGCCTGTATCCCTTTGTGCTGGAGATCGGAGAACCCACCGGCTATGGCTCTATGGTTCTCTAAAGTGAACGAATTAAGAGATATGGCAGACCTCACAGCGACGCTTCATAATAGGGAGGAGGCCTTTCGTGAGACTTGGAGACCTTGGCAACATTTCACCTACACCGAGGCTTACCTCCGGGTGGTAGCTTTAAATGCCCGTTGAGAGAGGGTCTCTGTTCGCTGGCTTCGCCCCCCCCTGCGGTCTGGTGGCGCTCACAGTCCCTATTTTGCTCTTTTATGTTAGCCTTTGTCGCTTCAGCCCGCCTGGAGCCTCTTCTTTGTTTCTTCTACTTGGACTGTCTCTCTGTTCTGATCTCCTTTCATTTCTCTCTGGCCCCCCTTCCTCCCTGTCTCCCCCTGTAGTCCCTTTCTTCCGTAACCCCTTCCCCCTTACCATTTCGCCTCCTCAGTCCTTTGTCTTTCATGATTAGATTCTGCCAGCTAGTCCAGGTAGGCAGCTGTGGGTTGTGGGCTTCCCTGGGAATGACCAGTTTTCAACAAATGTATGCTCTGTTCGCCTGGGGCCCGGCCCATCGCCCATCTCCCTCCTCTTCCCTTTCTTTATAAAATAACAAAATGTGTGCATCTCACTGTAATGCATGGCCATGTGATGATTACTGCTCCCCTGGGTGGGATCGGATTGCCTAATTGGTGTTTGGAGGTCTTAAGAGGGGAATTTAGCCCCCGGTTCGGGAATGCTTTCATGTTCAGTTTAAGCCTATCTTGGGGGTGGTCTCTATATATCCCACCTGGGTGCTACCAAAAGATTTATGTTTTGAAATTCTGTATGTTTTATTATTGTTGTCCATGTGTCTGTTCTTTCTTCTGGCATTCAATAAAGGAATTACAAAAAAAACACGGCAGTTTATTTCGGGAGCACCGATTTTAATGAGGATTAAAGTGAAAAAAAAAAGAAATATTCCTTTAAATATCGTGCCTGGGGGTTGTCTATAGTATGCCTGTGAAGTGGCATGTGTTTCCCGTGTTTAGAACAGTCCCTGCACAAATTGATATTTAACGTAAAAAAAGTCATTTAAAACTGCTTGCGATTTTAATGTCATATCTAGTTCCGGCAATATGAATGAAAATCATTGAGAAAAATGCAATAGGTAGCCCCCCCCCCTGCCCATTACCCGCCCCTTTGTGTCTTGTACGGATATTAAGGGGAACCCCGTACCCATATTAAAAAAAGGAAAGGCGTGGGGCCCCCAGGGCCTATATACTCAGAACAGGAGTATACAGGCGGTGAAAAGAAGATAGGGACTGTGTAGGTTTGTTGTGTTAATTAGAATCCGTTTGTAATTTTGAACTGGTACATTTTTAAAGTGTAGCTCCAGTCATAAAAACTATCTTTAAGCTTTTTGGAAAACATAGGGAAGGGTTATTACCCCTGTATAATTTTTTTGCCGTCCGTCTTTTTTCATCTCACTTCCTGTTGTCTCCTTCCATTTGCAAGTAGGAGACGTTTATAAGTTGGACGTTTGAAAGTAGGGGCCTGTCCTATATGCTCTGCAGAAATGGCGGAACAAGGTGTTGGTGTTGCCACAACACTGTAAGCCCTCAAAGTGACTCTTGGTGGGCGCTGGAGCGCCCTGTTGTGAACGATTATATCAAGAATTGTAATTACATGCCATTGTTGAACAGTGGTAGAAAAATTGGGCCTTTGGTGGTTGTGGTGGGGGTGCTGGTGCCACAACACTAGAAGTCCTCACAGTTACTCTCGGTGGGCACAGGAACGGGCCCTGCTGTGAAATATTATATCAAGTGTCTACTGCAAGTCTGGGCTCCATTGGAGTCATTTTTACAATCAGAGGAAGGGAAAGGGCTAATTGGAGAGGAACTAGAGGAATAGCTAGTAAGTGATGTGGCACAGGTCCCTCTGTCGTCAGGGGCAACATATTTTTATTTGTTCCATTTGGGATTCCCTGGGGGGGGGTTTTTTCCCTCTCTCTCTCTCTCTCTCTCCTCGGTTCTATAAGTCCCTCACGGGATCTAGAGCCTTGGAGTAGTGGGTTGTTGAGGGGAATCGTTATTGTAATATTGTTAGTTGTTTAGAAGGGGGAAAAAAAAAAAAAAGAAGAAAAAAATTTCGCAGGAATGCACTGTGTATCATTGGTTAAATTAATACGTTTTTGTTTTGTAAATTGATTTGATAAGTTGATCTATGTAATTATTATATTTTTTTTTTTGTGTGATCTTTGTCATGTATTCCTGCAGAGAAATAAAGTATTTAAAAAAAAAAAGAAATATTATATCAAGAATTGTATTTACATGCCCCTGTTAAACAGGGGCTGAAAAATTGGGCCTTAGGCACTGCTTGCTGGTGCCACAACACTGCAACCTCTCCCAGATACTTTAGTTGGAGTGCAGGAATGAGCCCTGCTGCAAAGCATTGCCGTAAAAACTGTTAAAGAGGGGCTGAAAACCATGTCCCGCATAGACTATATTTTGGCGTCGGTCATTCTCCTCCCCCAGTTGGAGGATGCAGGGTTCCATGCGAGGTCCTTGTCGGATCACGCTCCCTGCTGGGCTACCTTTTTGTTGGCACAGCAGGCGGGACCTCGTGTCTGGCGCCTCAACCCTTTTTGGCTGAAGGCGCTGGGGGAGCAGGATGACCTGTCAGAGGAGTGGCGACATTTTTTTGATACCAATCAGGAGACCGCATCGGGTGGCAGTGTTTGGGAGGCATTCAAAATCCATGCACGATCCATCTTAGTGAGGCGGATCAATAGATTGAAGAGTTCCTCTAAAATTCTAGCCAGTCAGGCAGTGGAGAGGCTAGACGCTGTCACCCGTGAGTTTGTATTAAACCCCACGGCGGCGAGCGTCTCGGCTCTCAAGCTCCAAACACGCGTTCTAGACCAGTTACAATTCGAACAAGCCAGACGAAAACACTTTTTTACGCAGCAGTGGATATTTGAGCAAGGCGAGAGGGCGGGTAAACTCTTGGCGTACCTCGCTCACCAGGATGCGAGGCCGCCGGTAGTGGTGTCTTTAGCGGACGAGAGTGGGGCTCTCATCTCAGACCCGGTGACAGTCGCCGAGATGTTCCGGTCTTACTATGCAGACCTTTACGCCTCTCGTGTGGAGGTCACGCCTCAAGAGACCCGGGCAATTGGAGGCTCCGATCAGACTTGAGGAGATTGAGCTAGCGCTCTCGTCCCTAGCCGCATCCAAGGCCCCTGGGCAAGATGGATTGCCGTTGGATTTCTACGCCGCATATCCCGATGTATTAGCCCCCGAGCTGCTAAATTTGTATACCTACCTGTTTGAATCCGAATCCCTCCCCGACACTTTACGTCAAGCGACGATTATAGTGATTCCAAAGCCGGGTAAAGACCCGCACCGCCCCGATTCGTATCGCCGATCTCACTGCTACAGGTGGATATCAAAATATTGGTCAAAATATTAGCATCCCGGTTGAACCCCCATATTTTGTCCCTTATCCACCCAGATCAAACGGGATTCATGCCTGGTAAAAACATGGCGATGAACATCCGCAGACTTCATATGAACCTGCAGGCCTCCCATGAAAATGTGGGTACTAGGGCCGTGATAGCGTTGGATGCGGCTAAGGCGTTTGACTCGGTGGAGTGGGAGTATTTGTGGGAATGCCTTCGACGTTTTGGGTTTGGGCCCAACTTTATAAAATGGGTTAGAATTCTATATTTTTCCCCGGAGGTGCGCGTGGCGGTGAACGGTAGGCTGTCTGATCCCCTGCCCCTAAGGCGGGGCACTAGACAGGGATGCCCGCTGTCCCCGATCCTATATGCACTGGTCGGTGGAGCCGCTGGCTATCTCCCTCAGATCCAATACCCACATTAGAGGCCTTAGGGTGGGATCCATAGTAGAAACTGAGCATGTATGCAGATGACATGCTTCTATATCTTGAAGATGAGGGGCCCTCTTTGCGGCCCGCTATTTGTACCATCGAGGAATTTGGTAAGCATTCGGGCCTCACTATTAACTGGGCGAAATCACAGATTCTTCCCATTGACGTATCGCCGCCAACACGTGACGCAGCTTCCCTCCCTTTGCGAAGAGTGTCTTCCATTCAGTATTTGGGAGTCCAGATTACTAGGGAACCCCCTGATTATATACTTCATAATATTGAACCTCTGATTTCATACTTGGAATGCAAAACTCAATCCTGGGCAAGGCTCCCCCTCGGCGTAATGGGAAGGATAAACTTAGTTAAAATGATTCTGTTGCCCAAGTACCTGTACAAATTCTGGCATGCATCAATTCTTATCCCCCTTAAATATTTTAAAACCATGGACACTATCCTTAACTCCTTCATCTGGGGTTCTGGACGACACAAATTGGCTTGGAATACGCTCAAGAATCCCACCAACCAGGGGGGAGCTGCGCTTCCTGACTTTCATGCATACTACATCGCCGCCCAGCTCTCTCATTTCTATCACCTACATAAAGTAGATGCTCCCCGGTATCAGGCATTGATATGCAGAGAGCCACATAGCTATGCCCACTCTCCCCTTCAGGTTTTGTTTAGGGGGAAGAAGACTACCAGGCGTGCGAAGGTTCGCGCCCCTTTGCTGTTTCAACATAGGCGGGTGTGGGAGATCACCCAAAAGCTGGTGGGGCAGACTGGGTACATTCCCACACGCCCTTGTGGCACAACTCTCAGCTGGGGGAGCTCCGGGAGCTTCTGGGTGCGGGTCTCTGGGCTTCCAGAGGGGTGGTGTACTTGCATCAGGTCATCACCCCGCTGGGGGTACGCAGTTTCCGGGCACTGCAGGGTGAGTTTGAGATCCCCTCGCATATGATTTTTCGCTATGCGCAATTATCCCATGCCCTCCAGGCTCAATTTGGGGATGGATTTCCTGATCCTCAAGAACTGTCCTTGGTGGGTGTCATGGTTGGTGAGAAGCCCTCAAAACTAATATCTACCATATATGGCTCCCTCAGACGCCGCTCTGAATCCAGAATTGCTGAGGAAGCAAAACACAGATGGGAAGAAGAGGGGGGCCCGCTGGAGAATGAGGACTGGGAGGAGATCCTAGATAATGTTAAACAGGCTTCCCCTAGGATAACCGACAGGCTGACTCAACTATACATTTTACATAAATCTTATCTCACTCCTGTAAGAATTTGCAGATTCAAACCCTCCCAGGAGCCGGGGTGCCCACGTTGTGGGGGCCTTCCATGCTCCTTCTACCACTTGATTTGGTCCTGCCCGAACATCCAGACCTATTGGCTGCAAGTTATTCAATTCCTCCATGATCATATGGGTTCCCCCCTCCAGATGGATCCTAAAACCTTCATACTAGACCTGGTGTTGGATGCTCCGACTGACCCCTCACATGCTGTTTTCATACAAGAAACGCTATTTAGTGCTAGGAAGCTGATCGCCAGGATGTGGATGCGGCCCGAAACCCCGACATTCAGGGCCTGGGTAGCTGAGATTAACCTAACATTGCCAATGAAGAAAGTTATATATGCGCACAGGGGCTGCCCAAACAAATTTAATAAGATCTGGGATCGTTGGCTCAACAACCCGGACACATGCGCGGACTAGCCCTTCTAATCCGATATGAGCTCCCCGGGTGAGAGGTGCGAGAAGAGCCACTTTAATTTGATCTACATTAGGGGGACCGGGCGGGCCGACCTTTTGATATTCCAGAGCAGGGATTGTATAGGCGGGTAAGGGTAAAGGTGGATTGTATTACTTTCAACATAATGAGCAAATTTGTGACCTGGTATTTGTCCTCTTACTTTAGCCAGGGACCAGTAAGTGCTGTTGCCATGCTTTAATGGAATAACAATTTTTTTTCTTCTGTACTTTATGCCTTACAGTATAAGTGCTCATATATGTATACTGTTATAGTCTTAATGGATATGGCCTGTGTTCTTCTATGTTACTGAGCTGTTTTTTTTTTTATTGTTTCCCTCTATTGTTGGATGTACCAAAACTGTAATTCTTTACTGCTTCAATTACCAATAAACTCGTTGTTAAAAATAAAAAAAAGAAGGGCTGAAAAATTGGGCCTATACACTGCAACCTCTACCATATACTCTAGTTGGAGTGCAGGAATGAGCCCTGCTGCAAAGCATTGCATCAAAAATTGTAATTACACGCCCCTGTTAAACAGGGGCTGAAAAATTGGGCCTTAGGCACTGGTGCTGGTGCCACGACACTGCAACCTCTCCCATATACTCTATTTGGAGTGCAGGAATGAGCCCTGGTGCAAAGCAATGCATCAAAAATTATAATTACATGCCCCTGTTAAACGGGGCTGAAAAATTGGGCTGGTGGCATCACCCAGAACCAAAAATGTTCTTCCAAGATAACAGCGGAGGAAGGAGGATAGACAGTCAGCATAACAGGACAGTCACTCAGCATCAGCATAGGCAGTCTTGAAGGGATGTGATATTTTTAAAAAAAATATTCGGTTATATCAGCTTCAGGTGCTTGGTAGCTGGTGACTATCCAAGACTGATTCATCTTTATGAAGGTCAGTCGATCAACCGAGTCAGTGGACAGGTGCACCCTGTGATCGGTTACAAAGCCACCATCACCACTGAAGGTGCGTTCCAAAAGAATGCTGGATGCAGGACAGGCCAGTAGCTCAGTTGCATACTGTGCAAGCTCTGGCCAGTGATCCATCCTCAAGACCCAGTAAGCCAGAGGATTTTCGGTGGGAAAGGTGTCCAAGTCTGACCTTGCCCCTAGGTATTCCTGCACCATGTAAATCAAACGCTGGCGATGGTTGCTGGAACCGATCATACCTTGGGGCTGCGGACTAAAAAATTGTCTGAATGCATCGGTCAGACGGCCACCTTCTCCACCGCTCCTTCTGACCGATGCCTCAGCAACACGTTGTCCAGGACCAGGAGTTTGTAACCTCCCAGTCTCTGGGAACGCGCTGCACAGACCTTTCTGCAAGGCCTTCCGGAGATGTCTCATCCTCTGCTCCCTCTGCGACAGCAAGATAAGGTCGGCAACCTTACCCTTGTACCGTGGATCAAGGACAGTGGCCAGCCAGTAATGGTCCCTCTCCTTGATCCAAAGAATACGAGGATTCTTCTGCCGGCTTTGCAGGATCAGGGAGGCCATGCAGTGTAAGTTAGCTGAGGCATTCGGTCCGGAGTCCTCTGGGTCACTAAGGACAACATGATCCGCAGCTACCTCCTCCCAGCCACGTACAAGTCCACGGATTTCTTGGGACTGTAAATCATCCCTACAAGACTGCTGCTGCTGAGTGCCAAGCTCTACCTCCATGCTGACACAATCATCCTACTCCTCGTCCTCTTCCTGTGTGATGGGTGGGACAGCAGGAACACTGTCTGGATAAAAGGGGCCTTGAGAGGCAAGGAAGTCCTCCTCTTCCTGCCTCTGTTCTGCCTCAAGTGCCCTGTCCATTATACCATGCAGCGTATGCTCCAACAGGTGGACAAGAGGTACAGTGTCACTGATGCATGCACTGTCACTGCTTACCATCCTTGTGGCCTCCTCAAACGGTGACAGGACAGTGCATGCATCCCTGATCATACCCCACTGGCGTGGTGAGAAAAAAAACGAGCTCCCCTGACCCTGTCCTGGTGCCATAGTTGTACAGGTACTCATTGATGACCCTCTGCTGCGTGTGCAGCTGCTGCAGCATGGCCAACATTGAGTTCCACCTAGTGGGCATGTCACATATAAGGCGGTTCTTGGGCAGGTTAAACTCCTTTTGGAGCTCAGCCAGCCGTGCACTGGCATTAAATGATCAGCGGAAATGCACACAGACTTTCTTGGCCTGCTTCAGGACATCCTGTAAGACTGGGCACCTGCCCAAGAACCGCTTCATCACCAGGTTAAGGACGTGAGCCACACAGGGTACATGGGTCAGTTGTCCCTGTCGGAGGGCAGAAAGAGGTTGGTGCCATTGTCGCAAACCACCAATCCTGGCTTAAGCTGGAGTGGCATCAACCACCTCTTGGCCTGCCCCTGCAGAGCTGACAAAATCTCTGCCCCAGTGTGGCTCCTGTCCCCCAAACAAACCAGCGCAAGCACGGCATGGAATCGTTTTGCCTGCGTACTTGCATAGCCCCTTGAACGCCTACGGAGCACCGCTGGTTCCCGAGGACAGAGCACTGGAAGAGGCCATGGAGGAAGAAGAAGAGGAGGTGGTGGAGGAGAGAGATGTGTCACAACCAGTAGTAGCATTTTGGAGGCGTGGTGGAGGAACAACCTCCAACACTAATGCACCTTGTCCTGCATCCTTCCCAGCTGCCAGAAGAGTGACCCAATGGGCCGCGAAAGACAGGTAATGTCCCTGTCCATGCCTGCTGGACCATGAGCCAGTGGTAATATGCACCTTACCGCTGACTGCCCTGTCCAGCAAGGCAAGGACATTGCCTTCCACATGCCGGTAGAGAGCCGGAATCGCCTTCCTTGTGAAAAAGTGGCGTTTCAGGACCTGTCACTGAGGAACCGCACATTGCACAAACTCACGGAAGGGGGCCGAGTCTACCAACTGAAAAGGCAGCAGTTGAAGTGCTAGCAATTTAGCCAAGCTATTATTCAACCGCTGGGCATGTGGATGGCTGGGGGTGAACTTCTTTCTACGGTCCAGCAGCTGGGGCAGGGAAATTTGCCTGCTACAATCGGACGTGGGTGTACTGCTAGCAGAGTGCCCACAAGCACTTGGCTGTGACACACCTAATTCTACACCTTTATTCCTCTCAGTGCAGGTTTCAGAGAGGACTGAAGGTCTAGTGGGGTTGGAGATCCCAGCTGATGAAGAGCAAGGAGAGGTCCGCTTTGTTCTTTGGTGTGGGTCTTTGAGGTAAGGTTGCCAACGAGCTGCATGGAAGGTCAACATATGTCTGGTCAAGCATGTGGTGCCCAAGCGGCTGGTGTTTTGGCCACGCAAGATACGCTTGAGACATATGTTGCAAATAGCAGCGGTGCGATCTGATGCACTCGTCTCCAAAAAGGCCCACACCAAAGAACTTTTAGAATAATGCACAGAGGCAGCGCCCTGCATAGGCAGAGCTCTGCGGTGTGATTCAATCGGTGTGCTGCCCCTAAGCTGGCCCCCGGAGGGCATCCTGCCTCGTTGGAGATGTGCCTCCTCCTCCTCTCCTACCAGGCACCCACGTGGAGTCAGTGCCCTCATCATCCCCTACCTCTTCATCACTAGAGCAAACCTGGCAGTATGCTGCAGCTTGTGGAATATGACTGCTAGATTGCTGTCCTTCTTGAGCATCCCCTCTCTCTGCGCTCATGCTACTGCCTTACTCTAGCTGAGTATCATCATCAGAGCCTACAAAACACTGGGCATCCTCCTGGAGCATGTACCCAACACTGTGCTCAAACAGTTCGGGGGACTCCTCAGGAGCACGTGGTGGGTCTAGGGAAGGAGTCACTAATGATGACATTGAGACGAGGGAAGAGGATGCATTGGCAGCTGCTTTGCTAGTACCCTGAGCGTGGGTGAGAGAGGATGAGGAGGATGAAGAGGGCTTGGTCATCTACTCTACCAAGTCTTCGGCATGATGTGGCTCAATGCGTCCAGCTGCCGAAAATAAGGACAAGCGTGTCCCATGGCCACATGCTGATGACAATGCACTGCGTCCACGACCAGCACTGTTGTCTCTAGACACAGAGCCTGCTTGCCCTCTTTTATTGGCTCATGCCTGTCTGCCTCTCCTTGTTGGCCTTCCAGACATGGTAATGGCCTGCAGGGAGATGGGAAAACCAGCAATTGGGTAGTGTATATTGTGCTGGAGGCCCAAAACACCCACTAACTCCTGCAGATGCCTTTATTATATAACACCAGCAATAAAAGGGCAGATACAGGTGTATATTGTGCTCTGTTGGAGGCACACAACACCCACTAACTACTGCAGATGCCTGTATGAGCGAACACCAGCAATAAAGGGTAGATATAGGTCTATACTGTACTGAGCTGGAGGCACACAACACCCACTAACTCCTGCAGATGCCTTTATTATATAACATCAGCAATAAAGGGTAGATACAGGTGTATACCATGCTGGAGGCACACAACAGCCACTAACTCCTGCAGATGGCTGTATTAGAGAACAACAGCAATAAAGGGTAGATACAGGTGTATATTGTGCTGTGCTGGAGGCACACAACACCCACTAACTCCTGCAGATGCCTTTATTATAGAATACCAGCAATAAAGGGTAGATACAGGTGTATACTGTGCTGTGCTGGAGGCACACAACACCCACTAACTTCTGCAGATGGCTTAATTAGAGAACAACAGCAATAAAGGGTAGATACAGGTGTATATTGTGCTGTGCTGGAGTCACACAACACCCACTAACTCCTGCAGATGCCTTTATTATAGAACACCAGCAATAAAGGGTAGATACAGGTGTATACTATGCTGTGCTGGAGTCACACAACACCCACTAACTCCTGCAGATGGCTTAATTAGAGAAGAGCAATATAGGTAGCTACAGGTGTATACTGCGCTGGAGGCACACAACACCAACTAACTCCTGCAGATGGCAGATGGCTCAATTAGAGAAGAGCAATATAGGTAGCTACAGGTGTATACTGCGCTGGAGGCACACAACACCAACTAACTCCTGCAGACGGCAGTTGGCTCAATTAAGGAACAGCAATAAATGGTAGATACAGGTATATTCTGCAGTGAAGGCACACAGACAACACCCAGTCACACACTAACTCCTGTAGATGGCAGATGGCTCAATTAGAGAACAGCAATAAAGGGTAGATACAGGTGTATTCTGCGGTGAAGGCACACAGACAACACCCAGTCACCCACTAACTCTGGCAGATTTCTCAATTAGAGAACAGCAATAAAGGGTAGATACAGGTGTATTCTGCGGTGAAGGCACACAGACAACACCCAGTCACCCATTAACTCCTGCAGATGGCAGATGGCTCAATTAGAGAACAGCAATAAAGGGTAGATACAGGTGTATTCTGTGGTAAAGGCACACAGACAACACCCAGTCACCCACTAACTCCTGCAGATGGCAGATGGCTCAATTAGAGAACAGCAATAAAGGGTAGATACAGGTGTATTCTGCGGTGAAGGCACACAGACAACACCCAGTCACCCACTAACTCCTGCAGATGGCAGATGGCTCAATTAGAGAACAGCAATAAAGGGTAGATACAGGTGTATTCTGTGGTGAAGGTACACAGACAACACCCACTAACTCCTGCAGACGCCGGAACACTACACAAGGCCGCCGTGCTGGCGGTCTTATATAGTGTGGGGTGTGTACTACACAGCCTGAGCTATATTTGGCCACAGGCCTCCTGCCTGTGGCCAATCATGGCTCTCCTCGCTGCCGGTGCTGTGATTGGCCAAGCATGCACTGTGACCCCGCATTCTTGGCCAATCACAGCGCCGGCAGTGAGGAGAGCCATAATGAGCCAGCAATGCACTGCGATGGCGCAGTGCATTGTGGGCCGTGAGCGCCACGTGAATTTGGCGCGAACGGCCCACAGAGTTCTGGCTTCGCAGAACGGGCGAACAGCCGGTGTTCGAGACGAACATGCGTTCGACTCTAACACCAAGCTCATCCCTACTCAACACACAGCCATTAATGTCTAAGCCGCTGGCAACAAAAGTGAGTGCACCCACAAGTGAAAATGTCCAAATTGGGGGGGCGCATGCGCGAAGCTCTCCATGACGGACACATCCCGTTAGAGCTCCGCTCTCATCGCCGCAATCCCGAGCTATAAACATCTCGTCCTAGGCGGCTAGCAATCCGACCGTCACGGGCTTCTGTAGCGGAACCCCTCACGCACCTCCCGGTATGGTTTTGACGGGCCACCGGGGAAAATCCAAACCTAAACCGATTAAAGAAGCACTGGCGCGTGCTTCTTCCAAGATGGCGGCGAAGGCCTCCGCTGCTCTCCAGCACACCACCAGCCCGCATCATCATGAGAGCAGTGCGGAGGAAGAAGCACAGGCTGACTGCACGGCTGCATCCCAGTCTCTCCCACCGTCAGGTATGTCTCAGACTGACTTTTTGAAACACATGGAGACAATGCTGCATAAGGCCCTTAAAGCCACATCCGATCAGATCACTGACAGACTCACTCGTGAGATCCGCGATCTAGGCCAGCGTACCACTGACCTCGAGACAAGAGCGGATGACACTGAGCTCACTCTGCAAGAACTGGCCCAAGACCAAGCAAGCCTCCGCGACGAAAATGCCATCTTACTGTCCCGCTTAGAAGACGCGGAAAACCGCTCACGTAGGTCGAACCTACGCCTCAGGGGTATCCCTGAGTCCGTGGACGACCTACAGTCTTTCACCACAGCTTTTTTCCAAGAACTGTCCCCGGCAATACCAATAGAACGACTCGACTTCGACCGGATCCACAGGGCGCTAACGCGACGCCAATCTGAGGGCCCTCCGCGTGATATAATTGTGAAACTCCACTTCTTCCGTACGAAAGAACAATTGATCTCCGCAGCCCGCAATAAGCAGGATTTGCAATTTCAGGGCCACTCTTACCAGCTTTTCACTGATTTGGTGCCCACAACTATCGCGAAGAGGCGAGCTATGAAACCCCACTCCAAATCTTGCTGCAGCACCAGATAAAATATGCATGGCGCGTTCCTTTCGCGCTCCACTTCTCCTATCAAGGCCAGCAACATACTTGCTCCTCACCTGAAGCACTGCAAAATCTCTTAGAAAGTCTCCACCTCACCCCATCAGAGCTACAGGAAACGGCTCTCCGCCGCACGCCAGCCCGCTCTGCTCCCTACTCATATGTGGCCACGCCGAGGAGGAATCAACAAGCCCCACTGGGCCCCTCTTCCATCAGACAAGGTACACCCAAGCGCCTGGCGAGCTTGGGCTTCCCTAGCCCTAAGGTATTTATCCCCCGCTGAATCACGTCATCTGTTGACTTCTTGAACTTTTTTTGTCCTGGCTTTTCTCCAGTTCTGAACCGCCAGATACTGGGACTTGACAAGTCCTTATGCCCTTCACGGACTGTGTTTGATACACCCCCATTGTCTCTACCCACCCAGAGTTTATTTGACTGTTTTTAAGAGACTAGCCACAGCTATCCCCCCCCCCTTTTTTTTCCCACCCACCCCTTTTTTTTCGCCCCATAGTCCATGGACCGTCCACTCTCCGGACTAGCTGCTACACAGTTCACCTATGGACACCACCTGCGAACTGTACTCCCTCATGTTCTGCATCTCCACACTTGCTTGATGCTAGTGAGCACGTTCCTGATCATACCCTGTCCAATTCGTGGTCTTTGAACTCTCAATCTCACTCCATCCCATACCCTCTCCCACTAGTCAGCCTTTTTTGGGCCCTGACCCTTTATCTCCCCTATAATTTTTATTCTCTTTTTTTTTTCTCCCTTCCTCCCTTCCCTACTTACCCTTTTCTCCCTACCTGTCCTCTCCCCCATCAACCCTTCTCCCCTCCCATCTACCCTCTTCCCCACCCATCTCCTCATCCCTTCCCCTCCTTCCCAGGCTCTC
Organism: Lithobates pipiens; assembly: GCF_037356315.1. Lineage (NCBI taxonomy): Eukaryota > Metazoa > Chordata > Amphibia > Anura > Ranidae > Lithobates > Lithobates pipiens. The sequence continues at coordinate 584,495,224 of NW_027507758.1, read as the reverse complement.
CCCCCCCTCATGTCCCTCGTTTTGTTTCTATTCCCAATAATGCCTAAGATGTTTCTGCACATGATTAATGTTTGTAGGCCAGAACTGTTCCCCCTTTTTTATGTTCTCTATGTAACCAATTCTTTCTGTTTTTTTTTATATATGCCTTAAGTGCCTCTTTTATTTGGTAGAGATTGATATGGTTACGATTTATACCTTCTTTGTACTACTCCTAGAATATTGAACGGGTTAGTGGCGGTGAGCAGTCACTGCTCCCCCCCTTTGTTGATGCATATTCCGCCTGACTGGGTGACAGTTGGGCGGATTGCAACACCCACTTGTTGGGCCGTCCGGTTTAACCTGCACCGCCTCACACCCTTTTTCTTTCTTCTTTACCAACCCTCTTTCTCTTTCTTCCCTTTACCCCTAAGCTCTCTCCCCCCTACCCTCCTTTATCCCTATGGTCGGCTGGCTCGCCCGGGTCCCCAGTGGTCTACTAAGCTTCTCCTCCCTCACATACAATGGCCCCCTTGAATATCCTGTCCTTGAACGTTAAGGGACTTAACTCGCCCCAAAAGCGGGTTAAAGCATTCCGCACCTTTCTCTCACTGAAAGCTGGTATAGTAGCTCTTCAGGAAACACATTTTACCTCCCACTCCACTCCCAAATTTTTCCATCCTAAATACCCACAAGTCTTTACAGCCTCCTCATCTACGAAACATAGAGGAGTTCTCCTCGCCTTCCATCACACTCTCCTTTTTACCCCTAAAACTGAAATCAAGGACCCAGAAGGCCGGTATCTCATAGTCACAGGCCGGATCCAAGACACTGAAGCCACGTTTGTCTCTTACTATGCCCCTAACACGAACCCCAATCCATTTTTCTCTCACCTCCTCCAGATCATCCGATCACACCGTGTGGGCACCCTTTTTATGTGCGGGGACTCTAATTTAGTTCTTCACCCGCACTTAGACAAATCACCCTACTCCCCGGAACATCTTGTCCCTTCAGTAAAACTCTGCACACAACTCCAGCAGGCAGCCTTAGTAGACACCTGGAGAGAATGTAATCCCCTTAAAAGAAACTATACTTTCTATTCCAATCCCCATAAGTCCTTCTCTAGAATTGACCACATCTTCATACCTATAACCTCCTCCCCCACTCTCTTATATTTGCGTATACATCCTATCACATGGTCCGACCATTGCGCAACAATTACAACTGTATCCTCTATTCTGCCACCGACCACAGATAGGGAGTGGAGTATGAACGAAACCCTCCTCTCCAATCAGTCTTATTGCCTAGATATTCAGGTAGCCCTTACTGACTATCTTACCCACAACAATACCCCGGGTATAGCCCCTACCCTCCTTTGGGAGGCGCACAAGCCGGTCATTAGGGGCACCTGTATCTCTGTCGCCTCACACCTTAAAAAGGGACAGACAGATGAGGTCCCGCCAACTAGAAGCTTCCCTCCAACAACACTTCCTTCGGTTCCAATCCAACCCCTCAGAGATAAACAGGCTGACTCTCGAAAAGACAAGATTGGAGTTAGACCTGCTTCTGACTGAAGAGGCTGACAAACAAGTCCGCAAATCCTCCCACACTACCTATACCAAAGCCAACAAGCTTGATACCTTCCTGGCTATGCGCCTAAGAAACCCAGAGAAATCTCACAAACCTATTAGACTTCGAATAGCGAAAGAGGGACCCACTAGCAACCCCTCCAAAATTCTCACTGAATTTAGCACCCAACTATCCAGGCTTTATGAAGCCAAAACCCCCTTTTCTAGCTCCCAAGCTGACGCCTTGTTTCAACCTTTGCAGCTCCCCCAGTTATCCTCCGCAAATCATGACTTAATTGAAGCTCCAATTACGTTGGCTGAAGTTCTTACAGCTATCAAATCCCTTAAACCGCACAAATGCCCGGGACCTGGTGGTTTACCGGCATCGTACTACTGAAAATTTGCTGATACACTAGCCCCTCTCCTTACTAACTCTTAACTCCATTCTACAGGATCACTCCCTTGGCAGGGACACCCTGACAGCCATTATCACAATGATCCCTAAACCCAACTCTGACAACACAATCTGGTCCAATTTCAGACCGATTTCATTGCTCAACATTGACGTCAAGATCTTGGCCAAGGTCCTGGCGCTTCGTTTAAACCCGCTCATAGGCAGGCTTGTACATAAAGATCAGGTTGGGTTCATCCCCCAGAGGCAGGCTAGTGACAATATCCGACGTGTGATTCTCCTCCAACATATAGCGAAAACTAGAAACATCCCCATGCACTTGCTCTCCCTTGATATATACGCAAAGCGTTTGATACAGTTTCCTGGCATTACCTTCATTACATCCTACAACGCTGGGGTTTTGGCCCCCATTTCCTCCGCTGGATAGACGCCCTGTACGCTCATCCCCAAGCCTACGTCAGATATGCGGGTTCGCGCCCAGTGGCCTTTCCCATCCAACGGGGGACGAGGCAGGGATGCCCCCTCTCCCCCATTTTATTTGCATTAGCAATAGAACCCCTAGCTGCGCTGATTAGAGCACACCCCGATATATGTGGCCTCGAAATAGCCTCGACCCTGCATAAACTATGCCTGTTCGCTGATGATGCCCTGCTTTTTATTACCACCCCCCACACTACATTACCTAATCTTTGTAAACTTTTGGATAGGTTTGCCAAAGTATCGGGTTTATAAGTTATTCATGCCAAATCCAGAGCTCTCAATGTCTCCCTGCCAACGGACGAATTTAAACGCCTACAAGTTAACTACCCTTTTTTATGGTCCTCGACCTCAATACCTTACCTGGGCATCCAACTGACAAGTGACCCGTCTTCTCTCTTCTGATCTAACTATCTTCCTCTACTCAGAAAATTTGCAAATATTTTAGCGTCACGGCAACCGATTTGTGTCTCGTGGCTGGGTAGAATAACAGCAGTTAAGATGTCAATGCTACCGAAATTGCTCTACCTTTATAGGGTCCTGCCTATTGCGGTTCCCCCATATTGTCATTGTATCATACAGAATAAAGCACTTAAGTATATTTGGGGACCCACTAGACCCAGAATTTCTAAAACCATACTCTTCCACCACAAGACACAGGGCGGCTTAGGCGTGCCCAATTTCTCTCACTATTTCCGAGCGGCTCAGTTAGCCCAAATCGCCCTTTACCACGCTAAATCAGAAGTCCCCTTGTGGGTTAGTCTCGAGGCTATGGACGCCCACCCGGTAACTATTTCAAATCTCCTCTGGTTGCCCCCCTCCCGGAGAGGCGCACTCACCAACCCTGTTACACTTCACTCCCTGAAAATTTGGGACCTAGCCCGAAAATCCTCTCCGCTTAAATCCGCTCATACCCCCCTACTCTCTCTGTTTGGTAACCCGCTTTCCCCCCCGTTTTCTCGGAAGCCGGGCCTATTCACTGCCTGGTCCCAAGCCCTGGCGTGGACAAGGTCTCAGATCTTCTGAAGGGTGGTTTACCAAAGGCTTTCCCAGACCTCCACGCTCAATACCACATTCCGCGCAAGGAATGCTTTCGTTACCTTCAAATCCTACACTTTCTACAATCACTACCTAAGCCCAATCCCGTCTTGAATCATATGTCATTCTACGAAAAGATATGCGATTCAGACCCACACGCTCCAGGCATTATTTCACAATTATATGCTCACTTTACACTCCCTCCATCCTCTCCTCTGGCATACGCGACGGTCGACTGACCTCGCTATAGATTTGGACACCGAGGCCTGGAAGGAGATTTGGACTAATACTAAGAATGCCACCCAAAATGTTGTTGCCTCCGAGGCTAATTTTAAGGTTCTAATGCATTGGTACCTAGTCCCAGCTAGAATAGCTAGATACGTTCCGGGCTACTCAGCACTATGTTTTAGGGGCTGTACCGAGGTGGGCATCCACCTACATGTTTGGTGGACATGCCCGATAGTCCAGCAATTCTGGGCCGCAGTGTTCCAAATGGCATTGACACTACTAAAGCTCACACTACAACCGGACCCTACTCTTGCTTTACTCAACATGACACCCAAACACTGTACTCGCAACCAACTGAAGCTCTTCCTCCAACTCACCACGGCGGCCAAACAAACCATTGCACAGGCCTGGAAGACAACGTCCCTGCCTTTGCCCGCAGTCAGGAGCAGGGTAACGCAGGCCATGATTCACTGCAGGATCGAAGCCAAAATCCTTGACCGCCTCCCCAACATAATAGAATCTGGCAACCGTGGGTAGACCACTTTGTGCCCCTTGACCTAGACTTAGCCTCATTGGAATATTGAAACAGACGATCCACTATCACCTAACCCACTACTGGTCCTAGGCCCTTGGACCCGTGCGGGCTCGCCGACTTTCCCCTTTCCCCCTGTATAATCTCTCCCCTTCCCTACCCCTCCTACTCCTTTCTTTCCTTACTCACTTCTTCTTTTCTCTCCTCCTCACCCACCTTTGTTAAAAACCATTCACTACGCAGTACCAGGATCCCTACTCGGGACTAAACTTCCCTCTGGGGAAGGCACCGATACCCTTCTCTGTGCAACTCCATGCCTAAGGCCTTCTCTACCTAATATATGATGTGCACTTGCCCTAAGCTGAATCCTTTTGTTGTCACCTTGTTTTGCTGTTCGGGTTCTGACACCCGTTACTGATGTATCGCTCTTGTTAAACTGCCATTAACCTGTTCAAAATACTGCACACCAACTTGTATTCTGTACTGTGTATCCGTTCTATTGCATGTTAATAAAAATATGTTAAAGAAAATGTCCAAATTGTGCCCAATTAGCCATTTTCCCTCCCCAGGGTCATGTGACTCGTTAGTGTTACAAGGTCTCAGGTTTGAATGGGGAGCAGATGTGTTAAATTTGGTGTTATCACTCTCACTCTCTCACACTGGTCACTGGAAGTTTAACATGGCACCTCATGGCAAAGAACTCTGAGGATCTGAAAAAAAGAATTGCCAAAACCCTGAAAATGAGCTGCAGCACAGTGGCCAAGACCATACAGTGATGTAACAGGACAAGTTCCACTCAGAACAGGCCTTGCCACGGTCGACCAAAGAAGTTGAGTGCACATGCTCAGTCATATTCAGAGGTTGTCTTTTCAGGAATAGATGTATGAGTGCTGCCAGCATTGCTGTAGAGGTTGAAGGTGTGGGGGGTCAGCATGTCAGTGCTCAGACCATACGCCGCACACTGCATCAAATTGGTCTGCATGGGTGTCGTCCCAGAAGGAAGCTTCTTCTAAAGATGATGCACAAGAAAACCCGCAAGCATTTTGCTGAAGACAAGCAGACTAAGGACATGGATCACTGGAAAAATGTCCTGTGGTCTGATGAGACCAAGATAAACTTATTTTGTTCAGATTGTGTGATGGTAACCAGGTGAGGAGTACAAAGACAAGTGTGTTTTGCCTACAGTCAAGCATGGTGGTGGGGGTGTCATGGTCTGGGTCTGCATGAGTGCTGCCGGCACTGGGGAGCTAAAGTTTATTGAGGGAACCATGAATGCCAACAGGTACTGTGACATACTGAAGCAGAGCATGATCCTCTCCCTTCGGAGACTGGGCCGCAGGGCAGTATTCCAACATAACGACCCCAAACACATCTCCTAGACGTCAATTGCTTTGCTAAAGAAGCTGAGGGTAAAGGTGATGGACTGGCCAAGCATGTCTCCAGACCTAAACCCTATTGAGCATCTGTGGGGCATCCTCAAACGAAAGGTGGAGGAGAGCAAGATCTCTAACTTCCCCCAGCTCCGTGATGTCATCATGGAGGAGTGGAAGAGGACTCCAGTGGCAACCTGTGAAGCTCTGATGAACTCCTTTCCAAGAGGGTTAAGGCAGTGCTGGAAAATAATGGTGGTCACACAAAATAATTACATTTTGGGCCAAATTTGGACATTTTCACTTACGGGTGTACTAACTTTTGTTGCCAGAGGTTTAGACATTGTGTGTTGAGTTATTTTGAGGGGACAGCAAATTTACACTGTTATACAAGCTGTATGCTCACTACTTTACATTGTAGCAAAGTATCATTTCTTTAGTGTTGTCACATGAAAAGATATAATAAAATATTTACAAAAATATGAGGGGTGTACTTACTTTTGTGAGATAATGTAGATGCAAATATGCAAATAGATAAAGCATGCATATGGAAATCGTGATTGCACCACAAGTGAGGTATCACCATGAACGTCAGAGTGAAGCAAAAATTGTAGTGCTATACACACATTCAACTCTAAACTGATAACCTGTAAAGGCTTTTAACAAAAGCCTATAGACAGTTTTAGGTACCGTTTGTTTTTGCCGTTTCACAGGCATGCGCAATTTTACCTCTTTGACATGTTTGGTATCTGCTTACTCAGCACAGCATAATATTGTATACTTTACAAGAAAATTTGGCATGATATTGTGTTTGTGTGCACTACACTTCATTTAGGTATTTTTTTTTGTTCCTGAAAATTTGCATTTGATAAATAGCTGCGCAAAAAAATTGCAACAGCCACCATTTTATTCTCCAGGGTCTCTGCTTTCAGAAAATATATAATGTTGAGGGTTCTAAGTCATTTTCTAGCAAAAAGATGCTGATATTAACATGTATTTGAAAATGTAAATTTTTTTTCCAGTAGGCAAGCAGTTAAAGATGTAACATCAATCAAGCGTTACGCACCGAATAAAACTTGCTTCAGGTAGTGCTGGTCTGTGTTTCTCCCTTAAAGAAAAATTAGTTTTCTGTCAATAAAACATAATGAATACGTGTATAGCAAGTCCCATTTGGTAGTACTAACCCCTTAAAACATGGATGCTCAACCTGTGGCCCTCCAGCTGTTGCAGAACTACAAGTCTCATAATGCCTCTGCCTTTGGGAGTCATGCTTGTAACTGTCAGCAGCATGCAATGCCCTCATAGGAATTGTAGTTCTGCAAGAGCTGGAGGGCCACAGGTTGAGCACCCATGCCTTAAAATGTTGTTGTACTGATTTTCATAGAAACAATCATTTCATATGCCTATATTTTGTTTCCAAAGATTAACTCAAAGATCCCATACAGATAGAGTACCTTCCTATTGTAGGATGTTAGGCACATTTCATTTTTATCTCTTTCTGCAGTCAAGGTGTTTGTTCTGGTCCTTTCAGTGTTTCACATGATTTGAGTTTAATTGCTTCCCCTGCCTCTGGAAGAAGTTTCTAGAACATAGGTAGGGAGATTCAAATGACCAGCCTGAATATTTATCATGGCCTGGCTAATCCCTGGAGAGGAATGTCCAGAAAGTGGCTGGGGAGGTGATAAATAGCCTGTCAGTGTGACAGCTGCCTGCTCTGTATCTGGAGCTCTGCATGCTCCTGATAAACAGATCACCATGCCTGACTCTCAGAGAGCTATGATGAATATACAGGGAGAGACACGTTCTCCCTGTGTAATCTACAGGACTGAGCCATCAGTTTGGCAGATCGGATACTGCTCTGCTTTTCCTTATGAATAAAAGCTACTATTGTTTTTAGGGCCATCTTTAATATTGATTGGACCCTGAGCAAACATTTTTGCCCAGGAGAAAAGGGCTGAACTTCCAAAGAACCTCTCTGTGGTAAGGTCACCCGGCAGTGGGGAGGGGTACCTGTCAAAAACAGGTACCAGCTCCCCCTCCCCAGAAAGGTGCCAAATGTGGCAGCGTAGGGGGGGAAGCAAACATGTGGAGCTTCTCCTCTTGGGTGGAGCTCCACTTTAATTTGTTCCCTAAAATGTTTTTAGCACCATTTTAAATTCATGTTAGTTTTTGTAGCACCAAATTAAAGATCTCGCTTTGGCATCCTTGCTTTGGGTCCCAGTGGACCTTGTCCCATCACTGCCATTATGTGTTACTGGTTCCTTATATGATCTGCTGAGAGTGATGGTGGGTTCACACTATGTGTGGAGCTGCTCACAGCAGGGGGTCCGGTGCCTCCCTGTTCCACATTTCAGGGATGAATCAGTTCCGATATTTTGCCTGAATTCAGACCTGAAACTGAGCCAAAGACACACACGATCTGTGTGAATCGGCTCCATTGCAAGCCAGTCACACTCTCCTGTCATGTGAATTGGATGCGAAGAAAAACCCAGCCTGAATGATTTTCTCTTTAATAATACTATACAATTTTGGTTAATCTCCATAGAACAAAGTAAGAAGAAATGGGATCTGCCATCGGAAGGTTCAGGTTTGTAATCTTCCTTACCAGACTGTTTGGGGAGGGTTTTTTTTTGAAAATGCCTTTTAGGGCATCAATGACCTGAAATATAAAAGGGAAAAAATATATAGTGATTATCTATTGATCTGTTTATCAAACATCTGTAAAACATCTCTATTTCTTTTTCTCAATATCTATATTAATAAATATAACAACAAATGTTTATGTATTCTATCATGTTTCCCTTTCCTCCCACCTCCTTTCTTTTTCCTTGCCTTCATTCTCCCTCTCCTTTTATTCTTCCATCTCTCCCCGGAACCATGAATCAGACTGAGACAGAAAATACAGTAAAAATCACACCTTTAATATAATGGTAAAATGGTACAGATAGTAAACATAGTCAAAACATAGCCAGGGATCAGAAGCCAAGATGGGTAAATCAGATGAGCCAGTAATCAGACCAGAAACCAGCATAGTCGGAGGCAGAAGAAAGAAAATTAGGAACCAGAAGACATGTCAGGCAGGCAAAGTCTTCACACAGGAACACAGCAGAGACACTCCAGATATGTTGACCAGGCGTACACGAAAGGAATGAACAAGGCAGTTTAAAATAGCAGAAGGGGTTGGCTGGCTGTAGGCAAGACTGATGAGCAGGTAATTATAGCCAGGTGAGCCACTGTGGAACAATGAGTGCTGACAATTATCGGACAGCTGAGCAGCCTGAGCACAGAGAGGAGAGCTGCTAAGAGCCCAGCTCTGACAGTATTCCCTCCTCCTCTGAGAGGCTAGGTTTGGCGGGGAAACATCTATGGAAAGTACAGAGGAGGGCAGGAGCATTTACATCCGAGGAGGCGACCCAAGAGCGTTCCTCCGGACCATAAGCTCTTCAGGGGAACAAAGTACTGTATGCGCCCATGAGACCTATAATGATAGATTGTATCAATCATACTCCTCATGTTTCTCAACTTGAACCATGGAGTGTTACCTATCACTGGCACATCGCAAGGACTCTTGGACCAGCACCCAAATGGAACAGAGATCACGGAGATGTTCCTCTAATGCAGGAATTTTTTAAGGCACAAATGTGTCAGACAACATGGATGGCTGGAACCCATAATTCGCCTAAAAAAACTGAGACAATCGGGAAGTGCCATTGATTTCAATATTGTGAGCAAACTCCACCTAAGGTAAGAGGTCTGACCAGTTGTTATGAAATATAGCAATGTAGAATCTGCCCTATGGCTTGGTTGCCTCGTTTTACAGCCTCATTGGACTGCAGATGAAATGCCAAGGAGAAAGAAATTCCCAACTGTGCACAAACGGCTAGTCAAAACCTGGACACAAACTGGCTACCCCTTTCCTAGATGATAACCTTAGGTAGCCCATGTAAATGGAAGCTCACCCGAGCAAAAAAGGACTCCAGTTCTTTGGATGTAGGCAACTTCTTAAGAGGAATACAATGACACATCTTCGAGAACCAGTCAACCACCATAAGAATAACTGTGTTGCCCTGAGGAGTTGGGTAACAATAAAATTCATAGACAAATAGGTCCAAGGCCTCTCCCCATTGGGTATGGGTTGTAGGAGGCTCATTGGAAGGTGTTGAGGTGTTTTACTCTGAGCACACACAGAACAAGCAGCTATGAAGGTGGTTACATCAGTGCAGAGACTAGGCCACCAGAATTGTTAAGAAATAGACCAGTTGAGTTGATTCTTCCCTGGATGACCAGCTGTCTTGGGAGAATGATAAATCTGCAGCAAAGCAGCACGGAGATTCCCGGGGACAAGGCAGCAGTCACAAGGTCATGAGCTGAAATGATAGCTAACAATTCTCTGTCCCCAATCTTGTAATTGCATTCTGCAGGAGAAAATTTCTTAGAAAAGTAGCCACAAGGATGCATAGCGCTCTCAGAGGTACAGCGTTGAGACAGAAGGGTGCCTACTCCAGTCTCAGACACATCAACCTCAAGAATGAAGGGTAACGTGGGATCAGGATGTGCCAGCACAGGAGCTGCAACCAATTCAGCCTTGAGAGACTCAAAGTTTGCAATGGAATCCAGAGACCAATTCTGTGGGTTTCCGTCCTTCCTGGTCATATCAGTCAGGGGTTTGACCAGAGAAGAGAAATTATAAATACATTTCCCATAATAATTGGCAAAGCCAAGAAAATGTTGTAGCAGACATAGACCTACGGGTCGAGGCTACTGTAGAACTGCAGATAGTTTCTCTGGGTCCATCAACAAACCGGCAGTAAAAATTACATAACCAAGAAATGTAACCTGTTCACAGGAGCGTTGCTAGGTCTAAAAAAGATCTGGGGCTAGAGACCATAGCAGCGAAGTAAAGAAAGTCATATACTCGGGCGGGCATACACATGCATATAATATATGTGTGTGTGTGGGTGTATATGCAGACATGGTGCAGGAGGAGATGATCAGAGGCTGCGGACATGGTGCAGGGGGAGATAATCAGAGCCTGCAGACATGGTGCAGAAGAGCAATAACAGGAGGTAGTCAGAGGCTGCAGAGGGGTCCACCCCGGCCATTATGAGAAGCATGCGACACTGCCGAAACTTCACAGAGGTGACACTTCTGCTTTACATTTAAAAATGGCACCACCCATTACGTCACTGTGCATGCGCCCGCATTCCCGAAAAGGGCCGAGCTTGTACTGGCTTTCTCGAGTGGAGCATGCGAAGTTGACATCTTGGCCTGGGCCTGCAACCATATGTTTTACGTGTGCTGCTGTCTTCAAAGCTGCCCTAGGGCAGGCGGCCTTGCTGCTATCCCAGTAGGCCAGTCCAGCCCTGGCCACTGCACCTAGTAAGAGACTCGGGGCTATGGGCCCCAGATTCGATGCTATAGCCCCAGAAGCCACCCTCTAGAGATGCCTTTGCCTGTTCATGATGGAACTCGTACTTTTCCAACGTACAATACAGATTTTATCTCTTAACCTCTGTAGCACACAAGAAAAGTCTGTGTGGTGGCACTCTAGGGTTTTTGAATATATCAAAATATCATCAGGATATATTGCTGCAACATATCTCAGAGGACATGATGAATTCCTTAAAAACTGCAGGAGCATTGCAGAGACCAAACGGCATTACGAGGTATTCCCTAATGTACAGTCCTAGTATACTATTAAAATGCAGTTTTCCATTCGTCGCCCTCCTTAATCCTCACAAGATCGTATGCCTCTCTCAAATCACGCTTAGTGAAAACTGTTGCTCCCTTGAGGTGGTCAAATAATTCCAAAACCAATGGGATCAGATAAGCATTCTTAATCGCGTGATGCAACTGAGACCCCTATAATCGATACCAGGTCTCAGTTCACCACTCTTTTTCACAAAGAAGAAGCCAGCACTGGCAGGAGACGAGGATTTGCTAATAAACCCCAAGAAAGTGAATTAGCAACATAATCCTCCATGGTTTTATCCTCCAAGACAGACAAAGGGTAGATCTGGCCATGAGGAGGCATGGCACCAGGTTGAAGGTCAATTGCACAATCATACGATCGGTGTGGAGGCAAAATACCGGTTTGACCCTTGTCAAAGACATCGCTAAATGTGCAGTACTCTTTTGGCAAAGAGGAGAGTGAAGACATGCACAAGACCTTAACCACTTTCTGAAAACATGTAAAGGTCTCCCATCGATAGCCTTAATGGCATGTGGAGTGGCACAAAGCTGCAGCGGAACAGAGTGCTTAGACACAAAGGCGCTATCTACGAACAAGCATGCAGCCCCAGAATCGATTAGAGCCTGTGTATTGATGATCGACTCACACCAAGAAAGGGTATCCGGAACTAGAGACTTATGCTCCAGGATAGCTGGGGACACAACAATGTCACCTAAGGTCTGTCCCTCAGCTTGGGGCGTTCTGCTGGACGGGGAGGACAAGACTTCAATAAGTGACCTGCCAGGCCACAATAAAGGCACAATCTCTCCCTCCTCCTAAAGACCCTCTCCTCTGTAGAGAGATGTGTGCAGCCACACTGCATGGGCTCTACTTCACTGGTGGAGTCGGTACTGGGAGGCATGGGAGGTGAAGAAGGTGCTTCCCTTCTCCAGTCTTCTCTTCCCTTACATTTTTTTTATATTCCTGGTCTTTTCTCACTTCCCTTCTTCTGTCCTCCTGTGCTCTCCTTCACAATCTTTAACTCTTTAGCTATCCTCTTCTTTCCTTCCCCTCTCCTTTCCTTCCCTCTTCTCTGTTTTTCTCTTCTACCTGTTTATATTCTTGCTTCCCTGGGTTACTTCTTACCTCCCTTCTTCTGCTTTCCTCTCTCCTCCCTTCTTCCATCCTTTTTTTTTTTTTCGCTACGTCAGCGTAATTCTCCAGAGGGACGTAAATCAACTTTTCGTTCATCACTGTCTCCCTTCATCTTCACATCATTGTAGCATCTCAATATATATCAAAAATTATCAATAACTATTAAAATAGATCTTTTTCCCTTATTAAATTCATATCTTTTATTCATCGTACACCTCTTTATTATTTCCCTTCTATTACCCATCCCCCCCCTCTTTTCCCCAGCTAAATGTCAGCGTTTTCCCCATCTCCTCCTATCCTCCTCCCATATTGGTCTACTATGGTCTTAAATATTCTGCGTAACTCCAGTCCTTCTTAAAATCTTTCCAACATTCCCATTTTTTTATTACTGCTTCTCTTTTATTGTTTTCTCCACTACTCAACTTTTCCATCTTATATACCTCTTCAACTGCATCTACCCACTCCCACATCGTTGGACTTTCCACCTCCTGCCACTTTTTAGGGATCAATTTCTTCGCTGCATTAAGGAGGTGTGGGATAATAGTTTCTTGATATTGTTTTTCGTTACTCTTTGTTCCGTGGAGAAGTACAATCCAAGGATCCACCTTCACGCTTATTTTAGTTATTTCTCTTATCTTTTGCAAGATCTTACCCAAATAAATTTAGATTTTTGGGCATCCCCACCATAGATGTGCCATTGTGCCTGTGGTTTTACAGCCCCTCCAACATTCTGCCGATCTTCCCTGTTGGTATTTTGCAGTCTTATCCAGCGTGTTGTACCATCTAGTTAGGCACTTATAGTTCATTTCGGCTGTTTTACTGTCTATTGCCGAGCAATGTGTTAATCTTAAAATTTTGCTTATTGTGTCTTTATCCCTCTGTGTTCCTAATTCCTTTTCCCACTTTTTGATATATGGCGGGGTCTCCAGCTCTCCCACCGACATCAGCAGTCCATACATCCTGGATACAATTCCTTTAGAGTTGTCTGTTGTACAGAGTCGCTCCAGCATGGTAGGCTCCTCTCCAGATCTTATTGGTTGAGGTAAGCTTCCAATAAAATGGGCCAGCTGGAGATACCGCCATTCGCACATTCCCATTAAGCCCTTCTGTGCTAATTCCCTTAGTGTTATAAGTTTCCCTTCTTTCATAATATCTTTTATTTGTATTTTTTCTTTTTTTATCCAATTACCTCCTATTTCCTTTTTCCGGGGGGAAAAAACTCATTTTCCTTCAGTGCTATAAACGGTGAATTAAAGTGCCCATTTAATTTTTTGTACACCCCATCCCAAATTTCTAATGCTATTCGTGTCAGCTCATTTGTGTTCGCATCCAAAACCCTGAATTTTGGAGGGTTCCATACTATTTTATCTAATTGTGCCTTACTATATGTGTATTCTAAGGGTCCGTTCACACAGGGGCAACACGACTTGTAGGCGACTTGAGTCAGGCAACTTGGACACGACTTGAGTTGAGATCACAGCGCGACTTGGGACGACTTCAACACGACTTGTGATGACTTCAACGCGACTTACAAGTCGCCCCAGGCCAGGCGACTTTTGCAGCGGCCAATCAGAGAATGAGCTCTCAAGAGGGCACTCCGGGCCAAATTTATGAATAAAAATTTGGCGTGGGTTCCCCCTCCAAGAGCATACCAGGCCCTTAGGTCTGGTATGAATATTAAGGGGAACCCCCTACGCCAAAAAAAAACGGCGTGGGGGTCCCCCCCAGATCCATACCAGACCCTTATCCGAGCACGCTACCCGGCCGGCCAGGAAAGGGGGTGGGGACGAGCGGGCGCCCCCCCCTCCTGAGCCATATCAGGCTGCGTGCCCTCAACATGGGGGGGTTCCTTGGGGGAGGGGGGGCGTGCGGCCCCCCACCCCAAAGCACCTTGTCCCCATGTTGATGGGGACAAGGGCCTCTTCCCGACAACCCTAGCCGTTGGTTGTCGGGGTCTGCGGGCGGGGGGCTTATCGGAATCCGCGAGCCCCCTTTAATAAGGGGGCCCCCGGATACCGGCCCCCCACCCTATGTGAATGAGTATGGGGTACAATGTACCCCTACCCATTCACCTGTGAAATAAAGTACAAAAAAAACACAACACAGGGTTAAAATGTTTTATTGCACAGCTCCGGGGGTCTTCCGTCTTCGGGGGTCTTCTCGCCGGACTCCTTCGCTATCTTCTTGTAGCTCTTTTGCTAGCGGAGGAGTCCGGCTTTCTTCCTCCCCGCCGCCGGCCTCTTCTCCCGACTTCGGGGGTCTTGTCCCCCTCTTCGGTTCTTCTGCCGGGCCACCGCGCCTTCTTATAGCTCTTTTACAGGCGGTGGCCCGGTCTTCTGTCGCCGCCGCCGCCGCCTTCCGTTCTTCTTCTTCTTCTTCTTCTTCTCCAGGAGATGTTGACTCGACGCTCTCTCCGGCCACAATGCCAGGGACGCGCTCCGCTGCCACTTATATAGGGACAAGGAGCGGTGTCACATGGCTTTATGTCACATGGGTTGGTCACATGGGTTGATGTCACATGGGGACTATGACATCGTAAGGGGCGGGGTCACCATGTGACACCAACCCATGTGACATAAAGCCATGTGACACCGCCCCTTGTCCCTATATAAGTGGCCGCGCAGCGCGGCTCTGGCATTCCGGCCGGAGAGATCGTCGAGGCAACATCTCCTGGAGAAGAAGAAGAAGAAGAAGAAGAAGAAGAAGAAGAAGAAGAAGAAGAAGAAGAAGAACGGAAGGCGGCGGCGACAGAAGACCGGGCCACCGCCTGTAAAAGAGCTATAAGAAGGCGCGGTGGCCCGGCAGAAGAACCGAAGAGGGGGACAAGACCCCCGAAGTCGGGAGAAGAGGCCGGCGGCGGGGAGGAAGAAAGCCGGACTCCTCTGCTAGCAAAAGAGCTACAAGAAGATAGCGGAAGAGTCCGGCGAGAAGACCCCCGAAGACGGAAGACCCCCGGAGCTGTGCAATAAAATATTTTAACCCTGTGTTGTGTTTTTTTTGTACTTTATTTCACAGGTGAATGGGTAGGGGTACATTGTACCCCATACTCATTCACATCGGGTGGGGGGCCGGTATCCGGGTGCCCCCTTATTAAAGGGGGCTTGCGGATTCCGATAAGCCCCCCGCCTGCAGACCCCGACAACCAACGGCCAGGGTTGTCGAGAAGAGGCCCTTGTCCTCATCAACATGGGGACAAGGTGCTTTGGGGTGGGGGGGCCGCACGCCCCCCCTCCCCCAAGCCACCCCCCCATGTTGAGGGCACGCAGCCTGGTACGGCTCAGGAGGGGGGGCCGCCCGCTCGTCCCCACCCCCTTTCCTGGCCGGCCGGGTAGCGTGCTCGGATAAGGGTCTGGTATGGATCTGGGGGGGACCCCCACGCCGTTTTTTTTTTCGGCGTAGGGGGTTCCCCTTAATATTCATACCAGACCTAAGGGCCTGGTATGCTCTCGGAGGGGGAACCCCCGCCAAATTTTTATTCATAAATTTGGCGTGGAGTGCCCTCTTGAGAGCTGATAATTCTGTCAGAGTCGCCTCCGTATAGACGGAGATCCCACTTTGGAGGCGATCTCCATTGAAATCAATGGGTACCGGTCGCCTACAAGTCGGATAGAAGTAGTACAGGAACCTTTTCTGAAGTCGGAGCGACTTCAGTAGTGTGCATTAAGACGGCTCTCATTCACTTACATTGCTTTTTAAATGTTGTCCGACCTGAGGCGACTAGGGGCGACCTGAAGTCGGATCGGAGTTGCCCCTGTGTGAACGGACCCTAAGTGTATCCACCTTTTCTCATTTCCTGTCTCGCTCACCCAATCGACAATTCTAGACAACACTATTGCCTTATAATAATTGTATATATCCGGGACTGCAAGCCCCCCTCGCTTTTTTCCCTGTTTTAATATTGAATGGGAAATCCTTGGTTTTTTATTCTTCCAAATAAATTTAAGCAATATGGATTTCAACTTTGAAAAATAACCAGCAGGGATTTCAATCGGCATCATCTGGAATTTGTATAAGATCTTTGGGAGGATAAACATCTTTAATGCCTTTCTTCGTCCCAGCCATGATAATGGACTATTATCAAGTCTTCCAAGTTCTTTTTTAATTTCGTTTAATAGTGGGATGTAATTTAGTTGATATATCTTCTTTAAGGAATTTGCCAGTTTTATACCTAGGTATTTCAACCCTTTACTCCATGTATATTTGCATTCTTTTTGGATCTGTTGTACTTCTTGTTTACTAAGGTTGATGTTTAAGATTTCAGATTTTATTTGGTTAATTTTAAAGTTCGACAATTCCCCATAATATTCCAGGGCCTTATTTAACTTGGGTAATGTGTTCTTAGGGTAGCTAATATAGAACAATACGTCGTCTGCAAAGGCAGCCAATTTATGTACCTCTTTCTCCACTTCAATTCCTTTAATTTCCGGGTTTTTTCGAATCGTAGAGAGTAGTGGCTCTAACGATAATACAAATAAAAGGGGGGAAAGAGGGCACCCCTGTCTAGTCCCATTTTCCATCTCAAAGGGCAAGGAGAGAGACCCATTTATCTTTATAGTTGCTGTAGGGTGATAATATAATGTTTTGATCCATTGGATCATCCTTGGTCCAATTCCCATTTTTTCCAATGCCTGGAACATAAATCCCCAGTCCACCCTATCGAAGGCCTTTTGAGCATCCGTTGACAGTAGAAGGACCGGGGATTCTGTCTCCTCCCTCTGAGATAGCAACAGGAGAGTTCTCACCCCATTGTCCTTGCCTTCTCTCCCAGCTACGAACCCGACCTGGTCCGGAGGAACCAGTGAATTCATCAATGTTTTAATTCCTGCTAATATTTTAGCAAATAATTTAGTGTCTGCATTCAACAGCGATATCGGTCTGTAGCTGGAACACATAGTCTTGTCCTTTCCCTCTTTTTGGATTACAGTAATTGAAGCTGTCAGTGCCACTTTGCTCATTTCATAATTTAGCCCTAACCCATTCATGTATTTACAAAGTCTAGGGATCAGAATATCTTTAAATTTTTTGTAGTAGTAAATTGTTAGTCCGTCGGGTCCAGGGCTGTTCCCGGGGGCTGAATCTCTCAATGCTTTATTTATTTCCTCCTCCGTAATGGGGCTTTCTAAGTTTTCTTTTTCGTTTTCAGTAATCGTAGGTAATCTAGCATTGTTTAAGTATTCATCTATTTTCCTTTTTGTTTTTCCTCTTTTTTCCCTTTCCTTTTCCTTATTTTTTACTGCATAGAGTCGATTATAGTAGATTCTAAATGATTCTGCTATTTCTTTTGTTGTATATACCATTGCCCCGTGTTCTGTTTGGATTTTCTCTATATAATTAATAGCTTTTTTTCTTTTGAAGCATTTTAGCTAAATACTTAGTAGGTTTATTACCTTCCTGATATCTTTCTTTGGCCAATTGATTATAGATTCTTTTGGTTTCCTGTTCCATTAGCTCTCGTAATTCTTCCCTTTTGGTCACTAATTGTTGAAACAGTTTTTTATCTGTGGGACTATTTTTATGTTGTTGCTCCATATTAAAAATTTCATCTCTCAGTTTTTGTTTCTGAATATTTCGTTCTTTTTTTTTCCTTGACCCTAAGGCTATCAAGATCCCTCGGGTGTATGCCTTATGGGCATCCCACAGGGCTTGTCCTGAGATCTCATCTGTGCAGTTTAATAAGAAATACTGTTCTAGTTCTTTATGTACTATTACATACCCTTCTTTGTCCTGAATTAGTTCTTTGTTTAAGTGCCACGGGAGGACTTGTCTATGTAGACCTGAGATCGACATTTTCATCTTTACAGGGGCGTGATCAGATAATGTAGTTACTTCTATACTAGTTTCTATAACACTTTCCAATGCTCTATGTTCTACAAAAATATAATCAATCCTAGAATACGACCCGTGCACAGGGGAGTAAAACGTATAGTCCGCCTCTTCCAGATGTTGGACCCTCCAAACATCTACCAGCTGACAGTTCTTTAATCTTTGTTTTATCTTCTTTAATTGTAAATCACTTGTCCCCTGTGCACCCGACGTACTATCTAGTTTCGGATCTAGACAAAAATGTATATCTCCCATCACTATTAACAGGCCTTCCCTAAATTCCTGTAATTTAGCTAAAATTCCCATTAAGTATTTTATTGGGTTCTTATTCGGTGAGTATATGTTAGCTAATGTACATCTTGTATTACCCAATTTTCCTTTTAGGAAGAGATATCTTCCCTCCGGGTCCGTCTTTCTATCCTCCAGGGCAAAGCGGATTTTCTTTGCGATCCAATTGCTACTCCCCTCCCTCTATTTGTTATTGTATCTCCATAGAACCAACTCGGGTATTCTTTGGAGTAGAGTCTAATCTTTGAATGGTGGGTGATATGTGTTTCTTGTAAAAATATTACCTCCGCCTCGTATTGTTTTAGTTCTTTTACAATTTTTAATCTCTTATTTAAACTATTCAACCCCTTCACATTATATGATAAAAAATTAATAGCCATTGTTTTTATTGTCTGAGCTTTCTAACCAGACCTCTTTTCTTTCTTTTTTTTCTCCCCCCCTCCCCCTCCCCCCCTTGGCCCCAAATGAGCCCCTGGGCCCATGGTCTCCCATGATATCATGTCAAGCCACAGTCCCTTAGCCTAAGGTGGAGCTTGGTGCGTCCCCCCAAAAACTAAGGTAGGGGTCGACTGGCCTCCTGCACCAATCTCCCTCCCTCCCCCCACAGCACCGCATCACCACATCACCCCACCACCCCCCCCCCCTATATTTTAGCAACTCTGGATTGCTCTAATATCCTAGTCTATTTCTTAAGTTTCCACCTCCTCTTCTCTCCAACCCGGTAGATCAGGGGGCCTAATGTCCAATTTATCACAGAAGTCCGATAGGTCCTCCGGGAATCTCAATCTAGCCGATCTCCCCTCCTTTATTCCGATCAAGCATGCTGGAAACCCCCACGTATACTTTATTTTTTGTTCTTGCATCTTAATCAAAAGGGGTTTCAACAGTCTTCTTCTTGTCAGAGTCTCAGACGCCAGGTCTGCAAATATCTGGACATCTGATCCCTGATACTGTAATGGGGGTTTTCCTCTCAATTTGGCCCAGATTTCTGCTTTGTCTTCAAAAAATCTAAACCGAACGATGATATCTCTCGGTCTGACTCCTCCTATATTAGTCATCTTTCCTACCCGGTGAACTCTTTCAATCCTAGGAAAATCTCTTGGTTCTCTCTCTAACAGGGGATTGAAAATATTTTTTATCATTTCTTTCAGGTCTTCTCTCTTTTCTTCATAGACTGCACGTATTCTCAGATTAGACCTTCTGTCTCGATTTACCTGATCTTCTAATCTATACAGGATAGTTCTTTGATTTTGTTGAGCTATTTTCAGTTGCTCCCTTAACCTGGACAGCTCTTTAGCCTGTTTCACCACTCCATCCTCTGCTGATTCCACTCTAGTCAACAGGTGTCCCAGGTCTGTTCGCAGCAGATTCATCTCACATTTAATTGTTTTCTCTATACCTGTAAACATTTCTTGAATATCCCCCTTAGTTAAAATTGCAGCCGAGACGTTTAAGTCCTCTACCCTGCTAGAGTCCACTTCACTTTCTGTTAAAATATCTTCCACTGACTGATCCGGTGTTTCCCCTATCTTCTTGTCTGACCCCTTTTTCTTTTCCGATCTCTCCCTTTGCTGCTTCCCCAGGCCGCTGGTTTGAGGCGTGTCACTCTGGGTCATATACATTTGTATCGTACTTGTTGTTGCCTTTGGGGTTTTGCTTCCACCCCGCTTTGGTCCTTTACTCCCCATTTAGCTCCTATAGTGTTTGTCTTTCTGTGATATGATCCTTCCCTTCCCCCTTATTAATCGATCTCAGACGCTTTTGGTATCTTTGCGTGGCGATACCTGAGGAGTAAGGGGGGCCGTTATTGCCTTTGACAGGTATGTGTCAAGCCCAGAGAGCCCGGTATTAAAACCCGGGAGGGGAAGGGGGGGGCAGGGAAAAAAAATTTGAGAAAGAGGGGGGAAGCGAGGAGAGAAAGGGCAGAGGACAGTATAGGGGGACCGTTTTGATAAGTTGGCCTTCACCCACTCTTTTCCTCTGATAATATGCCTTACTCTCACTACCCTCACTCACCTTACCCCTCACTCATGCTGCTCTTGCTTCCCCTCCATGTGTATGAGTCGCATACATTCTTATGTTTTGCTGCTTCTTACAGTCTTATGTAGTTCTTTAGATTCACAGCAACTCTAGTAACTCAGGAGGGTATAAGCAGACTATCAGCACGGGCACAAAAAAAAAAAGGGGGGGGGAAGAAAACCAAAGATAAAGAAGTACCATATAGAGGTTCTGATCTTATCCTCCACTCCCCAATCTGGTGGGGTAGGGTCAATAGTCTTTTCAATGCAAGACAGTCTGTGCTCCGCAATCCAAGATAAATGTGGTAGCTCCTTTTTATTGCATTCCGAATACTCTTCTCAAATGTTATTTTTATTTTTAATGATTATTCGAGTACCTATATAGTTTCAGATATTTTCAGGCGCTTGCCAAGGGGATGTACTTTAAGCACTGGTCATTACTATAATTCCCATCCTCTGTCAGTGCTCAGCCTGCAGTTTACTCACACTTGTGGGTTTTATAGGTTTTATTCCAGAGCCCTTCTTGTAAAATGAAAGGCAGTAAGAGGGGGAGGGGGAGGCTGGGGTCTTTCACAGTCCTCTGAATTCCCTCCTCTCTTGTTCTTCCACCACTTACACTGATCAAGGATGATTAAGGTAACTTTCAGACACACTTCTCTGACTTTTGTGCTTATGCTGGTTACTGTTTAAATACGTGATCCCCAAAAAAACTGCAGACATTTCCAAGCGAGATACACTTAAATCATGTCAGTTTCATATGATTACCTGTCTCCATCAGGTCTCAGCCAGCAGTTTTCTCTGCCCATAGTACTCACGTTTGTAAGTTTTGCTTCAGAGTCCTCTTTGTGCAGAGAAATAACCAGGGGGGAGGGGGAGCGGAGGTCTCTCCCTGGATCTGTGTTCAATCTTCCCCCTTATCTCTCACACTGCTTACCTCCACCAAGCTGACCATTGGGAAAGGAGATCCTGTCATCTGGGGGCTCTCACTCCCCCTCACCTACCGTGGTGCAAGTGCAGTGCTACGATGGGGATATCCAGGAGGCTTGTGTCGGAGTCATCACGTTGAGGTGTGTCCCCCTTCTTCCATCCTTTTTTCCGCTCTTGTTCTCTACACCCTTCATCTTTCTACTTCTCTCTTCCTGTCCTCTCCTCTGTTCCTGTCCTACCCTTCTCTATTGTTTCTTCCTGTCCTGTCAACCTACGTCTCTCCTTTTTTCCTCCACTCCCCTGTTCTTTTCTACGAA
Source organism: Lithobates pipiens (assembly GCF_037356315.1). NCBI lineage: Eukaryota > Metazoa > Chordata > Amphibia > Anura > Ranidae > Lithobates > Lithobates pipiens. The sequence continues at coordinate 584,473,424 of NW_027507758.1, read as the reverse complement.
TACCTTGTCTTCTCTCCTCTTGTCCTCCACTCCTTTTCTCTTTTCTCCTGTCTACTTCTCTCCTTCCTCCTTCTTTCACCCTGTACTCTTCTCCACTCTCTTCTTCTTCCCTCTTTTGAGCTTCAATACCCAGAATCACTAGTTATCTCACTTGGTTTCACAGATTAAAGGTGTAGCCTTGGGAAGTTCTAAAAAGCACAAAAGGTAGGCTTTGCAATAAACCTGCACTTTTCTGCCCAGGTTTGGGGGGGGGGGGGGGGGTGAGGTGTGCAGATTGATACCCTACAAATACTGTGGAATACAAGGTGTAACAATCATAGTTTAGGTGCAATACAACATTTTACCACCAGGTGGAAACTGTAATACATTCCTTCCAAGTTTCTCAGTATAGTTTTGACTACTGGTGAGATCTGGTACTGCGACATATCTCTATGGAATACATACAGTATATCAAAGGTGTATTTTGCAAAAGTATTACTAACCTTTTTATCCAGGAGACACCCAAACAGTAGAAGGAAAAAGCCCTATAAAATACAAATTATGACACTGTATTGTTATATTAGGCTTCATTACATTATATCAGCTGACATTTTCTTATATTTTGACACTCTCTTTGGAACAATGTTAAAGGGCACCTGTCAAAATAAAATGTGGGAGCTGCCAGTGATGAGCTTTACTATTTTATGAGTTAGTGATCAAAAAGTGAAGGTAAAAAAGCAGCACTTACACATGTTAGTATGTACTGTCTTACTGTTGACTAGTAAGGCTGATCTTTAGACTAAAGTAAGTTTGGCTGATGTACCAATAAGCATTTAAAAAGCATTTGGTGGGATATGTACGAAGCACCACCATTGTTCCTTCCCCTCCCTTTTGTACGGCCAAAGGTTTTCTTTAAATCCAGATTTGCATTATTCTTTGTGTTAATGTATTGTATTTACATGAATTAGGAACTTTGCTTTAGGCAGACATCTATTAAAGTTGGTAGGCCCTGTTCTGTAACATTAAAAATATTTAAATGACAAAAGCTAATCTTTCTGGATGATTACCTGGAGAGGGTTGAGCAAGGTAAATAGGTAGTGCAAGAATACAGCCTTTGGGTATACGTATAAGGGGATCCCAATAGCCCAAGTCAATCCAAATTGTGGCGTGCAGAACAAAACTGCTTTCATCAGCTTCTCAACCACCTCGTCATCCTCATTCTTCCCTTCAGAGACTGACGACTTGAAGATTTTTGCAATCACAACCACCAGGATGAGAATATTTCCACCCAAAATTACCATGGCAGGGATGGCGAACAGCAGAAAGGCCCCAGTTTTGTTATCCAACCAGCAGGCATTGCTCATCAGGTACTTATTAGGATAATACACCAAAAAAGTGGTACAGGCTATAACAGATGGACAACCATATCCAAGTATGACAGAAAGGAGCAAAAATTCTTTTTTGGTGAAGTGATGGAAGACAAAAAGTAATTGGCACACCAAAAACAGGCCCTGCACCAATGTCCAGGAAAAGAAGGCCAACAAAGAAAAATGAGTAACGAAGGTGAGTATTTTGCACAAAAAGCGATGTGAAAGGATATCAAAGAGGCTGGACGCCAAGAAAGAGACATTGCTAATTAACAGAAACACAGCTATATGAATGATGCAAATATGTCTGTATAAAGCAACAGAGCTCTTGGATTGTTTAAGAAGAAAGATTTCTATGGCAATGCAATTCAGAAGAGATCCTATGGAGACAGGAAGCAGAATCTTCGTGAGAGTATCCAAGAGAGCCAGGTTCTGATTTTCTTCTGGTTCATAGCCCGCCATTAGGACTGAGAAGGAGGTCAGGTGATTACAGGCACAGTGGGTACTACCATCGATAACTGTAGTATTACAACCCTTCGATGACCATTTGTTCGTATTTATATTCCAAAACACACATACTGCAGTCTCATTAGACATGATTTCGTTATATGTGAAGTTCATATAAATATTCAGAGAGTGCTCACTCTTGTTATTTACTATGGCCACATTGGTCCATATGAAACTGTCCAAAATATAAGAAAGGTTATCAGAACTGTCATATGGGAGGTTAAAGCTGCCATTAGTTGGTGCATAGATCATGGATAGTACATTAATGACACCCGCAGAAGACTTATCAATTTTCTTTAATATTTCTGTGGACAGGGACACAGTGGCCCCAGACAAAAGCTCTATAGAGCTACTCTCGTTGAGTCCATCAGGATTGAAAACGGTGCAGGAAACATTAATACCAGGATAGGCAATACTGAAGTTCTCAAATGTAGTCTCCATTGTTGAAAACATGTTTTCAATGCTTTGTAGCAACTGTAGATTTAGATCTGGCGTGTCAATGCATTCAATCAACATACTGATAATAAAAATAGTTTGCTGTAAAAAAGAAGTAAAGTTAATAAAACACTTTTAGCATTGTTCTAAAATATAATTTCCAAGCTTTTAATACTGTTTATACATACTGTAATTAAATGGAGCAATCATCAATGTACCATCTCACCTCAAAACAATTAAATTATTGAAGCATGTCTAAAGCCCAAACTATTTTCTGCCATCTGTGTCCCAAGAGCAGATTTACCTTCACTTCCTGTCCTATAGATATACAGTGGGTAAAATAAGTATTGAACACATCACCATTTTTCTAGGTAAATAATTTCTAAAGGTGCTACTGACATGAAATTTTCACCACGTGTCAGTAACAACCCATGCAATGCATACATACAAATAAACCAAAGGAAATAAGTTCATAAATTAAATTTTGTGTAAAAAAAAATGGAATGACACAGAGAAAAAGTATTGAACACATTAAGAAAGGGCGGTGCAAAAAGGCATGGAAAGCCAAGACACCAGCTGAAATCTATTAGTAATTAGAACGCAATCCTGCACCTTGTCAGTGCAAATATCAGCCGATTCAGTCTCAACTTATGGCCTATAAAAAAGTGTCTCATTACCAAGGTGTCACACAAGAAACATCTCATGATGGGTAAAAGCAAAGAGCTCTCTCAAGACATTTGCAACCTTATCGTTGCAAAACATACTGATGCCATTGGTTGCAGAAGGATTTCTAAAAAGAAATTTCCAAATGTTCCATTGAGCACTGTTGGGGCCATAATCCAGAAGTGTAAAGAACATAATTTCCTCATTAACCGGCCACAACCAGGTGCTCCTCGTGAGATTTCTGACAGAAGATTAAAAAGATTATCAGAAGAGTTGTCCAAGAGCCAAGGACCACTTGTGGAGACTGAGCTTCAGAAAGACCTGGAATTATCAGGTACAATTGTTTCAAACAAAATGATAAGTAATGCACTAAACCGCCATGGCCTGTAAGCACGCTCACCACACAAGACTCCTTTGGTGAAGAAAAAGCATGTTGAAGCTTGTTTAAGGTTTGTTGCACAACATTTAGACAAAGCCGTGAAATACTGGGAGAATATAGTCTGGTCAAATGAGACCAAAATTGAACTCCATAATGCCATAATACACACCATATTTGGAGGTCAAATGGCATTGCACCTCACCTCAAAAACACCATACCAACGGTGAAGTTTGGAGGTGGGAACATCATGGTGTGGAGCTGTTTTTCAGCATACAGTACTAGCAAACTTTAGATCATTGAAGGACGAATGAATGGAAAAATGTAACAAGACATTCTTGATAAAAATCTGCTGCCATCTACCAGGATGATGAAGATGAAACAAGGGTGGACATTTCAGCAAGACAATGATCCCAAACACAAAGCCAAGGAAACTCTCAATTGTTTTCAAAGAAAGAAAATAACGCTGCTAGAATGGCCCATCCAATCACCGGACTTGAATCCAAAAAAAAATCTATGGAAAAAAATAAAGATCAGAGCTCATGGAAGAGGCCCACGGGACCTTCAAGATTTGAAGACTGTGCGCAAGAATGGGACAAAATCACACCTGAGCAATGCATGCAACTAGTTTCTCCATATAGGAGAAGTCTTGAAGCTGTCATTACCATCAAAGGGTTTTGTACCAAGTATTAAATAAATTTCAGTTAGCATGTTCAGTGCTTTTTCTCTGTGTCATTCCATTTTATTACACATACACTATATTACCAAAAGTATTGGGATGCCTGCAGATAATGTGGATAATGACAGAACTCTGGGCGGCAGCACTCTAATGCTAAAACGATGCTTTATTCAAATAATATTTAGGACACAGCAAATAACATGGAAAAAATAAACTGCGCTCATGTGAGAGCAAAACATAAAATAATCTAAAATAAAGGCCGCAGCTCTAAGTGGGATACACACACTCAAATATACTAGAAAAAAACTTCAAAAGCTGCGCCGTAACCCCTATATAATAACTTCACAAATAATAAAAAAGGAATAAATGTGAATAAATTAATATAGATCACGTCACATACAAAATAAATGAATGAAATAACAGATTATAATTCATCAACCTAAAAGGAAAGGAGCAAACAAAGTTCATAAAAAAGTCCTCTATGGCAATTCTTTCCAGGTCACCACGGTGAGTCCACACAAAAACAGCAAACAGGTGCCCGTCACCGAGAAGTGAGTGCGCTTACCAGATGGAAGCTTAATTAAAGCCTTGTATGTGAATCATCTGTGTCCTTCTCCTTATAGCTTGCGCTCATAGATCAGCTAACCCCAATGAATGGCAGCGTTCACATAAACTTAGCCCTCGTTCAGCGATCCCAAATAGTGCTAACAGTGGCTCCAAAGAGAAGAGGAAACCCTCATAGTGTAACACCGCTTGGATAATTTATTTAAAACACGTGAATATTACACTTACATTAACATCCATTCGAATACAGCATAAAAATAAAAAGCCCGCCGGCATTTGGGAGCCCGTCCTCCCCTCGTACAACGCGATGGCGTGACGAATGCCGGCCGGCTTTTTATTTTTATGCTGTATTCGAATGGATGTTAATGTAAGTGTAATATTCACGTGTTTTAAATAAATTATCCAAGCAGTGTTACACTATGAGGGTTTCCTCTTCTCTTTGGAGCCACTGTTAGCACTATTTGGGATCGCTGAACGAGGAATAAGTTTATGTGAACGCTGTCATTCATTGGGGTTAGCTGATCTATGAGCGCAAGCTATAAGGAGAAGGACACAAATGATTCACATACAAGGCTTTAATTAAGCTTCCATCTGGTAAGCGCACTCACTTCTTGGTGACGGGCACCTGTTTGCTGTTTTTGTGTGGACTCACCGTGGTGTCCTGGAAAGAATTGCGATAGAGGGCTTTTTTATGAACTTTGCTCCTTTCCTTTTAGGTTGATGAATTATAATCTATGTTATTTCATTCATTTATTTTGTATGTAACGTGATCTATATTAATTTATTCACATTTATTCCTTTTTTATTATTTGTGAAGGTAATATATAGGGGTTTACGGCACAGCTTTTGAAATTTTTACAGCAAACAACATCACAGCGAAAGATGCTTACAGCTAACGCGTTTCGCATTAAGGCTAGTGCTTACTCATAGCTGTGTTGGGATGCCTGCCTTTACACGCACATGAACTTTAAAGGCAGTCTTAGTCTGTAGGGTTAAATGTTGTATTGGCCCACGCATTGCAGCTATAACTGCTTCAACTCTTCTGGGAAGGCTGGCCACAAGGTTTAGGAGTGTGTCTATGGGAATGTTTGACCATTCTTCCAGAAACACATTTGTGAGGTCAGGCACTGATGTGTGTGAGAAAGCCTGGCTCACATTCTCCACTCTAATTCATCCCAAAGGTGTTCTATTGGGTTGAGGACATGACTATGTGCAGGCCAGTCAAATTTCTCCACCCCAAACCCACTCATCCATATCTTTATGGATTTTGTTTTGTACACTGGTCCAAATCTTTGGGTGTAGGGGGGATTATGGAGTGGGGTTGTTTTTCAGGGGTTGAGCTTGGCCCCTTACTTACAGTGAAGGGAACTCTTAAGGTTTCAGCATACCAAGACATTTTTGTCATTTGATTTCATGCTCCCAACTTTGTAGGAACTGTTTGGGGAAGGCCCCTTCCTGTTCCAACATGACTACACACCAGTACATAATGCAAGGTCCATAAAGACATGAATGAGTGAGTTTGGGGTGGAGGAACTTGACATGACCTCAACCCGATAGAACACCTTTGGAATAAATTAGACGAATTAAGTCAAAACAGACTAAGACTGGGTTGTTTTGGTCTCTTTGTATGTATGGATTGCATGGGTTTTTACCGACATGTGGCGAACATTTCATGTCAATAGCACCGTTAGAAATATATTTACCTAGAAAAATGGTGCGGTGTTCAATACTAATTTTGCCATCTGTACCTAACAACAGACAGGAAATATCTCCAAAGTCAGATTGAATCCCCATTGGAAGGCTTACTCTCAATTCCAGTTCTGGTGACAAATGTAAATTTTCCAATTTTTCCTCACTTTCAGCCCTGGTAGGCAGGACTAATAGAGATTGATTCTCCCCGGGGAGGTAACAGACATAAATAAAAACCTATAACTAGGCGAGGTCCGTTTCCCTACGCACCAAAAGGCCACTTAACTAAAACGTAACCTTTATTGTAAATCATAAAAGGTATGTAATTGAACATAACAGATATACCTATAGGTTGAGGTTAATGGCATTATATATGAATAAACATTCTATCTCTATGTGGTAATATTAACCTCTACCAAGTTTAAATAGTGAAACTTCTCTTGATATATACAGTACATATAGACAATATGAGGCTTATAATCCCCTACGTTCATTATAAAGGCTCCAGGCTTTGTAGAGGATATGTAAATTCAAGGTCTATTCACCAACACCAACTGGTATGAAGAGATGGGGGTATATCTGTCTCTCCTCCCATCCATTGGCCACATATAAAAATGAGATGAACAGAAAAAGAGAAAGTATACTAGTAAATACTGTCTTACTGAAGATGTGGACTATCTGTCTTCTGCCCTATGAAATTATCTGTCTCTCATATATGTAATACGGACACATTCATCTATGTGGACCCATATATCACCATATCCACAAAAAAAGCTTCTCTCCTAAACAAGAATGCATTGACACAAGCACATCTTACCCTACCAAAAAAAAAAAAAGGAAAATGGTGGGAAGGGGAGAAAGAATGTGTCAGGACAGAAACTAAATCATGCGCACCTAAATGAAAATAAAGTCAGAAGGTGCTCCCAAAATCAAATCACAAAAACCTAACATGTCTCACTCTTCAAATAGAGCTTCATCTGAGGTAAAAAACAAAAACAAAGAAAAATGAAGAAAAGAAGCAACCAGGAGTAGCCGACTGTCACATGGTGAAAAGGAAATAGTATCTTTTGTTTGTAGTCCCTCTATTTATAACCTAACTATCTAAAATGGCCACCGCACATGCGCATTGCTGAGGGAAAACCTATCACCAGCTTGTGGATGAAAATCAGAACTACAAGACAATCACTTATTATTGATTGCTCCTATCCCATATATCATTGTCCTTAAAGAGGAAGTAAACCCTGATGGGTTTACTTCCTCTTCGTCTCCCTGCAAAGGTAAAGCATAATGGACTACTATGCATCGCATAGTAGCCCATTATGTGTCACTTACCTGACACAGGAGCCAGCGATGTCACCGCTGTCCCCTGTAGTCCAAAGCATCCATCTTCTTCCGGGTATGGCTGCTCCAGCCACTCACAGCGCTGGAGCAGCTATGACGTCACTCCCGCACATGCGCACGGGAGCCGCCACTAACGGCATATCGCTGTTAGCAGCGGCATGCTGCTAACGGCGATAGTGCGCCTGCGTGCCACTGTCTACGGCGCATGTGCCGCATGTTGTCACTGTCTTTTAGTAAATATCTCCTAAACCGTGTAGGTTTAGGAGATATTTCTTGGACCTACAAGTAAGCCTTAATTAGGGTTTACAACCACTTTAACATACTGTAGCAGAGCGTCCCAGAGAGAGCGCCGGGAAAAGTTTTTGTTTAGCTATTTTTGTTCCTATTTGTTTTTGGAACACTGTACAGCCCCTGTATATAGGCTTGTATATATCACAAATAAACACTGCACTGTTTGTCACTACTTCATTGGATTTAATATTTGTGCCTGAAAGACTTCTCATCCCAGGGAGCTTTGTACTTGCTACCTGTCCCCCAGGTTACAATACATACAATTCCTTTTGAGCAAAAATGAATAGGAAGTGAATGTAGATTCTTTCCCTTTCCTAAATACCAATATGATCCATACACATATTATTATTAGACAAGGCTATTAGACAATAAATCCAAAGATTTTTAGTCATGTATGAAATGTAAAGCTTTCATTAGGGTTTGATGGCACTCGAGAATTGAGACAGAAGATCCATCTCACTTCCAACTTCAATAGATAATTATCCAGGTCACCTTTCCTTGGTCCTAATTTAAATTGTTCTATGGCCCAAAATTTTAATACCTCCGCTTTACCACCATGTTTTCAATTGACATGCCTAGCAATTGCTCTCTCTCTTTTTTTTTGTGCAAAGTCATTAACATGTTCCAATACTCTCCATCTAATGATGTCAGATGCTGCCATTTGGCGGCGTCGTTGTACGCCACGTGGGTTGGGGAGCTTAAATAGAGGCTGCTTGTCAGTCCTCTGTTGAGCGATTTGGGACCGTGACGCTGGGCGTTCGTTTGGGCGATTGTCTGTACAGGTGGGTAAGTATACATTCTAAACTGATCGGATTACAATCCTCTTTTTATCGTGCTGTATTATTGGGCTTTTGATGACGATCCTTTTCTTTGCACCAACAGTTTGTATTGTGTTGAAGGCCTACGTGGCCACTATATTGGAACCTGGATAATGTATTTTTGGAGATAGAATTTTACAACGTTTGGTGAAAAAAATGTTTGATAGGCCTATAGCTCAATCAGCACTTCTGTGATTTCGATTACCCCTGTATATCTCGCCCCTGTGTTCGCCCATGCGTAGACTCTGGCTGTATTACAATTCTTGAGCCGGTCCTATATACTCCCCTGCATTCGCCGCTGGGGGAATTGGTGGGCCCTGCTGACCTATCGATACTGGCTGTATTGGTGAGCCGATCTCCTAATTTTGAGATATGTTTAACCATGCCGTTTATTTGCTATATATTGCTGTTTTTCTTCTCTACCCTTTCTTTATTTGCCTATTTTATAGATCTCCCTCTTGAAGAAGCGTTTGACTGCAAAACCGGTAGAGGAATATTGCCACACCACCCCTCAGCATAAAACTTTACGGGGAAACCCGACAGTTGTTGTGGTGGATGTTTTTATAATGCAATGTTTTGTTTGACTGTAAGGCCGCGTACACACGCGGGGACTGTTCGCCCAACTTTGTCCGTCAAACAGTTTCAGCGAACAGTCCGCTCAAAATTAGCATGGACGGACATGGCCACACACGACGAACGAACAGTTTGCTGAAACCGTGCGCGATGACGTAAGTCACGTTCGACGGGACTAGAAATAGGAGGTCCAAGGCACAGCAAAGCACCCTTTGGGCTCCTTCTGCTGACTTTGCGTTAGTAGAAGTTTGGTTAGAGACGATTCGCGCTTTTCAGACTCCAGCTTAATTTGTCCGTTCACTGCGGCGCAGTCTACCTGTGAGGTTTGTATCTGTCTTTCGGTACGCGTGGATCAGTTGTACCTGTTATTAGGCGCTTCTGGTCCGCTCGTTTCTGGGTTTCAGGTCGTTCTTCATAGGTCTGGCTGTTCTTCAGTGCGTTCAGTTGAGCTTGTCTGTCCAGCCGACCGTTTCAAAGCCATGGAGTGTGGACGTACTCGGGAACGAGTTCGTGCTATATGGGGGCTTGGTGTTGGGGTTAATACTTTGACCCGAGCCCAGTCTGTGAACAGGGTGAGGAGGAGTTCATGGACAAAGAATTGGTTGCGCCAGCGTGACCAATTCTCTCATATGTCTTTACTCCGTGAGATCCGTGAGAATAATCCTGATGATTTCAGGAATTATCTCAGGATGACGGACCCCGTTTTTCACCGTCTGCTGGCTTTGCTGACCCCTTATATCAGCAGGCAGGATACCTGCATGCGGCAAGCCATCACTCCGGAGCAGAGGCTCGTCGCCACGTTGCGCTACTTGGCGACAGGGAGAAGCCTTCAGGACCTCAAGTTCTCGACAGGCATCTCCCCCCAGGCTCTGGGGATCATTATTCCAGAGACCTGTTCTGCCATTATTCGGGTCCTGCAGAAGGAATATATTAAGGTAAATTTGTTATTTTAATATTGCATTGTATGTTTGTATTAATTTCATCATGACTTTTAATATCCATGACAGGAATATGATGTGAATGTCCCCTTTATATGAATGCATGCACTTTTTTTTTTTTTTGGTGTCATTTTTTTTCTTTAAATGTTTTTTTTTTTTTGGTGTCATTTTTTTTCTTTAAATGTTTTTTTTTTTTGTGTGATTTTTTTTAGCTTTTTACCTTTTTTGTGTATACATCCTGTGTGTGGGAGAGAGAGAGAGAGAGAGAGAGAGAGAGAGAGAGAGAGAGAGAGAGAGAAATATGGATTGTCAACTCATTAATTTAATTATTCCCCCCACTCAAATTTGGTTCATGTGTTGTATACTTAGTAATTAGTCCCCCCCCCCCACCCCACTTACCCACCTAATTTATGTCCCCTGGTCCATCAGAGGGCTGATTAATCTGTGAATTGGTCCGCCTACTTTTTTTTTTTTTCTTGGCAGAAAACAAATTAGCAAGATTTCTGTTTAACTGTTGTTCCAAAATGTTTTTGAATTTTCTTTGTTATGAATTGTTTTTATTTAATGACTAATTTTTTTTTTTTTTGTTTCAGCTTCCTTCAACGCCACAGGAATGGCAGACTGTGGCTTCCCAGTTCGCTGCCCGTTGGGACTTCCCCAACTGCGGAGGGGCCATCGACGGGAAACATGTGAGGATTGTGCCCCCACCCCATTCGGGGTCCTACTATTGGAATTATAAGGGGTTCCATAGTGTGGTGCTAATGGCGGTGGTGTCGGCACAATGTGACTTCCTTTATGTGGATGTGGGTAAGAACGGCCGGATGTCTGACGTAGGAGTCTTTAGGCGGACCGAGTTCTGCCACCGTCTTACCACTGGTGGCCTGGACTTGCCACCAGATGCCGAAAATGTGGAGGGGCTCCCGTTTGTTTTTCTGGCTGATGAAGCGTTTGGTCTGAGTGAACATCTCATGAGACCCTTCCCCCAAAGGACCCTCACCCCGGAGAGGAGGATTTTTAATTACCGGCTGGCCAGAGCAAGAAGGGTTGTGGAGAGTGCCTTTGGCATTATGGCCAGCCGGTTCCGTCTGTTGCTGACAGCCATCAACCTGGCAGAATATAAACTCAACTATGTTATTCTGTGCTGCTGCATTCTTCACAATTTTTTAAGGAAATTTTCTGGTAACCAGTACCTGCAGCCTATTGGGCCTGAGGCTGGACTCAGGCTTCCAGAACTGACAGGGCTGGATCATGCCCTTCCTGGCTTAGCCCCCCAAACAGCACGTGAGGTGCGTGACCGCTATGTCAGCTATTTTAATGGTAGGGGGGCTATTCCAATGCCAGCTGACCAATAAAAAAAAAAAATTTCTTGAAATATGTCTTGTCTGTTCAAATTTTTAAGTTTGGTTCTTGTTTGCTTTTCACGTTGCTTGTATCCTACATTGACCTAATTCAGGGATATGCAATTGGCCAACCTCCGGCTGGTGCAAAACTACAAGTCAATCATGCCTCTGGGTCTCATGCTTGTGGCTGTCAGTCTTGCTATGCTTCATGGGACTTGTAGTTCTGCAACAGCTGGATTTCCACTAATTGCATATTCCTGTCCTAGTGCATTTGTATAGCAAAGTGGTTTTTGACAATAGGAAATAAGGCCCTTTGTGACAGAAAACACAAAATGACTTTCCAAACTCGTATTGAGTATTGAAAGAAGTAGACACACACATATTTTTTTTTTGATTTTTTAATAGTGCACATTCCAACCAGTGCCTCTTATTTAGATCTTTTTTTTTAAAAAATAATTTTTTTTATATTTTTTTTTTTTTGTTTTTATAAATTTTTTTTTTTTTTTTTTTGCCTTTTTTTTTTTTTTTTTTTTTTGGTAAACATAGAAATATATAAATATATCAAAAATGCAATTATCACAAAAATGTAAAATAATAAAATCAGATTTTTAACTATTTACATAAAACAAGGGGTAAAGCCAAATTTTGAAGATGCACACCAAAAATTGGTAATGTCAACATGTGCTATGTACCATCATGAGTGATCAATGGACGTGTTTGGTGTGTGCAATCCCTTCCTCTCACATACTAGAAGGAGGAAGGGTTTGCAAACACCAAATGCGTCCATTGCGATCCTCTGATGGCACATAGCACATGTTGACACACCGTGTGCATCTTCAAAATTTGGCCTCTAAAAATCAACTAAAAACCTTAAAAACTTTTTGGCAAGGAAATGAAGGACATGATCGATTGTGTTTTAGGGGAAAAGGGGCTTATATTCTCCCTAAAACATCGATCATGTCCTTCATTTCCTGCCTCATAGGGACCAGTTGTTGTTGAATGCCCTGGATTCGTTGTTGCGTGGCCAGGATTTGTTGTTGCATGGCCTGGATGTTGCTCTCCATTAAGTCGATCCTGGCATTCCAGGCCATGATCTGCCCTATCAGCCTCTGGGCACTGTCCGCTGAAAATGGCTCCGCAGCTTCTCCTACCACCACCAGATCATCACCTAAAAACATGTGTAGATAAAAAATTGGTTAAAATATACAGCCATTAATTGTTTACCTTAAGCTGGGTTGTCAGACACTCACTTTCACTTTGTGGGGTGTGTAACTCCACCTGCTCTTCCTCCTCCACATCTAGCCCTGGGCTGGGCTCATCCAGTGGAGCTACGGAGCTTGGTCCAGCGGAGGATACCGAGCTTGGCTGCTCCCTCGAGGACACTGGGCTGGGCAGCTCCAATACTGACGCGGGGCTGGATGGCTCCATCACCGACACGGGGCTGGGGTTGGGGCTGGGGCTAATTGCCCAATCAGGCTGGCGAGGTCGGGGGGTCCTGGGCTGCTCCGCCTCTTGTCTGAGTCTTTGTTTCCCTATGAGAATGAAAAAAAAAAAAAAAAAAATACTTTTAAGCATAGTGATATTTGAGTTCAGAAATTTGAATATGAAACATTGGTTTGAAGTGGTGTAAAATTATTAGCTGGTTATTACAAGATCCTAGTTTAATACATCCTTAAAATGACTTTTTTTTTAGTTAGGCTGTGTTCAGACTGCTGCGATGTGTGAACGCTGCAAATCTACTGTGGTTTCACGCATCGCATGCGGAGTTCGCACTGCCCTATGTGACCTGCTGGGAGTATCAGTGTAAAGTTTTATTGACACCTCCAAATTAGTTCTCATTTCACAGTGCAATCTTTAAACTCGGACAGGAATCGGACCACATGGTGTGAACACCCATGTGATCCGATTTGGCTGTGGACTAAAAAAAGGGCCATGTACAAGTTTGGTCCGGATGCGATGTATATTCAGCCATACTACATGCATGGCTGAAATCGCATCACACAGAGATCACATGTGATTTGCACTGCAGTGCGGTGCAAATCACATTTGATCTCGTACATTGCAGCAATGTGAACCTAGCCTTTAACCAAACTGTGATACTGTATATCTTTTGTCCAAGTTTCACAGACGGACACACTCGAATCAACGCCTGGAGTACCTGTGTGTGATTATGTCAAAAATGTTCTATGAAGGCCCAAACTACACTTATAAAAGTTTCCTAGTCCAGATGTTGAACCAGCATTTTATCTATCTATCTATCTCATTTTTTTAATTGAGTCTACATTGCACTGAATAAATTTATGAAACTTTAGTAAAAATTTATATCCTATAAACTGAGCGTGACAATTCAGTTTATCATGAACAATACAAAAAAAAAAAAAAATAACTAATTAAAATCTAATCCAACACCAGATAAATTTACACCATACACAAATTCATGCTATTTACGCCCACATATACGAACAACCATATGCGCCATATTTTCATAAACTACCTACATGAACGATTACGATCTAATCCGCCAGATTTACACCGCCTACACGAACGATTAATATAAATCCGCCAGTTTCAGTTACTATCTACATGAACGATTACGATCAAATCCGCCAGTTTTACATACATTATCTATACGTACGATTACGATCAAATCCGCCAGTTCTACATACACTATCTACACGAACGATTACGATCTAATCCGCCAGATTTACACCGCCTACACGAACGATTAATATAAATCCGCCAGTTTCAGTCACTATCTACATGAACGATTACGATCAAATCCGCCAGTTTTACATACACTATCTACACGAACGATTACGATCAAATCAAACGATTATGTCCGACAGTCACGAGAAACGCGGAGTTTACTCACTTTTTTTCAGGACCTTTTTGATGCGGTCATATTGGTCCGGCTCCCTGGACTTGATGTCCGACCATCTTTTCCGCAGCTGGTCCTTTCCTCTTCGTACCCCAAATTTTGTCTCCAAGGCTGTGACCACCTCGTCCAAGATGGCGCTTTTCCTAATATTCGGTTTTGGGTAAGGGCCATGTTTCCCATCATAGTCCTCCCTTTTAAGGATAGCCACCATCTCCACCATCTCTTCGAAGGCCATATTCGTGGCCTTGTATCTCCTCCTTGCTCCTGAAGCATGGGGCCCATGGCTTTCCTCCGCGCTGCTCACGCTGCTAATTGAACTTGCATCCGCCATTTTCTACTCTCATACACCCACAGCGGAAGGAGGGTAAAAGGGGCGGGGAAACACGGTCGCAAGGAACGTCAGGAGCGGGCGACGCAGGCGGAGCCTGAGCACATGCGCCGTATATAAAGCGTTACCAGGAGGCCGTACTCTTGTCCGAACGGGAGCAGCGAGTGCTACACGCGACGGTAAGATAGTTATTTTATTTTCGGTTAATTTAAAGCCTGCGTTAGGGATATGCATATTGAATTTTATTCTTATTGATGTTTAATTGATTTCTATGTGGGTTGGTGGTTGAGTGGGCTTGGTGTTTTGTGTGGTAGTGTGGGGGTGGGTGTATAGGGGGTGGGGCTAGTGTGTGTGTGTGTGTGTGTGTGTGTGTGTGTGTGGGGGGGGGGCAGTAGTGTGTGTAGAGTGTGTGTGTGGGGGGGGAGTGTTTGTGTGTGTGTGTGTGTGGGAGGGGTAGTGTGTATGTGGGAGGGGTAGTGTGCAAAAGTATACTGCAGACCCCTTTGAAGAGGAGGCCTTCCTCTCCACCTTTCTAGATTTAGTGGAGTCCCACAGCAATCTGTGGGATACAAAACACCCCCAATATCCAATCCGTGCTGCCCGGAAGAAGACACTGGAGACAGTTTTGGCGTTTGTGAAAACCCGAGTCCCCCAGGCAGACACTGATTTTGTGAACAACAAAATTAAGAACCTGCGTAGCGCGTATAGGCGGGAGCAAAGAAAGATCCTAGAGTCCCAAACATCAGGATCAGCAGCAGGTCAGGTCTATGTACCTAGGCTGTGGTATTATGACAGGCTGCGTTTTCTGGATGACACGTCAGAAGCC
This sequence comes from Lithobates pipiens, assembly GCF_037356315.1. NCBI lineage: Eukaryota > Metazoa > Chordata > Amphibia > Anura > Ranidae > Lithobates > Lithobates pipiens. Next base: position 584,457,832 of record NW_027507758.1, on the reverse strand, counting down.
AGGCCGTCACTTTCGACTCTTCCGTCTACCCGTCCCTCCACCCTTCCCTCCGCCTCAGGTGAGCCATCCCTGGAAGATCCAGACCCTTCCTTGCTGGACGAGGTTGATGCGCCCAGCTGGAGCCAGGTATATTTTAGTTTCTAACGTTTGGATTGCTCAAATATTAATGATGTCAAGTTCAATGTTTGAATTGCTTCCAAATCTAGGATTTCATCACAAATTAAATTAGATAGAAGGATACAGTAGTTTACACAAATGTGGCTCAAATCTTAATGAACTGATGGAAAAATGATGGTGTCAAAATGATAGCCTTTTGTATTTCAAGACAAATGTATTTGCAAGTGAGAACTGTAAAATTGTTAGTGATTGATGATTTCTAAATATAGACATATTTTAGTTATTGATTGCTTTGTTTTTTTACACAGGATGAGCTCACCCAGGAGCTAGCTGGGCCCAGCAGGAGTAGGACTGAGAGCCAGGTCCCTCCCCTCCGCCTAGCCAGCAAAAGGCCCAGGAGGATGGGCCGTGCAGAGGAGGAGTCCTTGGTGCTGATACAGCGAGCCACACAGATTTTGTCCAAACCCCCCAATCCTGAGGAGGCCTATGCCACTTATCTGGCTAGCAAGCTCCAAGAAATGGACAAACCCCAAAGAAACATGTGTGAGGCAATCTTTTTTGATGCCATACAACTGGGTCTGAAGGGTGAGCCCACACCCACCACTAAGCTCTACAAAACAGATCCTCCTCCTCCTCCTCCTCCTCCGAAGCGTGGAGGGAAGGCTAGACGGAAGAGTCGCAAGTGACTGCCTGGCTTCAGTCTGCTCTGAAAGAAGACGCAGGCTGTTGTAGTACCACAGTCTGGGGACATAGATCTCATCTGCTGCTGTTCCTGGTCTTTGGGATTCTAGGACCTGGTTGTGCTCCCTATGTACATGCTACGCAGGTTCGGAATTTTGGTGTCCACTCACTTGATGTGTGCCTGGGGGACAAAAGGCTTCACAAACGTCAAAATTGTCTCCAGTGTTGCCTCCCTTTTGTTTTGTTTTTTTGATTCTGAGGAAAAATAAAAATTTATTATTTCAAAAAAATCTTGTATGTTTTCTTTTTTTTTTTTTTAATCAATATTTTTGTATAATTTTGGGTTAAAAAAACAAAGTTTATTTGTGAGTAGGCAGATACATGTCAAAAGACTCTGGGGGTTATTTACAAAACACATGTTCATGTAAATATGCTAACTTCAAGTGCAAATTTTAAAGCACTGCAAGTGCACTTGGAAGTGCATTCGCTGTAAATTTGAGGCTTAACATTTGAAATGAGGGGAAGCTCTGCTGATTTTGAACATGCAATCATGTGTAGGCTAAAATGCTGGTTTGGGTATATTGGGTAAATATATAGTAATAGATAAATTCTTTTTTTTTTTCTGAAATTATATATATATATATATATATTATAGATAGATAGAGATATATATATATTTTTTTTTTTTTTTTTGGGTTGTTTTTTTTTTTTTTTTATATAAATTGGGAATATATTTTTGCTATAATTGGAAGATTAATCATAGGATGAGGATGAATAAAAACATGTAGTATAACTCTGTGTGAATATAAGCATCAAAGCTACTTCACTTTTCTTGCATTACGAAGAAGAAAAGAACGGGCTATATTAAAAAAAAACACAAAATTAGCAGCATGACGAATATGCTAGCTTCAATACGAACACTAGTTTTACAAGACCGAGCGCTTCCGCCCTGTAAATTCTTTCTGAGTATGCGCGGAACTTAGTTTGACGAACAAGCCTACACACGAGGGGACTGTTCGCTGAAACAAAGTTTCAGCGGACAGTTTTTCGGAAATTCCGAAAAACCTTGTTCAGCAGACTGTTCGCTGAAATTGTCCGCTGAAAGCCCACACACGGGCGGACTGTCCGCCGAAACACTGTTCAGCGGACAAAGTTGGGCGAACAGTCCCCGCGTGTGTACGCGGCCTTACAGTGTCCACATCTGTGGCTACCTAATGTTTTTTCCAGGAGCCATGTGGGAATGACTTATTTTTGGACAGTTCCTAAATAACCATGCACTAGCATGTCTCTCAGATTTCTACCTCTTCTGTATGTGATCATGGGGCTTTTCGGTATGATTTTAGATAGATCTTTGTCATTGTGCAGCACGTCCAAATATTTTTTAATGATAAAAAAAATAATAATAATTTAACCGGATTAATGCGAGTACGTCCCTATAATACGCATGCCTGCATTATCATCTGTCTTGGCCTGTTTTTGTCCAATTAAAGTATCTGTCACGTATCTGGTGGGACCAGAGCTGTGTGGACAGCAACAGAGGAACAAATGCAGATAAGGTGAAAATATATAATTTATTAAGATAAGCGAATAAACACAACCGCCTCCAATATACTACAATGTGCAACCAAACATTCACCAACAGAAACCCACAAATAGTAACCGACAAATATATACAAGTAAAGGTTAATACCGGAATCATAAACAGGGCCAGGCCATGGTCGACAACGGGGGTTCAGCAGCTGGGGATGGAAGACAAACAGGACAAGGAGAGGATGGATCAGGTACAAGGCTCAGAGTCCAGGGTTCAGGAAACGAACAGGTTCACAGCACGAGGAAGATACCAAGGCAAGGCATCAGTGTGTCTGCCGGGTACTTATACACACCTCCTGCAATTACTCAGGTGACACCTAATTGCAGGAGATGTCGGCCCCACACTGCCAGGAACCACCCGCTGGTGGACACCAGTACTGCGGCCCAAGGATCATATGATACTATCAACAGGGGAAGGCTCCCCAAGCAGTTCCAGACTGCCAGGAGACACCTGCTGGTGGACCACAGTACTGCACGCCAAGTGTCAGACAGTATCATCAGCGGATGGAACCTTTCCTGACAGTACCTCCTCTCACAGGAGCAGCCTCTGGACACTCCAACTAGCCGTTGCCGAGAAAAGTCCATGATATCAAGCCAGACAACGGATGGAGGTACATCAAGCCGGGCAGTGGGCACATCAAGATGGGCAACAGGCAGTGGCAAGTCAGGCTCAGACTGGGAAGCAGACTGGAAGGCTTCAGACTGGAAGGCCGGGATATCAGGCTGGAAGGCGTCAGGCTGGAAGGCCGGGACATCAGACTGGAAGGTGTCAGGCTGGAAGGCCGGGACATCAGACTGGAAGGTGTCAGGCTGGAAGGCCGGGACATCAGACTGGAAGGCGTCAGACTGGAAGGCGTCAGGCTGGAAGGCCGGGACATCAGACTGGAAGATGTCAGGCTGGAAGGCCGGGTCATCAGACTGGAAGGTGTCAGGCTGGAAGGCGTCAGGCTTGAAGGCATCAGACTGGAAGGCCGGGACATCAGACTGGAAGGCCGGGACATCAGACTGGAAGGTGTCAGGCTGGAACATCAGGCTGGAAGGCATCAGGCTGGAAGGCCGGGACATCAGGCTGGAATATGGCAAGGAAAGGGGAACAGCGGCCAGAGGAAGTTTTTCTGGGGAAGTTGCACGTAGTAGAGAAGAGGCAGGTGGGTTTTTAGTAGCAGGTCTGGGTTGTGGAGAGCTGACAGAAGCTGGGCATAACAGGTCTGACCATGCCTGAAGTACAGGTAGCACAAAAGTGGGCTCACATACCCTCTGTCTGACCAGGGACTGCACTTCATCTATACAATCTTTCAACAACTGTTTGGGAAAAAATGTATAGTGCTCAAATAAGGATGCAGAGTCATCCTCCAACAGCCATACTAAGGACACAACCTGGTTAATGGTGAAGGGGGGAGAAAAGTCATCATGGCCCTTTGGGATACAGGGCAGAACCCGCTCTGTACACATTCCAATCAAAGGCTGAACATCCTCAAACAGTACACTGCCCTGATCAACCACAGAGTGAGCTAAACGGATAATTTCCAGCAGCTGATCACTGGACCACCCCTTCAATGTCTGGCGGAGATATTCAGAACTCTCTGTTGCCAGCAGAACATAATAAATTAATTATATCTTAATCCATCTCAGCAGTGTGAAACAGAACCAAAATGGTTCCTCTGTGCAGCCACTTCTGGTCAGGAATGGCCTTGGTATACTGTCACGTATCTGGTGGGACCAGAGCTGTGTGGACAGCAACAGAGGAACAAATGCAGATAAGGTGAAAATATGTTGTAAGGCTGGCCGCAGGGGAGGAGCCCGGGCGCTATTTAAGCCTCCCTCCCTGGCTGTGACGACGTCCGTGACTATTTCCGGGTCACTTGGGGGCCGGTCTGGACGGGAAGTTCAGTTATTTTTTTCACGGACAATCAGGCCACGGCCAACATCATCAACAAAGGCAGGTCAGGGTCCCTGGCCATCATGGCCTTCATGCGCAGATTGACATGGTTGGGGTTGACTCACAGGTTCCATTTTCAGGGGGAATTCATCAGTGGGGATTTCAACAGGGCGGCCGATGCTTTGTCACGTTTCAAATTCAGTCAATTTTTCTTACAGCATCCGGAAGCAGAACGGTTGGGCAAGCCAGTCCCTCCTTTTTGCCTTCTCACCATGGACTGACAAGATTCTGGACACAGGCGATCGGTTTGGCCAATGCATCCTTGTCCAGCAATACGTTTAAAGCCTACTCCACGGGGTGGAGGAGTTTTCTCAGGTTTTTGAGGTTGCATCCTTCTAGCAGCTCGTGGGATATCCATTCTGTCATGGCATTTGCGGCCTATTGCCACAGCGAGTTGGCTTTGTCCGCCAGTACCATCAAATCTTATCTCGCAGGCATTCAGCATTTTAGGTCCATCCAAGACCCTGCTAGTCCGTCCATTTTTGCCACTCACCCTCTCAAAGCCTTGCTGAGGGGTGTGCAGAAATCTCAGGGTCAGGCCCGGACGGCCAGGCTGCCCATTTCCGGTCGGATGGTTCGGGACATTTCGGATTTACTTTCGGCATCCCCTTTTGGCTTAGGTCCCAGTCTGGTGATCAAAGCAGCGGTATATTTAAGTTTCTTTGGGTTCCTCAGACCAGGGGAGGTGTCACGGGTCAGCAATCATGCACCTTTTCTGTCCAAGGGTAGTCTTAGCAGGTTCTCGGACCACTTCGCTCTGCAGCTTAACAATAACAAGACCAAGCAGGTGGGTCAGGGTTATGTAGTTAAGTTCTATGGTACCAGCAGTAGGTGGTGTCCACTCCAGGTACTTGATGCGCTTGGCGCGTTTTTTTTGCGGCATCTCCTCAGCACAGCCCGTTGTTACCATTTCCATCCGATCCATTGACATCCAAACAGTTCATGACACATGTTAGGTTGTTAATCGTCAAGTTGGGGTTGGACCCCAAATCATTTACGGGTCATTCATTCAGAATCGGGGCAGCATCTGCCGCGTCCAAACAGGGGGTGCCCCCTCATATCATTAAGCACATGGGGCGCTGGAATTCCTCCTGTTTTAGCAGGTATATCCCCGATCCACAGGAAGAAGTCAGCAGGGCGTTCGCCTCTTTGTTAAATGAATCTCGGTTTGTGCAGCACCATTAAACACTCTATTTATTCACCTATCCACGTGTCTTTTTGCCCTCTTTTCAGGTATACTGACCTACAGGCCGAGGCACAATGCAGGTCTTAGTTAGGTTGCTCTCAGGTGTCGAGGAGGGCTCTGATTACAAGTTGTAAGGCTGGCCGCAGGCCTGTATTTGTCGGAGGACCCCGGGCGCTATTTAAGCCTCCCTCCCTGGCTGTGACGACGTCCGTGTCTATTTCCGGGTACCCACCCTCCCGGTTTCCCACTTTCTCTGTATTTACAATCAAGCAGGTATTCATACAGGGTATGCCCTCTTTTCAGGTATACTGACCTACAGGCCGAGGCACAATGCAGGTCTTAGTTAGGTTGCTCTCAGGTGTCGAGGAGGGCTCTGATTACAAATAATTTATTAAGATAAGATAACACAACCGCCTCCAATATACTACAATGTGCAACCAAACAATCACCAACAGAAACCCACAAATAGTAACAGACAAATATATACAAGTAAAGGGTAATACCGGAATCATAAACAAGGCCAGGCCAGGGTCAACAACGGGGGTTCAGAAGCTGGGGATGGAAGACAAACAGGACAAGGAGAGGATGGATGGGTCACAGGAGGGACGGATCAGGTACAAGGCTCAGAGTTCAGGAAACAAACAGTTTCACAAGCAAGGAAGATGGCAAGGCATCATTGTGTCTGCCGGGTACTTATACACACACCTCCTGCAATTACTCAGGTGACACCTAATTGCAGGAGATGATGTCGGCCCCACACTGCCAGGAACCACCTGCTGGTGGACACCAGTACTGCAGCCCAAGGATCATATGATACGATCAACAGGGGAAGGCTCCCCAGGCAGTTCCAGACTGCCAGGAGACACCTGCTGGTGGACCACAGTACTGCACGCCAAGTGTCAGACAGTATCATCAGCGGGTGGAACCTTTCCTGACAGTATCCCTTGGCACAGTGCTCACTTTTTCATAAGACTTTCTTAAGTCATTGAGATTATAACTTCATCTACTGAACCTCTCAGCCATTTTGAAAGGCTGCATCAGTAGAGCAGTTTCTCTTAGCTCTCATAAATTGCCCAGTGGGAATGCCTTTTTTTAAGGGATGTAGGGTTTTGGCTCTCCCAATTATTGGTGGAGGTAGGTTTCCGGGAGATAGTTGTATTAATAGCATCATCGGCATCTCTCTCAATCTTAAAATTCAGGAAATTGATGCTGTCATGGTTAATCTCACTGGTGAAAAACATACCAATATCATTGTTATTTAGACGTGCTACAAATTCCTCAAATCTCAAATTTGGCCCTGCCAATTGTGGATATGGTGTTATATGGGGGTGTCCATCAGTGATTATTTGTGTCCACATGAATGAGTATACCCATATTACATATATGAGAGATAGATAATTTCATAGGGCAGAAGGCAGATGGCCCACATCTTCAGTAAGACAATATTCACTTGTATACTTTCTCTTTTTCTGTTCTCCTCATTTTTATGTGGCCAATAGATGGGAGGAGGGCCAGATATACCCCCATCTCCCCATTTCTTCATACCAGTTGGTGTTGGTGAGTATACCTTGAATTTACATATCCTCTACACAGCCTGGAGCATTTTTATTTATCTTAGGAGGAGATTGTAACCCTCATATTGTCTATATGTACAGTAGCTTATAAAAGTGAGTACACCCTTCACATTTTTGTAAATATTTTATTATATCTTTTCATGTGACAACACAAAAAATTGACACTTTGCTACAATGTAAAGTAGTGAGTGTACAGCTTGTATAACAGTGTACATTTGCTGTCCCCTCAAAATAACTCAATACACAGCCATTAATGTCTAAACTGCTGGCAACAAAAGTGAGTACACCCCTAAGTGAAAATGTCTAAATTAGCCATTTTCTTTCCACGGTGTCATGGCAAAGAACTCTCTGAGGCTCTACATAAAGATGACCTAGGCTATAAGAAGATTGCCAATACCCTGAAACTGAGCTGCAGCAGGATAGCCAAGACCATACAGTGGTTTAACAGGACAGGTTTCAATTAAAACAGGCCTCGTCATGGTCGACCAAAGAAACTGAGTGCACGTATTCAGCGTCATATACAGAGGCTGTCTTTGGGAAATAGATGTATGAGTGCTGCCATTATTGGTTTAAGGGGTGGGGGGTGGGGTCAGCCTGTCAGTGCTCAGACCATACGCTGCACACTGCATCAAATTGGTCTGCATGGCTGTCGTCCCAGAAGGAGGCCTCTTCTAAATATGATGCACAACAAAGCCCGCAAACAGTTTGCTAAAGACAAGCAGACTAAGGACATGGATTACTAGAACCATGTCCTGTGGTCTGATGAGACCAAGTTAAACGTATTTGGTTCAGATGGTGTCAAGCGTGTGTGGTGGCAACCAGGTGAGGAGTACAAAGACAAGTGTGTTTTGCCTACAGTCAAGCATGGTGGTGGGAGTGTCATGGTCTGGGGCTGCATGAGTGCTGCCGGCACTGGGGAGCTACAGTTCATTAAAGGAACCATGGATGTCAACAAGTACTGTGACATACTGAAGCAGAGCATTATCCCCTCCCTTCGGAGACTGGGCCGCAGGGCAGTATTCCAACATGATAATGACCCCAAACACACCTCCAAGATGACTACTGCCTTGCTAAAGAAGCTGAGGGTAAAGGTGATGGACTGGCCAAGCATGTCTTCAGACCTAAAGCCTATTGAGCATCTGTGGGGCATTCTCAAACAGAAGGTGGAGGAGCGCAAGGTCTCTAATATATACCAGCTCTGTGATGTCGCTATGGAGGAGTGGAAGAGGACTCCAGTGGCAACCTGTGAAGCTCTGCTGAACTCCATGTCCAAGAGGGTTAAGGCAGTGCTGGAAAATAATGGTGGCCACACAAAATATTGACACTTTGGGCCCAATATGGACATTTTTACTTTTAGGGGTGTACTCACTTTTGTTGCCAGCAGTTTAGACATTAATGGCTGTGTGTTGAGTTATTTTGAGGGGACAGCAAATTTACACTGTTATACAAACTGTACACTCACTACTTTGTAGTAACAAAGTGTCATTCCTTCAGTGTTGCCACATGAAAACTGTCCCTCGGTCCTCGGATGCTGCCGCTGCCATCTTCGGTAAGGGAATCAGGAAATGAAGCCACGCAATCTGAATGGTCCCTGCTGTCTGTAGGACCCATGTGTGTCCCAGCAGACAGCGCCGTGGGAGGGGAAGAGGCATAGACTCGAGGTGCGGGAGTCTATGCCCGGAAGTGGGTGCAAATACCTGTCTTATTCAAGTATCTGCACCCCCCTCCCCCCTGAAAGGTGCCAAATGTGGCACCATAGGGGGAAGGGTTCTGAAAAGCAGAGATTCCATTTTTGTGTGAACCTCCGCTTTTATATTACCACATAGTGATAAAACAATGATTCATCTATAATGGCATTGACCTCATCCTATAGGTATACCTGTTATGGTCATTTACATACCTTTTATGATTTTCAATAAAGGTTGAGTTTTAGTTAAGTGGCCTTTTGGTGCATAGGGAAACGCACCCTTCTCTAGTTTATTTTTGCCACAGTTAAGTGTTATCATCATCAGAGGTTTATATATATCTACATATATATATATATATATATATATATATATATTATATTTATTTCTCTGTCAACACACTCTGATATCCCCCCTGAAACCACTATCTCACTCACTTGTTTCATAATGCGAATTTCCCCCCAGGGCTAAATATACAAGCATTCAGATGGTGGATTGATAAAGGCCTTTATCGCATATGCCACTTTCTTACTCCAGCAGGTGCCCTTTCCCTGTCTCACTGCAGGAAAAAACTAGAAACGCCTGACACGGAAATTTTCAGATTCTCCCAAATATCCCACTATTTAACTACCTCAATACCAGGCACTTAAACACCTTCCTGCCCAGACCAATTTTGAGCTTTCAGCGCTGTCGCAATTTGAATGACAATTGCACGGTCATGCTACACTGTACCCAAATGAAATTTTTGTCATTTTTTCCCCATAAATAGAGCTTTCTTTTGGTGGTATTTGATCACCTCTGCGATTTTTATTTTTTGCTAAACAAATAAAAAAGAACGAAAATTTAGAAAAAAATGTTTGTTTTGTTTTTGTTTCAGTTTCAAAACTTTGTAAATAAGTATGTTTTCTCCTTCACTGATGGGCACTGATGGGGCTGCACTGACGGGCACTGAAGAGGTGGCACCAATGAAGTGGCACGGATGAGGTGACATTGATGGGCACTGATATGTGGCACTGATAGGCGGCACTGATGGGCACTGATAGGTGGCACTGATGGGCAGCACGGATGGACACTGATAAGTGGCACAAATTGGCACTGAAAGCTGGCACGGATTGGCATGGATAGGCGGCACAGATGGGCATGGATAGGCAGCACATATGGGCATGGATAGGCAGCACAGATGGGCATGGATGGGCACTGATAGGAGGCATGGATGGGCACTGATAGTTGGCATGGATGGGCACTGATACGTGGCACGGATGGGCACTGATAGGTGGCACGGATGGACACTGATAGGCGGCATTGTATTGTTTTGTACTGATGGATGCTAATCAGTGCCAAACACTAATGCATTCCAATCAGTGATGCCCATTGTGGGCACTGATTGGCATCCATTGTGGGCACTGAATCCCTGGTGGTCTAGGGTGGCATACCTGGTGCTGGGCATCCCTTGTGGTCTGGTGGCGTCCCTGGTGGTCCAGTGTGGGCATCCTCGGGGGGCTGCACTGATAATCGATCAGCACAGACCCCCCCCCCCCGTCAGAGGAGCAGCCGATCGGCTCTCCTCTACTCGCTTCTGACAGACGCGAGTGAAGAAAAGCCGATCAACGGCTTTTCCTATTTACACTTTGATGAGCCGTGATTGGACATGGCTGATCACGTGGTAAAGAGTCTCTGTCAGAGACTCTTTACCAAGATCGTAGTTGCCAAACAGACACCCTGCAACAACGATCGCTGCGATGCGCACAGCGGCTCAAGATCCTGAGGACGTCATATGACACCCAGTCAGGATTTTGAAACCACTTTGCAGCCGTCATTTGCCTATAGGGCGGGCGGCAATTGTTTACAGTCCATCTGGACCAATAAGACAGAACCTCCCATAATTACCCCCTAAGAGCACTGGTGCTCCAATGCTACTGACCAGAAATGAGGTATCTCCTTGATTTATACAGCCCTCCTGATGAACGTGGAAAAGCCAACTTATGCTCGGGCCTGGGAAGAGGACACGGACAAAACATGGTCCACATTGGAATTGTTTTGGACCTCTTCACTAGGGATGAGCTTCGAGTTCGAGTCGAACTCATGTTCAACTCGAACATTGCCTGTTCGCCTGTTCAGCGAACAGTGAACAATTTGGGCTGTTCGCAGCAAATTCGAAAAGCCGGAACACCCTATACAAGTCTATGGGAGAAATCTAAAGTGCTAATTTTAAAGGGTAATATGCAGGTTACTGTCCTAAACAGTGTTTGGGGACCCGGTTCCTGCCCCAGGGGACATGGATCAATGCAAAAAAAAGTTTTAAAAACGGCCGTTTTTTCAGAAGCAGTGATTTTAATAATGATTAAAGTGAAACAATAAAAGTGTAATATTCCTTTAAATTTCGTAGCTGGGGGGTGTCTGTAGTATGCCTGTGAAGGGGCGCATGTTTCTGGTGCTTAGAACTGTCCCTGCACAAAGTGTCATTTGTGCAGGAAAAAAAGTCTTTTAAAATCACTTGCGGCTATATTGTCGGCTCCCCGTAATACAGAGAACACTCAATGAGTGTTCTCTGTATTAGCCGACAATTCATTCATTCATTGATAAAAAAAAAAAAAAGCGTGAGGGTTCCCCTAAATTCAATTACCAGGCCCTTCAGGTCTGATATGGATATTAACCACTTCCCACCCGGCCAATGCATATATACGGCCGGGTGGGAGCCGTCTACTCCTGATAGGACGTTCAGGAACGTCATTCAGGAGTAGCGGGATCGCGTGCGCGCGCGCCCGCGCAGCGGCGCGATCCCGATGTGCTCGTGTCACCCGGACACGGCACATCTCAGATAGGCAGGAGGGCTCTGTGATTGGCCCTCCTGATCACATGACGGCCGTGTCCAATCACGGCCGTCATGTGATGTAAACAAACAGCCGGTTGCTAGGCAATCGGCTCTCCTCTCCTCACACGGAAGTCACCGCTGAGGAGAGGAGAGCAGAACGCTGCAGCCGGCTGATGATCAGTGAGTATGGGCTTCTTTTTACAGCTTTTTACTCACTGATCATCAGTGTAGTGTAAACACACAACACACCACACAGTACAAACACAGTCCCCACATGTCCCCAAAACACACATGTCCCCAAAACATACATGTCCCCAAATAATAAAAACACATGTCCCTAATAATAAAAACATGTCCCCCACATATGTCCCACTAAAATCACATGTCTCAATGATTATCTGCACACATATGTACGTGATCACCTGCACACATATGTACATGATCATTTGCGTACATATGTCCGTGATCACACAAACCAGTTATTATACACTTAACGGAATTTTTTTTACCAAAAACATGTAGCAGAATACATTTTGGCTTAAATTTATGACAAAATTTGATTTTATTGGATTTCTTTTCAAATAGAAAAAAGAAAATATTGTTTTTTTTCCAAATTTCCGCTATTTTTGCGCTTATATCGCAAAAAAAAAAGACGGAGTCGTGAATAAATAACACCAAAATAAAGCTCTATTTGTGCGAACAAAATGATAACAATTTCATTTGGGTACAGTGTAGCATGACCGTGCAATTGTCACTGAAAGCGCTAGAGCGCTGAAAGCTGAAAATTGGGCTGGGAAGGAAGGGGGCGAAAGTGCCCTGTATTGTAGTGGTTAAGGGGAACCCCGTGTCAAATAAATAAAAAATTGACGTGGGGGTCCCCCTAAATATCCATACCAGACCCTTCAGGTCTGGTATGGATATTAAGGAAAACCCCGCATCAAATTTAAAAAAAAATTGACGTGGGGGTCCCCCTTAAAATCCATACCAGACCCTTTACCTGAGCAGGCAACTTGGCAGGCCGCAGGAAAAGAGGGGGGGACGAGAGAGCGGCTCCCCCTCCCTCCTGAACCGTACCAGGCCACATACCCTCAACATTGGGAGGATGCTTTGGGGGTCTGTGACCCCTCAAAGCACCTTGTCCCCATGTTGATGAGGACAAGGGCCTCATCCTCACAACCCTGGCCGGTGGTTGTGAGGGTCTGCGGGCGGGGGGCTTATCAGAATCTGGAAGCCCCCTTTAACAAGGGGACCCCCAGATTCCGACCCCCCCTGTTTGAAATGGTAAGGGGGTACAAAAGTACCCCTACCATTTCACAAAGAAAGTGTAAAAATGGTTAAATGAGACAAACACACTTTTGAAAAATTCCTTTATTAAAAACAAAAAAAAACTAAAAACAAAAAAAAGATTCCAGCGGTGCTAATCCACTCTTGCTATCCAGCGACGGATCTCCGGGGTCCAGCGATGGATGATCATATCCAGCGACGGGGGATCTCTCAGTCCAGTGCTGTCCATACACGGGAAACATGCGCCCCTTCACAGGCATACTATAGATACCCCCCAGGTACCATATTTAAAGGAATATTACACTTTTATTGTTTCACTTTAATCATTATTAAAATCACTGCTCCTGAAAAAACTGCCGTTTTTAAAACTTTTTTTTGCATTGATCCATGTCCCCTGGGGCAGGACCCAGGTCCCCAAACACTTTTTAGAACAATAACCTGCATATTACCCTTTAAAATGAGCACTTTAGATTGTGAACGTTCGAGTCTCATAGACTTTAATAGGGTTCTAAAGTTCACACGAAGTTTAGGTCTGTTTGCAGGTTCTGGTGCGAACCGAACAGGGGGGGTGTTCGGCTCATCCCTACTGGTCACGATCTTTCAAATGTATCTGTAATATATCTCTTATTGAAGCTAGTCTAATGGTATTATACAGTTGGTATTATGTTCCCTCTAGGCTGGCTTTAATTTATCCAGGAACTTCACCCTTACGCTTCAGAGGATGTGAGCTAGAGAGCTCCATGCTTCATATATGGTGGACCTGTCCCCATATCAGATCCTTCTGGCGCACCATCAGCTCCTTAATAAACACAACGCTTACTCCTGACCCCAGCATTGCTCTATTCAATCACTACATCCCAAAAATTACTAAGCACCAACAGGACTTCTCTTTATTTTTCTGGGGGCTAAAACCACGATAGCTAAGGCCTGGAAGAAGCCTACAGTTTCATTCCAGTGCTACAAGAGAAAAGTCTCCTGGATTATGTCCCAAGAGCAAATAGTAGCAAAATTAAATGACAAGACTGAGAGATTTTATGTCACATGAGAACCCTGGGCATCATTTTGTAACATACCTCTACTACCTGGAATGGAGATCAGATCCAGGAACAACCCCTCCTCTCCTCTCTGATTTTATCCTGTACTCTACTTCTTTCCTTTCACACGCTTCTTTCACTCTCTTCTCGGGACGATCTAGCCCCCCCTTTACTACACGTACAGTAAGATCTGGAGTCGCCTTCACAGGGGTTATTTCAGCTGTTCGGGGTCGGGCTGTCAGGGCGTTCTAGTTTTCATTATTAATCATATGATACTTCATCGACCTAGCTTTTATCTTGGAAACAGGGGGCTACGTTTGTATGGCATATCATTCAGCCAAAGGCGACCCCGGTGGGGGTGTTGGGCATGGGCTCTGTGGGGGCTCTGAGCTTGTCCACAGATAGATCCCAATGGGGTCTTGAGCTTTGAGCCTCTCGGCTGTCATGCGGACACCTCTGGGGTTAATTTTTTTGCCCACCTTGCTGTTCCACTCTTTGGGTCTCACCCCTTTTCAGACATGACCTTAGATTTTTGGCTCACTAATGAATGGTCAACCACTTTGTTTCTCATGTTCACTCTAACATCTGTGACCAGGTATCATTATCTGTCTTCAATTTTTTTGTGTATCTGTATTGTTTTATGCTCTGATATACTGTACACAGTTACGTTACAATCATCTTTACTTTGTATACATGCCTATATACAATAAAAATTCTTTAAGGTTAAGTCTGGTCTCTGACTAGACCATGCAAGGACATTCACCTTTTTCTCCTTCAACCACTGTGTGGTCATTTTTGTTATGTGATTTGGGTCATTGTCATGTTGGAAGGTAAATCTTCCCATGACAGCTTTCTGACAGAGGGCAGCAGATTTTCCTCAAGAATTTAACGTTATTTTGCCCCATCCATTTTTCCCTCTACCCTGACAAGTACTCCAGTCCCTGCTGCAGAGAAACACACCCATAACAGGATATTACCACCTCTATGCTTTACTGTAGAAATTGTGTTATTTGGCTGGTGAGCTGTAATTGATTTCTGTCTGACATATCATTTGCTGTTGAGGCCAAATAATTTGATTTTAGTCTCATCTGACCATAACACCTTTTTCCACGTGTCCTCAGAATCTTCAAGGTGCGTTTTGGCAAAGCTCAGTCATGACTGCATGTGGCCTTTCTTAAGGAGTTACTTTTTTCTTGCAACCCTCCCATACAGGTCATGACTGCATGTGGCTTTTCTTAAGGAGTGACTTTTTTCTTGTAACCCTCCCATACAGGACACATGTAGCACTAACCCCCGAAGGAGCTGCTGGTTATTTTTGGGCTTACCGTTACCTTCCGCTTCTTCTTGTTGCACGTCTAGGGGATGTCCCGTGGTAGATGGCCCAGTAACTTGAGACTGACAATAGATCCACTTGAATGGATTTCATTAGCAAACTTCAACCATTGAACAGTCTTTTAACTTGAGATCAGAGGGTGGGAAAGGAATTCAGGTACTTTCAATGTCAAAGTCTATAAACGTTAAGGAACTTGCTTACTTTGACTGCATCCAGAGAATAGCCATTCGCAGTTGGATGAACACTCAGGTTGGACAGTCCCTCTCTCACAAGGCCTAGCAGCCAACAAGGTGCTTACTCAGGAACAAAGTCTTTGTCACAGATGTTGTTACAGAACACGTGGGAAACTAAGCTGTAGAACACTTGTAGGATACCTGGATCTTTCAGCCTGCTTGGCGATATCCACAAGACCGGATTCTCTCAGTTACTTCAGCCCTTCCAGGCTCTTGTTAATAAAACCAAACTCAAACGTGGTGTTCTTCTAAAGAGTCCTCCCCTGGAATGCTCGAAGTCCAATGGGTCTCTCCCAGACAGGAGACGGCACCCATCCACCTCAGAATCCTCCTCTAGTTTCCATGCCTTGGGCTAGCCAGTTCCGAGGCATTAAAGTCAGGTGGAACCGCACCCCAGGCCAAAGCCTTCCTGGGGGCTGGTCAGGAGGACCAGGACCATGTAATCAGCACAGCATACTGGACCGGAACCCCGAACCTCGTGACGTCCGCATCTTAAATACCCTCTCCCAGAGGGCACAGCGAGAGGGCCACTCCCACTGACCTGACTCTGAAAGAGAGTAACTTAAGCGCCTGACCAGACCACAGTTCAACGCCTGCCACCAGAGACAGTGCCCCCCCACCCGCGACCAGGCTGAACATCTCACAGTCCAGTCAGACTGACACAGAAGTCAAATTTAGACAAATAGATCCAAACCAAACTGTAGTTTGGGTAAAGTTTAAATTTGAAAAACATAGCCTGTGCTCTTCAGGAGCCCGCTGCTACACACATTTTTGGAAAATTTGTGATATTGCTTTCACATGCACACAATGACCACTGTTTGTCATAAATTCCTGCAACTGATTAGAGTCATTGTGGAACTCTTGGTAGCATCTTTGACCAGTTTCCTCCTGGCACTTTCATCCAGTTTGGAGTGATATCTTGATCCAGGGAGGGTCTGTGTTGTAACAAATACCTTCCACTTCTTAATAATAAATGTCACTGTGCTTCTAGGCATTGATAAAGCCTTTACTTTTTTTTGTATCCATCTCCTGACTTGTGCCTGTCCACAGCTTTATCACAGAGATCCCAGTGACAGTGCCTTGCCAGGAAAGCTCTTTTTATGCTGAGTATGGATGAGCTGGGTGTTCGAATCGAATACATGTTTGACTCGAACACCGGGTATTCGCCCGTTCGGTGAAACCAGAACTTTATGGGCCATTTGAGCCATATTCGAGTGGCGCTCACGGCCTACAATGCACTGCAGCATCGCAGTGCATTGCTGGCTGATGAGTGGCCAAGCATGCACTGTGACCCGCATGCTTGGCTAATCACAGCGCCGGCAGTGAGGAGAGCCATAATTGGCCACAGGCAGGATGCCTGTGGCAAATTATAGCTCAGGGGGTTTAGTACACGCCCCACACTATATAAGGCCGCCTGCGCGGCGGCCTTGCGTAGTGTGTTGCGGCGGCTCATAGAGACAGATAGGCAGAGACAGTGTCTTCATTTCTTTTGAACCTAGTGCAATTACAGTCAGTGTATTGTGCCCCCTGCACAGTGTACACCTGAAGCTACCCCAATTGCTGGTGTTGTTCTGGTCCTATACCACAAGCAGCTGCAGCAGTTACAGTCGGTGTATTGTGCCACCTGCACAGTGTACACCTGAAGCTAGCCCAATTGTTTGTGTTGTTCTGGTCCTATACCACAGGCAGCTGCAGCAGTTACAGTCAGTGAATTGTGCCCACTGCACAGTGTACACCTGAAGCTACCCCAATTGCTGGTATTCTTCTATTCCTATACCACAGGCAGCTGCAGCAGTTAAAGTCAGTGTATTGTGCCACCAGCACAGTGTACACGTGAAGCTACCCCCAATTGCTCATGTTGTTCTAGTCCTATACCACAGGCAGCTGCAGCAGTTACAGTCAGTGTATTGTGCCACCTGCACAGTGTACACCTGAAGCTAGCCCAATTGTTTGTGTTGTTCTGGTCCTATACCACAGGCAGCTGCAGCAGTTACAGTCAGTGAATTGTGCCCACTGCACAGTGTACACCTGAAGCTACCCCAATTGCTGGTATTCTTCTATTCCTATACCACAGGCAGCTGCAGCAGTTAAAGTCAGTGTATTGTGCCACCTGCACAGTGTACACGTGAAGCTACCCCCAATTGCTCATGTTGTTCTAGTCCTATACCACAGGCAGCTGCAGCAGTTACAGTCAGTGTATTGTGCCACCTGCACAGTGTACACCTGAAGCTACCCCAATTGTTTGTGTTGTTCTGGTCCTATACCACAGGCAGCTGCAGCAGTTACAGTCAGTGAATTGTGCCCACTGCACAGTGTACACCTGAAGCTACCCCAATTGCTGGTATTCTTCTATTCCTATACCACAGGCAGCTGCAGCAGTTAAAGTCAGTGTATTGTGCCCCCTGCACAGTGTACACCTGAAGCTACCCCAATGGCTTGTGTTCTTCAGATCCTATACCACAGGCAGGCAGATGCAATAATTACAGTCAGTGTACTGTGTCATCTGCTCAGTGTGCACCTAAAGCTACTCCAATTGCTGGTGTTCTCATCTCCCTGCAGGCCATTAGTATGTCTGGAAGGCCGACAAGGAGAGGCAGACAGTCACAAGCCAATAAAAGAGGGAAAGTAGGCTCTGTGTCTAGAGGCAACAGTGCTGGTCGTGGATGCGGTGCATCGTCACCAACACGTGGCCATGGGACACGCTTGTCCTTATTTTCGTCAGCTGGACGTGTTGAGCCGCAGCATGCCAAAGACTTGGTAGAGTGGATGACCAAGCCCTCCTCATCCTCTTTCACCCAGGCTCAGGGTACTTGCAAAGCAGCTGCCAACACGGCCTCTTCCCTTGTCTCAATGGCATCAGTCACTCCTTCTCTAGACCCACCATGTCCTCCTGAGGAGTCCCCCGAACTGTTTGAGCACAGTGTTTGGTACATGCTCCAAGAGGATGCCCAGAGTTCTGAAGGTTCTGATGATGATACCCAGCTAGAGGAAGGCAGTAGCGTGAGCCCAGAGAGAGGGGATGCTCAAGAAGGACAGCAATCTGTCAGTCATGTTCCACCAGCTGCAGCATACTGCCAGGTTTGCTCCAGTGATGAGGAGGGAGGGGATGATGAGGTCACTGACTCCACGTGGGTGCCTGATAGGAGGTGGAGGAGGCACATCTCCAACAAGGCAGGATGCCCATCAGGGGCCAGCTTAAAGGCAGCACACCGAATGAATCACACCGCAGAGCTCCGCCTGTGCAAGGCATTGCCTCTGTGTCACGTACCCGGTGGCTGAGCCCACAGATGCTGGGAGCGGCTGCTCGTATTCCTCTGGCTCAAGAACTCCTGGTAGAGCGGACAGATGTTCAGGAGCACAGAAGGGGCACAAGCGCCTAGCAGGTCACTGGTGCAAGGGCTGGTCTGGACTCCAAGAAGCGGAGGGGTACCGGAGGCAGGCTGGAACTGAGGTCAGCGAGGAGCAGGAGCAGCAGGAACACTCACACTGGATCGGAGAGGAAGGTGTCTTGTAGTTCAGGACACTCAGCGGACCTTCAAGCAGATCGGGTAGGATGCTGGTCGGCAGGAACACAGCAGGGCAGCAGGCAGGCGTAGTCGGAGACAAGCAGGGTCATACACAGGCAGGCAGATATGGTACCAAAACAGCAGGTGGAAGAATAGTCAGACAGGCTGAGGCTGGAGACTGGCAGCAAGCAAGGGGTAGTCAGAGGCAGGCCGGGTAACAGGAATCAGGTAATGATCAAGGTAGTAACAGGGGGTCTCTCAGGAACACTGTAGACTGGACAGCAAGGAGGCAATGTGACAGGTCCCTTTAAATTACCCCTTTGGCGCCAAGAACTGTCATGCTGCGTGCCCTCGCACGCTCACGCGCCGGTTGGCTCCTTTGCAAGAAGCTTCACAGGTAAGACCTCCGGGAACAGCCTAGCGACCAGAACGTCCTTCTTGACACTCTGTGTGTTATTCCAAAAGTTCTTTGGTGTGGGCCTTTTTTGAGACGAGCGCATCAGATCGCACCGCTGCTATTTGCAACATATGTTTCAAGCGTATCTCGCGTGGCCAAAACATCAGCCGCTTGGGCACCACATGCTTGACATATGTTGACCTGCCATGCAGTTCGTTGGCAAGCATACCTTAAAGACCCACACCGAAGAACAAAGCGGACCTCTCCTTGCTCCTCATCAGCTGGGATCTCCAACCCCACTAGACCTTCAGTCCTCTCTCAAACCAGCACTGAGAGGAATGAAGGTATAGAATTAGGTGTGTCAAAGAACTTGCGGGCACTCTGCTAGCAGTACACCGACGTCCGATTGTACCAGGCAAATTTCCCTGTTCCAGCTGCTGGACCGTCGAAAGAAGTTCACTCCCAGCCATCCACATGCCCAGCGGTTGAATTGCTAGCACTTCACCTCGCTGAACAGGGTGGTCAGCGGTAATGTGCATATTACCGCTGACTCATGGTCCAGCAGGCATGGACAGGGATGTTACCTGTCTTTCACGGCCCATTGGGTCACTCTTCTGGCAGCTGGGAAGGATGCAGGACAAGGTGCAGTAGTGTTGGAGGTTGTTCTGCCACCACACCTCCAAAATGCTACTATTGGTTGTGACACACTTCTCTCCTCCACTCCCTCCTCTTCTTCTTCCTCCTTGGGCCTCTTCCTGAGCTTTTTCCTCTGAACCAGCGGTCCTCTGTAGGTGTTCAAGGGGCTACGCAAGTACGCAGGCAAAAAGATACCATGGTGTGCTTGCACTGGTGTGCTTGGGGGACAGGAGCCACACTGGGGCAGATATTCTGTCAGCTCTTCAGGGGCAGGCTGAGAGGTGGTTGATGCCACACCAGCTTATGCCAGGAATGGTGGTTTGTGACAATGGCACCAACCTCCTTTCCGCCCTCTGACAGGGACAACTGACCCATGGGCCCTGTGTGACTCACGTCCTTAACTTGGTGGTGCAGCGGTTCTTGGGCAGGTACCCAGGCTTACAGGATGTCCTGAGGCAGGCCAGGAAAGTCTGTGTGCATTTCGGCCGGTCATATAATGCCAGTGCTCGGCTGGCTGAGCTC
Source organism: Lithobates pipiens (assembly GCF_037356315.1). NCBI lineage: Eukaryota > Metazoa > Chordata > Amphibia > Anura > Ranidae > Lithobates > Lithobates pipiens. The sequence continues at coordinate 584,437,303 of NW_027507758.1, read as the reverse complement.
CAAAAGGAATTGAACCTGTCCTAGAACCGCCTAATCTGTGACATGCCCACCAGGTGGAACTCAACGTTAGCCATGCTGCAGCAGCTGCACATGCAGCAGAGGGCCATCAATGAGTACCTGTGCGACTTCGGCACCAGGACAGGGTCAGGGGAGCTTGTTTTTTTCCCCATGCCAGTGGGCCATCATCAGGGATGCATGCACTGTCCTGTCACCATTTGAGGCGGCCACGAGGATAATGAGCAGTGACAGTGCATGCATCAGTGACACTGTACCTCTTGTCCACCTGTTGGAGCACACGCTGCATGGAATAATGGACAGGGCACTTGAGGCAGAACAGAGGCAGGAAGAGGAGGACTTCCTTGCCTCTCAAGGCCCCCTTTTTCCAGACAGTGCTCCTGCTGTCCCGCCGATCACACAGGAAGAGGAGGAGGATTGTGTCAGCATGGAAGTGGAGTCTGGCACTCAGCATCAGCAGCAGTCTTTTATGGATGATTTACAGTCCCAAGACTTGTACGTGGCTGGGAGGAGGTGACTGCGGATCCTGTCGTCCTTAGTGACCCAGAGGACTCTGGACCAAATGCCTCAGCTAACCTACGCTGCATGGCCTCCCTGATCCTGCAATGCCTGCAGAAGGATCCTCGTATTCTGCGGATCAAGGAGAGGGATCATTACTGGCTGGCAACTCTCCTTGATCCACGGTACAAGGTTGCGGACCTTATCTTGCCGTCGCAGAGGGAGCAGAGGATGAGATATCTCTGGGATGCCTTGCAGAAAGGTCTGTGCAACGCGTTCCCAGAGACTAGGGAGGTTACAAATTCCTGGTCGTGGACGACGTGTTGCTGAGGCTTCGGTTAGTCACAGAAGGAGCGGTGGAGAAGGTGGCTGTCTGACCGATACAATTTTTTAGTCCGCAGTCTCAAGGTATGATCGGTTCCAGCAACCATAGCCAGCGTCTGATTTACATAGTGCAGGAATACCCAGGGGCAAGGTCAGACTTGGACACCTTTACCACGAAAATCCTCTGGGTTACTGGGTCTTGAGGATGGATCACTGGCCAGAGCTTGCACAGTATGCAATTGAGCTACTGGCCTGTCCTGCATCCAGCGTTCTTTCGTAATGCACATTCAGTGTTGCTGGAGGCTTTGTAACCGATCACAGGGTGCGCCTGTCCACCGACTTGGTTGATCGGCTGACCTTCATAAAGATGAATCGGTCTTAGATCACCATCAGCTACCAAGCACCTGAAGCTGATGTAACCGAATATATTTTTTTTAAATGTCACATCCCTTAAAGCGGGGTTCCACCCTAAAGTGGAACTTCTGCTGATCGGAACCCTCCCCCCCTCCAGTGTCACAATTGGCACCTTTCAGGGGGGGGGGGGTGGAGATACCTGTCAAAGACAGGTATTTACACCCACTTCCGGGCATAGACTCCCGTGGGAGTCTATGCCTCTTCCTGTCCTGCCGCGCTGTCTGCTGGGACACACACGGGTCCCAGAGACAGCGCGGACAATTCCTATTGCGCTGCGCGACTCGCGCATGCGCAGTAGGGAACCGGGAAGTGAAGCCGATTCGCTTCACTTCCTGATTCCCTCACCTAGAATGGTGGCGGCAGCAGCCGAGAGCCGAGCGATCGATCGGCCTCGGCTGCCGGCATCGCTGGACCCCGGGACAGGTGAGTGTCCATTTATTAAAAGTCAGCAGCTGTAGTATTTATAGCTGCTGGCTTTTAATATTTTTTTCCCCAGTACAGTCCCGCTTTAAAGACCGCCTATGCTGATGCTGAGTGACTATCTTGTTATGCTGACTGACTATCCTCTTCCTCCTCAATGATCCTGCTGATAGCTTGGAAGAACATTTTTGGTTCTGAGCACCGCCACCAGTGGCTTAGGCCCAATTTTTCAGCCCCTGTTTAATAGGGGCATTGAATTACAATATTTGATGCAATACTTTGCAGCAGGGCTCATTCCTGTACTCAAACTAGAGTATCTGTGAGGGGTTGCAGTGTCGTGGCACCAGCACCAGTGCCTAAGGCCCAATTTTTAAGCCCCTGTTTAACAGGGGAATGTCATTTTAATGTAATACTTTGCAGCAGGGCTCATTCCTGCTCTCCAACTAGAGTTTCTGCGAGGTGTTGCAGTGTTGTGGCACCGGTGCCTAAGGCCCAATTTTTCAACCCCTGTTTAACAGGTAATTACAATTATTGATATAATATTTCACAGCAGGGCCCATTCCAGCACCCACCGAGAGTAACTGTGAGGACTTAGTGTTGTGGCACCAGCATCTCCACCACCACAGCCGCCAAAGGCCCAATGTTTCTGCCACTGTTCAAAAATGGCATGTAACTACAATTCTTGATATAATAGTTCACAGCAGGGCATTCCAGCACCCACCAAGAGTCACTTTAAGGGCCTCCAGTGTTGTGCCAACACCAACACCTTAGGCCCAAATTTCTGCAGAGCATATAGGGAAGGCCCCTACTTTCAAACATCCAACTTACAAACGTCTTCTACTTGCAAACGGAAGCAGACAACAGCAAGTGAAATGAAAAAATAAGGACTGCAAAAATAATTATACAGGGGTGATAACCCTTCCCTAAGTTTTCCAAAAAGCTTAAAAATAGATTTTTTTGACTGGAGCTACACTTTAAAAATGTACCAGTTCAAAATTACAAACGGATTCTACTTAACACAACAAACCTACACAGTCCCTGTCTTGTTTGTACTGCCTGTATACTGCTGTTCTGAGTATATAGGACCTGAGGGCCCCGCGCCTTTCCTTTTTTTAATTTGGGTACGGGGTTCCCCTTAATATCTGTACAAGACCCAAAGGGGCTGGTAATGGGCAGGGGGGGGGCTACCCATGCCATTTTTCTCAATGATTTTCATCCATATTGCCGGAACCAGACATTACATTAGATGTTAGAAATGTCATTTTGTGCAGGGATATTATAGACACCCACCAGGCACAATATTTAAAGGAATATTTCACTTTTTTTTCACTTTAAGCATCATTAAAATCAGTGCTCCCGAAAAAACTGCCATTTTTAAAACTTTTTTTTTTGCATTGATAAATGTCCCCTGGGGCAGGAGCCGGGTCCCCAAACCCATTTTAGGACAATAACTTGCAAATTAGCCTTTAAAATTAGCACTTTTGATTTCGAACATTCGAGTTCCATAGACTTTAATGGGGTTCTAAAGTTCGCGCAAATTTTCGGTCCGTTCACAGGTTCTGGTGCAAAACGAACTGGGGGATGTTTGGCTCATCCCTGATGCTGAGCTAATCAAAATCACCACAGCTGATCACAGTTGAAAGTCAGATTGCTCTGTGTGCCATTGAGAAGGTAATTAGCTACACCTGATTGAGTTTACAAGTCATTTTTAGGAGGGGGTGATCCTTTTTCCAACTCAGTGATTCTGTTTTTTATTTATTTTTTTTATTTTTTTGTTGGTGTTATATCTTTCACTTGGATGTTATAAGTTGCACTAAGTAAATACAGCTGGATAAAACAAAACTATGTCTGACTTCATTTGAGGCTGCAAAGCAACACAATGTGGTTATTTTAAAGGGGGTGATTCTTTTCTATACCCACTGTACATTATTTTATAATTGTGTGTCTATATACAGGTATGTAATAAAAAAAAAAAAAAAATATATATATATATATATATATCTATGTATACATAGATATATAGATACATATATCAATAGATATATACAGTGGTGTGAAAAAGTGTTTGCCCCCTTCCTCATTTCCTGTTCCTTTGCATGTTTGTCACACTTAAGTGTTTCAGAACATCAAACCAATTTAAACAATAGTCAAGGACAACACAAGTAAACACAAAATGCAATTTGTAAATTAAGGTGTTTATTATTAAAGGTGAAAAAAAATCCAAACCATCATGGCCCTGTGTGAAAAAGTGATTGCCCCCCTTGTTAAAACATACTATAACTGTGGTTGTCCACACCTGAGTTCAATTTCTCTAGCCACACCCAGGCCTGATTATTGCCACACCTGTTCACAATCAAGGCATCACTTAAATAGGAGCTGCTTGACACAGTAAGGTCCACCAGAAGATCCTTAAAAGCTACACATCATGCCGAGACCCAAAGAAATTCAGGAACAATTGAGAAAGAAAGTAATTGAGATCTATCAGTCTGGAAAGGGTTATAAAGCCATTTCCAAAGCTTTGGGAATCCAGCGAACCACAGTGAGAGCCATTATCCACAAATGGCTAAGACATGGAACAGTGGTGAACCTTCCCAGGAGTGGCCGGCCGCCCAAAATTACCCCAAGAGCGCAGCGACGACTCATCCAAGAGGTCACAAAAGACCCCACAACAACGTCCAAGGAACTGCAGGCCTCACTTGCCTCAGTTAAGGTCAGTGTTCATGCCTCCACCATCAGGAAAAGACTGGGCAAAAATGGCCTGCATGGCAGAGTTCCAAGGAGAAAACCACTGCTGAGCAAAAAGAACATCAAAGCTCGTCTCAATTTCTCCACAACACATCTTGATGATCCCCAAGACTTTTGGGACAACATTCTGTGGACCGATGAGACAAAAGTGGAACTCTTTGGAAGGTGTGTGTCCAAGTATATCTGGCGTAGAAGGAACACTGCATTTCATAAAAAGAACATTATACCAACAGTAAAATATGGTGGTGGTAGTGTGATGGTCTGGGGCTGTTTTGCTGCTTCAGGACCTGGAAGACTTGCCGTGATAAAAGGAACTATGAATTCTGCTGTCTACCAAGAGATCCTGAAGGAGAATGTCCGACCATCTGTTCGTGTACTCAAGGTGAAACGAACTTGGGTTCTGCAGCAGGACAATGATCCTAAACACACCAGCAAGTCCACCACCGAATGGCTGAAGAAAAACAAAATGAAGACTTTGGAGTGGCCTAGCCAAAGTCCTGACCTGAATCCTATTGAGATGTTGTGGTATGACCTTAAAAAGGCCGTTCATGCTCGAAAACCCTCTAATATAACTGAATTAGGACAATTCTGCAAAGATGAGTGGGCCAAAATTCCTCCAGGACGCTGTAAAAGCCTCATTGCACGTTATCGCAAACGCTTGGTTGCAGTTGTTGCTGCTAAGGGTGGCCCAACCAGTTATTAGGTTTAGGGGGCAATCCCTTTTTCACACAGGGCCATGGTGGTTTGGATTTTTTTTCACCTTTAATAATAAACACCTTCATTTACAAATTGCATTTTGTGTTTACTTGTGTTGTCCTTGACTATTGTTTAAATTGGTTTGATGTTCCGAAACACTTAAGTGTGACAAACATGCAAAGGAACAGGAAATGAGGAAGGGGGCAAACACTTTTTCACACCACTGTATATAATTTTATTTTTCTATTATTAATATATTATATATACAGTACTTACACATGCACACAGACATTATATGGTCAAAAGTTTATCAACACTCCTTTATTTTCTTTTAGCTTGTCATAACCCCAGTCACTTCTGCCAGTCTTATACTCACTTTTTTCTACTTTTTTCTAATCCAGACAGATATTACTCAATAAGCTGCAAAGCTGCTTGTCAAAACCCTTTAGCAAGTCTAAAATCTATTGGCCTTATAGTAGATATATCACATGGCCCCAAAGTGCAGTTCCACTATTCCATCTAAAAAAAGATATTTGCATACTACATGACATACTTCCATCAGTTGCAATCGGCCTCCAGGCCCGAGCATTGTCACACTGGAATTCTATTCCACACAAGGGTATTTTGCAACTGCAGAGGTAGCAGGGGGAGCAGAGAAGGAGCAATAGAAATGCCGTGTACACACGAGCGGAAAGTCCTACAGAAAAAGTCAGACGGGAGCTTTTCATCGTATATATTCCGATTGTGTGTATGCCCCATCTGACTTTTTACGTTGAAAATTCTGACGGACCTAGAAACAGAACATGTTCTTAATTTTTCAGACGGAACCAATTCCTATCAGGAAACCGTTTGTCTGTATACTGTTCCGACAGACCAAAAACTATGCATGCTCTGAAGCAAGTTTTTCTAGTCCCGTCGAACGTGTTGTACGTCATTGCGTTCTTGACAGTCAGACTTTGGTGTGACCGTGTGTATGCAAGACAGCTTGAGCAGAATTCCGGCAGAGAAACCTTCAGAGTTTATTCCGACGGAAAAAATGCTTGTGTGTACACGGCATAATGGTGTGACCGAGGTTCAGAAGGACAGAATTTTCAATATGAAACTAAGTTCAAGAACATAACCTCAAACTAACAGTAGGAAAATTCAAAATTAACTTTAGAAAAAAATATTTTACTTAAAGGGTAGTATGACCGGAACAGATCTCCAGCAGAGGTATGGAGGCAGGCAACAGTAAGTGAATTTAAACATGCCTGGAACAAATATGTTCTATTAAAAAAAAAAGGAAAAAAAGTGCAGACTTGTTGGACCACTTGGGCTTTTTTCAGCCATCACTCTATTATCTCTCTATGTTTTTGTCCTCTTCTTTCCTTTTTGGCTCAGCTTTCACAGTTCAGGTCCTCCTAAATGACAAGTGTCTTCTACAGTAATTAGACATGTTTATATAACTGGAATCTTCCTTTAGGTATAAAAAATATACTCACTTTTACTGTGTCCACATTAAACTTGAAATTGAATTGCAAAGCATTGCTTGTAACATTGCCGATAATATTCAGAATCAACTGTAAATCATGATCACTGTAACTAACCGGGTCGGCCTTGGCAAGTAAATTGCCAAGAGAATTTATGAGAACCGGTCCTGAAAAATTCTGAAAGAACAAAACCATTAATTTTACACCTTTACACGGCTCTGGAGGAATAAAAAAATTACTACAAATGACAATATTACCATCTTCATAGCTGTATACCACCCTTAGAAAATTCCTGTACATTTTTTTTTTTTTAAAAAAAGCATTTTTCTTAGTGTCCTAAAAATATAAATATAGAAAATAAATACTTGTATGCAAAGTTTTGAAAAGTGCCTAGAGAGATTTTATGACAACTGAAATGTCCAGAGTGAGAGATTAGGAATGATTAAAAACTAAAAGTTGTCATGTACCTGAAATTTTGTTAAAAATAGGGAGATTCCGACTAAGGTTTACAATTTTGTGGAAAGTCAATGGAAAATTAAGGTGGCTTTTGGTTGTTTTTAATAGTGTAATGGGCTTTAAATAGCTTCTAATGCCACGTACACACGACCGGACTTTCCGGCAGACTAAGTCTGACAGACTTTTGGTGGAATTCCGAATGGACTTGACCACACACAATCACACCAAAGTCCAACGGATTCGACCGTGATGATGTACGACCGGACTAGAATAAGGAAGTTCATAGCCAGTAGCCAATAGCTGCCCTAGCTTCGGTTTTCATCCATCGGACTAGCATACAGACGTATGGATTTTTCGACCAGACTTGAGTCCGTCTGAAAAATTTGAAACATATTCTAAGTCCGTCTGATTTTTCGACAGCAAAGGTCCGATGAAGCCCACACACGATCGAATTGTTCAATGGATTTGTTCTGTCAGACTTTTGCTGTCGAAAAGTCCGGCCGTGTATACACAGCATAAGGGTTGTAGAAACTCCCTTCAATTATCATGGATCTGTTCTTGTACCAGGAAACTGCTCCCTCATTAGTTGTGTAGCGCCCTGCTGCTAATGGGCAGACGCTATTATTTTTCAAATTTAGTTGTCTGAAGCTGCAGTTGGGCTCAGGTTAATTTTTCCTAAAAGTTCTGGTTTCTGTGCCAGTCCAGCTGGGTTGCACTGGTTTCCACTTGACTGTAGGTGTCGCTGACGCCGCCGCTAAGTGTGGAAATGCACCGAGCTGGATCTATTGAATACCACCTCTTGCTCGGAAATAGCTCAGTGGGAGTGGCTTCTCTGCTGTGCATTCCGGGAGAGGGTATTTAAGGTACCAACGCCATTTTTGCTGGTTCTTTTTCCGGGATCCGCTATCCTGACCTCATGGCCCTCCTGGCCTGGGGTCTGTGTCGCATGGTCCTGTGCCTTGGGCCGGCTGGCCTGAGGCTTTGCAACTGAGAGGGTAGGCCCAGAAAAGTCTTGGGGCCTACTGATCCAGGGGCGGTCCTGTGCTGTCTCGCCTACGGGGAGAGGCCAAGAAAACTGGAGGATCCAGGGGAGGACTTTTCTAGTAGAGGACCGAGCGCAAGGCTGGTATCTCTGAAGGAGCCTGGAAGCTCAGTTAGAGGACGCAACCTGGATCAACACACATACAGTATTGACGGGTCGGCTGAAAAAAACTGGTACTGTATGGTAGTTCTTCAAAACTCTCAAGATTTCTTAGTTCAATTGACAATTCAGTGGGAGAGACTTTGTTGAGCATCTCATCGTCTGCTAGGTCAAGTGAAAGGGGCCTATCTGATGGTTGCTGGATCCAGTCTGTGGAGCTGTTTGTCCTCTGGATCTGACCAATACCTCTAACCCGCACTTATCAGGTGCCTGAACTCCCCCTTTTTCCTTTGACCCTCTATTGAAGGACTTTTGTGCTTATCCTAAATAAATGTTAAAAAAAAGGACTAAGTGTCAGATTCAACATCATTTGGGCTACTTTCCAACGGGACCCCTGGGACGGAGAAGCGAGCAGGTGAGGTAATGGTAAGCCCAAATAAAACCAGCAGCTCCTTCGGGGGGCAGTGCTATAGTTGTATTTTTTCACTTTTTTTCCACAAAGAAAATGACAGATCATGGGAAAATATGCTTGAGGTGATTGTAGCCGTATTAGTTCAATTGTGACCGAGAAAATTGAATACTATCCGTGATACTTTTTTTTTTTGCACTAGCATACAATTTTTCAGGACAATTTTTCGGGGGGACATACCCCGAAAGCTTGTCCTGAAAAATTGTATGTATCTTAGTGCAAATAAAAAAAGTATCACGGACAGTACTCAATTTTCTCTATGGGAAAATATGAAATATAAAAGAAATGAACGGAGCACTACATAAACAACAATGAGATCCACACAAAAAAATACTCACCGAATAGGCTTTTTCCAAATAACAGTTAAACTTAATAGTTAAATCGAAACCTAATAAAAAAAAGCACATACAAAAGTGTTTGAAAGAAAGTTAGACTTTGTAGCTATACACATATTCTGAAAAAAAGGAAAGGTGATAATTACTATCAGGGCTTTTTTTTCTTAGAGAATAGGTGCAGGAACTCCCCTCTTCGGAGTCACTCCTTGTCTCTGCCCCCTACCCACCTCAAAGCACTGTCTTTCGGCTCCACCCCTACCCACCACCCAGTACTAACCCTTTTAGAGAATACAGAACCAAGTATCACTTTGTGCTACTAAGTCATTTGTATGAAATTTGATAGACCCCACCCCAGCAACAGACCCACCTCAGCAACAAAAGACTCCCCCAGCAGCAATAGACTCCCCAAGAAACAGACCCACCACAGCAACAATAGATCCCCCACATAGCAACAAATCTCCCCTCTAGCAAAAAATACCACCCCAGCAACAATAGACCCACAGCAGCAAAACAGATCTCCCAACAGCCAGCATCAATAGACCCTCCAAGCAGCCAGCAACAATAGGCCTCTCCCTCAACAGTAGATCCCTCCCAGCAACAATTGACCCACCAGCAACATAAGACCCCGCCAGCCAACAAAAATAGTCTTACTCAGGAACAATAGACTCCAACAAAAAATAGATCTCCACCAGAGAAAATAGATTCCCCAGCAGTCAACATCAAGAGACCCTCTAGCACACCTTGCCATAAAATATATTCAGTGTTGGAGGTGCCGGAACTGCATTCCCGCTGAAAAAAAGCCCTGATCACTATCCAGAACTGAATGTGAAAAAATGACCCATGGGCCAATCACAGGAGTTTTGACTGTCTGAAAGAAGGATTGCAGTCTCAAAATTGAATAATCCATACTATCGGGTAGATTTACTAAAACCAGAGAGTGCAAAATCTCGTACAGCTCTGCATAGAAAGCAATAAGCTTCCATTTTTTATTTTTATTTTTTTTGGGGGATTCTCATGTTTTTAGTAAATCAAACCCAATCTGTAAATCAAAAAGCGATGTGCTCTTGTCTTTTTTTCCATTGTTGGGTTTGGAATAAAAATAATGATCCTTTAACTATGGACCAGTACCAGGCAGTGAGGCCTTCTTATGACAATATACAGTGCCTTGCAAAAGTATTCGGCCCCCTTGAAATTTCCAACCTTTTGCCACATTTCAGGCTTCAAACATAAAGATATAAAAATTTTATTTTTTGTGAAGAATCACCAACAAGTGGGACACAATTGTGAAGTAGAACGAAATCTATTGGATTTTTGAAACTTTTTTAACTAATAAAAAAATGAAAAGTGGGTCGTACAAAATTATTCGGCCCCCTTGCGTTAATACTTTGTAGAGCCACCTTTTGCTGCGATTACAGCTGCAAGTCGCTTGGGGTATGTCTCTATCAGTTTTGCACATCGAGAGACTGAAATTCTTGCCCATTCTTCCTTGCAAAACAGCTCGAGCTCAGTGAGGTTGGATGGAGAGCGTTTGTGAACAGCAGTTTTCAGCTCTTTCCACAGATTCTCGATTGGATTCAGGTCTGGACTTTGACTTGGCCATTCTAACACCTGGATACGTTTATTTGTGAACCATTCTTTTGTAGATTTTGCTGTATGTTTTTCTGATCATTGTCTTGTTGGAAGATAAATCTCCGTCCCAGTTTCAGGTCTTTTGCAGACTCCAACAGGTTTTCATCCAGAATGGTCCTGTATTTGGCTGCATCCATCTTCCCCTCAATTTTAACCATCTTCCCTGTCCCTGCTGAAGAAAAGCAGGCCCAAACCATGATGCTGCCACCACCATGTTTGACAGTGGGGATGGTGTGTTGAGGGTGATGAGCTGTGTTGCTTTTACGCCAAACATATCGTTTTGCATTGTGGGCAAAATGTTCGATTTTGGTTTCATCTGACCAGAGCACCTTCTTCCACATGTTTGGTGTGTCTCCCAGGTGGCTTGTGGCAAACTTTAGACGAGACTTTTTATGGATATCTTTGAGAAATGTCTTTCTTCTTGCCACTCTTCCATAAAGGCCAGATTTGTGCAGTGTACGACTGATTGTTGTCCTATGGACAGACTCTCCCACCTCAGCTGTAGTTCTCTGCAGTTCATCCAGAGTGATCATGGGCCTCTTGGCTGCATCTCTGATCAGTCTTCTCCTTGTCTGAGCTGAAAGTTTAGAGGGACGGCCAGGTCTTGGTAGATTTGCAGTGGTCTGATACTCCTTCCATTTCAAAATGATCGCTTGCACGGTGCTCCTTGGGATGTTTAAAGCTTGGGAAATCTTTTTGTATCCAAATCCGGATTTAAACTTCTCCACAACAGTATTACGGACCTGCCTGGTGTGTTCCTTGGTCTTCATGATGCTCTCTGCGCTTTTAACAGAACCCTGAGACTATCACAGAGCAGGTGCATTTATACAGAGAGTTGATTACACACAGGTGGATTCTATTTATCACCATCAGTCATTAAGGACAACATTGGATCATTCAGAGATCCTTGCTGAACTTCTGGAGTGAGTTTGCTGCACTGAAAATTAAGGGGCCGAATAATTTTGCACGCACCACTTTTCAGTTTTTTATTTGCTAAAAAAGTTTAAATTATCCAATAGATTTCGTTCCACTTCACAATTGTGTCCCACTTGTTGGGGATTCTTCACAAAAAATTCAAATTTTATATCTTTATGTTTGAAGCCTGAAATGTGGCAAAAGGTTGAACAGTTCAAGGGGGCCGAATACTTTCGCAAGGCACTGTATTGATTTTGTGTGATAATAAGGGCTTCTTACAAAATGCTGAACTTAAAAGGTTTTTTTCCTGACAGACTCCATGGCAGCAACGTGTGGGTTAAGTCCCGCCTCCACTACCCTATAGGACACTACTCCCATAAATCTTTGCTCCCTGCCCCTGGCCGTGTTCTTTTTTTGTCCTCCTCCGAAGGACCCAGAGGTGGTTTTTCTACCTGAAGATCTATCATCCCCATGATCGAGGTCGGCCGGTCTGCGACTCTGGGTATGGAAAGTCGCATTACTCCGCTAAGCCCTAGCTATTAACAGGGTATGGAGTGGGCAGTGGAAGAGGCGCTGTGAAGAAGCCCATGTCCTGGCCACTGGCAGGCAGGCTGCGCATTGGTCGGATAGTCAGCTATTAGCAGGTGACCTGTTTTGCCCCCTGGAAAGTCCGGTGTCATCTTACCTTACCTTCGGCCGAGTGATCGATCGTGGTGGGAGTGGTGAGAGGTTCTATAGTTCATTATGGCAGCAGTTTGTGTATGTTTTATCTGTCCTCGTTTTTTCTGTTTGTTTGAATGTGCAGGCATGGCGGCTCGTTCTTCCGCGTTCCAGCTGCCGTTCTACTTCCGGGTTTGCGTTCTCGGCCGTAATGCGCATGCGCAAGTGCGGTTTGAGATGGAGGCATGGTTTCGCGCATGCGCGATGGCGGCAAATTGCCGCTATTTCGCGCTTGCGCACAGGCACGGCGGTGACATCACAGGAGCGGGCTATTTAAACGGGGAATTAGTCTGCAAGCTTTGGGAATGCTTGCGGGCTGTTGACTTCCCCCTGCCTCTGTGTTGCATCTATTGGTAAGTGGCATTCTGGGACAGGGTGGCTATCCCTTCCCTGTCCCTTGCACTGATCCCTTGTCATCTTTTCAGCGCGTATGGATATCGCTGAGGACATGGATTCTCTACCGCCTGTCTGTGGCCAGCCCTCTCATAAAAGGTATTTTTAATGATCACCTGAAGGTCTGGTGGGGGAGGGGTATATATCTGTTAGCTCTGTCCTGATATCTTGTCTCTTGTGGTTTCTTGTCTTGTTCCTGTTTCAGCCCTTCCAGGTCAGAACAGCATCGCAGCTCTCACAGAGGGAGCGACTCCTCCAAGTCGCATCACCGGCACTCCTCTTCCAAATCAAAACATTATGGTTCCTCCTCAAGATCAGGACACCGTAGTGAGGAACGGTCGCATTCCTCGAGGACTCAATCCAGTCACCCCTGTTGGGGGTGCAGAGCTCTTGTACCGGCAGGAAAATCTTTGTGCGATCTTTGCTACGCCAAGGCTTCCAATGAAAGGGGTGACGCGGATCAACAACTTAAAACCCTGGTGGAAAAAGTTGTTAAGGAGTCCCTCAGAAATATTGAGGGCCAGTCCTATGTTCCTCCGGCAGAGCCGCCACTTTCTCCAGGAAGGGAGACTCAGCTGCAGGACACTTAGGAATCCTCTGTGCATAGCCACCCCTCAGCTGCCATATCTGACAGTGACTCTGATAAAAGTGACCCCTGTGTGGGTTTTGATTTCGCTCTACTTCCTCTGGTCAGAGCTGTTAGAGAGACACTGAACTGGGAAGATTCTGTGGCTGCTCCTTCAAAACAGAGACAATTCTTTAAGCAATTAAAGAAGGAACAGATTAATTTTCCTTTTATCTCTGAGCTAGGCGAGATTATCACAGATGAATGGGGCAAGGTGGAGAAGAAAAATTCCATGCTGTCTAAGGTTTCGAAACTCTATCCTTTCAATGAAGAAGAGGTGAAGCATTTGGAGTCAGCGCCGTTGGTAGACGCAGCAGTCATGAGGCTGGTGAAACATGTCACACTTCCCTTAGAGGATACTGTTTCTTTTAAGGATGTTCTGGACAGACGGATTGACGCTGATTTGAAGAGAGTGTATCTCTTAGCAGGAATGGCCTGTAAGCCAACGTTAGCTCTGGCCGCTATGTCCAAAGCAATGGAGGTATGGACGGATAGTGTAGATGAGATGCTTAGGTATATCTCTGAAGATACGGCTAAGAGCTCGCCTATCCAAGAACTTAGGCTGGTCTCCGCCTTTCTTGGGGAGGCCTCTATCGACATCATACGCCTGGTGGCTCGGGTGATGCTTTCTTCTGTTACGGCCAAACGGGCTCTGTGGCTCCGTCCTTGGCTGGCGGACCCAGGGTCAAAACAAGTATGGTGCCGTATCCCCTTTGAGGGGTCCTCCCTTTTCGGCAAACAGTTGGATGAGGCTATTATCTGAGCCACTGGTGGGAGGTCGGGGTTCCATCCCCAGGACCGGCGTTTGCAAGCCCAGAGAAGGTCTTTTCCAAAGAGACAGTACCAGGAACGAGCCAGGGAAGCTCGCAGTTATAGACCGGGCCGTGAATTTTCCAGGTCCTGGAAATCAAGACAATCCTCTAAAAAATGTACAAAAAGTGATTCAAAGGGAGAGAGGGAACCGACTAAATCCTTTTGAGGTTGGGCCCGCTCAGACAGGTCAGGTGGGGGCTCGTCTTTTGCACTTTCGCCATGTCTGGGCGGCCTCGATCCAAGACTTCTGGGCTGTCAAGACTGTCTCCTCAGGTCATGTTTGGACCTTCAAGGAATCTCCCAGGCTCAGATGGGTCCCCCCTCTCTTCCGGCTTCAGACGAAAAAAGGCTAATTCTTCTAGCCTACGTGGAATCTTTGTTGGCTCAAGGCGCCGTTATCCATGTTCCAGTCATTCAGCGAGGCATGGGAATCTACTCTCCTCTATTTATGGTCCAGAAAAAGAGTGGGTCCTGGAGGCCGGTCATAGATCTAACTCACTTGAACAGTTTTATCAAAAAATAAAAATTCAAGATGGAGACATTATCCACAATTCAACAATCTGTTCAAGCAGGGGACTGGATGGTCTCCATAGACCTGAAGGACGCCTATTTTCATGTCCCAGCTGCAGAATATTACCAGCAGTATCTCCGCTTTTCCGTGGGCGAAAGCCATTTTCAATTCACATGCCTTCCCTTCGGGCTATCAACTTCTCCTCGTGTATTTTCAAAAGTACTGTTGGCAGTGGTGGCTCTTCTGAGAACCAAAGGGATTCGTCTACATCACTACCTAGACGACCTTCTGTTGTTGGCTCAAGACAAGGATCAACTTCTGGTACACAGAGAGCAGGTCATCTGAGAGCAAGCTGGACCCATCTCAGCGGCTGGTGTTCTTAGGGGCCCTATTCAAAACTGTCAGAGGCACCCACCATCTCATTACCAGAAGAGAAGTTGTCAGTGGTCAGGGACAGAATCCGTCCGGCCCTCTCTGCCTCTCATCTCCAGGCTCTTCAGTGCCTGAAGAATTATAGGCACCATGGTAGCGACAATTCCGATGGTGAGGTGGGCACAGTGGAGGATGAGGTCCTTTCAGAAGGGTTTCCTTCATCAATGGTCAGGTAACAAAACCCAGCTGATTCCGATCACCCTATCCATGAGGAATTCCCTTCTGTGGTGGCTCCAACGGGAAAATCTCTGCAACTGCCATTCCATTCTCCCCATCTCATAGGTCACCATAACAACGGATGCCAGCAACAGAGGCTGGGGCGCCCACTGTCTGGCGGAAGTGGCTCAGGGCACCTGGATTCTCCCCTCCAGAAGGACGGTGTCAAACATCCTGGAGTTGAGGGCAGCCTTTCAAGCTCTGCTAGCCTTTCGGCATCTGATTTCAGGAGCCTCAGTCTTACTCAGGCTAGACAACACCACAGCAGTAGCGTACATAAGAAGGCAAGGGGGTACCCGAAGTCTATCCCTTCTCCAGGAGGTGGAACCGATCATGACCTGGGCTCAGAGGAACCTGAAGGATCTGACAGCAACTTATGTTCTGGGGATTCAGAACGTTCAGGCAGACTTTCCTTCCCGGATACTTCTGGACAACAACGAGTGGTCTCTTCACGAGGAAGTGTTCAACTGGATCCTGATGATGGGGCTCTCCCCGGAAGTCGACCTGTTTGCCTCTCCCTGCAACAAAAAACTGGAGAAGTACTACTCAAGGTACAGGGATCCTCAAGCCTACGGGGTGGATGCCTTGATGGATAAATGGTGGTTCCACAGGGCCTATGCCTTTCCACCAACTCCTATCATTCATCAGTTCCTGAGGAGACTCAGGTCAGAGACAGCAGAAGTGATAGCCATAATCCCTTATTGGCCCAACAGACCCTGGTTTCCGCTTCTGATGCTCCTCAGTGTCAGGGATCCAATTCCTCTACCATCCAGACTAGACCTTCTGTCTCAAGGGTCGAGATTACATCCTTGCCCGGATCACCTGCGCCTAAAGGCTTGGTTTTTGAAAGGGGACGGTTGAAGGCTTTAGGCTGTTCTGAAGAAGTCATTCCCACTCTTCTTAGTGCACGAAGAAGTAGTACCAACCGGGTATATGGGAGAATTTGGGCGAAGTTTACAAATCACTTGTCTTCAAGGTCCAGTTCCTGTAATACCCTGGCAGTCCGGGACGTTTTAAGCTTTTTACAATCAGGATTGGATATCTCCCTTTCAGTTAGTTCTCTCTGGGTCCAGGTATCAATTTCAGTTTTTTCTGGAGTCGCATGGGCCAATCATCCCTTGGTCCAACAATTTTTCAAAGGAGCAGTCAGGCTTTGGCCACAAAGGAAGCCTAGATTCCCCAAATGGTACCTTCCATTGGTTCTAGATTTCTTCTCTCGACGTGACAAAACGCTCAGTCAGGGAATTAACCCTTAAAACCTCTTTTCTGGTAGCCATAACTTCGGCAAAGAGAATCTCCGAAATTCAGTCTCTAGGTGCAAAGGAGCCTTTTCTCACCTTCTTTCCAGATGGGGTAGTCCTAATTCCGATGTTGGGGACAAATCCCAAGGTTACCTCTGTTTTCCATGAAAACCAGGAAATCACTCTTCCTACCTTCAATTCTGCTCGAAGTCCGGATCCACATCCACTCGATTTGGGAGTTACTCTAAAACAATATCTGGATGTTACAGCTTCTTTTCGTCAATCTGACTTCCTCTTCATGTTATTTAACGGGAAAAATAGAGGCGCTAAGGCCTCCGTTAGATCCATCGCTGCTTGGGTGGTCCAGGCAATCCAATGGGCTTATAGAGAGAAGGGCTTGGCTCCTCCTGAGGCGGTTACAGCTCATTCTACCAGACGTCTCTCAACCTCATGGGTTGCTTCGCGTCATGTTGCGCCTGATGTAATCTACAGAGCGGCCTCCTGGTCTTCAATTCATACCTTCATGTCTCACTATTGTGTATAGCCAGCATCTTTATCCTCTGTTGATTTTGATTTGAAAGTCCTGTCAGCTGACAGTGTTAAATAAATCTTTTTGTTCAGCGTTTTGCCCACCCGGGTGTGTTTGGCGAGTTATTTCCCACACGTTGCTGCCATGGAGTCTGTCAGGAAAATGGAAAATTCCTATCAAAATACTTACCATAATTTTCCTTTCCTGATGGACTCCATGGCAGCAGGAGTTCCCTCCCAAATGGCTGGAGTAGGCTAGTTACCGAACACGGCCAGGGGCAGGGAGCAAAGATTTATGGGAGTAGTGTCCTATAGGGTAGTGGAGGCGGGACTTAACCCACACGTTGCTGCCATGGAGTCCATCAGGAAAGGAAAATTACGGTAAGTATTTTGATAGGAATTTTCCATTTTATGCTCCTCTATCCTACATTTGACCTCACTACCATGGCAATCTTTTATTTAATTTGTCCTTTACTAAAAAGCTGCGCTATAATAATCAACCCAAAAAACGATTGAAAAATACTTGTGAATATAAAAAATTATTAATCCTTTCTCCACATATAAACATAAAGTACAAATCATACAAAATTGATTGTGAATATATATATATATATATATATATATATATATATATGTATGTATATATATATATATATATATATATATATATATATATATATATATATATGTATATATATAATAAATTTATACACTACTATATTGCACAAATTTATCACTTAGTTCCAACATTTAGTCCATCTCCGAAAAAGTGTATATATAGTCCTTATAATCTCCACCGTGCTCAGAACACACCTCACCAACGAAAAAGTGTCACAAAAAGAAAAAAGGATCTTCCACCACCAAAATCACTGCCGCTTACCAGCTGTTCTGATCCCATACATGAGATCAGATATTGCCAAATAACTTGTCACTCGATCAGGGATTGAACTGCATGGAGGACTTAGACTGCATGGAGGGTGTATCCTTTAAAGCACTCCGCTCAACTGATAGTATACTCCTACAGCCACACTGCTCATTTCCCACCGTGTTAATAAAAGAAAGGAACCACCATAGCGTAATATTGCCAGAGTATTTAATAAAAAGAAAAAAAATTGCACTTACATAGCACATGTATCAAAAGAGCATCCATAAAAACATCCAGCCGGCCGGCCCCTGGAAGGCGTTATCTCTAACAAAACGGCGTAGGGAGGAGGAGCGGCTCGCTGACGTCACCGCTAAACTGCGCTGATCCCAGAAGCGACGGGCAACGATATTGAAGCCGGTCGGCTGGATGTTTTTATGGATGCTCTTTTGATACATGTGCTATGTAAGTGCAAATTTTTATCTTTTTATTAAATACTCTGGCAATATTACGCTATGGTGGTTCCTTTCTTTTATTAACACGGTGGGAAATGAGCGGTGTGGCCGTAGGAGTATACTATTAGTTGAGCGGAGTGCTTTAAAGGATACACCCTCCATGCAGTCTAAGCCCTTGTACACACGGTCGGAGAATCCGTCGGAATGTGTTCTATCGGACCGTGTCAATCGGATAATCCGACTGTGTGTGGTATGCATCGGACTGATTCCGTCGGAATATCCGTCGGACCCAATTTTCCAACATGTTGGAAATATTTCCCGACCAACTGGTACGATCGGACATACTCCGAACATGTGTAGAGAATTTTGATCGGACCAAGTGCCACGCATGCTCAGATCAAATTCCTACATCAAAGCTATTGGCTACTAGCCTGAACGTAGTCCCATTGTAACGAAATTACGTCATCACGTTCTGAATGATCGGATTTTTTGACAACTTAGTCCGACCGTGTGTATGCAACAGTTTCGGACAAGATCCAACGAACAAAATCAGACGGATTTGGTTGTCGAAATCTCCGACCGTGTGTACAGGGGCTAAGTCCTCCATGCAGTTCAATCCCTGATCGAGTGACAAGTTATTTGGCGATATCTGATCTCATGTATGGGATCAGAACAGCTGGTAAGCGGCAGTGATTTTGGTGGTGGAAGATCCTTTTTTCTTTTTGTGACACTTTTTCGTTGGTGAGGTGTGTTCTGAGCACGGTGGAGATTATAAGGACTATATATACACTTTTTCAGAGATGGACTAAATGTTGGAACTAAGTGATAAATTTGTGCAATATAGTAGTGTATAAATTTATTATATATATTCACAATCAATTTTGTATGATTTGTACTTTATGTTTATATGTGGAGAAAGGATTAATAATTTTTTATATTCACGAGTATTTTTCAATCGTTTTTGGGTTGATTATTACAGTGCAGCTTTTTGGTAAAAGGTTAGTGTTAGTGTGGGTATCTCACATATAAGTTGCAGCTGTGTATAGTCTTTTTAATTTTTGAATATTTATTATTTATATCTCATTTAGCACTTTGTCAGTAATTTTGTTTTTCAGACAGTGCTGTATCACCATACTTTCTTTTATTTAATTTGTGTGTGTGTGTGTGTGTATGAACAGTTTAACCACTTAAGGACCGCCGCATGCCAATGTACGTCATCAGAATGGCATGTACAGGCACAAGCACGTACATGTACGTGCTTGCCTTCCAGCGGGTGGATGGATGCGGCAGTCCGTTTCGCTTCAGGAGCGATCCGGGATGAGGGGATGGCCGTTGGTTTCTGGCCATCCCCTCTTGATCGCTCCTGGCGAATGAGACGCTTCCCCCGCTGTGTATAGTAAACACAAGCAGGGAGGAAATGATGTCATTCTCCTCGGGGCGGTCTTTTTGACCGGACTATGAGGAGAAGAGTGAAAGTAAGTGTGCACCAACAATACACTAACATGTAGGCACACATAGGCACACAACCCCCCCCCCCGATCACCCCCCCTTTTGTCAGTGTCACTAAGCAATCGTTTTTCTGATCGCTGCATTAGTGTCACTAGTGCTGCTAGGTAGCTAGTTATTTTTTTAGGTTCACCGCCAGGTTTTTATAGCGCTAGGTACCCCCATATACTACCCAATAATGGTTTTAACTCCCCGATTGCCCCTAGTTAACCCTTTCACCAGCGATCACCGTATAAGTGTCACTGGTGACGCTGGTTAGCCAGTTAGTTATTTAGGTTCCCCGTCAGGTTTTCATATAGCTCCAGAGAACCCCATTCACTACCTAATAAAGATTTTAACCCCCTGATTGCCCCTAGTTAACCCTTTCACCAGTGATCACCGTATAAGTGTTATGGGTGACTGTGGTTAGTTTGCTTTTTATAGCATCAGGGCACCCACCATTTATTACCCAATAAAGGTTTAACCCCCTGATCACCCGGCGGGTGATATCAATTAGGTTTTAGGATCAGGGTCTGCGTCGCCCCAGGCAGCGCTAGGTTAGTGCCAGTACAGCTAACACCCATGTGCAAAGCATAAACCTCCTGTAGTGATATAGAATCTGAACAGATCAATATCTGATCAGATTTATACTAGCGTCCCCAGCAGTTTAGGGTTCCAAAAAAACGCATTGTTAGCGGGATCAGCCCAGATACCTGCTGGCACCTGCATTTTGCCCCTCCGCCCAGCCCACCCAAGTGCAGTATCGATCGATCACTGTCACTTACAAAACACTAAACACATAACTGCAGCGTTCGCAGAGTCAGGCCTGTTACCTACTATTGCTAACAGTTTTTTTTGTAGCGTTTTATATTTAAATCCGGAAGGCAGTGCTTGGTTTTCGGGGTCCCGTACGTGGCTAGAGTCCCAAAAAGTCCCCCACATGTGGTATCCCCGTACTCGGGAGAAGCAGCAGAATTTATTTTGGGGTGTAATTTGACTTATGCCCATAGCATGTGTGAGCAATATATAATTTAGTGACAACTTTGTGCAAAAAAAAAAAATGGTAATATTCCTGCAACTTGTGGCAAAATATAAAATATTTCATGGATTCAACATGCCTCTCAGTAAATAGCTTGGGGTGTCTACTTTCCAAAATGGGGTCATTTGGGGGGGGTTTGTTCTATTTTGGCATTTTATGGCCTTCGAAACTGTGATAGGTAGTGAGGAGTGAAATCAAAAATTTGCACCCTTAGAAATCCTGAAGGCAGTGATTGGTTTTCGGGGTGCCGTACGCGGTTAGACTTCCAAAAAGTCCCACATATGTGATATCTCTGTACTCAGGAGAAGCAGCAGAATATATTTTGGGGTGCAATTTCACATATAACTATGGCATGTGTGAGCAATATATCATTTTGTGACAACTTTTTGTAAACTTTTTTCTTTTTTTTTGTTTCATTATTCAATCACTTGGGACAAAAAAAAAATATTCAATGGGCTCAACATGCCCCTCAGCAATTTCCTTGTGGTGTCTACTTTCCAAAATGGGGTCATTTGGAGGGGTTTGTGTTATTTTGGCATTTTATGGCCTTCGAAACTGTAATAGGTAGTGAGGAGGGAAATCAAAAATTTGCACCCTTAGAAATCCTGAAGGCAGTGATTGGTTTTCGGGGTGCCGTACGCGGTTAGACTCCCAAAAAGTCCCACATATGTGGTATCCCCATACTCAGGAGAAGCAGCAGAATATATTTTGGGGTGCAATTCCACATATAACTATGGCATGTGTGAGCAATATATCATTTAGTGACAACTTTTTGTAAACTTTCTTTTTTTTTTTATTATTCAATCACTTGGGACAAAAAAAAATATTCAATGGGCTCAACATGCCCCTCAGCAATTTCCTTGGGGTGTCTACTTTCCAAAATGGGGTCATTTGGAGGGGTTTGTGTTATTTTGGCATTTTATGGCCTTCGAAACTGTAATAGGTAGTGAGGAGGGAAATCAAAAATTTGCACCCTTAGAAATCCTGAAGGCAGTGATTGGTTTTCGGGGTGCCGTACGTGGCTAAACTCTCAAAAAGTCCCACATATGTGGTATCCCCGTACTCAGGAGAAGCAGCAGAATATATTTTGGGGTGCAATTCCACATATAACTATGGCATGCGTGAGCAATATATAATTTAGTGACAACTTTTTGTAAACTTTTTTTTTTTTTGTGTCATTATTCAATCACTTGGTACAAAAAAAAAATTCAATGGGCTCAACATGCCCCTCAGCAATTTCCTTGGGGTGTTTACTTTCCAAAATGGGGTCATTTGGGGGGGGGTTTGTACTACCCTGCCATTTTATCACCTCAAGAAATGAGATAGGCAGTCATAAATTAAAAGCTGTGTAAATTCCAGAAAATGTACTCTAGTTTGTAGACGCTATAACTTTTGCGCAAACCAATAAATATACGCATATTGACTTTTTTTTACTAAAGACATATGGCTAAATAAATTTTGTCCTAAATGTATGACTAAATTGAGTTTATTCGATTTTTCTTATAACAAAAAGTAGAAAATATATTTTTTTCTCGAAATTTTCGGTCTTTTTCCATTTATATCGCAAAAAGTAAAAATCGCAGAGGCAATCAAATACCATCAAAAGAAAGCTCTATTTGTGGGAAGAAAAGGACACAAATTTTGTTTGGATACAACATTGCATGACCGCGGAATTACCAGTTAAAGCAGTGCAGTGCGAAATTGTAAAAAGACCTCTGGTCCTTAGGCTGTTAATTGGTCCGGGGCTGACGTGGTTAAATGGGATTTTATGATGTCCACACCTTGCCCAGCCAGGAGCAATCCTTTATTTACAATCTATATACTTTTTTTTTCTTCTTTTTTATAATGTTGGTCCTCCTCAAAATTATCAGACAGTTACACTTTATGAGCTCCAACCCATTGGAGCTCCAACCCATTGAATGAAGTCGTAAAGACAAAACGCATCGGGGCATGGCTGTACGACAACTGAAAGTGATGTCATACATCGCACTGAATGTGACAAACCGTCAGTGATGGTGGGGCAGCCAGGGTGAGAAGCCAAGAGTATTGGCTTGTATTGGCCTGTATTCCAGCACTAGTGGCTTTGATGGAGGGAGTGATTTTTACTGGATGTATTATATGGCTTTCAAGTTATGATGCTTGCTAGTAGTATTTTTGGAGGAGACTGATTAAAAAAGGTGTTTTTACCAATATTACACTATTGGAGTTTTCTCTTTTCTTTGTACACTGAGCCTGATCATTGGAAGGAGGAGGAGCGGATCACCTAGCTGGAGGTTTATAATTGGTGCATATTATGAAGTGTAATTTGGCAATCATGAAAATGAGAGGCATTATGCTTTGGTGAGTATGTGATCCATAGGGAACATCTCACCTGGTGAAATGTGGAGGTGAATTCAATGCATGAAGAGTTGTTTATGTGGAACTTTTGTTGGACACTATTGATTATTTAATTCACGTGTGGACACGTATTTGTACTAGTATCAATTTAACAACTGGTGTGTGTTATAGAGCAACTTTACCGTACATTTTTTGAGGGGATTCTGTTTTATGCTTAAAGTATGTGAGCATCCACCACCATCTTGATTTCAGCAAAGCATTTGATGCAGTTCACATAATGATTTTATAAATAAGTTGTACAATTTAGGACCGAAACCTTGGGTGATTCAGTGCACACACAGTTGACTAAAGGATATGAAGCCACCCCGCCTTAAGCAGCATTGTCTATTTAAATTTAGTGCTGGTACACTGAAGTCAGCTTAGTTGAATTCATAGTTCAGCTTTTTGTTTTTTTTACAAAGCCTTGGTGGCTGTATGTGTTCTTTTATTACCAATTGGTGACAAAGCTGCCTCTGGCAATAGAATGAGAGCTGCACTAGCCAGAATTTTGAATATTTATTTTTCGCTGTCCAACCAGTAGGAGTTTTCTTGCCACTGATGCATGCTGGGAGAGGGTATATGTATTCAGGGAACGACCTCAGGAAGTCAGTCTGTATTTCTCTGGGTCTCCTGCCTGGGGAGGAGTGTGACTATTGTATAAGTAATCTATATCGTGAGGTGAAATGTCAGCCCACCATGTCTCTGGGGGCGGCACCATGCCTCCAGGGGTCTGGGGAGAGCTACAGATAGATATCTTAATGTGGTAAAGGGAGGCCAGTTCCTGTTCTATTTAATATTTTTCTAAGTGATATAACTGAAGGTTTGGAAGGCAGGGTATTTTTTTTTTTTGCTGATTATACATAGGTGTTCTTTGAGGTTGAAATAGGGTTGATATCCCTTGGAATGTTTGTAACTTGGAACATAATCTGGAAGACTGGTGAAAGCTGTGGACTCTCTATTCCATCATATCCAGATGCAAAATAATATAGTTATGTAAAAAGAATCCTCTGATAGAGCACAATCAGGGCCGGATTTCCCAGAAGGCCACTGAGGCCAGGCCTCAGGGCGACAGTGGTGCAGGGGCGGCCCGCGCTACTAGTGAATTGTGGCCCCGATGACGGCTTTGCAGAGTGCACAGAGGACACGGGAGGCTGTATTCCCGATCTAGCCAGCAGTGAGGGGGCGGGGCCGGGAGCTCCACTGATGTGCTGATTTCACCCCATGTAGCCTGTATGCTCAGAAAAGAACGGCTGTAGTTAGAGCAGTGATCAGAGTGGGCGCGTCAGTGGAGCTCCCGGGGAATACAGAGGTCCGGGGTGGGGCCAGAAGCTTCACTGACGCGCCCACTCCAATCACTGCTCTAACTACAGCCACCCTTTTCTGAGTGGAGCTCCTGGCCCCGCCCCCTCTCTGTTAGCTAGCGTGCAAATACAGCCTCCTGTGTCCCCTGTGCAGTGCACTCTGCAAAGCTGTCATCGGGGCTCCAATTCACAGGTAATCTCATGTAGTTTATCCACAGTCTCTGATAATCACATGCAGTATATCCACAGTCTCTGATAATCGCATTCAGTATATCCACAGTCTCTGATAATCTCATGCAGTATATCCGCAGTCTCTCATAATCTCATGCAGTATATCCGCAGTCTCTGATAATCTCATGCAGTATGTCCGCAGTCTCTGATAATCACATGCAGTATATCCACAGTCTCTGATAATCGCATTCAGTATATCCACAGTCTCTGATAATCTCATGCAGTATATCCGCAGTCTCTGATAATCTCATGCAGTATATCCGCAGTCTCTGATAATCTCATGCAGTATGTCTGCAGTCTCTGATAATCTCATGCAGTATGTGCGCAGTCTCTGATAATCTCATGCAGTATGTGTGCAGTCTCTGATAATCTAATGCAGTATGTGCGCAGTCTCTGATAATCTCATGCAGTATGTCCACAGTCTCTGATAATCTCATGCAGTATGCCCGCAGTCTCTGATAATCTCATGCAGTATGTCTGCAGTCTCTGGTAATCTCATGCAGTATGTCCGTAGTCTCTGGTAATTTCATACACTATGTCTGCAGTCTCTGGTAATCACGTGCAGTATGTCCACAGTCTCTGGTAATCTCCTGCAGTATGTCTGCACTCTCTAACCTTCTCCCCTAGTATGTATATTAATGTGCCACTTTACTTGCTCAATTATTTAGGATTGCTCCACTGCTCAGTGAGTGGTAATGATGTGCATTAACCTATAGCAACCAATCAGTGAGCGCTAATAATGTGCAGTAACCTCTAGCAACCAATCGGCAAGCAGAAATTATGTGTTGTAACCTCTAACAACCAGCCAGTGAGCTGTAAGGATAGGCTGTAACCTCTGGCAAACAATTGCAATCACTGTGTGATCTGCTGCAGTAAACTGATTTTGAGTCTATCTGCTATTTTTTTGTATGTCTCAGAATGGGGGGGGGGGGTGCAAAGAAAATGTTTTCCCAGGGCCCAATCAAAATTAAAGACAGCCCAGTGCAAATCGATGCTGAAAATCCCCACTGTCTGTCACAGACAGTCATCAGACAGCCGGCATGAGCAGCATGCACATGCAGTGCCAGTGCTGCTTTTTATTTGATCAAGGAGCGTGCTGTGGGTGGGCGGGGCCTTGAGCTCCACGGACGCACTGGCCCCGCCCTTTGCTATGCTGCCTGCAAGCAAGCGTGATCTCGGTAGGAGTAGCCTGACCGTGGTGCGGAGTGGAGTGGGGTCAAGTGAAACTTGCAGCAGCTGTGTGGAGGAATTGATCAGATTCGGAGCCGAGCTGGCCAGGAGGACAAGGTAGGTCTTCTTTCTCCTCCCCTGGCTCCCACACCCCATGAAAAAGTAGAACGTTTTAAAATTTAATGGGCACACTGGCTGCATTTGATGGGCACACTGCCAGCATATGATGAGCACACTAGCAGTGTTTGATGGCAGTGTGGCAGCGTTTGATGGACACAGTGGCAGCATTCGATGGCACAGTGGCAGCTTTTGATGGCACAGTGGCAGCATTTGAGGGCACAGTGGCAGTGTTTAATGGGCACAGTGGCCGCATTATCAATCATCTTTGAGTCAAGACAGTTTAGCTTTACTTCCCATTGAGTCAGAACTTTTAAATACTTTGTCCTATGAAGATATTATAGATGAGTTTGCCAAAAGAAAAGTTAGAACTAAAAAAATGCAGGGAGTTTCTTACTACTATAATCTTTAAAAGGCATTTTCTGCATTACAGAGTATTTTCAGTCTGTACAATTAAAATCATTTATTTTCAGTGTTCTCGTGTGTAGAGATATGTTTTTAATTTATCTACTGTAGCAGTCATTTTCCTCACAAATAGAGCATTCTTTTGGTGGTATTTGATCACCTCTGTGGACTGTGGTTTTTAGTTTTTGCGCTATAGACAAAAAAAGACAGACAATTTTGAAAAATGTATATAATAAATATCAAAAAAGTGTTCTAAAATGATACCTATATGTGTGAAGCTTCAAAATAGAAAGCCAAATGGCCTGGCCTAAATGGATTATATCCCCTTCTGAATCAATTCATGTGACTAGAAACATAAGTGATCAGTGACGTGAAGTTATATTGAATAAAGTGTGAACATTAACAGTATATAATTAGATGCATAAATAATATAAATAAATCATCTTTTAAATAATAGGTAAATATGTGACAAAAACCTTAATAATAGACACTAGTGTCAAATCACATTGAAGAAACCCCCACCAAATAGGGCCTGTCAGAAATCCTCAAATACAATTTTTTAAAGGAAATAAGACAGAATATATATATATATATATATATATCATATAAATTCAGACATATACAGCCATGCTAGGAACGAAATTGAATTTAATTTAGTATATAAATAAATAAAAAAAAGGAAGAAATAAATCCACTAAAGTCCCAAAATGATGACAAACAGCAATTGTGATAATTCGTCCAGAGTGAGAATGGAAGACTGACACCCACGTCACTTCGTGCAAACAAAGATCCAATAGAAGCACCTCCACCAATGAGAAAATGGGGCCGCTTACCAGAGCTTGAGATCTCAGTATTAAGTGAGATCAAAAAGGCATATATATAGATGATCTGGATGAACCATCACAGGAACCACACTGGACTCTCCTCAATGTTAGTTCCAATCAGTAAAACGATAGTGCCACAGTTCATATAGAAAAACAAGAAGACACTTGCATAGCGTAAAAACCCTTTTTTTAATATATTATAAATAAAACCAGTACAGTCACATATACAGAGAAATTCTGAGCGTTTTTCAAAAAACGAGCCGGCCGGCTCTCGGCTACCGCCTGCACTTCCGGGTCTGGCGTAGAACGTGGTGACGTGAGCACGCTGTACCTCCCTATGCGTTTCATTACTAGACGGACGTGTTCACGGGATATGGGACGGCGCCCTGACGCACCGCTTAAATACCATACAATGCAACCACGCCTCGGTCTGAGCTTCATTGTGCGCGTGAATCCTCCATGTTGTTTAAGGGAAGGAGAGGAAGAAATGCCCTACTCCCACATCAAACAATCATGAGGGTACAAAAGTTTGAAAATATAACAATGACAATGTATTATATAAACAATATAAACAGAAAATAAAAAATAAATAGCTCCCCCTTGCGGATGACAGCATCAAATACAAAAAATTGCGAAAATTTAATTAAAAAGAGTCTCAGATTCATAAAATGAATTTTCATACATGAAAAAAAAAATTTCATTATAAAAATGACACACATAAATTAAAAATTAGATTAAAAAAAGATTCTCTATCAATGAGCTATTTATTTTTTATTTTCTGTTTATATGATACATTGTCATTGTTATATTTTCAAACTTTTGTACCCCCATGATTGTTTGATGTGGGAGTAGGGCATTCCTTCCTCTCCTTCCCTTAAACAACATGGCGGATTCACGCGCACAATGAAGCTCAGACCGAGGCGTGGTTGCATTGTATGGTATTTAAGCGGTGCGTCAGGGCGCCGTCCCGTATCCCGTGAACACGTCCGTCTAGTGACGAAACGCGTATGGAAGTACGGCGTGCTGACGTCACCGCGTTCTACGCCAGACCCGGAAGTGCGGGCGGTAGCCGAGAGCCGGCCGGCTCGTTTTTTGAAAAACGCTCAGTATTTCTCCGTATATGTGAGTGTACTGGTTTTATTTATAATATATATATATAAAAAAAGGGGTTTTTACGCTATGCGAGTGTCTTCTTGTTTTTCTATATGAACTGTGGCACTATCGTTTTACTGATTGGAACTAACATTGAGGAGAGTCCGGTGTGGTTCCTGTGACGGTTCATCCAGATCATCTATATATATGCCTTTTTGATCTCACTTAATACTGAGATCTCAAGCTCTGGTAAGCGGCCCCATTTTCTCATTGGTGGAGGTGCTTCTATTGGATCTTTGTTTTCACGAAGTGACGTGGGTGTCAGTCTTCCATTCTCACTCTGGACGAATTATCACTATTGCCGTTTGTCATCATTTTGGGACTTTAGTGGATTTATTTCTTCCTTTTTTTTTTATTTATTTATATACTAAATGAAATTCAATTTCGTTCCTAGCATGGCTGTATATGTCTGAATTTATATGAGATATATATATATATATTCTGTCTTATTTCCTTTAAAAAAATTTATTTGAGGATTTCTGACAGGCCCTATTTGGTGGGGGTTTCTTCAATGTGATTTGACACTAGTGTCTATTATTAAGGTTTTTGTCACATATTTACCTATTATTTAAAAGATGATTTATTTATATTATTTATGCATCTAATTATATACTGTTAATGTTCACACTTTATTCAATATAACTTCACGTCACTGATCACTTATGTTTCTAGTCACATGAATTGATTCAGAAGGGGATATAATCCATTTAGGCCAGGCCATTTGGCTTTCTATTTTGAAGCTTCACACACATAGGTATCATTTTAGAAAACTTTTTTGTTTTTTAGCGCAGCTCACCATTACACATAGCCTATATTATTGGAGTATTACGATTAGAGTTGCTGCTTATAGGGAGGGCTTTTGAATAGCGCAGTTTACTTTCTTTACCAGCATATAATAAATATCCCCCCAAAAAATGTAAAACAACCCATTTCTTCAGCAGTTTAGGCCAATATGTATTTTTCTACATATTTTTGGTAAAAAAAGAATTTAAACAAGCGTATATTGATTGGTTTGCACAAAAGTTATAGTGTCTACAAAATAGGTAGATAGATAGATAGATAGATTTATGGCACTTTTATTATTATAATTTTTTTACTAGTAATGGCGGTGATAAGCAATTTTTAGCGGGACTGACATTACGGCAGATGGGACACTTTTTCACACTTTTTTGGGACCAGTGAAATTTATACAGTGATCGGTGAAAAAAATGCACTGATTATTGTATAAATGACACTGACAGGGAAGGGGTTAACACTAGGGAGCACTCAACGGTAGGGATAGCTGAACGGTTCGCCCGGCGGTCGGTTCGCGGCGAATTTCGGCTGTTCTCAGTCCGCCCGATCGGCGGACTATTGCCGCTGTTTGTCCGGCAGTCTCACGTGTTTACAGTGTAAAAGAACTTTGACCTATGATGACACATCCATCATGGGGTACAGGACAGCCAATTGAGACATTACAGCACATGGACACTTGGACATTCCCCCTAGCTTATAAATAGACCCGATCCGGCGGCCATTTTACATTCTTTCTACTGTCAATATAGGTAGAGGTTGCTGTGTGGAGCAGGGAGAGACTGCAGTGACCCAAATCGCTAGCTATTAGGTCCACAAAAGTTCTTTTAAGGACTGGTATGGTATAGGTGTAGTTCAGGATATAGGTTTGAGGCACTGCTATTCAAGTCATTGTTGCAGCAGATTGTATTTTGTCAGTGCTGAGAGAGGGACAGATAGGACGCTGTGTGTTGCAGAGAGGGACAGTCAGTTTAATCATTAGCTGTTACTATTAGGTCCACAAAAGTCCTTTTCAGGACTGGTATGGTGTAGTAGTACAGGATATAGTTTTGAGTGCTATTCAAGTTATTGTTGCAGCAGCCTATGTTTGTCAGTTTAAATAGGGACAGACAGGAAGCTGTGTGTGGCAGTGAGGGACAGTCAGTTTAATCAGTAGCTGTTACTATTAGGTCCACAAAGGTCCTTTTCAGGACTGGTATGGTAATAGGGTTGTACACGTATAATATTCTTTTTCCAAATATAGAAAAAATATTATACTTGACTGCTGCCCTTCTGCTGCAGTAGTCCTTTATGAGTATAGGGACTGAGGTACAGTCTGCTAATCACAACCTACTAGTTGCACAAAGGTCCTTCTAAGGACTGGTAAGGTATAGCGTACTAGAGTATATAGGGTTGAGTGAGGTACAGTCTGCTAATCATTAAGGACTGGTATAGGTCCACAATATATAGGGTTGAGGTGCACTACTGCTGACTGCTGCCCTTCTGCTGCAGTAGTCCTTTATGAGTATAGGGACTGAGGTACAGTCTGCTAATCACAACCTACTAGTTGCACAAAGGTCCTTCTAAGGACTGGTAAGGTATAGCGTACTACAGTATATAGGGTTGAATGAGGTACAGTCTGCTAATCACAACCTACTAGTTGCACCAAGGTCCTTCTAAGGACTGGTAAGGTATAGCGTACTAGAGTATATAGGGTTGAGTGAGGTACAGTCTGCTAATCATTAAGGACTAGTATAGGTCCACAATATATAGGGTTGAGGTGCACTACTGCTGACTGCTGCCCTTCTGCTACAGTAGTCCTTTATGAGTATAGGGACTGAGGTACAGTCTGCTAATCACAATCTACTAGTTGCACAAAGGTCCTTCTAAGGACTGGTAAGGTATAGCGTACTAGAGTATATAGGGTTGAGTGAGGTACAGTCTGCTAATCCTTAAGGACTGGTATAGGTCCACAATATATAGGGTTGAGGTGCACTACTGCTGACTGCTGCCCTATTCTGCAGCAGTCCTTTATCAGTATAGGCACTGAGGTACAGTCTGCTAATCACAACCTACTAGTTGCACAAAGGTCCTTCTAAGGACTGGTAAGGTATAGTGTACTACAGTATATAGGGTTGACTGAGGTACAGTCTGCTAATCACAACCTACTAGTTGCACAAAGGTCCTTCTAAAGACTGGTAAGGTATAGTGTACTACAGTATATAGGGTTGACTGAGGTACAGTCTGCTAATCACAACCTACTAGTTGCACAAAGGTCCTTCTAAGGACTGGTAAGGTATAGCATACTAGAGTATATAGGGTTGAGTGAGGTACAGTCTGCTAATCATTAAGGACTGGTATAGGTCCACAATATATAGGGTTGAGGTGCACTACTCCTGACTGCTGCCCTATTCTGCAGCAATCCTTTATCAGTATAGGGACTGAGAGTTTTGTCACAGGGTCATTTAAAAAATGACAGGCAGAGGAAGAGGCAGGCCCTTCCGCAGGGGTGGTAGGGGTAGGGCAGGAGCAACAGGCTTGAGCCAAAGTGGGAAATTGCAGAAGGTGCGTGCGATTACGTCAAAGGAAGCACCAGAATTGGTTGAGTGGCTCACTAAGCCTTACTCTTCTGCACCCTCCTCATCCTCTCGATCTGCACCCTCTTCTTCACTCTCTGCTATGTGCACCCCCAAAGACACTACCACCAACACCACCACCACCACCACATACCTTCCGCTTGAGTCACAAGACATTTCTGATGCGCAGCCACTCTTGGCATTAGATCAGGAAGAGGAGGTAGCAACAACCGCCACTCAGCAGTCTGACGGCAGTACCCAGATCAGCCCAAGGAGGAGGTTGGTCACCGGTGTTGCTGCCTACTCCGAGATCTCTAATTATAGCAGTGGGGAAGGTGACGTCGATGATGACGTGTCTAGTGATGTCACATGGGTGCCCACAAGAGAGGAAGAGGAGGGGAGTTCAGAGGGAGATATGGATCATCAGATAGGGAGGAGAAGCAGGAATAACTTACATTGCACAGGAGGGACAAAGCAGACTGCTAATGTATCAGGAGCGAGTCATCGACCATGTACGGTCACATCTGGCGCTCCCAGGACGCCGGCACATGGCTCCGCAGTGTGGGCTTTTTTTAACGTGTCCGCTGCTGACAGTAGTGTTGCTATCTGAAATCTTTGCAGTCAACGCATTAGTCGCGGTAAGCCCAACACTCACCTAGGGACGACCGCCTTAAGAAGGCACATGAGCTGCCATCACCGAGCCCAGTGGGAGCAACGGAACACACAAAGTCACACTCCAGGCTCTCACCGTCCAGCCTCGTCTTCTACTTCTCCTTCTCCTCTCTCCTCACAATTGTCCTCCACTCCACCTTTCATCACGCCAAGCTCACGTTTTTCTGCAAAAAGGCAGGCTTCCGTGGGCCTAATGTTCGAGCGTAAAAAAATGATGACGCCGGATAACCATCTTGCCCAAGGGTTGACGGCTGGCTTGTCAGAATTGATAGCCCGCCAACTACTGCCATATAAACTGGTGGACTCGAAGGCCTTTCGAAAATTTGTGGCCATTGGAACAACACAATGGAAGGTCCCAGGAAGGAAGTATTTCTCAGAGAAGGGCATCCCAGAGCTATATGGCCATGTTCAGCGGCAAGTGAATGTATCTCTGGCACACAGTGTCGGTGCCAAGATACATCTGACCACCGCCATGTGGTCTAGCAAACACGGGCAGGGAAGGTATATCACTTTTACTGCCCACTAGGTGAACCTTCTGACGGCCGTCAAGCATGTAACCCGTGGCACCCATGTAGATTTGGTTTTACCGCCACGGATTGCATGCAGGACTGGCTCTTCTTCTCCTCCTCCTCCTACTCCATCCTCCTCCCTCTCCTCCTTTGCTGACTCCTCCTTTTCTGCTGCTAGCGTCTCTTCCGCTGCGCCGCCCAAGCTCCCTAGAACCTATTCGACATGCCAGGTGAGACGTTGCCATGCCGTGCTGCGTCTGTTGTGCCTGGAAGCCAACAGCCACACTGGCCTGGCATTCCTTTCAGCTTTGCGTTCACAGGCAGATCAGTGGCTAACACCGCTCAATTTGACAGTTGGTAAAGCGGTGTGTGACAATGGTGTCAATCTGCTTAGCGCATTGAAACAGGGCAAAATTACGCATGTGCCATGCATGCATGGCACACGTCTCAAACTTGGTCGTGCAGCGATTCGTTGTCAACTACCCTGGGGTCCAGGACATCTTGCAGCAGGCAAGGAAAATCTCGGCCCATTTCAGAAGATTTTACACGGCCATGGCTCGCCTTGCTGACATTCAGCGGCGACACAATCTGCCAGTCAGACATCTTATTTGCGATTTCCCTGACGCGATGGAACTTAACCTTCTATATGCTTTATAGGCTGCTCCAGCAGAAACGTGCAGTTAACGTCTACCTGTATGAACTCTGCGGCAGAACAGGTTCTGGGGAGCTGGGGGTTTTTTCACCACGCCAGTGGCTGCTCATGAGCGACGCATGCAGACATCTGCGGCCATTTGAGGAGATCACCAAACTGTTCAGTCGCAGCCATGGTGCCATCAGTGACATGGTACCTTATGCCTTCTTTATGGAGCATGCATTGCGTCGCGTCATTGATCAAGCTGTGGAGGAGCAGGAGCGGGAAGATGAGAAAGTTGCAATGCTGGATGAATTCCCAGGGGGGGCTACTCTATCTGAGACAAGTGAACAACAGGAGTCTGAAGAGGAGTCAGAGGAGGATGGTGCCGGGGCGGATGAGGAGGAGCAAGAAGAGCATGCTTTAAACCTTTCTGGGATCCCTGTTGTTGTGCGTGGATGGGGAGAGGAGAATGAAGAGGATGACATTATCCTGGATGATGAGCAGGAGCCAGGCCACCACACTGCTTCCAGTTTAGTGCAAATGGGGCCTTCATGCTCCAGTGTTTTAATAGGGACCCCCGTATAAAAAGCATAAGGGTCAAGGACCAGTACTGGGTGGCAACGTACTTAGACCCCCCGGTACAAACACAAAATGTTACCGCCGTCACAGAGGGCTGTCAGAATGGAGCACTTCCAATCCTTGCTTCGAGAAATGCTGCATTCTGCTTTTGCGTGCGCTGGCAGAGGAGCAATTCCCACTCCCAGAGAAGGAGTTGCAGGTACCAATCCAACAGCGCCTGCAAGAAGAGGCCGGTTTGAAGATGTGTTGGTGACTTCTGATATGAGGTCATTCTTTCAGCCGACCCATCGACAGGTGTCACCCGGATCCAGCATCAGGGAACGCCTAGACCGACAGGTGTCCGACTACATCGGGTTAACGGCCGATGTGGACGCTCTGAGGAGTGATGAACCCCTGGACTACTGGGTGGGCAGGCTTGACCTCTGGCCAGAGCTTTCCCAATTTGCAATCGAACTGTTGGCTTGCCCCTCGTCCAGTGTCCTGTCCGAAAGGACGTTCAGCACAACAGGGGGGATCGTGACCGATAAGCGTACTCGCCTAGCTCATGACAGTGTTAACTACCTCACATTTCTAAAAATGAATGAGGCATGGATCTCAGAGGAATTCAACACATGTGACCAGTAGACCATGTATATGTCCATAAACAATTTTTTTAATCGAGCACACAGACGTTCTTTCTTCATTTGGCTCACTTCATTGTACAAAAAAAGCACACTGTACTATATGCCCGTACCCTCCTGTTTGAAGAGGTTGAGCGGTGTCATATTTCTACTGGGGCTGCTTATTATGAGGGGCTCCCACCATCCCTGTGCTGTGCTGACTTCCTCCTGGGGCTGCTTATTATGAGGGGCTTCCACCATCCCTGTGCTGTACTGACTTCCTCCTGGGGCTGTACCTCTGCTGTGCATATTATGAGGGGCTCCCACCATCCCTGTGCTATGCTCATTATCAGGGGCTCCCACCATCCCTGTGCTGTGCTGACTTCCTCTTGGGGCTGCTTATTATGAGGGGCTCCCACCATCCCTGTGCTGTGCTGACTTCCTCCTGGGGCTGCTTATTATGAGGGGCTCCCACCATCCCTGTGCTGTGCTGACTTCCTCCTGGGGCTGCTTATTATGAGGGGCTCCCACCATCCCTGTGCTGTGCTGACTTCCTCCTGGGGCTGTACCTCTGCTGTGCGTATTATGAGGGGCTCCCACCATCCCTGTGCTATGCTCATTATGAGGGGCTCCCACCATCCCTGTGCTGTGCTGACTTCCTCCTGGGGCTGCTTATTATGAGGGGCTCCCACCATCCCTGTGCTATGCTGACTTACTCCTGGGGCTGTACCTCTGCTGTGCATATTATGAGGGGGCTCCCACCATCCCTGTGCTGTGCTGACTTCCTCCTTGGGCTGCTTATTATGAGGGGCTCCCACCATCCCTGTGCTATGCTTACTTACTCCTGGGGCTGTACCTCTGCTGTGCATATTATGAGGGGCTCCCACCATCCCTGTGCTATGCTCATTATGAGGGGCTCCCACCATCCCTGTGCTATGCTGACTTCCTCCTGGGGCTGCTTACGGTGCAGGTGTCAGTGATCTCTATCACGGTGCTGGTGTCAGATCACTCTATCACGGTGCAGGTGTCATTGCTGTATGTCACGCTGCTGATGTCAGTGCTCTCTATCACGGTGCTGGTGTCAGATCACTCTATCACGGTGCAGGTGTCATTGCTGTATGTCACGCTGCTGATGTCGGTGCTCTCTATCACGGTGCTGGTGTCAGATCACTCTATCACGGTGCAGGTGTCATTGCTGTATGTCACTCTGCCGATGTCAGTGTTCTCTATCACGGTGCTGGTGTCAGATGACTCTATCACGGTGCAGGTGTCAGTGCTCTATATCACGGTGCTGGTGATCATCTCCTGCACCCTCTTCTTTGCCTACCCTGATCTTCCCTCTCCTCCATTGCCTTCATGAGCTCCACAGTCCTGAATTGTCACAATTTCACATATAAAAAAAGAATGCTTGTAGTTGTCGATCCCAGATTCACCTCATATATGTGTTATGTCATTGGCCATGTGGTGGGACTATGTGTGCACAGCTAGTAATTATTTTGTGGCTGCAAATATAACCTGTAGGTTTGTAAAGTTCACCTCCCATTGGCGGTTCACGTTCGTGAAACGTCCCGTCGGAAGATCGTCCATCACTACTCAAGGGGTTAAACATGTTCGTTGGGAGGTGTTTCTATCTGTGAGGGGAGTGGACTGACAGGGAGTACAGAGAGATCGCTGTTCCTAATCACCGTACTCCCCAGAACGGGGATCTGTTTGCTTACATTGACAGATCCCCATTCTGGCTCTCTGTGGAGCAATAGCGGGTGGCCAGCAGACATCGCGGCCACCGGCGCCATGTGCACCCTCTGTATCTATTGCACAAAGTGATGTACACCTACAGCGATTCAGGCAATAGAGCCAACCCGACGCAGTATAACTACGGTGGCTGGTCGGCAAGTGCTTAATTATCACTAGAGGGATCACTAGCAGGAAGAACGAGGTCCTCGTTCCTCTATACAGATTTTTAATTATCATTAGGAAGATCACCAGTGGAGGAAGGATTCCCCATATAGATCTTTAGGTATCCCTACAGGGGTCACTAGCAGAAGGATGGAGGTCCTGATCCCTCTATATAGATCTTTAGTTATCACTAGAGGGATCACCAGCAGGAGTCATTCCTCTATACAGATCCTTATTTATCACTAGAGTGGTCTCCAGCTGGAGGAAAGAGGTCCCGATTCATCTATATACTGTAGATCTTTAGTATGGAGATCACCAGCAGGAGGAAGAAGGTCCTACTTTCCCTATATAGATCTTTAGTTATCATTAGTTATTATGTTAGTTATCATTCATTCAAGGTCCCTACTCCATACATGGGCAACAAAAATTGTGAAAAGTTTGAGGAGAACGTATTAGGAAAGACTAAAGGAACCTAATATGTATAGTCGTGGACAAATAAGGGAAAGGGTAGACTTGTCTTAACTCTTTAAATAGATTAAAGTCATTCTAAAGGCTTTTTTCTTCATTAAAAGAAAAGATATGTCATACTTACCTGCTGTGTGCAAAAGAATTGCACAGAGTGGTCCCTTGCTTCCTCTTTTGGAGTCCCCTGACAGTTCTCTTTTTCCTAGTGCCCCCGCAGCAAGCTGTGTGCTGAGGGGACACTCGTACAGGCATGCTCTGGAGGTGGGCTGTGTGTGTCCACAGGCACAGACAACATGGCGTGGCCATGCCCTTTCCTCCCTCCTCACAGGATTTGACAGACCGCAGCAGGAGCCTATGGTTCCCTGATCTCAGAGTTTCTTGTGAGACCAGGAAGTCAGTGGAGCGCTGCTCCAGACAGGACAGTGCTGGATTGAGAGGACTCAGGTAAGTGTTTTACAGAAAGTGTAGTTGATGTTTGGAACTGATTTCCAGCAGAGGAATCAATCAGTAATTGAATTTAAACATGCTAGGAATAAGCATAGATCTATACTCAGACAAAAAGAAAAGAAAGGGGGTAGACTTAATACACCATTTGGTCTTTTTCCTCTATTTGTCTTGTATGTTTTTGTTTTTATTCTTCTATTACTTCGCTTCTGAAATTTTAGGTTTATTTTTCCAGAGTTCCTGCAGCTACAGAGATGAGTGAGGACTTGTTTTTGCTTTTTTACGGTTTATTAAGAATATGTAAACATTCTGTTCTGCCCAAAATTTCATGTATTTTTTTCTATGAAAAAGTTCCAAAGCATATGGCTAGCTACCACCACTTACTGTAGCTTTATTAAATTCCAGTCTGAGGCACTTGACCACCTAAGCTGCCCATTCAAGCTTTCAACCCTACAAATACGTAGAGGTTTGGAGTCCTTTTTTTGGAGCCATTTAAGTTCTTTACTCAATTCAATTGGCAGTTATCAAACTACCTTGTTCTTCTCAAAAGATCTCTTTCCTCACAGGAACAAAACAGGAGTGTCCTCTTTCTCAGTTACTATTTGCTGTTAGCGTCAAACCTCTAC
This sequence comes from Lithobates pipiens, assembly GCF_037356315.1. Lineage (NCBI taxonomy): Eukaryota > Metazoa > Chordata > Amphibia > Anura > Ranidae > Lithobates > Lithobates pipiens. The sequence goes on along the minus strand of NW_027507758.1, from coordinate 584,399,110 downwards.
ACACAGGGAGTCACAATTAAGAACAAGCAATCCACTGGTTTCTTCTCCTAATCTTAACAAAGAAATTGCAACATATACTGTCCTCTATGGCTATAAGGTTAACTCTACTAAGGTTAAAATGTTACCACAAAATATTAAGCCTGATCTCCTCTGACTTTTTCACATTAATTATTCCTATACCCAGAAGATAGACACATGAATGTAAGTTGTGATACAATTTACACCTACATAAAACACTTTGTATATGCATTATGATATCCACCTTTATTGTGGCATCTAGCTGCTCTTACGTAAATGGAAGTACTATCAACTCCATTTTTGCCGGATTACCCTCCATTAAGGTGGCTTTGCTCCCCAAACTCTTGTATCCTTTGAGATGCTACCAGTCAAGGTACAGAATAAAGTTCTCAAAAACTCCAAGCCAATTTCTTACATTTTATCTGGAACACCAATCGCCATAGACTCTCAAAAAGGTTCCTCTGTACCCTTAAGTCTCAAGGGGGCTAGGGGCTCCAGACACTGAAAAATAATGTCTAGCCACACACTTGTGTCACTTAGTCCCTTGCTTCACATTTTGGTCATAAAATAAATGGACTGCACTTTAGAAGCTCTGGATTGCACCTCATCTTAATGCCCTGGAGCACCTCACTAATATTCCTGACTTCTGAACTCCTATCCCTTAGCAGTTTATTCAACATATTAGGAGACAAACTAAAGAAAAATTCCATTTGTCTTCTCTGAATTCATTATTGATCTCTTTTCTTGATACACCTCTTATTCCTGATAGATTCATGCCAAGTATGGTTCAGCCCTGAGGGGGCTCGCCAGTCCAGAGCACATCCTGGCATTTTTCTGCACTCCAGTTCCTATGTTTTCATGTATAGTTGATTCGCTTAGCCTTGTTTCCACGTCCTACGCATGAAAACATAGGAACTGGGGTGCAGAAAGATGGTAGGAGGTGCTGTGGACTGATGACTCAACATTTTAAAATGTGGCTGTAGCAGTAGGCAGTTTGTTGGCAAAGGGCTGGATAGTCGTGCAATGAGTGTCTGCAAGCAACAGTGAAACATGGTGAAGGTTCATTGCAAGTCTGGGGCTGCATTTCTGCAAATGGAGTTGGATATTTGGTCAGGATCAATGGTGTCCACAATACTGAGAAAAACAGCCAGATAATTATCCTTATCCTTAAAGCGGAGTTCCACTCAGTTTTGTGTTTATTAAAAGTCAGCAGCTACAAAAAGTGTACCACTTTTCCACCTACTTTTGGGTGTAACTCCGCTTTAATGCCATACCATCAGAGAGGCCTGTGATTGACCCCACATTTATTCTCCAATAGGACAATGACCCCAAACAGCAGCCAATGTCATTAGAAACTATATTCAGTGTAAAGAAGAACAAGGAGTCCCTGAAGTGATGGTCTGGCCCCCACAGAGCCCTGATCTCAACATCGAGTCCATCTGGGTTTACATGAAGAGACATAAGGATATGAGGCAGCCTACATCCACAGAAGATATGTGGTTAGTTCTCCAAGATGTTTGGAACAATCTACCTGCCGTGTTCCTTCAAAAACTGCGTGCAAGTGTGCCTAGAAGAACTGGTGCTGGTTTGAAGCCAAAGCGAGGTCACACCAAATATTGATTTGATTTAGATTTTTCTTCTATTCGCTCACTTTGCATTTTGTGTAATTGATAAAAATAAGCAATTAAAATATATGTAGCAAGGTCCCGGGTCAATTTTGGTCTAATGAGAACCTCCAGAGTTAGGGACAGCTTACATCCTTCTGTGTAGCGTTGGTTACAAGGCATAGACACTTCTTGAATGCAAAGAGATTTATTGTCTCTTAAACAGAACTGTGGGAGAGAGGGTTTAGGGCCAGGACACCCTCAAGTGGTTGCAATGTTAATTGACAGATTCCGAGACTTCTATAGTTAGACAGCCATGCAGGGAAAGGCACCCAGCTAGACACCACATCTGTATGTGTGGACACGCTGTCTCCTAATGCAAAAATCTTGAACAGTTACTAACAAAAGGTTTACAGTGAACTCTCATTTCCTCTACAATCTCCTTATTGCAGATCTTCACTCAACTGAGCCCCCAGTCTCTCTGAATAGACTTGCTGATCTACTGAGCTCTTCCAATCTTCTCACTCAGTATCTTCCTCAAGCGTCACCCCCGCTTCCTTGCTGAGTCCCTAGATTGGCATTCAAGATACTCTTCAATTGTCACCCCACTGGCCTGCTCAGTCCCTGGCTTGGCACACAAGACTGCTCTGCAAACGTCACCTCCACTGGCTGGGTCCCTGGCTTGACCTTGCTGAAGTTTCCCAATTCTTCATCATCCCCGGTTGATGAGAATACTCCTCTGGTACTTGCTTCAGCTACTCACAGTGGTCCCTGGCAATAGGGTGGATGGTCTCCCGGAGCTGACTAATAAACTACTTTAAAAACCTGTGTTGTGTGTTTTTTATTTACTTTTTTCCCCAGGTGAATGGGCAGGGGTACATCGTACCCCATAGTCATTCACATAGGGTGGGGGGCCCCCTTATTAAAGGGGGCTCCCAGATTCTGATAAGCCTCCCACCCGCAGACCCCGACAACCAACGACCAGGGTTGTTGTGAAGAGACCTTTGTCCTCATCAAGGGCCCCCCCTTCTCCAAAGCACCCACCCCCCCATGTTGAGGGAACGTGGCCTGGTATGGCTCGGGGGGGGGGGGCGCTCGCTCGTCTTCCACCCCCTTTCCTGACCGGCTGGGCTGCGTGCTCAGATAAGGGTCTAGTATGGACTTTGGGGGACCCCACACCTTTTTTTCAGCATAGGGGCCCCCCTTAAAACCCATACCAGGCGACAGGACTCTCAAGGTGCCAATCTCACTGATGGAAGTGGCGACATTGACTTCCTTCACTAGTCCCGTCTACCTGGAGTCACATTCAAAATGAATGGACTTTACTCCATGTGTGGGAAAGTTCGTTCATTTGAGAAGTCGGGCGGACCGTCCGCCGGACCTAGTCCCCCGGAAAAGTCCGGTCGTGTGTGGGCGTGTGTGGGCAAGTCCGCTCGTTCGTAAAGTCTGGCGGACCTCCGCTGCAAAGTCCGGTGGATTGTCCGCCGGACTAAGTCCGCTGGATAGTCTGATCGTGTGTACGTGGCATAATAGTTGTCCTATGGACAGGTTCTCCCACCTGAGCTGTGGATCTCTGAAGCTCCTCTAGAGATACCATTGGCCTCTTGGCTGCTTCTCTGATTAATGCTCTCCTTGCCCGGCCTGTCAGCTTAGGTGGACGGCCATATCTTGGTAGGTTTGCAGTTGTGCCATACTCTTTCCATTTTTGGATGATGCATCAAACAGTGCTCAGTGAGATATTCAAAGTATGGGATATTATTTTATAACCTAACCCTAACGCTTTAAACTTCTCCACAACTTTATCCCTGATCTGTCTGGTGTGTTTCTTGGCCTTCATGATGTTTGTTCACTAAGGTTCTCTAACAAACCTCTGAGGGCTTCACAGAAGCCCTATACTGAGATTAAATTACACACAGGTGGACTCTATTTACTAATTTGGTGACTTCTGAAGGCAATTGATTCCAGTAGATTTTAGTTAGGGGTATCAGAGTAAAGGGGGCTGAATACAAATGCAATGCCACACTTTTCACATATTTATTTGTAAAAACATTTGAAAACCACTTATAATTTTCCCTCCACTTCACATTATGTATCACATAAAATCCCAATAAAACATGTTTACGGGGGGGCGTGGCTACCGAGCTACTGCATGGACGTGTGAGCAGATAGCTCCGTGCTGGAGACCGGGGAACGACGCTTAACGGAGAGGACTTTAACTCTATCTAACCACTACCTGCGTGGGAACTATCCCTCATTCCCTCGGCATGGCCAAAAAGAGGAAAGGAGTCTCACAGCTCCATAAACTTCAACACTTCTTCCCGCAGAAAGACCGCGGCCTACTCCAAAATGGCGCCGGAGACGCCTCGCCGCCTACCTCCAGCGAATCTGCGACATCCTCTCCGAGCCCGAGGCACAGCACCAGCGTGTCCAGAGACCCTCCGGATGTCTCCTCTCCGCTGTCCCGGAGCCCGGCGAAATCTAAACCCCGTCTGACGGAAGACGTGACCGCCGACAAGGTGAGCGGGGACCACGAGGGCTTGGATGATACTAGGGAACTAGCTGAAACGCTCCATTCGTTCCCCACCACCAACCAGCCGGTGTCTGACACCACGTTGAAAGACATGCTAGTGTCCCTTCGCAGCTCCCTCCACGCGGACCTAATGGACTGCATGCGGAGTTTTAAGGCAGACATGGGGGAGCTGGGAGACAGAGTATCTCATGTGGAGGAAAAAATGGGCGATTATGCCACCTCTTATAACTCATTAGTTGATGCCCACAATGAGCAGGCTGACGAGGTGTCCTGGCTTAGGTCAAAGGTCGCTGACCTTGAGGATAGATCCCGCCGCAACAACCTCAAAATCAGGGGGATCCCCGAAGTGATCACCCCAGGCCAACTATTGCAATATGCTCAAGCTATGATGAGATCCTTCCTGCCGGACGCTACTGACTCTGATTTAGTGATTGACAGGATCCATCGAATCCCCAAACCTTCCCATCTACCAGACAACATCCCTAGGGATGTTCTTATGCGGGTACATTTTTACCACATTAAGGAAAATTTCATGTCTGCTCATCGCAAAAATAAACAACCACCTGAATGCTATGCACATATTCAGCTTTTTGCGGATTTGTCCCAGTACACCATGCAGAAACGTAAAGCCCTGTTATCCATTACTAAAGCTCTGCGTAACCACGCCATCTTATACCGCTGGGGATACCCGGCTAAGTTACATATCACTAAAGATGAGCAGGTGTCTGTGGTTAATTCCCTGGAAGAAGGACTAAAGCTGCTTAGAGCATGGGACATCCTTCCAGCTCAATCAGAACCTCACACTTCTCCACCAGCTTCAATGGATGTCGGTGACACCTGGCAGGTTGTATCCAGGAAACACAAAAATGCCTCCTCCAAGAGACGCACTTGATCTCTCCGTTACACACTACCAACCTATTCGACAATACCCGGCTCCCCTAGCACGTATGCCACTGAGTGTTTTCTACACCCCATGACATTTAGTGCAGAAATTCTGCCACGGGCTCCTGGAAAGGGCCCTTTTCTTAGTCCGGAGCAGGATAAAGCTCCGAGTTTATTTTTTTTACTGCTTCTCTTTCTCTACGTGCAACCATGTTGGTTTTGCTTTCCCCTGTTTGCTGTTTTTTTTTTTTCTCTCTCTCCCTTCTGTTCTATTCCCCCTTCACTTTTTCACAGGATGGACTCGTTCAATTTCTCGGATTCCCAGTCTTACTGCTGAAGATCGTTTCCACAACAGGATACTCGAGGACCTTTATCTGACCAGGACCGCTTGGGTATGCTTACTACACTCTCTTCCCTATAATGGTTGCCAATGGTAAAGTTTGTTTCTTTTAATACACATGGGCTTAACCACCCGGCTAAAAGAGCTGCCCTCTGGAAGGAGGCCGGTAAGCTGAAGGCCGATGTCCTTTGCATACAAGAGTCGCATCTCACACTACAGGACCAACATAGACTCCATCATAAAAAATTCCCCCATATTTTCCAAGCCTCGGTGTCACGTAAACATAAAGGAGTTGCTATTCTCATCAGTGCTTCTGTAACCTTCACTCTCAAGTCTTTTACTACTGACCCGGGAGGTCGCTATGTCATTGTTATTGGAGAAATCAACAACAAACTCTATACGGTAGTTAGCCTCTACACTCCAAACTCTCATCAGCTGAGATTTTTGAAACGGCTACTGAAAAAAATTAATGAAGTTAAACAGGGTGCTTTACTTATTGGTGGCGATTTCAACATCACTATGGACTACAATATTGACACTACATCTAAGTCCAAGAGGCTTTTACCCACACTCCAATCCACTTTGCACTCCGCAGAACTTTATGACATCTGGAGATGTAGGCATCCTGGTGAAAAGGATTTTTCATTTCACTCAGCTAGGCATAATACTTATTCCCGTATAGATATGATTGTTGGGGATAGAGGCTTATTGCGGGCAACATCCTCCTCCGCTATCCATGACATAACTTGGTCAGATCATGCGCCGGTATCGGTGGTGGTGGCGGAGAGGGATGTCCCTTTGGGAGATTTTGTATGGAGGGCTGACTCGAGTCTGCTTCGAATACCCGGATATGTGACCTCCTTAACAAAAACACTACAGGAATTTTTTGACATCAACAAAAACTCTGTCTCCGACCCTATGACCCTATGGTGCGCCCACAAGGCGTATATGAGGGGTATTTTGCTACAACTCAGCTCCAAGCTTAAGAAACAGAGATCGAGCAAATTAGATTCTCTGCTTCAAGAAATTAAAACCATTGAGGCTCAAAATAAGGTCACTCCTGGGGCTCCCTTGGCAGACAAGTTGACAGCCCTCCGTTATGAGCTGAGGGGTTTACTTTTGGACTCTCATGATAAATATATCAAGGCTTTGCAAATCAACCACTATGCCCACGGTAATAGGGCTGGGAAACTTCTCGCTAACAAATTAAAAGACCATAAAACCCGTAACAGAATCCCCTTTATTAGGCGAGCTTCTGATGGTGCTAAAATCTCAGATCCTAGGGGTATAGCGGACGCTTTTGCCGAATACTACTCCTCTCTCTATAACATAGATAAAGACCCTGACACAGTCCAACCCTTAGAAGATGATATCCAGACTTTCTTGCAGTCCCTTAATCTCCCAACCTTGTCTCATTCACAGTTAACATCCCTCAACGCCCCTATATCTGTGAAAGAAATACAAACAGCCATACATACATTACCCCTAGGCAAGTCTCCCGGTCCTGACAGCCTCCCAAATGATTATTATAAAGTATTTAAAACGGTGTTATCCCCGACATTACAAGACGTTTTTTCTAAAGCAATTTTAAACGCCTCTTTCCCCCCAGAAATGCTTAGAGCTTATGTAGTTACTATTCCCAAGCCTGGTAAAACTCCTGATGCCCCGTCAAATTTCCGCCCTATATCTCTCCTAAATACTGATGTCAAACTGTATGCAAAAATACTAGCCTTAAGACTTTTGGACACCCTGCCTTCCCTGATCAACCCTGACCAGTCGGGATTCCCAACTGGGAGACAGCCTTCGGATGCGACCCGAAGAGTTGTCGACCTGCTCCAACACGCGAAGTCCTGTCGGACGCCTTCTCTGCTCCTCTCTTTGGATGCGGAGAAGGCGTTCGACAGGATACACTGGGGGTATATGGTTCAGGTTCTTAAAAAGTTTGGGTTCACTGGGCCCATACTATCTGCTATTCTTGCCCTCTACTCATCTCCATCTGCGCAGGTATACACGTCAAGTACATTATCTCAGATTTTTAAAATTACGAATGGCACGAGGCAGGGGTGCCCCCTCTCTCCTTCCATCTTTAATTTACTTATTGAACCCCTTGCGGAAAAAATCAGAACACACCCGGACATAATTGGCTTCACTTTCCAAAACACCTCCCATAAGATCAACCTGTTTGCAGACGATGTCATCTTATTTTTAAATGCCCCCGCGAAATCCTTACCCGCTGCTCACTCTATTCTACAAAATTTTAGCCAAATTTCATATTATAAAATAAATTTTTCCAAGTCCTTAATTTTACCAATCAATGTCCCTACCAATCTTAGCAATACCTTACAAGCCTTGTTTTCCTACACCTGGAGTGAAGTGGGCATAACTTATTTGGGTCTCCGGATAGTTGCTGACCCAACTGAGCTAGCTGACATTAATTACCGCCAGCTCTCTGACCATTTGATTACAGAGACTGCCCGATTATCCAAAGTAGAACTCTCTTGGTCGGGGAGACTGGCTTCATTCAAAATGCTCCTCCTACCACAGATCCTATATGTTTTTCATACACTACCTGTACCTCTCTCCCCTGCACATTTCAAAAGACTAGATGCCATAGTTACTAAATATGTCTGGCAATCCAAAAGACCCAGATGCTCAAGAACTTACTTATTGAAACATAGGAATGCTGGTGGGGTAGGATATCCAATACTCATAGATTACTATAGGGCTTCGCTTCTTGTCCAACTTCGACACTGGTTTCGAAATACGAAGTCCTCGCCTTGGGGATCTATCGAGCAAGCGATATGCCCTACTAGTACGCTGTCAGCTATGCTTTTAATAGACAGGTGGAAACCGTTTCCACTCAAGCAGCTCCCTCTGACCATACAGGCCTCTTTGCTGGCTTGGCGGGCTCTCTGTGCAGCCCCGTCACCTGGCGATAACTTCATTAATATCCCCGTCCCCATAGATACACTGGCAGACATTATTCCCAACATTCCCACTAAAAGATGGCGGGATAAGGGAATTGAGACGATTGCTGACCTTTTCCATGATAACTCTTTGATGATCTGGTCCAACAATATGAGTTCCAAGTCCAGGATAACTATCCTTATAGTCAAATCTCCCACTTTTTTAAGTCACTTCCATCCCACAAGTTATATCTCCACGAATCAGCGTGGAATTACCTCACATCCACACAAACTCAAAAGAAGGGAATATCTATATTTTACCTGCTTTTTCAACAAAAAACAGTATTTGTTAAAACCACATCTCATATAAAATGGGAAAGGGACTTGGCAACTACTTATACCATTCAACAGTGGCAGGTAGCATTTAGAACCCTGTATAAGGCCACTAGATGTACCAACCACTGGGAACTCCACCAGAAGATTACCCTGAGATGGTATCTGACACCTTATCGCTTGAGCAAGTTTTCCTGCGATCACTCACAACATTGTTGGAGAGGTTGTGGCGAGATAGGTAATCTTAAGCACATCCTATGGTCTTGCAAAAATCTGAGCAGTTACTGGAATTCAGCGTTTCGTCTGATCTCCTCAACCACTGGGATGCTCACCCCCCCTAATATGAGTCTTGCTCTTCTAAACTTAGGTATAGAGCTTTTCCCTCCCGATCTCCGCACCGTGGTTATCCATATACTCCTAGCTGCTAAATCACTTATAACCAAACAATGGAAAAGCGCCGTAGCGCCAAATATATCTGATTTATACCGTGTCCTCCAAACTACTTCCACATATGAAATCCTCCTCGCCCGGAAGCGGGGATCGGGGGGAAAGGCCATTCGGCTCTGGAAGGTTTGGCTAGATCAGTTTCCTGCCTAAGCTCCATCTACCACTAACTTGGAGATTATATTATTATAATTTAATAATTATCCCCTTTGATGACCTGTCTATTTCGACAATGGGCCCCCCGATACCTTTCTGATACTTACCCACACAACTCTCTTCCACTCTTCTCCATCCTCTTTTGCTTAACCTTCTTCTCCTCCTTCTGCTTCCCCTTTTTCTGCCCTCCCTCTTTCCTTCACTACATATGTCGGAATCTCTACGGTCCTGAGTATATTTTGTTGTAATCTATCAACATTAGATAATGTTCTACACTATCTTAATGCTATTGTTAACAACATTGATGTGGAGTTACTTGTCTAATACCACAACCGATTGTTACATGCTATATGTTTCTCCTTTTATTCTCTGGTGTATGTATTACTTTTGTTCTGTTAACCAAAAATCTTTTCAATAAAAACTATTGTGGAAAAAAACACGTTTACGTTATCTTGGTTGTAACATGACAAAATGTGCAAAAATTCCAAGGGGAATTACCGGTAATACTTTTTCAAGGCACTGTAAAATAATATTGCCCTGTATCTGGTGCACCATTACCAAGCTTCATGATCTAACCACATTAACCACCTCAATACCAGCATGTTTCTTCCTTTTCAAAAACTTTTGTAAAAAATGTGATTACTTTGGAGTATCTACTTTCCAACGGGGATAGCTTCGGGGATTGATTTACTATCCTGGCATTTTAAGGCCCCTTTCCATAATGATCCGCCCCGTGATGATCCGCTTGCTCAGCGGGGATCACTCCGTTTATCCCCGCTGAGCCGGCAGATGACAGGGCAGTCGCTGCACACTGTGGCGGGACCACCCCGTCAGCTCTCCGCTCTCCTCTATGGGGGATTGGATGAACAAGGACCGTCTGTCCGTGTTCATGCGATCTGCTCTGCAGACGGATAGAAAAATAGAATTTTCCTCCGTCGGCAGAAAATAGCGGAGGCAGACGATATCGGGTGTCTGCGGATGTTCATCTGCAGACACCCGCTATCCCATAGGGATGCATGTATGTCCGTATTTCATCCGCAAATGGACAGATGAAATACGGACATACGGTCCGTATGTGTGAAAGGGGCCTTATTTGGCATCTTTTATAACAGAGTAACAACGTAAGGGAATCAGATTTTATCTTTCAAACATTTCTTGTCTTTTTTCTTTATGTAGTAAAACATGAAAAACACAGTGGTTATTAAAACAGTGGCAAGAGTACGCCTTGTCCACTACTCCAAAAAGGCACATCTGTTTTTGGGAGAGCTTTATCTTTTTTTTTTAATCAAGGAAAACTGTGCTACCCTCTTCTTAAGTGCCAAAGTTTGTCTATCAATGGTATAACATTTTTGAAAAACTATACAGTTAAAAACCACAGAACACATACTATAAAAATTTCTTTCATGGTTATATTTTACTCACCGGCAGAACTGGGGTTGGACGATGAGACTGAGGTTGTAGTTTTTAGAGACGTTGGAGTTGATGTTGATGGTGTTGTGCCCAATGTATCTATGGGTGTTGTTTCTGGCACTGGTGGTGGTGATACAGTCTCCTCTGATGTAGTAAATGCAGATCCATCTAAAAATGTAAAGAAACAAATAAAACATGAAACAAATTTTTTGACTGTGAATTAAAGTGGTTTATCCTAAAGTCAAAAAGGTTTTTTTCCACCTTAATGCATTAATGTAGAAAATCTTCCACTAGCTGCTCTCTCCCCCCACCAATACTCACCTGAGTCTTTTATTGATTCAGCGCCATGGCCGTCTGTAGCTCTTCTCTATCCTTTCCCTGCTCTCACAGGCTTCACTGAAAGCAGCAGGAGCCAATGCTGTCAGTCCAGGAATATGCGCAGGTGGGGCCTAGCCACGTTGTGTGTGTTTATGGATGCACACAGCCCAGCTAGGGAGAGAGTCCACACGTGTGATCCCATAGCACAAAGCTTGCCATGGGGACACCCTCAGAAGAGAAAGAGTGAGAACACTGGAGGGGGACCCAAGAAGAGGAGGTAAGGGGCCACTCTGCAATATTGTTGGATCACCTTTGCATTTTGATTACATACCTTATTTTAGACCCAGTGATGTCATTATTAGGTCTCTGAGCATCTCTAAGTAATGCGGGCACATCATGGCTGGTAGGAGGGGCGGAAAGGATGTTGTACATGGTATCTGAAATTATCACAACACTCTGCCTCAGTACATACCCTCAGTCCTGATACAAGAAATGGGCTGTCTTATGGGAGGAGTTATGCTCTTAATACCTTGCCTTAAGGGATGGATGTCAGTGTGGAGAAGTGGGAATTCCTTGGTGGACTGCAGTTTGCATACGGACCACACTAGGTAACATCCAGCCTACATGATTGACAGAACTGAGGTTCCGTGAATGAAATGGGCCACCAGGAACAGACAGGTTAGAGAGGAAAGGCTAGATGATGCTGGATGTCCTCCCGTCAGGAAATGAGATGGGCTTCATCTGACTTGCTGCAGCTTCTAATGCACATTGTAAGAAGCTCACAGTGTGCAGGAAAATCTGAGTAAGCAATTTCAGTACAGGAGAGGAGCCTGTACAACTGTGCAAGACTGAATGGAAGGGTGGGGGTCAAATTTAAAGTGACACTGTCAGCATCTAAAAAATATTTAATAAAAGGGGTGTGTTGGATGCTGATTCTTTGCATGACATGGCTTTTCATAAGGACTAAAATAAGAAGTATGGCTGGCGAGACAGGTAAACAATAGTATTCTTCTATTACAGGGGCATTTTGTTTTATGTTTAGGTGGTGACAGTGTCCATTTAAGCCTGGTTTTGAAATACTTATTGTGTATCCATCAACACTGCATTCGATTTCATTATGTAATTTATCTAATAAAAGAGGTGTGTCGGATGCTAATTCTTTGCATGACATTGCTTTTCATAAGGGCTAAAATAAGAAGTATGGCTGGTGAGACAAGTAAACAGTAGTATTCTTTTATTACAGGGGCATTTTGTTTTATGTTTAGGTTGTACAGCGTCCATTTAAAGTGGTGTTCCACCCAAAAAAAAAAATCATGAGTGTGCCCAAAAAAAAAAACATTTGGAAAATTTTTTTTTTTTACTCACCTCTAAATGGCCGTTGCTAGGGGGTCCCCCGTAGTCTGCCTCCTTCAGTGTCTGGGCTCTTGACGTCACTTCCCCTCATTGCAGGAAGGGCTCAGCTGCCCCCTCCCTCTTGTCAATCATCTAGGACACGTCCCAGATGATTGCGTGGCCAATCATGGCGCTCGCGCATGTGCAATGGGTGCCCGGCTGTGAAGCCACAGCTGGGCGCCCACAGTTACAATGCCGAACGGAGGGGGAGACGAGCGGGGCTTCGATCCCCCGCATCGCTGGACCATGGGACAGGTAAGTAAAAGTCAGCAGCTGCCGTATTTGTAGCTGCTGACTTTTAATTTTTTTTTTTTATGTGAACACCACTTTAAGGCTGGTTTTGAAATACTTATTGTGTATCCATCAACACTGCATTAGATTTTGTTATGTAATCTTTAAATATCACTGTTCTGACATCTAGTGGCAATGCAGTGTATTTGCAGTGTAATTACAACTTGTTATTACTGTATTTCTGAAGTGGTACAATACAGTTTACCTGTATGTTGGCGCTAGTTAGTTTAGTCCTTAGATAGACCCCTCTCTTCTCCTCCATGTACCAGCCTTTATAGTCAGCATAAGGCTTAGAAGGTTATGGTCTCTTTAGCCCTTGTACACACGGTCGGACATTCCGACAACAAAATCCGTCAGATTTTGTCCGACGGATTTTGCCTGAAATTGGTGTTGCATACACACGGTCGGGCAAAGTTGTCGGAAAATCCGATCGTTCGTACCGTGATGACGTTATTTCGTTACGACAGGACTACGTTCAGGCTAGTAGCCAATAGCTTTGGTCTAGGAATTTGACCTGAGCATGCGTGGCACTTTGTCCGATCGGAATTCTCTACAAATGATCGGAAAAAGTCAGATTGGATCATGTTGTCGGAAAATTTTATAGCCCAGCTCTAAAACTTTGTCGTCGGATATTCCGACGGAAACAGTCCCATGTAGCCCACACATGGTCGGATTATCCGAAAACGCGGTCCGATCAGGCATTTTCCGTCGGAATGTCCAACCATGTGTACAAGGGCTTACACTTCAACTGACTTGTAAATGTCCCATGTATTGCATTTTCACCACTAAAACTACTTTGGATTGTCTGGACTGTCTGTGTAGAGTGTTTAATCAGCAGGTGACAATACTGACCGGAAATATCCTTTTTTTCTTATGTGAAAGGAAGCAAGAAGATAATTATTTCTTTAAGCCCTTGTACACACGGTCGGACATTCAGACGAAATGTCCGATTGGACCGTGTTGTCAGATAATCCGACCGTGTGTGGGCTACATCGGACTTTTTCCGTCGAAATGTCCGACCAACAAAGTTTGAGAGCTGGATATAAAATTTTCCGACAACATGATCCAAAGTCCGATCGTTTGTAGAGAATTCCGAATTGGACAAAGTGCCACTCATGCTCAGATCAAATTACGAGACCAAAGCTATTGGCTACTAGGCTGAACGTAGTCCCGTCGTAATGAACGAATGTCATCACGTTCCGAAAGATTGGATTTTCTGATAACTTTGTCCGACCGAGTGTATGCAACACCAGTTTCTGAAAAAATCAGACGGATTTTGTTGTTGGAATGTCCGACCGTCTGTACAAGGGCTAAGACTTTTTTCTTAATGAGAACCTTTCCCTTGGGATGCATTGACAGGACAGCAAAGGATAGTCAAGGGCAAGTAAACAGAGATCAAGTTTTCTTTCTGGGAACATAATGTATGACAGGTTTAAAAAGGATTTTTTTTCTTTATTTGTTTTGGTCCTGTCTAAAACAGTTCTAAGCAGGTGTTTCCAAGGCTATCCTTACCCCCTATTGAAAAAAGTTTGTTGGTAACAGAACTCAATAGCTCAAACTGAAGGTTAAATACACAAGTAAATAAGTCAGAGCAGTGACTCTTCCACCCTCCTGCCCCCTCCAGAGATAAGGATTCCTTCCCCTTCTCCATGCAAGTTTTCAATCAGAAACAGGGGGTCTGAAAGGAGACACCTAATGCCCTGCTCTCTCTTTATAAAACAAATGAACAGATATATAATTGTTGAAAACCTTTAATGAATTAAAAGAAAATTGACCCAAATTGATTAAAGATTCCATTTAAAAATAGATAGATAATGTGCTCTGTGTTTTGTCGGTTGTCCCCAGTGGAAATGTACAGCGTGTGATGTGGTTAGTAGCACATTGGTGGTTCACTTACTAGAAGAAAGAGCAGATGCTGTTGATGTTTATGTATATATTTATTTCGAAAAAACAAAGACAATTCAGTACATTTCTGTAATAATAATAAAATATAATAAAAGTGTAAATAAATGTAAAAGTTTTTAAAAATTCCTTTATTTAAAAAAAAAAAGTGCCCTGCAATGTCCATCCACCGTTAATCACAGCGCCGACGGTCCGAGAAAAAAAAAAGACACAAAAAAAACTCTACCTCGATGGGCGGCATCCCGCCGACTGCCCTCTTTTAGCTTTGACAGCTGTTAAATAGCCAAGGGCAGGGCCACCCGGTGACGTAAATGAGTGACCCTACCTCCATCAGACGTCACACCTGCCCTTGGCTATATAACAGCTGTCACTGTGAAAAGGCTGCAGTTAGCAGGAGACTTCCCATCAAGGCAGAGTTCTTCCATTTTTTTTTTTATGGACCATCGGTGCTGTGATTGAAGATGGATGGACATCGCAGGACACTTTTTATTTTTTTAAAGGAACTGTCAAAAACTGTCTGCTGTTGTTAACTTTTTGGACACTTTTTTGGTGAATGGGTAGGGGTACAATGTACCCCATACCCATTCACATGGGGGGGCGGAGATCTGGGGATCCCCTTGTTGAAGGGGGCTTCCAGATTCCTATAAGCCTATGTTGAGGGCATGTGGCCTGGTATGGTTCAGGAGGGGGGCCCCCTCTCACCCCCCCTTTTCCTACGGCCTGCCAGGTTGCATACTTAAATAAGGTTCTGGTATGGATTTTGGGGGAGACCGCCATGCCATTGTTTTTAATTGGCGTGGGGTTCCCCTTAAAAATTATTCCAGACCTGAAGGGGCTGGTATGGATATTGGGGGGACCCCCACACCATTTTTTTATACTAGACAGTATATATATATATATATATATATATATAATACACTGCCACTAACTAACCTGCCTGCCTAATCTAGCTCAAACTACTTCTATTTTTCTGTCCACACACTATATGTAAGCTATGTAAGCAGCCTTATATAGTGCAGGGCGTGGACTTAGTCCCACTGAGTAATGAATGGCCAAAGGCACCCTGCCTTTGACCAATTATGGCTCTCTCAGCTAAGGGCACTGTGATTGGCCAAAGCATGCAAGTCAGGTGCATGCTTTAGCCAATCATCATACAGCAATGCACTGCGATCTCGCAGTGCATTATGGGGTGTTCCGTGGCGCTCAAATTTCCCACGAACGCCCCATATGTTCGGTTCGATTTAGAACAAACGAAACACCTGATGTTCGAGTCGAACAACGGGCTCATCCCTAATTACCAACAAAGGATTTTGTACCAAGTATTAAATACATTTCATTTAGTGTGTTCAATACTTTTTCCCTGTGTCATTCCATTTTATTACACATAACTTCATTTCTGAATGTATTTCTTTTGGTTTCTTTGTATGTATGGATTACATGGGTTATTACTGACATGTGAAAATTTCATGTCTATCACACCTTTAGAAATATATTTACCAAGAAAAATGGTGACGTGTTCAATATTTATTTTACCCACTGTAACTCCTTGTGTGCTAAGTTTTGACGTCATCTTCCATTTACAGCATTACAACCCCTTAGGGCCGGTTCACACAGCGAGGCGATGCGAGGCGACACGGCTCGCCTCGCCTCGCTCCCGCAAGTCGCCCCCGTTCTGTACAATGGAACCGTTCTGAGAGGAGCGACTCGAGTCGCTCCGACTCACAAAAAAGGTTCCTGTACTACTTCTGGGCGACTTCGGGGGCGACTTGCATTGACTTCTATACAGAAGTCCTCTGCAAGTCGCCGCTGAGGTCCCCGCAGGTCGCGGCGAGGCAAGTCGGAGACGCCTCGCCGCGCCTCGCTGTGTGAACCGGCCCTTAGGGAACAGGTAATCAAATCCAAGCTGTATTATCACAGCCTGTAGATAGACTGGAGCCCTTTTATTCTGCTGCTGAAGAAGCAAGAGAGGACAACCTCATAAATGCAGACCCAGTTTTGTGCTAGGCTAGTTAGATTATTGATACTCTGTATCTTGGTTGTAATGCCTATGAGTCGAAAGTAAATTATTCAATTAATCCTAATTTTAGGCATACAATTTTAGCTGTATAAATTGCAGTTTTGTAGTAAAATATTAATTGTATGTGTCCATGTCATACGAGTAATCTTACTGGTACATGTGATTGTGAGTGACTTAATTGGTGAATACATTTTTTATTTTTCTATTTCTAAAGTCCATACTTTCACAAAATGTTATTGTGTTTAAAATATCTACATAGAGCACAAATTCAGGAAACAATTATTTGGGTCAGTGTGGTTCTATTTAATAATTTATTTTATATTAGAGGCACTATGGTATATCTATTGATTAAATAATTATTATTGCTGACTGAATGGGTCAAACTTCTTGACACCATGCGGTAGATTTACCAAAACTGGAGCACTCAGAAACTGGTGCGCCTGTGCATGGTAGCCAACCAGCTTTTAACTTCAGCTTGTTCAATTAAGCTTTCGAAATAAAACCTGGAAGCTGATTTGTTTCTATGCAGATTTGCAGCAGATTTTGCACTCACATAGGGGGCTTGTTAGTCTCCTGGTGATAGCAATAAAGGTACATTTAAAAAAAAATTGTTAAAAAACCTTAATTTTAATGAAACAAATTAAAACATTTACAACCACCTCTGCCACCCAACGCACACACAGAAATGCAAACATATATACAAGTATAGGACGTGAGTGTGTATGTAAACAGCAATTGTGCCATGAACTGTGGAGTGAGAGCAATAATTCTAGAGCCATAATTCAAATTTAAAGAGTCTTCTTCTATCGACAATTTTGGGTGCCATCATTTTTACCATTTACAGCTGCACACAATTTTGAAGCATGGTATGTTTGGTATCTATTTAACTCGACACAACCCTATCTTTTATATTTTATCAAACTATCGGATATTATATTGTGATTTTGTCTGCTAAAATTATTATTTTTTATTTGTTTCCTGAAAATATGTATTTGATAAACTAAAGTGCCATTGTTTTAGGGACAGGACCATGATAGCATCAAGACAATAGCTTCTACAGACATGAAAGAAAGTCTGCCAGGTCTGACCCATGGCAAGTTCAACAAAAACAGGGACAAGTGATTGGTCATTGGTTCCTATGATAATCTAAAAAGTGACAGACATGACAGAAGTGACGCAGATATGAAATTAGTCATAATATAGCTAGAAGGTTTTGAAGCTGTATTTGCCTTGAAGCATGGAATAAGAAGCAGAATGATTGCTGTGATTGGTTGAATAATAATATTTCCAGGCCATATACAACCCCAACCCATCTTACTTAACAAACAAATCTCCACTTGGGAATATTGCCATATTTCCTCTCCGTCATATTGGTGCACTCTAGTAGGATGGTGTGTGGTTATATGAAAGAAGAAAAGTATGGTTTGAGATGAGGGCAAGAAGTCAATAAGACAGAAAAAATATCTGAAGGGTCCAGGTCTATTGGATTTCTGTTGTTCAAAGGGAATGGTGGATTTAGTTTATTTACCATTCCACAGGTCCTTCATCATTTCACAGGTCCATATGTAGCCATTCAGAAAAGGGAATAAGGACTATGCTGAAGAAATAGGGCCAAGAGAAAGTCCTTTAGACTATGTTGAAGTTAGAGAACCAAGAAAAATTACCAAGAACTATGCTGATGGTGGAAGACCAAAAGGAAAGTACCAAGGACCAAGGATGAAGAAAAAAGGACTAAGGGATACTACCAAGAACCATTGTGAAGGTACAGGACCAAGGGAAAGTAAATTGGTGCTGTGAACAAGACTTATCGCCGAAACTAGTCTGCTGATGACTGTACTCACTTTGAAGGCTTGAAAATAAATACGCTTGATGTTATGGAGTTGCCTGCTGCTTTTATTTGATGACCAAGAGAAAGTACCAAGGACAAGGGTGAAGATACAGGACCAAGGAAAAGTACCAAGGACTATGTTAAAGGTAGAAAATTCAGGGAACGTACCAAGAATTGTGCTGCAGATAGAGGATCAAGGGGAGGTACCAGAGTATAGCTGAAAACAAAGAACCAATGGAAAGTACCAGGGAGTATGCTAAGGACAGAGGACTAAGGGACAGTGCCCAGGACTATACTGAAGATGGAGAACCCAAGAGACATTCAATGAGCAATGCAGAGAGGATCAGACCAGATAAACAGACAGTTCAGAGCCCCATTAGAAAACCTCAATAAATAGGAAAATCAACGGCAGCATTGTTAGACTTAAGTCCTCATCAAGCAGGGCTGGAAAGGTGAAGAAGGTATGCAGATGTTAAAACTGGTTCAAAATTTTAGGTAAAAAAAAAATTGATTTTGTGTCAGGACTGGGATCTGAACCTACAACCTTTGCGGAATCTAGCAGTGGCTCATTTTTCTGAGCCACCAGAGATGCTAGAAAGCTCCCTCTCTGATTCTTTGGTCTTTCTTGCCTTGTCTCTTGTTTCTGGTGAACCTTGAACGTTTTGATTTAAGCCATGTCTCTGCACTTTCCACTTTGCCAGATTATTGTGCTCTCTCCAATCAATATTTTCCATATTTGCATACCTACAGTTTTCCTTATCTCCACTGCCACTTGTTATCAACTTTTGGCATGTTCCTTGACTTAATTTCCACTCGATCCCAACCTGCAGCTGCTTGTTACATATCTTTGGCTTCTTTACTGATTACGTTTCTGCCTGATCCCAATGTGCTATATCTGCTACAGGACCCCTGCTTTCTCACCTCCTGGTAGGGGTGATCATAGCAGGTGGCATATTTGCCACCGCTACCCCCTCCCCTCCCGTCACTGATTGTTAAGGATGCTGTTTGTGGGTAGGTGCAGCATGGTGTGGAAAGTAATGACACTGGTTGTAGAAGCAAGAACTTGTATTGAAGGAAATGTTTAACTAAACAGACAGCCGAGAGGGAGGGCACTGCGCCAGGGAAAAACACACAGTTCTGTGTAACTTGACCACACAGTGGATTCAGATGCACCAACATCATCTGTCTTGGAGGGGACAATGTGGCCTGGCTGGTCTGGACCCAATGGGGAGGATTCACAGAAGGATGCTGTGTCCCTAATCTGTCCCTCCACACCAGGAACCTCTCCCTGCCGCTACTCACGTTCCTTAACAGACATGTACTCTTTTCCTCACCTAGTGCAAAACCAAACCCTGGCAGCAGGATCTTAAACAGACTCTGTTGATCCAAGAATGCTACCAGGGGTTACCTGAATGCAGTGTAGCCAAGCAGAACGCTGTCTCTAGGGACCATGAAATCACAGAGAAGCCAGAATTCTCCTGATCTCGTCTCTAACTGCAGTACCACTTGGGTTGAGTGCCACCTACAGTGGAAGAAGCGTACTGCACCTGCCTACCTGTTGGCTTCACAGGTGACAGCATCTTAACAACTAGTGATGCTCAGTGGCCAGAACCTGATGGGAAAGCTGGGACACTGGTTCCCCCTCAGGTCCACTCTCCACTTGTGATTATCAGCCGTCAGATTTTATAGCAGACTGTCTATTGGCTTAGGATCTGACCACTGTCTGCTGTCAATCACAAGGGGAGTGAACCTTATAGGGAACTAGTATCTGTGAATCCCATCAAGGTCCACCCATCCAGCTTCAAAACTCCTCTCTGCTGCTTTGCGGTGTGACAGCTGCAGCGGCAGGAGGAAGCTCAGTTGCACTGAGGATGGAGTTAGACTTTAAAATATAACTCAAGGCAAAACTGTTGTTTTGTTTTGGATAGTGGAGATTAATTAGGTCAGGTTTTTATTGTTTTCTCTCTGTTTGTCCTGTTTACTGTCTTCACGGACGAGAAAGTGAAAGAAAATCCAAAATGTTGGGAACAGTACAGGGGGAAATCTTCCAATGGAGACACTAGTTCTAGTGACAACCAGGGATTTGGAGGGATTTCCTCTTACTTCCTGTTTTGGCTATGGAAGAGGGAGTGAAGAGAATGGGACACACCCTCTCTCACTCCAAAATGAGATTATATGAGTTATATCCAGGGCATTTTTTCAGTAGGAACCTGGGGCAGTGCAGCTCCAGCACCGAATGTATGTAATGGCAAGGGATGCTGGAGGGTGCTGGAGGGTCTATTGATGCTGACTGAGGGGAAATCTGTTGTTGCTGCTTGGAGTCTATTATCATACCTCCCAACATTTTGAGATGGGAATGAGGGACACCTACTAGCAAACATATGTAGGTATAGGACACACCCCTGCCACACCTCCTTAAAAGATAATTAACCAAAAACAAAAGGTTAATTAAATCCACAAGGGATTTTTTTACCACTACTATTCCTTTATATTGGCTTTTAAAATTTACAAATGCAACAATTTAGATGAAAGGTTTGAAAGACAAAAAGTGCATTTTATATACAACTATATAGATCAGACCAAAATGAGGGACAAATGAGGAGGAATGAGGGACAGAGGGACATTGCTGCAAATCAGGGAAAGTCCCTTGAAATCAGGGACAGTTGGGAGGATTTGGGAGGATTGGGTGGTCCATTTCTGTTGGGAGAATTTATTGTTGCTGGGGGAGGGGGGGGGGGGTCTATTGCTGGCTGAAGTGGGATCTATTTTACTGCTTGTTATTGTCATTATTAACAAATTCCATACAAACTACTTAGCACCACAAAATTATATTTAGGGATGGAACCAAGGAACAATGCTTGGAGGTGGGTATGGGCAGAGACAAGGGGCGACTTGAAAAGAGAGAGTTTCTACATCTGTTCACTGAGGGGAAAAAAGCCCTGGTTATATCCATCCTCATAGGAGTTACAGACAACCTGTACTTCTAGGTTTTGCACCTTGGTGAGAGATTGCCATGTACTGGTGACATGATTTTTTTCTTTTATTGCTACCTGCTTTTTGTTCTCTTAACATTAGCCCTGCAGCAGTCCATTTGTCTCATGTATGATTAATCTCCTCACTTGACCTCTGCTTTGACTGGGTCAACCTACCAAGCTTTTGATCCTCAGCTTTCCCATAGGCCTTATTCACACTTATGATTGCTATAGTATAAATTCCAAGAATCAGGGGGTTATTGCATCTGGAATGACAAGTATTTCCAAATATCTGCACCCAGCCTATAAAAAGCAATGATATGATAAAATGGCTGCAGCTGTTTGGATGTAATTACATATCCACTGATTACCAGCGGGTTAGGACAGATAGTAGTCCTTGAACGCAGACATTGCATGAAGAGACGAACAGCTCTTCCTAACTGCAGCTGGATTGCAAAGCACCATGAACAGCCATGGACAGCCATGTACATTCACACCTCAGACTAGCCCGGTTCCTGCACCTTCACAATTCAGATCAGCCCAATTCCTGCACCCTCACACCTCAGATTAGCCCAATTCCTGCACCCTCACACCTCAGATTAGCCCAATTCCTGCACCCTCACACCTCAGATTAGCCCACCTGTATCAAATTCAAAAATAATTACCTACAGTTCATAGATAATGAAACCAAGTATAAATTGACACACAGAGACAGGCAGAGTGCATGTCTCTGTATGAAGTGTAGCAGCTACATGCAAAGGTTTTTAAACTTTCTAGTTATAAGAATTCTGTAGCACGTCTATGCCCCCAAAGCACCGATCCAGACACAGTTCATCTTGGTCTTCTCTACCAACACCTTTGGTGTTAGTATGAGAGGTGATGCGCCCCCCCCCCCCCCCCCAATGTATGCTATGCCAGCCTGGTGAGTTCCTTCTCCCATCTCGCATAGCACACAGTTTGGGCAGAGGAGGTACAGGAGAGATCTTTGTCCCAAGAATAGCTGAGATCAGATTGTTTTTCAGACAGATTCCATCTGCACAGTATTTAGCTGCCTGCTATATTGTTGTTCTGACCTGTCAAAGCCAGCTACAAACTGCAGGTTGACCACAAATAAAGAATAAAAAATATAGGTCTGTTAATATAGCGTGTAGTGAATATAGTCTGGGATGATCCTCTAACCTCTGTCACAATACATAACATGGGTCCCCAAAGACAGGTGGCCCGGAGAAAAGTGAGGCTCATTG
Organism: Lithobates pipiens; assembly: GCF_037356315.1. Taxonomy (NCBI): domain Eukaryota; kingdom Metazoa; phylum Chordata; class Amphibia; order Anura; family Ranidae; genus Lithobates; species Lithobates pipiens. Next base: position 584,376,523 of record NW_027507758.1, on the reverse strand, counting down.
AGGAACAAAGCATCAGAAATGCAGAGAATATGAAAATGTAATTATGACAATTCTAGAAACATAAGTTTTACTTAATTACAAACAATGTACTTATAATATCACTATAACACGCTTAAAAATTTATATGGAGGGGCCACCTAGAATAACCTGTTATATTAGCTGTTGTTTATTCAAAAATCAATGTTTGAACCCAACAGACACTGACATGGGAGGAACAAAAACACACACAAGACAGTGCATACCACAAACATAAAACACATGACGTCCAGATGAAGCTACACACTGGTTGTTGTGAAAAGCATTGACGTCATTTCCACCTGGACGCCACACTGCGGTGCAGCGACTAGGATCCCCCATGAAGCCACAAGCCTATTGGTGAATGCAGAGGAACATATGGGAGGATACAGGAAGCAGCTGGGGATTACACTCACGGTTGACACTGGAACCAGGTTGCGTTGACTGAAACAAGCAGAGGTACCTTTGCATTACTGTACATATTTCGGACGTGGGTGTACCGCTAGCAGAGTTCCCGGAAGCACTTGGCTGTGACACACCGAATTCTACACCTTCATTCCTCTCAGAGCAGGTTTCAGAGAGGACTGAAGGTCGAGTGAGGTTGGAGATGCCAGCTAATGAGCAAGGAGAGGTCCGCTTTGTTCTTTGGTGTGGGTCTTTGAGGTACGCTTGCCAACGAGCTGCATGGCAGGTCAACATATGTCTGGTCAAGCATGTGGTGCCCAAGCGGCTGATGTTTTGGCCACGTGAGATACGCTTGAGACATATGTTGCAAATAGCAGCGGTGCGATCTGATGCACTCGTCTCAAAAAAGGCCCACACCAAAGAACTTTTAGAATAACGCGCAGAGGCAGCGCTCTGCACAGGCGGAGCTCTGCGGTGTGATTCAGTCGGTGTGCTGCCCCTAAGCTGGCCCCCAGAGGGCATCCTGCCTCGTTGGACATGTGCCTCCTCCTCCTCCTCCTCCTCCTCCTCCTCCTCTCTCCTTCCAGGCACCCACGTGGAGTCAGTGCCCTCATCATCCCCTCCCTCTTCATCGCTGTAGCAAACCTGGCAGTATGCTGCAGCTTGTGGAACATGACTGCCAGATTGCTGTCCTTCTTGAGCATCCCCTCTCTCTGCGCTCACGCTACTGCCTTCCTCTAGCTGAGTGTCATCATCAGAGCCCACAAAACACTGGGCATCCTCCTGGAGCATGTACCCAACACTGTGCTCAAAGAGTTCAGGAGACTCCTCAGGAGGACGTGGTGGGTCTAGGGAAGGAGTCACTGATGATGACATTGAGAGGAGGGAAGACGATGCGTTGGCAGCTGCTTTGCTAGTACCCTGAGACTGGGTGTGAGAGGATGAGGAGGATGAAGAGGGCTTGGTCATCCACTCTACCAAGTCGTTGGCATGTTGCGGTTCAACATGTCCAGCTGCCGAAAAGAAGGACAAGCGTGTCCCATGGCCACGTGCTGATGACAATGCACCGCGTCCATGACCAGCACTGTTGTCTCTAGACACAGAGCCTGCTTGCCCTCTTTTATCGGCTCGCCCCTGTCTGCCTCTCCTTGCTGGCCTTCCAGACATGGTAATGGCCTGAAGGGAGTTGGGTAAAAAAGCAGTTGGGTAGTGTATATTGTGCTAGAGGCACACAACACCCACTAACTCCTGCAGATGCCTTTATTATAGAACACCAGAGATGAAGGGGTATATACAGATGTATACTGTGCTGTGCTGGAGGCACACACAACTTCCAATAACTCCTGCAGATGGCAAGTGGGCTCAAATAGAGAACAGCTATGTAGGTGGATATAGTGGTATGTACTGGGTACAGAGCACGCAGACAGCACGCACTATCTCCTAACACTACTGACTGCAAGCTCTATTATAAAAGATAGATCACTATATAGGTGAGGTGAATATAGCGGTGTATACTGCGGTCAGGGCACGCAGACAACAACCACTACACAACAGCAAGATCGAAAATCGTCCGAAAACGATCGGTGTGTACTGTGTTGAAGGTACACAGAACACCCACTAACTCCTGCAGATGCCTTTATTATAGAACACCAGAGATAAAGGGGTATATACAGATGAATACTGTGCTGTGCTGGAGGCACACACAACTTCCAATAACTCCTGCAGATGGCAAGTGGGCTCAAATAGAGAACAGCTATGTAGGTGGATATAGCGGTATGTACTGGGTACAGAGCACGCAGACAGCACGCACTATCTCCTAACACTACTGACTGCAAGCTCTATTATAAAAGATAGATCACTAGCTATATAGGTGAGGTGAATATAGCGGTGTATACTGCGGTCAGGGCACGCAGACAATAACCACTACACAACAGCAAGATCGAAAATCGGCCGAAAACGATCGGTGTGTACTGTGTTGAAGGTACACAGAACACCCACTGCTTCAGACGCCAACACACTACACAAGGCCGCCGCGCTGGCGGCCTTATATAGTGTGGGGCGTGCACTACACAGCCTGAGCTATGATTGGCCACAGGCTCTCCTCGCTGCTGGCGCTGCGATTGGCCAAGCATGCGGGGTCACAGTGCATGCTTGGCCAATCATGAGCCAGCAATGCACTGCGCCATCGCAGTGCATTGTGGGCCGTGAGCGCCACACGAATTTGGCGCGAACGGACCAAAATGTTCGGACTTCGCCGAATGGACGAACAGCCAATGTTCGAGTCGAACGTATGTTCGACTCGAACACGAAGCTCATCCCTACTGTTGACTTTTAATTAATTTTTTAAGGGGCACCCCACTTTAACTATTACATTGATTCTAATGTCCACCAAAATCAGCATGTGCTCCTCAGTCCTATCCAACAAACTGCTCCTGAAAAACAGGCTTGGACCATAATACACGTAGAGCCTTCCATCACCAGTACCCATGTCCTCATCTAGAATTTTACACTGACCTGGAATACACCTTCTTTCTTTTGCCTACAGTTCCAGCTTATACATTTCCTTCCCCTTTTTTTCTTTTTCATTGTATTTAGTTCCCTGTGCTACCAATAGTGGGTTTTGGGGTTAGGTTGTAAGGCACATATTGTATTATTTTTGCATTTACTTTTATCTTGAGAACAAGTGTTTTTTTTTTCCATATGTGTCTTAACTTGTTTGTTGCACAATAGGATATTATGTCTATCAATTACTGACCCACATGGGTACACATCAGGCCTCAATAAGTTCCCTGACAGTTGAAAGCATTTTATAGGGACTAGTCTATGAATATGTATTTTGGAGTTTTTTGATTCTTCTAAAGCCCATCTCCAGAGTGAAAATATACCCCCCTCCCTTAACAAGTGATCACTGTAAATTAAAAAAAACTTTATCTAAGTGCCCATTTTACTTACTAAAAACCATGGCTATGTGATCCTCAAGTCCCTAGTCTTCTCTTTGTTTACATGAGGGGTCCTTCTTCTTTCCACTGGCAAGTGATGTAGACATTTCCTATTGACTGTCCAGCGGTGAGGTTCTCTCAGGATCCAGAAGAGGAGTGACATTTCAAGGGGACGGTAGGGGGCTGAACAGGGAGGGACCATCTTTAGTGCTCGATTAGTGCCCCCACCCCCTAAAATGGCCCCAGCATGGAACTCAGAAGGGGGACTTTTAGTTGCTTCACAAAGTAAGGAAACATTTCCTGTTGAATAGGTTTAAATGTGTGTGTATATATTATATATATATATATATATATATATATATATATATATATATATATATATATATAAAACCTGTGAAGAAACAAGGAGAAGTCAGTTTGTTTTTGTTATCAAAAAAAGTGTTCTTGGCTAATCAGCAAACAGCAAAGATAAGGATATTCCTAGACTTACAATATACAATCATATTTTATTCACCTGCCCATCACACCTCCTATATGGCCAAAATAATACAGACACTCGTTCATATTATTGAGTATCCAATGTAGGTACTAATAATGACACAGCATACAAGGATGTTTTAGATAATTGCTTACTTCCATCCTTGTGGCCATAGTTTGGTGAAGGTCCTTTTCTGTTTCAGGAAGATTGTTCTCTGTACATAAAGCCAGCTCCATAAAGACACAGTTTGACCAGTTTGGTGTGAAAGGAATAAGGGTGCCCTGCACAGAGCCCTGACCTCAACCTACTGAACACCTTTGGGATGAATTGTAACATTCAACATCAGTACCTGACCTAACAAATGCTCTTTTGACTGAATGGGCAAAAATTCCCCAGAAATACTCCAAAGTCTTGTGGGAAAGCCTTCTGTGAAAAGTGGAGGCTGTTCTAACCACAAAGGCTGGCAGTGGGCAATTATTTATTAATGCCCATAGATTTGGAATAGGATATCCAATAAGCTCATATACAGTAGGTGTGATTGGGATGGATGCCCAAAAAATGTTTGATATATAAATATTAGGGATCGACCGATTATCGGTGCGGCCGATATTCACTTTTTTAAAAGTATTGGTATTGGTCAAAAAACTGACCGATATTACCAATATTGCTTCAAGGGGTTTTACTGGACATGCTGGGACTGTGACATCATAAGGGGTGGGATCACCAGGTGACATCACCCAGTGACCCCGCCCCTTATGCCTATATAAGTCGCCACACACTGTGTCCATGGCATGACAGCCGGAGAGAGCACATGTCAACATCAGAAGAACAGAAGAAGGAAGAAGAAGACGGTGAAGTTGAAGGAGAAACCTGGGCTCCTCCGCTAACAAAAGAGTGGCAAAAGAACAGAAGATAACGGAGGAGCCCGGCGAGAAGAACCGGAAAGCGCAGAGAAGTTGGAAGAAGACCCCCGAAGCTGCCTAATAAACTACTTTAAAAACCTGTGTAGTGTGTTTTTTTATTGACACTTTTTCCCCCAGGTGAATGGGTAGGGGTACAATGTCTAAACCAGTTTCAATATATCTATATTATTAATAAAATTGTTAAACTCATATTCTAACTAGGACTCGAAAGAATGCAAAACATGTATTGAAAACATTAGTGCCATGTGCACAGTGAGGGTAGTGTGCAATACATACAAAATAGAACACAATTATATACAGAACTTACAAATTTCCATTACACAGCTTTAAGAGCACACTGGATTTTTGACAGATCATCAGGTAATGTTCTGTGCTTAAAAGGTTTTTACTAGGATAAAACACGGGGAAATTTGCAAGTATTGCAGAGGTGTACTGAATATGTTTTTTCGTTTGCCCTGACGTGCACTTTAAAGTGGTGTTTCCCCCAAGAAAAACAAAATATGAGTAAAATTCCTAAAAAAAAAAAAAAAAAAAAAAAAAAATTTTTAACTGACCTCTAAATGCCTGTTGTTAAGGGGTCCCTTGTAGTCTGCCTCCTTCAGTGCCTGGGCACCCGACATATCTTCCCCCTCGGCGCAGTCAGTCATCTGGGACACGTGACAGGTCCCAGATGACTGCACGGCAGTGGGTGCCCGGCTGTGAACCACAGCCGAGTGCCGACAGTAAGAATGCCGGCGGCGCCGAGCAGAGGGGAGGATGAGCGGAGCTTCGTTCCCCTGCATTGCTGGACCCTGGGACAGATAAGTGTCCGATTATTAAAAGTCAGCAGCTGCAGTATTTGTAGCTGTTGACTTTTAATACATTTTTTAAGGGGCACCCCACTTTAACTATTACATTGATTCTAATGTCCACCACGATCAGCATGTGCTCCTCAGTCCTATCCAACAAACTGCTCCTGAAAAACAGGCTTGGACCATAATACACGTAGAGCCTTCCTTCACCAGTCCCCATGTCTCCTCATCTAGAATTTTACACTGACCTGGAATACACCTTCTTTCTTTTGCCTACAGTTCCAGCTTATACATTTCCTTCCCCTTTTTTTCTTTTTCATTTTATTTAGTTCCCTGTGCTACCAATAGTGGGTTTTGGGGTTAGGTTGTAAGGCACATATTGTATTATTTTTGCATTTACTTTTATCTTGAGAACAAATGTTTTTTTTTTCCATATGTGTTTTAACTTGTTTGTTGCACAATAGGATATTATGTCTTCAGTATCAATTACTGACCCACATGGGTACACATCAGGCCTCAATAAGTTCCCTGACAGTTGAAAGCATTCTATAGAGACTAGTCTATGAATATGTATTTTGGAGTTTTTTGATTCCTCTAAAGCCCATCTCCAGAGTGAAAATATACCCCCCTCCCTTAACAAGTGATCACTGTAAATTAAAAAAAACTTTATCTAAGTGCCCATTTTACTTACTGAAAGCCATGGCTATGTGATCCTCAAGTCCTTAGTCTTCTCTTTGCTTACATGAGGGGTCCTTCTTCTTCCCACTGGCAAGTGATGTAGACATTTCCTGTTGGCTGTCCAGCGGTGAGGTTCTCTCAGGATCCAGAAGAGGAGTGACATTTCAAGGGGACAGTAGGGGGCTGAACAGGGAGGGACCATCTTTAGTGCTCGATTAGTGCCCCCACCCCCAAAAATGGCCCCAGCGTGGAACTCAGAAGGGGGACTTTTAGTTGCTTCACAAAGTAAGGAAACATTTCCTGCTGAATAGGTTTAAAGGGGTGTGTGTGTGTATATATAATTATATATATATATATAAAAAAATCTAATTCTAATTCGAATAAGATCAGGTCGTGGTTCTATACCTACCTGGTTCTGTACTGGTTGCCAATACTGTGAAGAAACAAGGAGAAGTCAGTTCGTTTTTGTTATCAAAAAAAGTGTTCTTGGCTAATCAGCAAACAGCAAAGATAAGGATATTCCTAGACTTACAATATACAATCACATTTTTTTCACACCTGACCATCACACCTCCTATATGGCCAAAATAATACAGACACTCGTTCACATTATTGAGTATCCAATGTAGGTACTAATAATGCTACAGCATACAAGGAGGTTTTAGATAATTGCTTACTTCCATCCTTGTGGCCATAGTTTGGTGAACGTCCTTTTCTGTTTCAGGAAGATTGTTCTCTGTACATAAAGCCAGCTCCATAAAGACACGGTTTGACTAGTTTGGTGTGAAAGGAATAAAGGTGCCCTGCACAGAGCCCTGACCTCAACCTACTGAACACCTTTGGGATGAATTGTAACATGAATTTTAACATGGATTATGATCCACATCTTCTCATTCAACATCAGTACCTGACCTAACAAATGCTCTTTTGACTGAATGGGCAAAAATTCCCCAGAAATACTCTAAAGTCTTGTGGGAAAGCCTTCTGTGAAAAGTGAAGGCTGTTCTAACCACAAAGGCTGGCAGTGGGCAATTATTTATTAATGCCCATAGATTTGGAATAGGATATCCAATAAGCTCATATACAGTAGGTTTGATTGGGATGGATGCCCAAAAAATGTTTGATATATAAATATTAGGGATACTTTTTTAGAAGTATTGGTATTGGTCAAAAAACTGACAGATATTACCGGTATTGCTTCAAGGGGTTTTACTGGGCATGCTGGGACTGTGAGGTCATAAGGGGTGGGATCACCGGGTGACATCACCCAGTGACCCCGCCTCTTATGCCTATATAAGTCCCTAAAAAACAGCGTGTCCATGTCATGACAGCAGGAGAGAGCACATGTCAACATCGGAAGAACAGAAGAAGAAGAAGAAGTAGAAGGCGGTGACGGTGAAGATGAAGGAGAAAGCTGGGCTTCTCCGCTAGCAAAAGAGTGGCAAAAGAACAGAAGATAATGGAGGAGCCCAGCGAGAAGAACCGGAAAGCGCAGAGAAGTCGGAAGAAGACCCCCGAAGCTGCCTAATAAACTACTGTAAAAACCTGTGTAGTGTGTTTTTTTATTGACACTTTTTCCCCCAGGTGAATAGGTAGGGGTACGATGTACCCCTACTCATTCACATAGGGTGGGGGGCCAGGATCTGGGGGCCTCCTTATTAAAGGGGGCTCCCGGATTCCAATAAGCACCCTGCCTGCAGACCCCAACAACCAATGGCCAGGGTTGTCGGGAAGAGGCCCTTGTCCTCATCAACATGGGGACAAGGTTCTTTGGGGTGGGGGGGCCGCAGGGCACCCCTTCCCCAAAGCATCCACCCCCCATGTTGAGGGCATGAGGCCTGGTACGGTTCAGGAGGGGGGGTGCTCACTTGTCCCCACCCCCTTTCCTGACCAGCCAGACTGTGTGCTCGGATAATGGTCTGGTATGGAATTTGGGGGGACCCCCACGGTGTTTTTTTCGGCGTAGGGGGTTACCCTTAAAATCCATACCAGGCGACGGGGCTAGCAAGGTGTCAATCTCGCCGATGAAAGCAGCGAGATTGACTTCCTTCTCTAGTCCTGTTGTACCTGGAGTCACGTTCAAAATGAACAGACTTTAGTCCTTCGGGGAGTCCGTTGGACCTTGTCCGCCGGAAAGTCAGTTTATGTGTGTGCAAGTCCTCTCGTTTGGAAAGTCCAGTGGACCTCCTCTGCAAAGTCCGGAATATTGTTCGCCGGACCAGGTCTGCCCGGAAAGTCCAATCGTGTGTACGGGGCATAAGGGTAAATTCTTGCCTTCCATACTTGTACATTTTGGCAAGTGCTCTGAGGGCCCACTTTGTGAGATTTTACCTCCACTGACCTGCCACGCTACAGTGAATTGATTTGTTCCTCAAACATTACCCATATAAGATGTTCTACTCACATCTCTTGACTCTCACTCGTACATTCTCTGGCTTATTAACATTTTCTTTGTTAGCGATGGAGCCGCTCTACAAAACAAAAATAAGAAAAATTAATTACAAACTTATTAACACCAACTTTAACCACTTGCTTACTGGGCACTTAAACCCCCCTCAGTCCCAGACCAATTTTCAGCTTTCAGTGCTCTCACATTTTGAATGACAATTACTCAGTCATGCAACACTGTAACCAAATGATTTTTTTGTCATTTTCTTCATACCAATAGAGCTTTCTTTTGGTGGTATTTGATCACCTCTCGGTTTTTTATTTTCTGCGCTATAAATGAAAAAAGACCGAAAATTTGGAAAAAAAATGAATTTTTCTTCGTTTCTGTGACAAAATTTAGCAAATTAGCAATTTTTCTTCATAAATTTTGGCCACAATTTATACTACTACACATCTTTGGTAAAAATAACCCAAATTTTTGCATATTATATGATCTGTGTGAAATTTATAGAGTCTACAAGCTATGGTGCAAATCATAAAGATTTGCAAAAAAAGATCACATCTGATGTACTAAGGCCTATCTCCATTCTTGAGACCCTAACAAGCCAGGAAAGTACAAATGCCCCCCAAATGACCCCTTTTTGGAAAGTAGACATTCCAATGTATTTAGTAAGAGGCATGGTTAGTTATGTTAAGTTGTCATTTTTTCCCATAATTCTTTGCAAAATTACGATTTTTATTTTTTTTTCTCCACAAAATTTTCATTTTAATAGCTTATTTCTCCCACACGGAATGTGCATACCACAAATAACACCCCAAAATACATTCTCCTACTCCTCCTGAGTATAACGATACCACATGTGTGAGACTTTTACACAGCCTGACCACATACAGAGGCCTAATTTTGAAGTAGCACCTTCAGGCATTCTAGGAGCATAAATTACACATTTCATTTCTCAACCACCTATTACAGTTTTGAAGGCCCTGGAACACCAGGGCAATGGAAACGTCCATAAAATGACCCCATTTTGGAAAGCTAACACCCCAACGTATAATCTATGAGGCATAATGAGTCTTTTCAATGGTTCATTTTTTTCCAGAAGTTTTCGGAAAATGTGGAAAAAAATGAAAACGCTTTTTTTTTTACACAAAGTTGTCCGTTTATAAGATATTTCCAACGCATAGCATTTACATAGCAAAAATAACACCCCAAAATACATTCTACTACTCCTCCTGAGTATAACGATACCAAATGTGTGAGACTTTTACACAGCCTGACCACATACAGAGGCCTAATTTTGAAGTAGCACCTTCAGGCATTCTAAGAGCATAAATTACACATTTCATTTCTCAACCACCTATTACAGTTTTGAAGGCCCTGGAACACCAGGGCAATGGAAACGTCCAGAAAATGACCCCATTTTGGAAAGCTAACACCCCAACGTATAATCTATGAGGCATAATGAGTCTTTTCAATGGTTCATTTTTTTCCAGAAGTTTTCGGAAAATGTGGAAAAAAATGAAAACCCTTTTTTTTTTTACTCAAAGTTGTCCGTTTATAAGATATTTCCAACGCATAGCATTTACATAGCAAAAATAACACCCCAAAATACGTTCTACTACTCCTCCTGAGTATAACGATACCACATGTGTGAGACTTTTACACAGCCTGACCAAATACAGAGGCGCAACATGCAAGAAACACCGTCTGCGTTCCAGGGACACATAGCCTGCACATACCAAGAATTACACCCCCAAATACATTATGCTGAGCAAAGGGTAAAGAAAAGATTACCTGTGGTTTTAGAAGTGCAGTTGTCCACAGGAGGATATCACTGGTCCAGGCAGCAGGCAGGGACTTGGTCAGCAACAGCAAACACAGTTTTTCAGGCAGCAGGCAGGGATACTGTCCATATTACAGTCCAGGGTTAGTGCAGAGATGTCAGCAGTGCCAAAAATATTGGTCCTGGTAGTAGGCAGGTCCTTGTGGTGTGGTCAGTGTGGCATGATGGCAGTAAGTCCTACAGGCAGCAGACAGAAGTAGAGCCTCATTCAGGACAGAATGGGGATAGGGGTAGAGGCTTCTCCCTCCCAAATCTCTTTGAAGCCTCCGAGTCTCCAGACCCTAATCTAGGAATAAGAAAAGAAAATTGTTTTCTTCTTCCAGAAAAACTATACTGGAGCCCCTCACATATGTGAGACCCCGTGTTGAATCCCACTAGTCCAGTTGCAGAATACAAGATCAGTCCAAGAGGCAGGCAAATATCGTGGTCAAACAGTCCAAGGTCAGTTCCAGATCAGGCAGAGATATATACAGAATCGTTAGACAGAAGCATGGTCGAATAACAGTCCAGGGTCAGTTCCAGATCAGGCAGAGGTATGTACAGAATCGTTAGGCAGAAGTGTGGTCGAATAACAGTCCAGGGTCAGTTCCAGATCAGGCAGCGGTATGTACAGAATCGGCAGGCATAAGAGTGGTCAAATAACAAGCCAGGGTCAGTTACAAAGCAGGCAGTGGCATAAGGGGTGTGAAGGTGTATGAAGGCAGGAACTGAGGATTATGTTTACCATACTTCACTAAAAATTTATTGAAGTATGGTAACGCCGAAAACAGTCGCCTATGCAGAGGCCTGGTTGGGAAGGACATTGTGCACAATAATAAGATGTGTCTCTTCTGACTCCTGCTTTGGTACACACCTTACATCTTTTTTGGCGTCTTTTGCCTGTTGGTGTGGGGGGAATTTTATCCGGAAAGTGGCGCTCGGAGAGTCGACTAACAACGTCTGATCTGATATTTTCTGGTGGGCCGTTTGGAAAAATAAGGGCTGTGAAAACTTCCTCCTGGTAGCCAAAGAAACGTTTGGGGTTTTGGGTGGCGTTGCGGTAAATTACATATGAATTATAAATGGCCAATTGAAAAAAATAAATTGTTACTTTTTTGTACCAATGATATGTCCGTCTTGAGACCAGATATGGTTCCATCATTTGGTCGTTGAAGTCGACTCCTCCCATGAACAAATTATACTCGGAAATACATTTGGGTTTCTTTACGGGGCCATTCCTTCTGGGGATTTCCACGAAGGTATCGTTGTGGATAGAAGATAACATGTATGCATCCCTTCTGTCCCTCCACTTCACTGCCAGAACCTCCTTGTTTCTTAGACTTGCGGTTTCTCCTTTCCGCAGCTTCTTGTTCACCAGACTTTGAGGAAAGCCCTTCCGATTCTTTTTTACAGTGCCACATGCTGGCGTCTTCTTCCGGTGAAGGTTGTGGAACAGGGGCAGAGATGTGTAGAAGTTATCTACATAGAGGTGGTAGCCTTTATCCAGTAGGGGGTATATGAGGTCCCAAACTATTTTTCCGCTGGATCCCAAATAGTCCGGACAATTAGGGGGCTGTAGCTGGGTGTCCTTCCCTTCGTACACCTTGAAGGAATATGTGTACCCTGTGGCTCGGTCACATAATTTGTAGACCTTCACCCCATAGCGGGCCCTTTTGCTGGGCATAAATTGCTTCATCCTAAGCCTGCCACTAAATTTAATAAGGGACTCATCCACACATATGTGTTGGTCCGGGGTAAACAATTTGGGGAATATTTCAGAAAAATAATTTAGTATTGGTCGAATTTTGTAAAGGCGGTCATAATTTGGATCATTTCGTGGAAGGCATTGGGAATTGTCACTGAAATGTAAGAACCTCAGGATCATCTGATATCTGCTTCTGGGCATTACCGCGGAGAAGAGCGGTGAGTGGTGAAGGGGGTGGGTTGACCAGTAGGTACGTAATTGTTTTTTTTTGTTGAGTCCCATATTAAATGTGAGGCCTAAAAAAAGCTTGAACTCCTCCACCGTTAGGTCTCTCCATTCGTAGGGACGGTCATAATTGGAAGTCGGATTTTGAAAAATAAATTGTTGTGCATAGAGGTTGCACTGGGCCACAATTGACGCCAACATGTCCTCCGTAAAAAAATTAAATTAAAAAAATCGATAGGGCTAAAATTCTCCGTGTCCACCTGGACTCCTGGCTGGGCGGTGAAAGGGGGAACATTGGCCTCTCCTGAATTAGGAGGAAGCCACAAGGGGTTCTGAAGGGCATAGGGAAGGCCAGCATGGCTCCTAACCCTTTGGGGCTGAGATGACACCCCACTGGTACTTGGCCTTTCTTGCTGGGGCACTGCGGTGCTGGTGGACGGCATTGCGGTGCTGGTGGACGGCACTGCGGTGCTGGTGGACGGCACTGCCTCACTAGAACGCCTTCGCTTGATGGGCCGTATATCTTCCTCCTCGGATTCATCAGTCAGTGTTTCACTGCTGAGGACTGGCTCATAAGTTACGTCGGCTTCAGAATCCGAATCCGAAAAGGAATCGGAAGAGGAGAGCTCCCCGTTGCTCTCGTCGGCCGCGGAAATAATTTGGTACGCCTCCTCAGCGGAAAAGACGCGTTTAGCCATGGTAGCACTGATGGGCACTGATGAGGTGGCACAGATGGGCGCTTTTGAGGTGGCACAGATGGGCGCTTTTGAGGTGGCACAAATGGACACTGATGGGTCGGCACAGATGTGCACTGATTTATTGCACAGATGTGCAGATTTATTGCACGGATGTGCACTGATGAGGCGGCAGATGGGCACTGCTGAGGCGGCAGATGGGCACTGCTGAGGCGGCACAGATGGGCACTGCTGAGGCGGCACAGATGGGCACTGCTGAGGCGGCAGGTGGGCACTGATGGGTCGGCACAGATGTGCACTGATTTATTGCACGGATGTGCACTGATTTATTGCACGGATGTGCACTGATGAGGCGGCAGATGGGCACTGCTGAGGCGGCAGATGGGCACTGCTGAGTCGGCACAGATGGGCACTGCTGAGTCGGCACAGATGGGCACTGCTGAGTCGGCAGATGGGCACTGATAGGTCGGCACAGATGTGCACTGATTTATTGCACGGATGTGCACTGATAAGGCAGCAGACTGGCACTGGCGGTGCACAGATGGGCACTGGCGGGCACTGGCGGGCACTGGTGGTGCACAGATGGGGCACTGGCGGTGCACAGGTGGGCACAGGTGGGCACAGGTGGCCACAGGTGGGCACAGGTGGGGTAGATCTGGGCACAGGTGGGGTATATCTGGGCACTGGCAGGGTAGATCTGGGCACTGGCAGGGTAGATCTGGGCACTGGCAGGGTTTATTAGTATGACTGGCAGTTTTTTATTACTGACGACTGGCAGAGAAGCTGACTCACTGTTTGCTGTCTCCTCACACGCTATCGCTGTGTGAGGAGACACATTCGGCAATGGGTGATGATCTCATTTGTTTACATTTGAGATCATCACCCATTGGAGGAGGCGATCGCGCTGTAAACGGCCACTGTGATTGGCCGTTTACAGCGATCTGTGATTGGCTGTGTCCAGCGGAGGCGCGCGGGGAACTCTTAAAGGGGACGACGTCAATAGACGTAGTCCCGGAAATTGAGATTCGCGCTGTAGCCGTCATTTGACTATAGCGCGGATCTCAAGTGGTTAAGATGCAGCCAGGCTAAACAGGTTTTTCACAGTGCTTCTGCACAGGACTGTAGCCACTTGGTCCTGGATGCACAACCTCCAATATTTGAAAGAGGAAATGGAGTGGGGTTACAGAAAGGGGTGGCACGCAGAACCATGACAACTGTATATTTTATGGCTTTGATTCAGTACATTTCTGGTAGCTATAGGGTCAGCCAGGTGCACAAGATGAACTCCAGGCTCAAAAGCATTGACATTAGCTGGTAAGCTGTGCTATATGGCCAAGTTTACATGGAAATTTTGAATGGAGTAGTGAATATTAAAGTATAACTGCACCATAGCCTTATATTCACATTTTCCTGATTCATTCAGACATCCAATTATCCAGAAACTACTGAATCTTATCAAAATCCTCTGAGGCAAGTCTTTGCATGGGCTGTGCATTCTTTAATCAATCCTATACAGAATTTGTACTCCACTGGAGCATGGACCACGGACACTTTGTAGGAATGAATAAAGAGCACACAGTATAAGACTGGCAGGAGGTTTTGGGGCTCAGTAAGCCACACAGCAAAGCAGAGCATCCATCATAAATGTTTACACAGCTTTAGGCCTGGGCCCCACCTGACCACTAACATTTCCCAGGGCCTGCCCACTGGCCAACCCAATAAATTCACCCAGTTTTGGGGGGATGGGATCAGTGACGGTGGTGGTTGGGGTGGTGGGATAAGTGGTGGAGGGGTGGGATCAGTGGCAGCAGTGATGGTGGAGGGGGTGGATGGGAGCAGTGGCAGCAGTGATAATGGTGGGTGGGATGAGATCAGTGGCAGTTGTGATGGTGGTGGTGGGGGTTGGGATCGGTGGTAGGGGTAATGTTGGTGGAGGGGTGGGATGAATGGTAGTGGTGATGGTAATGGGGGGAAGGGATCAGTAGCAGCGCTGATGGAGGTCCATCTCCCATCAGAACTAGAAAAAGCAGTGAGCAGTGGGCCCCCACAAAGTGGCGGAATGCCAGGCAACAACTCATTGGTTGGGGCCCACCAACTGAGCCCCTAGGGATGCCCAGACCCCTAAATGGCCTCCCCCCCCCCCCCAATGGTGGCCCTGCAGCAAGGTGTTTCCAATAAAGAGAACTGTTAAAGTTTCAACATAAAAAGACATTTTAGACAAGTGAACACTTTCAACCTTGTGGTAACAGTTTAGGTTTCAGATAGGCCATTTTCTGTTCCGGCATGTTGCAGTGCACAAAGCTTCATGGTTTCATGAGTTTGGTGTGAAGGAACGCAAGTGAACTACAGCCCCGACCTAGTGATTTAAGATGATTTGGCATGCTTATTTCAAGCCATTGCTTTTTTTGGCTAAATAGACAAGAGTTTCCACAGACATTCTCCAAAATCTTATGCAAGGTCTTCCATAAGAGTGTAGGCTGTTATAGCTGCTAAGAGGGGGAAAACTCCATATTAATGACCATGGTCTGCTGTCCAACAAGTTCATACGGGTGTTATGGTCAGGTATCCACAAATCGGCAATGGTCATGTAGCCACAAAGTTGTAAGTGCACTGCTAAAATGTCTTTATAAGCTAAAGACCCCCTAACGTACATTTGTGTTACCAGTTTGAAGTGGTTTACCGGGGTTATGGCTGAAGCTGCCAGACATAGCTCCAGCATAAATTTTTTTTCAGCCAGTGCTTCTCTTTCTGATAAAAATCAATCTGAGCTGCTGATTAGCCGCTGGATTGCTTTTAGAAGCAGTTTGAGGGGTTGTCTCCCTCCTCCCGCTGTTCGCCAGTGTTTCTTGGGCTTACCGTTCTCACTGGCGAGCCCGGAAAACGATCAGGTGGTTTGCATAGCTGGCCACAGAGGTGAGGAAAGACCATGATGTCCTCACCCTGAATAAGCACTACAGCTAGTGTGAAACGTCAGCAATTTTTCCTTGTTCACTGTGTTTGAGCTGTGATGTGATTTTCCAATAAAAGAAAGTGGTCTTCTGAAGAGTGCGGCAGTCCAGAGCTTGTTTTTCATCTGTTGCATGATGTCCTCACCGCTATGATCTAGGAGGACCGGAGTGCCACCATGGCTGCACTTCCAGTCTAGGGCAGACGTAAACAACTTTTTATTTTTTTTAAACATAAGATTAAGGGTTTTTTTATATGATGCTTTCAAGGGTAGAGGAGAGATCTGGGGTCTTATTAGTGGCGGCTGGTGAAGTTTTAGGATGGGGGATGCAAGACCCCGCCCCTACCACTTCTCATAAGCCACCTCCTTATAGAATCCACATGATATACCAGGCTGCACATTATACACAGGGCTCTGTACATCATATACCAGGCTGTACATTATACACAGAGCTCTGCACATGATATACCAGGCTGCGCATTATACACAGGGCTCTGCACATAATATACCAGGCTGCACATTATACATAGGGCTCTACTAAAGCAACCTGTAAATCGCACATATCTACATTCTGCAACCTGTAAATCATACATATCTGCATTCTGCAACCTGTAAATCACACATATCTGCATTCTGTAAATCGTACATATCTGCATTCTGTAAATCGCACATAACTGCATTCTGCAACCTGTAAATCACACATATCTGCAACCTGTAAATCACACATCTGCATTCGGTAAGTCGCACTTAACTGCATTCTGCAACTTGTAAATTGCACATATCTGACTTCTGCAACCTATAAATCGCACATAACTGCATTCTGCAACCTGTAAATTGCACATATCTGCATTCTGCAACCTGTAAATCGCACATATCTGCATCTGTAAATCACACATATCTGCATCTGTAAATCGCACATAACTACATTCTGCAACCTGTAAATAGCACATATCTGCATTCTGTAAGTTGCACATATCTGCATTCTGCAACCTGTAAATCGCACATAACTGCATTCTGCAACCTGTAAATTGCACATATCTGCATTCTGTAGCCTGTAAATCACACATATCTGCATTCTGCAACCTGTAAATCACACATATCTGCATTCTGTAAATCGCACATATCTGCATTCTGCAACCTGTAAATTGCACATAACTGGGGGGAGGTGCTGCCGCCAACCACCAAAAACATAATGAAGTTGATAAGCTGGGGGGTTGTACTGCCACGACCGCCTAAAACGTAATGATGTTGATAAGCGGGGGGGAGGAGCCGGTGACATCACGTCTGAGTGCTTGTATTTGCTGAACACGCTGGATGTGCAGTGGGGAGGAAAGCTACGTTCTTTATACTGATCGTATTTTCTAATTTCCAAATTTAAAATTTACGGATTTATGTATTCCGAAATTTTCGAATTTACGAATTTTCGAATTTCCAAATTTTTCAAATTCAGGAAAAAATTTATGAAATTAAACAAGCTTTATTTGTACCTTGGAGCAGGAAGATTTGTGTGTTTTTATGCAATATTATTCACATATAAATAAATAGTAATGCGCCAGTTGTACGTTTTGAGCGATTTCCTGTTCAAGTGAAAAAATGTAAAAATAAAAATAGTAATAATATGCAAAAAAAGTATGTAAAAAGTATGTAAAATAAATACACAAATAACTAAAAACCATCATAAATAAATTGATAATATGTAATAATACATACATTAATAATAGTTAAAGTGCTACTAAACCCACAACAGTAAAATCAGTCTGTATATGCAGTAAGCATGCTTTTTATACTCCCTGTGGAACCTAAGGGGTTAATCCTCCGCGTTGTGTAAAAAGGCTGTTTGAACCTGTCTTCTCTGATCCTCCCTTTCTTCCACAGTTCCCAAACCATCTCCTGATAAGACAGAGCCTTTAGAGTCACTCTATGCATGCTTAGTTTGGTATAAATTGCTAGAAAGTTTTTTTTTCTTGTGAGGGTGCCTGTGATCAGCACAGAGACAATCAGCACTGTCCAGACAGAGGGTCATGCAGCCTCATAGGACAGCGAGAGGAGAGGAGAATGAAAACTTCTCCTGCAAACTTTAACCAGTGTTTGGATTCTTATAGAATTCACACGACTGCTATATACTGCTGATAAGAAAAGGTATTTCGTTTTTATTTGCTAAAATAATTGCATTCCATGTTCTGTGTACTGTGGGAGACCAGATATAGTGAATGCAGGGCCCTGGGTTTAGTAACACTTTAACCCCCAACCTTAAAAAAATAATAATAAGAATAATAATTTATTATTATTAATAATAATTAAAATAATAATAAAATAATATTAAATTAACACCCAAACCTGAACGAAAAAATAAATAAATAATAATAAGATGTTTATTTTGTGTTTAGTGTTAGGGTGTTTAGTTATTTATTATTACTTTATTTTTATTTTTTAAGGGTTAGGGGTTAAGGTTAGTGGTCAATGATTTATTTATTATTACATAGTATTAATTTATTGAATTTATTTATGATTATCTTTATTTATTTGCGTATTTTTTTTACATTTATTTATTTGTGTATTAGTAGTAGTAGTAGGAGGAGTAGTAGTAGTACACTGTAAAAAATATTGTGCTGGGTCTACTCAAAAAAATTTAGGCATTTGCATCAGCTTTTTAAGTACTGTCAACTAAACTTATTTTTTTTGACTGATTAGACTTTTCATGTTTTCAACTTTGTTGTTTTAAGTAAACCCAACTCAATTGTTTTCAGTTTGTAGACCATACTGTTTTAAGTTAGGAATACATACCTTAACTTGTCTGGAACTATAGTTTTAAGTAACGCCTACTATTTTTTCTTTCAGTTTATAGACCATAGGTTTAAGTAAAGCTAACTTAAACTTTTACAGTTTATAGACCATTGGTTCAAGTAAAGCCAGATCAATTTTCCCAGTTTATAGACCAAAGGGTCAGTTAGGAATACATACATTAACTTATTTCAAGTACTTATATAGCACCATCAATTTACAGAGTGCTGTACATATACATTCACATCAGTCCCTGCCACCAAGGAACTTTCAATCTAAGATCCCTAACTCACATTCATACATGTACTAGGGTGAATTTACACAGGAGACAATTACCCCACTAGCATGTCTTTGGAGTGTGGGGGGAAACGTATGCAGGCACAGGGTAGAACATGCAAACTGCAGGCAGATGGTGTTGTGGTTGGATTTGAACCAGAGACCCTTTTGTTGCTAGGCAAAGGTGTTAACCACTACACCACTGTGCTGCCCTATTACTTAGCTACATATTTTTAAGTGATATTAACTTGTACTTTACTCACTTTTTTAAGTTGGTAAAACGTATTTTCCAAATGTATTTGATATATGTTTGAAGGTTTTTATATAAAAATAATACAATAATATGTTGTTTTTTTAAATGAAACAGGCTTTCAAAACAAATTAACATTCATTATTTATAAAGTGTTACAAATGTAATATTATTAAAGCAGCATCAAATGTAAAATGTAAACATTAACCACTTGGGTACCGCGCTATTGCCGAATGACGGCATTAGCGCGGACCTAGATTTCCAGGACTACGTCTATTGACGTCGTCCTGGTTACGAGCGGCCTGCGCGCCCCCTGAGGGGCGCGCGCGGCGCGCTCTGTGATCGGCGAGTCCGTGAGACTCGCCTGATCACCGATCCGTGTAAGGGGTCGATCCCGACCCCTTATCACGTGATCAGCTGTCAGCCAATGACAGCTGATCATGTGATAGAACGGAGCCGGTAATCGGCTATTATTCCTCCTCGCGCTGACAGCGCGAGGAGAAAAAAAAAAAGCCGATCACCGGAGGCCGTGATCAGGACATCAGTCCCGATCACGGCCAGCAATGAAAGGCACCACATGCCACCTGCCACTGCCCACCTGCCTCCCGCAGTGCCATCCTGAAATATAACAAAGTAAAAGTAAGTGCCCCCCGTCTGTGCCCATAATGCCCACAGTGCCACCCCACAGTGCCACCCACAGTGCC
The DNA here is from genome assembly GCF_037356315.1 of Lithobates pipiens. NCBI lineage: Eukaryota > Metazoa > Chordata > Amphibia > Anura > Ranidae > Lithobates > Lithobates pipiens. The sequence goes on along the minus strand of NW_027507758.1, from coordinate 584,356,500 downwards.
ACCCCACAGTGCCACCCCACAGTGCCACCCACAGTGCCACCCACAGTGCCACCCAATCTGCCTCAAAGGTGCTGCACCCCAGTGCCGCCCATCAGTGCCCAGCAGTGCCGCCCATCAGTGCCCAGCAGTGCCGCCCATCAGTGCCCAGCAGTGCCACCTATCAGAGCCACCTATCAGTGCCACCTATCAGTGCCCATCAGTCCCATCTATCTGTGGTACCTATCAGTGCCCATCCGTGCCACCCATCCGTGCCACTTATCCGTGCCACCCATCCGTGCCATCTTATCTGTGCCCATCTTTGCCCATCAGTGCCGCCTTATCTGTGCCCATCGGTGCCGCCTTATCTGTGCCTATTAGTGCCGCCTTAACTATGCCTATCAGTGCCCACAAGTGCAGCCTATCAGTGCCCACCAATGCAGCCTATCAGTGCCCACCAATGCAGCCCATCAGTGCCCACCAATGCAGCCTATCAGTGCCGCCTTATCAGCGCACTTCAATGAAGGAGAAAAATGACCCGTTTGCAAAATTTTATAACAAACTATTAAAACATGATTTTTTTTTTTTTTTTTTGCATCTTTTTTTGTTTGTTTAGCAAAAAATAAAACTCCGAGCTGTAACTAAATACCACCAAAAGAAAGCTCTATTTGTGGGAAAAAAATGATAGAAATTTCATTTGGGTACAGTGTTGTATGCCCGCGCAATTGTCATTCAAAGTGCATCAGCGCTGAAAGCTGAAAATTGGTCTGGGACTGAGGGGGGTTTAAGTGCCCAGTAAGCAAGTGGTTAAAAAAAAAAGAAAAAAATGGCTCTCTCAGCCAAGAAATCAAACTGAATCACACATGTATATATAATATATCTGTAAAGAACGTAGAATTACAGAATGTATTAACTTTTATTTTTTTGCCTTTTAGGAAAGTAATTTTCACTTTAACCACTTCAGCCCTGGAAGGATTTGCCCCCTTAATGACCAGGCCATTTTTTATGATACAGCACTGCGTCTCTTTAACGGACAATTGTGCGGTCATGCAATGCTGTACCCAAACAAAATTTTCTCCCAAAAATAGCTTTCTGTTGGTGGTATTTGATTACCTCTGTGATTTTTATTTTTTGCGCTATAAACAAAAAAATAACCGACAATTTTGAAAAAAAAAATTTTTTTTTTACTTTCTACTATAATACATATCCCAAAAAATGTAAAAAATAAAAAAATGAATTTATTTAAATGTATTCATCAGTTTAGGTCGATATATATTCTTCTACCCACTTCAATACTTTAGGGCATCATATGAAGTCCTTGAAGTTGTGTGGGGATATCTGAATGATGCCTGCAGCTACAGGCATCATTCAAATATCATTCTATCCAGCCGGCGATTCTGTGCATGATGAGAAGATCATAGCAGTAGTTCCTCCACTTGATCATTCTTATAGGCGACAGGAGGGGACATCCCCCACCCGCTCTCATCCGGTGCTTCTCCGGGCTCTCCCATGCCATCGGGGGCCCGGAGAAAGAATCGGCCGGCGTTGGATGATGATGATAGAGATTTCCATTTCCGGGAGTAAACAAAGCCACGATCGTGGCTGTCAGCATGAGATTGGTGAATTTTTTTTCTCGATCTCATGTTTTCCAGCCTGGAGGAGAGATGTGGGGTCTTTCTGGCCCAGAATCTCTCCATAAAGAGGGCCTGTCACAATAGATTCTTATGACAAGGGATGTTTACATTCCTTGTAAAAGGAATAAAAGTGATCCAAAAAAAAAAAATGAAAAAAAGAAGTGTAAAAATGTAAAAAAGTAAAATAAAAAAATTTAAAAAATAAATAAAGACCCTGTCACGGGTACCTCACGTTCAGAAGCGAACACGCGCACAAGTCCCGCCCACATATGTAAACGCAATTCAAAGCACACATGTGAGATATCACCGCATGCATTAGAGCGTGTGCAAAAATTCTAGCGTGTGCAAAAATTCTAGCACAAGACCTCCTCTCTAACTCTAAACTGGTAACCTGTAAACATTTTTAAAACATCGCCTATGGAGATTTTTAAGTACCAAAGTTTGGCGCCATTCCATGAGTGTGCGCAATTTTAAAGCGTGACATGTTAGGTATCTATTTACTTGGCGTAACATCATCTTTCACATTATACAAAAAAATTGTGCTAACTTTACTGTTTTGTTACTTTTAAATTCATGAAACCGTTTTTTTTTTCCAAAAAAAAGGCGTTTGAAAAATTATTGCACAAATACTGTTCAAGGTAAAAAGTTGCAAGGACCGACATTTTATTCCCTAGGGTTTCTGCTAAAAAAACATATATAATATTTGGGGGTTCCGAGTAATTTTCTAGCAAAAAAATGATGATTTTTACACGTAGGAGAGAAGTGCCAGAATAGGCCTGGTATTGGAGTGGCGAATATTGATTGGTTTGCAGAAAAGCTATCGCGTCTACAAACTATGGGATAGATTTAGGGACTTTTATTTATTTTTATTGTTTTTCCTGGTAATGATGGTAATCTGCGATTTTTAGCAGGACAGTGACATTGCGGTGGACAAATCTGACCCCAAATTACACTTTTTGGAGACCAGTGACATTACTACATTGATCAGTGCTATACAAATGCAGTGATCAATGTATAAATAACACTGCCAGGGAAGGGATTAACACTAGGGGGCGATCAAGGGGTTAAGTGTGTTCCCTGGGTGTGTTCAAACTGTAAAGGGGGTGGGCTGCCAGCGATATGACAGAGATCACTGTTCCTAATCACTGGGAACAGAAGATCTCTGACATATCTCTGACATATCATCAGTCGGACAGAATGGGGTAGGGAGTTCCAATGGATGGGAGAAGCTCAATATACTTATTTTTCCTGCCAATGCAGCATAAATATGGGATATTTGTTTTTGAAATGTAATAAAAGTGCAAAGTGGGCGGGGATTTAGGTTACATAATCGAATGTTGAATGTCCAATATCTCAAAAACCGAACAAGCAGAACCTTTGTTTTTGTGGTACAAATCAGCATAAACAAATTGTATAAATTGTTTTTAAAATGTAAAAATATGTGGTGCAAAGTGGGAGAAGTTTCATCAATTATAATGCGTAATATCTCTGAAACCAAACCAGTACATATGTTTGTTTTTGCAGCACAAATCAGCACAAATGCAGTACAAACGAATGCCATCTTTGTTTTTAAATTTTAATACCATTGAGTGCAAAGTGGGCAGAGCTTTATGTTACATAATCTGAATTTGAATTCCAATATCTCAAAGAACCGAACATTAATTTTTGTGGAACAAAATCGTTTTTAAGCTGAACAGCTGGTGGTCCCTCGCCCTGCATCATGGCTTTTTCGTGACTTGGAAAAATTCTAGTCACTGTTGGCGCTCTTTTGTCCTGATGGGCCTCAACCGTATGGGAACTGCCTTGTGCAGGCTTTCAAAGTTTCAAAAGACATCAAACTAATATATACAGCATCCAAATTCATGCAGTTGCACGTTTGGCAAACATATGCGTTCCGCAATTTCAGTCAAATGATTTTTTTTTTTAAATAAATAAAAAGTCAATGGAAACGAAGACAATTCATTCCGTATTGACTTCTATTGCATGCAATACCGCATGTGGCCAGAGGTGGGGGGCACCGGAGAGGTACTCGGGGAGAGCTCGGTTGAACTCAGAAACCCTTGGAAAGGCTCAAAAACACTCGGAAAGGCTCGGAAACACTGGAGAATGGAGTATTTCCGAGTGTTTTCGAGTATTTCCGAGTGATTCAAAGTATCTCCGAACAGCTCCGAACCGTTCCGAGTGTCATCGGCGCCCCCGCACCTCTAGCCAAATGCAATACTGCAAACCCCATTAGCTTGAATTCTGCTTGTTTTTGTGTAGCAACACTCACAAACCGAGTCAGGATTTAAAAAAAAAATTAACCGCGTTACTCATTAACCTCCCTGGCGGTACGATAATTTCGGATTTTAGGTGCTAAAAGTGGTACAATTATTTTGCATGAAAATTTGGTGTTTTATATTGTAGTCCTGTAATTCTTAGCAATAACTCACTTAAATCTGTCCAAACCAGAGTCTAGCAGACATCCAGGGTATGATAAAGTTTGAAAAATGAAATCATAAATGATAATATAATAAATAATTATAAATAATTGTACCAAATAATAATAGAACAATAATAAAAAAAATATTCAATAATGTACTCAAATCAAAAACACTGAAATTTGCTCAGTTGCAGAATTGTCACTGTCATTACTTTTCAGTATTTGATGACGGATCTCCCCACAAATCGCTATCGCTCAATTCTGCGAGTGATTCCAATTTATTATCGCTGTTTTCTAGCTGGTCTAAAATCACTTTTGATGTAAAGTGACAGTTTTGGTTGCTATGGATAATCTCCAGTTTCCAGGCATAAAGAACCATTTTTATAATATAAAACTGCATGCAGGACACTGGGCAGACCACTAGGGACAAAGGAGATGTGAAATTATTACAGCTAGGGATGAGCTTCGTGTTCGAGTCGAACATACGTTCGACTCGAACATCGGCTGTTCGCCCGTTCCGGGAATTCTGAAGGTTATGGGCGGTTCGCGCAAAAAATTTGTGTGGCGCTCACGGCCCACAATGCACTGCGTCATCGCAGTGCATTGCTGGCTTATGATTGGCCAAGCATGCACTGTGACCCTGCATGCTTGGCCAATCACAGCGCCAGCAGCGAGGAGAGCCATGATTGGCCACAGGCAGGGTGCCTGTGGCCAATCATAGCTCAGGCTGTGTAGTACACGCCCCACACTATATAAGGCCGCCAGCGCAGCGGCCTTGTGTAGTGTGTTGGCGTCTGAAGCAGTTAGTGGGTGTTCTGTGTACCTTCAACACAGTACACACCGATCGTTATCGGCCGATTTTCGATCTTGCTCTTCTGTAGTGGTTGTTGTCTGCTTGCCCTGACCGCAGTATACACTGCTATATTCACCTCACCTATATAGCTAGTGATCTATCTTTTATAATAGAGCTTGCAGTCAGTAGTGTTAGGAGCTTGTGCGTGCTGTCTGCGTGCTCTGTACCCAGTACACACCGCTATATCCACCTACATAGCTCTTCTCTATTTAAGCCCACTTGCCATCTGCAGGAGTTATTGGAAGTTGTGTGTGCCTCCAGCACAGCACAGTATACATCTGTATATACCCCTTTATCTCTGGTGTTCTATAATAAAGGCATCTGCAGGAGTTAGTGGGTTTTTTGTGCCTCCAGCACAATATACACCTGTATCTACCCTTTATTGCTGTTCTCTAATGCCCCGTACACACGAGCGGACTTTTCAACATCCAAAGTCCGAAGGACCGAGTCCGTCAGACTATCCGATCGTGTGTGGGCTGCAACGGACTTTTGATTTGCCAAAGTCTGACGGACTTTAGAAATGAAGCATGCTTCAAATTTTCCCGAAGGAACTCCGCCGGACCCGGTCCCCTTCGAAAACTCCGCTCGTGTGTATGCTACTCCGACGGACTAAAACCGACGCTAGGGCAGCTATTGGCTACTGGCTATGAACTTCCTTATTCGAGTCGGGTCGTACGTCATCACGTTCGAATCCGTCGGAGTTTAGTGTGATCGTGTGTGGCCAAGTCCGTTCGGCCGAAAAGTCTGTCAGAACTCCGTCGGAACTCCGGCGGAACTCCTTTGGAAGTCTGTCAGACATAAGTCCTCTCGTGTGTACGGGGCATTATAGAGCCATCTGCAGGGCTTAGTGGGTGTTGTGTGACTCAATTACAGTATACCCCTTTATCTCTGGTGTTCTATAATAAAGGCATCTGCAGGAATTAGTGGGTGTTGTGTGCCTCCAGCAGAATATACACTACCCAACTGCTGTTTTACCCAACTCCCTTCAGGCCATTACCATGTCTGGAAGGCCAGCAAGGAGAGGCAGACAGGCGCGAGCCGATAAAAGAGGGCAAGCAGGCTCTGTGTCTAGAGACAACAGTGCTGGTCGTGGATGCGGTGCATTGTCATCAGCACGTGCCCATGGGACACGCTTGTCCTTCTTTTCGGCAGCTGGACATGTTGAACCGCAAGATGCCAACGACTTGGTAGAGTGGATGACCAAGCCCTCTTCATCCTCCTCATCCTCTCTCACCCAGTCTCAGGGTACTAGCAAAGCAGCTGCCAACGCATCGTCTTCCCTCCTCTCAATGTCATCATCAGTGACTCCTTCCCTAGACCCACCACGTGCTCCTGAGGAGTCTCCTGAACTCTTTGAGCACAGTGTTGGGTACATGCTCCAGGAGGATGCCCAGTGTTTTGTAGGCTCTGATGATGACACTCAGCTAGAGGAAGGCAGTAGCGTGAGCGCAGAGAGAGGGGATGCTCAAGAAGGACAGCAATCTGGCAGTCATGTTCCACAAGCTGCAGCATACTGCCAGGTTTGCTACAGCGATGAAGAGGGAGGGGATGATGAGGGCACACCGACTGAATCACACCGCAGAGCTCTTCCAGTGCTCTGTCCTCAGAACCAGCGGTGCTCAGTAGGCGTTCCAGGGGCTACGCAAGTACGCAGGCAAAACGATGCCATGCCGTGCTTGCGCTGGTTTGTTTGGGGGACAGGAGCCACACTGGGGCGGATGTTTTGTCAGCTCTGCAGGGGCAGGCCGAGAGGTGGTTGACGCCACGCCAGCTTAAGCCAGTAATGGTGGTTTGTGACAATGGCACCAACCTCCTCTCCGCCCTCCGACAGGGACAATTGACCCATGTGCCCTGGTGGTGCAGCGGTTCTTGGGCAGGTACCCCGGCTTACAGGATGTCCTGAAGCAGGCCAGGAAAGTCTGTGTGCATTTCCGCCGATCATTTAATGCCTGTGCTCGGCTGGCTGAGCTCCAAAGGGAGTTGAACCTGCCCAAGAACCGCCTTATATGTGACATGCCCACCAGGTGGAACTCAACGTTGGCCATGATGCAGTGGCTGCACACGCAGCAGAGGAACATCAATGAGTACCTGTGCGACTACGGCACCAGGACAGGGTCAGGGGAGCTCGGTTTTTTCTCACCACGCCAGTGGGGCATGATCAGGGATGCATGCACTGTCCTGTCACCGTTTGAGGAGGCCACAAGGATGGTGAGCAGTGACAGTGCATGCATCAGTGACACTGTACCTCTTGTCCACCTTTTGGAGCATACGCTGCGTGGAATAATGGACAGGGCACTTGAGGCAGAACAGAGGCAGGAAGAGGAGGACTTCCTTGCCTCTCAAGGCCCCCTTTATCCAGACAGTGTTCCTGCTGTGCCACCCATCACACAGGAAGAGGATGAGGAGGAGGAAGAGGAGGAGGAGGATGATTGTGTCAGCATGGAGGTGGAGGCTGTCACTCAGCATCAGCAGCAGCAGTCTTGTAGGGATGATTTACAGTCCCAAGAAACACGCGGACTTGTACGTGGCTGGGAGGAGGTAGCTGCGGATCATGTTGCCCTTAGTGACCCAGAGGACTCCGGACCGAATGCCTCAGCTAACCTACGCTGCATGGCCTCCCTGATCCTGCAAAGCCTGCGGAAGGATCCTCCTATTCTTCGGATCAAGGAGAGGGACCATTACTGGTTGGCCACTCTCCTTGATCCACGGTACAAGGGTAAGGTTGCCGACCTTATCTTTCCATCGCAGAGGGAGCAGAGGATGAGACATCTCCGGGAGGCCTTGCAGAAAGGTCTGTGCAACACGTTCCCAGAGACTGGGAGGTTACAAACTCCTGGTCCTGGACAACGTGTTGCTGAGGCATCGGTCAGAAGGAGCGGTGGAGAAGTTGGCCGTCTGACTGATGCTTTCAGACAATTTTTTAGTCCGCAGCCCCAAGGTATGATCGGTTCCAGCAACCATCGCCAGCGTCTGATTTACATGGTGCAGGAATACCTAGGGGCAAGGTCAGACTTGGACACCTTTCCCACCGAAAATCCTCTGCCTTACTGGGTCTTGAGGATGGATCACTGGCCAGAGCTTGCAGAGTATGCAATTGAGCTACTGGCCTGTCCTGCATCCAGCGTTCTTTCGGAATGCACCTTCAGTGCTGCTGGTGGCTTTGTTATCGATCACAGGGTGCGCCTGTCCACCGAATCAGTTGATCGACTGACCTTCATCAAGATGAATCAGTCTTGGATCACCCACAGCTACCAAGCACCTGAAGCTAATGTAACCGAATAATTTTTTTTAAAATATCACATCCCTTCAAGACTGCCTATGCTGATGCTGAGTGACTGTCCTGTTATGTTGATTGTCTATCCTCTTCCTCCTCCGCTGATATGTTGGAAGAACATTTCTGGTTCTGGGTGATGCCATTAGCCCAATTTTTCTGCCCCTGTTTAACAGGGGCGTTTAATTACAATTTTTGATGCAATGCTTTGCAGCAGGGCTAATTCCTGCACTAAAACTAGAGTATATGGGAGAGGTTGCAGTGTGGTGGCACCAGCACCAGTGCCTAAGGCCCAATTTTTCAGCCCCTGTTTAACAGGGACATGTAATTACAATTCTTGATATAATATTTCACAGGAGGGCCCATTCCTGTGCCCACCCAGAGTAACTGTGAGGACCTATAGTGTTGTGGCACCAGCACAACCACCAAAGGTCAATTTTTCTACCACTGTTCAACAATGGCATGTAATTACAATTCTTGATATAATCATTCACAGCAGGGCGCTCCAGCGCCCATCAAGAGTCACTTTGAGGGCTTACAATGTTGTGGCAAAACCAATACCTTGTTCCGCCATTTCTGCAGAGCATATAGGGCAGGCCCCTACTTTTAAACATCCAACTTACAAACGGAAGGAGACAACAGCAAATGAGATGAAAAAAGATGGACGACAAAACAAATTATACAGGGGTGATAACCCTTCCCTATGTTTTCCAAAAAGCTTAAAAATAGTTTTTTTGACTGGAGCTACACTTTAAAAATGTACCAGTTGAAAATTACAAACAGATTCAACTTAACACAACAAACCTACACAGTCAAAGAAAAAGAACTGCGCAATCCCCAATATTTCTATTAGGATTTAAACCAATCTACCTTAAACAGGTGTATCTTGTGATCTATAACGCTAACACACCAAACTTATGACTGAATAAACCTTAAAACATTACTTATAATTGTATACAGTGAACATATATGTTCCCTCATAGGCTATGAACCAAAAAGGAAAAAACATGTGCAATTCAAAGAAAAAAAAAGGCATGTAAAGTAAACTCAAACAGTTCTAAAACTATATGTGATAACATAAAGTCCATAAACAGTCCAACTGGAGAGACACCCTGTGTGGAAGGGATCTATTCAATCGTAAAGCTTTTCAATCAGCGTGAAGAAAAACCAGGTGCACCTCCACCAGACAAGTAATAATAGCCCCTTACCAGATGTCCCGGTAGGGAGCGCTTAATCACAAAATGGGTCTGCAGATGGATCAAACTTGAGCCCTCCAAATGGAACACTACCGTAAGGCAGGTTAGGAGATACACCAGTCATAAACCGTCCAGCATGGGAAGACGCTGTTTGAAGTGGGACTCAGATGTATGGCATTGTAGAATCAAGGAGGGTTCACCATAGAGAGGAAAAAAAGCGCTCCAAATAGTGTAAAATCCTTTATTAAAACGAATATAAAAAACAAGAGATGCACTTACAAACATGAAAGAACATCGGACATATCATCAAACTGGGCAAGCGTCGGCCGATCGCGAACACCAATCAATATCCCTTCTAGTACCGGTTCACATGAAGCAAGTAAGCGTGTCACGCCACCCAACGCGTTTCGTGAAAAATTCACGTCGTCTGGGGTATGGGTGACACGCCATATTGCCTCCATTAAATAGTGAATGTTGGAACAAGCCACCTCCTCCGCTGTCTGAGAGCCTCTTTCACTTCCGGGGTCAAAGGGCCAAGCCTCACTCCCATATCCAATAGAATGCGAGGTCAAAGGGCCAAGACGGCGGAAGTGATGCTCCCATGTCCAATAACGTGCAAGATCAGGGGGCCAGGGCGGCGGAAGTGATCCATGCAATCACCCGCCCCTCTCTGTTTACGTCTGAAAAAGGCGCTCCTTACGACGGCGTGACAACACGCCGTACGTAACGAGCGGATGACGTCACGTCGTGGATCACGAGCAGATGGCAACACGACGTGCGTAGCGAGCGGATGGACGGCGCACACCACCCACTACAAGGAAGTGTGTGCGCTCCATCTGATACCATGTCTCGCTTTCAATATAATGGGCGTAACGAGCGGATGACACCGCGCCGTATGTAGCAGGCGGATGAACGGCGCACATCACCCCTTACAGGGAAGTGTGTGCGCTTCATCTGGTGCCACGTCTCACTTTCAATAAAGCGTAGTAATAGCTCCGGACCTCCATAGCAAATAAATCTTCCTACTTATCCCAAAGGAGGAAGATATATATAGGAGGAAGATGTATATACCTCAAATGAAACTAAATTAAGGCAGGGGAGGAGGGGACTGGTCCAACCACAAAATTAAAAATTATTAACTGACAATTAATACTCAAAATGGATAAAACATGCAAGGCACTTTATAATGCATATCTAACTCATTATGTGGTTAAACACTTCGTAATGATAAAATAGCGGTATTGAATCAGCTACAAAGTTCACCCACAACAAAAAGTGAAAGGGACATACACAACTGTATTTTATGGAACTCAATGTATTATGAGATATAAGATATTTCTCTCTTAGAATAGAAAAATGGGAGCTTGCAAGAACAACCATCAGACGCTAAATTAAGGTAGGGAAATCCACAGATATCCAGATCCCACGATGTCTGATGGAAAAGTCATATCTGTTTAGCGTCTATACCTAGAACACTGACAGAAACAACACGCTAAGCATTATTAATAAATGCATTAACGTCTGTATCTGTATTCATACCGTAAGGGGTGTAAGTTTTTAGTCTATGGATCCAAGACATCTCCAACCGTGAGATCTCTCTAACCAGAGCTCCCCCCCTCCAGTGGGGTTTGTACTTATCAATCCCCATGTACAAGGTGTTAGACGGATCCCTTCCATGTTTTTCGTCATAGTGTTTAGAAAGGGGATGTTTGTCAAAACCCCGTTTAATGTTGGCGATATGCTCATTCAATCTGACCTTGAGGGCTCTCTTAGTTCTCCCCACGTACTGAAGCCCACAAGGACATTGAATGAGATAAACCACTGCTTCTGACGAGCATGTGATGAACGGCTCCACTGTGTACCTTCTCTGGGTACTGGTGGAGACGAACTCAAGGATTTTAGAATTTTTGTTCTTATTATAGGAACACACCTGACAATTCCTACATCTATAGAACCCTTTGAGGTTCTGAAAGAAGCATCTGTCTTTAACAGGGGGGTTCTGTACGCTAGGGGCAATCATATTACCTAGTGAAGAGACTCCTTTAAAGATCACTCTAGGGACTTCCGGTAGGATAGTTCCAAGAGTTTGGTCACTGGTCAAAATATGCCAGTGTCTACGGATAAGCTGTTTAACCTTCTGGTGTTTCATCGAGAAGGTAGTGACGAAGGGTAATAAGGACTGATTTGCATCAACCTCACGCTCCCTGTCTGCCAGCAAGGCAGATCTGTCTCTCTCCCGTGCTTTTGTATAAGCCTCGGTCAACAAGTCTGCTGCGTAGCCTTTCTCCGCAAACCGCTGGGATAGTAACTTAGCTTGCTCATCAAACTTGTTGGTATCAGAACAGTTTCTCCTGATACGTAGGTACTGTCCCAAAGGGACCGACCTTAACCAGGAGTCCAAGTGACAGCTGCCCATAGGAATGTAGGAATTCCTATCTGTAGACTTAAAGAAGGTGGAGGTGACAAAACTCTCACTGTTAACCTTGATGTTTAAATCTAGAAAGTTCACACCTTCCTGGCTGGCTTCATAGCTAAATTTGATGCCTCTTGTGTTGTTATTTAGCCCTTCCATAAAGGCATGGAGTTCGTGTTCGTCACCATCCCAAAGGAGGAGGACGTCATCAATATATCGTGCCCACAGCACTATCTCCGGTCGTCTGGGAGAATCGATGACATCCTCCTCCCATTTGGCCATAAATAAGTTAGCCAAACTGGGGGCATATTTGGCCCCCATGGCAACCCCTTTGTCTTGACGATAAAACTGGTTATCGAACCAGAAGTAATTGTGCTTGGCTGCAAAATCTAAAAGGGCCAAAATGAAATCAATCTGGATCTGTGTTAGACCAGAGTCTCGCTCCAAATAAACCCTGGCGGCTTCAAGTCCCAGTTCGTGGGGAATAATGGTGTAGAGAGATGTGACGTCGGCTGTCACGAGCCATAAGCCTGGGGTTGGTTTGTAGGTGTTTAACATGTTCAGGATTTGCTTGGTATCCCTCACGTATGATGGGATTTTCTTCACAAGCGGCTGAAGAAAAAAGTCTATATACCTGCCCACCCTGGACGTCACTGAATCTATGCCACTGACAATAGGTCGACCAGGGGGGCAGGTAGTACTCTTATGTAGCTTCGGGAGATAATAGATAACTGGGGTTCTGGGGGCCATAGGTACAAGGAAAGATTTTTCCTTGTCCGTAAGGATCCCTCTACGGAAACCCTCATCTACAATCCCTGTTAATTCCTTTTTGTATTTCGTCACTGGATCCCTGCTAAGCAGGGAGTAAGTCTCCCTGTCATCAGTAATGCGATGCAACTCTTTGAGATAGTCGCACCTGTCCAGGATAGCAATGCCACCCCCTTCATCTGCAGGTCTGATGACAAGGGACTTATTGTTGCAGAGGGAATCCAAACCCTTCTGCAGGTCACCCCGAAGTTTACATTTTTTTATTTTCATCCCATCCAAATCCTTAAGTACTAGATCCCTAAAGACTTTGATACTAGGAGCCAGTGTCCCTGGGGGATTGAAAAGGGATGCATTGGCAAGGCCGGAATGTTGAAAGACCGGACTCGACCTATTATTCTCCTGAATGGGGTTACCCAACATATACCGCTTGATATTTAATCTGCGTACAAATTTGTGTATGTCCATGTAGGTCTGAAATTTGCTCAGACATCTTGGTGGAGCAAATTTCAGACCCTTATCCAAAAGCCGTTTTTCGGAGTCAGAAAGTGCCTGGGTGCTGAGGTTAAAAATACCCTCCCCTAGTGCCTTTTTCGTTTTAGCTGCTTGTATCCGCCTCCCCCCTCTGACTCCCCTCTTGGTTCTATAAGCCTTTTCAGGCCTCTGTGGTCCCTGGGAAAATCCCACCCGTGGTTATTGATGGAGTCATGACTGGGTTGGGAGGGCCTAAACACAGCACTTTGATCTACCCCCCGTGATCTAATCGGGTATGGTGCTTGCTGGAGATTATCCTCTCTCTGGCTCCCCATGTATGGGGCTTCAAAGTCTGCCAGCGGGAAGAAACGGTTTTGAGTCAGAGCCTCCCAAGGTTGATTTCTCCTATTGGAGTAAACCGACCTCTCTTGGTCAAACCCTTGGATGGAGTCCCATACTGGGTAACTGCCAGGTCCTTGAGTTAGGGTAGGTCTCTGATGGCCACCCTGATCAGGGCCCTTATTGTTCTTTTTCTTGTTTTTGTTATTGTATCTCCCATTTACGGGTCCCCTCCCAGGGGAAGCCCACTGGGGTCTTGGAGATGCCAGAGACAAAGAGGTATTACCTCGTGTCTGCCATGGACCTGTGCCCAGATGGGCCTGATTACTCGGTGTGACTCTAACACCCTGTACCCATTCTGTGGGATAATGTACTATGTTGTCCCTTGGGACTGCCTCAGGAGGACCCCTCTGAGTATTATTAGGAGCATTGGGAGGAAGAGTATCCATCTGTTCCCTTTCCATGGCTAATTTCTTCTGCCATAGAAAGATGACCCCAGATTGGTAGTCCTCCTTGTCCCTGATGAATTTCTTTTTCTTCTTGAGCTTTTGCTCAAGAGTTTTGAGGAGGTTCTTAGAACACTCCTTATACTCTTCAGTGATGCTCAGAGGTCATGGTCTGGGGTCATCTTTCTATGGCAGAAGAAATTAGCCATGGAAAGGGAACAGATGGATACTCTTCCTCCCAATGCTCCTAATAATACTCAGAGGGGTCCTCCTGAGGCAGTCCCAAGGGACAACATAGTACATTATCCCACAGAATGGGTACAGGGTGTTAGAGTCACACCGAGTAATCAGGCCCATCTGGGCACAGGTCCATGGCAGACACGAGGTAATACCTCTTTGTCTCTGGCATCTCCAAGACCCCAGTGGGCTTCCCCGGGGAGGGGACCCGTAAATGGGAGATACAATAACAAAAACAAGAAAAAGAACAATAAGGGCCCTTATCAGGGTGGCCATCAGAGACCTACCCTAACTCAAGGACCTGGCAGTTACCCAGTATGGGACTCCATCCAAGGGTTTGACCAAGAGAGGTCGGTTTACTCCAATAGGAGAAATCAACCTTGGGAGGCTCTGACTCAAAACCGTTTCTTCCCGCTGGTAGACTTTGAAGCCCCATACATGGGGAGCCAGAGAGAGGATAATCTCCAGCAAGCACCATACCCGATTAGATCACGGGGGGTAGATCAAAGTGCTGTGTTTAGGCCCTCCCAACCCAGTCATGACTCCATCAATAACCACGGGTGGGATTTTCCCAGGGACCACAGAGGCCTGAAAAGGCCTATAGAACCAAAAGGGGAGTCAGAGGGGGGAGGCGGATACAAGCAGCTAAAACGAAAAAGGCACTAGGGGAGGGTATTTTTAACCTCAGCACCCAGGCACTTTCTGACTCCGAAAAACGGCTTTTGGATAAGGGTCTGAAATTTGCTCCACCAAGATGTCTGAGCAAATTTCAGACCTACATGGACATACACAAATTTGTACGCAGATTAAATATCAAGCGGTATATGTTGGGTAACCCCATTCAGGAGAATAATAGGTCGAGTCCGGTCTTTCAACATTCCGGCCTTGCCAATGCATCCCTTTTCAATCCCCCAGGGACACTGGCTCCTAGTATCAAAGTCTTTAGGGATCTAGTACTTAAGGATTTGGATGGGATGAAAATAAAAAAATGTAAACTTCGGGGTTACCTGCAGAAGGGTTTGGATTCCCTCTGCAACAATAAGTCCCTTGTCATCAGACCCGCAGATAAAGGGGGTGGCATTGCTATCCTGGACAGGTGCGACTATCTCAAAGAGTTGCATCGCATTACTGATGACAGGGAGACTTACTCCCTGCTTAGCAGGGATCCAGTGACGAAATACAAAAAGGAATTAACAGGGATTGTAGATGAGGGTTTCCGTAGAGGGATCCTTACGGACAAGGAAAAATCTTTCCTTGTACCTATGGCCCCCAGAACCCCAGTTATCTATTATCTCCCGAAGCTACATAAGAGTACTACCTGCCCCCCTGGTCGACCTATTGTCAGTGGCATAGATTCAGTGACGTCCAGGGTGGGCAGGTATATAGACTTTTTTCTTCAGCCGCTTGTGAAGAAAATCCCAACATACGTGAGGGATACCAAGCAAATCCTGAACATGTTAAACACCTACAAACCAACCCCAGGCTTATGGCTCGTGACAGCCGACGTCACATCTCTCTACACCATTATTCCCCACGAACTGGGACTTGAAGCCGCCAGGGTTTATTTGGAGCGAGACTCTGGTCTAACACAGATCCAGATTGATTTCATTTTGGCCCTTTTAGATTTTGCAGCCAAGCACAATTACTTCTGGTTCGATAACCAGTTTTATCGTCAAGACAAAGGGGTTGCCATGGGGGCCAAATATGCCCCCAGTTTGGCTAACTTATTTATGGCCAAATGGGAGGAGGATGTCATCGATTCTCCCAGACGACCGGAGATAGTGCTGTGGGCACGATATATTGATGACGTCCTCCTCCTTTGGGATGGTGACGAACACGAACTCCATGCCTTTATGGAAGGGCTAAATAACAACACGAGAGGCATCAAATTTAGCTATGAAGCCAGCCAGGAAGGTGTGAACTTTCTAGATTTAAACATCAAGGTTAACAGTGAGAGTTTTGTCACCTCCACCTTCTTTAAGTCTACAGATAGGAATTCCTACATTCCTATGGGCAGCTGTCACTTGGACTCCTGGTTAAGGTCGGTCCCTTTGGGACAGTACCTACGTATCAGGAGAAACTGTTCTGATACCAACAAGTTTGATGAGCAAGCTAAGTTACTATCCCAGCGGTTTGCGGAGAAAGGCTACGCAGCAGACTTGTTGACCGAGGCTTATACAAAAGCACGGGAGAGAGACAGATCTGCCTTGCTGGCAGACAGGGAGCGTGAGGTTGATGCGAATCAGTCCTTATTACCCTTCGTCACTACCTTCTCGATGAAACACCAGAAGGTTAAACAGCTTATCCGTAGACACTGGCATATTTTGACCAGTGACCAAACTCTTGGAACTATCCTACCGGAAGTCCCCAGAGTGATCTTTAAAGGAGTCTCTTCACTAGGTAATATGATTGCCCCTAGCGTACAGAACCCCCCTGTTAAAGACAGATGCTTCTTTCAGAACCTCAAAGGGTTCTATAGATGTAGGAATTGTCAGGTATGTTCCTATAATAAGAACAAAAATTCTAAAATCCTTGAGTTCGTCTCCACCAGTACCCAGAGAAGGTACACGGTGGAGCCGTTCATCACATGCTCGTCAGAAGCAGTGGTTTATCTCATTCAATGTCCTTGTGGGCTTCAGTACGTGGGGAGAACTAAGAGAGCCCTCAAGGTCAGATTGAATGAGCATATCGCCAACATTAAACGGGGTTTTGACAAACATCCCCTTTCTAGACACTATGACGAAAAACATGGAAGGGATCCGTCTAACACCTTGTACATGGGGATTGATAAGTACAAACCCCACTGGAGGGGGGGAGCTCTGGTTAGAGAGATCTCACGGTTGGAGATGTCTTGGATCCATAGACTAAAAACTTACACCCCTTATGGTATGAATACAGATACAGACGTTAATGCATTTATTAATAATGCTTAGCGTGTTGTTTCTGTCAGTGTTCTAGGTATAGACGCTAAACAGATATGACTTTTCCATCAGACATCGTGGGATCTGGATATCTGTGGATTTCCCTACCTTAATTTAGCGTCTGATGGTTGTTCTTGCAAGCTCCCATTTTTCTATTCTAAGAGAGAAATATCTTATATCTCATAATACATTGAGTTCCATAAAATACAGTTGTGTATGTCCCTTTCACTTTTTGTTGTGGGTGAACTTTGTAGCTGATTCAATACCGCTATTTTATCATTACGAAGTGTTTAACCACATAATGAGTTAGATATGCATTATAAAGTGCCTTGCATGTTTTATCCATTTTGAGTATTAATTGTCAGTTAATAATTTTTAATTTTGTGGTTGGACCAGTCCCCTCCTCCCCTGCCTTAATTTAGTTTCATTTGAGGTATATACATCTTCCTCCTATATATATCTTCCTCCTTTGGGATAAGTAGGAAGATTTATTTGCTATGGAGGTCCGGAGCTATTACTACGCTTTATTGAAAGTGAGACGTGGCACCAGATGAAGCGCACACACTTCCCTGTAAGGGGTGATGTGCGCCGTTCATCCGCCTGCTACGTACGGCGCGGTGTCATCCGCTCGTTACGCCCATTATATTGAAAGCGAGACATGGTATCAGATGGAGCGCACACACTTCCTTGTAGTGGGTGGTGTGCGCCGTCCATCCGCTCGCTACGCACGTCGTGTTGCCATCTGCTCATGATCCACGACGTGACGTCATCCGCTCGTTACGTACGGCGTGTTGTCACGCCGTCGTAAGGAGCGCCTTTTTCAGACGTAAACAGAGAGGGGCGGGTGATTGCATGGATCACTTCCGCCGCCCTGGCCCCCTGATCTTGCACGTTATTGGACATGGGAGCATCACTTCCGCCGTCTTGGCCCTTTGACCTCGCATTCTATTGGATATGGGAGTGAGGCTTGGCCCTTTGACCCCGGAAGTGAAAGAGGCTCTCAGACAGCGGAGGAGGTGGCTTGTTCCAACATTCACTATTTAATGGAGGCAATATGGCGTGTCACCCATACCCCAGACGACGTGAATTTTTCACGAAACGCGTTGGGTGGCGTGACACGCTTACTTGCCTCATGTGAACCGGTACTAGAAGGGATATCGATTGGTGTTCGCGATCGGCCGACGCTTGCCCAGTTTGATGATATGCCCGATGTTCTTTCATGTTTGTAAGTGCATCTCTTGTTTTTTATATTCGTTTTAATAAATGATTTTACACTATTTGGAGCGCTTTTTTTCCTCTCTATGGTGAACCCTCCTTGATTCTACAATGCCATACATCTGAGTCCCGCTTCAAACAGCGTCTTCCCATGCTGGACGGTTTATGACTGGTGTATCTCCTAACCTGCCTTACGGTAGTGTTCCATTTGGAGGGCTCAAGTTTGATCCATCTGCAGACCCATTTTGTGATTAAGCGCTCCCTACCGGGACATCTGGTAAGGGGCTATTATTACTTGTCTGGTGGAGGTGCACCTGGTTTTTCTTCACGCTGATTGAAAAGCTTTACGATTGAATAGATCCCTTCCACACAGGGTGTCTCTCCAGTTGGACTGTTTATGGACTTTATGTTATCACATATAGTTTTAGAACTGTTTGAGTTTACTTTACATGCCTTTTTTTTTCTTTGAATTGCACATGTTTTTTCCTTTTTGGTTCATAGCCTATGAGGGAACATATATGTTCACTGTATACAATTATAAGTAATGTCTTAAGGTTTATTCAGTCATAAGTTTGGTGTGTTAGAGTTATAGATCACAAGATACACCTGTTTAAGGTAGATTGGTTTAAATCCTAATAGAAATATTGGGGATTGCGCAGTTCTCTTCTTTTTCTTTGTCTCTATATGTATATTACACTTTGGGTATATATTAGAACTGCTGCATCACACATTTTCGTTAAGTACACACTGTAGCGCAGATTTCCTCTTCTTTTTTTCTCAAACCTACACAGTCCCTGTCTTGTTTGCACCGCCTGTATACTGCTGTTCTGAGTATATAGGGCCTGGGGGCCACACGCATTTCCTTTTTTTAATATGGGTACGGGGGTTCCCCTTAATAAAAGGGGCTGGTAATGGGCAGGGAGGGCTACCTATGCCATTTTTCTCAATGATTTTCAACCATATTGCAGGAACCAGATATAACATTAAAACCGCAAGCAGTTTTCAATGATGTTATTTTCGTTTAATGTCATTTTGTGCAGGGACTGTTCTAAACACGGGAAACACGTGGCACTTCACAGGCATACTACAGACACCCCCCAGGCACCATATTTAAAGGAATATTTCACTTTTTTTTTCACTTTAATCGTCATTAAAATCAGTGCTCCCACCAAAACGGCAGTTTTTAAAAGTTTTTTTTGCATTGACCCATGTCCCCTGGGGCAGGAGCCAGGTCCCCAAACCCTTTTTAGGACAGTATCTTGCATATTAGCCGTTAAAATTAGCACTTTTAATTTCGAACGTTCGAGTCCCATAGACTTCAATGGGGTTCTAAAGTTCGGACGAATTTGGGGTCCGTTCGAAAGTTCTGGTGCGAACCGAACCGGGGGGTGTTCGGCTCATCCCTAATTACAGCAATGTAATCTGTAAGATTACATTATACGGTATGTATACTGTGTGTTTCACTTTTTGAATTTGGCGCCGATCTCCGACCCCGTGCGTCGCACCACTCGTAGGGCACGGAGATCGGCGATGTGATGAATCAAGCAGAGAACGAGCCGCTCGTACAAAGTGGGGACATCGCTGGATCCAGGGGAGAAGGTAAGTAACCGTCCTCCTGGATCCAGCGATGCCGTCCCGAGTCTGGCTCGGGGTTACCGCTTTTGGCATAAAAATTCCACCCCGAGCCAGACTCGGGAATACCGTCAGGGGGGTTAACCAAGGTTCCACTGTACCTTAAAAGTTTTGTCTAGATTACTCAATATTATACATTATTTTTGTAAATGTAAAAGGTGTGTTTTAAGAACTAATAAAAATTAAGTAAGGTACTTAAAAGAAAATTAATTAACATTTATTTTTTTGTTGAAAATTATAAAATTTGTATGTTAAAATTACAAGCCAATGGAATAATTTTTATCAGTGTAGTAGTAACAACCTAATCCTAACAAAAAAAATAAATAAATAACACTATTGAATTCATAATAATGTATAATAGAGAGTAAATTCATAAACATACACCTTGATGTCTTCATAAACATACTTTGTGCCAAATAATTGTACATGTATGTATGTATGTATATATATGAATTTACTCTCTATTATACATTATTATGAATTCAATTAAATTATTTTTTCCTTGACCTCCACACTGCAGCCGCTTCATTTTAAAGTCCCAATTTCCTTTCTATTTTGCCAAATAACGGGATGGAGGCGCTAACCCGTGCCTCATTTAAAGTCCCAAGCTGTCCATTGTCAAATAAATAACACTAACCCCTAACCTCAATCCTTAATCCTAACCTAACCTTAACTCTAACCCCTTAACCCAACAAAAAAAAAGAATAATAATAAGAAAAAAAAAGAAATTAAAGCTAATGGAAAAGCTAAAAAAGCTGAAAAACCTAGCAACAAATGATGCACCAGATTATGGTTTTCTCTATTGGCTAATAAAAAAGTCAAAGCTTAAAAACGCTGTATGAAAACACTCAAATCACACATAAAACACGCTAAAATCACACAAAAAACGCCAGAAAAGCGCTCAAAGATGCTACCCTCAGGTGTGAATACAGCCTTATAGCTGTCTTGGGCTGCAGGTTTGTCACCACCGTTCTAGACTGCCCGACAGCTGCCCGAGATATAATGTGGTAGGATACTATAGAACACAAGTGGTGCAAATTAGATTTCTCTCCTATATTGCTGGTCTAACTAATAACTATCCAATGATATGATGAGCAGTGTGAAGTCTATGAGTGTAATGCCCTTTTCCAAGGGGTAGCCCCTGAGCACATGGATATCAATATATCGTACCTACCAATTGTCTAGTGAGAGCATATTACAGTTTTGGGAGGATTTGTCACTAGGCTTGTCCAACTCAAAGAAAACTGTAGCTCCATAACATATTCGTGGGAGTATATCTCCCATTTTGCTTGGTGGTTTTTACATCTTTAGGAGGCTGCGCTAGGGTTCATTTAACTGGAAGAATTCCAAAGGGTAGTTCCATAACATACTGGTGGGAGAAGATCTTCCAGTGGCTTGGTAAAGGCTATAATACTCCATTTGCAGGCCCAGTCAGGGACTGTCCTGGGTCATCCACTGGGAAAAGACCCAGTTGGTTTGACACTGCAAGGAGCTGGAATGTTTGTCTCATCAAAATGATGGGTCAATCTGTTACCCTCGGACTCCTGCAGGATTAAGCAGCTGGCAAATAATAAAATGAATATAACAAATATAAAATATGGTTTCTACTTGCATTACTATGATCCTTCATATGTCCTTCTGTGTTTCGCGTAGTAATATTTGATGTGAAGAAGAGCAGCAACAGACATTGTGATAGCGACATTGACCAGTTCATTCTACGTTTTCCAGAATTTTTGCAGTCACCGATGATAGGAATAATCTAGTACCATTAGAGTTCCTGAAAATGTGAATGTTCTTCTGAGCAATGTGGTGGTTGTATATTAAAATTTTTGCATACTTCTACACCTCCTACATAAGTAGCATGCAATTGTACAAATGGCTCCAGGCAACCCATAAACGTGAGTCATCAATAAGCAAAGTTTATATCTTCCTTTGTCTCCCGTCCCACAGAGACTTCCTCTTTTTTCTTGGACATCACAAAGCAGTAACAAGCCCAGTAGTAGACTGTGCAACATAAATGGTAAAGGAATAGATACAGTAATTAACATGTTTCGATAACGTTTCTTTTCTTCTAGTGAATTGCCTTGTTTCTTTTCAAATTCTGTATATGAGCAAAGACCATAAAGAAGATGACAGATGCGCTGCAAACCCCCAATATAGTAGAAAGAGCGTAAAATAAAACATTAGAATAATTACTTACAGATAAACTTCAGGCGAACAGCTTGATACACAGAAAAAAAATTCCTTTAAGTGCACTGTGTTTGGGCGCTACATCAATGCAATTGTAACTTACCTCATATATGAGCCTGATGTGTGGAGGGAAGCCTCCCGTACCACCCGGGCTCGGAGACCACTGGAGTGGAGACAGTGGTGGTAAGAGCATGGTGAGGTAAATTTGCCTGTTTAGTCCTCACTGCTTGGAGGTGGGTCAAACACAGGAACGGGGTACTGGCACAGAGTCAGGAACACAGGTAACATGAGCAGATCAAAACGCAAGGGGTGGCATTCTGGGAGCATCTTTTATAGACTGTTGGGCGCCAATGGGCGCCAATGCATGCTAATGTGCGTGCCTGCAAAGTACACAATTCATGAGTGTGCGCATCTGTGCGCAAAGTCTGTGATTCGCGAGTGCGCGCATCTATGTGCGAAGTTCATAATTCACGAGTGCGCGCATCTGTGCGCAAAGTCTGTGGTTCGTGCATGCGCATAGGTGCACGTCTTCTGGAGCGGGTAGTGTGTCCCTAACAATGCCCCCCCCCCTTAAGGGCAACCTCCGGGTGCCCAGGAGAACTCTTTTATGGGGGCGACTGCGAAAAAAGGCCTGAATCAATTCTTGGGCATGAACATTTTATTGGGGTTCCCAGGAGTTCTCCTCCAGACCATACCCCCTCCATTTAATCAAGAATTGAAGCTGGTTCCCTCTACTTCGGCAGTCCAAGATGGCCTCCACTTCAAATTCCTCATCTCCGTCAATGACCACAGATTCAGGTGGTCCCGACCCCCTGCCTGGGAAGGGATCTGTCACCGCAGGTTTTAAAGTGGTTGTAAACCCATGGGAAAAAAAAAAGCAACCTGCAAGGCAAAGGCATAATGAGCTAGTATGCATAGCATACTAGCTCATTATGAATAACTTAAATAAATAAATAACACTCAATTGATATAGTGCATAAAAACACAAAAGTCCATAAGTGAAAAGAAAACAGGTGTAGTTGTCAAGAAGAGTCCGCTTGTGCAGTGTGTCTTCAATCAACATAACAAGTGATGATGTGATCCCTTCACCAATGAGCAAGATGGACTCTCACCTCAAATAATGGACCCCTGATAAATCAGACAGGTCAAAAAACGCATGTTCCCATCATGGGTAAATCACAGCATTCAGTAGACATAACGGGAGTACTCCAAGAATAAATCCTTTTCCGTATCCTCAAATTAATATGATTCCATATAAAAACATAAAAAACAAAATCTAGTGCTCTCCGTTTAAACGAATTTATTAAAACAGAAACAGTAGTAAGAAAGGTACTCTCACATTCTGGTGCACTGATCTCCAGTGCTGAGTGCTGAGCATAAAAACAAATGCAACACAACGTCCATGCGCGGATCAGTGTAACAGCTTGCGGATGACGTCACGGCTTAGGTCCCGTGGTCCGTACGCGTTGCGTCCCAAAAGTAGGCGGGACTTCATCAGCGGCGACGGCGTGACGTCGGACAGCCGCTTTTAAGCTAGTACACTGATAATAAGCCAATGAGAGAGAGGATAGTGCGCAAGACAGTTACCCAGATACACACGCATCAAGCGTGACTCCGGAAGCCAAATATACGCCTAATCAATTACAGGAAAGAGAGGAAATAATAAAACTAATATAACAGAGGAATGAGCATGAATTGTGTCATTTCAGTAGTAATATACATACAGTACACCTCCAGTTGCCCTCAAATGGAGCGTATAAATATAAGGAAGACCGAAACGAACTAAAAAAGTATATAGTGAATTACTAACAAACATAATCATGCAGTATTTAGCACTGAAGTGGGGACACATATATGTCTCTCAACTACTCAATGCAACCCTGCTGACATAAAATAAAATAAAACCACAAGGCCGCCGACGCCATCAACAAGCAACACTGATCCGTGCATGGGAGAAACAATTTATACAAAAAATTATGAAAAAGAAATATAAAAAAAAAAAATTATATAAAAAAGGAAAATAATAATAATAATAATAATACATAGTTAATAATCAAATAAAAAATAAATAAATATAAAAATAAATATAAAAATAAAAATAAATCGAATGTAAATAATACATATATATATGGAATTAACAAAATTATCTATCCAAAATTAAGCAATTTAAATCAAAATCAACGTTCAAGCCACTCGGGGCGAGAACCCTTGTTTCATGAATCCAATGTGACTCACGTCTACTTAATTGGCGTATGAAGTTGCCTCCACGCCAATGTTTCGTAACCTTCTCTATCTAAGACCCTTCTTGATATTATTCACATGCTCACCTAACCTTACATGGAGGGGCCTGGACGTCCTACCAATATATTGGAGGCCACATCCACATTGTAGCATGTATACCACCCCTACCATGGAGCAAGTGATAAGTTGATCGATCTTATACTCCCTATTGTTACTAGTGACAACGAAAGATTTTCTTTTTTTTATGTTACATCTGAAATGTTTGCATGCTGTACACCTACCACACGCATAAAAGCCCGACAGAAAGGAAAAAAGTCTGCTATCAGTTTGCACAGGAGGATCAATGACACTAGGGGCTATCTGATCACATAACGAAGGAGCCTTTTTATATATGAAAGAGGGACGTGCAGGTAGGAGAGGTCCTAATACCCGGTCCTGTTTCAATATAAACCAGTTTTTAGCGACCAATTTTTCGAATTTCTTGTGCTGTACATTATAATCCAAAACCATTCTGAAGTTGACACCTCCACCTATTGGTTCTTTTACTCTATCTCCTAATAGAAGAGATCTATCCAACTGTTGGACTCGAGCTACTTCATGATCAAGGCCAGATCTATCATAGCCTTTTTCCTGGAATTTAGAGGATAAAATCTGAGCCTGAAGCGCAAAATCATCCACATTAGAACAGTTACGCCTCAATCTTACATACTGTCCTCTGGGGATGTTGCATAACCAAGACTTATGGTGGCAACTCCCCAGAGGAATGTATGAATTGCGATCGGTTGGTTTGAAATAATTTTTTAATGACAAACCATCCTTGTCTTTACTAATCTCCAGGTCCAGGAACACCATCCGTTCCTGACTGATATTCCAGGACAGCTGGATATTCTTATCATTGGTATTCATAGTCCCAATAAACTTATCCAAATCAGCCGGTCACCATCCCATATCATGATCAAGTCATCAATAAATCTTTTGTAGCAGATTAATTCATGGGGGCGGTTACGAAAGACAACATCCTCCTCCCAGTGGGCCATAAATAAATTGGCCACACTGGGAGCGAACTTAGCCCCCATGGCAACCCCCCTTGTTTGTAAATAAAACTGATGATTAAACCAAAAATAATTTCTAGTCAAACAAAAATTTAAACATTTACGGAGGAACTTTTTATGGCACTCAGAGAGATCGGAAAATGTGGACATGGCCCACTGGACTGAAGCCTGCGCATCATTGTGCCCAATAATTGTATAGAGAGAGCCAACATCAGCAGTCACAAGGAAGCAAGATGCCGAACATTCTAATGATTCAAGAATTTGAATAATATGTTTGGTGTCTTTAAGGAATGCCTTAGTTTTCAACACCAAGGGCTGCAAGAAAGTGTCTATATATTGGCCCACCCTAGATGAAATAGAGTCAATGCCATTAACTATAGGCCTGCCGGGAGGGTTAACACAATCCTTATGTATCTTCGGCAGGCTATAGATAATGGGGGTTCTACAAAACAACGGATCAAGATAAAGTCCCTCTTTTTTTATTTAAAATGTTCTTATTTTTTCCTTCCTCTATTAGCCAATGTAATTCATCCTTATACTGCAACATAGGGTCTTTATTCAAAACTTGATAAGTGTCAGTATCACTCACAAGTCTGTTCATTTCGGACATATAATAGGTCTTATCTAAAATAACCAACCCCCCGCCCTTATCGGCGGGGCGTATGATGATGTCATCCCTACTTTTTAAGGACTCCACACCCAGTTTAATGTACTGGGGGTCTTTCACTTTGCGTATTTTTAGTGTGTCTAAATAATTTATTACAACATTTTTAAAGATCTCCAGAAACTTATTATCAGTATTAAGGGGGTTAAACATAGATT
This sequence comes from Lithobates pipiens, assembly GCF_037356315.1. NCBI lineage: Eukaryota > Metazoa > Chordata > Amphibia > Anura > Ranidae > Lithobates > Lithobates pipiens. The sequence goes on along the minus strand of NW_027507758.1, from coordinate 584,330,401 downwards.
TGTTACGGAGATTGGAATGTTGATTTTCAAATGTTTTTACCTGTTTAACCGGATTAGACAAAAAATATTTCTTCATATTCAGATTCCTAATGAACTTCTAAATATTAACATAAGTATGAAATTTATTTAAATTCCTAACAGGAGCAAATTTTAAACCCCTATCTAAAACCTTTAGTTCATTATCACATAGTGTGCATCCACTAAGATTATAGATACCAGCTCCTACTGGGGTTTTTGTCTTTTGAATTCTCCTACCCCCTCTCCTTCCTCTCTCTCTTTTCTTTTTCGAACCTGACTGCCTGACCGAGGGGTTCCATAGGGTTGCTGTTTCCACCACTCCTGATGGATAGGTGGTTGTACATAAGGTGGGTTGATGGGTTGATGGATTGGTGGTTGCACATAGGGGCCCCTCCCGGGTCCGCTCTGTGCGCCCAAAAAATCCCCTCCCTCACCTGCTCCACCGTATTGTAATGGAGCAAATCTGTTGGACACAGGTATAGGGTACCTCGAAGGGCCACCATAAGGGGCCCCCTGGTGGGAGCTATATTCGTGCTGATAACCTCCCTGTCTGTTTGGGGAGTGGTAGCCATAATAGTATTGGGAATCATTCCCAGGGACTTCCCTAGGACCCCAATTTCTATTATAATTGCCCTTACCTCTCCCCCTATTTTTCCCATGATTGTTACGGGCCCCCCTCCCATGCGTACCACCCCTAGGAAAGTCACTCCTATTGCCAATTGGCCCAGGTCGAGGATACTCTGGGGTGGGAGTGGCTTGAGAACCAGAAGGGGGTAAGGGGGTTGTGGCATCAACCTCAATAGGAACATTATTAGAAATATCTCCCTCAGACTGGTTCATCTTCTGCCATTTAAACACATTCATAGTTACATAGTTACATAGTTACATAGTTAGTCAGGTTGAAAAAAGACACAAGTCCATCCAGTTCAACCAAAATAAATAAAATAAAAATAAATAAAATAAAATATACTATACATATATATACACATATACACATATACATACACATATATATACATATATATATATATATATATATATATATATATATATATATATACACACATACATACACACATACATACACACATACATATACCATCCCATATACCCAATTCTATACCCACAGTTGATCCAGAGGAAGGCAAAAAACCCCAGCAGAGCATGATCCAATTTGCTAAAGCAGGGGAAAAAATTCCTTCCTGATCCCCCGAGAGGCAATCGGATTTTCCCCGGATCAACTTTACCTATAAATTTTAGTACCCAGTTATATTACGTACACTTAGGAAATAATCCAGGCCTTTCTTAAAGCAATCCACTGAGCTGGCCATAACCACCTCTGCAGGGAGTCTATTCCACATTTTCACAGCTCTTACTGTGAAGAAACCTTTCCGTATTTGGAGATGAAATCTCTTCTCCTCTAGACGTAAAGAGTGCCCCCTTGTCCTCTTTGTTGACTTTAAAGTGAATAACTCGACACCAAGTTCCCTATATGGACCCCTTATATATTTGTACATGTTGATCAAATCCCCCCTTAATCTCCTGTTATCAAGAGTGAATAAATTCAGTTCCTCTAATCTTTCCTCATAGCTGAGTTGCTCCATGCCTCTTATCAGTTTGGTTGCCCTTCTCTGCACTTTCTCCAGTTCCCCGATATCCTTTTTGAGAACTGGTGCCCAAAACTGAACGGCATATTCCAGATGAGGTCTTACTAATGATTTGAACAGGGGCAAAATGATATCTCTCTCTCTGGAGTACATACCTCTCTTAATACAAGAAAGGACTTTGCTCGCTTTGGAAACCGCAGCTTGGCATTGCATGCTATTATTGAGCTTATGATCTACCAAAACCCCCAGATCCTTCTCCACTATGGATTCCCCCAGTTGTACTCCCCCTAGCGTGTATGATGCATGCATATTCTTAGCCCCCAAGTGCATAACCTTACATTTCTCAACATTAAACCTCATCTGCCACATAGTCGCCCAATTAGACAGAGCATTGAGGTCTGCTTGTAAATTGGTGACATCCTGTAAGGACGTTATTGCACCACATAGCTTGGTGTCATCTGCAAAGACGGAAATGTTACTCTTGATCCCAGACCCAATATCATTTATAAAGATATTAAAAAGTAAGGGTCCCTCCATTAAAATCATCAGAATCTCTCATGAATTTTTTCTTTTTCTTATTTTGGACCTCAAAGTCCCACTTGGTAACCTTATCCCTTAATTCAACAGAAAGTCTAATGAAATCAGGAGTATCTTTAAACAGTTCGATGGAACTCCTGATGTCATTTATCTGGGATTCTAAAATGGTCATTTTCCTTTGCTTTCGTTTCAGCAAAAAATCCATCAGTTCCAGACCCTTTTCCAAGAAAAAAACCTTCCCATTCCAACATGGAGTCTCTATCGAGAAGTCCATCATTGGGGGGAACATCCCATCTTAAGCGACAGGGTATTAATCTGGCTGAAATATATTGCTGAAAGGAAACAATATCCCACCAAGCTTTAACCTTTTGTGCAGTGTGTCTTCAATCAACATAACAAGTGATGATGTGATCCCTTCACCAATGGGCAAGATGGACTCTCACCTCAAATAATGGACCCCTGATAAATCAGACAGTTCAAAAAATGCATGTTCCCATCATGGGTAAATCACAGCATTCAGTAGACATAACGGAGTACTCCAAGAATAAATCCTTTTCCGTATCCTCAAATTAATATGATTCCATATAAAAACATAAAAAACAAAATGCAACACAACGTCCATGCGCGACTGATCCGCGCATGGACGTTGTGTTGCATTTGTTTTTATGCTCAGCACTCAGCACTGGAGATCAGTGCACCAGAATGTGAGTGTACCTTTCTTACTACTGTTTCTGTTTTAATAAATTCGTTTAAACGGAGAGCACTAGATTTTGTTTTTTATGTTTTTATATGGAATCATATTAATTTGAGGATACGGAAAAGGATTTATTCTTGGAGTACTCCCGTTATGTGTACTCAATGCTGTGATTTACCCATGATGGGAACATGCGTTTTTTGACCTGTCTGATTTATCAGGGGTCCATTATTTGAGGTGAGAGTCCATCTTGTTCATTGGTGAAGGGATCACATCATCACTTGTTATGTTGATTGAAGACACACTGCACAAGCGGACTCTTCTTGACAACTACACCTGTTTTCTTTTCACTTATGGACTTTTGTGTTTTTATGCACTATATCAATTGAGTGTTATTTATTTATTTATTCATTTTGCGCTCTACTGTTACTTTTTTACTTTGTAATGTGGGATTTGGTATTTTGACCTATAGTATTCTAGCTGCATTTTTTCACTATTTCACTTATTTATTGTGTTCAGCGCTGATTGATTTTTCGTTTTATACATTATGAATAACTTACCTGAGAATGAAGCCCCCAAAGCGGTCCTCTGTCTTTATGTTCGCCGCTGCCATGTATCCCGGAGTGACTTCCGGGTTTCGCTGCTCCGGCACTGTGATTTGCCAGAGCCGCGATGACGTCACTCCTGCGCATGCGCACGGGAGCTGGCACGAGCGGCATATAGCTGCAATCTGCAGCCTGTCCAGTGCGCCTGCGCACCGCTGTCTACGGTGCATGCGCCGTAGACAGCGGTGGCTGTCTTTTTGTAAATATCTCCTAAACCGTATAGGTTTAGGAGATATTTCTTGGACCTACAGGTAAGCCTTAATCTAGGCTTACCTGTAGGTCAAAGTGGTTTGTAAGGGTTTACAACCACTTTAACAACGATACATGAAATACCGCGTGGATCTTCAATGACTCTGGTAAGGCAAGCTCATAGGAAACTTTGTTTAATTTCCGTTTTACTGGAAAGGGACCGATGAATTTGGGTGCCAATTTCCTTGCAGGGCAAGCCATCTTAAAATTGGTGGTGGATAACCAAACTTGATCGCCTTAATTCATAATTCTCCTCTCCTCTTCTTATCAAACGTTCCTTTACTGGTTGCTTGTGCCCTGGTCATGGCTTCCTGCAATATCTTGCTGTTACGGGTCAAGAAATTGACGGTACTCTGAACCGCCGGGACCGTTGAATCCGGAATGAGATCAGGTAGAAAGGTCGGGTGGAACCCGTAGTTAGCAATAAACGGAGACTGACCTAAAGCCGAATGTTTAGCATTATTGAAAGCAATTTCTGCCAGGGCCAGTAATGCTACCCAATCGTCTTGCACAAAAGAGGTGAAGCATCAGAGGTATTGTTCGAGTTTTTGATTTGTCCTCTCGGTTTGCCCATTGGTCTGAGGATGGTAGGCCGAGGACGTGGACAGTTCAATCTTCAGGGCCCTGCATAAGGTCTTCCAGAAGCAAGAGGTGAACTGCACCCCTCTATCTGAAACACTATCCGCAGGGATCCTATGTAGCCTGACTATGTCTTTAATGAAGACCTGGGCTTTCTCCATGGCAGAGGGTGTGCTCTTCAGTGCTACAAAGTGGGGCATCTCAGATAAACGGTCAACCCCAACAAAAATGGCTGAGCAACCTTCTGATGGGGGAAGTTCCACTATGAAATCCATGGCAATCATTTTCCAGGGATGATCAGGAACTGGTAAGGGTCTGAGTAGGCCCCAGGCCTTGCTTCTAGTGGTCTTGCTACGGACGCAGGTGGCACAAGAACTTATATAATCTCTGCAATTATTTTCAAGATCCGGCCACCAAAACGTGCGTTGAACCAGTTCCAAAGTCTTATGCACTCCGAAGTGGCCTGCCAGGGGATGATCATGGCACAAGTTTAAAGCTGTGACTCGGACTTCTTCAGGCATAAAGATATTGTCCTCTTTCTACAGCAATCCATCCCAGGGTAATAGGGTAACTCCAGGTGGACCAGACACACCTACAGAGGCTTGTTTTAAGCCAGACATTAGACCAGTTTGCAAAAGTAAAAAGTTACCCTTTGATAGGATGGTGTCTGGGACTGGTACTTCTGTCAGGGCTCTGCTAGCGCTGTGCGGGCAAATCTGTGTGCTCGCATGAGAGCCGATAGGCAACCTAGGCATCGGCATGTGTGTGTTTACCAGTGTGCACCTCAGGCGCGCGTGCAACGAGCGCGTGCACGGGCAACCACGTGCGCGCTAGCGAGGTTTGGCGCCAGTGGCCCTATTTAACCACTTTCAGACCGGACCAATTTGCTGGTCAAAGACCAGACCACTTTTTGCGATTCGGCACTGCGTCGTTTTAACTGACAATTGCGCGGTCGTGCGACGTGGCTCCCAAACAAAATTGACGTCCTTTTTTTCCCACAAATAGTGCTTTCTTTTGGTGGTATTTGATCACCCCTGCGGTTTTTATTTTTTGCGCTATAAACAAAAATAGAGCGATAATTTTGAAAAAAACGCATTATTTTTTACTTTTTGTAATAATAAATATCCCCCAAAAATATATAAAAAAACTTTTTTTCCCTCAGTTTAGGCCGATACATATTCTTCTACATATTTTTGGTAAAAAAAATTATATTATATAAGCGATTATTGATTGGTTTGCGCAAAAGTTATAGCGTTTACAAAATAGGGATAGTTTTATAGCATTTTTATTAATAATTTTTTATTATTTATTTTTTTTACTAGTAATGGCGGCGATCTGCGATTTTTATTGTGACTGCGACATTGTTGGGGACCCATCGGACATTTTTGACACATTTTTGGGACCATTGTCATTTATACAGTAATCACTGCTATATAAATGCAGTGATTCCTGTGTAAATGACACTGGCAGTGAAAGGGTTAACCGGTGGGTGGCAGTGTAGGGGTTAAGTGTTCCTAGGGGTGTGTTACTAACTGTGGGGGGGTTGGGCTTTCATTTAGTGTACACTGATCTCTGCTCCAATCACATGGAGCAGAGATCAGCGTCACTAGTTGCTAGGCAGAATGGAAAAATGTTGTTTACACAGCATTTCCTCCATTCGGCCGCTCCGTGAGACGATCGCGGGGATGCCCGCGGCGATCGAGTCCGCGGGTCCCGCGACCGGACTCATGGGGTTCCAGACCAGCGCGGGAGCGCGCCGCCGCCGGCGCGCTCCCGATGGCACGGCGGCATCGAATATTGGACGTACATGTACGCCAATATGCCTGCCCGTGCCATTCTGTCGACGTACATCGTTGTGCGCTGGTCGGGAAGTGGTTAAAGGTGACAGCTGCACTTGTTAAGCGCTGTTTGTCTGCAGCTTGTACCCGAGACTTCTGCTACCTGTCTGTATGATTGCTATTACTGACCCAGCTTACGTCTGACCCTGCTGATCTCTCCTGCCCTGATCCCGGCCTGCCTGACTCTGTTTATGGACTTACCTATCTCTGATGCTGAACCTTTGCTAGCCTGTGACCTTGCCTTTGCCTGCCGTATCTGCCCGATTGCCTAACTTGCTCCGACCCCGGCCTGTCTGACCATCCCTCTGCTTGTTCAAGTGTGTCGAGTTCCATCCAGGATCCGCTGCCGCTGTTCCTGTGCCTTCTTACTCCCGGCTGTTGACCGTCCACCTGCTCTGCCAGCCTCTGCAGTTCCAGCCATCCGGAGGACCATCTCTACCGTCTGCACCAGCTTCTGCATCCGGCTCAGACAGTCCTACACTGCTGCGCTCATGGGACCACTGTCTCCACTCCAGTGGGCCCTGAACCAGAGTCGTAAGAGAAGTCTTCTTCCACCAAGTCAGGTTCACCACCAAGGTTGACAGTACCTTGGTGGTGAACCTGACTTGGTGGAAGAAGGCTTAGCCCTTCCTTCTCTGGGCTGGCCTCTCAGGTGTCGGCTAATTGCCAGCTCTCATCTCTCTCCACAGTTCCAGCTGTTCCTGATCATGCTCATCTGACCTGCCTACTTAAAGCTTTCCAGCTCACTTCACATCTGCCTTTGCCTTGGTCACATCACAAGAAACCATCTCCTGCGGTTCTGACTGGCTTGCTGACATTCCTTCTGGCTCCTTATCCTGCTTGCTGTTGCTCTACTTGGATCCCTGACTTCTGGCTTGGCTTATTAACCCGATCTGGTTATTGAACTCTGGCCTGGCTGACTACTTGATCCGGTTACTGGACTCTGGCTATGCTTTGACTACACTTTTTCCATTTACCTTTTTATTTTTATTTAACCACTTGCTTACTGGGCACTTAAACACCATTCTGCCCAGACCAATTTTCAGCTTTCGGTGCTCTCACACTTTGAATGACAATTACTCAGTCATGCAACACTGTACCCAAATGAATTTTTTGTCCTTTTTTTCCCACAAATAGAGCTTTCTTTTGGTGGTATTTGATCACCTCTGGGGTTTTTATTTTTTGCGCTATAAATGAAAAAAGACCGAAAATTTTGAAAAAAAAACGCATATTTCTTTGTTTCTGTGACAGAATTATGCAAATTATTAATTTTTCTTCATAAATTTTGGCCACAATTTATACTGCTACATATCTTTGGTAAAAATAACCCAAATTAGTGGATATTATTTGGTCTTTGTGAAAGTTAGAGAGTCTACAAGCTGTGGTGCGAATCGCACAAAATTGATCACACCTGATGTACTGGTGGACTATCTCGCTTCTTGTGACCCGAACAAGTCAGGAAAGTACAAATACCCCCCAAATGACCCCTTTTTGGAAAGTAGACATTCCAAGGTATTTAGTAAGAGGCATAGTGAGCTTTTTGATGTTGTCATATTTTTCCCACAATTCTTTGCAAAATTAAGATTTTTCATTTTTTTTTCTCCACAAAATTGTCATTGTAATAGGTTATTTCTCTCACATGGCATGTGTATACCACAAATGACACCCCCCAAAAAATTCTGCTACTCCTCCTGAGTATTACAATACCACATGTGTGGGACTTTTTCACAGCCTGGCCACATAGAGAGGCCCAACATGCAGGTAGTGCCATCATGTGTTCTAGGAACATAAATTACACATCTAACTTGTTGACTATTTATTACACTTTTGAAACACCAGGACAATGACACGTGACACTGATGACAGATGGCACTGATACGTGGCAATGATGACAGATGGCACTAATATGTGGCACTGATGACAGATGGCACTAATATGTGGCACTGATGACAGGTGGCACTAATATGTGGCACTGATGACAGGTGGCACTAATATGTGGCACTGATGACACGTGGCACTAATACATGGCACTGAAGACACGTGGCACTAATACGTGGCACTGACGACAGATGGCACTAATACGTGGCACTAATACGTGCCACCGATGACAGATGGCACTAATACATGGCACCGATGACGCGTGACACTGATGACAGATGGCACTGATAAGTGGCATTGATGACACGTAACACTGACAACAGATGGCACGTGACACTGACAGGTGGCACTGATGACAAATGGCACTGATACGTGGCACTGATGACAGATGGCACTAATACGTGGCACTGATGACAGATGGCACTATGTGGCACTGATGACACGTGGCACTGATGACAGATGGCACTTATACGTGGCACTGATGACAGATGGCACTGGTGACAAATGGCACTGGGGGCAGGTAGCACTGGGGGAAGGTGGCACTGGGGGCAGGTAGCACTGGGGTGGATGGCACTGGGGGCAGGTAGCACTGGGGTGGATGGCACTGGGGGCAGGTAGCACTGGGGCGGATGGCACTGGGGCAGGATGGCACTGCTAGGGTAGGATGGATGGCACTGCTGGGGGAGGATGGATGGCACTGCTGGGGGAGGATGGATGCCACTGCTGGGGGAGGATGGCACTTTTTTTTTAATTTTTTTTTTTTTTTTCACAGATCGAAGCAGAACGGCTGCCGCTGCAGACGTTCATCTCTCCCCTCTCACACTCTGTGTGAGGAGGGAGAGCGGCGCTGAGAGATGATCTCATATGTTTACATATGAGATCATCTCCCATTGGACACGCCGATCACGCTGTAAACGGCCGCTGTGATTGGCCGTTTACAGCGATCTGTGTTTGCCTGTCCCCGGGGGACACGGCAAACACAGAACTTCCGGGATGCGCACCCGCGGCGGCGCACATTGCGGAAGTAAACAATAGGACGTCCAGGGACGGCCACCCGGACGAACGCGCCTGCTCTACGGCCGTCATTCGGCTATAGGGCGGGCGCGAGGTGGTTATTAAACAAGTGTGATTTAATTGTAATTCTGTCTCAGTCTGATTCATGGTTTCTGACAGTAGGCGAATGCCATGAATTCAGTAGATACAGTCAATCCACTTGTTGGTAATATTTTTTCCAGACTGGATGAGCAAGATCACCGCATGGATCAGTTTGCCATAGCATTACAAACGCTCCTGCGTTGCACGGCTCACCTGGAAACCCCCACCTTGGCTGTTCCAGTACAACCTGAGTCGCAGGCCATCCCTGATGCTGCACCAGTCTCTGTGCAGGCCCCCTGCCTTGAGTATTACCTCTATAAGAGGTATGTCTGGTTCCGCTCCACTTCCCCAGCGATTTGGGGGTGATCCAGTTCAATGCAGAGGGTTTCTCAATCAGGTTGAGATATACTTCAAGATGCTGCCCCAGGCGTTTCCCACGGACAGAAGCAAAGTAGGTTTTTATAATATCTTTGCTTTCTGAGAGTGCCTTGGCCTGGGCTAACCCTCTATGGGAGACGCAAAAACCTGTTGTCTTGAGTTACCCTGAGTTTGTGGCCTCCTTTAAAAGGGTATTTGACGTTCCCGCACGCTCTGCTTCTGCTGCCAAGTGCCTCATGTCCATCAAACAAAGTACGAGAACTGTTGCCGACTACGCCATTGAATTCCGTACTCTGGCAGCAGAGGTTACTTGGAACAATGAGGCCCTCGTGGCTGCTTTTTGCCATGGTCTCTCAGATTCCATCAAGGATGAGATAGCAGCCCGAGATATACCCACTGAGCTGGAGAACTTGATCTCGTTTGCCATCCTCATTGACTCCAGACTCAGAGAATGACTCTCTCTTAAGGAGCGCTTGCAGAAGCCTCCTGTACGTTTGCCTCCGAGCTTTGTAGTCCCACCCATGCCTCCCTCACCTCCCATGCCTCCTGGTATAGAGTCGGTCAGTGAAAATGAACCCATGCACCTGGGCTTCACGTGTCTCTCTGCGGATGAGAGAGCCTTTAGGAGGAGGGAGAGATTGTGCCTTTATTGTGGCCAGGCAGGTCACTTTTTGAAGTCTTGTCCTACATATCCAGGGAACCCCCGAACCTTGAGGTCCTGTCATGGACAGACCTTAGGTGGCGCTGTTTAGTCCCCAGTTCTCCAGAAGGATAAGCCACTGGTTTCGGCCACCCTTTCTTGGGCTGAGTAGTCCATCGAGATACAGGCTCTAATCGACTCTGGGGCTGCAGGCCTGTTCATTGATGCGCATTTGTTTCGCAGCACTCGATTCCACTGCAGCTGCGTGACACTCCACTTGCCCTTGAGGCTCTTGACGGGAGACCTTTACAGCCTGCCCATGTGACTCATGAGACGGTTCCATTTTCCATGGCCGTAGGGGCTCTTAACCATGAGATAATACAATTCCAAGTTATTTCCTCACCCAGGTTTCCTCTGGTTTTTGGTTATCCTTGGCTACAGAGGCACAACCACTCTTTTGATTGGCTCCGTGCTGAGGTTCTCTCCTGGTCACCACTATGCAGTGAGACATGCTTCCTGAAGGTATCCAAAGTCCTGTGCACCTCTTCACTCCCTTCCCTTCCGGAGGAATACCGCAATTTTAGCAATGTCTTTGATAAAGGTCAAGCCGGTAGTTTGCCTCCACACCGGTCTTATGATTGTGAAATTGACTTTCAACCTGGTGCCATACCCCCTCGTGGCCGGGTTTACCCTTTGTCGGTCTTGGAGGATAAGGCCATGGAGGAGTATGTTGCTGACGCACTTTCTCAAGGTTTCTTCCACAAATCCTCGTCTCCTGCTGGTGCTGGTTTCTTCTTTGTGAAGAAAAAGAGCAGTGAACTGAGACCTTGTATAGATTATAGGGGTCTCAATAGTGTCACGATTAAGAATGCCTACCCGATTTCATTGATTACAGAGTTATTTGACTGCCTCAAGCGAGCAAAGGGTTTCACAAAGCTTGACTTGAGAGGGGCATACAATCTCATGCGCATTAAGGAGGGTGACGAGTGGAAAACTGCGTTTAATACCAGAACAGGCCATTATGAATACCTAGTAATGCCTTTTGGCCTTTGTAACGCCCCGGCAGTTTTCCAGGAATTTATAAACGATGTCCTCTGAGATTTGTTGCAGTTATGTGTGGTGGTTTATCTCGATGATATCCTCATATTTTCCAAGTCCCTGGAGAGTCACCACACAGATGTCTGTCGTGTGCTTCAGAAACTAAGAGGCAACAATCTCTATTGTAAACTGGAGAAGTGCAAGTTCCATCGTGAACAGGTTACTTTCCTGGGCTATGTCATTTTCACTGCTGGGTTTTTGATGGACCCAGAGAAACTTTCGGGAGTCCTACAGTGGCCTCGACCCGTGGGTTTATGTCCTCTGCAGCATTTCCTGGGTTTCGCCAACTACTATTGGAAGTTTATTCGGAACTTCACGTCTCTGGTCAAGCCCCTAACTGATATGACCAGAAAGGACGGTAACCCACAGAGTTGGTCTCCGGAGTCCATTAAGGCCTTTGAGACTCTCAAGTCCGCCTTTGTTGGCACATCCCGATCCTACGTTGCCTTTTATCCTATAAGTTGATGCTTCTGAGACTGGAGTTGGCGCCCTTCTGTCTCAACGTCCTAACTCTGAGCGTGCTATGCATCCGTGTGGCTACTTTTCCAAGAATTTGTCACCTGCTGAGTGCAATTATGAGATTGGTGACAGAGAGCTGTTGGCGATCATTTTAGCCCTGAAAGAATGGAGACATCTCCTTGAAGGTACCACTGTGCCTGTTCTTAGCCCTTGTACACACGGTCGGACATTCCGACGGAAAATGTCAGATCGGACCGTGTTGTCGGATAATCCGACCTGTGTGGGCTCCATCGGACTGTTTCCGTCGTAATATATCCGACGGACCAAGTTTTCCAGCTTGGCTATAAAATTTTCCCACAACATGATCCGATCGGACTTTGTCCGATCATGTGTAGAGAATTCCGATCGGACAAAGTGCCACACATGCTCAGATCAAATTCCTACACCAAAGCTATTGGCTACTAGCCTGAACGTAGTCCTATCGTAACAAAATAACATCATCACGTTCTGAACGATCAAATTTTCCAACAACTTTGTCCGACCGTGTGTATGCAACAGTTTCGGACAAAATCCGTCGGAAAAAATCCGACGGATTTGGTTGTCGGAATGTCCGACCGTGTGTACAAGGGCTAATTCTTACTGACCATAAGAATCTTACATTCTTGTCTGAGGCTAAGCAACTCTCTCCCAGAAGGGCGCGATGGGCTCTTTTCTTGTCGAGCTTTAATTACATTGTCTCATTCTTACCCAGTACTAAGAATGTAAGGGCTGATGCCTTGTCCCAAAAATTTTCCTCCACTTCCAAGTCAGAGTCAGTTCCGGTTCCTATGATTCCTCCTGATCATATCATGGCTACGGTTTGCACCAGTCTTACTTCTCCTTTGGGTGACAAAATTCTTGCTGCTCAGGTCCATGCTCTTCCTGAGAAACCTTGTGACCGCTGCTTTGTCCCAGAGAGTCTCAGTACTGCTGTGCTCCAGACTTGCCATCCTGGGAAGAATCAACTCATTTGGGCCATTTCCCAACAATTCTGGTGGCCTAGTCTACGGACTGATGTTACTGCCTTCGTAGCTGCCTGTCCCATGTGTGCTCAGAGTAAGACTCCATGACACCTTCCAGTGGGCCTCCTACAACCCATACTCAATGGAGAGAGGCCCTGGGCTCACCTGTCAATGGATTTCATTGTGGAGTTTTTTTTTTTTTTTTTCTGTTAAATCTTCTTTATTATTTTTCTTATAACAAATACAACGAACCAATACTTTCAATCTTAAGACATTTGGGGTTTACACATATACCCCAGTATCTTCACAATCATACATTCCTTTACATATCCATGATAACATTATATGGTGGTTTTAGAGGGGGGGGGTTTGTTGTAGCGGAGATGTTCTGTGGAGAAACAACAAAAAAAAAAAAAAAAAAAAAAAAAAAAGTTTTTGTGTTTATCCTTTCTCTTTCTATAGCCTTCCTTTGGTGCGTTATTTATACTTTGTGCAAGAAAGAGAGGAGAAAAAAAAAAAAAAAAAAAAAAAAAAAATTTTTGTGATTGTGATATTTATATTAATGTCTCCGCATATGGTCATCTCCGCTCTTCCCCACTCCCCCCTCCCCAAGCCCTTTCCAATCCTTTTTCCACTTCCCATTTATCTTAAAACATACTACAAACAATAACAATACAACAAAACGACAAAATTTAACGGTTGTGGTTCGGTTCTCATTTCCCCCCTTCCCCTTCCTTCCCTCTCCCCTCCCTTCCCCCTTACCCCTTCCACGGTGCACCTTTTGGGGATACGAGCTTACTCAGCAACTTCTTATATAATCTCTCCTTCCCTTCCCCCCTCTCCTCTTGGAGATCTCTAGGGGGGGTTTAGGTGGGATTATCTAAATTTTTAATCTGACATGGCCTATTCTTACATTATTTCTCGGGAGTAGTGCTTCCAGCCTGCCCACATATTTATATGTTTTTCCTGTTGTTCTTTTATACTGTATATCCATTTTTCAGCTTCCATTATTTTATCTACCTCTCCCTTCCATTCCAATAGTGTGGGACATGCTGTCTGCCTCCAATATCTAGGTATTAATAATTTGGCTGCATTCAACAGATGTGGTGTGACACCTTTTTTATATAATTTGATGGATCCTTCTGTACCATGAAATAAGTATTGTAGGGGTGTCATTTCTATAGGTTTTGTTGTTATCCTCCCTATCCATCTAGCTATTCCTTCCCAAAAATTCTTAATTTTTGGGCATTCCCACCATAAGTGAAGATATGTCCCCTTATCCTGACATCCTCTCCAGCAATGCCCATCCGCTGTTGGGTATATCTCTGCTAATCTAGCTGGTGTTCGATACCATCTGGTTATAAACTTATATGACATTTCTTGTATTGCTGCACTTATTGATGTCACATGTGTCATTTCCATGATTTTTTTTACTTGTGTTGGTTTTATTGTGCATCTTAGTTCCTTCTCCCACTCTCTTATAAAGTAAGGGGTTGTGCTGCTTTGTTCACTTAATACTATTTTATACATCTGGGATAATAAATTACATGGTTTTTCTAATTTCAGACACATCTTCTCGTATGTCGTAAGGGAGCTCAGGGGTCTTACTTGGGGTTCTAGTTTATTGAAAAAATCTCTCATTTGATAATATCTCCATCTCGACATATGTATGTCTCCTTGTGCTGATATTAATTCTGTCAGTGGGAGTAGATTTCCCAGTGGAGCATATCTTAAACACCTTGTATTCCCCCCTGACCCCCAGGAGCCTAGTGCTCCCTTTTCTTCCCCTGGTGGAAACCATGGGTATCCCCCTAATGGAGCTAGTGGTGATGTACGTGGAGCGTATTTTTCATTTTTATTCATTCTGTCCCACACTGCTAACGTACTCCGTGTTAATGGTGATGTCCACTTTGATAATGCTCTTTTCGTAGCCTGTATCCATGGGGCCCCTGCTAGATTTCTACCCGCCATACTTTCTTCCACTGATACCCATGCTTTATTTAAGGAGTCATGGCTCCAATTTAATATCCGTACCATAGCCATTGCCTTGTAATACATAAGAACATCTGGGAGCCCTATTCCTCCTTCCTTCTTATTTCTGCGCAGGATGTCAAATGCTATCCTAGGATTTTTCTCCTTCCATATGAAAGATATAAACATTTTGCGTATTCTCTTGAAAAAGATCTGGGGCACTGCTATCGGGACTGTGTTTATAATATATATAATTCTGGGTAAGATATTCATTTTCAGAGTATTTATCCTCCCGAACCATGTCAGTGAGTAATCCTTCCACCTGTTTAAATCTTTGGATATTTCTGTTATTAAGGTTTCATAATTCAATTCGTATAAAGATTTAACCTCTGCCGTTATGTGTACTCCCAGATAATATAATGATTTCTTTTCCCATCTAAATGGCAGATTATTCTTCATCAATACTGACATTGATAGTGGGACATGACAGGGTAATAGTATAGATTTTTCCATGTTTATTTTAAAGTTCGACATTCTTCCATATCTCTGAACTTCCTCCATCAATGCCATTATTGATCCCTGTGGTTCTGAAAGATAAAATAATAGGTCGTCGGCATATGCTGATACCTTGTGCTCTTCAGTTCCTATTCTTATTCCTTTTATTCCCTTGTTATTTCTCACCCTGCACAGAAATGGTTCAAGAGTTAAGGCAAACAATATTGGGGACAGGGGACATCCCTGTCTTGTGCCGTTTCGTATTTCAAAGCATCCTGATAGAGTACCGTTTACTTTCACTCTTGCCCTAGGTTTTGCATATAGGGCTGCTATCCATCCCAACAATCGGTCTCCCATACCTATTGCTCTCAGGACTTCTTTCATAAAGTCCCAGTCAACTCTA
Source organism: Lithobates pipiens (assembly GCF_037356315.1). NCBI lineage: Eukaryota > Metazoa > Chordata > Amphibia > Anura > Ranidae > Lithobates > Lithobates pipiens. The sequence goes on along the minus strand of NW_027507758.1, from coordinate 584,314,856 downwards.
TCAAATGCCTTTTCGGCATCCATTGATAGAATTGTCCTGGGCACTCTATCTGGGCCATTTTGCATCCAATGAAGTATATGTAGAGCTCGGATGGTGTTGTCTTTGGTTTCTCTACCTTTCATGAAGCCTGTTTGGTCGCGATGGACCAGTTTTGTTACCTCTTCTTGTATTCTGGTGGCTATGATTTTGGCTAATAATTTAGTATCTGAATTGAGCAATGATATGGGTCTATAGTTGGCACATTCCTGTGGATCTTTCCCCTGTTTCGGTAGGACCGTTATATATGCTAGCAGTGCTTCTGGGGACATTGTACTAATGGCAGAGATTTTGTTGAAATATCTGCATAATGGTGTTTCTAGTATTTGAGCAAACTTTTTATAATATGCATTAGTTAACCCATCGGGTCCTGGGCTTTTCCCCCTCGGCAGGTTCTCTATTGCTTTTCTTATTTCCTCTTTAGTTATTGGCTCTTCTAATTTTTCTATTATTCTATCGGGGAGTATTGATATTGTGGAACCATTAATATAATCTTTCATCTCTTCTATCCTCCCCCTATCTTCCACCTGCTCCGGAATGGGTTGAATATTATATAGCTTCTCATAAAATTGTTGGAATTCCTTTGCTATTAATTTGGTATCTTTTACTTGTTTATTATTCACTCTGATTTCATGTACATGGGATGATTCCCTCTTTTTTTCTAGTTGTCTAGCCAATAGTCGGCCGCATTTATTCCCATGTCCATAGAATCTGTGTGCTATAAACCTATATTTATCCCTGACCCTTCTGTCAAGACACTTGGTGAGCTCCTCCCTCATAATTCCCAACTGCCTGGCATCTTCTGGTTCGCGATTGCTCTTATGTTTATTCTCTAGTTCCTTTATTCTTTCTAACTGATCTTCTATCTCTTTTCTTTTTTCCTTCTTTACTCGTGTCCCGTGAGCTATTAATTCTCCTCTAATTACCGCTTTGTGGGCTTCCCATACAGTTTGCTCTGATACTTCCTCTGATGTATTTAATACAAAATATTCCTCTAGTTTATGTTGAAGGTCCTCTATTATTTTTTTATCGTCTAATAGTGACTCGTTTAATCTCCATGTTCGTTCCTTATGGCCTGCGTGTGTAAGGGAGATCTCTGCCACCACCGGGGCATGATCTGAGATCGTTATTGACTTTATATTTACTGCTTTTACGTATTCTAGATAGTACTGATCTACCAGAATCCAGTCCAACCTGGAATAGGTATTGTGGCTCTTTGAATAGTAGCTATAATTTTTTTTTTCTCCATTTAGTGCCCTCCAACTATCTACCAAATGTAAGGATTGAAATAGTTTTTTTACCTGTTTAAGTGCTCTAAATGATAAAGGTGTTTTCCCTGTTGTTGTGTCTAATTTAGTGTCAACTATAACATTAAAATCCCCTCCCAGAATCAAAAACCCTTCCCTAAATTTTTCTAATACTCTTAATGTTTTTCCTAAAAAATCAGCTGTGCGTGTATTTGGTGCATATGTTGAAGCAAATGTGTACCTTTGTCCCTGCAATGTTCCTTTAATGAACAGGAACCGCCCTTCTGGGTCTGTGTTCACCACTGTGGATATCAAAGGGCACGTATTCCCAAAGGCTATCGATACTCCTCTTGCTCTCGCAATTGGTGATACTGCATGAAACCATTGGTTATATGGGAATAACGGTAGCCTTGGTGTGGATCCTGATGTGAAGTGTGTTTCCTGTAGAAACACTATGTCTACAGCTTGGTGATTTAATTCCTGCCAGAGACGTCCCCTTTTTTGAGGTGAGCACAATCCCCTTACATTATAAGTCATTATTTTTAATACTTTAGCCATTTCTTTACTCTGAGTAATTGTATACCATTCTTAATCTGCTGCTGAGTGTCTCTTCTCCCCATTCCCATGTACACCTGTAAAAAACTCCGGAAAAAAGAAGGAGAGAAAAAAAAAAAAAAGGGAAAAATTCCATTCCGACCACATCCACAACTTAACACTTTACTTAGTAAAATGTGCCAACTAATGATAGGGTGAGCCCGTTTGGTTACTCCCAGCCCCTCCCGAGCCCTCCCCCCTTCCTGCATATTGCAGGTTTAGTCAGTCCCTTTCCACGGGACCCGCCTAATTGGAAAAACAAACAAAAAAAAAAAAAAACCTGCTGTAAAATTAAGTGAGAGTTTGAGTGCCGACCCAAACTTCCCCCCCTCCCTCTTGGCTTTACTTATTTCTATTTCTTCCTAAGTCTCTTTTCTCTTCCCTTCTTACAGTTCTTTTATGCTAAAATATGCTATCTTCTTTCGTTAGCCTTTCCCTCCTACTTGGGACCATGGCTCCGGACGTTGAATTAATGTCTTGACGTTAGTGGTTCTCCAGTCCTGGAAATCTACGAATGGGAGTTCTAATATTTCTAAAAACTCTTTTAAGTCATCTTTAGTACGGAGTGCTGCTGTTTTCCCATTCCTTGATGCTATTAAACAGAAGGGGTACCCCCATCGGTACCTAATATTTGCTGCCTGTAGAGCTTCCAACAATGGTCGGACCATTCTTCGCTGCATTAGTGTGCGACGGGATATGTCAGGGAACAGAAGGATATGATCTCCTTCATATTCAATTGTAGGGGTGTCTCGTGCAATTCTGATTATTGTTTCCTTTATTGTATACTTATGCAATTTGCATATCACATCCCTGGGCTTCTCTTTGTTTGGGGTGCTGAAGGAGGTAACACGATGAACTCTGTCCATTTCAATAAATTCCGGCGCAGCTGTTCCCATAATTTGACAGAATAGCTTTTGGACTACTGTTGGCAGATCACTGCTATGATATTTTTCCGGTAGACCTCGTATGCGTATATTCTGTCGCCGATCCCTGTTCTCAAATTCATCCATTTGATCTCTATAATTATTCATTACTTCCTCATGGTATTTAATAGTGTCTTGGGCCTCTGCTACCGCCTGTGCCATCTCTTCTTGGGTGTTTTCAATTCCTTCCATTCTATTACCTATTGTCACCACCTCTTCCTTTAATTCCTCTACCGCTAATTTACATGATTTCTCTACTGTTGCTATTAATTGTTGAATATCCGCCTTCGTAGGGAGGGCCTTTATATGCTCTCTTAGGTCCCATTCTATATTTATACTTTCCGTCTCTTCCCCCTCAGAACCTCTTTTATTTTGCTCTTTCCTACTAGGGTTTTCCAGACTCTTTTTTACCATTTCTTTCCTTGGTGTATCACCATTAGGTCCTTTATGGTCTTTGTCTCTCACCCTTTTTTCTTTTTGCTCTTCCTCGGGTATATTACCTCCCTCATCAGTTATACCTTGGGTTCCTTCCTCTTCGCTGACAGCTACTCTTTCTTTAGCGGTAGGTCTTTGTGAGTCCAGGCCCTGATCTATTGGGGTTCCTTCCATTATTGAGAGTCTTTTTTTTTTTTCTCCCCTTACTCCGCCCCTCCAGTCCTCTTTCATGCCTCCTGGTGTTTGTATTCCTTCTCTTTGCCTTCCCTCCAAATAGTTTCCACTTACTCTCCGCTCTTCTCTACTTGTGGTTTGTAACCCCCGACCATACCCCAATGGCTCATTTTGGTCCAGTGTTGATGCTCGTCCCACCTTTGTATGCCCACCTGCCATCTCCAAGCTCCCCCGTCTCCCTTCCTGGTTTCGGGTTGTCAATCGTTCTCCCTTTGGCGGAGTCAGGTAGGCCCGTAATATACTTGCCGAATTCCTACTTCCACCTGCAGCTGGTTGTAGTGCCGCACGTCTACGTGTTGTCATTCCTACTGCTTTCTCCGCTTCTATTATTCTTTATTATCTCTTTAATTCTTTTTTTATTATAGTCCAGTCTCTATGCTACCCCTCACTGTGCATCTTCGCTTCTGTTGGGTTAAAAAAAACAGAGAAACAGAGTATGCCAAGGAGAAGTGCTCATTAGCTTTGTTCAGCTCATCAGCTTCTTTTTACTGCCAGTCTGTCTCTGCAGCCAGAAGCCACTTCCCATGTATCAGTGTTTATATATTTGTATTGTTCCGATTGTCTGTTGTTCAGTTCCTGTGAACCTGGTCACTATTGTCCATACACCATTATACTTGTAATTATATAGCCCTATATATGCACTCAGGGTAGCTCAAGTTTTATAATTAATGTCTTATATTCACATTCACATTCACATTTATTCTCCCATAGAGATAATAAGGATATGTTCTCTCTCACCCTCTCTTCTGATGTCCTGGTGCTCTCCGGGTTATTCTCCAGACTGTTTTCTGTTTTCTGTTATCCTCGATCCAAGCAGGCGGGGGGTTCACAGAGGGCTCGCAGACCGGGGGCTCGCAGACCCGCTCCGCCGTCCGGGCAAGATCCGTTTTGAGCGTCCCGCCTGGTCTCCTCCAGCAGCGCGGTCCGTCAGTCCCCTCGTCGCTCCGCTCCCGTATGCAGAAGGCCCCGGAGTCTCGCGGGACCCTCCGCCTCTCTTACTGAGCTCACTGATTCGCCGCTCTGTCACCCGCTCCACAGCGCTCGGCCCCCCGCCGATCCTTCAGCTCCAGCAGCTGGACGCTGCAACCCAAGCCGCCGTGGAGGGCGACCGAACCAGCCGGAGAAAAGGAGAAGGGGTGAAGCATACAGGTAAGACCTTCCTGGTTTTTCGGGGAAATCCTCAGGCTTGCCACAGGTTAGCCTTTTCGTCGCCCCTCTCTGAGGGGATAGGGAAGTCGATCATTCATCCGCTGAGACTGCTTTCCTAGCGAGGGGGAGAGGGGGAGAGCTGTATCAGTTGCTCATTCACTCACACACTCCTCTCCACCGGAAGTCCCGGCATGTCTGTCATTGTGGAGTTGCCTAACTCCCAAGGCAACACTGTTATCCTTATGGCGGTTGACCGGTTCTCAACGATGTGTCATTGTATTCCACTTAAGAAGTTGCCTACCTCTAAGGAACTGGCTTCCATTTTTGCTCAGGAGATCTTTCGCTTACATGGGCTACCCAAGGTGATTGTCTCGGACAGGGGCAGACAGTTTGTCTCCCGGTTCTGGCGAGCCTTTTGTGCACAGTTGGGAAGCCAGCTTGCCTTCTCTTCTGCGTATTACCTGCAGTCTAATGGGGCCGCAGAGCGAGCCAATCAGTCCTTGGAGCAATTCCTATGTTGCTATATTTCTGACCACCATAACAACTGGTCAGACCTATTACCATGGGCAGAGTTTGCTCACAACAGTGCCTTGAATTCTGCCTCCCGATTGTCTCCATTTATGGCGAATTATGGTTTCCAACCTTCCATGTTGCCTGACTCGTTTGTTCCGCAGAGTATTCCTGCGTTAGAGGAGCATCTCCATGGTCTTCATTCCACTTGGGTACAAGTCCAGGAGGCTTTGCGTCATGGTAATGATAGGTACAGACTCCATGCTGACAGACGCCTGCCTGCGCCTTCCTACCAGGTTGGGGACAGGGTCTGGCTGTAATCTCACACCTCCAGCTTTGTGTTCCCTCACTGAAATTTGCACCTCGGTTTATTGGGCTTTTCCGTATCCTTCACAAGAATAACCAAGTGGCTTACGCATTGGACCTTCCTCCTAGTATGCACATCCCAAACATGTTTCATGTCTCCTTATTGAAACCATTGGTCTGTAACCGATTTACCACCTCTGTGCCACTCTCTCACCCTATTCAGGTTGAGAACCATGAGGAGTATGCGGTAAAATCCATTGCTGACTCCCATAGGTTCCGTGGGCGCATACAGTACCTGGTGCATTGGAAGGGGTACGGTCCGGAGGAACTCTCCTGGGTTTCATCCTTGGACATACATGCCCCTGTCCTCCTCCGCGAGTTCCATAGACTGTTGCCCCTCAAGCACGGTGGCCCTCCGTGGGAGAGGGGTCATTGAGGAGGGGTTACTGGCTTCTCTGGGCTGGCCGCTCAGCTGTCGGCTAATTGCCAGCTCTCATCTCTCTTCACAGTTAACAGCTGTTCCTGATCATGCTCGTCTGACCTGCCTTCTTAAAGCTGTGCAGCTCACTTCACATCTGCCTTCGCCTTGGTCAGATCACAAGAAACCATCTCCTGCGGTTCTGTTTAAAGACTGGCTTGCTGACAGTCCTTCTGGCTCCTTATCCTGCTTGCTGTTGCTCTACTTGGATCCCTGACTTCTGGCTTGGCTGATTACACCGATCTGGTTATTGAACTCTGGCCTGGCTGACTACTCGATCCGGTTACTGGACTCTGGCTATGTCTTGACATCGCTTTTTCTATTTACTTTTTTATTTTTATTTAATAAACAAGTGTGATTTAATTGTACTTCTGTCTCGGTCTGATTCATGGTTTCTGACAGGTACCTAACAGTACAAACAGCCATGACCGAGCCTGTGGGAGAAGCTTTTGCCATGAAGGAGATCTACTCATGTCTTGCGCCCTTTACTCAGGCCGTGAAATCCCTCCAAGAAGTATACACCAGATTGGAAGAGCAGGTCCAACATCTTTCCGATTCCAGTCCCACAGCTGCTGAACCTCCTTTGCTTCCTGCTCAACCTGCTTCCCAGCCTACAGTGGTGATGCTTCCACCAGAACCGAGGATGCCTATCCCAGAAAGATTCTTGGGGGGCCGTTCTAAGTTCCGGGCTTTCCACAACGCCTGCTTGCTGTATTTTGCTCTCCAACCCAGGACTTTATCATTGGAAGCTACCAAAGTGGGATTCATGATTTCCCTGTTGCAAGGGGAGCCTCAGACCTGGGCCCATTGTCTCCTGAAAGGAGACAGCGCTCTGACTCAATCCAAAAAGGAGACAGCGCTCTGACTCAATCTCTTCCTTCCTTCTTTGAGGCAATGGCACAGCTCCACGAAGATCCCCAGTAAACTGCCACAGCTGAATCTGCTCTGCTCTATCTGCGCTCCAGAAGGGTCGCAGGGCTGCCGAGGACTATGTTACAGACTTTAGACACTGGAGTGCAGACACCCAGTGGAACGATTCAGCTTTAAGACACCAGTTCCGCATGGGCCTTTCAGAAGCACTTAAAGATGAACTTGCCCGTGTTGGTACTCCGGATTCCCTGGAAGGTCTAATCACACTTGCCACCCAAATTGGCCGCCGGCTCCGGGAACGCAGATCCAAAAGTTCCTCTCAACTCCTTCGCCTGACTTGGATGACTACAAGGGTCCCGACTCCTGCTACCCGCTACCCACCTGCTCCACAATTGGGTCCTGCCAACCCTGCTCCTGACACTGATGAGCCGATGCAGCTGGGACTTATGCGACCCACCTTGCCTCCGGAAGAAAATGCTCATTGCCGGCAGTTGAACTTGTGCCTCTACTGTGGTGGGTCCAGACATTATGTAAACAACTGCCCTGTTAAGACACATAAGTGCCTTTCCTCTGTTTGCCAGTCCTGTACCCTTGCCAGTCAATGCCACCCACATTGCTCTTCCTCTCTCATTTCAGTTCCAGGAAAGGACAGTCTCCATCAGCACCATCATTGACTCTGGAGCTTGCAGTTGTTTTGTTGATGCCACCTTTGCCCGCCTAAATACCTTACCCCTTCAGAAAAAGACCCATTGACTATTAGTTTTCCTGGCCGATGGTTCCAACATTAAATCGGGTCAGGTAACCCAGGAGACTCTGCCCTTGTTTGCCATCTCCCTTGCCCAGCACAAGGAACTGTTAACTCTCGATGTGATCTCAGCTCCCTTGTTTCCCGTGATCGTGGGCATACCCTGGCTTCAGGCCCATAACCCCGCTATCAACTGGTCCACTGGGAAGGTGAAGTTTCAGTCCCCCTATTATCTGGAACATTGCTTGCATAAGACACCTGTCCGGCCCGCTACACTTCTTTGCTTGGACTCTGATCAGGACTTATGCCCATCGGTGCCAGAGATGTACCACGAGTTGCTTGACGTCTTTAGCAAACGAGGGGCGGACTCCCTTCCGCCCCACAATCCTTACGATTGTCCCATCAAACTCCTTCCGGGAGCTGAGATTCCATTTGGATACATTTTCCCCTTATCAGAGAAAGAGCAGGAGGCTCTGAAAACCTACATCACTGAGAATTTGGAAAAAGGTTTCATCCGCCATACTACCTCTCCAGCAGGCTACGGAATATTCTTTGTCACCTAGAAGGACCAGTAGCTCCGGCCCTGTGTGGATTACCGTGAATTGTACAAAATTACAGTCAAAAAACGCTACCCTCGGCCTCTGATACCAGAGCTCTTTCAGAAATTGAGATCAGCCACAATTTTTACCAAATTGGACTTGAGAGGGCCTACAAGTTGGTCCGCATATGGGCCGGGGATGAATGGAAGACAGCTTTCCGAACCCGTTTTGGGCACTATGAATACCTAGTCATGCTCTTCGGTCTCTATAATGCCCCTGCCACGTTTCAGCATCTCATAAACGATGTGTTTAGAGACTTTCTGGACAACTTTGTCATCGTTTGTCTGGATGACATTTTGATTTTCTCCAGATCACTTGAGCAACACCGGGGGCATGTAGGCAGAGTGTTACTCTGTTTCAGTCAGTACGGACTGTATGCTAAAGCCGAGAAATGTAAATTTGAGCAGAAAGACATTCAATTCCTCGGACTCAAGATCTCCCCAGCAGGCATCAGAATGGACCCGCAGAAAGTATCTGCTGTTCTGGACTGGCCGGCACCCATGGACAAAAAGGGAATACAACGCTTTGTAGGCTTTGCAAACTTCTACAGAAAGTTTATTAAGGGGTTCTCTGCCATAATCACCCCCATCACTCAGCTGACAAAGCAGAATGTACGTTTACATTGGGGCCCAGAGGCCCAGGAAGCCTTCAAAAAGCTCAAAGGACTGTTTACCTCTGCTCCCATTCTTAGCCACCCTGATCCATCTCTGCCTTACATCCTTGAAGTTGATGCTTCTGAAGTAGCGGTGGGAGCAGTTGTGTCTCAACCTCAAGGCAGGCATCCTGTGTTAATCTACACTGACCACAAGAACCTCGAATATTTAAGAACTGCCAAGCGTCTGAAGCCCCGGCAGGCCCGTTGGGCCCTGTTCTTCTCTTGATTCTGCTTTCACATCATGTATCATCCTGGGTCGAAGAATGTGAAACCAGACACGCTGTCGTGCATGTATGACTGCTCCAAAGACTCTGCTGCCCCGGATACCATTCTACCTGCGAGCAACTTTTTACTCGTGCAACCCGACCTGCTGTCTCAGATCAGAGAGGCATCTTTGAACTCGCCCATTCCTCCAGGAATTATCTTGACAACCAGGGAGGGCCTTTTGTGGAAGGACAGTCAAGTCTTTGTTCCTGAAAGTATCCAAGTAAGAGTCCTAGCCCTTCTGCATGACCATCCATTACCAGGGCATTTTGGGGCTCACAAGACTTTGGAACTTGTGCAACGTACTTTCTGGTGGCCTGGCTTAAAAGAATTTTGCAAGAAGTACGTCAGCTCTTGCCCTGTATGCATACGAAGTAAGGCAACTTGGAACTGGGCCTGGGGACTAGTGAAGCCTCTTCCTGCACCTGATCGGCCCTGGAGAATGATCACCATGGACTTCATAGTCGAGCTTCCATGTTCCGAAGGTTGCACAGCCATTTTTGTAGTCGTGGATCGACTTTCCAAGATGGCCCATTTCCTACCATTAAAGGGGACTCCATCAGCATCAGAGACAGCCTGTATCTTTATCAAGGAAATCATTAGACTACAGGGGGTACCTGCTAATATAGTATCGGACAGGGGGGGGTCCAATTTACATCCCAGTTCTGGAGGGCCCTGTGTGAGAGTTTGAAGATCGAGCTGGCCTTGTCATCTGCTTACCATCCCCAGACCAATGGGCAGACAGAGCGAACAAACCAGACTCTTGAACAGTACATCAGATGTTTTACGTCCTTTGTACAGGATGATTGGGTGTCTCTGCTGCCCCTAGCAGAATTTGCTTATAACAATGCCAGTCATTCAGTCACAGGACAGTCCCCGTTTTTTGCCAATTACGGGTTTCATTTATCATTTCTTGCTAATTTTCTCCCAGAACCTTCAGTTCCAGCAGTCCAGGACACGGTGACCTTCCTCAGTCGTAACAACCAGGTTTTGCAAGAAGCAATAACCAACGCCCAGGCAGACAGTAAGAAAGCCTTCGATCAGAGGAGAAGGGGAGAATTAGATCTTCAAAACTGGGATCAGGTATGGCTTTCTACTTCTAATCTCAAGTTAGCCTGTAAATCAAAAAAGCTTGCGCCCAAGTTCTTGGGCCCCCCTCCCAGTGAAGAGGAAGACTAATGAAGTATCTTATGAATTGTCCTTGCCTGATTCAATGAAGGAACACCCAGTTTTTCATGTGTCTCTGCTAAAACCCTCGGTACCTGACCGCCTGAACCCATCTTAGTTGACGGTGGAGGCCATTCTTGACTGTAGAAGACGGCAAGGGCAAAGACAGTTTCTGATAAAGTGGAAGGGCTGCGGCCCGGAGAGCAATTCTTGGGAGCCTGATAGTAACCTACATGCTGGAAGGTTGATTCGTACCTTTTTCTCTTCCCACCCTGAAAAGAAAGACTTGTTGAGCACTCGGAGGTTGCCCCTTGTTGGGGGGGCAAGGTCAGGGCTCTGCTCGCACTGTGCGGGTGAATCTGCATGCTCGCATGTGCACGCGCGGAGCTAGGCATCGACGCGTGTGTGTGCTCCAGTGTGCACCTCAGGTGCACGCACATGCGCAACAGGCTCATGTGCACGCTAGTGCGGTTTGACACCAGTGGCCCTATTTAAAGGTGACAGCTGCACTTCTTCAGCACTGTTTGTCTGCAGCTTGTACCTGAGACTTCTGCTACCTGCCTGGCTGATTGATATTACTGACCCGGCTTATGTCTGACCCAACTGATCTCTCCTGCCCTGATCCCGGTCTGCCTGACTCTGTTTATGGACTTGCCTATCTCTGATGCTGAACCTTTGCTAGCCTGTGACCTTGCCTTTGCCTGATGTATCTGCCTGATTACCTAACCTGCTCTGACCCGGTCTATCTGACCATCCCTCTGCTTGTTCCAAGTGTGCCGCGTTCCATCCAGGATCCGCTGCCGCTGTTCCTGTGCCTTCTTACTCCCGGCTGTTGACCATCCACCTGCTCTGCCAGCCTCTGCAGTTCCAGCCATCCGGAGGACCATTTCTCCTGTCTGCACCAGCCGCTGCATCCGGCTCAGACACTCCTACCCCGCTGCGCTCACGGAACCACTGTCTCCACTCCAGTGGGCCCTGAACCAGAGTCATAAAATAAGTCTTCTTCCACCAAGTCAGGCTCACCAACAAGGTACCTAACAACTTCCTTCGGATCATCAAACATTTGGGAAAGGGCGTCCGGTTTGGTATTTTTGGAGCCTGGCTGGCAGGTTATATGAAATGAAAACCTAGAGAATAACAATGCCCATCGTGCCTGGCGTGGTCTCAGACGTTTGGCAGCTCTCAAATACTCTAGGTTTTTGTGGTCTGTGTAGATGAGTATAGGGTGCGCTGCTCCTTCCAATAGGTACCTCCACTCCTCAAGGGCAAATTTAATGGCCAGAAGCTCCCGGTCCCCGTCATAATTCTTCTTGGACGGGGTAAATTTATGGGAGAAGAAGGCTATTGGGTGCATCAAGTCCTTGGGGCCCTGGCGTTGCGAGATGAGAGCTCCAACCGCAGTCTCAGAAGCATCTACCTCAAGTAGATAAGGAAGAGTAGGATCAGGGCGACTCAGAATAGGGGCAGACGTAAAAAGTCCTGATAGGTTTGTGAAGGTGGCCTGCGCCTCGGGAGTCCAATGGAACCACACATTTTGCTTGGTCAGCTGCGTAATTGGGGCAATGATGGCAGAGAATTCCTTGATGAACCTCCGATAAAAGCCTGCAAGGCCAATAAAGCGCTGCACCCCCTTTTTGTCCGAAGGTGCGGGTCAATCCAGAATGGCTGAACTTTCTGTGGATCCATCTTGAATCCCTCTATTGAGATCACTAGGCCAAGGAACTGGATACTCTGTCGCTCAAATTCACACTTTTCTGGCTTTGCCTATAGTCCATGTTGGTGGAGATGACAGTACATTCTTTACATGTTTCCGATGCTGCTCAAAAGATGAGGAAAAAAAATCAAAATATCATCCAGGTAGACAGCTACATAAATGTCCAGACAGTCTCCAAAAACATCATTAACTAGATGCTGGGAAGTAGCAGGGGCGTTACATAGTCCGAACGGCATTACTAGATACTCGTAATGGGCGAACCTGGTGCGAAAAGCGGTCTTCCATTCATCCTCTGCACGGATGCGGACCAGGTTATACACCCCCCACAAGTCTAACTTGGTGAACACAGAGGAAGTTCTGAGTCTTTGAAAAAGTTCAGGTACCAGGGACAGAGGGTACCGGGTTTTGACCGTGATTTTATTTAATTCCCGGTAATCAACACAGGGCCGAAGAGAATGATCCTTTTTCTCCACAAAAAAAAGATTCCTGCCCCTGCTGGAGAAGTGGAAGGGCAGATGAATCCCTTCTTGAGATTCTCATCAACATAGTCTTTTAGTACCCCAAGTTCTTGTTCAGATAAGGGAAAAATCCATCTGAAAGGAATATCAGCACCGGGAAGAAGTCCAATCGGACAATCGTATGGACGATGAGGTGGAAGAACTTCAGCCCCTCGTTTGCTGAAGATGTCCAAGTACTCATGGCACTGTTCGGGCACAGCAGAACGTGCCTCTGGATCTGGTTCCAGGCAACGCAGAGGACCAGAGGTGCTGGGACAGGAAGGCAGGCAGTGATGCAGGCAGTAAGGTGACTGAAACTTGATGCTTCCAGTTTCCCAATTGATCTGTGAATTGTGTGCCTGAAGCCAAGGAAAGCTTAAGATGACTGGAAACATGCGAGAGTCAATGGCATCCAAACTTAATAGTTCCTTATGCTCCATGGTGGTGATTACAGGCAGAGGAGGGGTTTCTTGGGTCACTACTCCGGACTTGATATGGGACCCATCTGCCAGAAATATGGAAAGTCCCTGGGTCTTGGGTTGGAGTGGGATGTGTTGTTGTGCTGCAAAGTCTAAATCAATGAAACAACTACAAGCCCCTGAATCAATTATCACAGTCACTGGTATTGTCCTTCCTGACAACTGGAACGAGATAGATAGAGCCAGGTGAGTGGCACTGGTAGAGGGAGGGGAATGGTTGGGAGAAGAGGTAGCCAGGACCTTACGCAATTTAACAGGACAAGAAGAGACATAATGGACAGCTTCCCCACAATACGGGCACAAGTAATTCTGTTGCCGATGAAGTCATTCTTGGGCGGACAGGGAGTGCTTAATCAGTCCAAGTTGCTTTGGTGTAGCAGAAACAAAAGTCTGGTTAAGAGGCAAAGTCTTAGCCAAAGCTGGACTGGCATTGATAGGATACTCAGGAGATGGCATCCGGGGTAGCATCCAAGCTGGGCGGAGCTGCTGAGTAGATCTTTCGGTTTTGCACTGAAAGATCAAGGCGGAACTGATGTCAGAGGGTGTCACGTACCTTCTAGTAGCGAGCCCGGATTGCGGAAAGAGGTCTCCCTTACGACTCCCACTACCGGTTTCCTGGCAATGTAACAGGGAACACAGGAGTAAGGAGGGGTACAGGTGCCTGGCAGGATCAACAGATGAGTAGGATGGGTAGGTGAAGTTCAGTGGAGCAGGTAATCACAGCGAATGGATCAGCAGGTAATTTATAGCAGATAACACGGTTCAATGGAACAGGTAACTTGCAGCAGATGAGAAGCAGTGCAGGGAAGTAGGCAACTTGTAGTAGATGAACAGTACAATATACACAGGTACTTGCAGCAGATGAACAGTTCAATATAAGCAGGCACTTGCAGCAGGTGAACAGTTCAATACAAGCAGGTTACTTGTAGCAGATGACACAGTTCAATATGAGCAGGCACTTGCAGCAGGTGAACAGTTCAATACAAGCAGGTTACTTGTAGCAGACGGATGGTCAAAGCAAGCCGGGTCAGATATCAGACTGGAAGCGAAGTACAAGGGAGCAGGCAGGAGAATCGTCACAACAAGCCGGGGTCGGGTGCAGGCAGATAGCAGATGGGTCACAGGCAGGCCGGGTCAAACAGGAACAAATGCTACGGATCAGGTCTCACAGGTATAACGCTGTAGAGCAGACAGCAAAGACTATTAGCAAGAGGCTAGTTTAAATAGGCCGTTTGGCGCCAACACGGACGCATGCACGCGACCGCGTACGTGCCCGGGCACCTGTGTACGAATGTATGGGCGTTTGTACGATCGTGCGTACCCGCGACGATCGTAAATCAGAAGACCTGGAGGACAGTCTCTTCATGCTATTTTCATGACATTGCCCCCTCCCAAGGGGCAGCCTCCGGATGCCCTTTCGGGCAAACTTTTCCGGATGGGCCCTTTTAAAGGATCGAATCAAGTTTTTCGCATGAATGTTGTCCTCGGGCTCCCAGGAGTTCTCTTCAGGGTCATATCCTTTCCATTTGATTAAGAACTGGTTCTGGTTTCCTCTTCTTCTGAAATTTAGGATGGCTTCTATTTCAAATTCTTCTTCACCATCAACCAAGATCGGATCAGGAGGAGTGGTATTTCGGTTAGGAAATGGATTGGGAGTGAAAGGTTTCAATAAGGACACATGGAATACCGGATGGACCTTTAGTGAGTCTGGAAATTCTAGTTCGAAAGCAACTTCGTTAATCTTCCTTTTGACTGAGAAAGGTCCTAAAAACTTGGGACCTAGTTTCCTTGAAGGGCACGCCATCTTCAAGTTTACCGTGGATAGCCACACCAAATCACCAGGTACCAGTATTAACTCCCCTCGTCTCTTCTTGTCAAAGGTTGCCTTGTTGTGCTCTTGAGTTCTAGTCATTGTTTCTTGCAGAAGTTTGTTGTTGGTTGAGAAAAAGTTAATCTTTTCCTGGACTGCTGGTACTGAGCATTCAGGAAGGGAGTTGGGTAGAAATGAAGGGTGGAAGCCATAATTGGCAAAAAAGGGTGTCTGTTTGGTGGCGGAATGGAGAGAATTATTATACGCGAATTCAGCTACTGGAAGCAGGGAGATCCAATCATCTTGTGCAAAAGAGGAAAAACAGCGTAAATATTGTTCGAGAGTTTGGTTCGTCCTCTCAGTCTGCCCATTGGACTGAGGATGATAGGCGGATGAAAAAGATAGCTCAATATTCAAGGCCTTGCAGAGGGACTTCCAGAATCGAGAGGTGAACTGTACTCCTCGATCCGAAACTATAATGGCTGGTACCCCATGGAGCCTAATGATTTCCTTGATAAACACTTGTGCAGTTTCAGAGGCTGAGGGGGTACCCTTCATGGGAATAAAATGTGCCATCTTTGACAGACGATCGACCACCACAAAGATAGTGGTATGATCGTCTGCCGGAAGCAATTCAACAATGAAGTCTAGAGACAGCATTTTCCATGGCCTGTCCGGAACAGACAACGGTTTAAGGAGGCCCCAGGCCTTAGTTTTACAGTTCTTACTTCTAATGCACGTAGTGCAGGTGTTCACGTATTTCTTGCAATACTCCCGTAACTGAGGCCACCAAAAAGTACGCTGTATCAAATCAATGGTTCTAGTGATACCAAAATGTCCGGCGAGTGCGTGGTCGTGACACAGCTCTAGAACAGATACCCGCAGAGTTTCGGGGATGTAGATTTTGTCTTTATACCACAGTAACCCACCTCTGGTTTGTAGTTCTGGTTCTGAAAAAGGTCTTTGTCCCATGGAGGCTTGTCTAAGCCGGGAGAGAAGATCTTCCTGAAGCAGAAGGAAATTCCCAGGAGCGAGAATGGTATCTGGAGGAGAAATTTCCTGGGACTTGTGGAACATCCGTGACAAGGCATCTGGTTTTATATTCTTAGACCCTGGGCGATACGTCACATGAAAAAAGAGAACCGGAAGAAGAAGAGTGCCCACCTGGCTTGTCTTGGTTTTAGTCTTTTTGCAGATCTTAAGTACTCCAGGTTTTTGTGATCGGTAAATATTAAAATTGGATGAGAAGCTCCTTCCAACAAATAACGCCATTCTTCTAATGCAGATTTAATCGCCAACAGCTCCCGGTCTCCAACATCGTAATTTTTCTCGGCTGCTGATAGTTTACGCGAAAAGAAAGCCACAGGATGAAGCAGGGCCTTAGTTCCTTGTCTTTGGGATAATATAGCTCCTACAGCGATTTCGGATGCATCCACTTCTAAAACAAATGGCAGGGAGAAATCTGGATGTCTTAAAATAGGAGCGGAGGTGAAAAGTCCCTTGAGAGTCTCAAATGATTCTTGAGCTTCAGAGGTCCAATGAAAATGGGTTCCTTGTCTAGTTAGTTGTGTGATGGGTGCGACAATAGCTGAGAAACCCTTAATAAATTTGCGATAGAAGTTGGTGAATCCAATAAAACGTTGGATTCCTTTCCTGTCTACAGGAGTTGGCCAGTCCAAAATCACAGCGATCTTCTGGGGGTCCATTTTTATACCCTTACTAGAAATGATCAGCCCCAAGAATGGTATACTTTCCTGTTCGAACAAACACTTGTCTGCTTTTGCATATAATCCGTGTTGGCGGAGCCGACCCAACACGCTTTTGACGTGCTTGCGATGGGCTTCAAAGGAGGAAGAAAAAATTAAAATATCATCTAAGTAAACGACAGCGAATAAGTCCAGAAAGTCCCGGAGCACATCATTGATAAAGTATTGGAAGGTGGCGGGGGCATTACACAAACCAAAGGGCATCACCAAATACTCAAAGTGTCCGAATCGGGTACGGAAAGCGGTCTTCCACTCATCTCCGGCCTTGATACGGATCAAGTTGTAAGCCCCGCGGAGATCGAGTTTAGTGAAAACCATAGCAGTTCCCAGTCTTTGGAATAACTCTGGAAATAGAGGGAGAGGGTACCGGTTCTTAATAGTGATGTTGTTTAATTCACGGTAGTCCACGCAGGGTCGGAGAGTGTGGTCCTTCTTCTCGACAAAAAAAATACCCGCACCTGCTGGGGACGTAGACGGGCGAATGAACCCCTTCTTTAAATTTTCTTTGAGGTATTCTTTGAGTTTCTCCTGCTCTACCTCTGTTAAGGGGAAAACCCTTCCAAAACGGAATTTTGGCTCCAGGAAGTAACTCAATGGGGCAGTCATAAGCTCGGTGGGGCGGGAGCACCTCTGCCTTCTGTTTACTGAACACGTCCAGGAATTCATGGTAGACTTTGGGAATGGCCTGACGTAAATCGATCTCTGAGTCAATAGATAATAAGGTTGCTGGTCTCAGAAAACCGGATGAACCACAGAACTTCTGGCAATAAGGTGAAGAAAAAGTAATTTCTCCTGTAGCCCAATTTATGGTTGGATTGTGGGCCTGTAGCCAGGGCATCCCAAGTAGGGATGAGCTTCGTGTTCGAGTCGAACGTACGTTCGACTCGAACATTGGCTGTTCGGCCGTTCGGCGAATTCCGAACGTTTTGGTCGTTCGCGTCAAAATTCGAGTGACGCGCGCGCGGACCACAATGCACTGCGTTGGCGCAGTGCATTGCTGCCCGATAATTGGCCAAGCATGCACTGTGACCCCGCATGCTTGGCCAATCGCAGCGCCGGCAGCGAGGAGAGCCATGATTGGCCACAGGCATCCTGCCTGTGGCCAATCATAGCTCAGGCTGTGTAGTGCACGCCCCACACTATATAAGGCCGCCTTTAAGGCGGCCTCCTGTAGTGTGTTACTTTGCATCTGAAGCAGTGGGTGTTCTGTGTACCTTCAACACAGTACACACCAATCGTTTTTGGCTGATTTCCTATCTTGCTGCTGTGTAGTGGTTGTTGTCTGTGCCCTGACTGCAGTATACACCACTATATTCACCTCACCTATATAGCTAGTGATCTAGCTTTAACCACTTAACAACTGCCCATTGCCGATTAACGGCTTCAGGGCGGTTGTTTAACTCAGAGAGGCCGTTAATTAACGGCCTCCCAGAATTCTGCTCTCGCGTGCCCCGAGGTGTGCGCACTCGAGAGCATCCGTGACCGCCGGGTCCATAGGACCCGGCGCATCACGGTAAACGGCCGCTCATAGCGGCCGTTTACCACGTGATTGCTCCGTCAAATGACGGAGTGATCACTTGGAAACAAACCGGCGTCATGTTATGACGCCTGTTCCTCCCTCCCCTTTCTGTACCGATCGGTACAGCGGAGGGGAAAGAGATCGGTGTCAGCAGCGATGTGGGCTGCATCTGCAGTGCCCACATCGCTGCTCACCGAATTTAACCCCTCAATTCCCTGCCAATACTCTGCAATACCAGTGCATACTCTGCAGTACCCTGCCATTACTCTGCAGTACCCCGCCATTACTCTGCAGTACCCCGCCATTACTCTGCAGTACCCCGCCATTACTCTGCAGTGCAGTACCCCGCCATTACTCTGCAGTGCAGTACCCTGCCATTACTCTGCAGTGCAGTACCCTGCCATTACTCTGCAGTACCCCGCCATTACTCTGCAGTACCCCGCCATTACTCTGCAGTACCCCGCCATTACTCTGCAGTGCAGTACCCTGCCATTACTCTGCAGTGCAGTACCCTGCCATTACTCTGCAGTACCCCGCCATTACTCTGCAGTACCCCGCCATTACTCTGCAGTACCCCGCCATTACTCTGCAGTGCAGTACCCCGCCATTACTCTGCAGTAACCCCCATTACTCTGCAGTAACCCCCATTACTCTGCAGTACCCCCAATACTCTGCAGTACCCCCAATACTCTGCAGTACCCCCAATACTCTGCAGTACCCGCCATTACTCTGCAGTACCCCCAATACTCTGCAGTACCCTGCTATTACTCTGTAGTACCCTGCCAATACCCCGCCAATACTCTGTAATACCCTGCCATAAATTGCCATACCCAGCCATACTCAGAGATACCCAGCCATACTCGGTGATACCCTGAAATACCCAGCCATAGACGCCCCCCACCCCTCATCGCCCTCCGGTGCTTCTACCAACTCGCCAGTACGATCAAAGCCAGAATCTTTTTTTTATTTTTTATTTCAGGCTTCCCAGCCTAGAGGTGAGATGTGGGGTCATATTGACCCCCCAGATTTCACTGTAAAGAGGACCTGTCACCCCATATTCCTATTACAAGGGATGTTTACATTTCTTGTAATAGGAATAAAAGTGATCAAAAATATATTTTTGGGAAAAAAAATGTCAAACTAAAATAAATAAAGTAAAATGAACAATAAAAAAATAAAATAAAAATTAAAGCGCCCATGTCCCCATGTGCTCGCATGTGCCACACATGTGAGGTATCGCCGAGAATGTTAGAGCGAGAGCAATAATTCTAGTCCTAGACCTCCTCTGCAACTCAAAACATGTAACCAGTAAAAAAATATTTAAAGCGTCGCCTATGGGGATTTTTTAAGTAGCGACGTTTGGCGCCATTCCACGGGCATGTGCAATTTTGAAGAGTGACATGTTTGATATCTATTTACTCAGCATAACTTCATCTTTCACTTTATGCAAACATTGGGCTAACAAGTGGTTAATAATAGAGCTTGCAGTCAGTAGTGTTAGGAGATAGTGCGTGCTGTCTGCGTGCTCTGTACCCAGTACATACCGCTATAATATAGGGCAGGCCCCTACTTTCAAACATCCAACTTACAAACATCTCCTACTTGCAAACGCAAGGAGACAGCAGCAAGTGAGATGAAAAAAGATGGACGACAAAACAAATTATACAGGGGTGATAACCCTTCCCTATGTTTTCCAAAAAGCTTAAAGATAGTTTTTTTGACTGGAGCTACACTTTAAAAATGTACCGGTTGAAAATGACAAACAGATTCAACTTAACACAACAAACCTACACAGTCCCTGTCTTGTTTGCACCGCCTGTATACTGCTGTTCTGAGTATATAGGGCCTGGGGGCCACACGCATTTCCTTTTTTTAATATGGGTACGGGGTTCCCCTTAATATGCGTACAAGACCCAAATAGGCTGGTAATGGGCAGGGAGGGCTACCCATGCCATGTTTCTCAATGATTTTCAACCATATTGCAGGAACCAGATATAACATTAAAACCGCAAGCAGTTTTAAATGGTGTTATTTCCGTTTAATGTAATTTTGTGCAGGGACTGTTCTAAACACGGGAAACACGTGGCACTTCACAGGCATACTACAGACACCCCCCAGGCACCATATTTAAAGGAATATTTCACTTTTTTTTTTCACTTTAATCGTCATTAAAATCAGTGCTCCCGCCAAAACGGTAGTTTTTAAAACTTTTTTTTGCAGTGACCCATGTCCCCTGAGGCAGGAGGCAGGTCGCCAAACCCTTTTTAGGACACTATCTTGCATATTAGCCGTTAAAATGAGCACTTTCCAATTCGAACGTTCGAGTCCCATAGACTTCAATGGGGTTCTAACGTTCGTACCGAACGCGGGGGTCGTTCGCAAGTTCTGGTGCGAACCGAACCGGGGGGTGTTCGGCTCATCCCTAATCCCAAGTATTACAGGAAAAAGAGGGGAGGTGATAATGTCCATCCGGAGAAGTTCTCGATGCGAACCAGAGATAACAGTAGATAGAGGTGCAGTTTCTCGAGTTACAGGACCAGATTTAATAGCGGAGCCATCGGCCAAATGGATAGAGAGTCCACAGGTCTTAGGTAGGAGAGGAATCTGATGTTGGGCAGCAAAGGATGAATCCATAAAACAGCTGCATGCCCCGGAATCAATAATGGCGGGTGTCTGTAAAGTCTTTCCTGGGAACTGAAAGGAGACAGAAATGATAAGGTGAGATGAAAACTTTATTAAAGAGTCTAGGAGATCAGGAGGCATGGATGGACACTTAAGAAGTTTAATAGGACAGTTCCTGACGTAATGTCCAGATTCCCCGCAATAGAGACATAAATTGTTATTCCGCCGACGTTGACGTTCTTCGGGGGTAAGAGATGGTCGCAAGACCCCAAGTTGCATAGGCTCAGGTGTGTCAGACGTGGCCCCAGGTCGGGTGGCAGGTGCTGGATGTAAATGGCTTGGGGCCTTTGGAAGCATCCAGGTTGGGCGAGAGAAACCTGTGGCCCTCTCAGCTCTCCTCTCTCTCAGACGACAATCGATCTGTATCGCCAAGTCAATTAGTGCGTTTAAGGTCTGTGGAACACCGATTCTAGCAAGCTCATCTTTCAAAGAATCAGAGAGTCCCATGCGGAACTGATGACGAAGGGCAGCATCATTCCAGTTCGTATCCGCGCCCCATTGCCTGAACTCGGCCACATAATCTTCCACCGCCCTTCGTCCCTGCTGGAGGGTCCGCAAGGTGGTTTCTGCAGTCGCTGAAAGTTGGGGATCTTCGTATAATTGAGCCATTGCATCAAAAAAGGTAGTAAGATTAGCCAACGCTGCGTCCTTCTGTTCTAACAGGCGGTGGGCCCAGGTCTGGGGGTCTCCAGAGAGTAAAGATACCACAAAACCCACCTTGGTAGCCTCCAGAGAAAAGGTCCGTGGTTGGAGGGCGAAATATAATTCGCAGGAGTTGCGGAAGGCCCTGAAGTCACTGCGATTCCCAGAAAATCGTTCGGGTGTGGGAACTTTAGGTTCTGGTGGTAACATCACAACTGTAGGTGCTGGACCTGCTTCAGCTGAAGAAACTGATGGTTGAGGGGCCCCCAAGGATCCGGAGGGGTTGGAAAGAGCAATTACCCGTTCTTCCAGCCGGGTGTAACCTTGCTGGAGGCCCTTAACTGCCTCATAAAGTCCTGCCAGGTGTTGACAAAGTTCTTCCATGGCGGAGGCTCCCCGCTCGGGCTCAGACATTGGCTGTCTGCTACTGTCACGTACCTTCTAGTAGCGAGCCCGGATTGCGGAAAGAGGCCTCCCTTACGACTCCCACTACCGGTTTCCTGGCAATGTAACAGGGAACACAGGAGTAAGGAGGGGTACAGGTGCCTGGCAGGATCAAGAGATGAGTAGGATGGGTAGGTGAAGTTCAGTGGAGCAGGTAATCACAGCGAATGGATCAGCAGGTAATTTATAGCAGATAACACGGTTCAATGGAACAGGTAACTTGCAGCAGATGAGAAGCAGTGCAGGGAAGTAGGCAACTTGTAGTAGATGAACAGTGCAATATACACAGGTACTTGCAGCAGATGAACAGTTCAATATAAGCAGGCACTTGCAGCAGGTGAACAGTTCAATACAAGCAGGTTACTTGTAGCAGATGACACAGTTCAATATAAGCAGGTACTTGCAGTAGGTGAACAGTTTAATACAAGCAGGTTACTTGTAGCAGATGACACAGTTCAATATAAGCAGGTACTTGCAGTAGGTGAACATTTTAATACAAGCAGGTTACTTGTAGCAGATGACACAGTTCAATATGAGCAGGCACTTGCAGCAGGTGAACAGTTCAATACAAGCAGGTTACTTGTAGCAGATGACACAGTTCAATATGAGCAGGCACTTGTAGCAGGTGAACAGTTCAATACAAGCAGGTTACTTGTAGCAGACGGATGGTCAAAGCAAGCCGGGTCAGATATCAGACTGGAAGCGAAGTACAAGGGAGCAGGCAGGAGAATCGTCACAACAAGCCGGGGTCGGGTGCAGGCAGATAGCAGACAGACAGCAGACAGCAAAGACTATTAGCTAGAGGCTAGTTTAAATAGGCCATTTGGCGCCAACACGAACGCACGCACGCGACCGCGCACGTGCACCTGTGTACGAACATATGGGCGTTTGTACGATCGTGCGTACCCGCGACGATCGTAAATCAGAAGACCTGGAGGACAGTCTCTTCATGCGATTTTCATGACAGAGGGCTGCCTCGTTCCAATGGGTATCTGCGCTCCAGCGTCTGAAATCGATCACATAGTCCTTGACCACTCGGTGGCCTTGCTGGAGCATGTGGAGGGCAGCCTCCGCAGTGGAAATCAGTTGAGGGTCATCATAGATTCGGTCCATAGCATCATTAACCACTTCAGCCCCGGACCAATTGTGAGCCTAAGGACCAGAGGTCTTTTTACAATTTCGCACTGCACTGCTTTAACTGGTAATTGCGCGGTAATGCAATGTTGTACCCAAACAAAATTTGTGTCCTTTTCTTCCCACAAATAGAGCTTTCTTTTGATGGTATTTGATTGCTTCTGCGATATTTATTTTTTACGATATAAAAGGAAAAAGACTGAAATTTTAAAAAAATATATATTTTCTACTTTTTGTTATAAGAAAAATCGAATGAACTAAATTTTAGTCATACATTTAGGCCAAAATGTATTCAGCCACATGTCTTTAGTAAAAAAAATGTCAATAAGCGTATATTTATTGGTTTGCGCAAAAGTTATAGCGTCTACAAACTAGAGTACATTTTCTGAAATTTACAGCTGCTTTTAATTTATGACTGCCTATCTCATTTCTTGAGGTGCTAAAATGGCAGGGCAGTACAAACCCCCCCAAATGACCCCATTTTGGAAAGTAGACACCCCAAGGAAATTGCTGAGGGGCATGTTGAGCCCATTGAATATTTTTTTTTTGTCCCAAGTGATTGAATAATGAAACAAAAAAAAAAGTTTACAAAAAGTTGTCACTAAATGATATATTGCTCACACATGCCATAGTTATATGTGGAATTGCACCCCAAAATATATTCTGCTGCTTCTCCTGAGTATGGGGATACCACATATGTGGGACTTTTTGGGAGTCTAGCCGCGTACGGCACCCCGAAAAACCAATCACCGCCTTCAGGATTTCTAAGGGTGCAAATTTTTGATTTCACTCCTCACTACCTATCACAGTTTCGAAGGCCATAAAATGCCAAAATAACACAACCCCCCCCCCATGACCCCATTTTGGAAAGTAGACACCCCAAGAAAATTGCAGAGAGGCATGTTGAGCCCATTGAATATTTTTTTTTTGTTCCAAGTGATTGAATAATGACACAAAAAAAAAAAAAATAACCAAAAAGTTGTCACTAAATGATATATTGCTCACACATACCATAGTTATATGTAGAATAGCACCCCAAAATATATTCTGCTGCTTCTCCTGAGTACAGGGATACCACATATGTGGGACTTTTTGGGAGCCTAGCCGCGTACGGGACCCCGAAAACCAATCACTACCTTCAGGATTTCTAAGGGTGCACATTTTTGATTTCACTCCTCACTACCTATCACAGTTTCGAAGGCCATAAAATGCCAAAATAGCACAACCCCCCCCCCCAAATGACCCCATTTTGGAAAGTAGGCACCCCAAGCTATTTACTGAGAGGCATGTTGAGTCCAAGAAATATTTTATATTTTGCCACAAGCTGCAGGAATATTACAATAAATTTTTTTTTTTTTTTGCACAAAGTTGTCACTAAATTATATATTGCTCACACATGCTATGGGCATAAGTAAAATTACACCCCAAAATAAATTCTGCTGCTTCTCCCGAGTACGGGGATACCACATGTAGGAGACTTTTTGGGAGCCTAGCCACGTACGGGACCCCGAAAACCAAGCACCGCCTTCAGGATTTAAATATAAAACGCTACCAAAAAAAACTGTTAGCGATCACAGGGATCAGGCCTGACTCTGTGAATGCTGCAGTTATGTGTTTAGTGTTTTGTAAGTGACAGTGATCGATCGATCGATACTGCACTTGGGTGGGCTGGGCGGAGGGGCAAAACACAGGTGCTAGCAGGTATCTGGGCTGATCCCGCTAACAATGCGTTTTTTTGGAACCCTAAACTGCTGGGGACACTAGTATAGATCTGATCAGATATTGATCTGTTCAGATACTATACCACTACGGGAGGTGTATGCTTTGCGCGTGGGTGTTAGCGGTACTGGCACTAACCTAGCGCTGCCTGGGGCGACGCAGACCCTGACCCTAAAAGCTAATTGATATCACCCGCCGGGTGATCAGGGGGTTAAACCTTTATTGGGTAATAAATGGTGGGTGCCCTGATGCTATTAAAAGCAAACTAACTAACCAGAGTCACCCATAACACTTATACGGTGATCACTGGTGAAAGGGTTAACTAGGGGCAATCAGAGGGGTTAAAATTTTTATTAGGTAGTATATGGGGGTTCCTGACGCTATATAAAAACCTGACGGGGAACCTAAATAACTAAATGGCTAACCAGCGTCACCAGTGGCACTTATACGGTGATCGCTGGTGAAAGGGTTAACTAGGGGCAATCAGGGGGTTAAAACCGTTATTGGGTAGTATATGGGGTACCTATCGCTATAAAAACCTGGCGGTGAACCTAAAAAAATAACTAGCTACCTAGCGGCACCAGTGACACTAATGCAGCGATCAGAAAAACGATCGCTTAGTGACACTGTCAAAAGGGGGTGAAAGGGTTAACTAGGGGCAATCAGGGGGTTAAAACCATTATTGGGTAGTATATCAGGGTACCTAGTGCTATAAAAACCTGGCGGTGAACCTAAAAAAAATAACTAGCGGCACCAGTGACACTAATGCAGCGATCAGAAAAACGATTGCTTAGTGACACTGGCAAAAGGGGGTGAAAGGGTTAAATCTAGGGGCAATCAGGGGGTTAAACCTTTATTGGGGGGGTAGGGGGCTACCCTGGACCTAACACTAACTGCCCTGACAGTTTTTACTGTCACAACTGACACTAAATGCAGTGATCAGTAAATAAATGAGCACTGCAATCAGTGACACTGTGACTGAGGGGGGGGGGGGGGGGGGCGGGGGGTGATCAGGGGGGGGATTTGTGTGCCTACGTGTCAGTGTAGTGTGTTTGGTGCACTTACTTTCTGTGTTCTCCTCGCAGTCCAGTAAAAAAGACGGCCCCCGGGGAGAATGACATCACTTCCTCCCTGCCTGTGTTTTCAATACACAGCGGGGGAAGCTTCTCATTCACCAGGAGCGATCGAGAGGGGATGGCCAGAAACCAACGGCCATCCCCTCATCCCGGATCGCTCCCGCCGCATCCAGCGGGAGGGGGGCCGATTGGACCCCCCACCCGCTGGAAGGCAAGCACGTACATGTACGTGCTTGTGCCTGTACATGCCATTCTGCTGACGTACATTGCCATGCGGCGGTCCTTAAGTGATTAAAGGATGACAGAGAGTCCAGAACTTAATGGCGGATTTCAAGTAGGTGGTGAGCCCAGGCCTGAGGCTCCCCCTGCAGTAGAGCGATAACAAAACCCCCTTTGGTGACTTCGGATGAAAAAGTCCAAGGTAGCAACGAAAAATAAAGTTCACATGCGTTTGCGAAATACGCAAAATTTGCTTCGGTTCACAGAGAAACTCTCCGGAACAGGCACCCTAGGCTCAGAAGATTGTATCATTCCAAAGGAGGATGTTGGGATCGAAGGTAGGTCCAAGGTGGCCTGGTCTTGTATCTGTTTATCCATTCAGATGAAGCTGTCCTGTAGAGACCTCACGACCTGATTGAGGGCTGTTAGGTGTTGACTGATATTCTCCATAGGCGAGGTCCCTCCTGCAGGCTCAGGCATGGCGGTTTGCTACTGTAACATACCTCGTATGTGAGCCTGATGTGCGGAGGGAAACCTCCCGTACCAACCCGGCTCGGAGACCACTGGAGTGGAGACAGTGGTGGTAAGAGCACAGTGAGGTAAAGGTGCCTGTTTAGTCTTCACTGCTTGGAGCCAGGTCAAAGACAGGAACGGGGTACTGGCACAGAGTTAGGAACACAGGTAACAGGAGCAGATCAAACCGCAAGGGGCGGCATTCTGGGAGCGTCTTTTATAGACTGTTGGGCGCCAATGTGCACCAATGTGCGCTCCTGCGCGCACACGCGCACGAATTCCGCAATTCGCGAGTGTTCGCATCTGTGCGCAAAGTCTGTGATTCGCGAGTGCGCTCATCTATGCGCAAATTCTGTGGTTCGCGCGTGCGCATAGGCGCACGTCTGCTGGAATGGGCAGTGCGTCCCTGACAGCAATCACGAGATTGCAGACGAGGCGCTTCATTTGCAGGATTTTTGCCCGCTTTGTGGGGCATTCCGTTGCTATGGGCGGGTGCTTTGTTCTTCAAGTTAAGATGTTACTTCTGATTTCTCTGGGAAACCCAGGGAAACCGGAAATGACGTCAGAAGTTCCGTGGAACACACAACCCGAGCGGAGCTGGTAAGTAAGGCTGCAAAATAGGTGAACTGTGAGCGCCATGCTTGGAGCTCGCAGTCCACTCAGCTGTGTTAAGAAAGCTAATGACTATTTGATTTCCTAAGACTTAACCGCCTCTCCGCCAATCAGGTGCTCGGGTCTGTTACCTGTCACCTGATTGGCTGAAATGATAGGCGCCGCTATTGGATGCCCATCAGGAGGCAGGAGACGCACGAAGGACCCCGCTTGTTGCCATCCCTGCTGCCCCACAGACACAGGGTAAGTGCTGGGCAGACGTCGAGTGGCCAGGGGGCACGCTGGCAGCAGTTAATGGGCACACTGGCAGCATTTAATGAGCACACTGGCAGCATTTTATGGATACACTGACAGCATATGATGGGCAGTTGGGAATACTGGCAGCATATGATGGGTACACTGGCAGCATTAAATGGGCACACTGGCAGCATATGATGGGCAGTTGGGCACACTGGCAGCATTTGATGGGCACACTGGCAGCATTTGATGGGCAGTTAGGCACATTGGCAGCATTTGATGGGCACACTGGCAGCGTTTGGCAGAGTAGCTGTGTTTGATGGCACAGTGGCTGCACTTGATGGCACAATGAGGCTGCAATTGATGTTTTTTTTTTTTTCAGTTTGTTTGTGCCCCCCCAAAAAAATTCTGAGCACCAGCCACCACTGCCTTTAAATGACTTAGAACAGTTGATGCAACTTTACTTGAACATTGTGCACTCAGTCCAACATGAACAGTACAATGCAACATTTCCTAAATAGCTCAACTAGGCGGCCCAGGCATACCTCAGCAAGGTCACAGTCCATAAATGAACTTGGTGGTTCTCTGGATTCCTGATGCCTTCCGGCAGACTGCTTGGCACCACAGTGCCCCCTTTGGTGCTCCACAACAATCATGGCATCTTTCTGAGCAGGCCAAAGCTTTCCCCTTATTTATAGCACAGAGGATAAGTTAAGTCCGAAAAGTCAGGGAACAGAGGTGCAGAACATTAACCCCTTCCCTAGCCAGGCCAGCCTAACTAACATACTTCCACATGGATTTCACACTTTTTACTAATAGATTTTGACTGACGTCTGCTGGACTTGTAACATTAAAAAAGATATATATCCTTAGGTATAGATTGATACCTTTATCCTCTTATGCTGCGTACACACGATCGGTTTTCTTGGCAGAATAAACCCCAAAAGTTTTTTCCGACAGAGTTCCGATGGAGTTCTGCTGAAACTGTCGCGCGTACACATGATCACACCAAATTCCGACCGTTTAGAATGTTTTACAACATTTACAACATGTTCGACAGGACTAGAAAAAGGAAGTTCAATAGCCAGTGGCCAACATCGTCTGTTCGGCCGTTCGCGGAATTCTGAACATTATGGGCCGTTCTCGGAATTCTGAACATTATGGGCCTTTCGTGCCAAATTCGAGCGGCGCGTCGAGGCCCATAATTCACTGTGGCATCGCAGTGCATTGCTGGCTGCTGATTGGCCAAGCATGCACTATGACCCGCATGCTTTGGCCAATCACAGTACAGAAAAAATGGAGAGCCCTGATTGGCCACGCCCCACACTATATAAGGCCGCCTGCGTGGCGGCCTTGTGTAGTGTGTTGCGGTGGTGATTAGACATAGAGAGAGAGAGACAGTGTTATTTAATTTGAGTTAGATAGAGTAGGCAGGCAAGTCAGTTAGCTTCAGTTACAGTGTGTAGAGGACATATATGCATCCCAGGTGTGTTTATATATATATATATATATATATATATATATATATATATATATATATATATATATATATATGGGAAGGATGTAGGACAAGGTGCAGTAGTGTTGGAGGTTGTTCCACCACCACGCCTCCAAAATGCTACTACTGGTGATTCTGACACACCTCTCTTCCACCCCCTCCTCTTCTTCTTCCTCCATGGCCTCTTCCTGTGCTTTGTACTCGGAACCAGCAGTGCTCCATAGGTGTTCAAGGGGCTACGCAAGTACGCAGGCAAAAAGATGCCATGCGGTGCTTGTGCTGGTGTGCTTGGGGGACAGGAGCCACACTGGGGCAGAGATTCTGCCAGCTCTGCAGGGGCAGGCTGAGAGGTGGTTGACGCCACGCCAGCTTAAGCCAGGAATGGTGGTTTGCGACAATGGCACCAACCTCCTTTCCGCCCTCTGACAGGGACAACTGACCCATGTGCCCTGTTTGGCTCACATCCTTAACTTGGTGGTGCAGCGGTTCTTGGGCAGGTACCCAGGCTTACAGGATGTCCTGAGGCAGGCCAGGAAAGTCTGTGTGCATTTCTGCCAGTCATATAATGCCAGTGCTTGGCTTGCTGACCTCCAAAAAGGAATATAACCTGCCCAAGAACTGCCTAATCTGTGACATGCCCACCAGGTGGAACTCAAGGTTGGCAATGCTGCAACGGGTGCACACGCAGCAGAGGGCCATCAATGAGTACCTGTGTGACTATGGCACCAGGGCAGGGTCAGGGGAGCTTGTTTTTTTTCCCCATGCCAGTGGGCCATGATCAGGGATGCATGCACTGTTCTGTCACCATTTGTGGAGGCCACGAGGATGGTGAGCAGTGACAGTGGATGCATCAGTGACACTGTCCCTCTTGTCCACCTGTTGGAGCACATGCTGCATGGAATAATGGGCAGGGCACTTGAGGCAGGAAGAGGAGGACTCTTCAAGGCCCCCTTTATCCAGACAGTGTTCCTGCTGGCCTGCCGATCGCACAGGAAGAGGACGAGGTGGAGGAGGAAGATTGTGTCAGCATGGAGGTGGAGCCTAGCACTCAGCATCAGCAGCAGTCTTTAAAGCGGAGTTCCACCCTCAAGTGGAACTTCCGCTCATCGGAACCCTCCCCCCCCCCCCCCGTTGTCACAGTTGGCACATTTCAGGGGGGAAGGGGGTGCAGATACCTGTCTAAGACAGGTATTTGCACCCACTTCTGGACATAGACTCCCACGGGAGTCTACGCTTCTTCCTGTCCCACCGCACTGTCTGCTGGGACACACACGGATCCCAGAGACAGCGCGGACCATTCCCATTGCGCTGCGTGACACTTCCTGATTCCCTCACCGAGAATGGCGGCGGCAGCAGCCGAGAGCCGAGCGATTGATCAGTCTCGTTCTGCCGACATCGCTGGACCCTGGGACAGGTGAGTGTCCATTTATTAAAAGTCAGCAGCTGTAGTATTTATAGCTGCTGGCTTTTAATAATTTTTTTTCCAGTGGACTCCCTCTTTAAGGGATCATTTACAGTCCCAAGAAACCCATGGACTTGTAAGTGGCTGGGAAGAGGTGGCTGCGGATTATGTCAGCCTTAGTGACCCAGAGGACTCCGGACCAAATGCCTCAGCTAACCTACGCTGCATGGCCTCCCTGATCCTGCAAAGCCTGCGGAAGGATCCTCATATTCGTCAGATGAAGGAGAGGGATCATTACTGGCTGGCAACCCTCCTTGATCCACGGTACAAGGGTAAGGTTGCGGACCTTATCTTGCCATCGCAGAGGGAGCAGAGGATGAAACACCTTCGGGAGGGCTTGCAGAAAGGTCTGTGCAATATGTTCCCAGAGACTGGGAGGTTCCAAATTCCTGGTCCTGGACAACGTATTGCTGAGGCTTTGGTCAGTGACAGAAGGAGCGGTGGAGAAGGTGGCCGTCTGACTGATGCTTTCAGACAATTTTTTAGTCCGCAGCCCCAAGGTATGATCGGTTCCAGCAACCATCACCAGCGGGATAAGGGACAAGATCAGACTTGGACACCTTTCCCACGAACATCTGGGTTACTGGGTTTTGAGGCTGGATCACTGGCGAGAGCTTGCACAGTACGCAATTGAGCTACTGGCCTGTCCTGCATCCAGCATTCTTTCGGAGCGCACATTCAGTTCTGCTGGGGGCTTTGTAACTGATCACAGGGTGTGCCTGTTCACCGACTCGGTTAATCGAATGACCTTCATAAAAATGAATCAGTCTTGGATCGCCACCAGCTACCAAGCACCTGATGCTGATGTAACCGAATAATTTTTTTGGAAATGTCAGATCCCTTCAAGACTTCCTATGCTGATGCTGAGTGACTATCCTGTTATGCTGAGTGACTATCCTCTTCCTCCTCAATGATCATGCTGATAGCTTGTAAGAACATTTTTGGTTCTGGGCACCGCCACCAGTGGGTAAGACCTAATTTTTATGCCCCTGTTTAACAGAGGCGTGTAATTACAATTTTTGATGCAATACTTTGCAGCAGGGCTCATTCCTGTGCTCCAACTAGAGTATCTGTGAGAGGTTGCAGTGTTGTGGCACCAGTGCTTATTGCCCAGTTTTTCTGCCCCTGTTTAACCAGTTCCCGACCGGTGCACACCGATGTAAGTCGGCAGAATGGCATGGGCAGGCATATTGGTGTACAGGTACGTCCATTTTTATATGCCGCCCTGCCATCGCAAGCGCGCCGCCGCCGGCACGCTCGTGTGCCGGTCAGGACCATCGTGAGTCCAGTCGCAGGTCCCGCGGCTGAACGGGGAGATGCCATTGTAAACAGCATCTCCTCGTTCTGCCTCGCAACACGTGACGCTGATCTCTGCTCCATGTGATTGGAGCAGAGATCAGTGTTCACTAACACAAAGCCCAGCCCCCCACAGTTAGTAACACGCCCCTAGGAACACTTAACCCCTACACTGCCACCCCCTGGTTAACCCCTTCACTGCCAGTGTCATTTACACAGGAATCACTGCACTTGTATAGCACTGATTGCTGTATAAATGACATTGGTCCCAAAAATGTGTCAAAAATGTCCGATGTGTCCACCATAATGTCGCAGTCACAATAAAAATTGCTGATCGCTGCCATTACTAGTAAAAAAAAAAAAATATTAATAAAAATGCCATAAAACTATCCCCTATTTTGTAAACGCTGTAACTTTTGTGCAAACCAATCAATAATCGCTTATTGGTTTGTTTTTTTACCAAAATATGTAGAAGAATATGCATCGGCCTAAACTGAGGGAAAAATATTTTTTTGTATATATTTTTGCTGGATATTTATTATAACAAAAAGTTAAAAATAATGCGTTTTTTTCAAAATTGTCGCTCTATTTTTGTTAATAGCGCAAAAAATAAAAACCGCAGAGGTGATCAAATACCACCAAAAGAAAGCTGTGGGAAAAAAGGACATTAATTTTGTTTGGGAGCCACGTCGCACGACAATTGTCAGTTAAAGCGACGCAGTGCCGAATCACAAAAAGTGCTCTGATCTTAAGCCAGCAAAATGGTCCGGTCTGAGAGTGGTTAACAGGGGCACGTAATTAAATTTTTTGATGCAATACTTTGCAGCAGGGCTCATTCCTGTGCTCCAACTAGAGTATCTGTGAGGGGTTGCAGTGTTGTGGCACCAGCACCAGTGTCTAAGGCCCATTTTTTCTGCCCCTGTTCAACAGGGGCATGTAATTACAATTCTTGATCTAATATTTCACAGCAGGTCCCGTTCCTGCGCCCACCAAGACTGAGGGCTTACAGTGTTGTGGCAACGCCAACACCTAAGGCCCAAATTTCTACAGAATATATAGGGCAGGCCCCTACTTTCAAACATCCAACTTACAAACGACTTCAACTTTCAAACAGAAGGAGACAACAGAAAGTGAGAGGAGATCTACCCCTAGGAAGGGAAATTCTCTCCTGTAAGTTCCTTGTTTCACTAAAACCCCTAAATTTTCCAAATCCAATTATCATTGGGACAGAAAGTGAGGTGAAATCTTCTGAACATGTGCGCACAGACAGCAAAACAAAGGTTATGGGGTGATAACCCTTCCCTATGTTTTCCTGTTTTCCAAAAAGTAAAAATAGATTTTTTGGCTGGAGCTACACTTTAAAAATGTACCAGTTCAAAATTACAAACAGATTCTACTTAAGAACAAATCTACAGTCCCTGTCTTGTTTTCGCCTGTACACTGCTGTTCAGAGTATATAGGGCCTGGGGGCCCCACACCTTTTCTTTTTTTAATTTGGGTGCAGGGTTCCCCTTAATATCTATACAAGACCCAAAGGGGCTGGTAATTGGCTGGGGGGGGGGGGGGGGGTACCCATGCCTTTTTTCTCAATGATTTTCATCCATATTGCCGAGACCAGACATTACATTAAAGCCGCAAGCAGTTTTAAATGACTTTTATGCCTTTAGAAATGTCATTTTGTGCAGGGACAGTTCTAAACACGGGAAATGTGCCACTTTACAGGCATACTATAGACACCCCCTAGACATGATATTTAAAGGAATATTTCACTTTTATTTTTTCACTTTAAGCATCATTAAAATCACTGCTCCTGAAAAAATTGCCATTTTTTAAACCTTTTTTTGCATTAATACAGATGGGGCAGGACCCGGGTCCCCCAACCCTTTTTAGGACAATAACTTGCATGTTAGCCTTTAAAATTCGCACTTTTCATTTCTCACGTTCGAGTCCCATAAACTTTAACGGGGTTCAAAAGTTTGTGAGAACTATCGGTCCGTTCGCAAGTTCTGGTGCGAACCAAACCGAGCGGTGTTTGGCTCATCCCTAGTCTCCAGTGATCCCTGTGACCCTTGCGCACTCCATTGTCACCACCAGTGTCTAGTGACTTGTATTTTCAGCTGCTCATATGTCACTCTTTATCAATGTGATCCCTGTGCATTACTGTGTCTCCAACGACTCCTATGTCTCTAGTGATCCCTGTGGCCCCTGTGTACCCCTGAATCCTGTGACTCTTGCGTCTCTAGTGATCTCTATACTCTTCTGTATCTCTAGTGACTCCTATCTCTCTTTTGATCTTCATGACCCCTGTGCACTCCTGAGTCTCCAGTGACTCCTGTGTCTCTAGTAATCTCTGTGATCCCTGTGCAGTCTTGAATCTCCAGTGATGCCTGTGTCTCCAGTGATCCCTTTGACCCTTGTGCCCACCTTTGTGACTTTGTGACTTGTATTTTCAGTGACTTTTGTGATCCCTGTGGCCCCTGTGCACTCCTGAATCTCCAGTGACTCTTGTGTCTCTAGTGATCCCTATGCTCTTCTGTATCTCCAGTGACTCCTATGTCTCTAGTGACCTCTATAACCCCTGTGCACTCTTGAGTCTCCAATAACACCTGTCTCTAGTGATCCCTGTGTGCCTTGTGCACTTATTTTGTCTCCAGTGACTCTTTTGTCCTTAGTGGCTCATGTGTCACTCTTGTTCGCTATGACCCCTGTACACTCCTGTGTCTCCAGTGTCTTTAGTGATCCCTGTGTCCACTGTGCACTCCTGTGTCTCCACCCAGATAGCAAGGATAACTTGCCACCAATTTGTGGCAGTGTTGCATTGCAAGTCTGTTAAATTGCTGTACATTTTCACTGGCAAGTTGTACACTTACAGAGCACTTGAAGCACAACTTCTTTTTTCCAATTTGTAGCAAATTTTGCATGGAAAGTCTCTAGCAAGACCAAAGTTGCAGTGGTGAGTATACAGCATGATATCTGCAAGTCATAGTGACCCCTGTGGTGGCATGACTATCATGATTGAACCAGAACTTGCAGCAGACTTGCAGAATGTTTGCAAAGAAAGTTTATCTGCAGTCGTGCAATGCGAACTTGCTGCGATTGTGCAATAAACTGGCAAGTCTAGCAATAGCTTAGCAAGTAATTTTCAAATTTGCAGCACAATTGCTTGCTATCTGGGTAATGACTCCTGTGTCTTCGGTGACCCTTGTGCACTCACATGACTCCAATTACATTCACTTGGACTATTCCCCACACTGTGGATTTGGCCCCATGTTCATGACACTGATCATGAGACCATCACTTTACATGGATTTTGAAAGTAACCCCATAACTAAATAAAAAAATGAGCAGATGGACAGCAAATGCAGTAGGACTTAGATACATATTTTTAAACATACTGTATATGGGAATTAAGACTTAAAAGTAGCAACTAACAAATCGTCATGTAGGAGACATAACCTTCATTGGACACCATATTCCAAGCTTCCTGAAAATCAGTTTAGTTGGGTCAAGGGATCAGATGAGCACCAGTCAGACAATATCAGCATATAAAGTATGTTAAAAAGTTTTATAAAAGACATGGAACTTATCGAGGGATTCAATGTTTCAAAACTGAAAGGCTTTCATATTATATTTACATGTTTGTCATGATAGGACGATCTTATGGGACTTGGTGCTGTCCTGGTTTGCAATGTAAATTGGATAAGTCTATACTTTCTGTGTATTTAGTCAGCAACACTAACAATATTTCTGTGTCAACTGTGATGTTATATAGTCATTTGCATGTTTCATGTTTTGCGCAAATATCCTTGGAAAGAGATAAAGCTTGTACATGAGGTGTAATAAAGGACAGAATTAGGAAAATGCTTCAGGTAATAACTAACACCCTGAAGCAATTCATCCAAAGAGAAAATGACAGGAGGACATAAGGAGACCACTTAGCATGGTAGGTGCTAGCTAGTATTACAATATGTCAACTCCTATCCAATCTGAAGACTAAAGCCTTGTACACACGGTCGGAGAATCCGTCGGAATGAGTCTTATCGGACCGTGTCGTCGGATAATCCGACTGTGTGTGGTATGCATCGGACTGATTCCGTCCGAATCTCCGTCTGACCCAATTTTCCAACATGTTGGAAATATTTTCCGACCAACTGGGCCGGTCGGACCTAATCCAATCATGTGTAGAGCATTTTGATCGGACCAGGTGCCACGCATGCTCAGATCAAATTCCTACATCAAAGCTATTGGCTACTAGCCTGAATGTAGTCCCATCGTAATGAAATTACGTCATCACGTTCTGAAAGATCGGATTTTTCGCCAACTTTGTCCAACCGTGTGTATGCAACAGTTTTGGACAAGATCCGACGGACAAAATCCGACGGATTTGGTTGGCAAAATCTCCGACCGTGTGTACAGGGGCTAAGGATGGGCAAACGGTTCGGCCCGAGCATGAGTTCGGGCGAACATTGGCTGTTCGGAAGTTCTCAGAACAACTGAATTATAGGGAAGCCCTGATTTGGCTGAAGCAATGAAAGCTTCACCTGATCAGGGCACAGAGCACTGTCAGATACATGATGGGACGCTGTCATGATGACTGTATCCAATCATGGCTCATTGCCCTTAATCCCACCCCACACTATAAAAGTGTAGCACCCCGATGTTTAGACAGGGTTGCTAGTAAATTTATTTGCCAAGTCATATTTGCTGTGCCCAATTGATAGGAGATCACCCCAGTTCTGGAATTGCTGCACTTCTCTCTTCTTTCACTAGATGGCCGGGTATCTGGTGGCCTTAAATAAGACAAGGGCATCGCAAGGACAGATTAGGAATGAATAAGGTGTCTCTGCCAATGGCCTGCGAGGAGAGCCTATTTATTTGAATGAGGTAATTGAGGTTCTGTGCCACCTGTCGGCTGTCTGGGTGGACATGTGTTGTGCTGCCCTGGCTGCTAGGCCAGAGCCTGAGGCCTATTCTGGGGACATCTGGCTGCTAGGCTGTCTGAGGGCCTATCCAGAAGCAAGAGAGTAGCGTAGGGTTGGAATTATGGCTTGCAGTCCAACCATAAGTGAATCATGGTTGAGGTATAGGGGAAGCTGTCACCACTAAGGGACCATCCACCTTGTTACCAGGGACCACTGTGAGTAGCTGAAGCAAGTAACAGAGCAGTATTCTCACCAACCGAGGATGTGGGAAACTTCAGCAGCTGTCAAGCCAGGGACCCAGCCAGTGGAGATGACGCTTGCAGAGCAATATTGTGTGCCAAGCCGGGGACCAAGCAGGCCAGTGGGGTGAAGCTTGAGGAGTATCTGTGAGTGCCAAGCTAGGGACCCAGCAGGGATGTGGGGGTGACGCTTGAGGAAGATACTGAATGAGAATATTTGAAGATCTCAGAGGATCCAGTGGCAGTGGATCAGCAAGTCCTGTGAAAGACTGGAAGAAGAAGTGAATAAGTTAATTACAACCTTTGCCAGAGCTGTTTCAAGATTGTTACCATAGGAGACAGCAGTCCAACTCATGCAGATGTAATGTCTTGCTGGATGCCTTTCCCTGCATGCCTGTCTGCCTATAGAATTTTCGGAGTCTGCTAAACTAATATTACAACTACTAAGGGGTGTCCTGGCTCTAAACCTCTCTCCCACAGTTCGGTTTAAGAGACAATAAAACTCTTTGTATTCAAGAAGTGTCTGGTGCCCATTAATCTACCTTGCATTGTACCCACCATGCCCCGTAACACACTCTACACAGAAGGATGTAAGCGGTTTCTAACTTAGGAGGTCACTATTAGGCCTTGAGAGGCCTGGGACATGGCTACAAAAGTATTCTTTCCATAGGGGTCATTTGTAGTGTGATAGTAGTGTGGAGAGAGATAGAACAGGGCTCTGTTGAGTGCTATTAGACAGTTAGTGTGCTTGTGCTATAGTGTTCGAGTCTGATTCTATTCAGTCAGTGTAGAATATCAGTTTAGTGTGCATCTAGGGATAGTTCAGTGAGAGTGCAGTGCAACCATTCATCTTTACATTAGTGTTAATGTAGGGATAGTTCAGTCAATATGAGTGTAGTGCAACCGTTCATCTTTATATTAGTGTGAATGTAGGGATAGATCAGTCATTGTGAGTGCAGTGACCACCATTCATCTTTACATTAGTGTGAATGTAGGGATAGAACAGTCATTGTGAGTGCAGTGACCACCATTCATATTTACATTAGTGTGAATGTAGGGATAGATCAGTCATTGTGAGTGCAGTGACCACCATTCATCTTTACATTAATGTAAATGTAGGGATAGTTCAGTCAGTGTGAGTGCAGTGACCGTTTATCGCAGTAGATTTTATTGCATTACTGCAAGTTTAATGCTATATAGTTCTATGCGTTACTGCAAGTTTAATGCCCTATAGTTCTGTGCATTACTGCAAGTTTAATTCCATATATTTCATTGCATTACTGTAAGCTTAACTCCATATATTTTATTGTAGAAACCATCAATGTATCAAAAAACACAGAGTGGTGCTGTGGGATATATAGAGAGGTAAGACTTTGCCACATCCTAATATATCATAGAAAGAGAAAAAAACATTTTGGAGGGACTTATGGACTTTTTAGGCACCATAGACAAAAAAATCAGTAGAAAATAGAAAACGTTATTGTTAAAAAACAATGCATCATACTTTTTTTTATAATTTAAATTTTATTGTATTTTTAAAAAATATCTCATACAGTACATATATTTTCAACTTTAATCACTTTCAACTTTTATCCTGTCTACCCTTCTATTTTCCTTTTGCTGCATTAAGCAAAAAAGGTACCAACGTATTTTTTATTTTATTTTTTTTAAATTGGTTACCAGTTTTTTCTTCTACCCCCAAGAACAGACACGCCCAGGGACAACATGGTATTCTTTCACCAGTTATTATTTCTATGTAGGCTATTATGTTGTGCCAATATTGTTTTATCTCTGGGCATTCCCACCATATGTGAAATGTTGTTCCGGGTAGTTTACATTCTCTCCAGCACTGTATGGATTTGGAGGGATCTATTCTGTGTAATCTATCTGGTGTCAAATGCCATCTCATCAGGCACTTATGCTCAACTGTCCTGTACAATTGGCCTCAACTGACATTGTATCCGATACATAACTGTGCACAGCGTCGATCATCTGAGTCTCGTCTGCTTTAATACCCATACCCTGTTCCCATTTGGCTATAGCTGGTATAGCCCCTCGCCCCTCTATTTCTGAAAGGATATCATATACCCGTGACACACTATGTTTTACTGTTATTTTTGCAATACAAAGCTTTTCCATTGGCGTTAATGTGTTTTCGTCCCTTATTGGTTTTGGGATTGAGTTGACAAAATGTTGAATCTGTAAGTATTCCCATTCCTTTAAAGTTTGCCAACTATGCTTCTTTATTAGATATTGTTTTAACATTAACTTACCACCCATCGTGATATCTTTTAATTGTAAATTTATAATTTGTTTCCCTAGTTGCGTGCCATTTCCTGGAATAAAAAAAATCGTGCCCTCAAGTGGAATTAATGGTGAATTGTATACCCATTTATTTCTCCGGTGTACTACGTCCCATATTTTAACCACTTCAGCCCCGGACCAATAAACACCCTAAGGACCAGAGGTCTTTTTCCAATTTCGCACTGCACTGCTTTAACTGGTAATTGCGCGGTCATGCAATATTGCACCCAAACGAAATTTGCGTCCTTTTCTTCCCACAAATAGAGCTTTCTTTTGATGGTATTTGATTGCCTCTGCGATTTTTTTTTTTTGCGATATAAATGGAAAAAGAGCGAAAATTTAGAAAAAAAAAGATATTTTCTTCTTTTTGTTATAAGAAAAATCGAATAAACTAA
This sequence comes from Lithobates pipiens, assembly GCF_037356315.1. Lineage (NCBI taxonomy): Eukaryota > Metazoa > Chordata > Amphibia > Anura > Ranidae > Lithobates > Lithobates pipiens. The sequence continues at coordinate 584,275,465 of NW_027507758.1, read as the reverse complement.
ATTTTAGTCATACATTGAGGGCAAAATTTATTCAGCCACATGTCTTTAGTAAAAAAAATGTCAATAAGCGTATATTTTTTGGTTTGCGCAAAAGTTATAGCGTCTACAAGCTAGAGTACATTTTCTGGAATTTACACAGCTTTTAATTTATGACTGCCTATCTCATTTCTTGAGGTGCTAAAATGGCAGGGCAGTACAACCCCCCCCCCCAAATGACCCCATTTTGGAAAGTAGACACCCCAAAGAAATTGCTGATGGGTATGTTGAGCCCATTGAATATTTTTTTTTTTGTCCTAAGGGATTGAATAATGACAAAAAAAAATAAAAAATTTACAAAAAGTTGTCACTAAATGATATATTGCTCACACATGCCATGGTTATATGTGGAATTGCACCCCAAAATATATTCCGCTACTTCTCCCGAGTATGGGGATACCACATGTGTGGGACTTTTTGGGTGTCTAGTCGCGCACGGCACCCCGAAAACCAATCACCACCTTCAGGATTTCTAAGGGTGCAAATTTTTGATTTCACCCCTCACTACCTATCACAGTTTCGAAGGCCATAAAAAGCCAAAATAGCACAAAACCCCCCAAAATGACCCCATTTTGGAAAGTAGACACCCCAAACTATTTACTGAGAGGCATGTTGAGTCCATGGAATATTTAATATTTTGCCAAAAGTTGCGGGAATATTACAAACTTTTTTTTTTTGCACAAAGTTGTCACTAAATGATATATTGCTCACACATGCTATGGGCAGAAGTCAAATTACACCCCAAAATAAATTCTGCTGCTTCTCCCGAGTACGGGGATACCACATGTGGGGGACTTTTTGGGAGCCTAGCCACGTACGGGACCCCGAAAACCAAGCACTGCCTTCCGTATTTAAATATAAAATGCTACCAAAAAAACTTTTAGCGATCGCAGGGATCAGGCCTGACTCTGCGATCGCTGCAGTTATGTGTTTAGTGTTTTGTAAGTGACAGTGATCGATTGATACTGCACTTGGGTGGGCTGGGCAGAGGGGCAAAACGCAGGTGCTAGCAGGTATCTGGGCTGATCCCGCTAACAATGCGTTTTTTTGGAACCCTGAACTGCTGGGGATGCTAGTATAGATCTGATCAGATCAGATATTGATCTGTTCAGATTCTATACCACTACGGGAGGTGTATGCTTTGCGCGTGGGTGTTAGCAGTACTGGCACTAACCTAGCGCTGCCTGGGGCGACGCAGACCCTGACCCTAAAACCTAATTGATATCACCCGCCGGGTGATCAGGGGGTTAAACCTTTATTGGGTAATAAATGGTGGGTGCCCTGATGCTATAAAAAGCAAACTAACCAGAGTCACCCGTAACACTTATACGGTGATCAGTGGTGAAAGGGTTAACTAGGGGCAATCAGGGGGTTCAAATTTTTATTAGGTAGTATATGGGGTCCCTGGCGCTATATAAAAACCTGACGGGGAACCTAAATAACTAACTGGCTAACCAGCGTCACCAGTGACACTTATACTGTGATCGCTGGTGAAAGGGTTAACTAGGGGCAATCAGGGGGTTAAAACCATTATTGGGTAGTATATCGGGGTACCTAGCGCTATAAAAACCTGGCGGTGAACCTAAAAAAATAACTAGCTACCTAGCGACAGTAGCGACACTGATGCAGCGATCAGAAAAATTATCGCTTAGTGACACTGGCAAAAGGGGGTGAAAGGGTTAACTAGGGGCAATCAGGATGTTAAAACCATTATTGGGTAGTATATCGGGGTACCTAGCGATATAAAAACCTGGCGGTGAACCTAAAAAAATAACTAGCTATCTAGCGACAGTAGCGACACTGATGCAGCGATCAGAAAAATGATCGCTTAGTGACACTGGCAAAAGGGGGTGAAAGGGTTAACTAGGGGCAATCAGGATGTTAAAACCATTATTGGGTAGTATATCGGGGTACCTAGCGATTTAAAAACCTGGTGGTGAACCTAAAAAAATAACTAGCTACCTAGCGACAGTAGCGACACTAATGCAGCGATCAGAAAAATGATCGCTTAGTGACACTGGCAAAAGGGGGTGAAAGGGTTAACTAGGGGCAATCAGGATGTTAAAACCATTATTGGGTAGTATATCGGGGTACCTAGCGCTATAAAAACCTGGCGGTGAACCTAAAAAAATAACTAGCTATCTAGCGACAGTAGCGACACTGATGCAGCGATCAGAAAAATGATCGCTTAGTGACACTGGCAAAAGGGGGTGAAAGGGTTAACTAGGGGCAATCAGGATGTTAAAACCATTATTGGGTAGTATATCGGGGTACCTAGCGATTTAAAAACCTGGCGGTGAACCTAAAAAAATAACTAGCTACCTAGCGACAGTAGCGACACTAATGCAGCGATCAGAAAAATGATCGCTTAGTGACACTGGCAAAAGGGGGTGAAAGGGTTAACTAGGGGCAATCAGGATGTTAAAACCATTATTGGGTAGTATATCGGGGTACCTAGCGCTATAAAAACCTGGCGGTGAACCTAAAAAAATAACTAGCTACCTAGCGACAGTAGCGACACTGATGCAGCGATCAGAAAAATTATCGCTTAGTGACACTGGCAAAAGGGGGTGAAAGGGTTAACTAGGGGCAATCAGGATGTTAAAACCATTATTGGGTAATATATCGGGGTACCTAGCGCTATAAAAACCTGGCGGTGAACCTAAAAAAATAACTAGCTACCTAGCGACAGTAGCGACACTGATGCAGCGATCAGAAAAATGATCGCTTAGTGACACTGGCAAAAGGGGGTGAAAGGGTTAACTAGGGGCAATCAGGATGTTAAAACCATTATTGGGTAGTATATCGGGGTACCTAGCGATATAAAAACCTGGTGGTGAACCTAAAAAAATAACTAGCTACCTAGCGACACTAGCGACACTGATGCAGCGATCAGAAAAATTATCGCTTAGTGACACTGGCAAAAGGGGGTGAAAGGGTTAACTCTAGGGGCAATCAGGGGGTTAAATCTTTATTGGGGGGTGATAGGGGGCTACCCTGGACCTAACACTAACTGTCCTGACAGTTTTTACTTTTACAACTGACACTGAATGCATTGATCAGTAAAGAAATGATCAATCCAATCAGTGACACTGTGACTGGGGGGGGGGGGGCGGGGGGGATCGGGGGGCGATCGGGGGGGGATCGGGGGGGGTTTGTGTACCTATGTGTACCTATGTGTCAGTGTAGTGTTTTGGTGCACTTACTTTTAGTCTTCTCCTCGTAGTCCGGTCAAAAAGACCGCCCCGAGGAGAATGACATCACTTCCTCCTTCCTGTGTAAACAATACACAGTGGGAGGAAGTTCGTCATTGGCCAGGAGCGATCGAGAGGGGGTGGCCAGAAACCAACGGCCATCCCCTCATCACGGATCGCTCCCGGAGGGAAACGGACCGCCGTATCCAGCGGGAGAGGGTCCGATCGGACCCCCCACCCGCTGGAAGGCAGGCACGTACATGTACGTGCTTGTGCCTGCCTGTGCCATTGTGATGACGTACAATGGCAATACGGCGGTCCTTAAGTGGTTAAGTGTCGTTAAGGTGATTTCGTGAGCCCTATTACTAACTACTATTTTTTTGTAATTGTGATTCAATAAGTGACTCCTCCATTTTTACCCATTTCTTCTTAGTGTCTAAATTTGTCCACTCCACCAATCTCGCCAAAGTAATTGCAATATAATATCTATAGGTGTCTGGCAATGCCATTCCCCCTCTTTTTTTTCTGGTTAATATGTTATAATTTATCCTTGATTTTTTATTTTGCCATATAAATTTTAAGAAAAGTGTTTTTTTTACTTTAAAAAAACTATTTGGAATGTTGATCGGAAGCATTTGGAGTTTATAGGTAATTTTTGGTAAGACCACCATCTTCAACATATTAATTCTACCCGTCCATGTAATTGGTCCCTTTTTTATATTCCTTAACAATGTTTTAATTTCATTTACCAATGGAATATAATTGGCTTGATATAAATCGTGGACCGTCTTTGTTATTTTTATACCTAGATATATTATTTCTTTTTTTTCCCATGTGAAGGGGAATTCCTGTTGTAGCATTTTCTCTTCCCTATTGTCTAAGCCTATATTCAAAATAACTGTTTTTATTGGGTTTATTTTAAAGTTTGAAAGTGCGCCGTATTCCCTAATTTCTTTTATTAAACTAGGTAAAGACAGTCGTGGGTTGGTCATGTATAGGAGTATGTCGTCCGCATATGCCGCCACCTTATGTTCTTCTCCCCCCATTCTAACCCCCCCTATGTTGACATTATTTCGAATCTTTGCCAATAATGGCTCTAAAGCGATCACATACAGTAGGGGCGAGAGGGGACCCCTGCCTTGTCCCATTTAACATTTCGAATGAGGATGACATACTCCCATTTACCCCCACTCTGGCTGAAGGGTGAGTGTATAAATTATTTATCCATTTCAGCATTTTTGGTCCAAGACCTGCATTCTGGAGAGTTTCCATTATAAAACACCAGTCTACTCGATCTAATGCCTTTTCGGCATCAATCGAAATTAATATCATTGGGGGCTTGCTTTCCTTATCTCTACCCATGAGTAACAATGTTCTCAGACTATTATCTCGGCCCTCCCTGCCGGGAACGAATCCTACTTGATCCCCATTAATTAATTCTGGCATAAGATTTTTTATTCTTGTTGCTAATACATTCGCATATAACTTTGTATCCGTATTCAGCAGTGCTATAGGGCGGTAATTGGAACAAATAGATTTATCTTTGCCTGGTTTTGGAATAACTGTTATGTTCGCCAATAGTGATTCTTTTTTCAGAACTTCCTCCTCCCCCAATTTATTCCAAAATTTACTTAATTCTGGGACCAGTTGCTGTTTAAATTTCTTATAGTACCTGATGGTAAAACCATCCAGTCCTGGACTTTTCCCGTTCGGCGTTTCCTTTATTGCTTTGTAGATTTCGTCTGGCATAATCGGCTCAGCTAGCCTCTTAGCCATTTCTTCAGTTATTTTGGGTAAGTCTGTATCACTTAAATATTCTTGGATTTTAGTTTTCCTAATCCCCCTCTGTTTTTCTGTCTCGGTATTCCTAATTGAGTATAGAGCTCTATAGTATGTTTTAAAAGCGTTTGCTATCTCCGATGTTCTGAATTTAATTTCCCCCTGCACGTTTTTAATCTTTTCTATGTAATTTGAGGCTTTTTTTTCCTGTGCTAATCTTGCCAGGCGTTTCCCCGTCTTGTTTCCCCACATATATCTTTCTTTAGCTACATTTTTGTATACTTTTCTTGACTCTTGTTCCATCATGTCATTTAGTTGTATGCGTTTTTGGGTGATCTCTTTATATATATTTTTGTCTAGTTGTCTCTTATGCTTTTGTTCTAGCTCATGAAGTTCTTTTTTTAAATTATAAAATTTCATTTCACTTTCTTTTTTTTTCCCGGCACCTATGGAAATTAATTTCCCTCGGATTAGGGAGCCTCCCATAGAGTAGCTTTAGACACTTCTACTGTGTCGTTGGTTTTAAAGTATTGTTCGATCTCTATTTTTATAGTGTTCTCTGTTTTCTCATTTTCTAATAGAGCCTCATTGAGTCTCTAAGTCCCTTTTCTGCACTCCATTTCGTGCTCTCTCATTTTAACTATCACCGATGCGTGGTCCGACAGAGTAATGGTTCCTATTTTCGTGTCTACCACGTTTTCAAATAGTTCATGGTCTACAAATATGTAGTCCAGTCTCAAGTACATGCATACTACCAAGTTGGGAATTTTGCTGTGTTTAACCGAGTGTTGGAATCTAGAGATAGATGAGACTCCTGCAAAAAAACAATATCCGCAGAGTATCCCTCCAGCTCTTTGAGAATGTTATACCTTTTTTTAGGAGAATTCATTCCTCTAACGTTGCATGTTACTATCTTAATCTCCGGCATTAGACAAATCTAGGTACTTTCTTATTTCATTTAATGGATTCAGGCCAACAGATTTACCCTACCATCATTCCCACCCCCCTCCCTGCTCCCTCTTTTGGTGTAAATTTGACCCCATGGTCCAGGGCATTTTATCAGGAACCCCCTTGTTCCATTTGTCCCTTGGTCCTAGGGTGGAATTCTGTTTGGCCGTGTCGCAATCCATCTCACCTATTACTTGTGAGACGATTAACCAACATGCCAGGTGCATCTTGTCCCCCCCAAACCTCTCCCTCCCCCCCACCCCCAAACTCTCTCCCCTCTCCCCACCCCCCTCCCCCCCAAAAAAGGGGGGGACGAGCGAGCGGGAGGAAACGACCCGGGGAAAAAAATAAAGAACAAAAAGGGGCAAAACACCCATATATTTATCTATCTTCACTTATCCTCTCCCCCTCTCCCATTACAGAAGAGGGGGGTGGACCAGTCCCCCATTAGTTTCCCCCCTCTCCATCTCTATGTCCTTGGTACTGGGATATCAAGTTTTTTACAAAATTCTGTTATATCTTCGATATGTCTCAGTCTTCCTATTCGACCATTCTTTCTGCCTATTAGGCATGCAGGGAAGCCCCAGTTATATTGTACCCCATTCTCGATCAACACTGCTAGTAAAGGTTTTAGGGCTCTTCTTCTCCTTAGGGTTTCTTGAGATAGGTCCTGGAATATCTGAATGTCCTTTCCTTCATATTCTATTGGTGCGTTTGCTCTTATATTTCTCCATATTTGATATTTATCTTCTTCATTTTGAAATCGCACTATTATATCCCGTGGCATATTTTGTGGCAGGTCCTTAGGTTTCCTTAATCGATGAACCCTTTCGATATTTATTGGGTTAGTTATGTCTTTATTCATCAATGGATTGCAGATCTTCTTTATTATATCTATAAGATACTCTCGCTGTGATGAGTCCGGGACTCCACGTATTCTTAAATTTTTTCTTCTGTCTCTGTTTTCTTGGTCTTCAACTTTATATGCTTGTTCTTGTGCTTTTTTTAAGAATACTATTTCTACTTCTAATTTCTTTATTATATTAGTATCTTTTTCCACTTTTTTTTCTATGTTTTCTACCCGTTCCAGTATGTGGCCAAGATTCTTGTGTAATCTTTCCATTTCCGATTTCATGGAGTTTTCCAGAGCTGCAAGCATAGAGATTATTTCCTTTTTTGTAGGCAAAGACTGGAGGTTTTCCTGTTGGGTCAGGTGAGTCTGTGTACCTTCTGTTTCGCGCTCTAGTTCTACTAGTTGGTCCATCTCCATCTCAGGCGGTATGTCTTGGTCCTGTAAAGAGTTGTTTTGCGCTTGTTGCGTTCTTTTTTCTTTGTCTTTCTTATCTCTTTCTTTTTCCTTTTTATCTTTATTTTCAGCTTGTGAACTTCTTGTATGTTGTTGTTTTTCAAGCTGTTGTTTCTCCATTACCCCCGTTTGCGTGACATATTTATTCATTGCGCCAGGACTGGTAACCAGGCTCCGCCAAGGTGATTTTGGGATGGCTCCCGTCTTCGATGTCTTTCCTTTATTTATCCAGGCACACTTACACACTCCAATTTATCTGTCTAGCAGTGGCGGAACTACCGCCATAGCAGCACATGCGGGCGCTATGGGGCCCGCAGTCAAATGGGGCCCAGTGAGGACAGGCGCTATGGCTCCGCGGGAGATAGCGGGCGGCTCCGCGGGTGGCCCGCGGGCAGTCCGCGGCTCCGCGGGTGGTCCGCGGGCGGCTCCGCGGGTGAGAGCTGGCGGTCCGCGGGCGGCCCGCGGCTCCGCGGGTGGTCCGCGGGTAGTCCGCGGCTCCGCGGGTGGACCGCGGGCGGCTCCGCGGGTGGACCGCGGGCGGCTCCGCGGGTGAGAGCGGGCAGTCCGCGGGTCCGCGGGGGGCTCCACGGGTGATAGTGGGAGGCAGATGAGAGTGGCCGGTCCGCTGGTGAGAGAGTGGGCGTGAGCGGGCTGGCCAATCAGGGAGCTGACAGGGCGAGGGAGCATAGAGATGACATCATCTCTCGCCGCCCTCTCATCCCTGCAGTGCAGTTCCCCCCTCACTGTGCAGGCTGCCTGACTGATAATCTGCTGGCTGACTCTGTGACACAGCAGGAAAGTGGCAGAGCAAGTGACAATCCATAATGTGTGGCAGGCAACGTGGCAAGTGAAAATCCATGACGTGGCAAATGACAATCCATAATGTGTGGCAGGCAACGTGGCAAGTGACAACCAGGGACGTGGCAAGTGACAATCCGTAACGTGTGGCAGGTGACATGGCAAGTGACAACCTGGATGTGGCAAGTGACAATCCGTAACATGTGGCAGGTGACGTGGCAAGTGAAAATCTGTGACGTGACAAGTGACAATCCGTAATGTGTGGCAGGTGACGTGGCAAGTGACAACCCGGGACGTGCAAGTGACAATCCATAATGTGTGGTAAGTGACAATCTGTAATGTGTGGCAATCTAGGACGTGGCAAGTGACAATCCGTAATGTGTGGCAGGTGACGTGGCAAGTGACAACCTGGATGTGGCAAGTGACAATCTGTAACATGTGGCAGGTGACGTGGCAAGTGAAAATCCGTGACGTGACAATCCGTAATGTGTGGCAGGTGACGTGGCAAGTGACAACCCGGGACGTGCAAGTGACAATCCATAATGTGTGGCAAGTGACAATCTAGGATGTGGTAAGTGACAATCTGTAATGTGTGGCAATCTAGGACGTGGCAAGTGACAATCCGTAATGTGTGGCAGGTGACGTGGCAAGTGACAACCTGGATGTGGCAAGTGACAATCCGTAACATGTGGCAGGTGACGTGGCAAGTGAAAATCTGTGATGTGACAAGTGACAATCCGTAATGTGTGGCAGGTGACGTGGCAAGTGACAATCCGTAATGTGTGGCAGGTGACGTGGCAAGTGACAACCCGAGACGTGGCAAGTGACAATCTAGGACAAGGCAAGTGACAATCCGTAATGTGTGGCAGGTAATGGGGCAAGTGACAATCCGGTACTTGGCAAGTGGACAATCCGCAACATGTGGCAGGTGACATTCTGCAACGTGTGACAAGTGACAATCTGCATCTGGTGGCAGGCGACGTGGCAAGTGGACAATCTGCAATGTGTAGCAGGTGATGTGACAAGTGACAATCCTTAATGTGTGGCAAGTGACAATCCAGGACATGGCAAGTTACAATCCATAATGTGTGGCAAGTGACGTGGCAAGTGACAATCCAGGACGTGGCATGTGACAATCCATAATGTGTGGCAAGTGACAATCCAGGACGTGGCAAGTGACAATCCATAATGTGTGGCAGGTGACTTGGCAAGTGACAATCCGCAACATGTGGTAGGTGACATTCCGCAACGTTTGACAAGTTACAATCTGCATCTGGTGGCAGGCGATGATGGCAAGTGACACGCTCAGGGATCCCACTGATTTTGCATTATGGTGAGTTGAACTATTTCATTTTATATAACAGAACAGAAATTGGTTAAAAGGCCTGGAGGTCAGCAATGTGTTCCCTTCAGGGGCTGCATAGAGTATACTGCATACTTTGTTGTTCAAAATTAATATAAGCCGTTGCCTGGGTACTGTGCCACATGGATGTGGTAGTCTGTTGTTTAATGGCATTAGTTCATTTTTTTTGGTGGGGGGGGGGGGGCATACAACATTTTGCTATGGGGCCCTGTGATTTCTAGTTACGCCCCTGCTGTCTAGTATTGTTTTTTAATGATGACTGTTTAGGATATCTCTTTTCCTGGTTGTGCCCGACCATTAAGGGGAAATGGTGATTACTGAGATAGGCGTCAGTATACCAGAGCAATACTCAAAAAAAAAAAAAAAAAAACATATTCAAGAAACCGCTTTATTCTTTATTATATGATACGTTTACTTCCCATAGTTTCAGTCCACTGAGTCCGCCTCAAAACATACACAAGTTTTCCTTTTTTTTTTCTTCCTTCTCTTCCCCCTTTCCTCTCTTTTCTCCATTCTCTCCCTTCCCCTGCAGTCCTTTAAGCAGGTTCTCTCCAAGCATCTCCCGCTGGGACTGCTGGAACACGAAACGTCTCGTGGGGCTTTGGCATCCTCCTCTGTCAGTATTGACACTCCAAGGCCATTCTGCTAGGTGCACCGTTTCTCCTTCAACAGCAGAGGGCGCCCGGCGCTGTCGTTTCTCCGAAGATCTCCGACTTCGCTCGGGATACCGTCCATCTCAAGGAGTCACAGCCAGCGTCCTTCCCCGAGACTCTCACTCGCCTCGTCGGGCCCTCTCTCGGACGAGAGAACCCACGTCCGCACGGAGCGTCCAGCTGCAGGCACCGCTATACGGTATGGGAAATGGGGGGAGAATGGAGAGAGGGGAGCAACTACAGCAAATACGCCGAAGCCAGAGCCAGGGTCAGTCAGGAACGAGCGGTGGCATCACTGCCATGGAGGGAGACCCGATGCACACCTGACGTGCTAGGTGCAGACACGCTCCATTACTAGACTCGTCCCCCTCGTCGGATGCTCCATGACAATGTATCATACTTGATACCAATAACTTAAAAACATATTTCACAATAATATTCATAGTCAATATGTAACAATCGATATCAATTACCACTACTATAAACTGCTCATTTCCGAAAAGGTTCTGAAAAAAATATGACAAAACAGTGTACATTTACATCACTATCAGCATCAAAATAAGCAGTATTTGCGGTTAAGAATACATTTTTTGACAAAGGGTTCAACATGTTTCGCGTGTTTTAACACGCTTCTTCTGGAGCTTGTATTATTGTGACTAGCAAAAAACAAAAAAGAAAACAAAATTAAATATTGACAAAGTATGTATGGTCATAGATTAATAAAGAAAAAGTATAAAGCATGTGAGCATGCGGTGTCCAGAATACTCAGGGGTGCCAAGGGCACAACAACCAAAAGGGAGGACAAGCAGCAACAGGTCACCATGGGGGCGTGTATAACACAATGTAGAAGGTGCTCTTATAATGAAAATTACTATCAGGGACTTACTAAAGCAGCTGCTTTGGAAAAGAGAAGTTTCATTCATATACAGCGCCTTGCGAAAGTATTCGGCCCCCTTGAACTTTTCAACCTTTTGCCACATTTCAGGCTTCAAACATAAAGATATAAAATTTTTATTTTTTGTGAAGAATCACCAACAAGTGGGACACAATTGTGAAGTGGAACGAAATCTATTGGATATTTTAAACTTTTTTTAGCAAATAAAAAACTGAAAAGTGGTGCGTGCAAAATTATTCGGCCCCTTTGCTTTCAGTGCAGCAAACTCACTCCAGAAGTTCAGCGAGGATCTCTGAATGATCCAATGTTGTCCTAAATGACTGATGGTGATAAATAGAATCCACCTGTGTGTAATCAAGTCTCTGTATAAATGCACCTGCTCTGTGATAGTCTCAGGGTTCTGTTGAAAGCGCAGAGAGCATCATGAAGACCAAGGAACACACCAGGCAGGTCCGTAATACTGTTGTGGAGAAATTTAAAGCCGGATTTGGATACAAAAAGATTTCCCAAGCTTTAAACATCCCAAGGAGCACTGTGCAAGCGATCATTTTGAAATGGAAGGAGTATCAGACCATTGCAAATCTACCAAGACCTGGCCGTCCCTCTAAACTTTCAGCTCAGACAAGGAGAAGACTGATCAGAGATGCAGCCAAGAGGCCCATGATCACTCTGGATGAACTGCAGAGAACTACAGCTGAGGTGGGAGAGTCTGTCCATAGGACAACAATTAGTCGTACACTGCACAAATCTGGCCTTTATGGAGTGGCAAGAAGAAAGCCATTTCTCAAAGATATCCATAAAAAGTCTCGTCTAAAGTTTGCCACAAGCCACCTGGGAGACACACCAAACATGTGGAAGAAGGTGCTCTGGTCAGATGAAACCAAAATTGAACTTTTTGCCCACAATGCAAAATGATATGTTTGGCGTAAAAGCAACACAGCTCATCACCCTCAACACACCATCCCCACTGTCAAACATGGTGGTGGCAGCATCATGGTTTGGGCCTGCTTTTCTTCAGCAGGGACAGGGAAGATGGTTAAAATTGAGGGGAAGATGGATGCAGCCAAATACAGGACCATTCTGGATGAAAACCTGTTGGAGTCTGCAAAAGACCTGAAACTGGGACGGAGATTTATCTTCCAACAAGACAATGATCCCAAACATACAGCAAAATTTACAAAGGAATGGTTCACAAATAAACGTATCCAGGTGTTAGAATGGCCAGGTCAAAGTCCAGACCTGAATCCAATCGAGAATCTGTGGAAAGAGCTGAAAACTGCTGTTCACAAACGCTCTCCATCCCACCTCACTGAGCTCGAGCTGTTTTGCAAGGAAGAATGGGCAAGAATTTCAGTCTCTCGATGTGCAAAACTGATAGAGACATACCTCAAGCGACTTGCAGCTGTAATCGCCGGAAAAAAGGTGGCTCTACAAAGTATTAACGCAAGGGGGCCGAATAATTTTGCACGCCCCACTTTTCATTTTTTTATTTCTTAAAAAAAGTTTCAAAAATCCAATAGATTTCGTTCCACTTCACAATTGTGTCCCACTTGTTGGTGATTCTTCACAAAAAATAAAAAATTTAATATCTTTATGTTTGAAGCCTGAAATGTGGCAAAGGGTTGAAAAGTTCAAGGGGGCCGAATACTTTCGCAAGGCACTGTATGTATGGTTCTGAACTATATCCCACGTGGAGGGTACTATGTATCCACTAATTGTAACATGCCTGTAGGGGGAGGGGTTTTCAGATCCTTAGACCTCAACCCGCATGGATAAGTCCCCCCAAGTAGTCTATAAATAAAGAGAATATTATAAGAATCATATACCGGGGCTTGTAATTAGTAGACTTTAAAGGTTAGTTAATAGGATAGTTAGTGTTAATATTACATTTTATTATTCTCATTTTTTTTAATCCTCATACTAAAAGTATATTGAAATTAATTTAAAAAAATTCTGAAAATATTCTGTTACATATATATTAATGAATCTATCACAGCAAGTAAATTTTAATGCTGTGCCTAGCAAAATATTCAAAGATAAATAATTAATAATTGAGGAGATAAGATTAATTAGGACATACTAACATGGAGGACTCACCAACAGGTAAAGGCTGTAGTAGCGCCTAGTTTTCATTTAATCCAATGGGTATACATTTATGGAATAACATAGCCAGAGGTCATGATGGACTAGTTCCAATATGTGGGGGAGAAATTGCCCTCGCACCAGGTGGCCGCTAGGAGGTTCAAAAAGAGCCAGCAAGGGATCTGTAATTACATTGTGTAGCCTTGTAAATCCCCAGCAGTACCAATGAGAGCGTAACCGGTGTGTAAATAATAAAGATTCCAAAGCGCTTACCACTGAAGTATCCCCAGCAATGTTGCCTGTATGCTGTATGTAAATAATATGGATCAGCTGTGCAGAGATCGTGCGGAGCGTGCTGCTTGTATACATGTCCCTGCTCGTAGTCAACCAAGCGGTGAAAAGCCGATGTGACGTCATCCAAGCCGGCTGCAAAGTCACTGCGCATGCACCCGACCTACATGGCACGCCTGTGCATTGCGCTCAGCATACCAGTCAGTTGGACCCATTGAGTAACACGGGATCGACAATCAAGGCCGCACAGCCCCGCCCACCAAGCCGCACAACCATATGTCCAGACCGGAAACAGCAGTGACATCAAAATATATACCCCGCCCAACATACGAAACACTGCGCGGCAGCCGGGGGGCAGCGCAAGGAGCCCCAGTGGATTAATACCTGCGCCACAACCACAGAGAGTGTTCTCTGCAGGCTGTGGCGCTGGGCGGCCGCATGGTGCCAGCACCAACATCCCCCTCCAGGTGATTGGTACCCAGACGGCTCCCAGCACAATGGACACTGCACAGAAAAAAGGCAATACATGAGTTAACCATAGTTAAATATATAATGTTAAATCACATTATTACAATCATCTTGGCAGACAAACTCCCTGTTAAAGGGATAAAGTTAACATCAATAAAGGGGACATTTAAATTAGCATTGTCCATAATAGTAAATATATAAAACTTAAATATATATAAAAAAGGACTTAGACACAATGGACTGGAATATGAAAAAAAAAACAACCCTATTTGCAAGTACATCCCTATTATTTCTTTTATTTTTTAATTTATTATAGAAATGGTTTATATGACTGGGCTTCATTGATACCTGGGGCCTGCATTTCGTTTAGGCATTCTATTCACATAGTCTCTTTTCTAAGAATTTGTTTGTCCCAATCGCCCCCACGTGGGTCTCTAGGAATGACAGCCAAAGCAATAAAGGAAATTACTGATGTATCGAATTTGTGATAAAGGTCCAAATGCCTTTTCAACGACGTAACCATTTTCCCACCTGAAGAGAAATACACATGATCTTTTATTCGTAAACAAAAACGTCTGATAGTTTTTCCAACGTAAAAAGCGTTACATTGGCATGTCATCAAGTAAACCACACCTTGGGTGTTGCAGTATGTGAAAGGTTATGTTAAGCATCCATCTTGTTTCTGTCAGCCATCTTAATATTCACAAACTTCCATTTTACAATATGTACAGTTTGAACACCCCTTTAACTTCTCAGATAACTGTCTCAACATGAGATTCTTCTAACTCATGTGTTCTCACACACTTATCTATAACCTTCACACTGTTTCTCAGCATTCTTTTAGCTACAGAAGGAATTATGTATCTTTTTCTTATATTAATTCAGCTAGCTTAGAACAAAGAACAATAGCGTTTTGTCTTAACCAGCTGTAATCGTCTTGATGTCTACTGCGCATGTCTTATTCTGTATGACGTGAAATTTACTATATCAATCGCTTTGTAATAACTCAATACAATTAGTTCTTGAAGGACGCCATGGTGTGTGTGTGGTTTTATTTGTCCTTCGAGAATTGATTCCAGATATATCTGAATTTATACAATACATTGGATCTAAGGTCTGAGAGGTTGAAGGGACCACCCTAGACACAGGATTAACCCTTTCAGAACTGGGGGCTTGTCCCGGGATGGATGTTTATTTACCCTTAACGGACGTAGAAAGCTACTATTAACGGCTCGGTAAGTGGATTCTATTCTTATTGAGTGAAATTGACTTGCCGGGGTCCGGGTGTCAGGTGTGTGACTTGGCTTCCATCCCACAGAGATTGCTGTTGGGTTATAGAACCTCTCATAAGTATACATAAGTTGACCGGTCATGACCTTGGGGGTCATATAGTGTTTTGGGGACACTTGTAAAGATCTTGGCGATCTTAGAAGGATAGGTTTTGGGGACCTTGGAAAAATTTACAGAGTACTCTAGAGTTTTAGTTCTGTTCGGGACAGAACTGGTGACTGATGATCAATGTATTGTGTAAACTTTGTGTATGATTGTATAACTGCTTTTGCTTTAAAAGTATCACACTGAATGAATTGCACTGAGTGTGTATATGTGAACTGCTATTTTGTTTCCAGAACCAAAAGGCATACTTGGTGAGTAGTATTCCTGGAGGTTATAAAGTTACAATTTGGGTAAAGCTATTTTGGAAAAGGTAAACAGATTAATGTACATTGCAAGTTAATTTCATAGGTGATTTAAATTTGTCTGAAACAAGACAGCAGGTCCATGAGCAAAATTGTGTGTTTATTGATCTTGTGTGTTTATCTGAAATACTCTTGAACTTGTTCCAAATTTATTCTGTTACAGACTTGAAGTGATTGTAGCTATATTAGTATAAAAAAAAAAGTATCACGGACAGTACTGATATTTTTTGTTAAAGGAATCTAAGTTGAGGTATTGTCTAATTGTCTGATTCACACCGTTGTATGATTGTCTGCACCGCTAGCTGGCAGTCAACCATGATAAATTGTTTTGTTTTCATAGGAAAATTAAATGTACGGAGCAATACCTAGTTAACCCTTAGGTGGATCATATGGCAGGATGGACAGAAAGCCGGTTTGGGTATTCTGACAATTTTGGATCCATTATTGATCCAGACTTTCCTGAGTAATCTCAAACCCCATTTAGTGGTCCCAGTGAAACAAATGATTACTGAATGGTCCCAGCTTTTCCTTTTGTCTCAGATGATTTCACTGACAGTCCAATGGTTGCTATTTCAATAAATGGGAGACTCCTCCCCTATCTCGTTGATAGCGGGGCCACTAGGAGTACTATTTGTGAAGATCATTTCAGAGGCAAATGGGAACCAGCGGAACCCTCTTTGGGAATTAATGGGATACTGACAAAAACATATAGGACTCCACCCCTACCAATAGAAGATGATGAAGGGTACACCATATGCACACATTCTTTCAGGATAATACCAAGGTGTCCTGTAAATTTGTTGGGAAGAGACTTGTTTGGGCCACTAGGAATCACAATTAGAACCAACTCAGAAGGAGGTCTAGACATTTCCTCAGATAAAATCACTATAGTAGCATGCAAACCAGGTTTATTGATGCTGTCACAACAAAATAGTGAAGAAGATTTTGAGGATATAGACCCCCAGGTCTGGTTCACATCAGATCTGGATGTAGGACTTGTTTCATGCACACCATACAAGGCCACTCTCAAAGAAGGTGCATTTCCTATCTATCACAAACAGTATCCCCTCTCTAAAGAAAAGATGGATGGCATAGTGCCAATGGTGAAAAAGTTTCTGCAGGATGGAATCCTGGAGGAAATTATTTCTCCATACAACACACCTGTTAACCCTGTAAAGAAGCCGGATGGCTCCTTCAGATTTGTACAGGACTTGAGGGCCATAAATGACCTCATAGTCCCAATAGCACCCATTGTACCTGATGTTCCATCTCTACTGTCCTCCATTCCAGCAACAGCCAAATGTTTTACTGTAATTGATTTAAAGAATGCTTTTTTTCTCTGTCCTTGTAGACAAGGAGACAAGGCCACTCTTTGCTTTTACTGTGTCGATTGACCAACACAATCGCCAGTTTACCTGGTGTAGAATGCCCCAGGGATATATAGACTCACCTGTGGTCTATTCTATAGTACTCCAAGCCACCCTCAGGCCTTGGACTGCCCCTCATGGTTCTGTACTGTTGCAATATGTTGATGATCTTTTGATTTGTAGTTCTTCAGAGGAGGACTGCCGAGCTGATAGCCTATCCTTATTGAAATGGTTACATACGTGTGGTCACAAAGTGTCTAAGAAAAAATTAAAATGGTGTAAACAGGAGGTTGAGTACCTAGGGTTTGTGCTGTCTCCGGGAGTTAGGAAAGTCAGTCACAAAAGAACCGTTGCTATAGTGGGTCTGCCCCGCCCACTTACCAAGAAAGACCTGCTAACCTTTCTTGGAATGATTGGTTACTGCCGCCAATGGATACCTGACTGTTCTTTCTATGACAATATATTGAGACAAGCAACACTCTCTGAAATGTCTGACATTGTAAAATGGTCTGATGAAATGTTAAATGCTTTTACCATGTTGAAAAGTGCAATGGTTACCAGCCCGAGCCTCGGCCTCCCTGATTTTAGCAAAATGTTTCACTTGTTTGCTAGGGAAAATTGCAGAACCATGGCAGGAGTACTGGCCCAGGAACATGGTGGGAGACTGCGCCCTGTAGCTTTTTTCTCAAAGGTGGTTCCAGTACAGGTGCAAGGCATGCCTGCTTGTCTCGTTGAAGCTTGAAGCGTTGGCTTCTTGTTCTATGGTTGCAGAGTTGGCAGCACCATTTACCTTGGGCCATAACACTACTTTACACACCTCACACAACGTTACCACACTCCTCAAAGCTTTATATACTCAGCATATGTCAGCACAAAGATTGAGTGGGTATGAAGTCATCCTCCTGTCCAATCCAAACCTGAAAATAAAAAGTTCAAACATAAACTCTGGCCCAGCTCCAATTTTGAATGCCTTATTAGGTCTTAAAGGAGAACAGGATGACTTACCACCACCTCATGACTGTACACAATCAATACATCAGGACACTTCACCTAGAGCAGATATGCTTTCAGTACCAATTCCTACTGCACAAACAGTTTTTGTTGATGGCTCTTGCAGCAGACCAAGTGATAATGTCTATCATGCAGGATATGCTGTTGTCCAACTGCCGGATACTGTCCTCGAGGCCAATCCAATACCCTATCAGTCTGCACAAGCTGCTGAATTGATAGCATTAACCCGTGCATGCCAGCTGTTTGCAGGAAAAGAGGTAAACATTTACACCGATTCCAGGTATGCTCATGGTGTGGTTTGGGACCATGGTGTAATATGGCTTCGCAGAGGATATGTGGCAGCAGATGGAAGGAGCATCTCACACTCTGACCTAGTCACAGCATTACTAGATGCAATTCAGTTGCCTTCAAAACTAGCTATCATGCACTGTAAGGCACATACAGGCCAAATGACTGATATAGCCAAAGGTAATGCACTAGCTGACAGAATAGCTAAAGAAGCTGCATCTACACAAAAGGCAAACATTCAAATGCCCATGCTAACACCTCAGCCATGTTCCCTGAAAGAGACACATTGGCTCACGGAACTACAGGCTTTTGCCACCCCTGATGATATTGCGCAATGGAACTGTGATGGGATGGTACAAAAGGATCCTAAAACAGGAATAATCTGCAAAGAGGGGAAGCCGTGTATTCCTGTTGCTAGCGCCCCCCTGTTCATTGCACAATACCATGGACTGGGTCACAAGGGATGGCAGGCCACATGTGAACTTCTAGATGCAGATTTTTTCATTGCAGGATTACCTAATCTAGTCAAAGCTTTTGTAAGGAGATGTGTCACTTGCATTAGGAACAATCCAACAAACCCAAAGAAATCAAAGCATGAACATCTTGAGTACCCAACAACACCGTTTACCCATTTACAGATAGACTTTACATATATGCCCAAAGACAGGATAAGGAAAGCTACGGGTGGGAATTTTGGCAAGTGGAAAAAAGTTCTCCCAGCTGTATTAGCTGAAATCAGAATGACCCCTCACAGTGTGACGGGTTATTCCCCCTTTGAGGTACTCATGGGTAGGCCATTCCCTACACCGTGGGCTAATCATCCCTTGATGGTAGAGAAAGGTGATTTGGAACAAATACAGGAGTAATATGTAAAAAAACTGATTGAAACTCTTGATATTGTCGAAAGAAGAGTTGCTCGCACCTCTCCTTCTTCTTCACAGGTACCAACCCACCCGTTCCAGGTCGGTGATCAAGTTGTGGTCCAGAGGCTTCAGAAAGGTCGAAAGCTGCAAGAGGTTCCATTCGGACCAGTGACCAAAGTGGTAGCCGTCACCAGGACCGCCATCCTTACAGAGGAAAGTCCTACTTGGATCCATGCCAGCAGAGTAAAGAAGGTTGATCTTAGCCCAGGAATTCAAGAAAGGCTGAAAAGAGGTGAGGCAGGTGTTTTAAGTCCTCAAAAGACAAGCACAGACATAAAGGACAGTGATGTCACTCATTTCACCACAGACTTCTGGGAAGGCCTTTTGCCTTCTGGTGATGTTTCTACTTCTGATCTTTGTCCCAGTGTGGATAATAACTAACTGTATCTTTCATCCTGAAGACTTAGGTGCCTTGAAACTCATATGTGGTAAAAGCGAAATACACACCAACCATACTGACTTTCACCTCAGAAATCGCAGTAAAAGAGATGTCTCTAATGAATTGATCAAAGAAACAAGTTTTTCTGGAAAAATGTTACTGTTAAAATTTAAATATGCTTATGCTAGAAAGTCAGGATATGAAAAATGCTGGATTTGTAGTAAGTTGCACCCAGAAACTGCTAAAATCCCACTCTTAGCTGTCCCTCTGAACCTCAAGTCATTATTGGAAAATACTCTAGTCTTAAGTATTAAGAATGTCTCGGAAGGGTACCGCAATCAGAGTATTATGTTTTACACTTTAGGAAAGACACATGAACCTGAGTGGTGTGTTCAGTTAGGCAATACATCCAACGGAATAGGTATGTGTTCCAAGTCTGTATTTAACATTTCAAAGGGTATTCCCTTCCACACCAGTAACATTATCATGGGTCATATGTGTAGTTACAAAAATCAATCCCTTAACAACACCATTAGTGAACTTACTACATACAGGAACACAACCTCTGGGATACTTGTGAGTAAACTTGTTAGTGCTGCATTTGAGGCTGGAATTGAGCCCCAACGTAGTTCTCTAAGAAGTTTTTCATTGGGAAACAATACATACGTATGCTGTGCTAAAATTTGTTACCCATGAATCCCCGCAGGAGTGAAAGGATGGTGTTATTTAGCACAGTTGGTACCAGTCATGTCAGCCCTAGGCCAGAATCAGGAACATCACATACAAGTTACTTCAAGTCCAGTACATAGGTTAACTTATAAATACAAGAGAGAAACCCCACCTATGTTTTCTACTTCAGATAAGTCATGGACATGGTTTCCATCCTGGACAGGATGGGGCATAACCATGATGGACAAATTAAATAACTACACTAGTTTAATAAATGATGTTATGAAAAAAAACTCCCAAGATATAGGACTACTCAATGTCGAGCTCAAAGCAATTAGAAGACAACTAGAGTTACACGAATTGGCTATTGAAAGCATGAGTGCAGCTCTGACAGGTTTATGCGAAATGACCCAAGATTATGAATGTTGTACATGGTTTCACAATACCAGCCTGGAAATCCCAGACTACTATGATGTTATTAGTCAACACCGAACACAGGTAAATGAATTAATGAAACAAGCAAGGGACATAGGTAATTATGGATGGAACCCCTTTTCTAGTTTGGGTTTAGGTGGAATGTTTTCATGGTTAAAGGACATAGTGATTATGATTATCATAGTACTATTGTTATGATTGATAGGCTACCTGATTTTCAAGCTTATTCTACTTTGTATTAGCAAGTGTACTACACCAGACCAACCTTCTCACGCATATACACAATATCTGCAGCTTTATGTAAATGAATATAACAAACGTAGCAAGAACCGTAGATTTCAGGAGGCTGCGGATCTGTAGAAGTCATTCCATGACTTAAGAGGGGGTTGAAAGGTTATGTTAAGCATCCATCTTGTTTCTGTCAGCCATCTTAATATTCACAAACTTCCATTTTACAATATGTACAGTTTGAACACCCCTTTAACTTCTCAGATAACTGTCTCAACATGAGATTCTTCTAACTCATGTGTTCTCACACACTTATCTATAACCTTCACACTGTTTCTCAGCATTCTTTTAGCTACAGAAGGAATTATGTATCTTTTTCTTATATTAATTCAGCTAGCTTAGAACAAAGAACAATAGCGTTTTGTCTTAACCAGCTGTAATCGTCTTGATGTCTACTGCGCATGTCTTATTCTGTATGACGTGAAATTTACTATATCAATCGCTTTGTAATAACTCAATACAATTAGTTCTTGAAGGACTCCATGGTGTGTGTGTGGTTTTATTTGTCCTTCGAGAATTGATTCCAGATATATCTGAATTTATACAATACATTGGATCTAAGGTCTGAGAGGTTGAAGGGACCACCCTAGACACAGGATTAACCCTTTCAGTATGCATGAAAATTAAGGGTTAATTTTTCACCGTTGGGTAGAGTAAAACATGTACCTACGTTGAGAAATGAACAAAATGCACATCTGCCACATCTAGTGATACCCCAAGGTCGATGTCGAGACCTTGCGTCAGTAGAGTAGTGGCTAGATGTGAGTTTGTCCCGTAAAGATAGTGACCGTCTAAATGTGATAGTTGGATTGGGGCCTATATATTTGACGAGAATGGGGTCCCCACGTAAAATGGACCAATGATTGGTAAGAATATCTTGCAGTTCCAGATGGTGTTTAGAAAACCTAGTAATGTACCTTACTGTTTCATTGCAATTTACAGTTTTCTTTTTGTATAACAAAGAGTTCCGTGATTGTCGGAGAGCCTTATTGTAAGCACTGCGTAGAATTGTTTTACTGTATCCCCTAGCTCTTAGACGGTCCCGAAGTAAATTGGCTTGTAATTTGAATTCATCAGTGAACGTACATAGTTGCGTCTCAACCTTAAATATTGCGCATATGGTATGCTTCGAATCAGTGTGGCCAGGTGGGCACTATTTGCATGTAGCAGCGTATTTCCCGCCGTGTCCTTCCTAAAGAGTGTAGAGGCTAAACAACCAGTCTCGTCTTTGAAAATCGTGAGATCCAGGAAAGTGATCCTGGATACATCACTAGAGACTGTGAATTTCAAGTTAAACTGGTAATTAAAGTATCGACGAACATCTTAAGCAGAGTCGGGGTACCTGACCAGATAATAAAAATATAATCGATAAAACGTAGCCAGCACAACGCATGACCCGTGTAAATTGATAATTTCTTTATCAGAAAAAATAGCACGTTCCCACCCCCCAGGTACAGGTTGGCATAGGCCGGTGCACAACAAGTGCCCATGGCTACCCCCTGTACCTGGAGGAAGTGGGAATCCTTGAACGTGAAACAATTACGGGTTAGGACAAATTGTAAGAGGCCAAGAATAAACTCGCAAAATTCCCATTTATGATGATCCTGCTCTCGAAGAAAGGTACGTATAAAGCTTCCACATCCAAAGTCACGAGCAGGGCATCAGGGGGCACGACCATCCCTTCAATCTGTTTGAGTAAATCAAGGGTGTCCGTTGTGTATGATGGCAATGCCAACACATGTGGCATCAAGATGGAATCTATTAAACGATCTGGAATTTTCGGTAAGGGACCCAATCCCTGAAACTATGGGTCTTCCAGGGGGTTTTGAGGGGTGTTTATGTATTTTTGGTAGGGCGTAGAATGTCGCCAATCTCGGATTTTTGACATTGAGGTAATTGTACAGTTCCTGGTTAATGAGACCTCTCTGATAGGCACCCCCAATAATTTCTAGAAATTCTTTCCTAAATTTATCAATTTGTATTGTATTGATTTGCATATACCACTCCTGATTCCGCAAGATGTTCATAACCATAGTTTCATAAAGGTTTTTTGTCATCAAGACGATATTACCGCCTTTATCCGCAGCCTTGATTTCAAGGTCTGGATATCTTTGTAGGGTTTGGATCGCTCGCATTTGTGAAGGAGAAAGATTATTTGGTTTGGAAGTGAGCATTAATTGTTTAATATCATTAACCGTTCCCATTAGGAAGGCCCATATATTAGGATTGGTCATTAAGTCAGGAAATCGTTGTGACTTAGATCTAAATTGCATTTGTATTGGCCTATTCCCTACGGTCAAAGGACTAGATGTGCCCAATTGATCGGCTGAATCAGTTGAGGTATCATTTTTATCTAGTAACAACATTAGATCTTGAAGAGTCCGAAAATCCCCCATTGTATAATTTTTTACTTGCTCAGAGATGTGTTTGTCTTGTAAAGATCGCTGACGATCTTTATCAAAGAGGAATTTATAAGTCAAGTTTCGTGAGAAGAGATAAAGATCCTTTATTGCTTCATACTTGTCGATGTCCATCGAAGGGCAGAAACTCAAGCCCAAACGAAGCACATCACTCTCATCCTTAGTAAAAGTATAAGGGGTAAGATTGATAATATCCAAGTCGGGTGTTAAGTCGGAGGTAGTGTGTTGGGGAGTAAGTGAAAAT
Source organism: Lithobates pipiens (assembly GCF_037356315.1). NCBI lineage: Eukaryota > Metazoa > Chordata > Amphibia > Anura > Ranidae > Lithobates > Lithobates pipiens. The sequence goes on along the minus strand of NW_027507758.1, from coordinate 584,251,931 downwards.
GTGGTATAGAATTGGATTGAGCAATGTGAGCATCTAAGGTGCTTTGTTGTGTACAAGTTTGTAATTGAGTGACCGGGAGGGTGGTCCCTGATAGATTAGTAGGGGTCAAAGATAAGTGATCAGAGGTATTAGCTCCCCCACCTAGTGGGGCCGAGCGATTACCATTATTTAACACAGAGGTGCTGGTGTATTTTGACCTTGTGCTTGTGTGTTCAGAATTCGAATAGCTTGGAGAGCAGTGGCACCCAGGTATTTGCCCTGCGAACCACTGTTCACACCATAGGACTGCAAATTGTCCTGTAAAGGCTTGTGCAACGTGAGGGTAGTGTCTACAGTTGGAGGGCATTTTTTGTAAGGTGTGTACGACCCCCCACGAGGTCCCGTTTGCGTGCACCCGAGGAGTTATGGTGAACTGACGGATTGCCTCTTCGGGAGGTAGATTGTGAGGGAAATAAAGTAGAGTCAGACTCTGTATCATCATCAGTAGTGGAATATATATTTCCTTTAGATTTAAAAGTATGAGTATTAATTCTAGAATTCCTAGATTGATTCGCAGGTTGCCATCGGTAGGCATATCCTTCTGCAAAGGCAAGTCTATCCTTAGATAGCTTATTTTGTTTTTTAAAAATAATATCTTTCGTAATTCTTGTAACAAAATCTTTTACCTCTTGCCATCTCTTAGTGTAGAGTGTGTGGGTTTTCATACTCTCGTTGGTGGATTGTAGTAACAAAATATCTTGATCCAAAGTGGTTAGATTGGTATTGTGTAATTAGTAATTGCATTAGATTTGTACTGCACGAGGTGAGTATGTTTTCCCACACTACCCTAAACTCAGATGTGGCATTCTGGAACGAGGGGTATACCTGTACTCTCAAGCCTAACGGACTTATATTTTCGCGAACATACTTGTTTAGGAATTCTATATGCCAGTACAAATTCGATTTCTTTTTTAGCAAGCGTTTCATCTTCACCATATATTGGTTAATATCAATCTCTTGTTCTGTATCAATGTTACAGTTAGTTTGTATCTCTGACATAAAGCCAGTCCATGCCGTGCCCACAAAGACCATAGTTGTGGACCAAGTGTTTGAAAATATATAATAGTCAAATGATTAACGTAATTAAAATAACCCAAATGAGTAAAAAAAACAACGTAAGAACAATAGTTAAACCACTTATGTGTCCAATAGGACTTTGCCCAGGTGCTTCCACCTATTTAATTGGAGAAACCATCAATATATCAAAAAACACAGAGTGGTGCTGTGGATACATAGAGAGGTAAGACTGTGCCACGTCCTAATATATCATAGAAAGAGAAAAAAAATTTTGGAGGGACTTATGGAATTTTTAGGCACCATAGACAAAACAATAAGTAGAAAAATAGAAAACTTTATTGTTAAAAAACAATGTATCATACTTGATACCAATAATTTAAAAACATATTTCACAATAATATTCGTAGTCAATATGTAACAATCGATATCAATTACCGCTACTATAAACTGTTCATTTCCGAAATGTTTCTGAAAAAAATATGACAAAACAGTGTACATTTATATCACTATCAGCATCAGAATAAGCAGTATTTGCGGTTAAGAGTAATTTTTTAGACAAGAAGACTGAACATGTTTTGCGTGTTTTAACGCGCTTCTTCTGGAGCTTGTATTATTGTGACTAGCAAAAAACAATAAAGAAAACAAAATTAAATATTGACAAAGTATGTATGGTCATAGATTCATAAAGAAAAAGTATACAGCATGTGAGCATGCGGTGTCCAGAATACTCAGGGGTGCCAAGGGCCCAACAACCAAAAGGGAGGACAAGGAGCAACAGGTCACCATGGGGGCGTGTATAACACAATGTAGAAGGTGCTCTTATAATGAAAATTACTATCAGGGACTTACTAAAGCAGCTGCTTTGGAAAAGGGAAATTTCATTCATATATGTATGTTTCTGAACTATATCCGACGTGGATATTGTGTTACTGCAAGTTTAACCACTACAGCCCCGGACCAATAAACACCTTAAGGACCATAGGTCTTTTTCCAATTTCGCACTGCGCTGCTTTAACTGGTAATTGCGCGGTCATGCAATATTGCACCCAAACGAAATTTGCGTCCTTTTCTTCCCACAAATAGAGCTTTCTTTTGATGGTATTTGATTGCCAATGCGATTTTTATTTTTTGCGATATAAATGGAAAAAGAGCGAAAATTTTGAAAAAAAAAGATATTTTCTTCTTTTTGTTATAAGAAAAATCGAATAAACGAAATTTTAGTCATACATTGAGGGCAAAATTTATTCAGCCACATGTCTTTAGTAAAAAAAATGTCAATAAGCATATATTTTTTGGTTTGCGCAAAAGTTATAGCGTCTACAAACTAGAGTACATTTTCTGGAATTTACACAGTTTTTAATTTATGACTGCCTATCTAATTTCTTGAGGTGCTAAAATGGCAGGGCAGTACAAACCCCCCCCAAATGACCCCATTTTGGAAAGTAGACACCCCAAGGAAATTGCTGATGGGTATGTTGAGCCCATTGAATATTTATTTTTTTGGTCCTAAGGGATTGAATAATGACAAAAAAAAAAAAAATTTACAAAAAGTTGTCACTAAATGATATATTGCTCACACATGCCATTGTTATATGTGGAATTGCACCCCAAAATATATTCCGCTACTTCCCCGAGTATGGTCGCGCACGGCACTAGTCACGCACGGCACCCCAAAAACCAATCACCACCTTCAGGATTTCTAATGCCCAGTACACACGACCGGACTTTTCAACATCAAAAGTCTGACGGAATGATTCCGGCAGACTATTCGATCGTGTGTGGGCTGCAACGGACTTTTGATTCACAAAAGACTGACAGACTTTAGAAATGGAACATGCTTCAAATTTTTCCGCCAGAACTCCGCCGGATCCAGTTCCTATCGAAAAATCCGCTCGTCTGTATGCTAGTCCGACGGACAAACAGCGACGCTAGGGCAGCTATTGGCTCCTGGCTATGAACTTCCTTATTCTAGTCCAGTCGTACGTCATCACGTTCGAATCCCTCGGATTTTGGTGTGATTGTGTGTGGCCAAGTCCGCTCATTCGGAAAGTCCGTCAGAACTCCGTCAGAACTCCGTCGAAAGTCTGTCGGACATAAGTCTGGTCGTGTGTACGCGGCATTAGGGTGCAAATTTTTGATTTCACTCCTCTCCTATCACAGTTTCGAAGGCCATAAAATGCCAAAATAGCACAAAACCCCCCAAAATGACCCCATTTTGGAAAGTAGACACCCCAAGCTATTTACTGAGAGGCATGTTGAGTCCATGGAATATTTTATATTTTGCCACAAGTTGCGGGAATATTACAAACTTTTTTTTTTTTGCACAAAGTTGTCACTAAATGATATATTGCTCACACATGCTATGGGCATATGTGAAATGACACCCCAAAATATATTCCGCTACTTCTCCCGAGTATGGGGATACCACATGTGTGGGACTTTTTGGGAGCCTAGCCGCGTACGAGACCCCAAAATCCAAGCACCGCCTTCAGGATTTCTAAGGGCATACATTTTTTATTTTACTCTTCACTACCTATCACTACCTATCACAGTTTTGAAGGCCATAAAATGCCAAGATGGCACAAAACCCCCCCAAATGACCCCATTTTGGAAAGTAGACACCCCAAGCTATTTTCTGAGGGCCATGTTGAGACCATTGAATATTTTTTTTTTGTCCCAAGGGATTGAATAATGACAAAAAATAAAAAAATATTTTTTTTTTACAAAAAGTTGTCACTAAATGATATATTGCTCACACATGCCATGGTTATATGTGGAATTGCATCCCAAAATATATTCCGCTACTTCTCCCGAGTATGGGGATACCACATGTGTGGGACTTTTTGGGAGTCTAGTCGCGCGCGGCACCCCGAAAACCAATCACCACCTTCAGGATTTCTAAGGGTGCAAATTTTTGATTTCACTCCTCACTACCTATCACAGTTTCAAAGGCCATAAAATGCCAAAATAGCACAAAACCCCCCAAAATGACCCCATTTTGGAAAGTAGACACCCCAAGCTATTTACTGAGAGGCATGTTGAGTCCATGGATAATTTTATATTTTGCCACAAGTTGCGGGAATATTACAAACTTTTTTTTTTTTTTTTGCACAAAGTTGTCACTAAATGATATATTGCTCACACATGCTATGGGCATAAGTCAAATTACACCCCAAAATAGATTCTGCTGCTTCTCCCGAGTATGGGGATACCACATGTGGGGGACTTTTTGGGAGCCTAGCCACGTACGGGACCCCGAAAACCAAGCACTGCCTTCCGGATTTAAATATAAAATGCTACCAAAAAAACTGTTAGCCGATCGCAGGGATCAGGCCTGACTCTGCGATCGCTGCAGTTATGTGTTTAGTGTTTTGTAAGTGACAGTGATCGATCGATACTGCACTTGGGTGGGCTGGGCAGAGGGGCAAAACGCAGGTGCTAGCAGGTATCTGGGCTGATCCCGCTAACAATGCGTTTTTTGGAACCCTGAACTGCTGGGGACGCTAGTATAGATCTGATCAGATCAGATATTGATCTGTTCAGATTCTATACCACTACGGGAGGTTTATGCTTTGCGTGTGGGTGTTAGCGGTACTGGCACTAACCTAGCGCTGCCTGGGGCGACGCAGACCCTGACCCTAAAACCTAATTGATATCACCCGCCGGGTGATCAGGGGGTTAAACCTTTATTGGGTAATAAATGGTGGGTGCCCTGATGCTATAAAAAGCAAACTAACCAGAGTCACCCGTAACACTTATACGGTGATCAGTGGTGAAAGGGTTAACTAGGGGCAATCAGGGGGTTAAAATTTTTATTAGGTAGTATATGGGGGTCCCTGGCGCTATATAAAAACCTGACGGGAACCTAAATAACTAACTGGCTAACCAGCGTCACCAGTGACACTTATACTGTGATCGCTGGTGAAAGGGTTAACTAGGGGCAATCAGGGGGTTAAAACCATTATTGGGTAGTATATGGGGGTACCTAACGCTATAAAAACCTGGCGGTGAACCTAAAAAAGTAACTAGCTACCTAACGACACTAGTGACACTAATGCAGCGATCAGAAAAACGATCGCTTAGTGACACTGGCAAAAGGGGGTGAAAGGGTTAACTAGGGGCAATCAGGGGGTTAAAACCATTATTGGGTAGTATATCGGGGTACCTAGCGCTATAAAAACCTGGTGATGAACCTAAAAAAATAACTAGCTACCTAGCGGCACTAGTGACACTAATGCAGCGATCAGAAAAATGATCGCTTAGTGACACTGGCAAAAGGGGGTAAAAGGGTTAACTAGGGGCAATCAGGGGGTTAAAACCATTATTGGGTAGTATATTGGGGTACCTAGCGCTATAAAAACCTGGCGGTGAACCTAAAAAAAAAACTAGCTACCTAGCGACACTAGCGACACTAATGCAGCGATCAGAAAAATGATCGCTTAGTGACACTGGCAAAAGGGGGTGAAAGGGTTAATTAGGGGCAATCAGGGGGTTAAAACCATTATTGGGTAGTATATTGGGGTACCTAGCGCTATAAAAACCTGGCGGTGAACCTAAAAAAAAAACTAGCTACCTAGCGACACTAGCGACACTAATGCAGCGATCAGAAAAATGATCACTTAGTGACACTGGCAAAAGGGGGTGAAAGGGTTAACTAGGGGCAATCAGGGGGTTAAAACCATTATTGGGTAGTATATCGGGATATCTAGCGCCATAAAAACCTGGCGGTGAACCTAAAAAAAAAACTAGCTACCTAGCGACACTAGCGACACTAATGCAGCGATCAGAAAAATGATCGCTTAGTGACACTGGCAAAAGGGGGTGAAAGGGTTAACTAGGGGCAATCAGGGGGTTAAAACCATTATTGGGTAGTATATCGGGGTACCTAGTGCTATAAAAACCTGGCGGTGAACCTAAAAAAAAAACTAGCTACCTAGCGACACTAGCGACACTAATGCAGCGATCAGAAAAATTACCACTTAGTGAAACTGGCAAAAGGGGGTGAAAGGGTTAACTAGGGGCAATCAGGGGGTTAAAACCATTATTGGGTAGTATATCGGGGTACCTAGCGCTATAAAAACCTGGTGATGAACCTAAAAAAATAACTAGCTACCTAGCGGCACTAGTGACACTAATGCAGCGATCAGAAAAACGATTGCTTAGTGACACTGGCAAAAGGGGGTAAAAGGGTTAACTAGGGGCAATCAGAGGGTTAAAACCATTATTGGGTAGTATATTGGGGTACCTAGCGCTATAAAAACCTGGCGGTGAACCTAAAAAAAAAACTAGCTACCTAGCGACACTAGCGACACTAATGCAGCGATCAGATAAATGATCGCTTAGTGACACTGGCAAAAGGGGGTGAAAGGGTTAACTCTAGGGGCAATCAGGGGGTTAAATCTTTATTGGGGGGTGATAGGGGGCTACCCTGGACCTAACACTAACTGCCCTGACAGTTTTTACTGTTACAACTGACACTGAATGCATTGATCAGTAAAGAAATGATCAATGCAATCAGTGACACTGTGACTGGGGGGGAGGGCGGGCAGGGGGGGGATGGGGGGGGGGGTCGGGGGGGATCGGGGGGGGTTTGTGTGCCTGTGTGTACCTACATGTCAGTGTAGTGTTGGTGCACACTTACTTCTAGTCTTCTCCTCGTAGTCCGGTCAAAAAGACCGCTCCGAGGAGAATGACATCACTTCCTCCTTCCTGTGTAAACAATACACAGTGGGAGGAAGCTTCTCATTGGCCAGGAGCGATCCAGAGGGGGTGGCCAGAAACCAATGGCCATCCCCTCATCACAGATCGCTCCTGGAGCGAACCGGACCGCCGTATCCAGCGGGAGGGGGTCCGATCATACCCCCCACCCGCTGGAAGGCAGGCACGTACATGTACGTGCTTGTGCCTGCCTGTGCCATTGCGATGACGTACAATGGCAATACGGCTGTCCTTAAGTGGTTAACACCACACAGTTCTGTGCATTACTGCAAGTTTAACGCTGTATAGTTCTGTGCGTTACCGCAAGTTTAACACCGTATAGTTCAGTGCATTACTGCAAGTTTAACGCCATATAGATTTGTGCGTTTAACGCCATATATTTAATTGCGTTACTGCAAGTTTAAGCAGTATAGTTCTGTGCAATACTACAAGTTTAATGCCATATAGTGTAAAGGTGCTTGCTCTGTTGGGTGCTCGGTTTCCCTCATCCTATCTTGCCTAGGCCGTGGTCTGGATGAACCTGGGAGTCCCCTTCACCGGTGAGATAACCAAGACACATACACGAGATGTACGTGAATAATGATTACATTTTAATGTTTTGAATACAACAGGTTATATGCTGAGACAGTTGGGGCGGCACCCTGTGGAGGAGCCAATCAGGGATTCCCATTCCCCTTGTAGTTATACACCAAACTTTTCCTAGTAACAGGTTTATTGACAGAACAAGCAGAATAAGCAGAAATCATGTCTTCATGGCAAAGCACATCATTAACCTTCACACGAGATAAGAGTGAGACTACAATATTCATCAACATCGTGCTGGTAGCCTGTGATCCAGACGTTCTAGGTTACAGACGCAGTTAAAGATATGTGAGATGACCGCAAGTCTGGCTTTCTTTGCACAAACTCTCGCGGCCAAGGGCATTTTAATAAAACAGCATATTTCCCAGATAGAGAGCAGCTATGTCTTTGTACTTAGAATTCTAACTTGGTCATACAAAGTTTAAAGATGAAATACAGTATAACAAAATGGAGACTCGATAATCCTTATAATCCCTCCTGTGATCATAACTTTGGCACGAAGTTATGATCATCCTTTATACCAGACACCCTTAGAGAAAGCCATAAGTGCTTTCTCTTCGTCATTGGGCTTGGTTGCTATTGTTAGATGGGAAACCTTGGAGGCTGCTAGGCAGCAGCACTTGGCAATCACATAGAACATTACTATCAACAACACTATCATTACTAATACGAGAAATATTTTCTTAAAAAATCCCAGTATGCCCCCCCAAATACCTCCAAACCACCCTCCCATACCCGAGAAAAGGTTCCAATCATCTCCCAAGTTTTTTGCTTCCTGTAGGAGGGTCTGTCTTTGGGCTGAATGACTTTTGATAATATCGTAATAATCGGGTACCGACAGACTTTCCACAGGAACGGTGAAGTTGTGTATGAAGGTGCAACACATCTCCGAATTGGCCATGAGGTTACAAATCCCAGTGATAGCGGCCAAAAGTTGTTCCTGCCTCATTTTTATCAGTTCCTGCACAGTTCGGATCTTCCGAGTTTCTTCGTTTAGCAGAGAAACATCTCTGGAAGTAGAATTCACTACCCCAGAGATTATTTCGGCAAAGAGATCTATTTTAGTTAGGGCATTCCACATTCCCGGGCTTCCAATGGAGGCGGCTAATTTTTCCCACCATGATGTTACTTGTCTCTTAGCCCTCCCGAACTCTAAATGCCCATGGGCAGGGGTCATTTTGATATACTGATTGTCCGAAGCTATACCCATATATGGTACCATCCTGGCAATGGTGCACCAACCACCTGTAGAGGAATCTAGAGGGTAAGGTATGGTAGTGTGACATATTAGACCACAACACACCATCCATCCATGAGGCAGATGAGGTGCTGGTATTATATCAGGGGGTTGGGATATGCCTGACCTGAGTCCAACTAGGCATAACCAATCTCCTAAACTTGGGGTGCTATTGTACTCTAATAAAGCATCATCCATGTGGTAGGACTCTAACCATTCTTTTAGGTCGGTATCGTTAAATGTTTCTGAGGATAGTACACAGTCCATTATGTTATATAAAGACATGTTCCCTATCCTTTCGTCACTATCTCCAATGGTGGAAGTATTCAACCCCTGGATGTCAAACGTCCCATCCCGCAGAAACTTCCCTAAGTCTCTCAGGGTAAGATTTACTAGTGTGTTTCTACAGAATTGGCCATTGGGGATTTCCCCGTTTTCTTTCCAAGCTCCATTTAGGAAACAGAAGGATGGGGGTTGTGTGAAACCGGAGAAAATAAGGGGGGAGGGTCTGGTCGTTATATTGGCCATATGGTCTTGTGTCGTCTCGTTAAACAGGTCCTCTACTGGGAGGGGGATTCCCACTACTGGAATTTGATTCCTACCCGTTCCCATGTGGGAGCACACCCATCAGGGTGCCCCTTTTCCCATTACTTGACCAAACGCGTATTGCCATAAAAAATGATGTGGTATTGTTGGGGCTAAAGAAAACGTTTTACTGTCCTGGGGGGGGGGGGGGGGTAATTTGTTCCGTGCTACCTTTACTCCTAAACCTTTGTTGTTATTATTATTATGATTACTGGGCCTTGGAACTAATGCTCTTCTGTCTAGCGGTCGGTTCTCAGTACCTTTTGGGCTTCTTGTAAACCCACATGACCCTGTCATGATACATGTCATCATGACTATAGAAAAAACCACAAAAGTCAATACTATCGACCAGAGCAAAATGGTGTGTAGTACATACTGATCTTCTAAGCCCCTGTCTCTTTCTTTTTGCAAAGACTTCAGTCCGAGCTGGTGGGAGGAGGAGGAAAGTCCAGGGAGATTCTGCCGAACTGTTCCTGGAGGGTCTGTAGGTTCGTCTGCGGGGTCCCTTCGGTGGTGGCGTCCTCCTGTTGGTCTTGGGCAAGTGTCCTCTGGGGGTGTTCTGGAGTCGGTGGAGGTTCTGCTGGCATGGATCCACTGAGGGTGTAGTCTGTGAGGACAGCAGTCCTGGAAACCTTCTCCACCTTCCATGGACAGGAGTAGATGGGCCCCACGTGCTTCCGTTGGGCAAGCTGCTTGATCAACACTTTATCCCCCGGGATGAAGGGGTGAGTAGGTTCTGTTGGAAGAGGAGAGAAGGTGACAGCAACTTGTTCATTATGTTCTTCTATTGTACTTACCAGATGTTTCACGTACTCTTCCTGTAAAGAATATAGGTTAATGTCAGTCTGTGCATCTAATGCTTTTAGTTGAGTTTGTGCTGGGACACCCATTAGGATTTCGAATGGTGACAAACGTGTCCTAGAGTGGGGGGTGGTTCTGATTTGGAACAATATTCCTGGAAGGAAATCTATCCAGTTTTTTAACGTTCCTCCTGTGGCCTTTTTTAGTTTGTCCTTTATATTCCTGTTCATTCTTTCTACCACTCCTGCGCTTTGGGGATGATAGGGAATGTGAAGTTTCCACTGTATTCCTAGGCACCCCGCCAATTCTCGTGTCATATCTGAAGTAAAAGCCGGGCCCTGGTCTGACCAAATGGTGGCTGGTATGCCAAACCTACATACCCAATGATTAAGGAGAGCCCTTGTCGCTATTTTAGCTGTTTCCCCAGTGCAGGGTACCGCCTCCACCCATCCTGACCATTTGTCAACAATAACGCACAGGTGTTTGATGTTTCCCTTTTGTCTGGGCATGTGGGTGAAGTCTATTTGTAGGTCCTGTAGTGGGCCTAGGGGTGGGGGCAACTGGCCGTGTATACCATGTCGCTTACCCTGCGTGTTGTTTTGAGCGCATGTGAGGCATGACTTTGTTAGGGTCTTTGCATGGTTCTTTAGATTAACTGTGCAGAAGGTTTTTTCATACAGCTGTTGCAAAGGTTGGGACCCTATATGTCCGGGACCATGCAGGTAGGAAAGGATGAGGGCCGAGCTGGCTTCGGGGATCCCAATGACCCCTCCATTTGTCCAAAGGCCTCTTTGGTCTTTGGACAATCCTTGTTCGACCCAGAAAAGGACATCAGCGTCTGTGGCCATGGATTGGATTTGGGCTGCAACTGAGGGGAAATCTGGCGCTGAAAAATCTTGTTGGAAAAATATTGTGATAGGGGCGGGTGGATGTGTGGAGGAATTTGCCGCCGCTCGAGCGCATCTATCTGCAAGGGCGTTGCCTCGGGCAATGTAGCTACCAGCGGTGGTGTGAGCCTTGACTTTAATAATTGCCAAATGTTTGGGCAGTAATATAGCCTGGAGAAGGGCCAGGATATGTTCCTTGTTGGCTATAATTTTGTTATCAGCCGTTCTAAACCCCCTGTTAGCCCAGATCACCCCGAAATCGTGAACCACGCCGAAGGCGTATCGACTGTCAGTGTAAATATTGACATCCCTATTTGTGAACAGGATGCATGCTCTGGTGAGGGCCACCAGTTCCGCGACCTGTGCCGAGGAAGGCGGAAGTGGCTTAGCCTCCAGAACCAGATCTGGGAGTTGTACTACCGCATATCCTGTCAGGAAAGTGGAATCCGAAGGGCGCGAGCAACTGCCGTCCACAAAAACTTCCTCTGCACCGGCCAGAGGTACGTCTGTTAAGTCCTTTCGTGGAGAGGTGACTTGATCCAACACTTTTGTGCAGTCATGCATTTTGGATGGTTCACCATAATTCATGAGTTTGAGCAGAGAATGTAATAGCCTGAGGATGGGGGAGGTGTCAGAGGTGTGTTTGATGGTCAGATTGGAGGTGTTTAGAAGAATGATTTCATACCCGCTGGCTCTTTGGGTGGTCATATGTTGTGTATTGAGGTTTTGTATAAGGTGAGTGACTGAGTGGGTGGTGTATACAGTTAGGGGGTGTCCCAGAACCAACTTGTTGGCTTCTTGGATGGCCATGGCACATGCGGCCATGTTCTGGAGGCAAGCAGGCATGCCCTGGACCTGGAGTGGGAGTTTCTTCTAAAGGAAAGCCACCGGTCGGTAAGAATTACCGTGTTCTTGGGCAAGAACTGCTGCAAAGGCAGATCCATTAACTACACAATATAGATGAAAAGTTTTCCTGTAGTCCACTAGTCCTAAGGCCGGGGCGGAGGCAAGGGAGGAGAGGAGGGTGTTAAATGAGTGTAACATTTCCTCCGTCCATTCCACCACTTTTGGCGCAGTGGAGAGCGTGGCCCTCCTCAGAATGGAGTCATGAAATGAGCAGTCAGGGATCCATTGCTGGCAATAGACGATTGCTCCCAGGAAAGACAAGAGGGCGGCCTTGTCCCTGGGTGGCTGCAGAGCGTTAAGGGCTGCGGCGCGGTGGGGGGAAACACTTCTCTCTCCCTTATTGAGGATGCACCCCAAGTACTCTACAGTAGGGGTTACCCACTGTATCTTTTTCCGTGAGGCCAAGTGACCTGCCTTAGCTAGGTGATCCAGCAAGTTTTTTGAGTCTGCTTCAAAAGCTTCTGGGGTAGGGCTGCAGAGAAGGAGGTCATCCACATATTGGATGAGTACCGACCCGGCGCTCGATTGCCAGGATTTGACTGTCTCATTCAATACCATAGAGAAGGCTGCCGGGCTGTCCACATAGCCCTGCAGTAGGTGGGTCCAAGTCAGTTGCCCCCTCCCCCCCCAAGAAAAGCAAACATGGGCTGGGCCAGTGGATCCACAGGGATGCTAAAGAAAGCGTTAGCTAAGTCAATTACCGTGTAGGCCACAGAGTTCGCCGGTATGCAAGAAAAGATAAAGGCAATGTCTGAGACCAGAGGGGGGAGGGGAACCACCATCTTGTTGACTGCCCTGAGGTCCTGTACCAAGCACCATTCCCCGCTTGCCTTTCTCACTGGGTATATGGGGGTGTTCCATGAGCTGATGACGGGTGTCAGGATGCCCATGGCTACATACCTATTGATGAGGGGTGTAATTCCCTGAATTTTGTCAGAATGTAGTGCATACTGTTTTTGAAAGACAGGTACTGAGTCTGGGCGCATTTGGGGGGTGTAGTTATAGGTGCCGAGGGTATTGGTTTTCCTTTTGTGAGGGCATGATTTTTGGCATGCTTTTTTTTATAAATTTTTAGAGGGGCTTCCCATATCTTGCAAGATTTTTTCATGTAATCTACATCCCACTTCCCGGGGGGGGTATGAGTGCTTATGTAACTGACAAATCTTTTTTACTACATTCCAATCTTCTGTGTTGCAGGGGCCCGCGGGACCTATATCATGGATCCCTAATTGCTGGCACCTTTCCCTAACCTGACTCCAAAATGGTTCTACATAGGGACCGGGCACTGTAGTCTGCACATACTGATAGGGAGTAGGTTGTTCATGAGGGGTCCCGTCTTTGCCTACAGTATTCCCCATTATGGGGGGGTGTTATGAGATGCTTGGTAAGGGGGCAGAGGTGATAGCAGCCAGTGGCACGAATCACCTGTTGTTGAACTTCTTCCAGGGAAGATTCAGCAAGGAGGTGGGATTCACTGACTGGGCTATGCAGGTTTATTCTGACTAGCGTGACAACGGGAGAAGTTTCGTCCTGGGGGTACACGGGGCGTTCTCCTAGTCTAGTGGAATATCCCCCTGGGCGAGTGGCTATCAATACCAGGATATCAATTTGTTTAAGAAACAATAAACCAAGAGTACAGCGAGGGCAAGGGTTAACAATTTCACAGCAATCTGGATCACAAGGTAAAGACATTGAAAAGACAAGTTTGAAATACTTACGTAACCTGAAAAGAAAAATATGAACAACTAAATCACATACAATCGTTTTACATGACTAGATAAAATGTGCACTGTGTTCCGTTTTAGCAAAGTACCCTTCGGGCGTCCCTTGAACATCCAACCTTATTTGGGGAGGGCGCAATCTATTGCTTCCCTTCCCTGTAATGTTCCTCTTTAATCTATTTTACTTAATAGTTTTAAGTCAGGCCAACCTAGCCGGACTCTCTTTTCAGGTACAAGCCCTCTACTTCTCCCGATGGGCCAGCCTAGCCCACCGCGGAGGCACAGCAGCAATAAAGGTCCCGCACGTGGCAATACGGCGGTCCTTAAGTGGTTAACACCACACAGTTCTGTGCATTACTGCAAGTTTAACGCTGTATAGTTCTGTGCGTTACCGCAAGTTTAACACCGTATAGTTGAATGCATTACTGCAAGTTTAACGCCATATAGATTTGTGCGTTTAACGCCATATATTTAATTACGTTACTGCAAGTTTAAGCAGTATAGTTCTGTGCAATACTACAAGTTTAACGCCATATAGTTCTGTGCATTACTGCACAGGTCCTTAAGTGGTTAACACCACACAGTTCTGTGCATTACTGCAAGTTTAACGCTGTATAGTTCTGTGCGTTACCGCAAGTTTAACACCGTATAGTTCAGTGCATTACTGCAAGTTTAACGCCATATAGATTTGTGCGTTTAACGCCATATATTTAATTGCGTTATTGCAAGTTTAAGCAGTATAGTTCTGTGCAATACTACAAGTTTAACGCCATATAGTTCTGTGCATTACTGCACAGGTCCTTAAGTGGTTAACACCACACAGTTCTGTGCATTACTGCAAGTTTAACGCTGTATAGTTCTGTGCGTTACCGCAAGTTTAACACCGTATAGTTCAGTGCATTACTGCAAGTTTAACGCCATTTAGATTTGTGCGTTTAACGCCATATATTTAATGGCGTTACTGCAAGTTTAAGCAGTATAGTTCTGTGCAATACTACAAGTTTAACGCCATATAGTTCTGTGCATTACTGCACAGGTCCTTAAGTGGTTAACACCACACAGTTCTGTGCATTACTGCAAGTTTAACGCTGTATAGCTCTGTGCGTTACCGCAAGTTTAACACCGTATAGTTCAGTGCATTACTGCAAGTTTAACGCCATATAGATTTGTGCGTTTAACGCCATATATTTAATTGCGTTACTGCAATTTTAAGCAGTATAGTTCTGTGCAATACTACAAGTTTAACGCCATATAGTTCTGTGCATTACTGCAAGTTTAATGCCATATATTTCATTGCGCTACTGCAAATTTAAAGCCATACAGTTTTGTGGATTACTGTAAGTTTGACAACATATAGTTCTGTGCGTTACTGCAAGTTTAACGCCATATAGTTCTGTGCGTTACTGCATGTTTGACACAGTATATTGCAATATATTATAGTGTCGCTATTTCTTTTCCCATAAGGCCATTCCATCTCTCTACCATCATGTGGAAGGTAATGTTGTGGCATTGCTGGGCAAGGCAGTCAGCCGGAAAGTCCACATTACTGCTGACACGTGGAACAGCAAGCATGGGCAGGGACGATATATTTAGGTCACAGCACACTGGGTAATTCAGCTTGCAACTCGGAAGGATGCAGGACAGGGCTCAGTGCTGCAGCTTGTTGTGCCCCCACGACTCCATGCAGCTGGTGATGAGGCCAGGTTTGTCAGCTCCACCCCCTCCTCCTCCTCCAGGCCCTCCTCTGCTGGATTGTTTTATGAACCTTAAAGTGGTTGTAAACTCATGCTTTTGACTTTTACCTACAGGAAAGCCTATAATAACGCTTACCTGTAGGTAAAAAAATATCTCCTAAACCTGTACGGTTTAGGAGATATTCCCCTCGGTATGCGCCGCTGACTGCAGCGGCGCATGCGCACAAGGGTTTTCTCGGCCTGAAAATCCGGCAGTGGCCGACCGGCCGGATTGAAATCTCCCACGCGCATGCGCGGGAGTGACGATATCGCGGCTCCGGCCACTCACAGCGCCGGAGCCGCGATACCCGGAAGAAATGCCGAGGGAGCATGTCAGCTCCCTCGGCGTGGATCGGGCCAGATGTCGGGGCCTCGTTCTAAGGTAAGTATTTCATAATGAGCTAGTATGCGGTGCATACTAGCTCATTATGCCTTTTGCTTTGCAGGTGTTAAAAAAATAAAAAATAAATAACGGGTTTACTACCGCTTTAAGTACCCCCTAAGCATTCAAAGGGCTATTCAATGAGTCAGGCTAAAAGGTGCCATGCAGTGCTTCAGCTGGTGTGTGTAGGGGACAGGAACCACAGTGGAGCAGAAATTCTTGCAGCTCTGCGGGGACAGGCCGAGAGGTGGTTCACGCCATGCCAGCTGGAGCCAGGATTGGTGGTGTGTGATAATAGCACCAACCTCCTCTCCGTCCTTGGACAGGGAAAGCTGACACATTTGCCATGCTTGGTACATGTCCTCAATTTGGTGGTGCAGCGTTTCCTAAATAGGTACCCAGGGTTGGAAGATCTACTAAAGTACGCCAAAAGAGTGTGTAGCCATTTTAGGCCGGGCATACACAGCCAATGCTCAGTTGGCTGAAATTCAGTGGGCATTCCACCTGCCCATAAACCACCTGATTTGTGACATGCCAACCAGGTGGAATTCGATTTTTGGCAATGCTGCAGCTGCTGGAGCAGACTCTGCATGGCATTATGGACAAGGCACTCGAGGCAGAGCAGCAGGACAAAGAGGAGGACTTCCTTTCCTCTCAAGGCCCACATTATGCAGACACCATTGTTCCTATGCCGCAGAACACACAAAAGGAGAGAGGAGGAGGAGGAGGATTCTGGCAGTTTTTGAGTCATTGAAGCAGAGGAAGACATACAGTATACATACATACAGTCAAACAGTAAAGCCGCGTACACACCGTCAGACTGTCTGGCCTACTTAGTCCGCCGAAACACATTTCAGCGGACAGTCCGCTCGTGTGTGGGCTTCCGCGGACTTTTCTAAGTATTTCGGAATTTCCGTAATACTGTCCGTCAGACTCGCATTTCGGCGGACAATCCGCCCGTGTGTGTGCCAGTCCGCCGTACTTTTGAAATGAGCGGACTTTTCCCGCCCGGAGAAAAGTCCGCTCATTTCGAGCGGGTATCCAGGTAGGCGGGGCCCGCAAAGGAGACGTCGCTGGCCCCGCCGCCTGGTATGGACTTAAAGGGGAACCCCAACACCGAAAAAAATCGGCGTGGGGGTCCCCCCCAAGTCCACAACAGACCCTTGTCCGAGCACGCTACCCGGCCGGTCAGGAAAGGGGGGCGAGCGAGCGCCCCCCTCCTGAGCCGTACCAGGCCGCGTGCCCTCAACATGGGGGGGGTGCCTTGGGGAAGGGGGGGCCGCGCGGCCCCCCCACCCCAAAGCACCTTGTCCCCATGTTGATGAGGACAAGGGCCTCTTCCCGACAACCCTGGCCGTTGGTTGTCGGGGTCTGCGGGCGGGGGGCTTATCGGAATCCGGGAGCCCCCTTTAATAAGGGGGCCCCCGGATAACGACCCCCCACCCTATGTGAATGAGTATGGGGTACAATGTACCCCTACCCATTCACCTGTAAAATAAAAGTACCAAAAAAAAACACAACACACGAGATAAAATACTTTATTGCACAGCTCCGGGGGTCTTCCGTCTTCGGGGGTCTTCTCGCCAGACTCCTCCGCTATCTTCTTGTAGCTCTTTTGCTAGCGGAGGAGTCCGGCTTTCTTCCTCGCCGCCGGCCTCTTCTCCCGACTTCGGGGGTCTTGTCCCCCTCTTCGGTTCTTCTGCCGGGCCACCGTGCCTTCTTATAGCTCTTTTACAGGCGGTAGCCCGGTCTTCTGTTGCCGCCGTCGCCTTCCGTTCTTCTTCTTCTTCTTCTTCTCCAGGAGATGTTGCCTCGACGATCTCTCTGGCCGGAATGCCAGGGCCGCGCTGCGCGGCCACTTATATAGGGACAAGGGGCGGTGTCACATGGCTTTATGTCACATGGGTTGGTCACATGGGTTGATGTCACATGGGGACTATGACATCGTAAGGGGGCGGGGTCACCATGTGACACCAACCCATGTGACATAAAGCCATGTGACACCGCCCCTTGTCCCTATATAAGTGGCCGCGCAGCGCCGCCCTGGCATTCCGGCCGGAGAGATCGTCTAGGCAACATCTCCTGGAGAAGAAGAAGAAGAAGAAGAACGAAAGGCGGCGGCGACGACGGCGGCAACGGCGGCGACAGAAGACCGGGCCACCGCCTGTAAAAGAGCTATAAGAAGGCGCGGTGGCCCGGCAGAAGAACCGAAGAGGGGAACAAGACCCCCGAAGTCGGGAGAAGAGGCCGGCGGCGAGGAAGAAAGCCGGACTCCTCCGCTAGCAAAAGAGCTACAAGAAGATAGCGGAGGAGTCCGGCGAGAAGACCCCGAAGACGGAAGACCCCCGGAGCTGTGCAATAAAGTATTTTATCTCGTGTGTTGTGTTTTTTTTGGTACTTTTATTTTACAGCTGAATGGGTAGGGGTACATTGTACCCCATACTCATTCACATAGGGTGGGGGGCCGGTATCCGGGGGCCCCCTTATTAAAGGGGGCTCCCGGATTCCGATAAGCCCCCCGCCCGCAGACCCCGACAACTAACGGCCAGGGTTGTCGGGAAGAGGCCCTTGTCCTCATCAACATGGGGACAAGGTGCTTTGGGGTAGGGGGGCCGCGCGGCCCCCCCTTCCCCAAGGCACCCCCCATGTTGAGGGCACGCGGCCTGGTACGGCTCAGGAGGGGGGGCGCTCACTCGCCCCCCTTTCCTGGCCGGCCGGGTAGCGTGCTCGGGCAAGGGTCTGTTGTGGACTTGGGGGGGACCCCCACGCCGATTTTTTTTTTGGCGTTGGGGTTCCCCTTTAAGTCCATACCAGGCGGCGGGGCCAGCGACGTCTCCTTCGCGGGCCCCGCCTACCTGGAGAGGCGCTCGAAATGAGCGGACTTTCCACCGCGTGTGTGGGCGAGTCCGTTCATTTCAAAAGTAGGGCGGATAGTATGGCGGACTTAGTACGCCGTATTAGTCCGCTCAAAAAGTGGTGTGTGTGGTCAAGTCCGTTCATTCAAAAGTATGACGGACTGTCCGACGGATTGTCTGACAGACTAAGTTGGCCAGACAGTCCGCCCCGTGTGTACGCGGCTTAAGAGATATTTCCCATCCGTAGAACTCTTGGGAATAGTACGTGGCTGGGAGGAGGCAGTTCCAGATATTATAATCCTCAGTCACCCGAGGAGTCTGCTTCTCATACCTCTGCAAATTGGCAGTGCATGGGCTCTCTCAAGCTTCAAAGCCTGCAAAAGTTCCCAAGAATATGTGGCATATAGGAAAAGGATCACCATTGGTTGGCAACCCTTCTAATGACCACCATTATAAGAGAAAAGTCTCAGAACTCATCCCGTCCCCACAGAACTTTCAGAAGATGAAATCTCTTGAGGGCACCTTAAAGAGAATTTTATCAAACGCTTTTGCCGACTCTGGTAGGTTAGTGTCATGAAAAACATAGTTTTGAGGCTTCCATTGGTCAAGAGAGGAGAAGGTGGCTGCCTAAGTTGCATTTCTGAATTTGTTTAGTCCTCGCCACCCAGAACTGACCACCGTTATAAGAGAAAAGTCTCAGAACTCATCCCGTCCCCACAGAGAGTGCAGAAGATGAAATCTCTTGAGGGCACCTCAAAGAGAATTTTATCGAACGCTTTTCCCGACTCTGGTAGGTTACAGTGTCATGAAAAACATAGTTTTGAGGCTTCTATTGGTCAAGATAGGAGAAGGCGGCTGCCTAAGTTGCATTTCTGAATTTTTTTAGTCCTCGCCACCCAGAACTGTCAACTTCCACATCCCATCGGCAGCGTCTGCATCACATGGTAGAAATTTATCTAGGGGCGAAAACAAAGATGGAGAGCTTTCCAGTCGACGATCCACTGGCTTACGGTGCATATCATTACAATTTTTGACAGCAAGGTCAATTCTTGATTTCATTAAAGAGTACCTCTATAGGGTTACGGTGTGAGGGCACCACCGATACCCAAAGAACATATTTTCTGCGCCTGTTTGACAGGTGCATATCATTGCAATTTTTGACAGCAAGGCCAATTCTTGCTTTCATCAAAAGTACCCCTATAGGGTTATGGTGTGAATCTGCCACCGACACCCAAAGAATTTATCCAAAAAAATCTCTAATCTTGTTCCCTGTGCACTATGTTGTGGTCTCATCATACAGACTGTCTCTCCAAGCCATTGCTTACAAAATAACATGAACTTTAATGGCATCCCTGTCTCAGTCCATAGGGATAAATATTGAGTTGGCCCACCCTTTGCAGCTATCCCAGCTTCTACTCTTCTGGGAAGGTTGTCCTCGAGGTTTAGGAGTGTGTCTATGGGAATGTTTGATCATTTTTCCAGAAGTATTTGTGAGGTCTGTCACTGATGTTGGAGAGAAGGCGTGGGTCGCAGTTTCCACTCTTTCATCCCAAAAGTGTTCTATTGGGTTGAGCTCAGGACTCTTTGCAGCCAGTCAAGTTTCTTCACCCTAAACTCATTCATCCATGTCTTTATGGATCTTGCTTTGTACACTGGTCCTGTTCCAACATGATTGTGTACCAGTGCACAAACAAGGTCCATAAAGACATGTATGAGGGAGTTTTGAGTGGAGGACCCTGAATGGCCTGCACAGAGTCCTGACCTGAACAGGATAGAACACCTTTGGGATGAATTAGAGTGGAGACTGTGAGCCAGACCTTCTCTCCAATAACAGTGCCTGACCTTACAAATGCGATTCTGGAAGAATGGTCAAACGTTCCCATAGACACATTACTTAACCTTGAGGACAACCCTCCCAGAAGAGTTGAAGCTGGTATAGCTGCAAAAGGTGGGCCAACTCAATGTAGAGCAAAATATGCTGAGGGCGGCTTAACTGAAGTAATATCACCACCTGTAAATTCCTCCTTAAATTTGAGTGCAATACAGTACTGACCTTACAGCGCAGGGGAGAAAGACAAGGCCCCAAAGTCCAGCTGTATGATGCCTGTGAAGAAGTAGATTCACCTCCGAAACAAAACACTCTAAATCTGTCAGATAGCAAGGGCATCTTCTGTGCACAGCCCTCTTCAGATCACCCCATGGATTTTCTATCGGATTTGCATTCCAAATCTTTAATCTTCTTCTGGTGAAGCAATTCTTTGTTGATTTGGATGTATGCTTTGTGTCGTTGTCATGCTGAAAGATGAAGTTCCTCTTCATGTTCAGCTTTCTAGCAGAAGCCTGAAAGTTTTGTGCCAATATTGACTGGTATTTGGAACTGTTCATAATTCCCTCTACCTTGACTAAGGCCTCTGTTCCAGCTCAAGAAAAACAGCCCAAAGCATGATGCTGCCACCACCATGCTTCACAGTGGGTATGGTGTTCTTTTGGTGATGTGCAATGTTGTTTTTGTGCCAATCATATATTCTGGAATTATGGCCAAAAAGTTCAACCTTGGTTTCATCAGACCATAACACATTTCCCACATGCTTTTGGGAGACTTCAGATGTGTTTTTGCAAAATTTATCTGGGCTTGGATGTTTTTCTTCATAAGAAAATGTTTCTGTCTTGCCACTCTATCCCATAGCCCAGACATATGAAGAATACGGGAGATTGTTGTCACATTTACCACACAGCAAGTACTTGCCACATATTCCTGCAGCTCCTTGAATGTTGTATAACACCCAAATTACCTAACCCCCAAACTGTTAACCTTCGTCTTATTAATTGAGACCACACCAGGTTGGAGTAACAAAAAGCCGTAGCAGCCTACTTTATTTTAACAAATATAAACTATATATCTTCAAATTAACATAAAACATAAATACAACATCTGTTGGTCAACCCATTTATCTATCATTGGTCTATGCAGGCAATTCGTAACCATCTGTGAAAAGAACAATATTACACTGAGGTCCCTCTCCAAGTGTATCAGTAGGCCTCAAGCCAACAAGCTGGCTCAAAGACAACCACTGACCGCAGTGCCCCCATTACCACTTCCCGGAAACCACCATCAGGAACCATACTAACGATAGTTCCCAAACTCTTTCTTCTGCCATATCTTCCTTCCCCTGCACAGACCAATGCCCGCCACAACATACAAGAGTAATGCCCCTCCACACACGAAGTGCTCTCTGTATACTGTCCTGTAATCCCAACACCCACATATCTATGCCCACATCATTCAAATGCACCCTGTCATTCCTCAGGTACCTCCACGTCTCAAACTCCAGATACAAATTCCTAATAGCCCATCCTCCATTCCTGACCATGAAATTGCTCACTTCCCTATTGATCTTCCTCCGAGCCCTGTTAACCCCACCTATCCTGGCCATCCTCCATGTTGTGCGAGCCACCATGTCTGACCAAACAATTACCATTTTTGGAAAATCCATCATCAAACGCTAAACATCAAATTTGATGTCTCTAGTCATGTCGATCATGGATCTCACCCCCAAATCATTGCCTCCTACGTGCAGCACTAAAACGACCAGAGGCCTGTCCCGTTGAACATGACGATGCACTTCCGAGACCAACCTACCTCATAACATCCCAGGTATCCCTATAACCACCTAATTCAGGCCTCTTGTCTCGCAAAACCTAACTGCCTGCCCTCCAGTCTAGCATCACCCCTCTGGGCCCCCCAGCACACATATGAATGGCCCATTATCCAGACCAATCCAGTCTCCGAATCTGAAATTAGAAGAAAAAGAAAACACCACACCATGATCGCGAGATTCTTGCTCTACACGCCAGGCGAACTGACATTTACTCCCCCCCTGCCGTGTTACCACCCCATCACCAGGTGAGGCCGCACATAAGACTGGAACCTACGTGATTCCCACCTCCCAATTCGTTTCACTGCCTCCACGTCCATCCCATTCCTGGCTGCCTGTGTTGTCGCCCCCTATCCTGAACGAATGAGCCGAAAATTCCTTCTCTTCCAACCCCAAGGCCCGTTGGAAACGCGACAAAGGGGTTCCATCTACATGCAGCAAAAAAGGGCCATTTCCAGCCAGACGAATAGCCAAAAACCCCTCAACTGCCCCCACAGGGCACAGCGGTGAATCCCGCACAGGAAACACTTGTACCAAATTCCCTTTTCCTATTTGATCTGTCTTAGATCTACCATACTGACAATCCTTCCTCTCCACATGTCACCTCATGCCACCCAATCCCCCCTTGCACAAAAAGGCCAACCCTGCTAATTTCGCTTTAATACCTGATACAGACACACCCTCTTCCATTTTTCTTGCAACGTAGTACAGCACCAGTAGTCTTTCATCCTGACCCGTCGTCACTACGCCCACCCCTTGAACAAATGCCAGCCACTCCCGCCATACCTTTGTGTATGCCGACCACGTCACCTCACTTACCGACCTCTTTATCCATCCAGAGATGAGAGTAGACAATGCTATCCCCCTCAACCAAGGTACCCCCAGCTGCTCGACGTCCGCCGCCAACTCTCGGAACCTGTCCCACTGGAAGCGAGATAATGCATCAGCTATAACGTGCTCGACACCTGGAAGGTGTACTGCATGAATGAAAACATTCAGTTGCAAACATCTCAAAACCAAATGTTGCAGTAACCTAATCACCGGCAGAGATGAGGCCGTGCTCCTATTGATAACCTGCACCACTCCCATATTGTCCCCATGAAACCGCACCTTCAGGTCCCTGAACGATGCTCCCCACAGTTTCACCGCCAGCACCACTGGAAAACATTCCAGCAACACCAGATTCTTTGTGAATCCCGCTTCCACCCATGACCTGCACTCCATTGTCCCAGGAAAAAAGTCCCTAAAACCCGTGGATCCTGCTGCATCCATGAAGAGCTCACCGGTCCGGACATCCAAAACACCCTGCCATTAAAGGACTCCAAAAAGGTGTGCCATACCCTCAAGTCATCCCTGTGCGTTTTCACCAAATGCACAAAATGTTTTGGGGATCTGATTCCCGCTGTACTCGCTGCCAACCTGTGGCTAAACAATCGCCCCATTGGCAGAATGCACAACACAAAATTCAGCTTGCCCAATACCAATTGTAACACTCGCAGCTGAACTTTGCGCAATCCCATCAAACCAGCAATCTCCCTCTTTAAATCCGCCAACTTATCTTCAGGTAACCGGCATTCCATAGCATTCGAATCCAGGACAATGCCCAGGAACGTGATGACCGTACTGGGTCCCTCTGTCTTCTCAGGTGCCAACGGAATGCCGAACCTATCCACAATATGCTATAATGTTGCCAACAGTACCGCACAGATCCTGGAAGCCGCTGGCCCTATGCAAATGAAATCATCTCGGTAGTGAATTACCGACTTCACCCCCTACACATCGCGAACCACCCACTCCACAAAGGAGCTGAATTGTTCAAACAGTGCACAGGATATGGAGCAACCCATCGGTAAGCATTGGTCGGCGTAAAATCCGTCATTCCAATGACACCCCAACAACCCGAAACTATCTGGGTTTACTGGCAGGAGCCGGAACGCCTTGGCCATCAAGGCCCCCTTCCCGTATCTGCGCACCCACCCTACTGCAGCATTGAACAATGTGCATCTCACCGAGCATGCCTCTTGATCTATCGCATCATTCACTGACCCCCCCTTTTGGAAAGAACAGGTGGTGAATGAGCCAAAATTTGTTGGGTTCCTTTTTTGGCATTACCCCCAATTGGGGCACCACCAAATCAGCCCATGGGAGAGCCAGGAAGGGTTCACTCATTCTACCCAATGCAACCTCCTTCTTTAATTTCTCAGAAACCACCTCTGGATGTTGCATGGCCGACTTTAAATTGGCAGATAATGGGGGAATAACCTCTAACATTCATGGAAACCGATATCCTACCGTGAAGCCTGCCTCCAACAACTGAGCCGCCTTTTTATCTGGATACCTACCGAGAAACAGCTGCATCCTTTCCACCATCACTGGGGTCCTCCCTCTTGTTGCCAACCTCTCCGGAATGGCCCTTTCCTTGCTTGAAGCATCTGGATGCCAGATGAGATCCTCCGCACCCAGAACATTCGTGCTTGTACCGGTGTCTTGTCTAATAACGTCCTCCATCGGATAGTGTCCGCTGTGTACTGCGCAGTACACAGCAACACAGATTCCGAAAATTGCCGAGGATGAACGGCGCCTGCGCCGTGAGTCCAGGTTCTATCCCCACCATCCAAGTGGACACAGAGTAGGAATAAAAAAGAGCCGAGCGCAGCGAGGCCGAGCCCGAAGCGTGACGAGCGAAGCTCACCCGCGAGGGGCCCTTTAATACTCACAACCCTATGTCCGCTTGGATGGTGGGGCTACCACTTCCACTCACGGCGCAGGTGCCGTTCAGCTCCTGAAATTTTCCGAAGCTTCGTCTGCTCCGTACTGAGCATGCGCAGTACGGGGCGGACGCTATATGATGGCCGGACACTATACGGCAGAACACCGGCACGTCCCTCCAAATTTACAGATTCCTGAATTGTATTGCCAACAAACTCCTTTCTTGTTTCCAGCTGATTTTCCCTGGGCCGAAAGTCCACCGCCCCCCCCCCCCCAAAAAAAATGGCCCGGAGCCCTCACCATCATTATCAAGCGCATCCACAGGCTGATGTCCTTGTGGTCCCATCTCAATGCCGGCCGTACTGCTCTCCACTGACGAAACTGCTCATCATAGCGCCGCTACGCCCTCCCGCCATACACCCTATAATGCCTCTCCTATCGAATCCTGGTAACAAAATAACGCCGAACAATGTTCGGGGTTCCTTTCCCCAATAACACTTGCCATAATGGTGAATGCCTGCAGGCAGTTAGCAAATGTCCTCGGGATCAACCTGTACCTCCTCCCTCTTCTCTTCCTTCTCTTCTTCTCTTTCTCCTTCTCTTCATCCTCCTTCTTTGAATTGTCTGGTTTCACCCTATCCAGGTTAAACTTTTCCAACGGCAGTAGTGAAAATATCTCCACATTCTCACCTTTCCGCAGCTTTTCACGCACCTCCTGTTTCAAGTGAGCCCCTAACGGCTCCTCATAACAGACATAGACCTCACACTTTGTGGCATCCGCCAGCCTTGTGATGTCCTGCCTACCTGCCTTGTCCCCTGCTACCACAGTCTTAGCCGCTTCCTGCGGAACACTACTCGCTGCGACAACCACGTTAGGATCCTTACTTACAGTCGGGGCTGCCGTTGCTTGCGGGACCCCTGTTGTGCCAGCTTCCCGGTTCCCCCCACTGGCGGGACCCATGCCGCTGTCGGGTCCTTTCCGCCATCTCCAATTTTTTTCACCAACTCCTTGATGCCCGAAAAGAATCCCAACAATCCCCCCATCTCCCTGGTAACCTCCACTGACCCTGTCTTCTGTCCCATACCCCCTGCGAGACCCCCTGGCCCTGTGCTGCCCGACACTTCCAAAACAGGTAAATGTAAAGGTGACTGCACAGTTGTTGCCTCATCAGCCGACTCCCTGTTCTCCACCACAGCTGTTCTCCCAGAAAGGGGGACTGCCTCCTCTTCCGATCCAGATGCATCACCTGGGGACCTCGCCTCCGCATCCTCCTCTTCTGATGATGAGGGCCCGCCTGACAGATTTGCCATGGCTGCCACCGGACCCGATGACAGCCGACCCCTCCTCCTCGTAGCGTATCCACCAACAGACTTTCGGATGGCCTTGCCAGGACCGGTGCCTGATAATTCAGTCGTGGTAGCCTCCACTCTACCAGATGCCACCCCCGACCGCGCTCCCTCTCTCCTCCTGAAGTCCCCTACCGAGGCTGTGGAAGGCCTGGGGATCCCTGCTCGCTCTCCCTTGTCTGCAGCCGTCCTACTAGCCTCATGCCTCCCCTGCATGGCTTTGCTGTAGTGTGCGGGCACAGGGCTCCCCGCGCCTGGAACTGCCGCTCCTTTCGCCGGGGGTTCCCGTCTGTCTGCTTCCCCCCCCCCCCCGGCGCTGCATCCCTGCGTGATGAACACGCGTCGGGACGCTACCGGAAGTGACGCAATCGAGCTCGCAGCTCGTTTATACCCTATGCTTGAAATCTTTTTGTTTGTGAGTACTTTAACTGCTTTTTAAATAAATCTATACTTTGTTCATAAAAATACTACGCTATGGGGCTCCCTTCCACCTTATCTGCTTAAATCCCCTACATAAATTGCTGAGGTAACCACCCCCTCCCCCCACACTGGGCATCGCTGAGCTACTACCTAAAGAGACTACACAGCGGAATAGGCAGGAGATGGGGACACAGTAACAAGACCTCGTGGGATAAAGACCACCAAGAATCCTGAGGATACACATGTTACATGCTGTTACCTTACAGCTGTAAGGTAAGGGGACATCCATATCCTGAGTATACAGGACCACGTGGGATACTTTCAGCACCACCACCACCGATCAGATCGTTATAGTCCACATAGAACCAAACACCAGCACTGTATGCGATTTTTTGCCTTATGCGACTTTGGATATAATCGCTATTGGTTGTCGCATAAGCTTTGAATGGACACAACTCTAACACATGTTATTGTGCAACCTATATGCTATATAGCTTTTAACCACTGAGCACTATTTATCTGTATCAATCTTAGAGCGCATTTTTATTTTTTTTATTTTTTTCACTGGTAACACAAATATTACTTATGCGTTTTTTATGTTGCGTTCTGCATTTATTTTCTTTGTCAATTTTGCATGATCTTATTCCACTTCACTGCATTTATTATTTAGTATATGGTGGAGAGACACCCACACGCATCTAATTTATATTCTGTAATATTGGCACTTCATGCGATTTTTTCGCTAGCCACTATCAGTCAATTTTTTTTTTTTTTTGCACTTACTGTTTTTAAGTCAATAATTGTTTGTTTATATATTGCTATTCATGGTGTAGTAGACATTGTGACACATTTATTTATCACTTAGCACTAGCACTTTTCATGCGATTGGATTAGTCGTCACAAATCGCATTAGTGATTATCACATGTTTATATATATATTTTATCCACGGGAAGTTGTAAGATACGGAAATACGAATTCACTTACTGTTCAGCATTTTTCATTTTATAGTTTTTATGCTAAACTCCAAAAAATCGCATTAGAAATTATTAGGTTTTAACCACTATATATTTTTTTTTTTTCTGCTTATTGCTCCATCCACCTTATATTTATTCTAAACACTATCAGGTTATAGTGGCGAGGGCCTCCCACGTTCCCTCATAGAACATATATATTAATCTCCCTACATATCACCCCTTTAGTCTGGGTGGCTACACACCTAGCATTCAAATACCTGTATTTGTGGTATCTATAGACCTTGTAGGCCAATACTTCCTGAGCCAGTACTGCGCACCACTACCCTCTTGCCTTCTTTTGATTTCTTGGGGTTCAGGTACCCCCTGTTTCAGTGTGTGCAGCGGTACACAAAAAACCATTCTCCTTCCTGATTAGGCGCAGGAATAATTTTTATATTCATGCTGCTCTGTTAACTTTCTGCCACGCTATGGTGACTCATACCGCACGGGGATCACCTTTAACACTTCCCATACCCCTCCCCCTTGGCACCACAATACCTCCTCTTATTTCTTCTGTGTTTCCACTGTAAACTCCGTCATGTCCGCCCTCCGTTGTACACCTACTCATTCACGTGGGGGGGGGTGGGATCTAGTTGCCCCACTTGTTAAAGGGGGTATTCAAATTTCAATAAACCCCCTGCCGGCAGACCCCTACAACCACAGCCAGGGTTGTGGGGAAGAGGCCCTCATCCCTATTAACATGGGGAAAAGGTGCTTTGGGGTGGGGAAGGCACAGCCCCCCTTGCCCCAAAGCACCCCCCCATGTTGAACGCATGTGGCCTGGTATTGTTCAGGAGGGGAGGTGCGCACCCGCCCCCCCCCCCTTTCCTGACTTGCCAGTCTGCATGTTCGGATAAGGGTCTGGTATAGATTTTGGGGGAAACCTGTGCCAATTTTGGCGTGGTTTTCTTCTTAAAATCCATACCAGACAAGAAGGGCCTGGTATGGATTAAGGGGACCCCTATGCTGTTTTCTTTTTACCACTTTTTTCTATTGCCTGCAATGGCTTTTTTTTATATTCAGCTTTCTGCAGGGAAGCCCGTTGACAGCTGACGACTCATCTGTTGTTAACCAGTTGCCGACCGCCGCACGCCGATGTACGTCGGCAGAATGGCACGGGCAGGCATAAGGGCTTACATGTACGTCCCTTGCCTCCCGCGGGTCGGGGGCCCGATCGGGCCCCCGCCCGGTGCCTGCGGCGGTCGGTTTTAGTCCGGGAGCGATCCGGGACGAGGGGGCGGCCATTCATTCATGGCCACCCCCTCGCGATCGCTCCCGACGAATAGGAATCCCCCGTGACATCACTTCCTCTCCTGTAATGTAAACACAGGAGAGGAAGTGATGTATTCTCTCCTCCGTGTCGGTATTTTTCGTTCCGACACGGAGGAGAGCGGATCGGTGAGTTGCACCAACACTCTACACACACAGTAGAACATGCCAGGCACACTCACACCCCCCCTTTACCACCCGATCACCCCCCCAATTACCCCTGCCCCCCAGTCACAGTGACACCAATGTCATTTTTTTTTTTTTTTTTTTTTTTTTGCATTGGTGTCATTTGTGACTGTAATAACTGTTAGGGCAGTTAGAGTTAGCCCCCTTTAGTTCTAATGTACCCCCCTAACCCCCCCAATAAAGGTTTAACCCCGTGATCACCCCCCGTCGCCAGTGTCACTAAGGCTGGGTTCACATTGCAGCGGTTTATGAGAACGAATGTGATTCGCACCGCACTGCAGTGCAAATCACATCCGATCTCTGTGCGATTCGAGTTCAGCCATTCGCCACACCCGCCGCACCCGCCGCAAATTCGCACGGGACCCTTTTTTTGGCCCACAGCAGAATCGGATCGCATGGGTGTTCACACCATGCGATCCGAGTTTGCAGATCGCACTGCGATATGCGAACTGATCTGGGGGTGTCAGTAACATTTCACTGACACTCCCAGCAGTTCGCATAGGGCAGTGTGAACTGCCGCCGGGAGGCATGCGATGCGGGAACCCGCCGCGGATTCGCGGCGTTTCCGCATCGCTCCAGTGTGAACCCAGCCTAATAAGCGATCATTTTTCTGATCGCCGTATTAGTGTCACAGGTGACGCTAGTTAGGCAGGTAGGTATTTAGGTTCGCCGCAGCTTTTTATAGCGCCAGGGACCCCCATATACTACCGCATAAAGCCCCCTGATTGCCCCCTAGTTAACCCTTTCACCTGTGATCACCATATAACTGTTACAGGTGACGCTGGTTGGTTAGTTATTTTTTTATAGTTTCAGGGCACCCGCCATTTATTACCTAATAAAGGTTTAACCCCCTGATCACCCGGCGGGTGTCATTTGTGACTAATAACTGTTAGGGCAGTTAGGGTTAGCCCCCTTTAGTTCTAAGGTACCCCCCTAACCCCCCCAATAAAGGTTTAACCCCGTGATCACCCCCCGTCGCCAGTGTCACTAAGGCTGGGTTCACATTGCAGCGGTTTATGAGAACGGATGTGATTCGCACCGCACTGCAGTGCAAATCACATCCGATCTCTGTGCGATTCGAGTTCAGCCATTCGCCGCACCCGCTACACCCGCCGCACCCGCCGCAAATTCGCATGGGACCCTTTTTTTGGCCCGCAGCAGAATCGGATCGCATGGGTGTTCACACCATGCGATCCGAGTTTGCAGATCGCACTGCGATATGCGAACTGATCTGGGGGTGTCAGTAACATTTCACTGACACTCCCAGCAGTTCGCATAGGGCAGTGTGAACTGCCGCCGGGAGGCATGCGATGCGGGAACCCGCCGCGCATTCGTGGCGTTCCCGCATCGCTCCAGTGTGAACCCAGCCTAATAAGCGATCGTTTTTCTGATCGCTGTATTAGTGTCACAGGTGACGCTAGTTAGGCAGGTAGGTATTTAGGTTCGCCGCAGCTTTTTATAGCGCCAGGGACCCCCATATACTACCGCATAAAGCCCCCTGATTGCACCCTAGTTAACCCTTTCACCAGTGATCACCATATAACTGTTACAGGTGACGCTGGTTGGTTAGTTATTTTTTTATAGTTTCAGGGCACCCGCCATTTATTACCTAGTCTCACTAGTGTACCCCTAAATTTAGGGGTGTCTACTTTCCAAAATGGGGTCATTTGGGGGGGGTTTGTGCCATCTTGGCATTTTATGGCCTTCAAAACTGTAACGCCCTTAGAAAGCCTGAAGGCGGTGCTTGGTTTTCGGGGCCCCGTACGCGGCTAGGCTCCCAAAAAGTCCCACATATGTGGTATCCCCGTACTCAGGAGAAGCAGCAGAATTTATTTTGGGGTGTCATTTCACATATGCCCATGGCATGCGTGAGCAATATATCATTTAGTGACAACTTTGTAAAAAAAAAAAAAAGTTTGTAATTTTCCCGCAACTTGTGGCAAAATATAAAATATTCCATGGACTCAACATGCCTCTCAGCAAATAGCTTGGGGTGTCTACTTTCTAAAATGGGGTCATTTGTGGGGGTTTTGTGCCATCTTGGCATTTTATGGCCTTCAAAACTGTAATAGGTAGTGAGAAGTGAACTCAAAAATTTACGCCCTTAGAAAGCCTGAAGGCGGTGCTTGGTTTTCGGGGCCCCGTACGCGGCTAGGCTCCCAAAAAGTCCCACATATGTGGTATGCCCGTACTCAGGAGAAGCAGCAGAATTTATTTTGGGGTGTCATTTCACATATGCCCATGGCATGCATGAGCAATATATCATTTAGTGACAACTTTGTGAAAAAAAAAAAAAAAAAAAAAGTTTGTAATTTTCCCGCAACTTGTGGCAAAATATAAAATATTCCATGAACTCAACATGCCTCTCAGCAAATAGCTTGGGGTGTCTACTTTCTAAAATGGGGTCATTTGTGGGGGTTTTGTGCCATCTTGGCATTTTATGGCCTTCAAAACTGTAATAGGTAGTGAGAAGTGAACTCAAAAATTTACGCCCTTAGAAAGCCTGAAGGCGGTGCTTGGTTTTCGGGGCCCCGTACGCGGCTAGGCTCCCAAAAAGTCCCACATATGTGGTATCCCCGTACTCAGGAGAAGCAGCAGAATTTATTTTGGGGTATCATTTCACATACACCCATAGCATGTGTGAGCAATATATCATTTAGTGACAACTTTGTGTAAAAAAAAAAAAATAATTTTTTTTTTGTCATTATTCAATCGCTTGAGGCAAAAAAATAAAATATTCAATGGGCTCAACATGCCTCTTATCAATTTCCTTAGGGGGTCTACTTTCCAAAATGGGGTCATTTGGGGGGGTTTTGTACTGCCCTGCCATTTTAGCACCTCAAGAAATGAGATAGGCAGTCGTAAACTAAAAGCTGCGTAAATTCCAGAAAACGTACCTTAGTTTGTAGATGTGACAACTTTTGCGCAAACCAATAAATATACAATTATTGACTTTTTTTTTACCAAAGACATGTGGCTGAATACATTTTGGCCTAAATGTATGACTAAAATTGAGTTTATTGGATTTTTCTAACAACAAAAAGTAGAAAATATCATTTTTTTTCAAAATTTGCGGTCTTTTTACGTTTATATCGCAAAAAATAAAAATCGCAGAGGCAATCAAATACCATCAAAAGAAAGCTCTATTTGTGGGAAGAAAAGGACGCAAATTTTGTTTGGGTACAACATTGCATGACCGCGCAATTACCAGTTAAAGCAGCGCAGTGCCAAAGTGTAAAAAGACCTCTGGTCATTTACCAGCAAAATGGTCCGGTCTGAAAGTGGTTAAGGACGTGGCGACCGGCTTCCCGAACCCGATCCTCAACAACCATTCACTGTGCCAGGGCTTAGAATGCACTGTGCAGCACACAGTGCACTGTGGGACACTCGGCGGGTTAATGTCCCACCAAGGGACCCGCAAATTGGGGTGTTTGCTGAACATGGGAAAGGGGAATACATGGGAAGGTAGAAGACATGGGATGGAGGAAGATGTGGAATGGAGGAAGACATGGGAAGGAGGAAGACATGGGAAGGAGGAAGACGTGGGAAGAAGGAAGACATGGGTAGGAGGAAGACATAGGAAGATAAAATAAGATAAAGATAAGATTTATTGTCTTTATAATATACATTTACAACAAAAAACACAATATATTAAAGAAAATGCATTACACACTTTTACAGCACATAATTTTATTATATATCAAATTAATAACAAGCAACCCCATTTAAAAAAAAACTAACATAAAGGACAGTGACCCAAGACTACTGGGCTAATTAACTTGATTTAATTTTTACATTTATGGCCTAAATAGCTCTTGTAATAAACTTTCTCACTCTAAACCTGTGTGTACTCTCTTAAATGCAACGAGTGGTGGCCAGGATGGGGCAGATCACTCACTCTACAAAGGCCCATAATTTTCAGAGTGGTGTAGATTATTTTCTAAAGAGCAATCTTGTCAGCCAAAAAAGATACCATATTAACCACATGCTGACCAGTGCACAATGATATTCGATGGCACGTCTGGGCAAATGGGTGTACAGGTACGGTCCTTTAAGATGCGGCACCGTGACTGTGGGTCCCGTGGATATGATGTCCGCCAGTGTCCCAGGGATCGTGTCACAGAGCAGAAGAACGGGGAGATGCAAACAAGGCATTTCCCCGTTCTGCCTAGTGGCATGACAGAGGTCATCAGTGATCGCTGTCATGTGAGTAGTAGCCCACCCCCCCCACAGTTAGAATCACTCCCTAGGACACACTTAACCCCTTGATTGCCCCCTAGTTTTTAACCCCTTCCCTGCCAGTGCCATTTATACAGTAATCAGTGCAATTGTATAGCACTGATCACTGTATAAATGACAATGGTCCCAAAATAGTGTCAAAAGTGTCCGATGTGTCCTCCATAATGTCGTAGTCACGATAAAAATTTCAGATCGCTGCCATTACTAATAAAAAATAATAATAATAAAAATGCCATAAAACTATCCCCTATATTGTAGACGCTATAACTTTTGTGCAAACTAATCAACATATGTTTATTGCGATTTTTTTACCAAAAATATGTAGAAGAATACATATTGGCCTAAACTGAGGAAAACATTTTGTTTTTTTATATATTTTGGGGGATATTTATTATAGCAAAAAGTTACAAATATAGCTTTTTCTTAAAATGGATGCTCTTTTTTTGGTTATAGCCCAAAAAATAAAAAATGCAGAGGTGATCAAATACCACCAAAAGAAAGCACTATGTGTTGGGAAAAAAGGAAGTCAATTTTGTTTGGGGGTCAATTGTCAATTAAAGCAAGGCAGTGTCGAATCGCAAAAAGTGCTTTGGTCAGGAAGGGGGTAAATCCTTCTGGGGCTGAAGTGGTTAAGGTGGTCTGCTGCTGATTCACCTGTGGGTGTGGATTCTCTGCTTACACTGTGAGACAGCTGATTGGAGGAAAGGCACACACCCCTCCATATAGGCAGAGACTTGCAGAGCCGTGCTGTGAATAGACCAGCTCTATGCTAATCTATTTGTAGAACCCACCCTGACACAAATTTCAGGCTGGTTTTATCACAGTTGACGGAGAACTTGTCAGAAGTTATCATGCTGAGAACAGAAGAATGGAGCAGGAGAAAGCCATGGGACGTAGTGCTGTGAAGAGAAATAAGAGAAACTGCAGATATATGTGCCCAGCTCAAATTTCATGAATCGGGTTTACATCCACTTTAAGTTTTGAAAAATATATCTACAGAGAAACTTACTAGAAGAAACCCTCCACACATTCTCCTTTCATAAAAGGTGGAGCTTAATCATTTTTTTTCTGCTGAAATCTCTAATCAGCTATTTTGTTTTCCCAGTGTTCAAAAGCAAATTATTTGCAGCACACCACAAAATTATCTTACCAACTTCTTCTCTCCTCATTCCCTCTTTTAACTACTTCAGCCCCGGAAGAATTTACCCCCTTCCTGACCGGGCAATTTTTTTTCGATACGGCACTGCATCGATTTAACTGACAATTGTGCGGTCGTGAGATGCTGTACCCAAACAAAATTGATGTCCTTTTTTTCCCACAAATAGAACTTTCTTTTGGTGGTCTGCGATTTTTATTTTTTGCGCTATAAACAAAAAAAGAGTGACAATTTTGAAAAAAAAAACACAATATCTTTTACTTTTTGCTATAATAAATATCCCAATTTTTTATTTTATTTTTTAAACAAATTTTTTTTCCTCAGTTTAGGCTGATATGTATTTTCTACATATTTTTGGTAAAAAAAATAAAAATCGCAACAAGCGTGTATTGATTAGTTTGCGCAAAAGTTATAGAGTCTACAAAATAGGGGATAGATTTACGGCATTTTTATTATTATTATTTTTTTTTTTTCTAGTAATTCTTATTGGGACTGCGATATTGTGGCAGACAAATCGGACACTTTTGACACATTTTTGACACCAGTGATATTTGTACAGCGATCAGTGCTATAAAAATACACTGATTACTGTATAAATGTCGCTGGCAGGGAAGGGGTCAACTCTAGGGGGTGATCAGGGGGTTAACTGTGTTTCCTAGGTTTGTTCTAACTGTGGGGGTGGGGGGGAATGGAACTGATTAGGGGAGGAGACCGATTGGTGTTCATATTTAGTATGAACACACGATCTGTCTCCTCTCCCCTGAGAAAACCCAGGATCTGTGGGTTTACTCAGACAGGTCCCAGTTCTCGCTCTGTCGCGAGCGATCACGGGTGCCTGGGGACACGCTGTGGGGGCACGCGCCCCTCCTACAGTGTCTTAAAGAGCCGACATACAGCTACGATGGCTCGCCCAGGGGAGCCAACCTGCCGCAGTATAACTGCGGCGGCTGGTCGGGAACCGGTTAATGCAGCCAACTTCCATAATATAGTCAGTGAATTTTTGATGATGTTTGTACAGTAATACATAGTACAATTGTAGGTGTATAGAAAACAAAGAAGGGGGCTCAATACATGCCCTGTGGAGTAAATGTACTTAATTTAAAGCGGGAGTCCACCGGGACTCCGCGTTTTTTTTTTTTTTTTTAAAAGCCAGCAGCTACAAATACTGCAGCTGCTGACTTTTAAATAGTGACACTTACCTGTCCAGCGCGCCCGCGATGTCGGCACCCGAAGCCGATCGCTCGCTCGGCTGCCGGGTCCCGCCGCCATCTTGGGTATGGGAATCAGGAAATTGAGCCTTTCGGCTTCATTTCCCGGTTCCCTACTGCGCATGCGCGAGCCGCGCGGCGCAATCCGGATGGTCCCCGCTGCCTCTGGGAGCTGTGTGTTTCCCAGCAGGCAGCGGGGCACTTGCTGAAGGGGGCGGGCGCTTGCGGAACGGGGGCGTAACCTACGCTCGTTCCGCAGGCAGCTAGCCCGGAAGTGGGTGCAGTTACCTGGATTATCCAGGTAACTGCACCCCCCTCCCCCCTGAAAGGTGCCGATTGTGGCGCCGGAGGGGGGGAGGGATCAGATGAGCGGAGGTCCATTTTAGGGTGGACCTCCGCTTTAATCTGGGAAGATAAATATTTTCCCATTTGTCATTGAAATATTCTTCAATGTTCCTCTAATAGGGCAGTTTTGCTTCCTTTATGCCTCTCTTCAAATTAGTCCAATGACCCTTTTCCCATCCTAAAGGTGCTATTCTGCTCCTTAACCCCATTATGATGAAGGTAAAACAAATCGTAACGCCTGAACACAGTTTTGCTCTGACGTGTTAGTAAGCCTGTACATATCACTGCAACTACTTATGCCGCGCACACACGATCGGAAATTCCGGCGGACCGGAAACCGTCGGACAATTCGATCATGTGTGGGCTCCAGCTGACTTTTTTTCCCCAAAAGTCTGATGGACCTAAAAATAAAACATGTTTCAAATCTATCCTAGATTGTAAGCTCTAACAAGCAGAGCCCTCTGATTCCCCGTCTTGAATTGTATTGTATTGTAATGTCTGCCCTAGTGTTGTAAAGCGCTGCGTAAACCAGGGCCGGATTAACATAGGGGCTATTGGAGCTGCAGCTCCAGGCCCCTTTCTCAAGATAGGCCCATTTGCCCAAAAAAAAAAAAAAAAAAAAAATCAAAAAAAAAAAAAAAAAGATCGACTTCGAGGATTGTAGCTCGGCGATCAGGAGTCACAGAGACCCCATATTTGGGGGGTAGGTAGCTAAAGACCCACTCCAGTACTGGTTAAAATATGGGGCTGCTATCATCTATGGTTCCGGAGATACGTGGCTCCTTGCGCAGCCTGTCAGAAGCTACATACAGAGTGGCAGTATAAATACAAGCTGGAACACTCTGCAGCAGACGAAGAGGATGACCTCACAGTGCTTATAATAATTATTTGTATATTACTTATGATAATTAACCCCTTGGCAACCAGGCCCATTCTGAGACTTCTCTCCTACATGTAAAAATCATCATTTTTTTATGCTAGAAAATTACTCAGAACCCTCAAGCATTATATATTGTTTTAGCCGACACCCTATGGAATAAAATGGTGGTATTTGCAACTTTTTATGTTTGAAAGAAACTGTTTCATTCATAAAAAAAAACACTAAAGTTATCACGATTTTTTTGTTGTGTACTAAGCGATGCTTTACATTTTTTTACAGGTTACATGTTTAGAGTTACAGAGGAGGTCTAGTGCTAGAATTATTGCTCTCGCTCTAATGATCTTGGCGTATGTAACCTATGTGTATCTGGCTCTGATACTAACCAGCGCCTACCCAGGGACTGACTAGTATCTCTCCCCAGCTTGTCCCCACACACCCTCTCACCTGCTGACCTGTGAATGGGACAATCACTCCCGCAGTGTTATTGTGTTCTGCCAGTGAATACAATGATTAGTATTGCTAACTATAGCTGGCAGCACTGATTGTTTTGGGGAAAACCTGACAGGCTGGTTGTACTCAAGTCGGTTAATAGGTTGACTTGTGTAAAACCAGCTAGCCCATACATAGATCGACTATGGCTCTTCTCTGCTTAATTGGTGTAATTTCAATCCATGTCTGGCCCGCTTAACCACTACGCAGTCCCTAATCATCCTTCCACAAACCTTTACATTTTTCCTTCCCAGATTACTTCATCCTCCTCTCCTATATATAGTGCCCACTGTCATACTCTCCACACTTCTCTCCTATACATAGTGCCCACTGTCATACTCTCCACACTTCTCTCCTATACATAGTGCCCACTGTCATACTCTCCACACTTCTCTCCTATACATAGTGCCCACTGTCATACTATCCACACTTCTCTCCTATACATAGTGCCCACTGTCATACTCTCCACACTTCTCTCCTGTACATACTGCTCACTGTCATACCCTCCACACTTCTCTCCTATACATAACGCCCACTGTCATATCCTACACACTCCTCACCTGTACATAGTGCCCGCTGTCATACACTTCTCTCCTGTACATAGTGTCCACTGTCGTACCCGTCACACTCCTCACCTATACAGTGCCCACCGCCATACCCCCCATACTCCTCTCCTATACATAGTGCCCACCTCCATACCCTCCATACTCCTCTCCTATACATAGTGCCCACCGCTATACCCCCCATACTCCTCTCCTGTACATACTACTCACTGTCATACCCTCCACACTCCTCTCCTATACATAGTGCCCACTGCCATACCTCCAACACTTCTCTCCTATACATAGTGCCCACTGTCATACCCTCCACACTCCTCTCCTGTACATACTACTCACTATCATACCCTCCATACTCCTCTCATATACATAGTGCCCACTGTCATACCTCCAACACTTCTCTCCTATACATAGTGCCCACTGTCATACCCTCCACTCCTGTACATACTACTAACTGTCATACCCTCCATACTCCTCTCCTATACATAGTGCCCACCGTCACACCCTCCCTCCACACTCCTCTCCTGTAATTACTGCTTACTGTCCTACTCTCCTGTACATAGTGCCCACTGTCATACCCTCCACACTCTTCTCTTATATATAGTGCCCAATGTCATACCCTCTACACTCCTCTGCTGTGCATACTGCCCACTGTCTTACCCTTCACACTCCTCTCCTGTACATAGTGCCTTCTGCCATACCCTCTGCACTCCTCTCATGTACATAGGGCCCACTGTTAGACCCTCCCCATTCCTCTCCCTCACCTGCACATACTTCCCACTTTTATACCATCCATACTCCTCCCCTATGCCTCTTACCTACAAAAATTGTTCTTTAAAATTATATGTTAAAATTATATGTTAAAATGATATGTTCCTCAATGTTACCAGCTCTAGAATTGGCACTTTTGTCAGTTCAACTAAAGGAAATCTCACAGTCCTCATATTTGTTATGCCCCATTATTAGTACTTATTTTGTTTTGTAATTACTATTGTGATGTATAGAGGAACATAGGGGATGTCAGCTACTCTAAATATAGCACTTGTAAAAAAAGCGTCCCTGAAAATATTTTTGAAATGTTGACAACCATGTACTTAGGCACTGCCCAAGGGCCACAGGGTCAGTAGGGGCCCCATGAGAGGCTCCGGTGATAGTAAAGCGGTAGTAAACTTTTCTAACAGTACTACTTTTTAGAGGCCCTTGGGTAGGTTATGCTATAATGTACAAGTATGCCCAGCATATTAGCACATTAGGGCACACTTAAATTGTCAGACTGAGCCCTCCAGTGCTGTGCTGTGATCAATCCGGCGGGGCCCAGGCACTTCCATCTTCACCCGGACTTCCTTCTGGGTTCTGTGCCTTCTGTCATTTGCCTTGGCCAGGCTGCGTTGATGTCATTCCCACACATGCTCATGTGCATCCTCTCTCTCATCCCCCCCTTTCTCTGTCATCCTCCCTCCCTTACCCCTCACACCTCTTTCATCCCTTTCTCTCTCTCTCTCTCATCCTCCTTCTCTCTCTTTAATTTAATTTGTTATAACAAAAAATAGTTAGCATTTTTATTTATTTATTGTTTATAAAAGGCCCCACCAAAATCCTCAGCACCAGGCCCACGATGTTCTTAATCTGGCCCTGGCGTAAACTCTCGGCGCTATATAAATCCTGTATAATAATAATATCAAATGGACTAAAAATCGGGAAAACCATTCGTCTGTGTGCTAGTCTGATGGACCAAATACAACGCAAGGGCAGCTATTGACTACTGGCTATTGAACTTCCTTGTTTAGTCCCGTTTACGTCATCACGTTCAAAACGAACGGACTTAGTCCGGCCGTGTGTGGCCAAGTCCGTTTCATTCACAAAGTCCATCGGACCTCCGCCGAAAGTCAGTCGGGAAGACCGTTGGACCCAGTCCGACAAAAAGTCCGGTCGTGTGTACGCGGCATTAGTGTATCCAAATAAGTTATACCTTGTTTGTTTGTTTTTTCAGCATACATTGAGCATTTATTTGGTAGAAAATGGTAATGGATATCTCCTGTTTTATTTCTTTTTATCAAAGGAACACTGACACAAATTTGTAAAACAAAAAAAAAAAAAAAAAAAATTTGCTGTATATTTCTTGCTATTACCAAAGAATAACTGAAAACGAATTCTCCTACTCCTGGCGATGACAATGATACCACTAATATATATACATATACATATTATTTGTTGTTTGTACTCATAGTAGGGCCTATAAAAAATAGTGGATGTTTTGTTTTGTTTTTTTTGTCCTACCTAAAACACACAGGGGTTGATTTAGCAAAACTGGAGAGTGCAAAATCAAGTGCAGCTCTGCGAAGAAACCAATCAGCTTCCAAGTTTTTTGTCAAAGTTTATTTGAACAAGCTGAAATTAGAAGCCGATTGGCTACCATGCACAACAGCATCAGATTTTGTACACTCCAGCTTTAGAAAATCAATATCACTGATACAAAATTAAAACTTTTTTTGTTAATAAAAGCACACTTTATAATAATAAAACAAAATACACGGATCCCGACCTTTGACCCTAACCCTAATCTAGTTATTTAATCTTAATTTTTTATTTTTACACGTTTTTCTCAGTTTGCAATCAGTTTTCTTTTCTACCATTTCTACACCTACTTTATATCACATTCATTGCTGATGTGAAACTAATATCTGGATTGATATTGGTATGCACCATTGAACAATCCTACTCATATTGTTTAGTCTTCTTGGTTAGATATGCAGTGCTACAATATTTTCTCTTGTATGAAACTAATTGTCTTATATGCTACTAAGATCAGATGATTATATGGACTATTATAAGGACAAAGAGTGACAAAGAGTGCCTTTCTCCACCTGACCCAAGAGATGGTTCATTGGTTTCCAGATATTGTTCTAAATGTAATCTACCTGTGTGGTATATTTCTTTACTGATTTACACAGAATGATGTGCTAAGTACTCTGTTTGAAAAATGTAATAAAAATAGTTAATTGTAAAAAATGTATGTCTGAACCAGTGCAGTTATTACACAGCATTTCCAAACTAAAATGCATGTACTCTGTTTCCCCTAAAATAAGACCTAGCCTGATTGTCGGTGTTGGCTGCAATATAAGCCCTACCACCCAAATAAGCCCTACCCTGTTTCCTCAAAAATAAGCCCTACCCTGAAAAGAAGACCTACAAGGACTTTAACTGGGGCTTATTTGGGGGGTAGGGCTTTTATTGCAGCTATCACCGACAATCACACTAGGTCTTATTTTAGGGGAAACAGGGTAGAAATCTGCAGTTGCAGCTCATTCAATGTAGGCACTACTGAAGATCTAGCATTAACTAAAAGAACACTTGGTAAAGGAGGTCTGTGTACTTGTCGCTTTAGTCTTGGCAGCGCAAGAGACCAACCTCCCTGCTTCTGTTTCTTCTCTCGCCTTTTTCTACACTGTGGAGGAAGATATGAGAAGGAGGAAGGAATTGGAGGGGGACAGACATGGGTGGATGGAAGGCATGGGAAGGAAGAGAAAATGAATAAAAACAAGGCATGGAAAGCAGGAAGACATGAATAGAAGGAAGGCATGGGAAGGAGGAAGGTGTGGAAAAGAGGCAGACATGGGCAGAAAGAAGGCATGGTAAGGAAGAAGACATGAGTAAAAAGAAGGCATGGAAAGGAGGAAAGCATGGGAAGGAGGAAGGTGTGGAAAGGAGGCAGACATGGGTGGAAGGAAGACATGGGGAGAAAGAAGACATGAATAAAAAGAAGACATTGGAAGGAGGAAGACATGGAAGGAGGGAGGCATTGGAAGGAGGGAGGCATTGGAAGGAGGAAGGTGTGGAAAGAAGGCATGGAAAGGAAGAAGACATGGAAAGGAGGAAAGCATGGGAAGGAGGAAGGTGTAGAAAGGAGGCAGAAATGGTGGAGGAAAGACATTGAAAGGAAGAAAACATGAGTAAAAAGTAGGCATGGAAAGGAGGAAAGCATGGGAAGGAGGAAGGTGTGGAAAGAAGGCAGACATGGGTGGAAGGAAGGAAGAAGACATGGGAAGGAGGATGACATGGAAGGGGGAAGGCATGGGAAGGAGGAAGACATGGGTAGAAGAAAGGAATGGAAATGAGGAAGCAATGTGTAGAGGGAGGGCATGAGACGGAGGAAGACATGGAAGTGGGAGGGCATCGGAAGAGGAAGGCATGGGTTGAAAGAAGGTATAGGGAGGTGAAAAGCATAGAGGGGAGGAAAACATGGGTGGAGGGAAGGCATGGTAAAAAGGAAGACATGGAAAGGGGAAGACATGGAAAAGAGGCCAACATCGGATGCGAGAAGATATCGGGAGGTGAAAAGCATGGGGAGGATTTCAAGGGAAGGAGAAGGAGGAAAAACTACAGGAGGTGAAAAAGCAGAAAGAGAAGGAAGAGAGGTCTGGTGAAAAGTTAAAAATGAAGTCAGTTACCCCATAGGGTACCTGAACTTGGCTGAAGATTTAAAAGATTTGTTGTTGATACAGAGACCGAGGTATCAAAGATCAATATACACATTTATGTTAAGATTGTATTGTCCACTCTAAGTAACATCTCTCAAGATCCTGTTCTTGGTTATTTTATCCCAGTAATCCAGAAGATGGCCCTGAAAATTAGAAAAAGGCATTTATTGACAAAATCCTTATATGGGTAATGAGCAAAAATGTTTCCTTTTTTTCACAGTTGTTACTTGCTGCACCATACTGTATATTTATGATAGTATTATTTATGCATATTGGCAGCTGCAGCCTCTTGTGGCTATCTGCATGACAAGCAGTGCAATCAGGATTCTTACAGACAGCTACAAGGAAAACAAAGGCTGGTTATAATTTATATGATTTTACTAATACTACCTAAATTTGTTACATTTTGATATGAACTTCAAGTTTTTGTCACTTTGTGTGGTAATTTAATACACTGATGGTTATTTACTAAAGGAAAATCCACTTTGCACTGCAAGTGCACTTGAAAGTAAAGTCACTATAGATCCGAGGCAAAAAGGAAGTTCTGGGCAGTCGCACTCCGGAACTTAGCCTTTATTTGTAAAAAGTCTAACAGATGCAAGCCACAGCAAAAAATGGGACAAACAAGCTGATTGGTTTCACTCTGCACTGTTAAGGGTGAAACGCGTTAGTTCGTTAGTCCCATTTTTTGCTGTGGCTTGTATCTGTTGGACTTTTTACAAATGAAGGCTATGTTCCGGAGTGCGACTGCCCAGAACTTCCTTTTTGCCTCATGTTGCTATATGCTTAGCCGGCACCTGGTGTTCCAGTTCCGAGGAGAGTTCTATATCCATATTTTCACCTGGAGCAGTGATCCCCTTCCCTTCCCCTAACAGTGCTGGCCAATTACTGAAAACCAGCACTGTCCCATGAGAAGAAGGGGGTGGGGGGAGTAAAGTGATGCTCCATTCTTCCATACCTAGATGTATCTGGTATTTACTCCTGGGGGCTAAATGGGAAACTGGTGGGGGAAGGAGGTTACTGCCATTGTTGACCTACTTTTGAGAATGATAGTTTCCTGGCATTTGTCTGACTGGGTTCATACAAATCTGAAGTCACGGACCAATGACAGGTGGGCTGATTGGGAAACTTAAAGACAATTCTTATTTAGTTAAAAACTCAAATTGCTGACCCAGGATGGTAGTCAGGCAACTAGCATTTTCACAGTAAAAATTCACTATTGGTAACCTTTATGTTTCTCTCAAAGCAGCTGCAGCAATGATCCTGGCATTGTTTTCTTTAGCCGGTGGTTGGCTTTCCAGTAAAAGTGATCCGAGCAGATTTACAGCCGCCTGATCACTTTTACAGCACTCAGAATGGGGGGGGGGGGGTAGCAGAAAACAACTTGCTCACCCCTTGTGTAAGTTACATTTGAAAAATTTAAAGTGTAATAAAAAATAAAATACAATAATTAGAAATAATAAGAAAAATTCAAAAGCACCCCCACCCCCCTCTATACTTGCATGTACAGTATTTCACAAAAGTGAGTACACCCCTCACATTTTTGTAAATATTTTATTATATCTTTTTATGTGACAAC
Source organism: Lithobates pipiens (assembly GCF_037356315.1). Taxonomy (NCBI): domain Eukaryota; kingdom Metazoa; phylum Chordata; class Amphibia; order Anura; family Ranidae; genus Lithobates; species Lithobates pipiens. Next base: position 584,207,936 of record NW_027507758.1, on the reverse strand, counting down.
AGTGAAGAAATAACACTTTGCTACAATGTAAAGTAGTGGGTGTACAGCTTGTATAAAAGTGTAAAATTGCTGTCCCCTCAAAATAACTCAACACACAGTCATTAATGTCTAAGCCGCTGGCAACAAAAGTGAGTACACCCACAAGGAAAAATTTCGAAATTGTGCACAATTAGCCATTTTCACTCCCCGGTGTCATGTGACTCATTAGTGTTACAAGGTCTCAGGTGTGAATGGTGAGCAGGTGTGTTAAATTTGGTGTTATCGCTCTCACTCTCTCATACTGGTCACTGGAAGTTCAACATGGCACCTTATGGCAAAGAACTCTCTGAAGATCTGAAAAAAAAAATCGCCAAGACCCGGAAACTGAGCTGCAGCACAGTGGCCCAGACCATACAGTGGTTTAACAGGACAGGTTCCACTCAGAACAGGCCTTGCCACGGTCAACCAAAGAAGTTGAGTGCACATGCTCAGCATCATATTCAGAGGTTGTCTCTCAGGAATAGATGTATGAGTGCTGCCAGCATTGTTGCAGAGGTAGAAGGTGTGGGGGGTCAGCCTGTCAGTGCTCAGTCCATACGCCGCACACCGCATCAAATTGGTCTGCATGGGTGCTGTCCCAGAAGGAAGCTTCTTATAAAGATGATGCACAAGAAAGCCTGCAAGTGGTTTGCTGAAGACAAGCAGACCAAGGACATGGGTTATTGGAAAAAGTTCCTGTGGTCTGATGAGACCAAGATAAACTTATTTGGTTCAGATTGTGTCAAGCGTGTGTGGCAGCAACCAGGTGAGGAGTACAAAGACAAGTGTGTCTTGCCTACAGTCAAGCATGGTGGTGGGGTGTCATGGTCTGGGGCTGCATAAGTGCTGCCGGAACTGGGGAGCTACAGTTCATAGAGGGAACCATGAATACCAACATGTACTGACGTAGTGAAGCAGAGCATGATCCACTCCCTTCGGAGACTGAGCCGCAGGGCAGTATTCCAACATAACGACCCCAAACACACCTCCAAGATGACCACTGCCTTGCTAAAGAAGCTGAGGGTAAAGGTGATGGACTGGCCAAGCATGTCTCCAGACCTAAACCCTATTGAGCATCTGTGGGACATCCTCAAATGAAAGGTGGAGGAGCGCAAGGTCTCTAATATGCCCCAATTCTGTGATGTCATCATGAAGGAGTGGAAGAGGACTCCAGTGGCAACATTTGAAGCTCTGGTGAACTCCATACCCAAGAGGGTTAAGGCAGTGCTGGAAAATAATGGTGGCCACACAATAAAATTACACTTTGGGCGAAATTTAGACATTTTCACTTAGAGGTGTACTCACTTTTGTTGCCAGCGGTTTAGACATTGTGTGTTGAATTATTTTGAGGGGACAGCAAATGTACACTGTATACTCACTACTTTACATTGTAGCAAAGTGTCAATTCTTCAGTGTTATCACATAAAAAGCTATAATAAAATATTTACAAAAATGTGAGGGGTGTACTCACTTTTGCGAGATTATGTAGATGCAAACATGCAAATAGATAAAGCATGCATATGGAAATCCTGATTGCACCACACATGAGGTATCACCATGAACATCAGAGTGAAGCAAAAATTGTAGTGCCATACACACATTCAACTCTAAACTGATAACCTGTAAAGGCTTTTAACGCATTGCCTATAGACAGTTTTAGGTACCGTTTGTTGTTGCCGTTTCACAGGCATGCGCAATTTTACCTCTTGACATGTTTGGTATCTGCTTACTCAGCGCAACATCATATTTTATACTTTACCAGAAAAATATGATTTTTATAAGTTTACCTGTAAAATCCTTTTCTTTAATGTACATCAAGGAACACAGAGCCATAGTAATTACTATGTGGGTTATATCGGACCGTCAGGTGCTGGACACTGGCATGCCCCTAAGGCGTGTACTCCCCTATATATCCCCTACCATTACTGGGAGTCCTCAGTTTTGTAGCCAAGCAATACAAGTGTATCCCAAAATAGTGGATCTTGACGCTGCCTGTCCACATCTTGGACCCTGTGGCAGTACAAACAAAACCTGTGTTTTGCGAACCTGAGCGGTCGCCTTTAAATAGACTCTGATCACTCTTACTACATCAAGAGAATGTAGTGCTTTCTCTTCCCCAGATTAAGGCTCTGGGGAGAAAGAAGGAAGAATAATATCTTGGTTTAAATGAAAACCTGTTACCACTTTTGGTAGGAATTCAGGATGAGGACATAACACCACCTCATCCTTATGTATGATGAAATATGGCTCTTACAAGACAGATCCGCTAGTTCCGATACTCTTCTAGCAGAAGAAATGGCAACCAGAAAAGATTATCTTTCTTGTCAAAAAGAACCAAGGAAATTACTCGTAAAGGTTCAAACGGCTGATTCAGCAAAGCCAATAAGACCAATTTTAAATCCCAAGGATTTAGAGGTGCCATGATATGGGGAATAAATTGTGTTACCCCCTGAATAAGCTACGCACCGAGAGTGGGAAGCAAGAGGCCATAGGAAAAACACAGACAAGGCTGGGATCTGGCTCTTGATAGAAGTCAAGGCCAGCTTCATTTCAGATCCCATATGCAGGAAATCAGGAATCCTGCCTATGACATACTTCCTGGGGTGCTAACCCCCGGATCCACACCAAGAAACATATGCCTTCCAGACTCTAAAGTAAGTGATTCTGGAAGCCGGATTCCTGGCATTAATCAAAGTAGACACTACCGAAGGAGCTCACCAATGATCTTTTAAAGAGTGGGATTCAACAGTCAAACCTGTTTAATTTTTCGTCTGTAAGGTAGGATGAAATACCGGGCCTTGTGCAAGAAGGTCTGGCTATAATGGGAGAGTCCGAAGGACTCCTACTGCCATCTTTATGATCTCTGCAAATGAAGATCTTCTGGGACCGGCTGGGGCCTCCAGAATCACCTCCTTTTGTTCCTGCTTAATCCTGCGGAGAAGGCGCGGAAGTAGCAGAACTGGAGGAAATGCATAGATCAGTGAAAAACTGATCCCATGGGAAGACTAATACATCTGTTCCGCCTGCTAGCGGACCCCTTGTTCTCAATATAAAGTTGTCGACTTTGTTGATGAATCTGGACACGAATAGGTCCATGTCCGGAATACCTCATCTCTGACATATCGCTAGGAAGATGCTGGGGTGAAGAGATCATTCTCCCGGAAATAATTGTTGGCAACTCAAGTAGTAGGCCTGAAAAATGAAAAATTGACGATAGGCAAGGAATGTTGTGTTCTGCCCAAGCTAGAACATTGTTCACCTCTTTTTGGGCTGCACGACCTCTTGTGCCCTCCGAAGATTGATGTTAGCCTTGTCAGACTGAATCCTGACAGGACAGTCCCGTAGTCTGACCGTCCAAGATTCTAGGGCCAGACGTACTGCCCAAAACTTCCAAAAAAAGTTGATAGGCAAGGTCCTCTAACCCGGACCATCTCCCCTGGACAGAATCTTCTTCCAGGGCTGCTCCCCAGCCTAGAAAGCTGGCATTTGTTGTTAACACCTTCCAGGATAAAGATTTTCCCTTTTGCTGGATAACAACCACCAATTTAGTTTCTGACTTATGTCAGGAGCCAAACGTATTGGAGACAAAACAAGGCCTGAATTTTTTTCATTCCAGACCGACAGGATGGTGTCTTAAAGCAGTTTTTTTAAGTAAAGGACGACCTTGAAGGAGGCCACCATTTCCCCTAAAAAACTCCTGCACAGCCGAATGAAGGAATCTTTCTTTGTTTTGATAAGTTGAAATAGTCCTACAATGGAACGGATTCTTGTCTGGGGTAAGAATACCTTCTTCTGTATGGTATCTATAGCCAGACCCCAAGTACTGTAATCTCCTTGATGGTTTTAAAGAGAATCTTCCTAGGTTGAGTATCCAACCTAGAGATTTCAGATAGCTACGGCTGAGCTCAGACTCTGGTTTTAGACCTGAGACTGAATGATCTATTAAAAGTAGATCTTCTAATAGGCTAGGATCGCTATGCCTTGAGCCCTTAATCTGCTAGAATGTACCATAATATTTCAGAACACTTGTGGTGCTGTGGCTAAGCTGAACGTCAGGGCCACAACTGAAAAGATAATTTTATATTTCAAAATGCAGAAATTCCTGGTGAGCAGGAAAATTTTGCACGTCCATCCTGCAAGATATGCAACCCCCCTTCTTGCAGGATGGACACAGCCGATCGAATTATGAAAGGATTTTTAAGTGCCGATTCAGATCTTTGAGCTCTAGAATGGGTCTTACTTCTCTGTTTGGTTCTGGAACCTTATAAGGTTTCAGCCAAAACCCCCTGTTCCACTAAGGGAACCTCTGATAGAACCAACTAGGATAACAAGTGACCCAGAGGCCAGAAAGAGAACCTCCTTCTTTTTTTTTCTGGATCCTTAGGAACATTCTCTGAGGAGACGGAAATTCTTGCATAAAGACTGCGCTATCAGCAACTCAAGGACTCCCCAGGCAGCATCCAAACAGGGACCCGAACCCTAGACCCTCAGATCAAAAAGTCTGATGCTCTACCGACTGAGCTATCCGAGCTCTCGGAAATCTTATCGTAACCTAGAGAAAAAAATTGCAGAAATCCATCTGTCTTGACATTGTTCCTGCCGGAACTTAAGAATCACGGGACCTTTCCCCTCACCTGAATGAGTGGGGTGCCCCTTCATGAGAAGGCTTTAGCATTCTGCTTTGTGGGCTTTCTGCCCCAAGATCCTGGTGCTGCCCTTGGGGACTTTCCCTTGAACCTGATGGTTGAGGCCGTCGAGACTGCCTAGAGGCAGATGCCCCAAGCATAGGAGAGGCAGCACGATAAAAGGAGAAATATTTGAACCTCTTTTAATGGTAAAGAGAGCTTTACCCTTTTGGATGTACTTATCCACTCTAAATAGCCGTACCCCAGTAAGGGAAACAAACTGGCTAAGAGCTTTCACATGGTGCTTCGGCTGATCAATATTTCAGCCGCAGAACTCTACGAGAATGCACTAGTCCAAGCATAAGCCATGAGGCTTAAACGATAAAGTCTTTCATAGCATCTACTGTGTGACATAGTGTGCCAGATACACCAGCCCATTGCCAGGCCTGCTGATCAGGCAGAATTTCAGGTATCTCCACAAACTGTTCCTTAACCCTTTGAAGTCCTCATTTTTCAATGAGTTAGAGTGACTCAAAATGTGCTCCACCAAAATGGTGGAGCAGACTTTAAAAGGGTTAATGGACTGAGATACACCAATTGCAGCAAGAACCGGCTGTGCTACTAAACTGCAAAAGACATCTTGTCTTTAAAGTGGTTGTAAACCCTCCCCCACAACTTTGTCCCATGTAAATCAGCATAAAAAACCCTAATGAACACTGCTTGTAGATATCTTCTTACTTGCTTAGTATTGTTGTAATCCTTGTTGTTCTGTAGAACGAAGTCACTGAGCATGCCCAGATCTCCCCTGATTTAAGGCACACTCTCTATATCTTATCTATCTGTTATCAGGACTTCCTACTGCACAACACTGAACTCTGCTAATCACTCAGAGCTTCCTCCTACACACCATGTGACCACACATACAGTCTAAACTTGTTTCCCTTTGTCAAACTTATTAGCTTCAGCTGATAAGACTGCAATAATGGCCATTAGACATTGGCACAAGTAAATACTATGAAATAAACAAGTAAGCTATGGACAGGGAAGCAGGGTTGCCATAGAAACGTTAGATTGAGAAGGAGGCTTGGTTAACAGTACAGGAAGTGCTCAATGTAAGGGCGGAAATACACTCCACTGTGGACTCAGAAAACAATACTTAAGATGGCACTGCCTAACCCCTGGAAACAAGTTTTTTAAAGTTTCTTTAAACAGTAAGTAATATGCAGTTTGGGCTGGATTACAGTGGCTATAGTGTGATAATGACTTATTATAATGGACTAAATGAAAAGAAGCATCAGAGTGGGAGAGTTTACTTACTCTTTAAAAGGAAGTTCCAACTTTAATTTGCTGGATCCTTTAACATCAGTGCATTATCCACCGGACATGTGAGACTCTGCTCACAGAGGTGATTGCAGCATCAATTGCCGGAACCCCCATTTCTTCATAGAAATGTTCCCATTCAGAATACACAAATAGGAAAAACATCCCAAGGCGAGGGAGGTTCTAATGAACCCAATTAGAGGTAGATACCTCAAGAGCCTGTGCTGCAGGCAACAAAGGGGATAAGTAAGAGAGTACACAAACAGCTGACTTGCGATGCTACTCCTTCCATATTAGGCTCCTCCGAAGAGGATAAATAAGTAGCTTCCAATATTTGGGAAGATTTCCCTGAACCCCAGCCTCCTGTACCTCAACAACAGGGCCCTGAGGACTAGATGGGAATCTGCTATGGTTAGTCCTGCTATGGAGAGACATCATAGCATTAATATATATATATATATATATATATATATATATATATATATATATATATATAGTTTTTTAAATGGTAGAAGAAAAAATCCATTTGTACGATAGGGACTGAAGTGTTCTACCCCTGATGGCTCAATGTGACTAGCCGTATCCTTCTCAGAGGAGGATGACATTCTTTTGGAAATGCATTTAGTTTACAGTGCAAAACAAATTACCTTTTTGGAGAAGTTCCTGGTCCCATTACCATTCATAGCCTGAAGCATAAAGCAGAGGCACTATGCAAAAGAATGTACATTGCTAGGCTATAGTTCAGCGCCAATAGCTGCTATTAACCCTAGCTTCAGTAAAGTATAATGTGCCAAAGGAGTAAGCCTGTGCTCAATAACCTGACCAAGCCATCCACTTGCTGTGTCCCTCCATGGCCAGCAGCAGCTTTCACACATACAGCACTGAGACCAGCTTCCTCCATGTGTGGCCGGTGTCTGACGTCATTAGCCATGCCCCCACGAATTACGGCCCCCCTTTCCTTTACTTTTAAGGAAAATGCTTTCCCATACTAGCGGCGTCCTGTGAACCTGTAAGCATGGCGGGGGGCGGGGGTAAATCCCCCGTGGTCTGCCCTTTATATTTTTCTCTTTTTTTATTCAAAAGAGAGGCAACTGTTCTGGCATGTCCCCCGAAGGGGAATAAGCCAATCTGGGAGCACAGGAAGAGACCAGACCTTCCTTTTCTTACCAGAGGGTCTGTTCCGGCTGGAAGAGAGGAGAGTGAAGGCTTCTGCTGTTTCCAGCGTCAGGACGGTGAGTGCGCAATACCGCCCCCAGTGGAGACACATAGACATGACAACACTATACTATTACTATAGAAGGAGAAATTCCTGAGAAAATCTCCCTTACCTTATCCTCGCAGCAGGATTTTATCAGAGATAAAGACCCAATCTTCACCCTTCACAGGAGGCTCTGAGACCCTTATAGGAAACCTTCATGAACCGGGGAACCTCAGGTTATCCCACAATCCTGGACCTGCGACAGCACCCTTCCAGTAAAAAACTTTATGGCCTCACTACCAAAAAGTACTGGATCCCAGAGCCCAGCTCTCTAAAGAGAAGCGTTCGCAAGCAAAACCTTGTTTCCTTGGACCCGAGGCCCGGGTACCATTCATTTAGCCCATGAAAAAGACATCAGAATGGATCCGGTCAGCATGGCTAGCTCTTATCAAGGATTACTACTCGTGGAGCTCAGCACAGCACATCTTTACTCGTGACCAACACCTTTGGACTCTCAGTAATAGGAGGGGTTATATAGGGGAGTACATGCCTTTAGGGGCGTGGCAGTGTCCAGCACATATCGGTCCGATATAACCCACATAGTAATTACTATGGCTCTGTTTCCCCTGATGTAAGAAAATAAATTGGGTATTATATTGTGTTTGTGTGCACTACACTTCATTTAGGTGTGTTTTTTCCTGAAAATGTTCAATTGATAAATGGCTGCGCAAAAAAATTGCAACAGCCACCATTTGATTCTCCATGGCCTCTGCTTTCAGAAAATATATAATGTTGGGGGTTCTAAGTCATTTTCTAGCAAAAAGATGCTGATATTAACATGTATTTGAAAATTTTAAAAATTGTTCCAGTAGGCAAGTGGTTAAAGATGTAAAATCAATCAAGCGTTACGCACCGAATAAAACTTGCTTCAGGTAGTGCTGATCTGTGTTTCTCCCTAAAAGAAAAATTAGTTTTCTGTCAATAAAACATAATGAATAAATGGATAGCAAGTCCCATTTGGTAGTACTAACCAAAATGTTGTTGTACTGATTTTCATAGAAACTATCATTTGATATAGCTATATTTTGTTTCCAAAGATTAAGGCTCGGTTCACACAGGGACGACTGCGATCCGACTTCAGGTCGCCCCTAGTCGCCTCAGGTCGGACAACATTTAAAAATCAATGTAAGTGAATGAGAGCCGTCTTAATGCACGCTACTGAAGTCGCCTCCGACTTCAAAAGAAGTTCCTGTACTACTTCTATCCGACTTGTAGGCGACTTGTACCCATTGATTTCAATGGAGGTCGCCTCCAAGTCGGATCTCTGTCTATACAGAGGAGACTTTGACAGAATTATTAGCTCTGAAGGGGGAACTCCATGCCAAATTTCTGAAAAAAAAATTGGCGTGGGTTCCCCCTCCGAGAGCATACCAGGCCCTTAGGTCTGGTATGGATTCCAAGGAGAACCCCCTACGCCAAAAAAACGGCGTGGGGGTCCCCCCCAGATCCACACCAGACCCTTATCCGAGCACGCTACCCGGCCGGCCAGGAAAGGGGGTGGGGACGAGCGGGTGCCCCCCCTCCTGAGCCGTACCAGGCCGCGTGCCCTCAACATGGGGGGTGCCTTGGGGGAGGGGGGGCGTGCCTTGGGGGAGGGGGGCGTGCGGCCCCCCCACCCCAAAGCACCTTGTCCCCATGTTGATGAGGACAAGGGCCTCTTCCCAACAACCCTGGCCGTTGGTTGTCGGGGTCTGCGGGCGGGGGGCTTATCGGAATCCGGGAGCCCCCTTTAATAAGGGGGCCCCCGGATACCGGCCCCCCACCCTATGTGAATGAGTATGGGGTACAATGTACCCCTACCCATTCACCTGTAAAATAAAGTACAAAAAAAACACAACACACAAGATAAAATAATTTATTGCACAGCTCCGGGGGTCTTCCGTCTTCGGGGGTCTTCTCGCCGGACTCCTCCACTATCTTCTTGTAGTTCTTTTACTAGCGGAGGAGCCCGGCATTCTTCTTTTTCGCCGTGGCCTCTTCTTCCGACTTCGGGGGTCTTGTCCCCCTCTTTGGTTCTTCTGCCGGGCCACCGCGCCTTCTTATAGCTCTTTTACAAGCGGTGGCCCGGTCTTCTGTTGCCGCCGCCGCCTTCCGTTCTTCTTCTTCTTCTCCTGGAGGTGTTGACTCTACGTTCTCTCCGGCCGCAATGCCAGGGACGCGCTGCGCTGCCACTTATATAGGGACAAGGGGCAGTGTCACATGGGTTGATGTCACATGGGTTGGTCACATGGGTTGATGTCACATGGCGACCCCGCCCGCTTACGATGTCACAGACCCAGAGGATGCTGGGACTGTCGCCATGTGACTTCAACCCATGTGACCAACCCATGTGACATCAACCCATGTGACACTGCCCCTTGTCCCTATATAAGTGGCAGCGCAGTGCGTCCCTGGCATTGCGGCCGGAGAGAACGTTGAGTCAACATCTCCTGGAGAAGAAGAAGAAGAACGGAAGGCGGCGGCGGCGACAGAAGACCGGGCCACCGCCTGTAAAAGAGCTATAAGAAGGCGCGGTGGCCCGGCAGAAGAACCGAAGAGGGGGACAAGACCCCCGAAGTCGGAAGAAGAGGCCGCGGCGACGAAGAAGAATGCCGGGCTCCTCCGCTAGTAAAAGAGCTACAAGAAGATAGCGGAGGAGTCCGGCGAGAAGACCCCCGAAGACGGAAGACCCCCGGAGCTGTGCAATAAATTATTTTATCTTGTGTGTTGTGTTTTTTTTGTACTTTATTTTACAGGTGAATGGGTAGGGGTACATTGTATCCCATACTCATTCACATAGGGTGGGGGGCCGGTAACCGGGGGCCCCCTTATTAAAGGGGGCTCCTGGATTCCGATAAGCCCCCCGCCCGCAGACCCCGACAACCAACGGCCAGGGTTGTCGGGAAGAGGCCCTTGTCCTCATCAACATGGGGACAAGGTGCTTTGGGGTGGGGGGGCCGCACGCCCCCCCCCTCCCCCAAGGCACCCCCCATGTTGAGGGCACGCGGCCTGGTACGGCTCAGGAGGGGGGGCGCCCGCTCATCCCCACCCCCTTTCCTGGCCGGCCGGGTAGTGTGCTCGGATAAGGGTCTGGTGTGGATCTGGGGGGGACCCCCACGCCGTTTTTTCGGCGTAGGGGGTTCCCCTTGGAATCCATACCAGACCTAAGGACCTGGTATGCTCTCGGAGGGGGAACCCACGCCACATTTTTTTCAGAAATTTGGCGTGGAGTTCCCCCTTCAGAGCTCATTCTCTGATTGGCCACGGCAAAAGTCGCCTGGCCTGGGGCGACTTGTAAGTCGCCCCAGGTCGTGTCTGAAAGTCGTGTTTAAGTCGTCTCCAAGTTGCCTCACAAAGTCGTCCTGAAGTCGTGTCGCCCCTGTGTGAACCGAGCCTAACTCAAAGATCCCATACAGATAGAGTACCTTCCTATTGTGGGATGTTAGGCAAATTTAGTTTTTGTCTCTTTCTGCAGTCAAGGTGTTTGTTCTGGTCCTTTCAGTGTTTCACATGATTTGAGTTTAATTGCTTCCCCTGCCTCTGGAAGAAGCTTCTAAAAGATAAGTAGGGAGATTCAAATGACCAGCCTGAATATTTATCATGGCCTGGCTAATCCCTGGAGAGGAATGTCCAGAAAGTGGCTGGGGAGGTGATAAAGAAAAGAGAAAAAGAGGGGCGATTGGCAAGAAGTGTGCTTGTTTCTCTGGGTGCCACATCCAAGAATGCAGAATCAGAAAGTGAAGATATATAACATTTGATTAGTGACTTTGAAAGAATAGAACATTCATCCATGTAATATACATTAAATAAATGTTACATTTTCAAACATAACTCACTTACATGGGTGGGCTGGTTTTCAATGTTTCGTTATCATTAAAAACATTTTGCAGACAGAAAACAACGCATGAAGGATGTGTTGGTGGGGCCACTGTTGCGGTGAATGCAAGATGTCAGAGGAGTCTAACAAGTAGGTTTAAAGGTGCTGTCTCTCTAGGAAAAGATCATCTCCCTATACTCCAAAGCCAGAGGCTGGCCAGATGGATATGCTGGGACCAAATAGGAGAATCCCTAAAACGGTAGACATAAGATAAAAACGTCTACGTATAACGTATATAACGGGAGGTGATAAATAGCCTGTCAGTGTGACAACTGCCTGCTCTGTATCCGGAGTTCTGCATGCTCCTGATAAACAGATCACCGTGCCTGACTCTCAGAGAGCTCTGATGAATATACAGGGAGAGAAACGTTCTCCCTGTGTAATCTACAGGACTGAGCCATCAGTTTGACAGATCAGATACTGCTCTGCTTTTCCTTATGAATAAAAGCTACTATTGTTTTTAGGGCCATCTTTAATATTGATTGGACCCTGAGCAAACATTTTTGCCCAGGAGAAAGGGGCTGAACTTCCAAATAACCTCTCTGTGGCAAGGTCACCCGGCAGTGGGGATGGGTAACTGTCAAAAACAGGTACCAGCTCGTTGCTCCCCCTCCCCCCGAAAGGTGCCAAATGTGGCAGCGTATGGGGGGGAAGCAAACATGTGGAGCTTCACCTCTTGGGTGGAGCTCCACTTTAATTTGTTCCCTAAAATGTTCTTTTTTTGCACCATTTTAAATTGATGTTAGTTTTTGTAGCACCAAATAAAAGATCTCACTTTGGCATCCTTGCCTTGGGCGGCAGTGGACCTTGTCCCAGCACTGCCATGATGTACTACTGATTCCTTATATGATCTGCTGAGAGTGATGGTGGGTTCACATTATATGTGGAGCTGCTCACAGCAGGGGGTCTGGTGCCTCCCTGTTCCATATTTCAGGGATGAATCAGTTGCGATATTTTGCCTGAATTCGGACCTGAAACTGGGCTAAAGACACACGATCTGTGTGAATCGGCTCCATTGCACGCTGAACACACTCTCCTGTCATGCGAATTGGATGCGGAGAATCCACATCCAATTCGCATAAGTGTGATTTCAGCCTGAATGTTTTTCACTTTAATACTGTACAATTTTGGTTAATCTCCATAGAACAAAGTAAGAAGAAATGGGATGTGCCATCGGAAGGTTTAGGTTTGTAATCTTCCTTACCAGACTGTTTGGGGAGGGTTTTTTTTTGAAAATGTCTTTTAGAGCTTCAATGACCTGAAATATAAAATGGAAAAAAAAATATAGTGATTATCTATTGACCCGTTTATCAAACATCTGTAACACATCTCTATTTCCTTTTATCAATATCCATATTAATAAATATTATAACAACAAATGTTTATGTATTCTATCATGTTTCCCTTTCCTCCCATCTCCTTTCCTTTTCCTTGCCTTCATTCTCCCTCTCCTTTTATTCTTCCATCTCTCCCCGGAACCATGAATCAGACTGAGACAGAAAATACAGTAAAAATCACACCTTTAATATAATGGTAAAAATGGTACAGATAGTAAACATAGTCAAAACATATCCAGGCATCAGAAGCCAAGATGGGTAAATCAGATGAGCCAGTAATCAGACCAGAAACCATCATAGTCGAAGGCAGAAGAAACAAGATCAGGAACCAGAAGGGATGTCAGCCAGGCAAAGTCTTCACACAGGAACACAGCAGAGACACTCTAGATATGTTGACCAGGCGAAAGCACGAAAGGAATGAACGAATGTATGCGAGACTGACGAGCAGGTAAATATAGCCAGGTGAGCCACTGTGGAACAATGAGTGCTGGTAATTATCCGATTGCTGAGCAGCCTGAGCACAGAGAGGAGAGCTGCTAAGAGCCCAGCCCTGACAGTATTCCCTCCTCAATGACCCCTCCGCCTCTGAGGGGTGCTAGGTTTGGGGGGAAAATGTCTATGGAAAGTACAGAGGAGGGCAGGAGCATGTACGTCCGAGGAGGAGACCCAAGAGCATTCCTCTGGACCGTAAGCTCTTCAGCGAACAAGGTACTGTATGCGCCCACAAGTCCTACAATGATAGATTGTATCTATCAAACTCCTCATGGTTCTCAACTTGAACCATGGAATCTTACTTATCACTGGCACATCGCAAGGACTTTTGGACCTGTACCCAAATGGAATGGAGATCAAGGAGATGTTCCTCTAATGCAGGAATTTTTTGAGGAACAAATGTGTCAGGCAACATGGATGGCAGGAAGCCATAATTCGCCTGAAAAAACAGAGACAATCGGGACGCGAAATTGATTGCAATATTGTGAGCAAACTCTGCCCAAGGTAAGAGGTCTGACCAGTTGTTATGAAATATAGCAATGTAGAAACTGCCCTATGGCTTGGTTGGCTCGTTTTATGGCCCCATTGGACTGCGTATGAAACGCCAAGGAGAAGGAAAGTTGAATTCCCAACTGTGCACAAAAGGTTCACCAAAGTCTGGGCACAAATTGGCTACCCCTTTCCGAGATGATAACCTTAGGTAGCCCATGTAAAGAGAAGCTCACCCGAGCGAAAATGGATGCCAGTTCTTTGGATGTAGGCAACTTCTTAAGAGGAATACAATGACATATCTTCGAGAACCGGTCAACCACCATAAGAATAACTGTGTTGCCCTGAGGAGTTGATTAACAATAAAATTCATAGACAAGTGGGTCCAAGGCCTCTCCCCATTGGGTATGGGTTGTAGGAGGCTCATTGGAAGGTATCCTGGTGTTTTACTCTGAGCACACACAAAACAAGCGGCTATGAAGGCGGTTACATCAGTGCAGAGACTAGGCCACCAGAATTGTTAAGAAATAGACCAGTTGAGTTGATTCTTCCCTGGATGACCAGCTGTCTTGGGAGAATGATAGATCTGGAACAAAGCAGTACAGAGAATCCTGGGGAAATAGCAGCGGTCACAAGGTTTTTCAGGAGAAGAATGGGTCTGAGCAGTAAGAATTCTGTCACCCAAAGGTGAAGTGAGACTAGTGCAAATAGTGCCTAGAATGTGATCAGGAGGTATGCCAGGAGTAGGAATCGACTCCATCTTGGAAAAGGAGGAAAACTGTTGTGTCCATGCAGTAGCCCTTATGCCGTGTACACACGGGCAGACTGTATGGCGTACTTAGTCCGTCGAAACACATTTCAGCGGACAGTCCGCTCGTGTGTGGGCTTCAGCTGACTTTTTCAGCGTGCAGTCTGGCGTACTAAGTATTTCGGATTTTTCGAAATTCTGTCCGTCGTACTTTGGTTTCAGCGGACAATCCGCTCGTCAGTAGGCTAGTTCGACGGACTAAGAATGGCGCATGCTCAGAAAGGATTTACACGGCGGAAGGGTGCTTTGCTGTGTATTGGACTTCCTATTTCTAGTCCCATCGTACGTGCTGTACACGTCATCGCGCAAGCTTTCGACGGACTGTTTGTGCATCCGTGTGTGGTCAAGTCCGTTCAGTCGAAAGTATGACGGACTGTCCGTCGGATTGTATGACGGACTAAGTACGCCATACAGTCCGCTCGTGTGTACGCGGCATTACATTCCTAGTACCGGGTAAGAATGAGACTATGTAATTGAATCTTGACAGAAAGAGAGCCCATTACACCCTTCTGGGAGATAATCATTTTGCCTCAGACAAGAATGAGATTCTTATGGTTAGTCAAAATGAGGAGTGGCACACTGGTACTTTCGAGGAGATGCCTCCATTTCTTAAGAGCTAAAGTGATAGCTAACAATTCTCTGTCCCCAATCTTGTAATTGCATTCTGCAGGAGAAAATTTCTTAGAAAAGTAGCCACAAGGATGCATAGCGCTCTCAGAGGTACAGCGTTGAGACAGAAGGGTCCCTACTCCAGTCTCAAACACATCAACCTCAAGAATGAAGGGTAACGTGGGATCAGAAAGTGCCAGCACAGGAGCTGCAACAAAGGCAGCCTTGAGAGATTCAAAGGCTGTAATGGAATCCAGAGACCAATTCTGTGGGTTGCCATCCTTCCTGGTCATATCAGTCAGGGGTTTGACCAGAGAAGAGAAATTATAAATACATTTCCCATAATAATTGGCAAAACCAAGTAAATGTTGTAGCAGACATAGACCTACGGGTTGAGGCTACTGTAGAACTGCAGATAGTTTCTCTGGGTCCATTGAGAAACCGGCAGTAAAAATTACATAACCCAGAAATTTTACTTGTTCACAGAAGCGTTGCTAGGTCTACAAAAGATCTGGGGCTAGAGACCATAGCAGCGAAATAAAGAAAGTCATACACTCGGGTGGGCATACACGTGCATATAATATACGTGTGTGTGTGTGTGTGTGTGTGTGGGTGTGTGAGTATATACAGACATGGTGCAGGAGGAGATGATCAGAGGCTGCGGATATGGTGCAGGAGTAGATGGTCAGAGGCTGCAGACATGGTGCAGGAGAGCAATAACAGGAGGTAGTCAGAGGCTGTATAGGGGTCTTACCCCGGCCGTTATGAGAAGCATGAGATACTGCCGAAACCTCAGAGAGGTGACACTTCTGCTTTACATTTAAAAATAGCGCCGCCCACTACGTCACTGCGCATGTGCCCGCCTGCCCTAAAAGGGCTGAGTGTGTACCGGCTTTCTCAAGCTGCAGCGGAGTATGCGCAGTTGACATCTTGGCCTGGGCCTGCAGCCATATCTTTTACGTGTGCTGCTGTCCTCAAAGCTGCCCTAGGGCAGGCAGCCTTGCTGCTATCCCAGTAGGCCAATCTGACCCTGGCTACTGCACTTGGTAAGAGAATCGGGGCTATGGGCCCCATATACGATGCTATAGCCCCAGAAGCCATCGCCTAGCAATGCCTTTGCCTGTTCATGATGGAACTCTCACTTTTCCAACTTACAATACAGATTATTATCTCTCAACCTCTGTAGCACACAAAAAACGTCTGTGTGGTGGCACTCTAGGGTTTTTGAATATATGAAAATATCATCAAGATAAACCACCACACATTACTGCACATATCTCAGAGGACATTGTTGATGAATTCCTGAAAAACTGCAGGAGCATTGCAGAGACCAAAAGGCATTATGAGGTATTCCTAATGTCCAGTCCTAGTATTAAAATGCAGTTTGCCTCGTATGCCTCTCTTAAAGCTTAGTGAAAACTGTTGCTCCCTTGAGGTGGTCAAATAATTTCAAAACCAATGGGATTGGATAAGGATCGCTATCGGATAAGCATTCTTAATCATGATGTGATTAAGACCCCTATAATCGATACCAAGTCTATGTTCACCACTCTTCTTTTTCACAAAGAAAAAGCCAGCACTGGCAAGAGATAAGGATTTGCTGATAGACCCCAAGAAAGAGAATCAGCAACATAGTCCTCCATGGTTTTATCCTCCAAGACAGACAAAGGGTAGACCCGGCCATGAGGAGGCATAGCACCAGCTTGAAGGTCATTTGCACAATCACACGTTCGGTGTGGAGGCAAAATACCGGCTTGAGCTTTGTCAAAGACATCGCTAAATTCTTAGTACTCTTTTCGCAAAGAAGAGAGTGAAGATGTGCACAAGACCTTAACCACTTTCTGAAAACATGTAAAGGTCTCCCATCAATAGCCTTAATGGCATGTAGAGTGGCACAAAGCTGCAGTGGAATAGAGTGCTTAGACACAAAGGCGCTATCTATGAAAAAGGCACTATATATGAACAAGCCTGCAGCCCCAGAATCGATTAGAGCCTGTGTATCAATGATCGACTCACACCAAGAAAGGGTAAGTAGGACTAGAGGCTTATCCTCCAGGAGAGCAGGGGACGCAACAACGTCACCTAAGGTCTATCCTCTACAGGACCTCAGGTTGGGGTGTTCTCCTGGATGGGTAGGACAAGACTTCAATAAGTGACCTGCCAGGCCACAATAAAGGCACAATCTCTCCCTCCTCCTAAAGACCCTCTCCTCCGTAGAGAGATGTGTGCATCCAAACTGCATGGGCTCTACTTCACTGGTGGACTCGGTACTGGGAGGCATGGGAGGTAAAGGAGGCAAGGGTGGGAATGCAAAACTCGGAGCCAAACAGAGGAGGCTTCCGCAAGTGTTCCTTAAAGGAAGGTCTCTCTCTGAGTCTGGAGTCAATGAGAATGGCAAATGTGATTAACTTCTCCAGATCCGTAGGTATGTCTCAGGCTGCTATCTCATCTTTAATAAAAAGAAAGAAGGGACTGTGCTAAGAGGATAAAAAAAAAATCCTAAAGTATGGGGAGCATGGCTTGGCACGCAAAGGGAATGGATGCCTAATCGTTGAGCTCCCGGAGACCCGCAGCCCGACAGCCCTTTCTCTCGCATTTTCCGCGCTCACAATGAGCAGACTGGCGAGACTCAACACCGGGACTCGAACTCGCCGATCTTCAGCTTCCTCACACACCCGGAGCATCCAGGACATAGTCTTGAACCAGACCCGAACAGGCCACAGCACGCCGCTCAAGATGGCGCAGGCACGAGATGAGGAGGAAGAGCTCAGTGACGGCTCTCAGTCCGCGGCGGAGGATCTGGTAAGCGGGCTGGGAAACCCTGACCATCCCTTAACGCTGGGGGACATGGCCATAGCCACAGACATAAAGAATACCCTTTTTATAGCCAAAACGGATCTGAAGGCTGATCTCCTGTCTCTGACTGAAAAGATGTCTACATTAGAAAGGGCAGAGAGCAGGAGAGACAGAGCCATTCACAGACTGGAATCCACGGCTGCCTCCCACTCAGCACATCTGATAGAGATTAATAGACACTTAGAAGACCTCGATAATAGAGGCAGAAGGAATAATATCAGAGTGAGGGGAGTCCCAGAGACAGTCAACCCTGATCAAATACCTTCTGCCTTACGATCTATCTTCAATAACATCCTGGAAAAGCTAATAGATTCCCCCATTGAGTTTGTGCAAGCACACAGGGCCCTGAGAGTGAAACCCTCCGATTCTATGCCACCCAGAGACATCATATGCTGTCTCCAGAAGTTCCCGCTAAAGGAGGAGATTCTAAATCAAGCACGGAAAAATGACCAAAATCCTTTTTAATGAAAGTACACTCACGCTATTCCAGGATCTCCTATTACCCTTCAAAATAGAAGGGCGATGCGTCCGCTGCTAGAGGTGCTGAGAGAGACAGGATTAGTCTACAAGTGGCATTTTCACTTTGCATTACCGGTTACATTAAAGGGGAAGCCATTTGTCCTACGGATGCCAGATAAACTCCCTGATTTCTGTGCAAATTTACACATACCATGTATGGATCTGCCAGATTGGTATGCAGAGTTCAAAACCCCCCCGCCAGATCGTAGCCCTGTCAGCACACCCCACTGTTCCCCGACTAAACCCCCGGTGCAGAAAAGCAGAGTGGGCAAACAGGGAAACCCAAATGTGGGTCGTTCATCGCATGCCACCAGACAACTGAAGAAGCGTGACCAAACCTGAAGGAATAATGCAGACCAGCATGACAGGTCATATTTTCTTGTTTTTTTTGTTCCCTTTTTTTTCTTTTGTGCCATGAGGAGATATCAGACTCCACATCGATTAAAGTGTGGGGGGACTTATCACTGCATTGCACCGCTGTGCTATTTGAACCCTATCCCAGGGCATTGCCCGGTTAATATCTAAGTTATGTTAAGAAACTTGGGTTACTACTATAAAACGTTTATTGCTTATGCGGTTGACCTATGAACCCCCTGGGGTATTTATAGCTCTGACTCTACTTGCCCACCCCCCCACACCCCATTTCTTTGTCCCCGGCTGCCCTAGTAGCCAGATGTACACGCATCGGAAGCCAACCCGAAGGGGGGACGTGGCTATGGCTTGCCGAACACCAACTCTATAGACAATGGACAATATAGGGGGCATTGCTCCGTACTGGGAACCTACCACTCTAGATATAGATGGACAAAAGTCTCATGCTTTTCACACACTTTCCCATACCCCTTCCTCCCCCTTTTTTTTTTTTCAATGAGGCTTTATGGCTCTGTGGTCCCGCTGGATTCCCACCCAGGATTTGATATTGACTTATGCTTTCTCCCCCTATACAAATGCCCACCCAGGGAGCTATTATCCTGGAAGATGTCTTGATTTTTGATATTCCTGTTGCATTTATAACTGTTGTTATTATTATAGTGGTCACAATTTAAGGCCGACGTAACGTTTTTGTTTACTTAGCTTCTAATGTTCCTAAGGTGCGGATGGGCTCATCCATATATAGCTATGCCAGAGAAAATATGTTTTGCCGCTCAGAATAGAATGTTTATAGGGCTGTGGTAGCTCTGTTATCTGAAAACTAATTTTACAGTCCACACGTTTGAGGTGGACTGTGCAAAGTTAACATCTACACATTCATTCCCCAAGTGGAGTTCCTCCCACTTACCCCCACAAGTGGGCAGAGCTGTGCTGTTGGTTGTAGCACAGGTACTGCCCGCAACATACTTTAAAGCTTGCAGACTGGATAATTGCAGGCAGATCTCTCTAATATATCCTCCCCTGAATAAGGCCCTACATCAAGGGCAACCCCTCCTGTTTTTTCCCTTTCCCCACACCCACCCCCTTTCTATTTCTATTGCTTTTTTCCATCTCTCTTTCTCTTAATCTCTTTACTTTTTTCCAAGTTAGGAGTTTGCCGGAAAGGAGAGGCAAATCTAAGACATGGCTTACGCATCGTTAGGCCGCGGTCCTACTCTGATATCACATAATGTTCGAGGACTGAACATTCCAGAGAAACGCAACTGAATTAAACAAGGTAAAACCATTGTTTGTTTTTTTACAGGAAACACACTTCCAGACTAATAAAATTCCCAAGCTATTTCATAAAAATTTTCCTTTGGCATTCCATGCCACTAATCCCATCGCCAAAACTAAAGGGGTTACAATTTTTCCAAATGGCAGGCTTTGAGGTTACCCAGCAGCTATCAGACCCCGAAGGCAGATTTTTATTCCTGAAGGGGACATGGAGAACAATTCCACTAACCCTAGCCAATGTCTACTTTCCAAATAAGGCACATATCCCCTTAGACATTTGATCGAGAAACTGAAAAGCTTTGCCACAGTATGTATCCTGTTAGGCGGAGATTTTAACATACCACTCAATCCTGCACAAGACACTTCCACGGATAAATCAAGCTTGGCTTATAGCACCCTAAAAAGTATTAAAAACCTTCTCCACTCTATGACACTGATAGATTCATGGCGTACATTACACCCAACGGGTAAGGACTTCACCTGTTATTCACCTCCTCACAATAAATGAATGAATGAAAATATTTGTAAAGAGCACAACGCGAACTGAATCGCCTTAAGGCGCTGCGAAGAGCTTAGTTGTCATCAACTAGAAGAGGAAGGTCTTGAGTTTTTTCCTAAAGGCCTGGTGGTTTTCTTCCAGGCGGATGTTGGTTGGTAGAGCGGTTGTGGATTCAGCACAACATCTGACAGCGTTTGCAGATGCCATCACACTTGTTGATGGATTTTATCATTTAAGCACTGGTGGACTTTTATTGAATTAAAATTTTTGCAATTATTAATCACTTATTGCTTATTGGTTTAGCGCAATTCTAGATCTCATCATGTTATCTTTAATATTGTTCCAAGTGACCTCTGCTGCCAGAGTACTTAATTCAATGGTGTAATTGGCAACAGTTCTAGTACTCTGTTTGATGGACATGAGGCTTTTGGCAGCAGAAAAGGAGCAAGCGGAAATGTCAAAAAGCAGACTCAGGACAATGTGTTTTTGAGTCTCCCATAGAGGGTTTGCCCAGACCAAGGCTCTATCAGAAAGCAAAGAAATAATATCTACTCTACTTTGCTTCTGTCCGTGGGGAATGGCTGGGGCAGCATCTCAAAGCATATCCCAACCTGGTTGAGAAACCCTCTGCATTGAACTGGATCCTCCAAAACACTGGCAAAGTGGAGCGTAACCAGACAAACCTCTTACAGGAGGTAATATTCAAGAAAGTGCCTGCACTGAGACTGGAGCAGCAACAGGGACAGCCTGCAACACTGGTTGTATTGGAACAGCCACAGTGGGAGGATCCAGGTGAGCAGTATGAATCAGGAGCATCTGTAACGCTGTGTAAAACTGATCCGTGCAGTGGTCCTGCTCATTCAAAAAAATATCACCACTAAGTGGATTGCCTGCATCTTTTGAATTCATGGTCTTCGCCTACTGTCAGGAACCATGAATCCGACTGAAACAGAAAATGCAGTAAAAATCAGACCTTTAATGTAATGGTAAAAATGCTACAGATAAGAAATGTGGTCAAAACATAATCCAGGGATCGGAAGCCAAAACAGGTAATCAGACAAGCCAGTAATCAGGAGACCAGGAATCAGCATAGTCAGAGACAGAAGAAACAGGATCAGGAACTAGAAGGGACATCAGCCAGGTAAAGTCTTCACACAGGAACATAGCAGAGACATTACAGATATGTTGTCCAGGCGAAGGCGCGAAAGGAATGAACAAGGCAATTTAAAATAGCCAGAAGGGGCTGGCTGTAGGCCTGGACTGACGAACAGGTAATGATAACCAGGGGAGCCACTGTGGAAACAATGAGTGCTGACAATTATCTGACAGCTGAGCAGCCTGAGCACAGAGAGGAGAGCTGCTAAAAGCCCAGCCCTGACACTCTGCTCTCCTCTCTTTTCTCCTCCCATCCTCTCTTCGCTTCTCCAGTCTTCTCCTCCCTTCCATTTTTTTTATATTCCTGGTCACTTCTCACTTCCCTTCTTCTGTCCTCCTGTGCTCTCCTTCACACTCTTTAACTCTTTAGCTATCCTCCTTTTTCCTTCCCCTCTCCTTTCCTTCCCTCTTCTCTGCTTTTCTCTACTATCGGTTTATATTCTTGCTTCCGTGGGTTACTTCTTACCTCCCCTCTTCTGCTTTCCTCCCTCCTCCCTTCTTCCATCCTTTTGTCCACTCTTGTTCTCTACGCCCTTCATCTTGCTACTTCTCTCTTCCTGTCCTCTCCTCTGTTGCTTTCTCCTCCCCTCCTGTCCTACCCTTCTCTATTGTTTCTTCCTGTCCTGTCAACCTACTCCTCTCCTTTTTTCCTCCACTCCCCTGTTCTTTTCTGCGAATACCTTGTCTTCTCTCCTCTTGTCCTCCACTCCTTTTTTCTTTTCTCCTGTCTACTTCTCTCCTTCCTCCTTCTTTCACCCTGCACTCTTCTCCACTCCCCTTTTCTCTTCTTCTTCCCTCTTTTGAGCTTCAATACCCAGAATCACTAGTTATCTCACTTGGTTTCACAGATTAAAGGTGTAGCCTTGGGAAGTTATAAAGAGCACAAAAGGTAGGCTATGCAATAAACCTGCACTTTTCCACACATGTTTGGGGGGGGGGGGGGGTCCAGATGGATACCCTACAAATACTGTAGAATCCAAGGTGTAACAATCATATTTTAGGTGCAATACAACATTTTACCACCAGTTGGGAACTGTAAAATATTACTTTCAAGTTTCTCAGTATAGCTTTGACTACTGGTGAAATCTGGTACTGCGGCATATCTCTATGGAACACATACAGTATATCCAAGGTTACAGAGTTACATAGTCAGTAAGGTTTAATAAAGACACCAGTCCAACCTGAGTGAGTGTCTACAATTGTCCCTATCCCTGTACATTGTACACTCACATCAGTCCCTACCCTCAAGGAGCCAACAATCCAAGGTCCCCATTCATATACTAGGGCCAATTTTGGACAGAAGCCAATTGACCTACCTGCATGTCTTTGGAGAGTGTGAGGAAACTGGAGTAAACCCATGCAGGCACAGTGAGAACACGCAAGCTCCAGGCGGGCAGTGTCGTGGTGGTGATTTGAACCAGCGACCCTTGTTGCTGCTAGGTGAGAGTGCTAACCACTACACCACTGTGCTGCCCACACTACTGTTGTATTTTGCAGAAGTATTACTAACCTTTTTATCCAGGAGACACCCAAACAGTAGAAGGAAAAAGCCCTATGGAATACAAATTATGACACTGTAATGTTAGATTAGGCTACATTACATTACATCAACTGACATTTTCTTAGATTTTGACACTCTATTTGGAACAATGTTAAAGAGCACCTGCCAAAATAAAATATGGGAGATGCCAGTGCTGAGCCTTACTATTTTATGAGTTAGTGATCAAAAAGTGAGGGTAAAAAAGCAGCACTTACACATGTTAGTATGTACTGTCTTACTGTTGACTAGTAAGGCTGATCTTTAGACTAAAGCAAGGTTGGCTGATGTACCAATAAGCATTTAAAAAGCATTTGGTGGGATATGTACGAAGCACCACCATTGTCCCTTCCACCCTCCATCCTCCCTTCTCCCTGTTGTATGGCCAAAGGTTTTCTTTAAATACAGATTTTCATTATGCTTTGTGTGAATGTATTGTATTTACATGAATTAGGAACATTGCTTTAGGAAGACATCTATTAAAGTTGGTAGGCCCTGTTCTGTAACATTAAACATATTTAAATGACAAAAGCTAATCTTTCTGGATGATTACCTGGAGAGGGTTGAGCAAGGTAAATAAGTAGTGCAAGAATACAGCCTTTGGGTATACGTATAAGGGGATCCCAAGAGCCCAAGTCAATCCAAATTGTGGCGTGCAGAACAAAACTGCTTTCATCAGCTTCTCAACCACCTCGTCATCCTCATTCTTCCCTTCAGAGACTGACGACTTGAAGATTTTTGCAATCACAACCACCAGGACGAGAATATTTCCACCCATAATTACCATGGCAGGGATGGCGAACAGCAGAAAGGCACCAGATTTATTATCCAACCAGCAGGCATTGCTCATCAGGTACTTATTAGGATAATACACCAAAAAAGTGGTACAGGCTATAACAGATGGACAACCATATCCAAGTATGACAGAAAGGAGCAAAAATTCTTTTTTGGTGAAGTGATGGAAGACAAAAAGTAATTGGCACACCAAAAACAGGCCCTGCACCAATGTCCAGGAAAAGAAGGCCAACAAAGAAAAATGAGTAACGAAGGTGAGTATTTTGCACAAAAAGCGATGTGAAGGGATATCAAAGAGGCTGGACGCCAAGAAAGAGACATTGCTAATTAACAGAAACACAGCTATATGAATGATGCAAATATGTCTGTATAAAGCAACAGAGCTCTTGGATTGTTTAAGAAGAAAGATTTCTATGGCAATGCAATTCAGAAGAGATCCTATGGAGACAGGAAGCAGAATCTTCGTGAGAGTATCCAAGAGAGCCAGGTTCTGATTTTCTTCTGGTATATAGCCCGCCATTAGGACTGAGAAGGAAGTCAGGTGATTACAGGCACAGTAGGTACTACCATTGATAACTGTAGTATTACAACCCTCCGATGACCATTTGTTTGTATTTAAATTCCAAAACACACATACTGCAGTCTCATTAGGCATGATTTCGTTATGTGTGAAGTTCATATAAATATTCAGAGAGTGCTCACTCTTGTTATTTACTATGGCCACATTGGTCCATATGAAACTGTCCACAAAATAAGAGAGGTTACCAGAACTCTCATATGGGAGGTTAAAGCTGCCATTAGTTGGTGCATAGATCATGGATAGTACATTAATGACACCCACAGAAGACTTATCAATTTTCTTTAATATTTCTGTGGACAGGGACACAGTGGCCCCAGACAAAAGCTCTACAGAGCTACTCTCGTTGAGGCCATCAGGATTGAAAACGGTGCAGGAAATATCAATACCCCGATAGACAATACGGAAGTTCTCAAATGTAGTCTCCGTTGTTGAAAACATGTTTTCAATGCTTTGTAGCAACTGTAGATTTAGATCTGACGTGCCAATGTATTCAATCAACAGACTGATAATAGAAATAGTTTTCTGCAAGAAAGTAAAGTTAATACATTTCTTTTAGCATTGTTGTAAAATTTCATTTCCAAGCTTTTAATACTGTTTATACATACTGTAATTAGAGGGAGCAATCATCAATGTACCATCTCACCTCAAAACAATTAAATTATTAAAACATATCTAAAGCCCAAACTATTTTCTGCCAACCGTGTCCCAAGAGCAAATGTACCTTCACTTCCTGTCCTACACATATACAGTGGATAAAATAAGTACAGTATTGAACACATCACCATTTTTCTAGGTAATTAATATCTAAAGGTGCTACTGACATGAAATTTTCACCACGTGTAGGTAACAACCCATGCAATGCATACATACAAAGAAACCAAAAGAAATCAGTTCATAAATTAAGTTATGTGTAATAAAACCAGAGTTAGACTTACCGGTAACTTTTTCTAGGAGTCTTCCAGGACAGCCTCTGATATATAGGGCTCCTCCCTCCGGGACAGGAAACATGTCAACCCAATCAGATAAAACGTGTGGTCCTCCAGGCCCTCCTCAGTTTTACTTCAAGAACCGCCGGAAGGCTCTGAAAGACATAACACACTAACAACCACGTTAGTACACGTCCACACCACTAGTCAATCTAAACAAGCCTGGGTGGGAAACCAGGCTGTCCTGGAAGACTCCTAGAAAAAGAGTTACCGGTAAGTCTAACTCCGGTTTTCTCCTATCGTCTTCCAGGACAGCCTCTGAAATGATAAGCAAGGAACTCACCTTGTCACAGCGGGACCACTGCCCGGAGGACCTTACGTCCAAAAGTCTGTTCCTTATCAGACAATAAATCCAGACGGTAATGTCTTGCAAAAGTAGAATAGCTGGACCAAGTTGCTGCCTTGCAGATCTCCTCACGAGAGGCTCCAGCGCTCTCTGCCCATGAAACAGAAACTGCCCTGGTAGAGTGTGCCTTAACTAAGGGAGCCTGCTTCCCCTCTAATTCATAGGCTTTCACTATCGCCATTCTTATCTACCTGGCGATAGACGATTTGGACGCCCGAAAAGTTGACGAAAAGTGAATCTGACTTCCTGAAGTCCCTAGTGGCTTCCAAAAAAACTAAAAGGCTTCTTCTAACATCTAACAAACTCAAAGATCCCACCTCATCCCTGTCTGAGGTTAAAAAAACGTTGGCAAAATAATGTCCTGTGTCCTATGAAAAGTAGACACAACCTTAGGGAGAAAACTAGGGTCAGTCTTAAGCACTACCCTGTCTTCTAAAACTAACAAAAAGGGCCCCCTGATCGAGAACGCTTGCAGATCACTCACCCTTCTGGCTGAGGTGATCACTATCAAAAAGACTGTCTTCAGTACTATCCATTTAAGGGATGCCCTCTCTAAGGGTTCAAAGGGATCTCGGGTCAAAGACCTAAGGACCAAGGATAAATCCCAGGTAGGACAGGTCTTCATCTTCACAGGCCTGGATCTAGCCAGAGCTTTGAAGAAGTTCCTTACAAAAGGATTCTGCTGGAGATAGGACTGAAGGAAAACACTTAAGACCGCCACCTGTACATTTAGGCCGCTTACACACGGGCGGACTGTTCGCTCAACTTTGTCCGCTGAACAGTGTTTCAGCGGACAGTCCGCTCGTGTGTGGGGCTTCAGCGGACAGTTTCAGCGGACAGTTTGACGAACAAAGTTTTTCGGAAATTCCGAAAAACTGTCCGCTGAAACTTGGTTTGAGCGGACAGTCCGCCCGTGTGTAGGCCACTTTCGAAATGAGCAAACTGTTCCCGCTCGGAGGAAAGTCTGCTCATTTCGAGCGCGTCTCCAGGTAGGCGGGGCCCGCGAGGGAGACGTCGCGGGCCCCGCCGCCTGGTATGGACTTAAAGGGGAACCCCAACGCCGAAAAAAATCGGCGTGGGGGTCCCCCCAAAGTCCACAACAGACCCTTGTCCGAGCACGCTACCCGGCCGGCCAGGAAAGGGGGGCGAGCGAGCGCGCCCCCCCTCCCGAGCCGTACCAGGCCGCGTGCCCTCAACATGGGGGGTGCCTTGGGGAAGGGGGGGCCGCGCGGCCCCCCCACCCCAAAGCACCTTGTCCCCATGTTGATGAGGACAAGGGCCTCTTCCCGACAACCCTGGCCGTTGGTTGTCGGGGTCTGCGGGCGGGGGGCTTATCGGAATCCGGGAGCCCCCTTTAATAAGGGGGCCCCCGGATACCGGCCCCCCACCCTATGTGAATGAGTATGGGGTACAATGTACCCCTACCCATTCACCTGTAAAATAAAAGTACCCAAAAAAAAAAAACACAACACACGAGATAAAATATTTTATTGCACAGCTCCGGGGGTCTTCCGTCTTCGGGGGTCTTCTCGCCGGACTCCTCCGCTATCTTCTTGTAGCTCTTTTGCTAGCGGAGGAGTCCGGCTTTCTTCCTCCCCGCCGCCGGCCTCTTCTCCCGACTTCAGGGGTCTTGTCCCCCTCTTCGGTTCTTCTGCCGGGCCACCGCGCCTTCTTATAGCTCTTTTACAGGCGGTGGCCCGGTCTTCTGCCGCCGCCGCTTTCCGTTCTTCTGCCGGGCCACCGCGCCTTCTTATAGCTCTTTTAGAGGCGGTGGCCCGGTCTTCTGTCGCCGCTGTCGCCGCTGTCGCCTTCCGGTCGCCTTCCGTTCTTCTTCTTCTTCTTCTTCTTCTTCTTCTTCTCCAGGAGATGTTGACACGTCGCTCTCTCCGGCCGGAATGCCAGAGCCACGCTGTGCGGCCACTTATATAGTGACAATGGGGCGGTGTCACATGGTATATGTCACATGGGTTGGTCACATGGTGACCCCGCCCCCTTACAATGTCATAGTCCCCATGTGACATCAACCCATGTGACCAACCCATGTGACATATACCATGTGACACCGCCCCATTGTCACTATATAAGTGGCCGCACAGCGCGGCTCTGGCATTCCGGCCGGAGAGAGCGACGTGTCAACATCTCCTGGAGAAGAAGAACAAGAAGAAGAACGGAAGGCGACCGGAAGGCGACAGCGGCGACAGCGGCGACAGAAGACCGGGCCACCGCCTGTAAAAGAGCTATAAGAAGGCGCGGTGGCCCGGCAGAAGAACCGAAGAGGGGGACAAGACCCCCGAAGTCGGGAGAAGAGGCCGGCGGCGGGGAGGAAGAAAGCCGGACTCCTCCGCTAGCAAAAGAGCTACAAGAAGATAGCGGAGGAGTCCGGCGAGAAGACCCCCGAAGACGGAAGACCCCCGGAGCTGTGCAATAAAATATTTTATCTCATGTGTTGTGTTTTTTTTTTTTGGGTACTTTTATTTTACAGGTGAATGGGTAGGGGTACATTGTACCCCATACTCATTCACATAGGGTGGGGGGCCGGTATCCGGGGGCCCCCTTATTAAAGGGGGCTCCCGGATTCCGATAAGCCCCCTGCCCGCAGACCCCGACAAACGGCCAGGGTTGTCGGGAAGAGGCCCTTGTCCTCATCAACATGGGGACAAGGTGCTTTGGGGTGGGGGGGCCGCGCGGCCCCCCCTTCCCCAAGGCACCCCCCATGTTGAGGGCACGCGGCCTGGTACGGCTCGGGAGGGGGGCGCGCTCGCTCGCCCCCCTTTCCTGGCCGGCCGGGTAGCGTGCTCGGACAAGGGTCTGTTGTGGACTTTGGGGGGACCCCCACGCCGATTTTTTTCGGCGTTGGGGTTCCCCTTTAAGTACATTCCAGGCGGCGGAGCCCGCGACGTCTCCTCGTGTGTGTTGCCTCGTGTGTGGGCGAGTCCGTTCATTTCAAAAGTTGCGCGGACTTAGTATGACGAACAAAGTTTGCCGTATTTGTCCGCTCAAAAAGTGCCGTGTGTGGGCGTGTTCGTTCATTCAAAAGTTTGAGCAGACTGTTTGACGAACTTAGTTTCGGCAGACAGTCCCCGCGTGTGTACGCGGCCTTAGGGTGCTGATAGAAAGGCCCAGCTCTACCCCCGCCTGCAGAAAATCTAAGACTGCCGGGATCCCGGGATGTCTAACTCCCTGTTCTCGCAACCAGGAGTTAAACCTTTTCCCTATCTTGGTGTAAATCGCTCTATTTACCGGCTTACGACATTCCAACATGGTTTTGACCACTCTCTCTGAAAAAACCTGCGATCTTAAGAGCTGTTCCTCAGATACCAGGCCGCAAGCTTGAGTCTCTACCTGAGGATGTAGAATGGGTCCCTGGGAAACCAAATTCTCCCTGACCGGAAGTAACAGCGGAGGGTGAATGGCCAACCTCTTCAGACTGGCAAACCAGGGTCTCCTTGGCCAAAAAGGAGCCACTAAGATGAGGTCCGTAGCTTCCGTCAGGAACTTCTGCAGAACCTCCGCAACCATCCTTACAGGAGGGAAGGCATAACACAGACCGAATTGACACGGATTGGCAAAGGCATCTATCCCCCTGGCCTGATCCTGCGGGTGAATGGAAAAAAACTGTGTCACCCTCCTGTTGCCTTCTGCTGCAAATAGGTATTTATCTGGCCTTCCCCAGCATGACACAATCTCCCCGAACACCTCCCTGTTGAGGGACCACTCGTCCTGGCCTACCTTCTGCCGACTGAGAAAATCGGCCAGCGAATTCTGAGTGCCCTTCAGAGGAATCGCTGATATCAAGGACAAGTTCCTCTCGGCCCAACAGAAAATTCTGTCTGCAATAGCCTGTAGTGCTGGGCTTCTGGTTCCCCCCTGCTTGTTCAGATAAGCTACTGCTGCCACATTGTCTGACTGAACCTGCAGATCCCGGCCCTGTATCTGGAGCTGGAAGGCTTCTATCGATTTCAAAGTTGCCAGAAGCTCCTTCTGGTTTGAGGAACGACCTGCCTCTACTTTCGACCAGGTCCCCTGAGCTAAGATGCCCTCTAGGTGGGCACCCCAACCAAATGCACTGGCATCGGCCTGTCGGGACCAGGGAAGACCCTTGTCCAGGTTGACCTGGGCCGCCACCACCACAGAGACCTGTTGATGGCGGAGGATAGGGGCATAACTTGATCCAGGCTCTGCTCCTTGCCGTCCCAATAACGGAGCATAAAGCTCTGCAACGGGCGCTGATGATGCCTTGCCCAGGCCACCGCTGGAAAACATGATGTCATCAGACCCAGGACTCTCATAACCTCCCTGATCTGGGCTTCCCAACCTGATTGAAGCTGGGCTACCACCTGCTCTAACTTCCTGATCTTCTCTGCTGGAAGAAACACCCTCATCTCCACCGAAGAGATCCTGTACCCTAGATACAGGACCTCCTGTGAGGGGGGTCAACTGGGATTTTTCCTGGTTGATCAGCCACCCCAGTGAACGCAGGAAAACCAATGCCTCCTGCACGTCTTTTTCCAGCTTTTGGGCCGACTGGGCTATAAACAGTAGATCGTCCAGATATGGAATCACTGTTATAGCCCTGAGCCTTAACGGAGCCAGCACCTCTGCCTTCGTAAAGATCCTTGGTGAGGCCGAGAGTCCGAAGGGAAGAGCTCGGAACTGGAGGTGAACCACTCCTGTGCTGGTCTGGACTGCTAACCTGAGAAACCTCTGGGACTCCGGATGAATCGGCATGTGTAAATATGCATCCCTGAGGTCCACCGTGACCATGTAACAACCCCGAAACAGAAACTTGGTTACCGAAAAGATTGACTCCATCCGGAACCGTTTGTATTTTATGAACCTGTTCAAGGGGCGGAGATTCAGGATCAACCTGAATTTTCCTGAAGGCTTCTTTAGCACGAAGACGTGGGAGTAAACCCCCAAGCTTCGTTCCTCCAGGGGTACCTGTACCAGTACCTCTTGGTCTACCAGGTCTCCCAAAAGAAGAGCCTTCGCCTTCTCTTGGTCCCTTGGTAACCTGGTTACCTGAAAATTTGGAGGGGAACTGAACCAAACTCCAACCTGTAGCCATTCCTTATTACATCTCGTATGAACGGACTTTCGGTTGAAGCGACCCATTGTGAGAGGAGCTTCCCCAGCCTTCCCCCCACGGGACACAGGAGTCACTGGGTTTTAGAGGAGGGTTGAGGAGGATTGAATAAGATTCCTCCTCTGCCCCTCCACTTGTGACCCGACCAATGTTTTTTGGGGCGAACCTCCCTTTCCTGTAGGTTCTGCTGTCTAGAGCCTCGAAAAAAACGCTTTCCTTCAGCCTTCCTTTTCTTCTCTGGGAAAGCTTTCTTCTTATCCTGCATGCGCTCTAACGCCTCTTGAAGGTCAGGCCCGAACAAGTGGTCCCCTGAAAAAGGTAATCCGCACAGCCTTCATTTCGAAGCTGCGTCCCCCGCCTAGGTCTTAAGCCATACAGCCCTTCTGGCTGCATTCACTAACGCAGCAGACCTATCGGCTAATTTGACTGACTCCGCGGAGGCGTCGGCCAAAAACCCCACTGCCTTGAACAGTAACGGGAAGGACTTCAACAGTTGCTGCCTTGAAGTGCCCGCTGAAATATGTGACTGCAACTGTGTAAGCCAACACTCTAAATTCCTGGCCACACAGGTGGCTGCTAGGGCTGGTTTAAGCCCAATCGAAGAGGCATCCCAAGCCCTCTTAAGAAGCACGTCTCCCCTCTTGTCCATGAGGTCCCTGAGTGAACCCATATCATCAAAGGCCAAATCCTTCCTTTTAGAGACTTTAGCCAAGGGGGCATCAAGCTTGGGGACCTTGTTCCAGGGATGCACCGCATCCGTCTCAAAAGGGAACCTCAGTTTAAGGCTGCCTGAAAAAAATTGCCTCTTTTCTGGCTGCTCCCACTCCAGCAAAATCGCCTCAATCAGCGATTTATGAACGGGGAATACCCTGACTTTCAGTGCACTTGACCCCTGATACATCAAGTCGTGCTTTGAAAGTTGGACCTGTTCTTCCCTGATTTCCAGCGTGTCATATATCGCTTTAAGAAGGTCACCCACGTCGTCCAAAGATAACTTGTATCTGGACGACCTAGAGGACTCTTCCTCCCCCTCTGACTCAGACGTAGACTCTGTTCGAGAGGAAGCTATCGACCTTGGTATCTTCTCCTTATCCACCTCTTCCTCCTGACTTGGCTCAGACAAGGAAGGCATGCTCATGGCCATGGGTCGGAGACCACCCAGTTGACGCTATCACGTGACCTTTGGCTGCTCGTTTTGCCAGCCGGCATTTAACGCTGTTAGATTTTTTCTGCTTGTGAGTATGTTTTTATGATCTAATAAAAGGCTTTATTTACAGATTTACATTATGGGAGTTTTTATCTATATTTTATGAGTGATCCCATCATTGCGATTCGTGTGGAAAGATGAGATGCTGTCCTGGTGTGATGATCCTCTGAGATTCTTTATTATACATGCCCGTTTTTTTTTAGGGTTTGGTAAGCGCGCATTCTTACTATCAACAAGCACAGTGGTGGTGAAGGAAGTCTGTGTTCTACACTGAGTCTATTTGGAGAAACATTTCCATCTGACGGACTGTTGCACTTATATTTATATTATTTCATTTTTTTCATAATTTATTTATTTTGTGTATGTTTATTGGGCACGTGTGTCTGTATCTTTAAATTGTTGTTTTCACATTTCCTATTTCGAGCACTTTATAAGTTATTTGAGTGTATGAATTTATTTATATTTATATTTAGCTTATTATTATGTTTTCAATGAATTTTTATTAATCGTATGAATTTATTTATGCTTATTTCAATGAATTTTTTATTTATTTATTTATCTGTTTGATTGTAATTGTTCATATTGTGTATGCACTGGATCCTAATTGTCTATATGGTGTATGCACTGGTTGTGTATACATATCACGTTTATTTCTGTTTTTATTTTTTGTTAGTTTTATTAGATGATAGGCGAGTTTCACTGGGGTTTATTATATGGAAGAGCGCGGTTGTAAAAATGTTGTCCTATACGCTTTGTGGGTGTGTATCACACCAGACTAATCGCTGCTTTTGGGTATTTCGATTAATTTTGTTTTTTAGTTTAGCGCAGTATTTTCCCTTCTTTCCACTGGGAGAATATAGTCTGGTCAAATGAGACCAAAATTGAACTCCATAATGCCATAATACACACCATGTTTGGAGGTCAAATGGCACTGCACTTCACCTCAAAAACACCATACCAACGGTGAAGTTTGGAGGTGGGAACATCATGGTGTGGAGCTGTTTTTCAGCATACAGTACTAGCAAACTTTAGATCATTGAAGGACGAATGAATGGAAAAATGTAACAAGACATTCTTGATAAAAATCTGCTGCCATCTACGAGAATGATGAAGATGAAACAAGGGTGGACATTTCAGCAAGACACTGATCCCAAACCAGGGCTCGAGTCCTGCGGGAACGCATGGGAACGGCGTTCCCGTACTATTTCCACAATGGGAACGCCGTTCCCATTAGCCGACTGAGGCTATTCAGTGCGTAGCCGCTGCTCCTCTGCCGCCCGAGTGACTGGTTGCTAGGCTAGGACCGCTCCGCGTCTAGCAACCGGTCACATGACATCGGCCGTACACGTGGGCACGCACTGGAGTCAGTGCAGCCAGCGACAGACACACGCCGCTGGGATGCGGACTGTCTCCTCCCTCCCCTTTACCCAGTGCCAGACAGTCCAGGCCTCCTGAGGCCACAGCCGCTGCACTGCTTCCAGTTTACCCGAGAAGTAAACCAGGTTAGTCACGAGTATGTTAAGTTGCATTCTGCATTACTCCGCCAAAACTCTGCAATACCCAATACTCTGCATTACCCCAACAATACTCTGCATTACCCCACCAATACTCTGCATTACCCCGCCAATACTCTGCATTACCCCGCCAATACTCTGCATTACCCCGCCAATACTCTGCATTACCCCGCCAATACTCTGCATTACCCCGCCAATACTCTGCATTACCCCGCCAATACTCTGCATTACTCCGCCAATACTCTGCATTACTCCGCCAATACTCTGCATTACTCCGCCAATACTCTGCATTACCCCACCAAAACTCTGCATTACTCCGCCAATACTCTGCATTACCCCACCAATACTCTGCATTACCCCACCAATACTCTGCATTACTCCGCCAATACTCTGCATTACTCCGCCAATACTCTGCATTACTCCGCCAATACTCTGCATTACTCCGCCAAAACTCTGCAATACCCAATACTCTGCATTACTCCACCAATACTCTGCATTACCCCACCAATACTCTGCATTACCCCACCAATACCCTGCATTACCCCACCAATACTCTGCATTACCCCGCCAATACTCTGCATTACTCCGCCAATACTCTGCATTACCCCGCCAATACTCTGCATTACCCCGCCAATACTCTGCATTACCCCGCCAATACTCTGCATTACCCCGCCAATACTCTGCATTACTCCGCCAATACTCTGCATTACTCCGCCAATACTCTGCATTACTCCGCCAATACTCTGCATTACCCCGCCAAAACTCTGCATTACTCCGCCAATACTCTGCATTACCCCACCAATACTCTGCATTACCCCACCAATACTCTGCATTACTCCGCCAATACTCTGCATTACTCCGCCAATACTCTGCATTACTCCGCCAAAACTCTGCAATACCCAATACTCTGCATTACTCCACCAATACTCTGCATTACCCCACCAATACTCTGCATTACCCCACCAATACCCTGCATTACCCCACCAATACTCTGCATTACCCCGCCAATACTCTGCATTACCCCGCCAATACTCTGCATTACCCCGCCAATACTCTGCATTACTCCGCCAATACTCTGCATTACCCCGCCAATACTCTGCATTACCCCGCCAATACTCTGCATTACCCTGCCAAAACTCTGCATTACTCCACCAATACTCTGCATTACCCCACCAATACTCTGCATTACCCCACCAATACTCTGCATTACCCCACCAATACTCTGCATTACCCCACCAATACTCTGCATTACTCCGCCAATACTCTGCATTATTCCGCCAATACTCTGCATTACTCCGCCAAAACTCTGCAATACCCAATACTCTGCATTACCCCACCAATACTCTGCATTACCCCACCAATACTCTGCATTACCCCGCCAATACTCTGCATTACCCCACCAATACTCTGCATTACCCCACCAAAACTCTGCATTACCCCGCCAATACTCTGCATTACCCCGCCAATACTCTGCATTACCCCACCAAAACTCTGCATTACCCCGCCAATACTCTGCATTACCCCACCAATACTCTGCATTACCCCACCAAAACTCTGCATTACCCCGCCAATACTCTGCATTACCCCGCCAATACTCTGCATTACCCCACCAAAACTCTGCATTACCCCGCCAATACTCTGCATTACCCCACCAATACTCTGCATTACTCCACCAATACTCTGCATTACTCTGCCAATACTCTGCATTACTCCGCCAATACTCTGCATTACTCCGCCAAAACTCTGCAATACCCAATACTCTGCATTACTCCACCAATACTCTGAATTACCCCACCAATACTCTGCATTACCCCACCAATACCCTGCATTACCCCACCAATACTCTGCATTACCCCGCCAATACTCTGCATTACCCCGCCAATACTCTGCATTACCCCGCCAATACTCTGCATTACCCTGCCAAAACTCTGCATTACTCTGCCAATACTCTGCATTACCCCACCAATACTCTGCATTACCCCACCAATACTCTGCATTACTCCGCCAATACTCTGCATTACTCCGCCAATACTCTGCATTACTCCGCCAATACTCTGCATTACTCCGCCAAAACTCTGCATTACTCCACCAATACTCTGCATTACCCCACCAATACTCTGCATTACCCCACCAATACTCTGCATTACCCCACCAATACCCTGCATTACCCCACCAATACTCTGCATTACCCCACCAATATTCTGCATTACTCCACCAATACTCTGCATTACCCCACTAATACTCTGCATTACTCCACCAATACTCTGCATTACCCAATACTCTGCATTACTCCACCAATACTCTGCATTACCCAATACTCTGCATTACCCCACCAATACTCTGCATTACCCCACCAATACTCTGCATTACTCCACCAATACTCTGCATTACTCCACCAATACTCTGCATTACCCAATACTCTGCATTACCCCACCAATACTCTGCATTACCCCACCAATACTCTGCATTACCCCACTAATACTCTGCATTACTCCACCAATACTCTGCGTTACCCAATACTCTGCATTACCCCACCAATACTCTGCATTACCCCACCAATACTCTGCATTACTCTACCAATACTCTGCATTACTCCACCAATACTCTGCATTACCCAATGCTCTGCATTACTCCACCAATACTCTGCATTACCCAATACTCTGCATTACTCCACCAATACTCTGCATTACCCCACCAATACTCTGCATTACCCCACCAATACTCTGCATTACTCCACCAATACTCTGCATTACTCCACCAATACTCTGCATTACCCAATACTCTGCATTACTCCACCAATACTCTGCATTACCCAATACTCTGCATTACTCCACCAATACTCTGCATTACTCAATACTCTGCATTACCCAATACTCTGCAATACCCAATACTCTGCAATACCCAATACTCTGCAATACTCTGCAATACCCTGCCAAAACTCTGCAATACCCAATACTCTGCAATACCCTGCCAATACTCTGCAATACCCAATACTCTGGAATACCCTGCCAATACTCTGCATTACATACCCTGCCGATACTTACTCTGCAATACATACCCTGCCAATACTCTGCAATACCCTGCCAATACTCTGCAATACCCTGCCAATACTCTGCAATACATACCCTGCCGATACTTACTCTGCAATACTTACCCTGCCAAGACTCTGCAATACTTACCCTGCAATACCCAGCAATGCCCTGCCAATAATCTGCAATACCCAGCAATAATCTGCCATACCCTGCCAATACTCTGAAATACCCTGCTAATACTTATCCTGCCAATATTCTGCAATACCCTGTCAATACTTACCCTGCCAATACATATTCTGCTAATACCCAGCCATACCCATCCATGCTCAGCCAAAATATTATTGGGGGAGATGACGTGGATATTACAGTAGGGGAGATGTATATTGCAGTGGGGACTATATGGTGGTGACATTTTCACAGGTTTTTGGCAAATTCAATTATTATTTGCTGATCCGAAAAATGATCCGATCTGTGACTCTGATCCAAGGAATGATCCGATCCGTGAGTTTTTTGATCCGTTGCCGATAATCTTGCACGGCAAGGGCAATGTTATTCCAGTTTGTGGGATATTTTCTAATTTGCTGTATTTGAATTTGGAACAGGGTGTATTTGTGTTAGAAATTCCCTGCGAGGGAAAGATCATCACCCATTGTGTTGATTATTCTGTTTGACAAGTTAACTTATTTTGTTTTTGTAAACTGGCACTTTACAATAAATGTACTGTATTTTCTGTGAAATATATATGCATATGAGCGTACCTTTATTTTTTTTTATTTTTTTTGGTGGGGGAGTGGATCTTGGGTGGGAGTTCCCACACTTTTTTCCCCAGGACTTGACCCCTGTCCCAAACACAAAGCCAAGGAAGCTCTCAATTGTTTTCAAAGAAAGAAAATAATGCTGCTAGAATGGCCCATCTAATCACCTGACTTGAATCCAATAGAAAATCTATGGAAAGAACTAGAGATCAGAGCTCATGGAAGAGGCCCACAGAACCTTTAAGATTTGAATACTTGTCAGGAAGATCCTCCTCACGGACGTCCGAGCGGCGAAAGTCGCAGAAGATCTTTTGCCCAGTTTCAGGAGCGTTACCGCGATCAGCGGTGCGCGTGTGCGCGCGGGAGCGCGCACGCGGGTGCGCGCGCGGCCGTTTGACGCAAATTGGCGCCAATAGCGCTATTTAAACTGGAGCCATGCTTCACTGCTTTGCTGCCTGATCAACAGCGTTCCTGTGCTTCCTGGTGATCCGTATCTGAACCTGAACCTGTACCTGTACCTGTATCCTGATCCGTATCGAACCCGGCTTGTTCCCGACTCTGCTGTTTGCTGCCTGCCCCCCCGACTTTGGCTTTGTACCCGACTACTCTTCTGGATTCCGTTTCTGTACCTGATCTGCCCGCCTGTGCCTGACCTGGACTGTTACACCATCCGTCAACTGTAAGTTGCTTGCTGTTGTACTACAGGACACCTCCCAGTCCTCCGCAATATTTGGCTGTACTCCTTCTGCGTTTGTAGCCTTCTACCTCTGGCTGCAGACTACTGGACTCTTCCACTTCCGCTTATCCATTGCACCTGCATCCGTTGTTGGACTACAATACCCCTCCGTTGTTTGTCACTTCCTGCAATCACTTGTATGCCGTTGCTGGACTACAGGAACCCTTCTGCTGTCTGCTGAACCTTATCTCACCTTTGCCTGCATTCTGACACCGGACTACAATACACCTCCTCCTTCAACGGTCTTCTGCCTCTACCACCTGCTATCCAGTCAGGCACTTGTGCCCCTCTGTGCTCCTGAGCCCCTGTCATCACTACCAGGGTCTCTCGAGTCAGAGGTCTACGAGAGGCCACTCCCTGCACTCCGGGCTCTGCTTAAAGGTACATGACAATATCAGGCAGCCATGTCTGAGCCCACGCAGGGAGATTCGGCCATGGATGATTTATGCCGTCATCTTGCTGGACTTACCCAGGCTGTTAAATCTCTACAAGAAGGCTATTCTCGGTTGGAAGAGCGTGTCCAGGTCTTATCTACCACAGGCCCTACCGTGTCGGGAACTTCTTCTGCGCCATCAGTGGTTATGATGCCCCCTGAACCCAAGGTCCCAACCCCGGAGAGGTTTTCGGGAAATCGCAGCAAGTATAGAGCTTTTCGCAATGCCTGTGAACTGTTTTTTGCACTTCAACCCAGAACTTTCTCTCTAGAATCCACTAAGGTGGGTTTTGTTATCTCCCTCCTACTGGGTGAGCCCCAGGCTTGGGCCCACCGCCTTTTGGAGCAAAAGGAAACATGCCTTAACAACCTGAATACCTTTTTTCAAGCAATGGGTTTGCTCTATGAGGATCCTCAACAGGCGGCCACAGCGGAAGCAGCTTTATATTCTCTTCAGCAAGGCCGCAGAGCGGCAGAGGACTATGCGTCTGAATTTCGGCGCTGGAGTTCCGATACTACCTGGAACGATGCCGCTCTGCGATACCAGTTTCGCATGGGACTCTCTGAACCTCTAAAGGATGAATTGGCCCGGGTGGGTGTTCCAGCAACTCTTGAAGCCCTTATCAACCTCTCCATCCAGATAGACAGACGCTTGAGAGAACGGAAAGCAGAACGCACTGCCGGGCCGTCCCGACCAGTCTGGATGTTACCCCGTGTACCTAATCCCCCTGCACATCCTGCTGCTGACACGCCTGAACCCATGCAACTGGGCTTACTTAGACCAACGCTCACCACCGAGGAACGACAACGCCGGCAGCTCAACAATCTGTGTCTTTACTGTGGGGAACCCGGACATTACGTGAGATCCTGTCCTGCCAAATTCCGTAAGCATTCTTCTGTATTTTCTCCTGTTTTACCTGCTGTGCCTAGTAATGCTACTCACCTGGCTGTTCCCGTCTCTCTTCAGCTACCCGGAGGGAACATTCAAGTCCCCGCAATAGTTGATTCTGGAGCGTGCAGTGGATTTATGGACTTATCGTTTGCCCAAAAGTTCCAAGTGCCCTTACGGCCCAGGGTGAAGGGGTTGTCTGTACACCTTGCCGATGGGTCAGCTATCAAATCAGGACCGGTGACACAGGAGACATGTCCTTTGACTGCTACTATTTCCGGTAACCATCAGGAACAACTCTGCCTGGACATTATTGAATCTCCCCTTTTCCCTATCATACTGGGTATGCCCTGGCTCCGGGCACACAACCCGCAAATAGACTGGTCCACCGGAAACATTTACTTTTTCTCTCCCTATTGTCGTCAACACTGCTTCCAAGAATCAATTAAGGTCTCACCCCATTTAATGTGTATGGAGACCGACGTTGAGACGCGCCAGCACGTTCCTGAGGCCTACCATGACTTCTTGGACGTGTTCAGCAAGAAGGGGGCAGAAACACTTCCCCCTCATAGACCCTACGATTGCCCAATTGAGATCCTTCCCGGAGCCGAAATCCCTTTCGGGAGAATATTTCCCTTAACAGAAGTGGAATTGGAGACTCTCAGGACTTACATTGATGACAATTTGAAAAAGGGGTTCATACGTCCTTCTACGTCCCCAGCTGGGGCAGGAATCTTTTTTGTAGAAAAGAAGGACCATTCTCTCCGCCCTTGTGTTGACTACCGGGACTTAAATAAAGTTACAGTCAAGAACCGGTACCCATTGCCTTTGGTACCCGAATTATTCCAGCGCCTTGGATCAGCTAGTATCTTCACAAAACTGGATCTGCGCGGAGCCTATAATTTGGTCCGTATCCGAAGTGGGGACGAATGGAAAACTGCCTTCCGCACCCGCTTCGGACATTTTGAATATCTCGTAATGCCCTTTGGGCTGTGCAACGCTCCTGCGACTTTCCAGCATTTTGTGAATGATATCTTTAGAGATTTTCTCGACCTGTTTGTTATAGTATACCTGGACGACATCTTAATTTTCTCCCCCTCTCTGCCAGCTCACAGGGAACACGTTAAGAAGGTTCTCACTCGGCTTCGCCAACACGGCTTGTACGCAAAACCTGAGAAGTGCGAGTTTGAACGTCGCAGCATTCAGTTTTTGGGGCTGATTATTTCGGTGGATGGAATCAAGATGAACCCGCAAAAAGTTTCGGCCATCCTGGACTGGCCAGCCCCTACTGATAAGAGAGGAATTCAACGCTTTGTGGGGTTTGCGAATTTTTATCGAAAATTCATCAAGGGATTTTCTACAATCATCGCTCCAATCACCAGATTAACGAGACAAGGTATCAAGTTCCAGTGGACTCCGGAGGCACAGGCCGCATTTTCTTCCCTTAACCACCTTCAGACCGGACCATTTTGCTGGTAAATGACCAGAGGTCTTTTTACAATTTGGCACTGCGCTGCTTTAACTGGTAATTGCGCGGTCATGCAATGTTGTACCCAAACAAAATTTGCGTCCTTTTCTTCCCACAAATAGAGCTTTCTTTTGATGGTATTTGATTGCCTCTGCGATTTTTATTTTTTGCGATATAAACGTTAAAATTTTGAAAAAAAATGATATTTTCTACTTTTTGTTATTAGAAAAATCCAATAAACTCAATTTTAGTCATACATTTAGGCCAAAATGTATTCAGCCACATGTCTTTGGTAAAAAAAAAGTCAATAATTGGATATTTATTGGTTTGCGCAAAAGTTGTCACATCTACAAACTAAGGTACGTTTTCTGGAATTTACGCAGCTTTTAGTTTACGACTGCCTATCTCATTTCTTGAGGTGCTAAAATGGCAGGGCAGTACAAAACCCCCCCAAATGACCCCATTTTGGAAAGTAGACACCCTAAGGAAATTGATAAGTGGCATGTTGAGCCCATTGAATATTTTATTTTTTTGCCTCAAGCGATTGAATAATGACAAAAAATAATTTATTTATTTTTTTTACACAAAGTTGTCACTAAATGATATATTGCTTACACATGCTATGGGCATATGTGAAATGACACCCCAAAATAAATTCTGCTGCTTCTCCTGAGTACGGGGATACCACATATGTGGGACTTTTTGGGAGCCTAGCCACGTACGGGGCCCCGAAAACCAAGAACCGCCTTCAGGTTTTCTAAGGGCGTAAATATTTGACTTCACTCCTCACTACCTATTACAGTTTTGAAGGCCATAAAATGCCAAGATGGCACAAAACCCCCACAAATGACCCCATTTTAGAAAGTAGACACCCCAAGCTATTTGCTGAGAGGCATGTTGAGTCCATGGAATATTTTATATTTTGCCACAAGTTGCGGGAAAATTACAAACTTTTTTTTTTTTTTTTTTTTTCACAAAGTTGTCACTAAATGATATATTGCTCACGCATGCCATGGGCATATGTGAAATGACACCCCAAAATAAATTCTGCTGCTTCTCCTGAGTACGGGGATACCACATATGTGGGACTTTTTGGGAGCCTAGCCGCCTACGGGGCCCCGAAAACCAAGCACCGCCTTCAGGCTTTCTAAGGGCGTTACAGTTTTGAAGGCCATAAAATGCCAAGATGGCACAAACCCCCCCCAAATGACCCCATTTTGGAAAGTAGACACCCCTAAATTTACGGGTACACTAGTGAGACTAGGTAATAAATGGCGGGTGCCCTGAAACTATAAAAAAAATAACTAACCAACCAGCGTCACCTGTAAGGCCGCGTACACACGCGCGGACTGTTCGCCCAACTTTGTCCGTCCAACAGTTTCGGCAAACAGTCCGCTCAAACTTAGCATGGACGGACATGGCCACGCACGACGGACGAACAGTTTGCTGAAACCGTGCGCGATGACGTGAACGGCACGTACGACGGGACGAAAAATACGACGTCCTATACACTGCATTATAGCTTTCGGCGTGAAAATCCTTTCTGAGCATGCGCGAGACTTAGTTGGCCGAACAAGCCTACACACGAGCGAACAGTCCGCTGAAACCTTGTTTCAGCGGACAGTTTTTCGGAATTTCCGTAAGACCTTGTTCGTCCAACTGTCCGCTGAAACTGTCCACTGAAGCCCCACACACGAGCGGACTGTCCGCCCAAACACTGTTCAGCGGACAAGGTTGGGCGAACAGTCCGCGCGTGTGTACGCGGCCTAACAGTTATATGGTGATCACTGGTGAAAGGGTTAACTAGGGGGCAATCAGGGGGCTTTATGCGGTAGTATATGGGGGTCCCTGGCGCTATAAAAAGCTGCGGCGAACCTAAATACCTACCTGCCTAACTAGCGTCACCTGTGACACTAATACAGTGATCAGAAAAACGATCGCTTATTAGGCTGGGTTCACACTGGAGCGATGCGGGAACGCCATGAATCCGCGGCGGGTTCCCGCATCACATGCCTCCCGGCGGCAGTTCACACTGCCCTATGCGAACTGCTAGGAGTGTCAGTGAAATGTTAATGACACCCCCAGATCAGTTCGCATATCGCAGTGCGATCTGCAAACTCGGATCGCATGGTGTGAACACCCATGCGATCCGATTCTGCTGCGGACCAAAAAAAGGGTCCCGTGCGAGTTTGCGGCGGGTGCGGCGGGTGCGACACGAATTCAGCCATACTATCTGTATGGCTGAACTCGAATCGCACAGAGATCGGATGTGATTTGCACTGCAGTGCGGTGCGAATCACATCCGTTCTCATAAACCGCTGCAATGTGAACCCAGCCTTAGTGACACTGGCGACGGGGGGTGATCACGGGGTTAAACCTTTATTGGGGGGGTTAGGGGGGTACCTTAGAACTAAAGGGGGCTAACCCTAACTGCCCTAACAGTTATTACAGTCACAAATGACACCCGCCGGGTGATCAGGGGGTTAAACCTTTATTAGGTAATAAATGGCGGGTGCCCTGAAACTGTAAAAAAAATAACTAACCAACCAGCGTCACCTGTAACAGTTATATGGTGATCACTGGTGAAAGGGTTAACTAGGGGGCAATCAGGGGGCTTTATGCGGTAGTATATGGGGGTCCCTGGCGCTATAAAAAGCTGCGGCGAACCTAAATACCTACCTGCCTAACTAGCGTCACCTGTGACACTAATACAGCGATCAGAAAAACTATCGCTTATTAGGCTGGGTTCACACTGGAGCGATGCGGGAACGCCATGAATCCGCGGCGGGTTCCCGCATCGCATGCCTCCCGGCGGCAGTTCACACTGCCCTATGCGAACTGCTGGGAGTGTCAGTGAAATGTTAATGACACCCCCAGATCAGTTCGCATATCGCAGTGCGATCTGCAAACTCGGATCGCATGGTGTGAACACCCATGCGATCCGATTCTGCTGCGGACCAAAAAAAGGGTCCCGTGCGAGTTTGCGGCGGGTGCGGCGGGTGCGACACGAATTCAGCCATACTATCTGTATGGCTGAACTCGAATCGCACAGAGATCGGATGTGATTTGCACTGCAGTGCGGTGCGAATCACATCCGTTCTCATAAACCGCTGCAATGTGAACCCAGCCTTAGTGACACTGGCGACGGGGGGTGATCACGGGGTTAAACCTTTATTGGGGGGGTTAGGGGGGTACCTTAGAACTAAAGGGGGCTAACCCTAACTGCCCTAACAGTTATTACAGTCACAAATGACACCCGCCGGGTGATCAGGGGGTTAAACCTTTATTAGGTAATAAATGGCGGGTGCCCTGAAACTGTAAAAAAATAACTAACCAACCAGCGTCACCTGTAACAGTTATATGGTGATCACTGGTGAAAGGGTTAACTAGGGGGCAATCAGGGGGCTTTATGCGGTAGTATATGGGGGTCCCTGGCGCTATAAAAAGCTGCGGCGAACCTAAATACCTACCTGCCTAACTAGCGTCACCTGTGACACTAATACAGCGATCAGAAAAACTATCGCTTATTAGGCTGGGTTCACACTGGAGCGATGCGGGAACGCCATGAATCCGCGGCGGGTTCCTGCATCGCATGCCTCCCGGCGGCAGTTCACACTGCCCTATGCGAACTGCT
Source organism: Lithobates pipiens (assembly GCF_037356315.1). Taxonomy (NCBI): domain Eukaryota; kingdom Metazoa; phylum Chordata; class Amphibia; order Anura; family Ranidae; genus Lithobates; species Lithobates pipiens. The sequence goes on along the minus strand of NW_027507758.1, from coordinate 584,163,450 downwards.
GGGAGTCTCAGTGAAATGTTAATGACACCCCCAGATCAGTTCGCATATCGCAGTGCGATCTGCAAACTCGGATCGCATGGTGTGAACACCCATGCGATCCGATTCTGCTGCGGGCCAAAAAAAGGGTCCCGTGCGAATTTGTGGCGGGTGCGGCGGGTGCGACACGAATTCAGCCATACTATCTGTATGGCTGAACTCGAATCGCACAGAGATCGGATGTGATTTGCACTGCAGTGCGGTGCGAATCACATTCGTTCTCATAAACCGCTGCAATGTGAACCCAGCCTTAGTGACACTGGCGATGGGGGGTGATCACGGGGTTAAACCTTTATTGGGGGGGTTAGGGGGGCACATTAGAACTAAAGGGGGCTAACCCTAACTGCCCTAACAGTTATTACAGTCACAAATGACACCAATGCAAAAAAAAAAAGCAATTGGTGTCACTGTGACTGGGGGGGCAGGGGTAATTGGGGGGTGATCGGGGGGTAAAGGGGGGGTGTGAGTGTGCCTGGCATGTTCTACTGTGTAGTGTAGTGCTTGTGCAACTCACCGATGCTCTCTCCTCGGTGCCGGAACGAAAAATACCGACACGGAGGAGAGAATACATCACTTCCTCTCCTGTGTTTACATTACAGGAGAGGAAGTGATGTCACGGGACATTTTCATTCGTCGGGAGCGATCGCGAGGGGGTGGCCATGAATGAATGGCCGTCCCCTCATCCGGGATCGCTCCCGAACGATTACCGACCGCCGCAGGCACCAGGCGGGGGCCCGATCGGGCCCCCGACCGGCGGGCAGGCAAGGACATACATGTAAGCCCTTATGCCTGCCCGTGCTATTCTGTCGACGTACATCGTCGTGCGGCGGTCGGCAAGTGGTTAAAGAACAATTTGTGTCAGCATCTGTCCTGAAGCATCCTAATTCTGCGCTACCCTACATCCTTGAGGTGGATGCATCCGAAGTTGCAGTGGGAGCAGTCCTTTCTCAGAGACAGGGCCCCAAGGCTTTATTGCATCCGGTGGCGTTCTTCTCAAGTAAGTTGTCTGAAGCGGAAAGGAATTATGATGTCGGGGACAGGGAGCTACTCGCTATCAAAGCTGCACTTGAGGAATGGCGCTATCTCCTGGAGGGAGCAGCCCATCCCATTCTGGTATACACTGACCACAAGAACTTAGAGTATTTGAAGACTGCTAAGAGGCTGAAGCCGCGTCAGGCCAGATGGGCACTTCTCTTTACAAGATTTTCCTTCCACATTACCTATAGGCCCGGATCGAAAAACACCAAACCCGACGCGCTATCCCGGATGTTCAGCGAACCCGAAGTTCTTCAACCCACAGACACCATCCTTGCGCCCGGAAATTTCCTTATGCTCCAGGAAGATCTTCTATCCCAACTTAAGCAGGCTTCATCTTCAGCTTCACATCCCTCAAACACCACCTTTCTCTCTAGCAATGACTTGTTATGGCATGAAAATAAGATCTACGTGCCCCAACAACTACGGGTTGCTGTTCTTAAGTCTTGCCACGACCACAAGCTGGCCGGTCATTTTGGGGTACACAAGACCGCCGAACTTCTCCAACGCACCTTCTGGTGGCCTCAGCTGCTAAGGGACTGTAAACTTTATGTAGAATCTTGCATTACCTGTACCCAGAATAAGAGTAGCAAGGCCAAAGCCTGGGGGTTGCTGAAACCACTCCCCATCCCGGAAAGACCTTGGAAAATGATTTCCATAGACTTTATTGTAGAACTACCACCGTCAGAAGGCTTTACCACTATCCTTGTGGTGGTCGACAGATTGTCCAAGATGGCTCACTTTCTGCCCATGAAGGGTACACCTTCTGCCCCTGAGACCGCAAGGATCTTCATTAAGGAGATTGTAAGACTCCACGGTATACCTGCGAACATTGTCTCCGATCGTGGAGTACAATTTACATAAAAATTTTGGAGAGCTTTATGTAAGTCCTTGAAAATTGATCTTTCGTTTTCTTCTGCCTATCATCCCCAGACAAACGGCCAGACCGAACGAACAAACCAGACCCTTGAGCAATATTTGCGTTGTTATTCTTCTTTTTCGCAAGACGATTGGGTATCCCTTTTACCACTTGCCGAGTTTGCCTACAATAACTCTGTTCATTCTGCAACTAATCAATCTCCCTTCTTTGCGAACTATGGTTTTCACCCTCAGTTCTTATCAGCCAATATCCCAGAATGCACGGTTCCAGCAGCTCAAGAAACTTTGAACTTTTTCTGCACCAATAACAAGTTGCTTCAAGAAACGATGGCAAGAACCCAAGAGCGCAACAAAGCAGTTTTTGACAGAAAGAGGAGAGGGGAGCTCGATCTAAAACCCGGAGATTTGGTTTGGTTATCTACTCTGAATCTAAAATTAACATGCCCATCTAGAAAACTGGGCCCAAAATTTGTGGGTCCTTTCCCAATCACCAGGAAAATTAATAATGTTGCTTATGAACTGAAATTACCAGAATCGCTGCGTATTCACCCGGTGTTTCATGTGTCCCTCTTAAGACCTTCAATCCAGGATCTCTTCACTGATCGGAACGTGGGCCCTCCTGAACCTGTGCTTATTAATGGTGAAGAAGAGTTTGAAGTAGAAGCAATTTTGGATTGCAGAAAGAGACGCAACCAGGTCCAGTATCTGGTGAAGTGGAAGGGGTATGGTCCAGAAGAGAATTCCTGGGAACCAGAGACTGGCATCCACGCCAAGAGGTTGGTTCTGGCATTTAAAAGATCTCACCCAGGTAAGATGTCCCAGTTGGGCATCCGGAGGCTGCCCATTGGGGGGGGGCAATGTCAGGAAGATCCTCCTCACGGACGTCCGAGCGGCGAAAGTCGCAGAAGATCTTTTGCCCAGTTTCAGGAGCGTTACCGCGATCAGCGGTGCGCGCATGCGCGTGCACGTGCGCGTGCGGCCGTTTGACGCAAATTGGCGCCAATAGCGCTATTTAAACTGGAGCCATGCTTCACTGCTTTGCTGCCTGATCAACAGCGTTCCTGTGCTTCCTGGTGATCCGTATCTGAACCTGAACCTGTACCTGTACCTGTATCCTGATCCGTATCGAACCCGGCTTGTTCCCGACTCTGCTGTTTGCTGCCTGCCCCCCCCCGACTTTGGCTTTGTACCCGACTACTCTTCTGGATTCCGTTTCTGTACCTGATCTGCCCGCCTGTGCCTGACCTGGACTGTTACACCATCCGTCAACTGTAAGTTGCTTGCTGTTGTACTACAGGACACCTCCCAGTCCTCCGCAATATTTGGCTGTACTCCTTCTGCGTTTGTAGCCTTCTACCTCTGGCTGCAGACTACTGGACTCTTCCACTTCCGCTTATCCATTGCACCTGCATCCGTTGTTGGACTACAATACCCCTCCGTTGTTTGTCACTTCCTGCAATCACTTGTATGCCGTTGCTGGACTACAGGAACCCTTCTGCTGTCTGCTGAACCTTATCTCACCTTTGCCTGCATTCTGACACCGGACTACAATACACCTCCTCCTTCAACGGTCTTCTGCCTCTACCACCTGCTATCCAGTCAGGCACTTGTGCCCCTCTGTGCTCCTGAGCCCCTGTCATCACTACCAGGGTCTCTCGAGTCAGAGGTCTACGAGAGGCCACTCCCTGCACTCCGGGCTCTGCTTAAAGGTACGTGACAATACTGTGTGCAAGAATGGGCCAAAATCACACCTGAGCAATGCATGCAACTAGTTTCTCCATATAGAAGAAGTCTTGAAGTTGTCATTACCATCAAAGGATTTTGTACCAAGTATTAAATACATTTCAGTTAGCATGTTCAATACTTTTTCTCTGTGTCATTCCATTTTATTACACATACACTATATTACCAAAAGTATTGGGATGGCTGCCTTTACACGCACATGAACTTTAAAGGCAGTCTTAGTCCGTAGGGTTAAATGTTGTATTGGCCCACCCATTGCTTCAACTCTTCTGGGAAGGCTGGCCACAAGGTTTAGGAGTGTATCTATGGGAATGTTTTACCGTTCTTCCAGAAACAAATTTTTGAGGTCAGGCACTAATGTGGATGAGAAAGCCTGGCTCATAGTCTCCATTTTAATTCATCCCAAAAGTGTTCTATCTGTTTGAGGTCATGACTCTGTGCAGGCCAGTCAAATTTCTCCACCCCAAACCCGTTCATCCATATCTTTATGGACTTTGCTTTGTACACTGGTCCAAATCTATGTGTGGAGGGGGGATTATGGTGTGTGGTTGTTTTTCAGGGGTTGAGCTTGGCCCCTTAGATACAGTGAAGGAAACTCTTAAGGCTTCAGCATACCAAGACATTTTGTATGATTTCATGCTCCCAACTTTGTGGGAACAGTTTGGGGAAGGCCCCTTCCTGTTCCAACATGACTGCACACCAGTGCACAATGCAAGGTCCATAAAGACATGAATGAGTGAGTTTGGGGTGGAGGAACTTGACATGACCTCAACCCGATAGAACACCTTTGGGATGAGTTAGACTAATTAAGTCAAAACGGACTAAGACTGGGATGCCATTAAAGTCCATGTGTGTGTAAATACTTTTGGTAATATAATGTAACTTAATTTCTGAACTTATTTGTTTTTTGAATGTACGGATTGCATGGGTTTTTACCGACATGTGGCGAACATTTCATGTCAATAACACCGTTAGAAATATATTTACCTAGAAAAATGGTGGCGTGTTCAATACAAATTTTGCCCTCTGTATCTAACAGACAGGAGATATCTCCAAAGTCAGATTGAATCCCCATTGGAAGGCTTAGGCCGCGTACACATGGGCGGACTGTCTAACGGACTTGGTCCGCTGAAACGTGCACACACGACCCCACGTCCACACACGAGCGGACAATCCGCTCGTGTGTGGGCTTCAGCGGACTTTTTCAGCGGACAGTCTGGCGGACTAAGTCTTTCGGAATTTCCGTAATATTGTCCGTCCAAACTTGGTTTCAGCGGACAGTCCGCTCGTGAGTAGGCAAGTTGGACGGACTAAGTATGGCGCATGCTCAGAAAGGATTTACACGGCCGAAGGTTGCATTGCAGTGTATTGGACGTCGTATTTCTAGTCCCGTCGTACGTGCTGTACACGTCATCGCGCAAGCTTTCAGCGGACTGTCTGTTCGTCGTGTGTGGTCAAGTCCGTTCATTCAAAAGTAGGACGGACTGTCTGTCGGATTGTCTGACGGACTTAGTTGGACGGATAGTCCGCCCGTGTGTACACGGCCTTACTCTCAATTCCAGTTCTGGTGACAAATGTAAATTTTCCAATATATCCTCACTTTCAGCCCTTGTGGCCCCATATATCACCATTTCCACAAAAAAAGCTTCTCTCCTAATCAAGATTGCATTGATACAAGCACATCTCACCCCACAAAAAAAGAAAAATGGAGGGGAGGGGAGAAAATGTGTCAGGAAAAAACTAAATCATGTGCACCTAAATGAAAATAAAGTCAGAAGGTGCTCCCAAAATCAAATCACAAAAACCTAACATGTCTCACTCTTCAAATAGAGCTTCATCGGAGGTAAAAAAACAAAGAAAAATGAAGAAAAGAAGCAACCGGGAGTAGCCGACTGTCGTGCTCATTGCTGAGGGAAAGCCTATCACCAGCTTGTGGATGAAAATCAGATCTACAAGGCAATCACTTATTGATTGCTCCTATATATCATTGTCCTTTACATACTGTCCCAGAGAGAGCGCCGGGAAAAGTCCTGTTCAGGGTTTATACATTTCCCAGGCTCCTTTCATACTCGTTCAGGGATCTCTGATCCATGGTCCAGTTCAGGTCTTGGTCCTCTACCCCAAGCTAATTTAAACTCACCTGAGACAGAAAGCCAGTGCTATTGGCCTGGGAACCTCAGACAACTTCTGTCTAGTAGAGCAAAAGGTTGGTAAAAGCTATTAAGCTGTGTATGTGGAAGCTGACAAGCTGTAGGCTTGCTCAGCCTGGTAGTTAGGATGTGAAATATTGTATAGTTAGTACCGAGACATGGTTAGGTTTTTGTTTGGCTATTTTTGTTCCTATTTGTTTTTGGAACACTGTACAGCACCTGTATATAGACTTGTATATATCACAAATAAACACCGCACTGTTTGTCACTACTTCATTGGATTTTATATCTGTGCCTGAAAGACTTCTCATCCCAGGGAGCTTTGTACCTGCTACCTGTCCCCAGGGCCGGCGCTACCACTAGGCGAAGTAGGCAGCCGCCTAGGGCGCACTACTACCTAGGGCGCAACCACGGCCTCTGTCCAGTATGAGCTCAGCTCTCCTCTCCTGTGTGCCGCCGGCGCCACCAATCCCCCATGTTTCCCCTTGAGCGCCCCGCTGTGCTCACATGTGTTTCCGCCGGCGCCACCAATCCCCCATGTTTCCCCTTGAGCTCCCCGCTGTGCTCACATGTGTTTATCTCACAGCGCCGCTCAGGGACTCCTTTGCTCCATCCTGTCCCTGTGGAGCGGCGCTGTGTGTCTCTATGAGTGCAGCGGAGGGGCGGGGCGGGGCTTTCGGCGGAGATGGGAGCATTGAGAGGTCTGTCAGCTGACCTCCCGCCCGGCGGGGACATCATGGAGTGGATGGATGGCGCTGGCCTGGAGGGACATCGTGGAGTGGGTGGACGGCGCTGGCCTGGCCCTGGCGGGACATCGTGGAGGCGGAGCGGGAGGACGGCGCTGGCGTGGACTCCTGAACACTTCTGCACACCCAGTGCTGAGGAGAGGCTCGGATTATGGTCGCTGAAGCATCAAAGAGCAGAGGTAAGGAGGAGGGTGGTTCTTCCCTGATCTACATTGAGCTGTATGGAGGGAGTTTGTGTGTAATGCAGGAACTAGGAGTCAGGTAGGTCAGCGTGATGGTCAGCGTGATGGTCAGCGTGATGGTCAGCGTGATGGTCAGCGTGATGGTCAGCGTGATGGCCAGCGTGATGGCCAGCGTGATGGCCAGCGTGATGGCCAGCGTGATGGCCAGCGTGATGGCCAGCGTGATGGCCAGCGTGATGGCCAGCGTGATGGCCAGCGTGATGGCCAGCGTGATGGCCAGCGTGATGGTCAGCGTGATGGTCAGCGTACGTGTCAGCGTGATGGTCAGCGTACGTGTCAGCGTGATGGTCAGCGTGATGGTCAGCGTGATGGTCAGCGTGATGGCCAGCGTGATGGCCAGCGTGATGGCCAGCGTGATGGCCAGCGTGATGGCCAGCGTGATGGCCAGCGTGATGGCCAGCGTGATGGCCAGCGTGATGGTCAGCGTGATGGTCAGCGTGATGGTCAGCGTGATGGTCAGCGTACGTGTCAGCGTGATGGTCAGCGTGATGGTCAGCGTACGTGTCAGCGTGATGGTCAGCGTACGTGTCAGCGTGATGGTCAGCGTACGTGTCAGCGTGATGGTCAGCGTACGTGTCAGCGTGATGGTCAGCGTACGTGTCAGCGTGATGGTCAGCGTGATGGTCAGCGTACGTGTCAGTGTGATGGTCAGCGTACGTGTCAGTGTGATGGTCAGCGTACGTGTCAGTGTGATGGTCAGCGTACGTGTCAGCGTGATGGTCAGCGTACGTGTCAGCGTGATGGTCAGCGTACGTGTCAGCGTGATGGTCAGCGTACGTGTCAGCGTGATGGTCAGCGTACGTGTCAGCGTGATGGTCAGCGTACGTGTCAGCGTGATGGTCAGCGTACGTGTCAGCGTGATGGTCAGTGTCAGCGTATGGGTCAGTGTATGTGTCAGTGTGATGGTCAGTGTGATGGTCAGTGTGATGGCCAGTGTCAGCGTATGTGTCAGTGTGATGGTCAGTGTGATGGTCAGTGTGATGGTCAGTGTGATGGCCAGTGTCAGTGTATGTGTCAGTGTGATGGTCAGTGTATGTGTCAGTGTGATGGCCAGTGTCAGTGTATGTGTCAGTGTGATGGTCAGTGTATGTGTCAGTGTGATGGTCAGTGTATGTGTCAGTGTGATGGTCAGTGTATGTGTCAGTGTGATGGCCAGTGTCAGTGTATGTGTCAGTGTGATGGTCAGTGTATGTGTCAGTGTGATGGTCAGTGTATGTGTCAGTGTGATGGTCAGTGTATGTGTCAGTGTGATGGCCAGTGTCAGTGTATGTGTCAGTGTGATGGTCAGTGTATGTGTCAGTGTGATGGCCAGTGTCAGTGTATGTGTCAGTGTGATGGCCAGTGTCAGTGTATGTGTCAGTGTGATGGTCATTGTGATGGCCAGTGTCAGTGTGATGGTCAGTGTGATGGCCAGTGTCAGTGTGATGGTCAGTGTGATGGCCAGTGTCAGTGTATGTGTCAGCTTATGTGTCAGCTTATGTGTCAGCTTATGCGTCAGTGTATGTGTCGGTGTGATGGTCAGTGTATGTGTCGGTGTGATGGTCAGTGTATGTGTCGGTGTGATGGTCAGTGTATGTGTCGGTGTGATGGTCAGTGTATGTGTCGGTGTGATGGTCAGTGTATGTGTCGGTGTGATGGTCAGTGTATGTGTCGGTGTGATGGTCAGTGTATGTGTCGGTGTGATGGTCAGTGTAGGTGTCGGTGTGATGGTCAGTGTAGGTGTCGGTGTGATGGTCAGTGTAGGTGTCGGTGTGATGGTCAGTGTAGGTGTCGGTGTGATGGTCAGTGTAGGTGTCGGTGTGATGGTCAGTGTAGGTGTCGGTGTGATGGTCAGTGTAGGTGTCAGTGTAGGTGTCAGGTGGGTTAGTGTAGGTGCCAGGTGGGTTAGTGTAGGTGCCAGGTGGGTTAGTGTAGTGGGTTAGTGTAGGTGCCAGGTGGGTTAGTGTAGGTGCCAGGTGGGTTGGTGTAGGTGCCAGGTGGGTTGGTGTAGGTGCCAGGTGGGTTGGTGTAGGTGCCAGGTGGGTTGGTGTAGGTGCCAGGTGGGTCGGTGTAGGTGCCAGGTGGGTCGGTGTAATTATCAGGTAGGTCAGTGTAGGGGTCAGTGTGATGCGAGTAGTGCAGGAAGTAGGAGTCAGGTGGATTAGTGTATGTGTCAGGAGGTCAGTGTAGGGGTCAGATAGGTCACATGTGTAGCAAGGGCAGGGTAAAGTGGAGTCGGGCGCAGCGGGGGGGCGGCAAAATTAGGTTTCGCCTAGGGTGTCAAAGATCCTTGCACCAGCCCTGCCTGTCCCCCAGGTTACAATACATACAATTCCTTTTGAGCAAAAATGGATAGGAAGTGAATGTCGATTCTTTCCCTTTCCTAAATACCAATATGATCCATACACATATTATTATTAGACAAGGCTATTAGACAATAAATCCAAAGATGTTTAGTCATGTATGAAATGTAGAAATATAGAAATGTAAAGCCTTCATTGGGGCTTGATGGCACTCGAGAATTGAGACAGAAGATCCATCTCGCTTCCAACTTCAATAGATAATTATCCAGGTCCCCTTTCCTTGGTCCTAATTTAAATTGTTCTATGGCCCTAAGTTTTAATACCTCCGCTTTACCACCATGTTTTTCATTGTCTTTCCCACATACAAAAATGGGCATCTCATAACATAAATGATTCCCACTGTACTACAATTGAAGAATGATTGTATTTTAATAATTTCAAAATTTTTCTGATTATTAAATTCTTTAACAGTGGGAATATAAGAGCATGCCTTACAGTGTCCACATCTGTGCCTACCTAATGGTTTTTCCAGGAGCCATGTGGGAATGACTTTTCTTTGGACAGTTCCTAAATGACCATGCACTAGCATGTCTCTCAGATTTCTACCTCTTCTGTATGTGATCATGGGGCTTTTCGGTATGATTTTAGATAGATCTTTGTGATTGTGCAGCACGTCCAAATATTTTTTAATGATAATTTTTTTTTAACCGGATTAATTTGAGTATGTCCCTATAATACGCATGCCTGCATTATCATCAGTCTTGGCCTGTTTTTGTCTAATGAAGTATCCGTTTCATAAAACTTTCTTAAATCATTGAGATTATAACTTCATCTACTGAACCTCTCAGCCATTTTGAAAGGCTGCATCAGTAGAGCAGTTTCTCTTAGCTCTCATAAATTGCCCAGTGGGAATGCCTTTTTTAAGGGATGTAGGGTTTTGGCTCTCCCAATGTAGAAAATTATTGGTGGAGGTAGGTTTCCGGTAGATAGTTGTATTAATAGTAACATCAACATCTCTCCCAATCTTAGAATTCAGGAAATTGATGCTGTCATGGTTAATCTCACTGGTGAAAAACATACCAATATCATTGTTATTTAGACGTGCTACAAATTCCTCAAATCTCAAATTTGGCCCTGCCAATTGTGGATATGGTGTTATATGGGGGTGTCCATCAGTGATTATTTGTGTCCACATGAATCAGTGTACCCATATTACATATATGAGAGATAGATAATTTCATAGGGCTGAAGGCAGATGGCCCACATCTTCAGTAAGACAATATTCACTTTCTCTTTTTCTGTTCTCCTCATTTCTATGTGGCCAATAGATGGGAGGAGGGCCAGATATACTCCCATCTCTTCATACCAGTTGGTGTTGGTGAGTAGACCTTGAATTTACATATCCTCTACACAGCCTGGAGCATTTATATTTATCGTAGGAGGCAATTATAACCCTCCATATTGTCTATGTACAGTAGCTCACAAAAGTGAGTACACCCCTCACATTTTTGTAAATATTTTATTATATCTTTTCTTGTGACAAGACTGAAAAAAATGACACTTTGCTACAATGTAAAGTAGTGAGTGTACAGCTTGTATAACAGTGTACATTTTCTGTCCCCTCAAAGTAACTCACACAGCCATTAATGTATAAACTGCTGGCAACAAAAGTGAGTTCACCCCTAAGTGAGAATGTCCAAATTGGGCCCAATTAGCCATTTTCCCTTCCTGGTGTCATGTGATTCGTTAGTGTTACAAGGTCTCAGGTGTGAATGGGGAGCAGGTGTGTTAAATGTGGTGTTATCGCTCTCACTCTCTCATAATGGTCACTGGAAGTTCAACATGGCACCTCATGGCAAAGAACTTTCTGAGGATCTGAAAAAAAGAATTGTTGCTCTACATAAAGATGACCTAGGCTATAAGAAGATTGCCAAGACCCTGAAACTGAGCTCCAGCAAGATGGCCAAGACCATGCAGTGGTTTAACAGGACAGGTTTCACTCAGAACAGGCCTCGCCATGGTCGACCAAAAGAAGTTGAGTGCAGGTACTCAGCGTCATATCCAGAGGCTGTCTTTAGGAAATAGACGTATGAGTGCTGCCAGCATTGCTGCAGAGGTTGAATGGGGTGGGGGGGGGTTAGCCTATCAATGCTCAGACCATACGCTGCACACTGCATCGAATTGCTCTGCATGGCTGTCATAACAGAAGGAGGCCTCTTCTAAATATGATGCACAAGAAAGCCTGCAAACAGTTAGCTGAAAACAAGCAGACTAAGGACATGGATTACTGGAACCATTTCCTGTGGTCTGATGAGACCAAGATAAACCTATTTGGTTCAGATGGTGTCAAGTGTGTGTGGTGGCAACCAGGTGAGGAGTACAAAGACAAGTGTGTTTTGCCTACAGTCAAGCATGGTGGTGGGAGTGTCATGGTCTGAAGCTGCATGAGTGCTGCTGGCACTGGAAAGCTACAGTTCATTGAAGGAACCATGGATGCCAACATGTATTGTGACATACTGAAGCAGAGCATTATCCCCTCCCTTCGGAGACTGGGCCGCAGGGCAGTATTCCAACATGATAACGACCCCAAACACACCTCCAAGATGACCACTGCCTTGCTAAAGAAGCTGAGGGTAAAGGTGATGGACTGGCCAAGCATGTCTTCAGACCTAAACCCTATTGAGCATCTGTGGGGCATCCTCAAATGGAAGGTGGAGGAGCGCAAGATCTCTAACATCCACCAGCTCTGTGATGTCGCCATGGAGGAGTGGAAGAGGACTCCAATGGCAACCTGTGAAGCTCTGGTGAACTCCATGCCCAAGAGGGTTAAGGCAGTGCTAGAAAATAATGGTGGCCACACAAAATATTGCCACTTTTGACTCGATTTGGACATTTTCACTTAGGGGTGTACTCACTTTTGTTGCCAGCAGTTTACACATTAATGGTTGTGTGTTGAGTTATTTTGAGGGGACAGCAAATTTACACTGTTATACAAGCTGTACACTCACTACTTTACATTGTAGCAAAGTTTCATTTCTTCAGTGTTGTCACATTAAAAGATATAATAAAATATTTACAAAAATGTGACGGGGTGTACTCACTTTTGTGAGATACTGTACATAGCAAGAGAAATTTCACCATTTAAACTTGGTAGATGTTTTTGCGGAAGTCCCGCAAAAATTTTTTTTTAAAAAGTCAGCAGCTGCAAATACTGCAGCTGCTGACTTTTAAAATGAGGACACTTACCTGTCCAGGGTGCCCGCGATGTTGGCATGTGCGAGTCTCGCTGCGCAATCCGAATGGTCCCTGCTGTCTCTGGGACCCATGTGTGTCCCAGCAGACAGGGCGGTGGGACGGGAAGAGGCGTAGACTCGAGGTGCGGGAGTCTATGCCCGGAAGTGGGTGCAAATACCGGTCTTAGACAAGTATCTGCAACCCCCTCCCCCCTGAAAGGTCCCAAATGTGGCACCGGAGGGGGGAGGGTTCCGAAAAGCAGAGATTCAATTTTCGTGTGAACCTCCGCTTTAATATTACCACATAGTGATAGAACGATGATTCATATATAATGGCATTGACCTCATCCTATAGGTATGCCTGTTATGGTCATTTACATACCTTTTATGATTTTCAATAAAGGTTATGTTTTAGTTAAGTGGCCTTTTGGTGCATAGAATGCACTCTCATCTGATAGAGATAGAGATAGAGATAGAGATAGAGATAGAGATAGAGATAGAGATAGAGATAGAGATAGAGATAGAGATAGAGATAGAGATAGAGATAGAGATAGAGATAGAGATAGAGATAGAGATAGAGATAGAGATAGAGATAGAGATAGAGATAGAGATAGAGATAGAGATAGAGATAGAGATAGAGATAGAGATAGAGATAGAGATAGAGATAGAGATAGAGATAGAGATAGAGATAGAGATAGAGATAGAGATAGAGATAGAGATAGAGATAGAGATAGAGATAGAGATAGAGATAGAGATAGAGATAGAGATAGAGATAGAGATAGAGATAGAGATAGAGATAGAGATAGAGATAGAGATAGAGATAGAGATAGAGATAGAGATAGAGATAGAGATAGAGATAGAGATAGAGATAGAGATAGAGATAGAGATAGAGATAGAGATAGAGATAGAGATAGAGATAGAGATAGAGATAGAGATAGAGATAGAGATAGAGATAGAGATAGAGATAGAGATAGAGATAGAGATAGAGATAGAGATTTATTTTTTAATATATTATATATACAGTATTTACACGTGCACATGATCAAAAGTTTATCAACACTCCTTTATTCTCTTTAAGCTTGTTATAACTCCAGTCACTTCTGCCAGTCTTATACTCACTTTTTTCTACTTTTTTCTAATCCAGACAGATATTACTCAATAAACTGCAAAGCTGCTTGTCAAAACCCTTTAGCCCAAGTCTAAAATCTATTGGCCTTATAGTAGATATATCACATGAAAACATTATGGCCCCAATTCCACTATTCCATCTAAAAAAAGATATTTGCATACCACATGACATACTTCATCAGTTGCAATTGTCTGCCAGGCCTGAGCATTGTCACATGGGAATTCTACTCCACGCAAGGGTATTTTGCAACTGCAGAGGTAGCAGGGGGAGCAGAGAAGGAGTACTAGCAAGGGTGTGAACAAGGTTCAGGAGGACAGTATTTTCAATATGAAACTAAGTTCGAGAATACAACCTCAAACTAACAGGAGGAAAGTTCAAAACTAACTTTAGAAATTGTTTTTTTACTTAAAAACGTACAGCAGAGGAATGGAGGCAACAGCAAGTGAATTTAGACATGCCTGGAACAAATATGTTCTATTAAAAAAATTAAAAAGGAAAAAAGGTGCAGACTTGATGGACCACTTGGGCTTTTTTTCAGCCATCCCTCTTCTATCTCTCTATGTTTTTGTCCTCTGCTTTCCTTTTGGCTCGGCTTACAAAGTTCAGGTCCTCCTAAATGACAAGTGCCTTCTACAGTAATTAGACATGTTTATATAACTGGAATCTTCTTTTAGGTATAAAAAATATACTCACTTTTACTGTGTCCACATTAAACTTGAGATTTAATTGCAAAGCATTGCTTGTAACATTGCTGATAATACTCAGAATCAACTGTACATCAAGATCACTGTAACCAACCTGGGCGGCCGTGGCGAGGAGATTGCCAAGAGAATTTATGAGATCCGGTTCTGAAAAATTCTGAAAAAACAAAAGCATACATATTACACCTTTACACGGCTCATGAGGGATAAAAAAAATTACTACAAATGACAATATTACCATCTTCGTAGCCTGTATACCACCCTTAGAAAATTACATTTCTGTACTTTTTTTTTTTTTTTTTTTTTTTAAAAGCATTTTTCTTAGTGTCCTAAAAATAAAAATATAGAAAATAAACTTATATGCAAAGTTTTGAAAAGTGCCTAGAAAGATTTTCTGACAATTGAAACGTCCAAAGTGAGAGATTAGGAATGATTGAAATTAAAAGTTATCATGAACCTGAAATTTTGTTAAAAATAGGGAGATTTTGGCTAAAGTTTACAATTTTGGGGCAAGTCAATGGAAAATTAAGATGGCTTTTGGTTGTTTTTAATAGTGTAATGGGCTTTAAATAGCTTCTAAGGGTTGTACAAACTCCTTTCAATTATCCTGGATCTGTTCTTGTAATGGAAAACAGCCCCCTCATTAGTTGTAATATTTCACTTTTTTTTTTCCACAAAGAAAATGACAGATCATGGGAAAATATGCTTGAGGTGACTGTAGCCATATTAGTGCAATTGTGACAAAGAAAATTGAGTACTGTCCGTGATACTTTTTTTTTTTTTTTTGCACTAACATACAATTTTTGAGGACAAGCTTTTCGGTGTATGTCCCCTTCTTCAAGGTCCAAGCAGTACTGATTCTAAAACTTTTGTGAATCGCTACAGCTTAGACCTTGAAGGGGACATACCCCGAAAGCTTGTCCTGAAAAATTGCAAATAAAAAAAGTATCACGGACAGTACTCAATTTTCTCTATGGGAAAATATTAAATGTAAAATGAAAAAAAAGCACTACATAAACAATGAGATCCACACAAAAAATACACACTCACCGAACAGGCTTTTTCCAACAAATGATTCAACATAATAGTCAAATTGAAACCTAATAAAAAAAAAAGCACATACAAAAGTTTTTGAAAGATACACTTTGTAGATATACACATATTCTGAAAAAAAGAAAGGTGGTCATTACTATCAGGGCTTTTTTTTCTTAGAGAATGGGTGCAGGAACTCCCCTCTTCGGAGTTACTCCTTCTCTCTGACCCCTACCCACCTCCCAGAACTGTCTTTTGGCTCCACCCCTACCCACCACCCAGTATTGCCCCTTTTAGAGAATACAGAACTAAGTATCATTTTGTGCTACTAAGTAATTTGTATGGAATTTGATAGACCCCACCCCAGCAACACAAGACTACCCCAGAAACAGACCCACCTCAGCAACAAAAGCCTCTACCAGCAAGAATAGACTCCCCCAGAAACAGACCCACCACAGCAACAATAGATCCCCAACACAGCAACAAATATCCCCTCTAGCAACAAAATACCACCCCCAGCAACAATAGGCCCACAGCAGCAAAACAGATCTCCCAACAGCCAGCATCAATAGACCCTCCAGCAGCCAGCAACAATAGACCTCTCCCTCAACAATTGACCCCAGCCAGCCAGCCAGCAAAAATACACTTATGCCGCGTACACACGACCGGACTTTTCAACATCAAAGGTCCGACGGAACAATTCCGGCAGACTATTCGATCGCGTGTGGGCTGCAGCAGACTTTTGATTTTCAAAAGTCTGACAGACTTTAGAAATGGAACATGTTTCAAATTTTTCCGCCAGAACTCCGCCGGACCCAGTTCCTACAGAGAAATCTGCTCGTGTGTGTGCTAGTCCGGACAAAAACTGACGCTAGGGCAGCTATTGGCTACTGGCTATGAACTTCCTTATTCTAGTCCGGTCGTACGTCATCACGTTCGAATCCGTCGGACTTTGGTGTGATTGTGTGTGGCCAAGTCCGTTCATTTGGAAAGTCCATCAGAACTCTGTCAGAACTCTGTCAGAACTCTGTCAGAACTCTGTCAGAACTCTGTCAGAACTCTGTCAGAACTCTGTCAGAACTCTGTCAGAACTCTGTCAGAACTCTGTCAGAACTCTGTCAGAACTCTGTCAGAACTCTGTCAGAACTCTGTCAGAACTCTGTCAGAACTCTGTCAGAACTCTGTCAGAACTCTGTCAGAACTCTGTCAGAACTCTGTCAGAACTCTGTCAGAACTCTGTCAGAACTCTGTCAGAACTCTGTCAGAACTCTGTCAGAACTCTGTCAGAACTCTGTCAGAACTCTGTCAGAACTCTGTCAGAACTCTGTCAGAACTCTGTCAGAACTCTGTCAGAACTCTGTCAGAACTCTGTCAGAACTCTGTCAGAACTCTGTCAGAACTCTGTCAGAACTCTGTCAGAACTCTGTCAGAACTCTGTCAGAACTCTGTCAGAACTCTGTCAGAACTCTGTCAGAACTCTGTCAGAACTCTGTCAGAACTCTGTCGAAAGTCTGTCGGACCTAAGTCCGGTCGTGTGTACGCGGCATTACTCAGCAACAATAGACTCCAACAAAAAATTGATCTCCACCAGAGACAACAGATCCCCCAGCAATCAACATCAAGAAAACCTCTAGCACACCTTGCCATAAAATACATTCAGTGTTGGAGGTACCTTCCCGCTGAAAAAAAGCCCTGATCACTATCCAGAACTGAATGTGAAAAAATGACCCATGGGCCAATCACAGGAGTTTTGACAGCCACTTACCGACCGCCTCCTGTACATATACGTCGGCACTTTGAAGAGCGACATCTCGGTAACAGCAGCAGCTGCTGCCACAACCGAGATATCCATCTTTACAGGAGGAGGTCGTGTTTACGATAATGGTGGTTTCCGCAGCGGGTTCACTGCAAGATCACCGTTATTGGCGGCGGGAGAAGTGCCACCCCCCCCCCCTCACCACTCTCATGCGTCCTCCGCCGCTTACCGGAGCCATCTGTAGTGGCAGAGGTGATCGTGTCCTGCACACTGCTGGGTATGGAGATGAGTGAGGCTAAGATGGCCCCCATTCATCTCTATACCATAGGAGGAAAAGAAAAAGTCACATCCGCCCATACCTCTTAAAGGAACATTTTTTCAATGTAATTTTTTCTTTTTTTCTTTTTTATTGCATTTAAGTCCAAATATGAGATCTGAGGACTTTTTGACCCCATATCTCATATTTAAGAGGACCTGTCATGCTTTTTTTTCTAATACAAGGGATGTTTACATTCCTTGTAATAGGAATAAAAGTGATACAGGTTTTTTTTTGTTTTTTTTTTAACACGGTGTAAAAATAAATAAAATCTAGTAAAATAAATAGTAGAAAAGATGTAGCTGGTTAGCCGCACTCCAAATTATTTAACTTTATTTCAAAAATGTAATTAAAATCATAGCATCTAGGCTGGCAAACAGACTAACTGCACAGCCGCTAACATGTTTCACACCGAACACGGTGCTTAGTCATAAAAAATAAATAAGATTTTTTTTTTTAAATACCCCGTCCCGACGAGCTCGCACGCAGAAGCAAATGCATACGTGAGTAGCTCCCGCATATGAAAACGGTGTTTAAACCACACATGTGAGGTATCGACGCGATCGGTAGAGCGAGAACAATAATTCTAGCTATAGACCTCCTCTGTAACGCAAAACATGCAACCTGTAGAACTTTTTAACGTGGTTGCATGTTTCATACGTGAAGGATTGCAGCCACAAAATGTAATAATCCATGCCATGGGGTGGATTTACTAAAACCGGAGAGTGCAAAATCTGGTACAGTTCTGCATAGAAAGCAATCAGCTTCCATTTTTTTTTTTTTTTTGGGGATTCTCCGTTTTTTGTAAATCAACCCCAATGTGTAAAGCGAAAAGCGACGTGCTCTTGTCTTGTTTTCCATTGTTGGGTTTGAAATAAAAAGAATGATCCTTAAACTGTGGACCAGTACCAGGCAGTGAGGCCTTCTTATGACAATATATTGATTTTGTGTGATAAGAGACTTCTTACAAAATGCTGAACTTAAAAGGTTTCTTTTCTTATGCTCCTCTATCCTACATTTGATCTCACTAACATGGCAATCTTTTATTTAATGTGTGTGTGTGTGTGTGTGTGTGTGTGTGTGTGTGTGTACAGTTTAAATGGGATTTTATGATGTCCTCACCTTGCCCAGCCAGGAGCAATCCTTTATTTACAATACATATACTGTAATGTTACAGGAGCAGTTACGTTTTTTTTTTTCTTCTTTTTTTTATAGAATGTTGGTCCTCCAGAAAACTATCAGATTTATAATAAGAAATTACATTTCTGTACAATCTATTTGGGATGTGGTGACTGAGAACAATATTTTCTGCGATTATTGGGATTCTTTTTTCTGAAAACTATCAGATAGTTACACTTTATGAGCTCCAACCCCTTGAATGAAGTCGTAAAGACGAAACGAATCGGGCCATGGCTGTACGACAACTGAAAGTGATATCATACGTCGCACTGAATGTGAAAACCCGTAAGTGATGGTCTGGCAGCAAGTGTGAGAAGCCAAGAGTATTGGCTTGTATTGGCCGGTATTCCCGCACTAGTGGCTTTGATTTTTACTGGATGTATTGTATGGCTTTCAATTTATGATGCTTGCGAATAGTATTTTTAGAGGAGACTGATTAGACTGGTGTTTTTACCAATATTACACTATTGGAGTTTTCTCTTTTCTTTGTACACTGAGCCTGATCATTGGAAGGAGGAAGAGCGGATCACCTAGCTGGAAGTTTATAAGTGGTGCATATTATGAAGTGTAATTTGTCAATCATAAAAATGAGAGGCATTATGCTTTGGTGAGTGTGTGATCCATAGGGAACATCTCACCTGGTGGAATGTGGAGGAGAATTCAACGCATGAAGAGTTGTTTATGTGGAACTTTTGTTGGACACTATTGATTATTTGATTCACGTGTGGGCACGTATTTGTACTAGTATCAATTTAACAACTGGTGTTTGTTATAGAACAACCTTACCTTAAAATTTTTTGAGGGGATTCAGTTTTATGCTTAAAATATGTGTGCATTCACCACCAGCCTATCTTGATTTCAGCAAAGCATTTGATGCAGTTCACATAAGGATTTTATAAATACGTTGTACAATTTAGGACCGAAACCTTGGGTGATTCAGTGCACACACAGTTGACTAAAGGATATGTAGCCACCCCGCCTTAAGCAGCCTTGTCTATTTAAATTTAGTGCTACACTGAAGTCAGCTTAGTTGAATTCATATTTCAGCTTTTTGTTTTTTTTACAAAGCCCTGGTGGCTGTATGTGTTCTTCTGTTACCGGTAGGTGGCAAAGCTGCCTCTGGCAATAGGAGAGCTACACTAGCCAAAGTTTTGAATATTTATTTTTCGATGGCCAATGAGTAGGAGTTTTCTTGCCACTGATGCATGCTGGGAGAGATTATAAGTATTCAGGGAATGACCTCGGGAAGTCAGTCTGTATTTCTCTGGGTCTCCTGCCTGGGGAGGAGTGTGCTTGCAGACCTGCTGCCTAAGTTGGTGATCATGTGGCTGAAAAGAGGCCTGGATTTGGGGCCTGGCCTATGGGGCCTAGCGATTAAGGAGCCATGTAGGACCTCCAGTTGTCCTAAGAGACAGAAAAAGGTTGGACCTCACTGGAATATAATGTCCTCTATCCAGGATGCTGGCAGCTGGTTTTCAAGTATCTTACAATCAGGAGCTACAAAAAAACAGAAAGTCGGGTTGGCTTCAAGGTTATTGTAAGGAATGTGAGTATTTTTGTACCTTTTTTGTGGAGTTTTCTAGTCTGCCAGTTCATGGGTGTCCTGTACCCTATTCCTCTTTCTAGGGGGTTTTGAGATCAAGTCAATAAACTCCATTATGTTTGTATGTTAAGGTGACTGGGGCCCATCTGTTCACATCCCACTATTGTATAAGTAATCTATATCATGAGGTGAAATGTCAGTCCACCATGTCTCTGGGGAGAGCTACAGATAGGTATCTTAGTGTGGTAGTAAATGGAGGCCAGTTCCTGTTCTATTTAATATGTTTGTAAGTGATATAACTGAAGGTTTGGAAGACAGGGTATTTATTTTTTTTTACTGATTATACATAGGTGTGCTTTGAGGTTGAAATAGGGTTGATATCCCTTGGAATGTTTGTAACATGGAACATAATCTGGAAGACTGGTGAAAGCTATGGACTCTCTATTCCATCATATCCAGATGCAAAATAATATAGTTATGGAAAAAGAATCCTCTGATAGAGCACAATCAGGGCTGGATTTCCCATAAGGCCACTGAGGCCAGGCCTCAGGGCGGCAGTGGTGCAGGGGCGGCCCGTGCTACTTGTGAATTGTGGCCGCGATGACTGCTTTGCAGAGTGCACAGAGGACACGAGAAGCTGTATTCCGGATCTAGCCAGCAGTGAAGGGGCAGGGCCGGGAGCTCCACTGATGCGCTGACTCCACCCCATGTAGCCTGTATGCTCAGAAAAGAACGGCTGTAGTTAGAGCAGTGATCAGAGTGGGCGCGTCAGTTGAGCTCCCGGGGAATACAGAGGTCCGGGGTGGGGCCAGAAACTCCAATGATACGCCCACTCCGATCACTGCTCTAACTACAGCCACCCTGTTCTGAGTGGAGCTCCCGGCCCCGCTCACTCTCTGCTAGCTAGCGCGCGAATACAGCCTCCTGTGTCCTCTGTGCAGTGCAATCTCATGCAGTATATCCACAGTCTCTGATACTCTCATGCAGTATGTCCACAGTCTCTGGTAATCTCCTGAAGTATGTCCACAGTCTCTGGTAATCTCCTGCAGTATGTTCAGTCTCTGGTAATCTCCTGCAGTATGCCCACAGTCTCTGGTAATCTCCTGCGGTATGTCTGCACTCTCTGACCTTCTCACATAGTATGTGTATTAATGTGCCGCTTTACTTGCTCAATTATTTGGGATAGCTCCACTGCTCAGCGAGTGGTAATGATGTGCATTAACCTACAGCAACCAATCAGTGAGAGCTAATAATGTGCAGTAACCTCTAGCAACCAATCGGCAAGCAGAAATTATGTGTTGTAACCTCTAGCAACCAGCCAGTGAGCGGTAAGGATAGGCTGTAACCTCTGGCAAACAATTGCAATCACTGTGTGATCTGCTGCAGTAAACTGATTTTGCATGTATCTGCTATTTTTTTGTATGTCTCAGAATGGAGGGGAGGGGGGCAAGAAAATGTTTGCCCAGGGCCCAATCAAAATTAAAGATGGCCCTGCGCAAATCGACGCTGAAAATTCCCACTGTCTGTCACAGACAGTCATCAGACAGCACCCACACGCAGTGCCAGTGCTGCTTTTTATTTGATCAAGAAGGATGCTCTGGCCCCGCCCTTTGCTATGCTGCCTGCAAGCAAGCGTGATCGGATTCAGAGGAACAGAGGCCTCGGTAGGAGTAGTCTGACCGTGGCGTGGAGTGGGGTCAAGTGAAACTAGCAGCAGCAATGTGGAGGAATTGATCAGATTCGGAGCTGAGCTGGCCAGGAGAACAAGGTAGGTCTTCTTTCTCCTCCCCTGGCTCCCACACCCCATGGAAAACTAGAACGTTTTAGAATTTTATGGGCACACTGGCTGCATTTGATGGGCACACTGGCAGCATATGATGAGCACACTGGCAGCGTTTGATGGCAGTGTGGCAGCCTTTGATGGGCACAGTGGCAGCGTTTAATGGGCACAGTGGCAGCATTATCGATCATCTTTGGGTCAAGAAAGACTGAACAGTTTAGCTTTACTTGCCATTGAGTCAGAACTTTTAAATACTTTGTCCTACGAAGATATTATAGATGAGTTTGCCAAAAGAAAATTTAGAACTAAAAATTTGTAGGCAGTTTACTACTGCTATAATCTTTAAAAGGCATTTTCTGCATTACAGAGTATTTTCAGTCTGTGCAATTAAAGCCAGTTATTTTCAGTGTGCTCATGTGTAGAGATATGTTTTTAATTGATCTACTATAGCAGTCATCGATAAAGGATGAGAATGGTGGTGTGTGTGTGTGTGTGTGTGTGTGTGGGGGGGGGGGAAAGACCCAGCCTTGGGGCGGGAAAGGGAGTGAATCTGGGCCTGAGCACAATATTGGAGGTACAGTGGGGACCAGAACAAAAAAGAAAAAAGATTTGGTGGAGCTTATGTCAGATAACTGCAAAATTAGTTAACAGCATGGCCTGCCAGTGGGGAAAGCAAACAGAAGTTTTGGGTGCATCAATTAAGGGGTCCCCAGTAGAAAGAAGGAGGTCCTGATTCCTCTATATAGATTTTAACCACTTCAGCCCCAGAAGGATTTACCCCATTAATGACCAGGCCATTTTTTGCAATACGGCACTGCGTTGCTTTAACTGACAATTGTGTGGTTGTGCGATACATTTATTTGATCACTTTTATTCCTATTACAAGGAATGTAAACATCCTTTGTAATAGGAATATGGCATGACAGGTACTCTTTACAGGGAGATATAGGGTCAATATATAGGGTGAAAAAGCTGATATCTGAATGATGCCTGTAGCTACAGGCATCATTCAGATATCCCCGCACAAAGTCAAGGATGTCATATGATGGCCAGTGGGCGGGAAGTGGTTAAAATGCTTTTTTTTTTTTTAAACAAAGTTGTCCATTTATACAATATTTCTAACACATAGCATGTACATACCAAAAATGACATCCCAAAATATATTCTCCTACTCCTCCTGAGTATGGTGATAACATGTGTGTGAGACTTACACAGCCTGGCCACATACAGAGGCCGAGTACAGCCAAGTATGGCTGAGCATGGGCGAGTATGGCCGAGCATGAGCTATGAATAAGCACTGATTACGGTGTGAAACGCATCAGATTTTCCTGTACCCTGTTATTCTTTTGCTGTGGATTTTTTTATTTTGTTTTGGTGTGACCCATGTTGTTTCAAGTCTTTTTCCAGTGTGCGGCTATCCAGAGTTTTGTCCTGCTTGTTTGCCTACAGCCGAGTATGACTGAGCATGGGCGAGTATGGCCGAGCATGGGCGAGTATGGCCGAGCATGGGCGAGTATGGCCGAGCATGGGCGAGTATGGCCGAGCATGGGCGAGTATGGCCGAGCATGGGCGAGTATGGCCGAGCATGGGCGGGTATCACAGAGCATGGCTGGGTATCACAGAGCATGGCTGGGTATCACAGAGTATGGCTGGGTATCACAGAGTATGGCTGGGTATCACAGAGTATGGCTGGGTATCACAGAGTATGGCTGGGTATCACAGAGTATGGCTGGGTATCACAGAGTATGGCTGGGTATCACAGAGTATGGCTGGGTATCACAGAGTATGGCTGGGTATCACAGAGTATGGCTGGGTATCACAGAGTATGGCTGGGTATCACAGAGTATGGCTGGGTATCACAGAGTATGGCTGGGTATCACAGAGTATGGCTGGGTATCACAGAGTATGGCTGGGTATCACAGAGTATGGCTGGGTATCACAGAGTATGGCTGGGTATCACAGAGTATGGCTGGGTATCACAGAGTATGGCTGGGTATCACAGAGTATGGCTGGGTATCACAGAGTATGGCTGGGTATCACAGAGTATGGCTGGGTATCACAGAGTATGGCTGGGTATCACAGAGTATGGCTGGGTATCACAGAGTATGGCTGGGTATCACAGAGTATGGCTGGGTATCACAGAGTATGGCTGGGTATCACAGAGTATGGCTGGGTATCGCAGAGTATGGCTGGGTATCGCAGAGTATGGCTGGGTATCGCAGAGTATGGCTGGGTATCGCAGAGTATGGCTGGGTATCGCAGAGTATGGCTGGGTATCGCAGAGTATGGCTGGGTATCGCAGAGTATGGCTGGGTATCGCAGAGTATGGCTGGGTATCGCAGAGTATGGCTGGGTATCGCAGAGTATGGCTGGGTATCGCAGGATATCACAGAGCATGGCTGGGTATCGCAGGATATCACAGAGCATGGCTGGGTATCGCAGGATATCACAGAGCATGGCTGGGTATCGCAGAGTATGGCTGGGTATCGCTGGGTATGGCAATTGCAGGCTATTGCAGAGTATTGGCAGGGCACTGCAGGGTATTGGCAGGGCACTGCAGGGTATTGGCAGGGCACTGCTGGGTATTGGCAGGGCACTGCTGGGTATTGGCAGGGCACTGCTGGGTATTGGCAGGGCACTGCTGGGTATTGGCAGGGCACTGCTGGGTATTGGCAGGGCACTGCTGGGTATTGGCAGGGCACTGCTGGGTATTGGCAGGGCACTGCTGGGTATTGCAGAGAATTGGCAGGGAATTGCAGGGTTAATTGTCAGTGAGCAGCGCTGTGGGCACTGCAGATCCAGCCCACAGCGCTGCTGTCACTGATCTCTCCCCTCTCACTGTACCGATCGGTACAGAGAGGGGAGGGAGGAACCAGCGTCATAACACGACGCCGGTTTGTTTACAAGTGATCGCTCCGTCATTTGATGGAGCGATCACGTGGTAAACAGCCGCGATGAGCAGCCAATTACCGTGATCCATGATGCGCTGGGTCCTGTGGACCCGGCGGTCGTGGAAGCTCTTGAGTGCATGCCCCAGGGGGCACGTGAGATCGGAATTCTGGGAGGACGTTCTATAACTTTAAGCAACCGCCCTGTAGCTGTCATTTGGCTATGGGCCAGTTGTTAAGTGGTTAAATTCCAGTCTGAGGCAATTGACCACCTAAGCTGCCCATTCAAGCTTTCAACCCTACAAATACGTAGAGGTTTGGAGTCCTTTTCTAGGAGCCATTCAAGTTCTTTACTCAATTCCATTGGCAGTTATCAAAGTACCTTGTTCTTCTCAAAAGATCTCTTTCCTCACAGGAACAAAACAGAAGTGTCCTCTTTCTCAGTTACTATTTGCCATTAGCGTCAAACCTCTACACACAGGGAGTCACAATTAAGAACAAGCAATCCACTGGTTTCTTCTCCTAATCTTAACAAAGAAATTGCAACATATACTGTCCTCTATGGCTATAAGGTTAACTCCACTAAGGCCGCGTACACACGGGCGGACTGTCTGGCCAACTAAGTCCGTCAGACAATCCGACCGACAGTCCGTCCTACTTTTGAATGAACGGACTTGACCACACACGATGAACAGACAGTCCGCTGAAAGCTTGCGCGATGACGTGTACAGCACGTACGACGGGACTAGAAATACGACGTCCAATACACTGCAATGCAACCTTCGGCCGTGTAAATCCTTTCTGAGCATGCGCCATACTTAGTCCGTCCAACTTGCCTACTCACGAGCGGACTGTCCGCTGAAACCAAAGTTGGACGGACAATATTACGGAAATTCCGAAAGACTTAGTCCACCAGACTGTCCGCTGAAAAAGTCCGCTGAAGCCCACACACGAGCGGACTGTCCGCTGAAACACGTTTCAGCGGACCAAGTCCGTCAGACAGTCCGCCCGTGTGTACGCGGCCTAAGGCAAAAATGTTGCCACAAAATATTAAGCCTGATCTCCTCTGACTTCTTCACATTAATTATTCCTATACCCAGAAGATAGACACATGAAAGTAAGTTGTGATACAATTCACACCTACATAAAACACTTTGTATACGCATTATGATATCCACCTTTATTGTGGCATCTAGCTGCTCTTACGTAACTGTAAATACTATCAACTCCTTTTTTGCTGGATTACCCTCCATTAAGGTGGCTTTGCTCCCCAAACTCTTGTATCATTTGAGATGCTACCAGCCAAGGTACAGAATAAAGTTTTCAAAAACTCCAAGCCAATTTCTTACATTTTATCTGGAGCACCAATCGCCATTAAGTCTCAAGGGGGCTAGGGGTTTCAGACACTGAAAAATAATATCTAGCCACACACTTGTGTCACTTAGTCCCTTGCTTCACATTTTGGTCATAAAATAAATGGACTGCACTTTAGAAGCTCTGGATTGCACCTCATCTTGATGCCCTGAAGCATATTAGGAGACGACAAACTAAAGAAAAAATTCAATTTGTCTTCTCTGAATTCATTATTGATCTATTTCCTTGATACACTTCTTATTCCTGATAGATTCATGCCAAGTATGGTTCAGTCCAGAGCACATCCTGGCATTTTTCTGCACTCCAGTTCCTATGTTTTCATGTATAGTTGAGTAGCTTAGTCTTGTTTCCACGTCCTATGCATTAAAACATAGGAACTGGGGTGCAAAAAGATGGTAGGAGGTGCTGTGGACTGATGACTCAACATTTTAAAAATGTGGCTGTAGCAGTAGGCAGTTTGTTGGCAAAGGGCTGGATAGTTGTGCAATGAGTGTCTGCAGGCAACAGTGAAACATGGTGAAGGTTCATTGCAAGTCTGGGGCTGCATTTATGCAAATGGAGTTGGATATTTGGTCAGGATCAATGGTGTCCTCAATACTGAGAAAAACAGGCAGATAATAATCCTTATCCTTAAAGTGGAGTTCCACTCAGTTTTGTGTTTATTAAAAGTCAGCAGCTACAAAAAGTGTACCCCTTCTCCACCTACTTTTTGGTGGAACTCCGCTTCAATGCCATACCATCGGAGAGGCCTGTGATTGACCCCACATTTATTCTGCAATAGGACAATCACCCCAAACATCAGCCAATTTCATTAGAAACTATCTTCAGTGTAAAGAAGAACAAGGAGTCCCTGAAGTGATGGTCTGGCCCCCACAGAGCCCTGATCTCAACATTGAGTCTGTCTGGGATTACATGAAGAGACATAAGGATTTGAGGCAGCCTACATTCACAGAAGATATGTAGTTAGTTCTCCAAGATGTTTGGAACAACCTACCTGCCGAGTTCCTTGAAAAACTGTGTGCAAGTGTGCCTAGAAGAACTGATGCTGGTTTGAAGCCAAAGCGAGGTCACACCAAATATTGATTTGATTTAGATTTTTCTTCTATTTGCTCACTTTGCATTTTGTGTAATTGATAAACATAAACAATTAAAATATATGTAGCAAGGTCCCGGGTCCCTTTTGGCCTAATGAGAACCTCCAGAGTTAGGGACAGCTTACACCCTTCTGTGTAGAGTGGGTTACAAAGCATGGTGGGTGTAATGCACGGTAGATTCATGGGTGCCAGACACTTCTTGAATGCAAAGAGATTTATCGTCTCTTAAACAGAACTGTAGGAGAGAGGGTTTAGGGCCAGGACACCCTCAAGTGGTTGCAATGTTAATTGGCAGACTCCGAGACTTCTATAGTTCGACAGCCATGCAGGCAAAGGCACCCAGCCAGACACCACATCTGTGTGTGTGGACATGCTGTCTACTATGGCAAAAATCTTGAACAGTTACTAACAAAGGTTACAGTTAACTCTCACTTCCTCTACAATCTCCTTATTGCAGATCTTCACTCAACTGTGCTCCCAGTCTCTCTCAATAGACTTGCTGATCTACTGAGCTCTTCCAATCTTCTCACTCAGTATCTTCCTCAAGCGTCACCCCCGCTTCCTTGCTGAGTCCCTAGATTGGCATTCAAGATACTCTTTAATTGTCACCCCACTGGCCTGCTCAGTCCCTGGCTTGGCACACAAGACTGCTCTGCAAACGTCACCTCTGCTGGCTGGGTCCCTGGCTTGACCTTGCTGAAGTTTCCAAATTCTTCACCATCCCCGGTTCGTGAGAATACTCCTCTGGTACTTGCTTTAGCTACTCACAGTGGTCCCTGGTAATAGGGTGGATGGTCCCTTAGTGGCGACAGCTTCCCCTCTACCTCCGACCATGACAGATTCTCCAGCCGGCAGAACCGTCATTCCTGGTTGGACTGTGAGCCACAGTCCCAACCCTACGCTGCTCCCTTGCTTCTGGATAGGCCCTCAGACAGCCTAGCAGCCAGATGTTCCCAGGATAGGCCTCAGGCTCTGGCCTAGCAGCCTGGGGCAGCACGACACATGTCCACCCAGACAGCTGTTCAGGTGGCACAGGACCCCAATCACCTGACCCCACCCAAATAAATAGGCTCTCCCAGCAGGCCAAGGGACCCAAGAAGGTCAGAGTAAAGGGGGCTGAATACAAATGCACACCACACTTTTCACATATTTATTTGTAAAAACTTTTGAAAACCATTTATCATTTTCTTTCCACTTCACAATTATGTATCACATAAAATCCCAGTAAAATAAATTTACGTTATCTTGGTTGTAACATGACAATATGTGGAAAATTCCAAGGGGAATTAATACTTTTTCAAGGCACTGTAAAATAATATTGCCCTGTATCTGGTGCACCATTACCAAGCTTCATGATCTAACCACATTAACCACCTTAATACCAGCATGTTTCTTCCTTTTCAAAAACGTGTGTAAAAAAATGGAATTACTTTGGAGTATCTACTTTCCAACGGGGATAGTTTCGGGGATGTATTTACTATCCTGGCATTTTTATTTGCCATCTTTTATAACAGAGTAACAAAGTAAGGGAATCAGATTTTATCTTTCAAACATTTCTTGTCTTTTTTCTTTATGTAGTAAAACATGAAAAACACAGTGGTTATTAAAACAGTGGCAAGAGTACGCCTTGTCCACTACTCCAAAAAGGCACATCTGTTTTTGGGAGAGCTTTATCTTTTTTTTTTTTTTTAACCAAGGAAAACTGTGCTACCCTCTTAAGTGCCAAAGTTTGTCTATCAATGGTATAAAAAGTTTGAAAAACTATACAGTGAAAAACCACAGAACACATACTATAAAATTTCCTTCATGGTTATATTTTACTCACCGGGAGAACTGGGGTTGGACGATGCGACTGAGGTTGGAGACTGAGCGTTTTGAGAAGCTGGTGTTGATGTTGATGTTGTTGTGTCTAATAAGGTTGATGGTGTTGTGTCCGATACGGGTGATGGTGTTGTGTCCGATACGGGTGATGGTGTTGTGTCCGATACGGGTGATGGTGTTGTGTCCGATACGGTTGATGGTGTTTTGTCCGATACGGTTGATGGTGTTTTGTCCGATACGGTTGATGGTGTTTTGTCCGATACGGTTGATGGTGCTGTGTCCGATACGGTTGATGGTGCTGTGTCCGATACGGTTGATGGTGTTTTTTCTAATGACATTGATGGTGTTGTGCCCAATGTACCCATGCGTGTTGTTTCTGATGCAGCTGGCAGTGTTACTGGCATAGTTGTAGATGCTGTGATCAGTGATGGTGCTGTAGTCTGCCGTGTTGAAGAAGGTGTAGATCCACCTAAAAATGTAATTAAACAAATAAAACATTAAACTAATTTTTTGACTGTTATTTAACCACTTGCTTACTGGGCACTTAAACACCCTTCCTGACCAGACCAATTTTCAGCTTTTGGTGCTCTCACACTTTGATGCACACTTTGATGCAACACTGTACTCAAATGAATTTTGTGTCCTTTTTTTCCCACAAATAGAGCTTTCTTTTCGTGGTATTTGATCACCTCTGGGGTTTTTATTTTTTACGCTATAAATGAAAAAAGACCGAAAATTTTGAAAAAAAAACGCATATTTCTTTGTTTCTGTGATAAAATTTTGCAAATTATAATTTTTTTTTCATAAATTTTGGCCACAATTTATACTGCTACATATCTTTGGTAAAAATAACCCAAATTAGTGGATATTATTTGGTCTTTGTGAAAGTTAGAGAGTCTACAAGCTGTGGTGCGAATCGCACAAAATTGATCACACCTGATGTACTGGTGGCCTATCTCATTTCTTGCGACCCGAACAAGTCAGGAAAGTACAAATACCCCCCAAATGACCCCTTTTTTGAAAGTAGACATTCCAAGGTATTTACTAAGATGCATGGTGAGGTTTTTGATGTTGTCATCTTTTTCCCACAATTCTTTGCAAAATTAAGATTTTTTTTTTCTCACAAAATTTTCAATGTAATAGGTTATTTCTCTCACATGGCATGTGTATACCACAAATGACACCCCAAAATACGTTCTGCTACTCCTTCTGAGTATTACGATACCAAATGTGTGAGACTTTTACACAGCCTGGCCACATACAGAGGCCCAATATTGAAATAGCACCATCAGGCGTTCTAGGAGCATAAATTACACATTTCATTTCTCAACCACCTATTAAATTTTTGAAGGCCCTGGAGCACCAGAACAATGGAAATGCCCACAAAGTGACCCCATTTTGGAAAGCTAACACCCCAACGTATAATCTATGAGGCATAATGAGTCGTTTGGTTCATTTTTTTTTCCAGAAGTTTTGGGAAAATGTGGAAAAAAAATGAAAACGCATTTTTTTTACGCAAAGTTGTCCATTTATAAGATATTTCCAACACATAGCATGTACATAGCAAAAATGACACCCCAAAATACCAGTCCAGGGACGGCCAGGCGAAGGAACCCGCCCGCTCTAAGGCTGTCATTCGGCTATAGGGCGGGTGGGAGGAGGTTAAAATGGTTTATTCTAAAGTAAAAACGTTTTTTTTCTATCGTAATGTATTAATGTAGAAAATCTTCCACTAGCTGCTCTCTCCCCCTACCAACACTCACCTGAGTCTTTTATTGATTCAGTGCCATGCCCATCTGTAGCTCTTCTCTACCCTTTCCCTGCTCTCACAGGCTTCACTGAAAGCAGCAGGAGCCAATGCTGTCAGTCCAGGTATATGTGGGGGTGGGGCCTAGCCATGCTGTGTGTGTTTATGGATGCACACAACCCAGCTAGGGAGAGAGCCCACACATGTGATCCCATAGCACAAAGCTTGCCATGGGGGAACCCTCAGAAGAGAGAGAGTGGAGAGCACTGGAGGGGGACCCAAGAAGAGGAGGTAAGGGGCCACTCTTTGTGCAATATTGTTGGATGACCTTTGCATTTTGATTACATACCTTATTTTAGACCCAGTGATGTCATTATTAGGTCTCTGAGCTTCTCTAAAGCCCCGTACACACTATCAGATTGTCTGCTGAGTTTTTCCTTCAGATTTACCAAAACCATGTAGTAGAAGGGCCTGCCTGATTGCATACACATTGAAAGTCCTAAGGTTTGACCTCATATTATATGGTTTTGGTAAATCTGAAGGAAAAACTCAGCAGACAATCTGATAGTGTGTACAGGGCTTAAGTAATGCGGGCATATCATGGCTGGTAGGAGGGGCGGGCAGGATGTTGTACATGGTATCTGTAATTATCACAACACTCTGCCTCAGTACTTACCCTCAGTCCTGATACAAGAAATGGGCTGTCTTATGGGAGGAGTTTTGCTCTTAATGCCTTGCTTTAACCACCTTCAGACCGGACCATTTTGCTGGTAAATGACCAGAGGTCTTTTTACAATTTGGCACTGCGCTGCTTTAACTGGTAATTGCGCGGTCATGCAATGTTGTACCCAAACAAAATTTGCGTCCTTTTCTTCCCACAAATAGAGCTTTCTTTTGATGGTATTTGATTGCCTCTGCGATTTTTATTTTTTGCGATATAAACGTAAAAAGACCGCAAATTTTGAAAAAAAATGATATTTTCTAATTTTTGTTATTAGAAAAATCCAATAAACTCAATTTTAGTCATACATTTAGGCCAAAATGTATTCAGCCACATGTCTTTGGTAAAAAAAAAGTCAATAATTGTATATTTATTGGTTTGCGCAAAAGTTGTCACATCTACAAACTAAGGTACGTTTTCTGGAATTTACGCAGCTTTTAGTTTACGACTGCCTATCTCATTTCTTGAGGTGCTAAAATGGCAGGGCAGTACAAAACCCCCCCAAATGACCCCATTTTGGAAAGTAGACCCCCTAAGGAAATTGATAAGAGGCATGTTGAGCCCATTGAATATTTTATTTTTTTGCCTCAAGCGATTGAATAATGACAAAAAAAAAAAATTTTTTTTTTTTTTTTACACAAAGTTGTCACTAAATGATATATTGCTCACACATGCTATGTGCATATGTGAAATGACACCCCAAAATAAATTCTGCTGCTTCTCCTGAGTACGGGGATACCACATATGTGGGACTTTTTGGGAGCCTAGCCGCGTACGGGGCCCCGAAAACCAAGCACCGCCTTCAGGCTTTCTAAGGGCGTAAATTTTTGAGTTCACTTCTCACTACCTATTACAGTTTTGAAGGCCATAAAATACCAAGATGGCACAAAACCCCCACAAATGACCCCATTTTAGAAAGTAGACACCCCAAGCTATTTGCTGAGAGGCATTTTGAGTCCATGGAATATTTTATATTTTGCCACAAGTTGCGGGAAAATTACAAACTTTAATTTTTTTTTATTTTTTTTTCACAAAGTTGTCACTAAATGATATATTGCTCACACATGCTATGGGCATATGTGAAATGACACCCCAAAATTCTGCTGCTTCTCCTGAGTATGGGGATACCACATATGTGGGACTTTTTGGGAGCCTAGCCGCGTACGGGGCCCCGAAAACCAAGCACCGCCTTCAGGCTTTCTAAGGGCGTTACAGTTTTGAAGGCCATAAAATGCCAAGATGGCACAAACCCCCCCCCAAATGACCCCATTTTGGAAAGTAGACACCCCTAAATTTAGGGGTACACTAGTGAGACTAGGTAATAAATGGCGGGTGCCCTGAAACTATAAAAAAAAATAACTAACCAACCAGCGTCACCTGTAACAGTTATATGGTGATCACTGGTGAAAGGGTTAACTAGGGGGCAATCAGGGGGCTTTATGCGGTAGTATATGGGGGTCCCTGGCGCTATAAAAAGCTGCGGCGAACCTAAATACCTACCTGCCTAACTAGCGTCACCTGTGACACTAATACAGTGATCAGAAAAACGATCGCTTATTAGGCTGGGTTCACACTGGAGCGATGCGGGAACGCCACGAATCCGCGGCGGGTTCCCGCATCACATGCCTCCCGGCGGCAGTTCACACTGCCCTATGCGAACTGCTGGGAGTGTCAGTGAAATGTTAATGACACCCCCAGATCAGTTCGCATATCGCAGTGCGATCTGCAAACTCGGATCGCATGGTGTGAACACCCATGCGATCCGATTCTGCTGCTGACCAAAAAAAGGGTCCCGTGCGAGTTTGCGGCGGGTGCGACACGAATTCAGCCATACTATCTGTATGGCTGAACTCGAATCACACAGAGATCGGATGTGATTTGCACTGCAGTGCAGTGCGAATCACATTCGTTCTCATAAACCGCTGCAATGTGAACCCAGCCTTAGTGACACTGGCGACGGGGGGTGATCACGGGGTTAAACCTTTATTGGGGGGGTTAGGGGGGCACATTAGAACTAAAGGGGGCTAACCCTAACTGCCCTAACAGTTACTACAGTCACAAATGACACCAATGCAAAAAAAAAAAAAGCAATTGGTGTCACTGTGACTGGGGGGGCAGGGGTAATTGGGGGGTGATCGGGGGGTAAAGGGGGGGTGTGAGTGTGCCTGGCATGTTCTACTGTATGTGGGGTGTGTTGGTGCAACTCACCGAACCTCTCTCCTCGGTGCCGGAACGAAAACTACCGACACGGAGGAGAGAATACATCACTTCCTCTCCTGTGTTTACATTACAGGAGAGGAAGTGATGTCACCGGACATTTTCATTCGCCGGGAGCGATTGCGAGGGGGTGGCCATGAATGAATGGCCGTCCCCTCGTCCGGGATCGCTCCTGAACGAATACCGACCGCCGCAGGCACCGGGCGGGGGCCCGATCGGGCCCCCGACCGGCGGGCAGGCAAGGACGTACATGTAAGCCCTTATGCCTGCCCGTGCCATTCTGCCGACGTACATCGGCGTGCGGCGGTCGGCAAGTGGTTAAGGGATGTCAGTGTGGAGAAGTGGGAATTCCTTGGTGGACTGTAGTTTGCATACGGACCACACTAGGTAACATCCAGCCTACATGATTGACAGAACTAAGGTTCCGTGAATGAAATGGGCCACCAGGAACAGACAAGTTGGAGAGGAAAAGGCTAGATGTCCTCCTATCAGGAAATGAGATGGGCTTCATCTGACTTATTGCAGTTTCTAATGCACATTGTAAGAAGCTCACAGTGTGCAGGAAAATCAGAGTAAGCAATTTCAGTACAGGAGAGGAGCCTGTACAACTGTGCAAGACTGAATGGAAGGGTGAGCGTCAAATTTAAAGTGACACTGTCAGCATCTAAAAAATATTTAATAAAAGGGGTGTGTTGGATGCTGATTCTTTGCATGACATGGCTTTGCATAAGGGCTAAAATAAGAAGTATGGCTGGCGGGACAGATTAACAGTAGTAATCTTTTATTACAGGGGAATTTTGTTTTATGTTTAGGTGGTGACAGCGTCCATTTAAGCCTGGTTTTGAAATACTTATTGTGTATCCATCAACACTGCATTCGATTTCATTATGTAATGTATAAATATCACTGTGCTGACATCTAGGGGCAATGCAGTGTAATTGCAACTTGTTATTACTGTATTTCGGAAGTGGTACAATAAAGTTTAGCTGTATGATGGAGATAGAGAACCTTTCCCTGGGTTGACAGGACAGCAAAGGAAAGTCAAGGGCAAATAAACATAGATCAAGTTTTCTTTCTGGGAACATAATATATGACAGGTTTAAAAAGTATTAGTATACTATATAAGTATACATGTAGCGACGGGCTCCTGAAGAGCACGCGCTATGGTTTTTCAAAATTAAACTTTGCCTAAACTGCAGTTTGGTTTGGGTTTATTTGTCTAAATTTGACTTCTGTATCAGTGTGACTGGACTGGGAGATGTTCAGCCTGGTCACAGGGGGCACTGTCTCTTGTGGCAGGCGTGGAACTATGGTCTGGTCAGGCGCTTAAGTTACTCTCTTTCAGGGCCAGGTCAGTGGGAGTGGCCCTCTCGAAGTGCTCTCTGGGAGAAGGTAATTAAGATGCGGAGGTCACGTGGTTCAGGGTTTCGGTCCAGTATGATGTGCTGATTACATGGTCCTGGTTCTCCTGACCAGCCCCCAGGAAGGCTATGGCCTGGGGTGCGGATCCACCCGACTTTAACACTTCGGGGCTGGCTAGCCCAAGGCGGGGAAACTAGAAGAGGATTCTGAGGTGGATGGGTGCCGTCTCCGGTTCGGCAGAGACCCATTGTACTTCAAGTATTCCAGGGAAGGACTCTTTAGAAGAACACCCCGTCTGGGTTGGTTTTCTTAACAAGAGCCTGGAAGGGCTGAAGTAACCTAAAGAATCCGGTCTTGTGGATATCGCCAAGCAGGCTGAAAGATCCAGGTATCCTACAAGTGTTCTAAAGCTTAGTTTCCCTACGTGTTCTGCAACAACGTCTGTGACAAAGACTTTGTTCCTGAGTAAGCACCTTGTTGGCTGCTAGGCCTTGTGAGAGAGGGACTGTCCAACCTGAGTGTTCATCCAGCTGCGAATGGCTATTCTCTGAATGCAGTCAAAGTAAGCAAGTTCCTTAATGTTTGTGGACCTTGACATTGAGAGTAACTGAACTACATTTCCCAAGTTGAAAGACTGTTCAATGGTTTGAGTTTTTCAAAATAAAATCCATTCAAGTGGATCTATTGTCAGTCTCATGTTACTGGGCCACCTACCACGGGACATCCCCTCGACGTGAAACAAGGAGAACAGAAGGTAGCGGTAAGCCCAAAAATAACCAGCAGCTCCTTCGGGGGTTAGTGCTACATACATTTCTAAGGAGGTGTTTTCAAAGCTACCCTTACCCCCTATTGAAAAGAGTTTGTTGGTAACAGAAGTCAATAGCTCAAACTGAAGGTTAAATACACAAGTAAATAAGTCAGAGCAGTGACTCTTCCACCCTCCTGCCCCCTCCAGAGCTTAGGATTCCTTACCCTTCTCCATGCAAGTAAACGAGTGACCCCCACCCCCATCTGACGTCACACCTGCCCTTGGCTATATAACAGCTGTCACCGTGAAAAGGCTGCAGTCGGCGGGACGCCTCCCATCGCGGCAGAGTTCTTCCATTTTTTTTCTGGACCGTGGGCGCTGTTATTGAAGATGGATGGACATCGCAGGACACTTTTTATTTTTTTTAATAAAGGAATTGTCAAAAACGGTCTGCTGTAGTTTTTACCTTTTTGACAATTTTTTGGTGAATGGGTAGGGGTACAGTGTACCCCATACCCATTCACATAGGGGGGCAGAGATCTGGGGATCTCCTTGTTGAAGGGGGCTTCCAGATTCTGATAAGCCCATGTTGAGGGCATGTATGGTATGGTTCAGGAGGGGGTTCCTCTCTCAGCCCCCCTTTTCCTGCGGCCTGTCAGGTTGCATGCTCAGATAAGGGCCTGGTATGGATTTTGGGGGAGACCGCCATGGCACTTTTTTTAATTGGCGTGGGGTTCCCCTTAAAATCCATACCAGACCCGAAAGGCTTGGTATGGATTTTGGGGGGACCCCCACACCATTTTTTTTATACTAGACTGTATGTATGTATGTATGTATGTATGTATGTATGTATGTATGTATGTATGTATGTATGTATGTATGTATGTATGTATGTATGTATGTATGTATGTATGTATGTATGTATGTATGTATGTATGTATGTATGTATGTATGTATGTATGTATGTATGTATGTATGTATGTATGTATGTATGTATGTATGTATGTATGTATGTATGTATGTATGTATGTATGTATGTATGTATGTATGTATGTATGTATGTATGTATGTATGTATGTATGTATGTATGTATGTATGTATGTATGTATGTATGTATGTATGTATGTATGTATGTATGTATGTATGTATGTATGTATGTATGTATGTATGTATGTATGTATGTATGTATGTATGTATGTATGTATGTATGTATGTATGTATGTATGTATGTATGTATGACACTGCCACAAACTAACCTGCCTGCCTAATCTAGCTCAAACTATTTCTGTCCCCACACTATATGTAAGCCCCCTGCCTTTGACCAATTATGGCTCTCTCAGCTGAGTGCACTGTGATTGGCCAAAACATGCAAGTAAGGTGCATGCTTTGGCCAGTCATCATATAGCAATGCATTGCGATCTCACAGTGCATTATGGGGTGTTCCACGGTGCTCTAATTTCCCACGAACGCCCCATATGTTCGGTTCGTTTTAGAACAAACGAACACCCGATGTTCGAGTTGATCTTATGTTTGACTCGAACCATGGGCTCATCCCTAATTATCAACAAAGGATTTTGTACCAAGTATTAAATACATTTCATTTAGTGTGTTCAATATTTTTTTCCTGTGTCTTTCCATTTTATTACACAAAACTTAATTTCTGAACGTATTTGTTTTGGTTTCTTTGTATGTATGGATTGCATGGGTTGTTACCAACATGTGAAAATTTCATGTCAATAACACCTTTAGAAATATATTTACCTAGAAAAATGGTGACATGTTCAATACTTATTTTACCCGCTGTATCTCCTTGTGTGCTAAATTTTGATGTCATCTTCCATTTACAGCATTACAACCCCTAATGCTGCATACACACGATCGGATTATCTGGCGGACTTGGTCCAGAAGACTTGACTCAAAATTGCTCGCCGGACTCGGCAGTCCAGCGGACAATCCGCTCGTCTGTGTGCTAGTCCAGAAATGAACGCACTTGCCTACACACGGAGTAAAGTCCTTTAATTTTAAACGTGGCTCCAGGTAGATGGAACTAGTGAAGAAGGTCAATGTCGCTGCCTCCATTGGCGAGATTGACACCTCGCTAGCCCTGTCACCTGGTATGGACTTAAAGGGGAACCCCTATGGTGAAAAAACGGCGTGGGGGTCCCCCCAAAGTCCACAGCAGACCCTTATCCAAGTACGCAGCCCGGCCGGTCAGGAAAGGGGGTGGGGACGAGCGAGCACCCCTCCCCTCCTGAGCCATACCAGGCCGCGTGCCCTTAACATGGGGGGTACTTTGGGGAAGGGGTGCCCCCCCACCCCAAAGCACCTTGTCCCCATGTTGAGGACAAGGGCCTCTTCCCAGCAAATCTGGCCGTTGGTTGTTGGGGTCTGCGGGCGGGGGGCTCATCAGAATCCGGGTGCCTCCTTTAATAAGGGGCCCCCAGATTCCAGCCCCCCACCCTATGTGAATGAGTATGGGGTACGATGTACCCCTACCCATTCAACTGGGGGAAAAAGTGTAAATAAAAAAAATAAATGTATTAGACAGCTCCGGGGGTCTTCTTCCGTCTTTGGGGGTCTTCTCGCCAGACTCCTCCGCTATAGCCTGCTCTTTTGCTAGCTCTTTTACTAGCGGAGGAGCCCGGCTTTCTCCTTCGCCGCCACTGTCCGGGGGTCTTCTTCCAACTTCGGGGGCCTTGTCCCACTCTTCGGGGTCTTATCCTGCTCTGCGTTTCTTCTTGCTGGGCCTCTGCTTTCTTCTTCCAGCTCTTTTACTAGCGTTGGCCCGGTCTTGTCATTGCCGCTTTCTTCTTCTTCTCTTCTTCCTACCGATGTTGACACAATGCTCTCTCCAGCCTTAATGGCAGGGACGCACCCCCCATGTTGAGGGCACGCGGCCTGGTACGGCTCAGGAGGGGGGGTGCTCGCTCGTCCCCACCCCCTTTCCTGACCGGCTGGGCTGCATACTCGGATAAGGGTCTGCTATGGACTTTTGGGGGACCCCCACGCCGTTTTTTCGGCGTAGGGGTTCCCCTTTAAGTCCATACAAGGTGGCGGGGCTAGCAAGGTGTCAATCTCGCCAATGGAGGGGGTGACATTGACTTCCTTCACTAGTTCTGTCTACCTGGAGCCACGTACAAAATGAACAGACTTTACTCCGTGTGTGGGCAAGTCCATTCATTTCAAAAGTCCAGCGGACTCCGGCCATAGTCCGGCGGCTTGTCCGCCAGAAAAGTCTGGTCGTGTGTGGGTAGGTCCACTCGTTTGGAAAGTCCGGCGGACCTCCACTGCAAAGTCCGGCTGGTTGTCCGCCGGACTAAGTTCGCTGGATAGTCTGATCGTATGTACGTGGCATTAGGGAACAGGTATTCAAATCCAAGCTGTATTATCACAGCCTGTAGATAGACTGGTGCCCTTTTATTCTGCTGCTGAATAAGCAAGAGAGGACAACCTCATAAATGCGAACCTAGTTTTGCGATAGCCTAGTTTGATTATTGATACTCTGTATCTTAGTTGTGATGCCTATGAGTCAAAAGTAAATTATTCAATTAATCCTAATTTTAGGCATACAATTTTAGCTGTATAAATTGCAGTTTTGTAGTAAAATATTAATTGTATGTGTCCATGTCATACGAGTAATCTTACTGGTACACGTGATTGTGAGCAACTTAACCACTTTCAGACCGGACCATTTTGCTGGTAAATGACCAGAGGTCTTTTTACACTTTGGCACTGCGCTGCTTTAACTGGTAATTGCGCGGTCATGCAATGTTGTACCCAAACAAAATTTGCGTCCTTTTCTTCCCACAAATAGAGCTTTCTTTTGATGGTATTTGATTGCCTCTGCGATTTTTATTTTTTGCGATATAAACGTAAAAAGACCACAAATTTTGAAAAAAAATGATATTTTCTACTTTTTGTTATTAGAAAAATCCAATAAACTCAATTTTAGTCATACATTTAGGCCAAAATGTATTCAGCCACATGTCTTTGGTAAAAAAAAAGTCAATAATTGTATATTTATTGGTTTGCGCAAAAGTTGTCACATCTACAAACTAAGGTACGTTTTCTGCAATTTACGCAGCTTTTAGTTTACGACTGCCTATCTCATTTCTTGAGGTGCTAAAATGGCAGGGCAGTACAAAACCCCCCCAAATGACCCCATTTTGGAAAGTAGACCCCCTAAGGAAATTGATAAGAGGCATGTTGAGCCCATTGAATATTTTATTTTTTTGCCTCAAGCGATTGAATAATGACAAAAAAAAAAATTTTTTTTTTTTTTTACACAAAGTTGTCACTAAATGATATATTGCTCACACATGCTATGGGCGTATGTGAAATAACACCCCAAAATAAATTCTGCTGCTTCTCCTGAGTACGGGGATACCACATATGTGGGACTTTTTGGGAGCCTAGCCGCGTACGGGGCCCCGAAAACCAAGCACCGCCTTCAGGCTTTCTAAGGGCGTACATTTTTGAGTTCACTTCTCACTACCTATTACAGTTTTGAAGGCCATAAAATGCCAAGATGGCACAAAACCCCCACAAATGACCCCATTTTAGAAAGTAGACACCCCAAGCTATTTGCTGAGAGGCATGTTGAGTTCATGGAATATTTTATATTTTGCCACAAGTTGCGGGAAAATTACAAACTTTTTTTTTTTTTTTTTTTTTTTCACAAAGTTGTCACTAAATGATATATTGCTCACACATGCCATGGGCATATGTGAAATGACACCCCAAAATAAATTCTGCTGCTTCTCCTGAGTACGGGGATACCACATATGTGGGACTTTTTGGGAGCCTAGCCGCGTACGGGGCCCCGAAAACCAAGCACCGCCTTCAGGCTTTCTAAGGGCGTTACAGTTTTGAAGGCCATAAAATGCCAAGATGGCACAAACCCCCCCCAAATGACCCCATTTTGGAAAGTAGACACCCCTAAATTTAGGGGTACACTAGTGAGACTAGGTAATAAATGGCGGGTGCCCTGAAACTATAAAAAAATAACTAACCAACCAGCGTCACCTGTAACAGTTATATGGTGATCACTGGTGAAAGGGTTAACTAGGGGGCAATCAGGGGGCTTTATGCGGTAGTATATGGGGGTCCCTGGCGCTATAAAAAGCTGCGGCGAACCTAAATACCTACTTGCCTAACTAGCGTCACCTGTGACACTAATACAGCGATCAGAAAAACGATCGCTTATT
The DNA here is from genome assembly GCF_037356315.1 of Lithobates pipiens. NCBI lineage: Eukaryota > Metazoa > Chordata > Amphibia > Anura > Ranidae > Lithobates > Lithobates pipiens. The sequence goes on along the minus strand of NW_027507758.1, from coordinate 584,122,489 downwards.
AGGCTGGGTTCACACTGGAGCGATGCGGGAACGCCACGAATGCGCGGCGGGTTCCCGCATCGCATGCCTCCCGGCGGCAGTTCACACTGCCCTATGCGAACTGCTGGGAGTGTCAGTGAAATGTTACTGACACCCCCAGATCAGTTCGCATATCGCAGTGCGATCTGCAAACTCGGATCGCATGGTGTGAACACCCATGCGATCCGATTCTGCTGCGGGCCAAAAAAAGGGTCCCGTGCGAATTTGCGGCGGGTGCGGCGGGTGTGGCGGGTGCGGCGGGTGCGGCGAATGGCTGAACTCGAATCGCACAGAGATCGGATGTGATTTGCACTGCAGTGCGGTGTGAATCACATCCGTTCTCATAAACCGCTGCAATGTGAACCCAGCCTTAGTGACACTGGCGACGGGGGGTGATCACGGGGTTAAACCTTTATTGGGGGGGTTAGGGGGGTACCTTAGAACTAAAGGGGGCTAACCCTAACTGCCCTAACAGTTATTAGTCACAAATGACACCCGCCGGGTGATCAGGGGGTTAAACCTTTATTAGGTAATAAATGGCGGGTGCCCTGAAACTATAAAAAATAACTAACCAACCAGCGTCACCTGTAACAGTTATATGGTGATCACTGGTGAAAGGGTTAACTAGGGGGCAATCAGGGGGCTTTATGCGGTAGTATATGGGGGTCCCTGGCGCTATAAAAAGCTGCGGCGAACCTAAATACCTACCTGCCTAACTAGCGTCACCTGTGACACTAATACGGCGATCAGAAAAATGATCGCTTATTAGGCTGGGTTCACACTGGAGCGATGCGGAAACGCCGCAAATCCGCGGCGGGTTCCCGCATCGCATGCCTCCCGGCGGCAGTTCACACTGCCCTATGCGAACTGCTGGGAGTGTCAGTGAAATGTTACTGACACCCCCAGATCAGTTCGCATATCGCAGTGCGATCTGCAAACTCGGATCGCATGGTGTGAACACCCATGCGATCCGATTCTGCTGCGGGCCAAAAAAAGGGTCCCGTGCGAATTTGCGGTGGGTGCGGCGGGTGTGGCGGGTGCGGCGGGTGCGGCGAATGGCTGAACTCGAATCGCACAGAGATCGGATGTGATTTGCACTGCAGTGCGGTGCGAATCACATTCGTTCTCATAAACCGCTGCAATGTGAACCCAGCCTTAGTGACACTGGCGACGGGGGGTGATCACGGGGTTAAACCTTTATTGGGGGGGTTAGGGGGGTACATTAGAACTAAAGGGGGCTAACTCTAACTGCCCTAACAGTTATTACAGTCACAAATGACACCAATGCAAAAAAAAAAAAAAAAAAAAAAAATGACATTGGTGTCACTGTGACTGGGGGGCAGGGGTAATTGGGGGGGTGATCGGGGGGTAAAGGGGGGGTGTGAGTGTGCCTGGCATGTTCTACTGTGTGTGTAGAGTGTTGGTGCAACTCACCGATCCGCTCTCCTCCGTGTCGGAACGGAAAATACCGACACGGAGGAGAGAATACATCACTTCCTCTCCTGTGTTTACATTACAGGAGAGGAAGTGATGTCACGGGGGATTCCTATTCGTCGGGAGCGATCGCGAGGGGGTGGCCATGAACGAATGGCCGTCCCCTCGTCCGGGATCGCTCCCGCACGAATACCGACCGCCGCAGGCACCGGGCGGGGGCCCGATCGGGCCCCCGACCCGCGGGAGGCAAGGGACGTACATGTACGCCAATATGCCTGCCCGTGCCATGCTATCGACGTACATCGTCGTGCGGCGGTCGGCAACTGGTTAATTGGTGAATACATTTTTTTTTTTTCTATTTCTAAAGTCCATACTTTCGCAAAATGTTATGGTGTTTAAAATATCTACATAGAGCACAAATTCAGAAAACAATTATTTGGGTCATTGTGGTTATATTTAAGAATGTATTTTATATTAGACTATATTAGCACTATGGTATATCGATTGATTAAATAATTAATATTACTGACTTAATGGGCCAAACTTCTTGACACTATGGGGTAGAGTTACCAAAACTGGAGCACTCAAAAACTCAGCTTCTAAATTCAGCTTGTTCAATTAAGCTTTCGCAATAAAACCTGGAAGCCGATTTGTTTCTATACAGATTTGCAGCAGATTTTGCACTCACATAGGGGGCTTGTTAGTCTCCCGGTGATAGCAATAAAAAAGTGTTAAAAAAAACCTTAATTTTAATAAAACAAATGATAACATTTACAACCACCTCTGTCACCCAATGCACACACACAAATGCAAACATATATACAAGTATAGGACGTGAGTGTGTATATAAACAGCAATTGTGCCATGAACTGTGGAGTGAGAGCAATAATTCTAGAGCCATAATTCAAATTTAAAGAGTCTTCTTCTATCGAAAATTTTGAGTACCATAATTTTTTACCATTTACAGGTGCACACAATTTTGAAGCATGGTATGTTTGGTATCTATTTAACTTGACACAACCCTATCTTTTATATTTTATCAAACTATCGGATATTATATTGTGATTTTGTCTGCTAAAAAAAATTTTTTTCCTGAAAATATGTATTTGATAAACAGAAGTGCCAATATTATTCAACATAAAACAGAAATTGCAAAAGTTATCCTCAATCAAGTTAACAGCTGCAATAAGGGTTCCTATGTGCCTCCGTTTGCTATATTCTGCTGGATTCACCATTGTTCTCATGGCAGAGGGACTCAGTAGGAAGAAGTATTATGGTCAAATGGGTTCAGCCTAGATGTTGTATCACACAATATGGTTTAATAGTCTTCAAACCACCAAGTGTTTGGGGGCACTCAGATGTCTGAAGTGTATGTCAAGTGCCAAGTTTTAATTTCCATGTGTAGTGATGACTGCACATCTGTAGTAAATCAGAAAATTTGGGAACAAAGGCAATTTTGATTAATGAACTGTATTAATCTCTGTAGGCTGGAGAATCTGCATACATGGATCCAGGAAAACACCCCTGTTGCCTGATTTGTGACCCAAGCTGATCATCACTTTCCATGTGTTTGATAAAGTCTAGTTTTGGTCCTTCAGAACATGAGCTGACCTAAAAAGGGTAACAGCAGCACTGAGGTGAAAGTTCCTGTTAGTCTCCACAATGACCCCTGTGTTCTTATGGAGCCCCATGAATACAAGACCCACACTGTAAAGAGGAACTCAGCTTCAACTACATGAGGCCCCATCACATGCTAGTGTGCAGAAGATGTTCTGGCCTTTGACAGTTAAATAACAGGTTGGCCTTAGCTCTAGGAGGGGGAAAAGACGTAATCTCAGCTAGGAGGGAAGTTGAAGCTCCGTTGCACCTATTTTAACCTTCAGAATGAACATTGTCTCCTAGTGGAGACCAATGGATCCTAGTCCCAGGATGTAAATTTTTACAATCGTAATTAAGCCCTGCATTTACTTGTAAGTGTGAGTTTGTAAGTTTAAACACAAAGGGTTCTTAGTGTTGGGAGCGGGCAGGGGCCTAATTCAGACTTGCAGAGAGAGGTCATGGGCCTCTGTTCAGCCTATGATCCAAGGAACTCCACAGGAACCCATTCCCAGGCATGTGTTTCCATGTGATCTGATCTTGTACTTACTAGTAGGAAAGCTAACTCCTTGTAGACCTGTTGGAAACAAAACATTAAAGTACGGTAAGTTATTCACAACAAATTAGATCCTAATCATTGTCATAAGCAGTAAGTATTCAGGTATCCACAGAAACCGTATAATCAGCTGTCATGCACAGTTGATTGACGTAATGATCATTGTTTTAATCTAAGGACAGGACCATGATAGCATTAAGACAATAGCTTCTACAGACATGAGAGAAAGTCTGCTAGGTCTGACCCATGGCAAGTTCAACATCGGTCATTGCTTCCTATGATAATCCAAAAAGTGACAGACATTACAGAGGTGACGCAGATATGAAATTAGTCATAATATAGCTGGAAGGTTTTGAAGCTAGTAGGATGGTGTGTGGTTATATGAAAGAAGAAAAATATGGTTTGAGATGAGGGCAAGAGGTCAATAAGACAGAAAAAATATCTGAAGGGTCCAGGTCTATTGGATTTCTGTTGTTCAAAGGGAATGGTGGATCTAGTTTATTTACCATTCCACAGGTCCTTCATCATTTCACAGGTCCATATGTAGCCATTCAGGGAAGGGAAAGTGAATAAGGACTATGCTGAAGAAATAGGGGCAAGAAAAAGTCCTTTAGACTATGTTGAAATTAGAGAACCAAGAAAAATTACCAAGAACTATGCTGATTGTGGAGGACCAAAGGAAAGTACCAAGGATGAAGAAAAAAGGACCAAGGGATACTACCAAGAACTATGCTGAAGGTACAGGACCAAGGGAAAGTACCAAGGACAAGGGTGAAGATATAGGACCAAGAAAAAGTACCAAGGACTATGTTAAAGTTAGAAAATTCAGGGAACGTAACAAGAATTGTGCTGCAGATAGAGGATCAAGGGGAGGTACCAAGTTCTGAGCTGAAAACAGAGAACCAATGGAAAGAGCCAGGCAGTATGCTAAGAACAGAGGACTAAGGGACAGTGCCAAGGACTATTCTGAAGATAGAGAACCCAAGAGACATTCAGTGAGCAATGCAGAGAGGATCAGACCAGTAAACAGACTGTTCAGAGCCCCAGTAGAAAACCTAAATAAATAGGAAAATCAACAGCAGCATTGTAAATGGGCAAGGGGCAAGAAAAAGTCCTTTAGACTATGTTGAAATTAGAGAACCAAGAAAAATTACCAAGAACTATGCTGATTGTGGAGGACCAAAGGAAAGTACCAAGGACCAAGGATGAAGAAAAAAGGACCAAGGGATACTACCAAGAACTATGCTGAAGGTACAGGACCAAGGGAAAGTACCAAGGACAAGGGTGAAGATACAGGACCAAGGAAAAGTACCAAGGACTATGTTAAAGGTAGAAAATTCAGGGAACGTACCAAGAATTATGCTGCAGATAGAGGATCAAGGGGAGGTACCAGGGTCTGATCTGAAAACAGAGAACCAATGGAAAGAACCAGGGAGTATGCTAAGGACAGAGGACTAAGGGACAGTGCCAAGGACTATTCTGAAGATGGAGAACCCAAGAGACATTCAATGAGCAATGCAGAGGATCAGACCAGTAAACAGACTGTTCAGAGCCCCATTAGAAAACCTCAATAAATAGGAAAATCAACAGCAGCATTGTAATGCACTGTACACACGGTCGGACATTCTGACGACAAAATCCGTCTGATTTTTTCTGACAGATTTTGACCCAAACTTGTCTTGCATACACACGGTCGGAAAATCTGATCTTTCAGAACGAGGTGACGTACAAGGCGTATGTCGGGACTATAAATGGGCGAGTAGCCAATAGCTTTAGTCTCGTAATTTATTCTGCACATGCATGCCACTTTGTGCGTTGGACTTGTCTACACACAATCGGAATTTAAACGATCGGATTTTGTTGTCGGAAAACTTTGTGTCTCGGAAATTCCAACGGAAAAAGTCCGATGGAGCCCACACACGATCGGAATTTCCGACAACACAATCCGATCGCACATTTTCCTTCGGAAATTCCGACCGTGTTTACAGGGCATAAGACTTAAGTCCTCATCAAGCAGAGCTGGAAAGGTGAAGAGGTGTACAGATGTTAAAACTGGTTCAAGATTTTAGGTTAAAAAAAAATTGATTTTGGGTCAGGACTGGTATCTGAACCTACAACCTTTGGTGAACCCAGCAGTGGCTCATTTTTCTGAGCCACCAGAGATGCTGGAAAGTGCATTCTCTGATCGTTTGGTCTTTCTTGCCTTGTCTCTTGTTTCTGGTGAACCTTGAACTTTTTGCTCGTCTCATGAATTTCCTGATTTAAGTCAATGTCTCTGCACTCTGTTTGCCAGATTATTGTGCTCTCTCCAATCGCTATTTTGCGCCTTTGCATACCTACGGTTCTCCTCATCTCCACTAGCGCTCGGTACCAACTTTTGGCATGTTCCTTGACTTCATTTCCACTTGATCCCAACCTGCAGCTGCTTGTTACTTACCTTTGACTTGTTTACTGATTACGCTTCTGCCTGATCTCAATGTGCTATATCTGCTACTGGACCCCGTCTTTCTCACCTCCTGGTGGGGGTGATCATGAGGACCATGACTTGGTACTAACATACAGCAAAACCCATCTTCACCATCAGGAGTTATATTGGTCCAATTATTGCATACCTGTGGGAAGCTGGAAACCAATCTAGTGGACAAAGCTACTACAGTGATTGTTGCTATCTTCCCGGTCCCATGCTGCTTGGTAAACACAGGAAATTGCTCGCTCAGAACGGGGGGCTATTTACAGAACACATTTTCTCAATGAATGCACAATGTTCTTGGATGGAACAAGATGGAAATTGTGATGTCACCTCCCTGTCTCTCTATTCCGTCCCAACTTTTTTTACAGTCGCAAAAAAACACTTCATTATGCTTTATGGGCTGCTTTATCACGTTGCAACCTGCTGAATTTTGATGAAAGCGTGAAAGAGCCCTAAGTGTTAGACACTGTTTAGCAAGTGCGCCAAAATATCTGTGGCTAGGTGCATTGTACTAATGGCAGTGGAATAGAGTAGTAAAAAGAATGATGGGGTTAAACTATGGTATGATTGGTACAGGAGGTGGACACCATATGACCTGATAAGCATTTCCAGGCTTGTATCAGCACAGCATGTAATGAACAGGATATTCAGTCCTGTACCTACCTGTCAGTGGATTTATTCCTGCTTGAACTGTAAAGAAACAAAAACATGAATGTCAGCTTGTTCCAGTTATTTAAAATAAATGTGATCATGATGATGACTTTCAGTGAAATAAATGCAAACGGATAAGGGTACCAAAGACACAAATTAAATATATGCAGTACTGTCCACCAACAGACATAGGATTCATGTTTAGTCACACAGACGAGCCATAAAGATACCAGACATAAGAAAACAAGACAACAGTGCTATAAACAGATAACACATTTTTATAAAATAACACATACACTATATTACCAAAAGTATTGGGACGCCTGCCTTTACATGCCCATGAACTTTAATGGTATCCCAGTCTTAGTCTATAGGGTTCAATATTGAGTTGGCCCACTTTTTACAGCTATAACAGCTTCAACTCTTCTGGGAAGGCTGTCCGCAAGGTTTAGAAGTGCGTCTATGGGAATGTTTGACTATTCTTCCAGAAGCGCTTTTGTGAGGTCAGGCAGTGATGTGAAGGCCTGTCTCGCAGTCTCCACTCTAATTCATCCCAAGGTGTTCTATCGGGTTGAGGCCAGGACTCTGTGCAGGCCAGTCAAGTTCCTCCACCCCAAACGTGCTCATCCATGTCTTTATGGACTTTGCTTTGTTCACTGGTCCAAATCATTTGGTGGAGGGGGGATTATGGTGTGGGCTTAAGGCGTGAGAATGCCAAAACATTTTGCACAATTTCATGCTCCCTACTTTGTGGGAACAGTTTGGGGATGGCTCCTTCCTGTTCCAACATGACTGCGCACCAGTGCACAAAGCCAGGTCCATAAAGACATGGATGAGCGAGTTTGGGGTGGAGGAATTTGACTGGACTGCACAGAGTCCTGACCTCATCCTGATAGAACACCTTTGGGATGAATTAGAGCGGTGACTGCAAGCCAGGCCTTCTTGTCCATATCAGTGCCTGACCTCACAAATGCGCTTCTGAAAGAATGATCAAACATACCCATAGACACACTCCTAAACCTTGTGGACAGCCTTCCCAGAAGAGTCAAAGCTGTTAGGTGCTGAAGGGTGGGCCAACTCAATATGGAACCCTGCGGACTAAGACTGGGATGCTATTAAAGTTCATGTGCGTGTAAAGGCAGGTATCACAATACTTTTGGTAATATAGTGTATAACACATCAAAAAACAAAATTAAAAAATGTAGTTAAAAAAAGATGACATACATACCTAATAGATAATAAGCTGCAAAGAAAAAAAAGTAAGGGTAGATTTATTACATATAGTGCAAAGGCAGGGAGACGTAAAAGGTAAATAGAGTCAGGGAAAATAATTTTTTCTTTAAAGAATTAAAAATTAATAATACAGAAACACGTTTTTAAGAAAATTGTATATCATATAAAATAACACATTACATTGGATTTTCAGGTAATAGGGTAACCACTTCAGTTCTGGAAGGTTTTACCCCCTTCCTGACCAGACTATTTTTTGCAATATGGCACTGCGTTGGTTTAACTGACAATTGCGCAGTCGTACAAAACTGTAACCAAATAAAATCGTTGTCGCCGCCCCCCCCCCCCCCCCCCCAACAAATAGAGCTTTTTTCTGGTGGTATTTGATCACCTCTGAGGATTTTATTTTTGCGTTATAAACAAAAAAAGACTGACGATTTTCTTGATCAATTTAGGCCAATATGTATTCTGCTACATGTTTTCGTTAAAAAAATCCTAATAAAACGTATATTGATTGATTTGCGGACAGGTTATATCGTCTACAAATCTATGGGATAGATTTATGGACTTTTTTTTGATTGTTTTACTACTAAAGGCGGCAATCAGCGAATTTTAGCGTAACTGCGACATTGCGGCAGACAAATCTGACACTAAGTGACACTTTTTGGGGACTAGCAACACCAATACAGTGATCAGTGCTAAAAAAAATGCACTGTCACTGTATAAATGACATTGGCAGGGAAGGGGTTAACATCAGGGGCGATCAAAGGGTAAAAGTGGTTGTATCCCCCGCTCGGTCATTTTTACTTTTAGGTAAGCCTATAATAAGGCTTACCTGTAGGTAAAATGAATTTCTCCTAAACCTGTATGGTTTAAGAGATATTTACCCTGCTGACGTCAGCGGCGCATGCGCTCTTAATTGTGCTGGAAATTCGGGTCTCCTTGCCGGAACGGAGAACTCCCTCGCTCATGTGCGGGGGTGAGGTGATCGCGACTCTGGCCACTCACAGCACCGGAGCCAGCTAACCCAGAAGAAACGCAGTGTGAACATGTCGGCTCCCTCAGTTCTGACCGGGCAGGCTGCGGAAGCCTCCTTCTAATGTAAGTATTTCATAATGTGCTAGTATGCGATGCATACTAGCACATTATGCTATTGTCTTGCAGGTTTTTGGGGGGGGGGGGGTTTCTTTTCAGCGGTTTACTACCACTTTAAGTGTGCTCCTTGGGAGTGCTTTCTAACTATGGGGGCAATACTATGAATGGAGGAAAACAGAAATCCGTTTCTCTATTTTCCTCCCTCACTAGACAGCGGTCTGCCTTGTTTACATTTAAACGAATCCAAAATAACAAACCTGAATTTGATTCGAATTCAAAATAACATTTGAATCTAATTTGAAAACAAATTTGTGTCTAAATCAAATTCAAAAATATTAGAAATCGATTTTCTAAAAAAGGATACAAAAAAATTGAATAAAACAATAAACCAATAGAATAAAAATGAAAGAAAAGTAAAGGATAGAATATAATTTAATAGAATAAAATAAAATAGAATATGACCGTCTTCTTAAATTCAAATAGAATACATTTGAATTTGAATAGGATAGATTAGAATAGAATTGAAAACAATGGAATCCAAAATAATAGAAAAAATAGAATAGAAAATAAGAGAATAGAATAAAATAGAAAGAATGTAGCCATCTTCAGGAATTCAAACTTTGAATAGAAAAGAAAATAATAGAATAGAAAAGAATTGAAAAACAATTCATATAGAATAGAATAAAATAGAAAGAATATAACAGTTGATTTTCTATTCTCTTATTTTCAATTCTATTCTTTCCTATTCTATTCTAATCTTTTCTATTAGAATTAATTCTATTTGAAATTCGAATTTCGGAAGATGGATATATATTTTTTCTATTTTATTCTATTTTGTTCTAATTTTTGGATTGTCAGACAGTCAGTATAAGTAGCCTAATGCAACAGCTGAATTTAAATGGAAAAAAAAAAAAATTTGAATGCTTTTTTGACCTCTGGAAGGCTTTACCCCCTTCATGACCAGGGCATTTTTTGCTATTTAGCGCTGCGCTACTTTACCTGACAATTGCGCAGTCATGCAACACTATACACAAATTCAATTTATATAATTGTTTTCACACAAATAGAGCGTTTTTTTTTTTTTTTTTTTTTTTTTTTATATTTGATCACCACTGGGTTTTGTTTTTTAATTTTTATTATTATTTAAAAGAAAAAAGACCAAACATTTTAGAAAAAAACAATTATTTATTTTAAGTGTAAATATGAGATCTGATCTTTTTGACCCCAGATCTCAGAATAAAGAGGTCCTGTCATTTGTTTGTTTCTTCTACAAGGGATGTTTACGTTCCCTGCAATAGTAGTAAAAGTGACCAAATATTTTTTTTTTTAAATAAAAAGTAAAATAAATGAGAAAAAAAAAATTGAAAGCACCCCGTCCCGCTGAGCTCACACGCAGAAACGACCGCATTTTTTCAAACCACACATATGAGATATCGCCACAATCGTTAGCGTGAGAGCAAGGAATCTAGCCCAAGACCTCCTCTGTAACTCAAAACTGGTAACCTGTAGACATTTTTAAATGTTTCCTAAGGAAATTTTTAAGGGTCAAAGTTTGTTGCAGCAATTTCCTTAATAGTATAAACTATACATATATTTTGCTAGTAAATAACATTCCTAATCATATTAAGGTAATAACAAGAGTCCCCCTTTACATTAAAGTCCACAGAGTCCCCCTTTACATTAGAGTCCACAGAGTTCTCTTTTTATATCTGAACTCGCAGCATTCCCATTCACTAAGGAGGAACTCTGCAGACTCTGATGTAAGGGAGAACTCTGGGGACTCTAACATATGGGGGGAGGAGAGAGAGAGATTTGGCGGCGCCAATTTTAAACACTGGTGGCAAGGCTGCACTGACCAGGCTGCATTGATGGGCATTTAAATTTAATTTTTTTCCTTAAACTTCCCTCCTAAACTTGGGGTGCATGTTATACGCCGATAAATACGGTATTTAACAACATGCATAATACAGTACATACGTCCATAAATACATATACAGTACATACTTAAACAAAGTAATTCACTGCGCAATGTTATTTTTACATTAGCATATTTTTGAAATGCAATAAAAATTATACCCAATTTTCTCACCTGCTACTATACGTAGTTGTGTGGTCAAGAGAGGTATTGCATTAACAGCAAATTGCACCTATAAAACACAAGTTGCATTACTTTAGCCATTCCTGTTTTGCTAAAAAAAAAAAGATCATCTCTTCTAGGCAAACTATATACAGTACTATGCATTAAATTGCAAAGGGACATACTGAACACCAGGGTTGATTAACCCCTCGATTGCGATCTACCCATCGATAGCAGGCAGGTGATGGGTTGATCACACCCCTTCCTTGCCAATCCCCAGACTGCTCCTCCCACAAATGCAGAGCGGTGCAGGGAAGGAACAACTTAGTATGCTGCACCACCAACAAGCAAAAGGAAGGCAAAACTGGACAGAAGGGGAGGCAGGGGCAGCATTTACTGGAACGGATCCCCTGTAGCTCCCCCCTGCAGCAACTGAAAGCCAGCTTCCTCCACTCCCTCCTGCCATCTTTCAGCTGCTGCAGGGGATTGGTTCCAGTAAATTCCACCTCCCCATCCATCTAAGTTACTCATCCTTCTGTTGCCCAGGCCCCCCTGTGTGCTTTAAAAAAATAAAAACAAAACATTAATCCAATTGGCCAAGTGATGAGTGTACTCAATCGCTCATAAAAATGGTGACCGATTCGTCCTGATGGGCGGCATACCTCCAAAGCTTGGTGATCACAATACAAAAAAGTGGGGGAGGATGGAGCAAAGAAATGCCCATGGAAAGCAATAAGGAGGAGGCTCAAACAACGGTATACCTTTTGAAAAAATAGAAAATAACTTTATTGTAATCTCAAAGTAGTGGGTAAAAATCGTATGCTCCCCTGACCCCCCCCCCCCTCCTTCACAGTGCTTTTGGCTTCCCCTCTTTCCCCTCCCGCCAGCTACTGTGGGGATCGTTTTAGGATGGAAAGTGGGTGTATGTAATTTACTGGCCCCTTCCTTTTCGAAATGAGTGATCAGTATCAGTCACTCACTGTCTCCATTCATTCATAACTGAAGCATAGTAAAATGTGTTTACTATGCTTCACTGAGACTTGTTTACTCTTCATTTGCCACTCAGACTCTATGGATAATGGTTGTACAGGCGGGTACCTCCTAGGGTTGCCACATCATCCCTTTAATCCAGGACACACATTAGTACCTGCTGCTGAGCGTGCCAGCAGGGGATGGAGCCCGTCCCGGTTCCTGCACTGGCTCAAAGAAGAAAGGGGTGATCCCTGATGCCGCACATAAAGTCCTATGGAGGTGGATAGAGTGGCAACCTCAGCCACGCCCCTAACGTGTTTTGCCCCACCCCCTGGAGCTTAATCATGCTTAACTTACTTAGTTACTATGCTTCAGTTTTGTAAATAAACAGGGAGGCTACGTAGAGCTCTTGTTCATTCATTCTGTCCTCAATTTCCTTTCTCTCAAAAGTGAGACATGGGTGGTCTGTTTAGACCCCTGTTATTCAACGAAACCACCCAACAGAGCTATGAAAAAAGTGGGAAAAAAAATAAGTAAATGTGTGTGTGTGTGTGTGTGTGTGTGTGTGTGTGTGTATGTATATATATATATATATATATATATATATATATATATATATATATATATATATATATATATATATATATATACCATATATATACTCGAGTATAAGCCGAGATTTTCAGCCCCTTTTTTTTAGGCTGAAAGTGCCCCCCTCGGCTTATACTCGAGTCACGCAGATCAGGTAGGCAGACGGCGACCATTCCACTATTCAAAAGCCGCGCCTCCCTGTCTGTGATAGGCGGAACACTCAATTTCCCAGCAGTCAGTGTTCAGCCTATCACGGACATCCGCTCATTCTCATACTACGGACGAGGATGAGAGGATATCCGTGATAGGCGGAACACTGACTGCTGGGAAATTGAGTGTTCCGCCTATCACAGACAGAGAGGCGTGGCTTTTGAACAGTGGAATGGCCGCCGTCTGTCAGACAAGGAGGAGAGGTGCGGCATGGCACACAGAGGCTGCAGAAGGCAAAGAGACAGGTAGGCTGCGATGGACACAGGAAAGGACGGGACACAGGCATGGACGGGACACAGGCATGGACGGGACACAGGGATGGACAGAGGGATGGATGGGACACAGGGATGTAACAGTAGCTGCTGCATGTCTCACCCTCAGCTTATACACGAGTCAATAAGTTTTCCCAGTTTTTTTGTGGTAAATTAGGGGCCTCAGCTTATATTCGGATCGACCTATACTCGAGTATATATGGTATATATAAAAAGAAACTGACCCATCTACTGCCTTGCTGACACCAACCTCTGCACTACTGACACTGTCCACACACTGTCCAATGCCATACTGACACTGTACACTGCCCTACTGACTGACAATATCCACCTTTAAGTTAGGTTAAGTTATTCTTTTTTTTTGTTTTACAGTGACATTTGTTTTATTTTATTTTTCCAACATTTCCTTACTATTTAGTCAGGCCTTGCTAGTTAGTCCTTTAAAAAAGCCCACACAGAGAGAGCCCGAGGCACTGGCAGTGGGCGGCAGTGCAGGGGGGAGGTGCGAGCAGCACCCGAGTGGAGTGACACCTGTCGGCTTAGTGATCTGGGACCCGGCGCAACAATCCCCTTCTCTCTGTTGTCGCGTCGTCCCGTTCTGATCAGTCTCGGCAGCGGCTGTCACTCACAGCCGAGCAGAGTGAAGCCACCTCCCCCTCCTCCTGCAAGCACAGCACTGTGTAGACATAAAGGAGGAGGGGGAGGCGGCTTCACTCTGCTCGGCTGTGAGTGACAGCCGCTGCTGAGACTGATCAGCACGGCGCGACGCGAGTCACGCGACCACAGAGAGAAGGGGATTGTTGCGCCGGTGTTCTGGCATATTCAGTCCGGCCATCATATAGCGTCTGCCCCGTACTGCGCATGTGCTTCGCTCGCCACGCTTCGGGCTTGGCCTCGCTGCGCTCGGCTCTTTTTTATTGAAATCCTTGTGAACTGCCTGCTGATCGAACAGGAGGATTGGTCTGTGTTTCAGAACATTCAAAGCCTGCCTAAAGTAAGGTCTGTGTGTGACCGACAGACTGCGGCCTGCAAGGCGCGGAGCGGAATCGTTTGGCCTCTGAGGAGTTCCAGCACACAGTCAGCGGGACCAGTGTGTGGATGGACCGGAGGACCCAAGATTTCTAAATATTTCCTGCATTACAGTTATATCAGACATCAGAAGGAGCGGTGCGGTGTGACGGCCCCAGCTTGGATCGGGACTGATATACCTGGGAAGGAGCCGTGCAAGCATCTGGACCTGGTATGGTGAGCGGGCACTTGCCCAGATCAATATAGTGTACTGTTGCCGTGTTACATTGTTACAGACTGATGGTGGAACTTGTAGTCCTACAGAAGTGTCTTCATTCATCCACAGCTTGCATACAGTGGAAATTCAGGGTTGCCTATAAACTTAATGCTGCATCACAACCACTGCTAAGGAGAAAGTATTATCAGTGCCTTCTGTTTTGCAAGTACAGTACACTATTATCAGCACATAACCTATCATACAGTCTGCTGTCCACTTGTTTTTCCCTGTTGGATTTACAAATACTGCAGTTTAATAACCTGAGCTAACTGAAGAGGAAGAAGACAGACTGTAATTTGCTATAAAACAGCACAACTTCGATTTGCAGAGTGAACAGTGTATTGCAACCTAGGGTGAGCCCTTGAGTATATGATACAAAGTTTTATTGTATTGTGCTGTTGTATGCTCATAGCATTGTGCTGAAAACTTTGGTGTGTGTGTGTGTGCTCTGAGGTTGGAGTAGAAAGGTGCTCAATACAAGTGCTTTATCATATTGAGCATTATGCCGCATACACACGACCAAACTTTTCAGCAGACTAGGTCCGGCGGTCTTCCCGACGGACATTCGGTGGAGGTCCGACTGACTTTATGAACTAGCGGACTTGGCCACACACGACCCGTCTAAGTCCATTCGAAAGTTAGTTCATTTTGAACGTGATGACGTAAACGGGACTAAACAAGGAACTTCAATAGCCAGTAGCCAATAGCTGCCCTTGGGTCGTATTTGGTCCGTCGGACTAGCACACAGACGAACGGTTTTCCCGATTTTTAGTCCGTCGGACTTGAGTCCATCACATAGATTTGAAACATGTTCTATTTCTAGGTCTGTCGGATTTTTTTTTTAAAAAGTGGATGTACTAGCCCACACATGATCGGATTGTCCGACGGACTGATCCAGTCGGACCTAGTCTGCCGGAAAGTCCAGTCGTGTGTACGTGGCATTAGTCTCACTTCTTGCCTGTCTGCATATACTCTCCAGGTGACTGATGAGTTCTCAATTTCCTAAATACATTGACTGTTATTGTTTTCATTTTCATATCTGAGTTACCATTGTGTCTATTGTGTTAAACAATTCTTTCAGTAAACTGTTTAAGATCCCTTTCACATTGGGGGGGGGTTTCAGGCGCTTTAGCGTAAAAAAAAAGCACCTGTAAAGCTTGAAAGAAACCTCATCTGCAATCCTTATGTGAAAGCCCAAGTGCTTTAAGAGCCCTTTCACATTGCCAGTGCTCGCAAAACGCTGGTAAAGCGCTGCTTAAACTAGCAGCGCTTTACCAGCGTTTTTCAAGTGCTATCGGGGCGTTTGCCAAAAGTGCTTTGCAGGCATTTTGCAGGCGCTTCCCATTGATTTCAATGGGAAGAGGCGCTTTAGGAGCAGTGCATTCACCGCTCCAAAAGCGTTGCAAAGAAACTGCTTGCAGGACTTTTTTTTGACGCCCTGCCAGCGCAGCGCCTCAGTGTGAAAGAACTCGGGCTTTCACATTGGGATTGCAGATGAGGCTTCTTTCAGGCACTTTACAGGCGTTTTAACCCCGCTAGCGGCAGGAAAGGGGTTAAATACTCCCGCAAAGCGCTGCTGCGGTGGCGTTTTGCCAGCGGTATAACCTCGCTGCCCCATTGATTTCAATGGGTAGGAGCATTGAAGGAGCGGCAAATACACCGCTCCTTCACCGCTCCAAAGATGCTGCTAGCAGGACTTTTACCGTCCTGCTAGCACACCGCTCCAGTGTAAAAGCCCTCTGGCTTTCACACTGGAGTGAAAGGAGCCACCTTTTTCAAGCGCTATACAGGCGCTATTTTTAGTGCTGTAGCGCCTGAAAAACGCCTCAGTGTGAAAGGGGCCTTAGTGTTTAACTTCCAATTTGTATGAGACTCTATATATTATTACAGCTGGTGAAGTGACGAGTACCAAGGTGACGGTAAATATACAGTACAGAGTGTCATTACTGTGTTTCTCTTTACCACTGGGTCTCACACTAATATTATCACATGGGTGTGCCAGAAGGGTCGAGTCTATTTTTGGGGTTGATAGGCAGAGTGCAGGCCCAAAAAAATTACCAGCAGCTCCTTTGGGGGTAAGTACTACACAAGAGAAGACAGATGCGGCCTGAGTTAATGGCTTTGGAGGCCAAAGTGGAAAAGCAGAGTCTGCTGGTGGCCGCATTTAAAGAGCTTTCAAAGAAAAGTATGGCAATGATGATCGCTTCCGTGCAATGCGCAGAGGAGCCATAGAGGCCAGTGGAGCGCAGGCATCACCAGAGTGCGAGAAGCCAAAGGTCAGTGCAAAGCAAACAAGTTTGTGGGCTTGGACTGTGTTTCTGGCCAGCACGCTGGAAAAGCTTTACATCCCGTGCCAAGTATCAGTATGCCTGCTTCTGCAGTGGAGAAAGCTTTGGCAGACAGGTTGCGGGTGATAAGCAGTCAGGTGTTTTGACTGCCAGTATGCCATTGGGCCAAGGAAGTTCTGTGCCATTGTCACCGCAGCAGGAGTGGAGCAAGATGATCCATCTGAGCCTGTGAAGGGAGCAGGTATGCTAAAGTCCATTACAGAAATGGAATTGCCTTTCCATGGTCGCAAGTTTGCTTTGTCTGGATCATCTGAGGATGAAGAAGAGGATAATGATGTCCCCCCAAAAGCTTTAAAACATGGGTGACAGAAAAGGCTGTTTTTGTTCATGATTTGCCTATACAACATAACGGAGGTGTAGTTCCTATGGATGGTGCAGTAGAGGGTGGCGGAGAGCAAGCTCATCTGGCTGAGCCTCCCACCTGTGTACAGAAAGTCAGTGAAGGGTGTGCAGACTTTGCTGTGAAGAGTGCTGATAAGGACATCTCCACTGTTGGTAACCCTTTAGTTACTGGTAATGAAATGAAAAATTACCTAAGGATAATGTAAATGATATGTCTGTGTCAGAAGTCTCTGCTCCATCTGTTCCTGACAATAATGTTGTTTCTACCTTATCTAAAGAGGGTCTGTAACTAAAAGTGATGTGCGGGATGTTGCAAGGAGTGCGGTTATTTCCTATGCTGCAGAGCTGGCTGCACCTGTCTTGTGGGTGAGTAGGGCCAGTTACTCTACGGTCACTAAGAGTGATGTGAGTGAAGGTCAAGTCAATCTGACACCATCTTGTAGCTCTTTTAAAGCCCCCCCCCCCCTCCTACAAATAGGAGAGATGTGGTAGACCGTATTCTGGGGATGGTTTTTAAAGCAGAGGAGATTTTTGCACTTATCAGCCCAATTGGATCATATGAGTATGACCTCTCCTTTGTCAAGGCAGAAGGATTAGATGTCTTTTGGGAGAGGTATGAGCAGAGGTGGAAGGTGTCCCCAAGATGGGCAGTTTTGTCACGCAAAGTAGTCTCTCGCCAGCCACTATACAAAAACTTCACCATTTTAGTATGTAATGAGTCCATTGCTGCTGCGGATCTGGCGGTGTGGTTGGGGAGATATGCTGATGTCCAAGCCTCCTTGAGGAAAGTTGTAGATGATAGGGGGTTATGGACAGGAGGATGGACAGTGTTAGTAAAACTGCATGTCACGGTAATGTTGTTAAGCACATCCCTTTGTCTGTCTTTATAGGTCGTGACAGGATTATTTTGTTTTATGCAGGGCAACCAAAGCTGTGTCATCGCTGTGGTAAAAAGGGGCATTTTTCAAGCTCCTGTTCTGTGCAGAAATGTTCCCTCTGTCAGCTCTCAGGGCATGTTGCAAAAGATTGCAACAGTATTCGTTGTAATCTCTGTAACAAGTTAGGTCACCCTTATGGCCTTTGTTCTGAAGCCCTCCATAATCAGCCAGAGGTGGTGGAAGAACTGTTGAGGATGGAGGAGGAGGAACGTGGGGGACAACAAAGGGTTGGTGGAGCTGTTTCAGCTAGTCCTGAGGGCCCCCCCGATGTCAGTTTCCCAATCCGAAGGTGTGACCCCTCTTGTGTCTGCTCCCCAGTCAGTGTTCCCTACTGTGTTGGTGTCTACTTCTGTTGTGTGTTCTTCCCCAGTGTTTCAGGTGCCCAGTGTTCCAAATGTAACTAAGTCATCCAGATTGGCTGAGGCTGCCAAAGGGGCAGATTCCTGTAGATCTGGAGGTGGCAACTTCATCTGGGCCTTCCCTGAGGCAACGTAAGACCTCTAGTGGAGGTTCTAAGGTGAAGAAGGGGGAAGTTGCCACTGCTAATGATGTAGATGAGGCCTTTCAGGGTAATGCTTCAGGGGAGGAGGGAGAGTGGACCAAGGTGGGGAGAAGGAGGAATAAGGTAGTCCTGACCTCTGCCTCCTCGGTTTCATCTTTACATGGAGATGATCTACCTCTGGGAAACAAGTTTGGGTCCTTATCTGAGGGGGAGGAGTAGTCTTCTAAATCCATGTCTCAGATGGAGGAGGATGAGGTAGAGTGTTCCATAAAGAGGTCAAGGTCTCCAGTAAGGAGGCAGTGAGCTCAGGTTAAGAAATGCCTACCTCAATCATCCTGATGGTAGTTCCCACTCCAGTAAAGGTGGCAACAATTAATGTTGCCAACATAAAATCTGTAAGGGCTCGTAATATGGCCCTATTTTTTCTCAGCAAAATGGATGCTGATATTTTATTTTTGCAAGAGACCCGACTAATTAGCCTTGCTGATGTCCACCTGGCAAAGAGGAAGTGGAGGCATGGGCCTTCCTTCTGGTCTCTTGCGGCTGAGCCTTACAGCGGAGTTTCAGTACTTTTTACTGGCATGGTAACGTGTCGCCAGGTATCGAGGTAGAGACTGGAAGGTGTATGGTCCTGGACGTCTCTGTGAAGGGGCATGATGTTTAATAAATATTTATGGAATACAAACTTGATAGGAGAGGAAATGTCTCTATAAAGATTAAGCCTTTCCTTTTGCAGTGCAGCCCCATTCACCTAGGGGTGTACTTCAAGGGTGCCCTGACTGGAAAAAGATTGTGAAACACCGACATAGATGAACCGATCTCTCCATATTCCTCCTGCAGCCGCTGAATGCCTGTGGGTGGGAGAGGAGGGGAAGCTGGGGGAAATCGGTTCCTTTTATATGCAGCTACCCACTTGGGACCGGGCCCTGGTGTTCCGCCATCGGGCTTGGAGAAAAGAGCCCTGTCCGGAGGTCGGGGGGGGCCCTCCATGGTTTCTTGCATCGGGGCCCTGAAGGTTCTAGTTACGCCACTGTACCCAGTTATAGTATGTACATTTCCCTCCCTCCATGAGACAATCTGTTGTGATTCTGTTGTCAAAAAGCAAAGATCCCTCGATGATTGAGAATTGGCATCCCATTAGCCTTCTCAGAGTCGATAGAAAGATTCTGGCGAAGATAATTTTCTGCTGCTTGTCGTCAGCAGCAGACAGAATGCTTTCTCGTCAGCAGCACTGTTCGGTCCAGGGCAGGAGCACTTTTTCAGCTGTGTTAGCAGGGCTGAAGACTGGGGAACGTATTTGCTGGCATTTGATCAGGCGAAGGCTTTTGATCATGTCAATCATGAGTACCTCTGGCTTCTCCTTGACAAGTATGGCCTGGAGTGTGGGTTTATTGGATGACTTAAGACTTTATACAGAGAGGCAGAGGGCTCCATGCTTGTTAATGGTTGGGTTGGACGGCCCTTCAGGGTTGGATTGAGGGTGGACCAGGGGTGTCCGCTGAGCCCTTTTCTATATGTGTTCACAGAAGTTGAGACAGCGGACTGTTGTGCGGGGTGCCTGTGGGCATTACTGGTGAGCCACCCTTGAGGGTTGTAGCCTATGCTGATGATATTTCTGTCTTTATCTCTGGGACAGAGGAGGCGCAGGAGGGGGTCTCAGTTATAGAGCAGTATTCCGAGGCATAGGGCTCCAAGGTCAACCGTGATAAAAGTGAAGTTTTTTGGATGAGCGAGGGAGGTGAGAGCTTTGCACTTCCGGACACCTTGCCGAGGCCTCAGCAGAAAGTCAAAGTATTAGGCATCGAGTTTGGCCCTGATGATTACAGTAAGTCAAATTGGGAAGCCAGGCTAAATGATGCTGATGTCAAGGTGAAATGCTGGAAGCGGTGGTGGCTCTCCTTGAGGGAAAGGGTGGACTTGATTAAGACCTACCTGATTCCTACCTTTCTGTTTGTCAACTTTGTTTGCATCTTGCCAGAGTCCTGCTATACCAGGAACCAGCTGAATCTTGTGAAGCGGAATGTGACTTGCCTATCTAGGTGGAAGGGTGGGCTAGGGATGGTCAACCTGGTTGTGTTCTTCTCTCTGTTGTTTTTTAAACATAATTTTGGTAACATGCTAGCATTGAGACCGCCTGGATGGGTAGGTATTTCCCAGATCTGGTTTAGACCTTTTCTGGGCTATTGGGTGGCAGCGCAGTGAAAAGCCTAAGGGCCAAGCATCGTAAGCTCCTGGCTTATGTTGCCCCATGCCTGAAAATACTTAGACGGTGGCATGTGACAGTGGAGGATATCCGGTCCCTCCCTAGGAGACTCCTGGGTGAGAAGATCTTGGGTACTGTCTTTCATGCGCCACTGGCCTTAAGGGATTGCCCAGGTCATATTATAAGGGAGGGTTTACGTTTGATAAATTCTGAGCGGATACTCTTGAAATGTAGGGGGGGGGACATGAAGTGCCGCTCTTTGGACAACCGTGGTTGTCCAAGAGCAGAGTGTCAGGGTAAAGTGTAAACCATGGACCACTTCTTGCTTCAGTGCCCTTTCAATGTAGAAGTCTATAAAAAGGTGGAAAGGTCTCTGAATTTTCCTTTCTTGCCTAGCTTGTCTTATCCTGAGTCCTCTTATGCTAAGGGATTTGATTTGGACACTCTTTTTCTAGTCAGCTTAGTAGTCCGATATTACACCTGGAGTGTCAGGTATCCCTTCGGCAGAAAGTCCTTCATGTTTCGGTGGTGGTGTGTGAGATTCTTGGTGAGGTAGGGAAAATTTGGGTCTTGAGAAAGACAGATGGTGGAAAAGGGTCTGGGTAAAGGTGTGGAGGAATATCAGGCCTGTAGCTGCTGTTTGTTGATCTCTGGGTGTTGGGTTCTTTCCCTGTTTTCTCTCTGGACACTCCCTTAGATTTTCAAGGATAAACAGTTTTGAAGAAAGGCTACATACACATGTTAATATATGTTTCTTGGTCTGAATGTTAATCAAGTGTGAGTGATGTGTAGAATTTTTGAAGATGTCTGTGCTATTTAGTAAGTTGTATTAAAAAATATATATATATATATATATATTGTGGCAGCACGCAGGTAAAATCACCTGGTTGTATTCAGGATGGGAAATATGTGTGTCCTAGATTCAGGCTTTATGCAGACTTTTACAATTAGAGGGGAAGAGTTAATGAGCCCAGCTGTAGTAAGTGGGCTCATTAAGACCTCTACAAAAAACCCCAGCATGCATAGGGAGATGCTCCATCCTGGAACCAGTTTTGTGTGTATAGACTGGGGAGTCTGAGATCTGTTCTGTGCGGTGAGTTAACGCCTGTGTGGCAAACCCCTACAATAGAGACAGGGACTGGGGCAGCACAAGGCTGCACCCAGTTGTTAGACAGGGTGTCTACGTGTGTAGTTAGAGGTCAAGCTGACCAGGATTTATTTTCTTGTTTTATTTTGTTTGGCTGTTATATGTATCACTGCATGTAGCCTAAATAAACCGGATCTTTTATTTTTTGCACCTACACCGCTGTCTGCTGTGCCTGACTTTGTGTTGTGAACCCATCCAGGGGGTCACACACACCCGCTACCGAGCGAACCCCCTCACAGTTGGTGGAGAATTTTGGCAGTTTTTTTTTTTTTTTTTTGTTGTTAAGGCCAGCATGGAGGAGATACTGAGACAGCTGACTCTAGCAAATGCAAACCAGCAGCAAGCAAATGCAAACCAGCAGCAAACAAATGCAGCTTTACAAAAGAGCCTTGCAGCTCAACAACAAGCCCAGCAGCAGGCAAATGCAAATCAGCAGCAGACAAATGCAACTTTGCAGCAGAGTTTGGAAGCCCAGCAGCAGGCAAATGCAAATCAGCAGCAGACAAATGCAGCTTTGCAGCAGAGTTTGGAAGCTCAGCAACAAGCCCAGCAGCGATCTGAAGCCCGCTTCATAGACCTGTTGCAGAAGCAAGAGCAGAATTTTCAACAGCAAATAGAGACATTGATACAGCAACGTCCGCAGACCAATGAAGCAAGTGGTTACAATAATACCGCATCCTTTGGTGTGAGCCGTTTACTGACAAAAATGACTGGAGAGGATGATCCGGAGGTGTTTTTGACCACATTTGAAAGGACTGCTGAAAGGGAAAAGTGGCCTAAGGAGCAATGGGCTGGACTGGTGGCCCCTCTGTTAACTGGGGAATCGCAGAAAGCTTATTATGACCTAGAGCCTGACCAAGCAAAAGACTATGTGGTGCTAAAAGCAGAAATATTGGCACGGCTGGGTGTCACCCTGGCAGTCCGGGCTCAGCGTGTGCATAACTGGACTTTTCAGGTTGGAAAACCTCCCAGGTCTCAAATGTATGATCTCATTCACCTGAGCAGGAAGTGGCTGCAGCCAGAGATTTTGACCGCACCAAACATTGTGGAACGTGTGGTTATGGATCGTTTCCTGAGAGCTCTTCCTACTGCCATCCAAAAATGGGTAAGCCATGGAGACCCAGAAAATGCAGATAAACTTGTGGATCTGGTTGAGAGGTACTTGGCTACAGAGAACTTGACCACCTCTTCCAGGGACTCACGGACTTTCCCCCCTAAGACCAGATCATCCCCAGTGGCGGGTAAGATGACTCCAAGGGGTGAGGGTGGAGAGAGTGAGAGGGTGGGAGTTCTACCTAAGGTCTGGCGGGAGCAGCCCAGGAAGCCCATGCTGCAAGAGGCAGCGAAAAAAATTATTTGCTACCGCTGCCGGCAAGAGGGACATATTGCAGCCAATTGCCCAGTTGTGGATGAGCCTATGCAATGTGACTTTATAAGGGAGAGACGTCAGTCGCTGTTTGCGACAGTTGCATGCACTGCCATTCGGGGACCTGAGAAACATTTATGTAAAATGTGTATTAATGGTAGACATGTTGATATGTTGCTAGATTCAGGTAGCCTGGTAACATTGATAAAAGCTGAATTAGTTACTACAGAGGTCTCTGGGAAGAACAGGGTGGCTGTTATTTGTGTGCATGGGGACACCCGAGAGTATCCTGTAACTTCAGTGTTTTTTGAGACCCCCAAAGGTAACCTCTCTCATCAGGTGGGGTTAGTGTCTCAGTTACCACATGATGCTATTGTGGGAAGGGATTTTCCAAAATTCTGGGAACTCTGGGATTGTCCTGAGGCCCCCATTGGTGCCCCTATAAACCAGGAAGATGACCAGAATTCCTCTGGGAGTGGTGAGGACTCTCCTGAATTTCCCTTGTCGGTATTGGCGGGGGAAACTCGAGAAACTGGGGAGGAGCCAACATCCTCAGATGAAAACATGCCGTCTGTGGAGTTTTCGGATCTTGAGGTTCACAGGGAAAATTTTGCCACAGAACAGTTAAAAGACCCCACCCTAATAAAGGCACGGGAAAATGTGGTGAAAATAGATGGCGAGTTAGTGAACCCAGATAAGACTTGCCCTTATCCTTACTTCACTATGGAAAGGGACCTGCTATATCGAGTGGCTCAAAGGGCAGAAGAAACCATTGAGCAACTTGTAGTGCCCAAACCTTACAGGAAGTTGGTGTTAGAATTGGCTCATGGACACATTCTGGGAGGTCATCTGGGGACAGAGAAAACCAGAGAGAGGGTATTGCAGAGATTCTATTGGCCTGGGGTCATGAAGGAAATAGAAAAGTATTGTTCCTCCTGCCCTGTGTGTCAGAAGTCGGCACCTATGCCACATTTCCGTAACCCACTGGTACCTCTTCCTATCATTGAGGTCCCCTTTGAGAGGATCGCAATGGATTTGGTAGGTCTGATAATGAAGTCTGCTAGGGGGCATCAGTACATTTTGGTTATATTGGACTATGCCACCCGTTATCCGGAAGCAATTCCTCTCCGAAATACCTCGGCCAAAACCATAGCCAAAGAGCTATCCGTTGTTTTTAGCCGTGTGGGTATTTGTAAGGAACTGCTTACGGACCAAGGTACACCCTTTATGTCCCGGGTTATGAAAGAATTATGCAAGTTGTACAAAGTGAAGCAATTGCGTACATCTGTGTATCACCCCCAAACAGATGGGTTGGTTGAAAGATTCAACAAAACCCTAAAACAAATGTTAAAGAAGGTGGTGGATAGAGATGGAAAGAATTGGGATTGTCTAATACCCTATCTGATGTTTGCCATTAGGGAGGTACCCCAATCCTCTACGGGTTTCTCACCCTTCGAGTTGCTCTATGGGAGACACCCAAGAGGGCTGCTGGATATCGCCAAGGAAACTTGGGAAAATGAGAGTTCTCCTCACAGGAGTGTGATTGAGCATGTCGCCCTGATGCAAGATAGAATTGCACAGGTAATGCCAATTGTAAAGGAACATTTAACCCAAGCGCAGTTAGCACAGCAGAGAGTGTACAACCGTGGGGCCAAGACACGTACTTTTTCCCCGGGGGATAGGGTCTTGGTGCTAGTCCCTACGGTTGAAAGCAAATTTCTGGCCAAATGGCAAGGTCCATATGAAGTAATTGAAAAAATTAGTGAGGTGAACTACAGGGTTAGACAGCCAGGAAGGCGAAAGCCGGAGCAGATCTATCACGTCAATCTGCTGAAAGCCTGGAGGGATAGGGAATCCCTAGTCGCAGAGACTTTGTCACAAGTACAGCCTGATTGCTTAGTTCCTGAGGTTGGGATAGCAGACACCTTATCGAAACCCCAACAACAGGAGGTTAAAGAGTTTGTACTTCGTAACAAAGAGATTTTCTCTGAGCTTCCGGGACAAACATCTGGCGTAGAGCATGACATTATCACCCCGCCAGGAGAAAGGGTAAAACTAAAACCTTATAGAATACCAGAGGCCCGACGGGAGGCAATACGTGGGGAGGTTCAAAGGATGCTGGAATTGGGTGTGATAGAGGAGTCCCAGAGTGACTGGTCCAGTCCTATTGTACTAGTGCCCAAACCTGATGGGAGCTGGCGGTTTTGTAACGATTTTAGACAATTAAATAAAGTTACAAAATTTGACACCTACCCCATGCCACGTATAGATGAGTTGGTTGACCGGCTGGGAACAGCCCGATATATGACAACTCTTGATCTCACCAAAAGGTATTGGCAAATTCCCCTGGCCAAGTCGGCCAAGGAGAAAACTGCGTTTGTAACCCCAGATGGGGCATTCCAATATAAGAGAATGCCGTTTGGGTTACAGAATGCACCGGCAACATTCCAGCGGAAAATGGATAAGATTCTGAGGCCCCATCAGAAATATGCTGCAGCTTACCTGGATGATGTGATTATCCATAGCACAGACTGGGTCTCACATTTGCCGAAAGTACAAGCGGTCCTAGACTCTATCCGGGAAGCTGGGTTTACGGCCAATCCAAAGAAGTGTACCATTGGACAGGAGGAGGCCAAATATCTTGGGTACACTATTGGGAGGGGGGTGATAAAACCCCAAGTCAATAAAGTCGAGGCCATACAGAGTTGGCCACGTCCCAACAGCAAGAAACAGGTACGAGCCTTTCTGGGAATCGCTGGCTATTATCGACGATTCATTCCCCATTTTGCTTCTCAGGCTGTGCCCCTCACCAACCTGACAAAAGGGAAAGAGTCGGTCATGGTTAAATGGTCCCCAGAGGCTGAAGAAGCATTTCAGTCCTTAAAAACCGCCTTATGTAGCTAGCCAGTGTTGAACTCACCAGACTTCTCTAAGGACTTTGTTGTACAAACTGATGCATCAGACGTTGGGTTAGGAGCAGTGTTATCCCAGGTCTGGAACGGGGAAGAGCACCCAGTCATTTACCTCAGCAGGAAGTTAAAGTCCCATGAGGTAAATTACTCCACGATTGAGAAGGAATGTTTAGCAGTGAAGTGGGCTCTAGATTCCCTTCGGTACTATCTGCTAGGTAGGCACTTTGACCTGGTGACTGATCACGCTCCTTTAAAGTGGATGGCTCAAAACAAGGAGACCAATAGAAGGGTAAATAGGTGGTTCCTGGCCCTACAGGAATTTAACTTTACAGTTAAGCATCGCCCTGGTGTTAAAATGGGGAATGTGGATGCTTTGTCTCGGATACATGCGTGTCTGGCTGCTTGTGTTACAACCCCAAGGTTGAAACAAGAGGGGGGGTATGTGGCAGCACGCAGGTAAAATCACCTGGTTGTATTCAGGATGGGAAATATGTGTGTCCTAGATTCAGGCTTTATGCAGACTTTTACAATTAGAGGGGAAGAGTTAATGAGCCCAGCTGTAGTAAGTGGGCTCATTAACCAGTTGCCGACCGCCGCACGCCGATGTACGTCGGTAGAATGGCACGGGCAGGCATAAGGACATACATGTACGTCCCTTGCCTCCTCCTGCGGCGGTCGGTTTTCGTCCGGGAGCGATCCGGGACGAGGGGGCGGCCATTCATTCATGGCCACCCCCTCGCGATCGCTCCCGACGAATAGAAATCCCCGGTGACATCACTTCCTCTCCTGTAATGTAAACACAGGAGAGGAAGTGATGTATTCTCTCCTCCGTGTCGGTATTTTTCGTTCCGACACGGAGGAGAGCGGATCGGTGAGTTGCACCAACACTCTACACACACAGTAGAACATGCCAGGCACACTCACACCCCCCCTTTACCCCCCGATCACCCCCCCAATTACCCCTGCCCCCCAGTCACAGTGACACCAATGTCATTTTTTTTTTTTTTTGCATTGGTGTCATTTGTGACTGTAATAACTGTTAGGGCAGTTAGAGTTAGCCCCCTTTAGTTCTAATGTACCCCCCTAACCCCCCCAATAAAGGTTTAACCCCGTGATCACCCCCCGTCGCCAGTGTCACTAAGGCTGGGTTCACATTGCAGCGGTTTATGAGAACGAATGTGATTCGCACCGCACTGCAGTGCAAATCACATCCGATCTCTGTGCGATTCGAGTTCAGCCATTCGCCGCACCCGCCGCACCCGCCACACCCGCCGCACCCGCCGCAAATTCGCACGGGACCCTTTTTTTGGCCCGCAGCAGAATCGGATCGCATGGGTGTTCACACCATGCGATCCGAGTTTGCAGATCGCACTGCGATATGCGAACTGATCTGGGGGTGTCAGTAACATTTCACTGACACTCCCAGCAGTTCGCATAGGGCAGTGTGAACTGCCGCCGGGAGGCATGCGATGCGGGAACCCGCCGCGGATTCGCGGCGTTTCCGCATCGCTCCAGTGTGAACCCAGCCTAATAAGCGATCATTTTTCTGATCGCCGTATTAGTGTCACAGGTGACGCTAGTTAGGCAGGTAGGTATTTAGGTTCGCCGCAGCTTTTTATAGCGCCAGGGACCCCCATATACTACCGCATAAAGCCCCCTGATTGCCCCCTAGTTAACCCTTTCACCAGTGATCACCATATAACTGTTACAGGTGACGCTGGTTGGTTAGTTATTTTTTTATAGTTTCAGGGCACCCGCCATTTATTACCTAATAAAGGTTTAACCCCCTGATCACCCGGCGGGTGTCATTTGTGACTAATAACTGTTAGGGCAGTTAGGGTTAGCCCCCTTTAGTTCTAAGGTACCCCCCTAACCCCCCCAATAAAGGTTTAACCCCGTGATCACCCCCTGTCGCCAGTGTCACTAAGGCTGGGTTCACATTGCAGCGGTTTATGAGAACGGATGTGATTCGCACCGCACTGCAGTGCAAATCACATCCGATCTCTGTGCGATTCGAGTTCAGCCATTCGCCGCACCCGCCGCAAATTCGCACGGGACCCTTTTTTTGGCCCGCAGCAGAATCTGATCGCATGGGTGTTCACACCATGCGATCCGAGTTTGCAGATCGCACTGCGATATGCGAACTGATCTGGGGGTGTCAGTAACATTTCACTGACACTCCCAGCAGTTCGCATAGGGCAGTGTGAACTGCCGCCGGGAGGCATGCGATGCGGGAACCCGCCGCGCATTCGTGGCGTTCCCGCATCGCTCCAGTGTGAACCCAGCCTAATAAGCGATCATTTTTCTGATCGCCGTATTAGTGTCACAGGTGACGCTAGTTAGGCAGGTAGGTATTTAGGTTCGCTGCAGCTTTTTATAGCGCCAGGGACCCCCATATACTACCGCATAAAGCCCCCTAATTGCCCCCTAGTTAACCCTTTCACCAGTGATCACCATATAACTGTTACAGGTGACGCTGGTTGGTTAGTTATTTTTTTATAGTTTCAGGGCACCCGCCATTTATTACCTAGTCTCACTAGTGTACCCCTAAATTTAGGGGTGTCTACTTTCCAAAATGGGGTCATTTGGGGGGGGGTTGTGCCATCTTGGCATTTTATGGCCTTCAAAACTGTAACGCCCTTAGAAAGCCTGAAGGCGGTGCTTGGTTTTCGGGGCCCCGTACGCGGCTAGGCTCCCAAAAAGTCCCACATATGTGGTATCCCCGTACTCAGGAGAAGCAGCAGAATTTATTTTGGGGTGTCATTTCACATATGCCCATGGCATGCATGAGCAATATATCATTTAGTGACAACTTCGTTAAAAAAAAAAAAAAAAAAAAGTTTGTAATTTTCCCGCAACTTGTGGCAAAATATAAAATATTCCATGGACTCAACATGCCTCTCAGCAAATAGCTTGGGGTGTCTACTTTCTAAAATGGGGTCATTTGTGGGGGTTTTGTGCCATCTTGGCATTTTATGGCCTTCAAAACTGTAATAGGTAGTGAGAAGTGAACTCAAAAATTTACGCCCTTAGAAAGCCTGAAGGCGGTGCTTGGTTTTCGGGGCCCCGTACGCGGCTAGGCTCCCAAAAAGTCCCACATATGTGGTATCCCCGTACTCAGGAGAAGCAGCAGAATTTATTTTGGGGTGTCATTTCACATATGCCCATGGCATGCATGAGCAATATATCATTTAGTGACAACTTTGTTAAAAAAAAAAAAAAAAAAAAGTTTGTAATTTTCCCGCAACTTGTGGCAAAATATAAAATATTCCATGAACTCAACATGCCTCTCAGCAAATAGCTTGGGGTGTCTACTTTCTAAAATGGGGTCATTTGTGGGGGTTTTGTGCCATCTTGGCATTTTATGGCCTTCAAAACTGTAATAGGTAGTGAGAAGTGAACTCAAAAATGTACGCCCTTAGAAAGCCTGAATGTACGCCCTTAGAAAGTGCTTGGTTTTCGGGGCCCCGTACGCGGCTAGGCTCCCAAAAAGTCCCACATATGTGGTATCCCCATACTCAGGAGAAGCAGCAGAATTTATTTTGGGGTGTCATTTCACATACGCCCATAGCATGTGTGAGCAATATATCATTTAGTGACAACTTTGTGTAAAAAATCGCTCAATCGCTTGAGGCAAAAAAATAAAATATTCAATGGGCTCAACATGCCTCTTATCAATTTCCTTAGGGGGTCTACTTTCCAAAATGGGGTCATTTGGGG
This sequence comes from Lithobates pipiens, assembly GCF_037356315.1. Lineage (NCBI taxonomy): Eukaryota > Metazoa > Chordata > Amphibia > Anura > Ranidae > Lithobates > Lithobates pipiens. The sequence goes on along the minus strand of NW_027507758.1, from coordinate 584,092,554 downwards.
GGGTTTTGTACTGCCCTGCCATTTTAGCACCTCAAGAAATGAGATAGGCAGTCGTAAACTAAAAGCTGCGTAAATTCCAGAAAACGTACCTTAGTTTGTAGATGTGACAACTTTTGCGCAAACCAATAAATATACAATTATTGACTTTTTTTTTACCAAAGACATGTGGCTGAATACATTTTGGCCTAAATGTATGACTAAAATTGAGTTTATTGGATTTTTCTAATAACAAAAAGTAGAAAATATCATTTTTTTTCAAAATTTGCGGTCTTTTTACGTTTATATCGCAAAAAATAAAAATCGCAGAGGCAATCAAATACCATCAAAAGAAAGCTCTATTTGTGGGAAGAAAAGGACGCAAATTTAGTTTGGGTACAACATTGCATGACCGCGCAATTACCAGTTAAAGCAGCGCAGTGCCAAAGTGTAAAAAGACCTCTGGTCATTTACCAGCAAAATGGTCCGGTCTGAAAGTGGTTAAGACCTCTACAAAAAACCCCAGCATGCATAGGGAGATGCTCCATCCTGGAACCAGTTTTGTGTGTATAGACTGGGGAGTCTGAGATCTGTTCTGTGCGGTGAGTTAACGCCTGTGTGGCAAACCCCTACAATAGAGACAGGGACTGGGGCAGCACAAGGCTGCACCCAGTTGTTAGACAGGGAGTCTACGTGTGTAGTTAGAGGTCAAGCTGACCAGGATTTATTTTCTTGTTTTATTTTGTTTGGCTGTTATATGTATCACTGCATGTAGCCTAAATAAACCGGATCTTTTATTTTTTGCACCTACACCGCTGTCTGCTGTGCCTGACTTTGTGTTGTGAACCCATCCAGGGGGTCACACACACCCGCTACCGAGCGAACCCCCTCACAATATATATATATATATATATATATATATATATATATATATATATATATATATATATATATATATATATATATATATATATATATATATATATATATTACAGTGGGGCAAAAAAGTATTTAGTCAGCCTCCAATTGTGTAAGTTCTCCCACTTAAAAAGATTACAGAGATCTGTAATTTTATCATCATAGGTATACCTCAACTATGAGAGACAAAATGTGGAAACAAATCCAGACAATCACATTGTCTGATTTTTTTAAAGAATTTATTTGCAAATTATGGTGGAAAATAAGTATTTGGTCACCTACAAACAAGCAAGATTTCTGGCTCTCATAGACCTGTATCTTCTTCTTTAAGAGGCTCTTCTGTCCTCCACTCATTACCTGTATTAATGGCACTTGTTTGAACTTGTTATCAGTATAAAAGTCAGTCCACAACCTCGAACAGTCACACTCCAAACTCCACTATGGTGAAGACCAAAGAGCTGTCGAAGGACACCAGAAACAAAACTGTAGACCTGCACCATGCTGGGAAGACTGAATCTGTAATAAGCAAGCAGCTTGGTGTGAAGAAATCAACCGTGGGAGCAATAATTAGAAAATGGAAGACATACAAGACCACTGATAATCTCCCTTGATCTGGGGCTCCACGCAAGATCTCACCCCGTGGGGTCAAAATGATCACAAGAACGGTGAGCAAAAATCCCAGAACCACGCGGGGGGACCTAGTGAATGACCTGCAGAGAGCTGGGACCAACGTAACAAAGGCTACCATCACTAACACACTACGCCGCCAGGGACTCAGATCCTGCAGTGCCAGACGTGTCCCCCTGCTTTTAAGCCAGTACATGTCTGGGCCTGTATGAGGTTTGCTAGAAAGCATTTGGATGATCCAGAAGAGGATTGGGAGAATGTCATATGGTCAGATGAAACCAAAGTAGAACTGTTTGGTAGAAACACAACTTGTCGTGTTTGGAGGAGAGAGAATACAACCAAAGAACACCACACCAACTGTGAAGCATGGGGGTGGCAACATCATGCTTTGGGGCTGTTTCTCTGCAAAGGGAACAGGGTGACTGATCCGTGTACATGAAAGAATGAATGGGGTCATGTATCATGAGATTTTGAGTGCAAACCTCCTCCCATCAGCAAGGGCATAGAAGATTAAATGTGGCTGCATGACAATGATCCTAAACACACCGCCCGGGCAATGAAGGAGTGGCTTCGTAAGAAGCATTTCAAGGCTCTGGAGTGGCCTAGCCAGTCTTCAGATCTCAACCCCATAGAAAACCTTTGGAGTGAGTTGAAAGTCCGTGTTGCCCAGTGACAGCCCCAAAACATCACTGCTCTAGAGGAGATCTGCATGGGAGAATGGGCCAACATACCAGAAACAGTGTGTGACAAACTTGTGAAGACTTATGCCGCGTACACACGATCAAACAAGCGGGTGGAAAAGTCCGGCAAACTGAAGTCCGCCAAACAATCCCCCCGTGTGTAGCCTCCGGCATACTTTTTTGACCAGAAAGTACGGCGTACTTAGAAAGTAGTTTTACACTCCAATCTTCCCGCCGGACTCGCATTTCGGCGGACAATCCACAATGTCACATGGCGACAGTCCCAGCATCCTCCGGCACTGTGACATCGTAAGGGGGCGGGGTCACCATGTGACATCAACCCATGTGACATCCACCGAAGACCCCGCCCCTTGTCCCTATATAAGTCGCCGCGTGCCCGGTCCCCGTCATTGTGAGCGGAGGACTCGGCGAGGCAACATCTGAAGAAGAAGAAGAACAGAAGAACAGAAGAACGGAAGGCGGCGGCGACAGCGGCGGCGACAGAAGACCGGGCCATATATATATATATATATATATATATATATATATATATATATATATATATATATATATATATATATATATATATATATATATATATATATATATATATATATATATATATATATATATATATATATTCCTCACAATGTTTATACTCTCGTGCCCCAAATCCAAAAAATTGTATAAACACAAGCGCTTAGTAGGCAGCAGTGGACATCATAAAAAATCTGCAGCTGCTTAAAATTACTATTCGTATGAGTAGTATTCTAAAACTGAGAAATTATTGTACCATATACCAGAAGAGACAATCTGTGACCATACAGTCACAGCTTTCCACTGGTACACTGGACAGCAGCGCTATATATAACAGTGAACCTTTGCTGTAAATACATTCAAATAATAGTATGTGTATACATGTGCAATTTCTGTATGATCATCACATATATCATACACTGTGCAATCACTTTACGATATTGTTATAAAATCCGGATGAGGATATTTTTTCTACTCCCCCCTTACTCTTCTCCCAAGTTCAAAAGCAATGTCACTACAGGAGGCAATGCACCGCTGTAGCCTGTGTGTACAAGCCACAATTCATTCCAGGAGAGTAAAACCACACATTTCGAACAAATAGTCTTTTAGTGTTGGAAAAGACTGATCACCGCCACCGTCCTTCTTATCACACCTCCACGTGTGGTTTCCACAAACGGGGGGTTCTTAGTGACAGGTGGAAAGACACCCCCTTTTGGTAGAACTCTTACCGGAATATATAGGTCAAATCAGCACTTCATATATACTCAGTGTGGTCCACTCTTTCCATCATTCTCCCTTAGATCATGGTTGTGACTGTTACTTCAACCGTCCCAATAGTTGTAACGTGAATGGAGAATCAAAAAATATATATATAGTGTGATACCGTAAAACACTCCAATTTATTTAAATACAACAAAGAATACACTCACAAACAATAATTCAAAATCAGGCATATTCAGATTATCACCACAGCATAATCCACTGGATCACCTTCCCCCTGGACTGCATCGGGCATACAACTGAATGTGTACCTCTAATCTTCTCTTATGGTGCGTCCTTGTATCGTTACCCTAATGGTAATTTTAGATAAATTATTTTATGAGGACCAATTACAAACTATGTTAGCCGATACGGACACTTATGTCAAATTGAGTGGCGATCCGACAACAGCACATCATCGGAATTTAGAGAAACTAGTTTCTATAGGCTCTAGAAATAAAGTTTTAAACAAGAAAGAGAGTCGCTATTTAGTTCCTAGTTTTTGTAAAGTACCTATCATTTACACGTTGCCAAAAATTCATAAGGATTCTACAGTACCTCCTGCAAGACCAATAGTTAATTGTATAGATTCAGTAACGGCCAGATTAGGCCAATATTTAGATCTTTTCTTGCAAACAAGCGTGCAGAACACAAGAGCCTATTTGAAAGATACAAAGAATCTATTACAATTAATTGATCAGGTAACGCTGACTGATACCCAGGAGATGTTTTTGGTAACAGCAGATGTTTCCTCTCTTTATAGTGTGATTCAACACGATGACGCTCTTTTAGCCCTGAATTGGGCATTGAGCCAACGAGAGGATATACCTCATGAGCAGAAAGTTTTTTTTAGGTCAATCTTTAGACTTCTGCTTATCCCATAGTTATTTTTGGTACGATCAAAGTTTTTATGCTCAGAAAAGGAGTGTCGCTATGGGCGCTAAATTTGCGCCGAGCATAGCAAATTTATTCATGGCAGAATGGGAAGACAAGGCAGTATTTTCCAATCAGAACAGCTCCTTAAAGTTTTACAAGAGGTTCATTGACGATCTGCTTATGGTGTGGGAAGGCACAGAGACCTCACTACATGATTTTATGAGACACCTGAACGCTAACACTAACAATATTCGTTTAGAATATGAATTTAGTAAGGACACCATTCATTTTCTGGATGTAGAAATAATGAGGCGTGAGCAAAGGTTAGTGACAAAGGTGTATTTTAAACCGACAGATCGTAACAGTTTTTTACCGATCTCGAGTGGCCATCATCCCCGATGGTTGAGAAACATCCCTAAGGGGCAAATAATGAGGATACGCAGAAATTGCACAGAGAATGAAGATTTTGTGGTGCAATCAGAGGTTATTAAGAATCGTTTTTTAGAGAAGGGTTACGATGAAGGTATGCTTAACAAAACAATTTTAGAAGTGGGCAATTTAACCAGGACTGAATGTTTGGTCGACAAACCAAAAATAGAGGGATCAAAACAGGAGTGGAGTTTCTTTTCAGATTTCCACCACCAGTATAAAGATGTAGAGAAAGTTTTTAAGGATCACTGGCACATTTTACATCTTGATAAGAATTTAAATCAGGTTTTGCCAGTGAATCCATCTTTCGTGTATAGGAAAGCTCCAAACTTGGGTGATAAATTTGTAAAAAAAGTTTTGAATCCTCCTAAACGCCCAGTCCCGTTTTGGGAACAAGGTGGCTTTTTTGCTTGTAGGATGTGTTCGACATGTGCGAAGACAACACATCCAATTAGAGGGCTGACCGAGTTCACTTCATCAGGTAATAATCGCACTTTTGCGATTAAGGAATTCATTTCTTGTAACACGACACATGTAGTGCACGTGTTACAATGTCCATGCAATCTCATGTATGTAGGTAGAACTAAACGCACCCTAAAAAAGAGGGTATCTGAACATCAGTATAATATAGAAATAGGATATAAAGATCATAACGTTTCCCTCCATTTTAAAAAACACCACAACCAAGATCCCTCTCTGTTAAAGTTTTGGGGAGTAGATAAAGTTTCGCCGAGTTGGAGGGGTTCAAATATGGTTAGGGAGATTTCAAAGAGAGAATCACAATGGATATACTCTATGAATACTTTATCACCAAAGGGATTGAATGTTGAACTAGATGTAAATTGTTTTATAAGTAATTATTGATTCTGTTCCCACGCTTTTATATTTTGGGGGGCTTTTCATATGTTTTTATACGTGTTCTTTTAGATGTACTGTGGATTGTTCATTTTATTTTATCACTCTCGTAACTATATAGGTATATACGTAATTCCCATTCTTACATTTATAATATTTAATATTTTTTATATTATTTAGGATTTTATATATTTATATTGATACTTCTATGATTATACTTAATGGGATTTTATGGGCTGGTCTATTATGAGGACTCAGTAAGAGTAAGGGGAGGTTTTTTAATATATACATATATATGTATACATATTTCATTGCTTTTTTGGATTTTATTAGTTTTTTAGTTCGCACATTTACACACACGGGACTAATATTCTGGACTTTTTTTGATGTTCCATACTGCATATAGTTCGGGTAGAGTTGTAGATACTCTGAGAAGTATTATTGTTAGTGATTTTATTAATATCATTAAGGTTCTGGTAGAATATACAGCACGCCAGCATTGCAATGCGATGTGAATGGTAGTAAAAATGTAGCCATTTTCGATATAGTGTAATGTTGATCTTGTGTTGATTCATCATTAGCATTACACGGAGGGGGGTTATAGCTGCTATTTGCAGTATGGTTCCCCCGGCAATCGTAACTCGCTAGGAGTATCTTTGTGATCAACACGCATGCGTATTAGATGTTGTGAGTTCATAGGAACTATGGGCGGAAGTGCATCTTCCCTTGATTTAATGTTATTAACATAATATGGCGCTGTACGAGGCGTGCGCTGTAGTCACATTAAAGAGTGGGCGGAAGGGCAGGTTCCCTCATCCGAAGAAGGGCGCATGCGCGGTCGCTTTGTTTTCCCACGTGAACGCGCGTCGCCGTTTAGTGATGTCACTAAGATGGCGACGCGGTATTTTTCGAAAAGGTAAGCGGGAAATTATCATGCTATCGAGCCAATATGCTGTGGCAGATTACCTAGATGACACAGGGTATATATAGGAAGGAAGTAGATGTATCGGCACCCTCAGATGATGTCCATTAACGGACGAAACGCGAAAAAAAAGGGTAACGATACAAGGACGCACCATAAGAGAAGGTTAGAGGTACACATTCAGTTGTATGCCCGATGCAGTCCAGGGGGAAGGTGATCCAGTGGATTATGCTGTGGTGATAATCTGAATATGCCTGATTTTGAATTATTGTTTGTGAGTGTATTCTTTGTTGTATTTAAATAAATTGGAGTGTTTTACGGTATCACACTATATATATATTTTTTGATTCTCCATTCACGTTACAACTATTGGGACGGTTGAAGTAACAGTCACAACCATGATCTAAGGGAGAATGATGGAAAGAGTGGACCACACTGAGTATATATGAAGTGCTGATTTGACCTATATATTCCGGTAAGAGTTCTACCAAAAGGGGGTGTCTTTCCACCTGTCACTAAGAACCCCCCGTTTGTGGAAACCACGTGTGGAGGTGTGATAAGAAGGACGGTGGCGGTGATCAGTCTTTTCCAACACTAAAAGACTATTTGTTCGAAATGTGTGGTTTTACTCTCCTGGAATGAATTGTGGCTTGTACACACAGGCTACAGCGGTGCATTGCCTCCTGTAGTGACATTGCTTTTGAACTTGGGAGAAGAGTAAGGGGGGAGTAGAAAAAAAAAATATCCTCATCCGGATTTTATAACAATATCGTAAAGTAATTGCACAGTGTATGATATATGTGATGATCATACAGAAATTGCACATGTATACACATACTATTATTTGAATGTATTTACAGCAAAGGTTCACTGTTATATATAGCGCTGCTGTCCAGTGTACCAGTGGAAAGCTGTGACTGTATGGTCACAGATTGTCTCTTCTGGTATACGGTACAATAATTTCTCATATAGATAGAGAGAGATATAGAGAGAGATATAGAGAGAGATATAGAGAGAGATATAGAGAGAGATATAGAGAGAGATATAGAGAGAGATATAGAGAGAGATAGAGAGAGAGATAGAGAGAGAGATAGAGAGAGAGATAGAGAGATAGATAGATAGATAGATAGATAGATAGATAGATAGATAGATAGATAGATAGATAGATAGATAGATAGATAGATAGATAGATAGATAGATAGATAGATAGATAGATAGATAGATAGATAGATAGATAGATAGATAGATAGATAGATAGATAGATAGATAGATAGATAGATAGATAGATAGATAGATAGATAGATAGGATCTTGGTTGGAAAAGAAACCCTTTTGTTCATATATTATAGGTTGAAATAAGCCATTATTATTATGTTTAATCGTGCATACATAAAAATATATAAATAAATGAAAAAGTATATTTAACATTTCTTTTTTTGTATAAAAAAAGTTGAGATGTGTTTCTTGTTTGTAAGTTTCTCAAAATAAAAAATTGCCAACTCAATAGTGAATCATACAGACTGGGATACCATTAAAGTTCATGTGTGTGTAAAGGCAGGCAGGCATCACAATACTTGACAATATAGTGTGTGTGTGTGTGTATTATATATAAATAATTAGTTTCCTTCTATTGGTTGAACTAGATGGATTTGTATATGTGTGTGTTGCCGACCCGGCGCAAAAGAATAAAAATATTTTGCCAATTATTAATGTTTGCTGCAGTCAAAAAAACTCAACTCCACTCTCAGGCGGGACATGAAAATGAATAAACTATGCGTGGACTGCACCAACTACTAGATAACTTTATCTCCCATCACTCCTGTTTGTGACCATGGAACATAGCAGGGGCGTAACTATAGGGGGTGCAGCAGTTGCGACCGCAACTGGGCCCTGTGCTGCAGGGGGCCCATGCAGCCCCCTCTACATATGGCCGGCAGCAGCATAGGCAGCTAGGGGTACCAATGCACACTGGATGGAGCCCAGGCCAACATGGATGAGTGCGCGGCCTGCAGCTTGGTCATGGTGAGTGAGAGGACACCACACACCATTACATACCCCCTCCATCTCCCCCTGGGGCCCCTTCTCACATGGGGACAGGAACCCCCATCTCCCCTGGGGACAGTAACTTCATCTGCCCTGGAGAAAAGGACCTCATTTCTTCTGGGGACGGGGACCCCATCCTGCCTAGGGTCAGTCCCCCAATGGGGCACCTAAAAAATAAATAAATAACAAACTACTGATGCCAGTGGTGGAACTACAGGGCTCACAAAGGTCATACCTGTGACCATGCCCTGGAGTTCCACTGCCGGACTCGGAGGGAAGGGCCCTGGCTGGGGTTCAGGGGGGCCCTTCATGGTTTCTTGCATCGGGGCCCTGAAGGTTCTAGTTACGCCACTGGAACATAGTAATATATATTGGTGCCCTGATATTGTGGAGTATCCTCACAGGTTACTCTTCAAAAAACCCTGCTCGGTGATTCAATATAATATCCTCAAATGTTATTACCAATACCCTTCAATGCTGAAATATGTGCTCCTGTGCCCAAGTAGATCAAAAATATTAAATATATGTACAAAGATAAATAAATCATCAGTGTAAGCATATTAATGCACTATGCTAATAGGCCAATATAGTGCAACTGCAAACATAAAACGTACATCATTGACAGAGTGAAAACAATATATAAATAAAAACAGTACATACAAATATATATACAAAATGTGAACAAAATGTGAAAAAAATTAGAAAGAAAACAACTATCGTTGAATATCTTCAGTAAACAAATGCAGTAAAAAAATAATACAAATAACTAACAAGTCCCAATGAATAGCCTCAGTGAGCGATCAGTTGGTTCCTACGGATTCATTTCTTATTTGTGGAACTAAATTTCACCATTTAGTGATTCCACCACCACCACCTTATAGAATGGCCACTCACCATAAACATGTGAGTATGCACTTTTGGTTCATTACTTGGATAACCAATCCACTCAAAGGATCAGTCTGCACCCTCTCCAGGCAGTGTGTTAATAAAATTGGTTTCCCTTGCTCTATTAGTTCTCATAAAGAATAAATAGCCATCATGGTATAGTATGTCTCAACTCATTTATTTAAAATGATAAAAAAAAAAAAGAAAAACTATTGCACTCACATTTGCTTGTGCCCATGAGCTGGCACCCAGCTGTTCCAGCCATGTGTGTGGGGTCCGAAACATCAATGTGTGTACCCCTATGCTTTCCTTTGGTCAGCGTGCATTCCAGGCCTCGTTACGGCAACCAAAGGAAAGCATAGGGGTACACACTGACGTTTCGGACCAAGTTCCATGGTCACAAATAGACCATGGAGTGGTGGGAGATAGCTCGACTTGTGTCTTTTTTCAGCCAGACTATGTAACTATGTAATTATGAGCATATTCAACAAGCTTGTCACAGTTTTCCCGACACCAATTTCCATTTAGGATTATACAAAAAGAATGTTACTTACGAGAGATGATTTACTGTACAACTGATTCAAGACCGACTTCAAATCAGGAGCTAAAAATAAATTATAATCAATAAGTAATACTGGTATATGCAAAAGTTTTTTAAAGTTTCTAGTTATAAGAATTTCGTAGCACGTGAACGTAGAGCTCTATGCACACAGAGCACCGATTCAGACACAGTTCAGCTTGGTCTTCTCTACCAACACCTTTGGTGTTAGTATGAGAGGTGATGCGCCCCCCCCCCCATGTATGCTATGCCGGCCTGGTGAGTTCCTTCTCCCATCCTGCAGAGCACACAGTTTGGGCAGAGGAGGTGCAGGAGAGATCTTTGTCCCAAGCATAGCTGAGATCAGATTGTCTTGCAGACAGGTTCCATCTGCACAGTATGTTGCTGTTCTGACCTGTCAAAGCCAGTTACAAACTGTGCAGGTTGAGGCTGTGTCTGTAAGAGAATCTGATCTCAGCTATGTGTTGTGTGGGGATGAGGTACCCTGTTAGCAGTGATCTTTGGCCTCTGCCCTGCTGACCTCTATTCTCCACCCTGTTGACCCCATCATTTGCCCTAATGGCCCCTTTTCTTTGCCTTGCTGACCCCCTGTCCTATGCCCTACTGACCCCTGTTCTATGTCCTGCTGACCCCTGTCCTATGCCCTGCTGTCCACTGTCCTCCAACCTGCTGGCCCCTGTACACTGCTCTGCTGACCTCCCATCTTCTGCTCTGCTGACCCCCGTCCTCCAATCTACTGACCTCATTGCCTGCCCTGCTGGCCCCTGTCCTGTGCCCTGTTAACTTTCCTCCACTCTGTTGACCACATCCTCTGCCTTGCTGACCCTTGTCCTTTGCCCTGTATGCCCCTGTACACTGCCCTGCTGACCCCATCCTCCACCCTGTTGACGCCTTTGCTATGCCTTGCTGGCTCCTCTACATTGCCCTGTTGGCCCCTGTCCCCCACCCTCTTGGCCCCTGTCCTCCACCCTGCCTGCCCCTGACCTCCACCCTGCTGATCGCTATCCACTGCCCAGCTTACCGCTGTACTTTGCCCCAAAAACTGCTGAAACTATCTTCTGCCCTACTAACCTCAGTTTCTCTGCCCCTCTGACATTTTTTACTGCATCCTCACATCAGATCAGGCTAAATCAGGCCCTGGTGTTAAGTCAGATGCCCCCAGGCTACCTGCTCTAATTTTGGACTAGTAATTATCCATCTTTTGAGAACTACTAATTTCAAATTGCAAGAATTGGGCTGATATGAGGTCTGAAGGTGCAGGAATTTGAATGATTCAAGGTAATGGTGCAGGAACTGGTGCGAAGGTGCAGGAATTGGTGTGATCTGATGTGTGAAGGTACAGAAATTGGGGCTGATCTGAGGTGTGAAGGTACAGGAATTGGTGTGATCTGATGTGTGAAGGTGCAAGAATTGAGGTTGATCTGAGGTGTGACACTTCAAGAATTTGGGTCATCTGAGGTGTGAAGGTGCAGGAATTGGGGTGTAATGAAAGGTAAAGGTACAGAAAATTGGGTAATCTGAGTTGTGAAGGTGCAGGAATTGGGCTGGTCTGAGGTGTGATGGTTCAGAAATTGAGGTGATCTGAGAGGTAAAGGTGCAGGAATTTGGGTGATCTGATGTGTGAAGGTGCAGGAATTGGGCTGGTCTGAGGTGTGAATGCGCATGGATTGGGATTTATTTGAGACCTAAAGGTGCAAACATTGGAGTGATCTCAGGTGTGAAATTGACCTGTGGTTTGTTGGTGCAGGAGCTGGGGCTGATCTGAAATGTGAAGGTATATGAATTTGGGCATATCTGAGCTCTGTTTTGAGGTGTAAACGTGTAGGAATTTGGGTAATCTGATGTGTGAAGGTGGAGGAATTGGGGTGATCTTAGGTGAAATAGTACAGGAATTGGGGCAAGTCTGAGGTGCAAAGGTGCAGAAAATTGGATTTTTATAACAGCTTACCTGTAAAATCCTTTTCTTTGATGTACATCAGGGGACACAGAGCCATAGTACTTACTATGTGGGTTATAGGGCCACTTATAGGTGATGGACACTGGCACGCCCTAGGGAAAGAAGTGTACTCCCTATATAACTCCTCCCACTCCTGGGAGTCCTCAGTTTTGTAGCTAAGCAATACAAGTGTATACCAAGAAGGGAGGGACCTCTGTGTCCCCTGATGTACCCTGTTTTCTTTTCTTACATCAGGGGACACAGAGCCATAGTACTTACTATGTGGGATGTCCCATAGCAATGTAACTGAAGGGAGGGAGACACAACAAAAAAGTAGGGCAAAAAGGAGGCCAGAGGACTGAGCCTGCAGTATACTGCGCCCAAAGGCAATATCCTCATGACTTTTAACATCGATTTGATAAAAGCTGATAAACGTATTGTAGCGCCCACCACTTTAGGTGGGTGCTATTAGTTTAGAAGTTAGGTTAAATTGCCAGTGCCTTGCTGTATTTTGTACTGGCCTGGGGGTTTGTTTGGGTTAGGGTGAGTTATAGGTTAGAGGGGGGTATGACCACCTGTTCATCACCCTGGGAATACACTCCCTTTCTTCTCCGGAGAAGTATCTGAAAAGGATGCGGGTCAGGCTCTGAAGGACAGGCAGTGTGTATGGACCCTTGTCCAATCTTTAATTTGCTTGGTCAGGGGCGGATCCTTACATATACACTGGGGTCACATGTTACCTGGGGAGTTGGAGATGGGAAGAGAACTAATCCACACAGGCAGAAAAATGTGACGTTAAGGCCCAGGGCTGGAGGGCCTGGGGGTGCTTTACCCCAGTGCTGGAAAGCCATGGATCTTCGCCGGAAGGCGATGGAGGATCGGGGACTCCAGAGCTGGAAGGTTTCCACCAAGCAAGAAGTAGCTTTAAACCGACCGTAGTGAACCAGGGTTGGCCTGGACCTTTCCTAAACTGGCCTGGGAAGAAAAGGGCAGGAGGAGAATTCAGGTGAGGCCTGGGACTGCTAGTATTTCAAAGTACCACATGCTTTTCAGAGGGGCATGCGTGTCAGCTCACTAAAGGAGAGGGATTATCACTCACACATCTCAATCCAAAGGCAACTCGTATTCTGTGCATCACTGAGTTGATAGTACCTGCTGGAATCTGAAATAAAGCTGAAGTTTTGAACGGTTTTAAATGTGTCTGTGCTTTACTGCAGCAGGGGTGGAAGAAGCAGGGGTTAAACAAGCTGTACTGCATGAACTATTAGCAGCTCCCAAGGGAGTAGTGTGCTTCATGGAGGTGCCACCGAGATATTTTACAGTACCGCTGACCCGCTGCCCTTAGCAACCGCAAGAAAAAGAAACTTTATTTTTCCTGCAAACAGTTGAAATTCACTGGGAGTTGTGTGTGTCGTTGTGGCTCGTGGCAGAAAACAGGGACACAAAGAGAGGTTGCGGCCGGGAACCAGGGAGTTGGTTTCTTGCAGTAAGGCATCACAAAGTGACATTCTCAACTGTGCTCTCAGTTAACTGCCACCCAACATGAAGTTCCACAGTGCCTGCCACCAGGAGTCGCTGGCAGGTACTGCTGAAATGTAATGTTACATTTCCTCGCACGCCGGACCAACAAGATGAGGGGTGTGGACCGCGCCATTGAGGAAAGGTTTTTTCGCTCCAGCGTTCAGCGTGCCACGCGCTGCTCACACAGCAGAAGAAGATGGCACGGAGGGTTCAGAGCACTCCCGCTATCTGGGTACCTAGATCCTCATAGACACTGGTATTCCCCTGGAACCTACCGGTGGGCTGGCGCTTGGAGTAGTGGATGGAGTGGAGAAGCTGTGCATGCTTTGCCCTGATTGTCGGAAGCCTACTTTGGGAGTGGCATTTTGGCCCGGTGCGGCGATTGCAGAGCACAGCTGACAAGAGTGGCATCTGAGTGACAGCAGGTGAGGTACTTCTATGCCAGCACAACCACCGGACTCTGCCTGCCTCAAGTTTGGATGACCGAAGAGGGCTGCGGTACATCACAGGCAATCGCGGAGGAGGTCCAGACTGATTCCCAGGAGTCGGGAGTACCAGAGGTCCAGGTAGGATCTGAAGGGGAGGCCTGTGGCCTGGCTGGGGAACCAGAGGCGGCGGAGGTAGATAGGCAGTCCCCACGGAACCTCCCCGAAGAGCAGGTCGCATGTAAGTCCCATGGGGAACCTGTCTAGAAGGAGCCACCGGTAGCAGAGGGGGACCCCTCAGGTGAGCTGGGCAGGGGAATCAGGGGCCGGGCCATAGACTGGGGTTCCCCAGAGGTTTTGGATCAATATGGAAGGGTAGTCTAGCCCAGGAGTGGGGGCTAGACTACCCTTATGTACCAGACAAGGTGATGGACATTGTTGAGCCTTCCCGGGAAGGATGGGAGCAGGTCTATCTACATGTCCCTAAACCCCAAAGAACCCCTGACCATGAGGGTTGGGTGAGGTTTCAAGACATTTACAAAGAATGGCGGCAGGGAAGGGCCATTTACAAGGACAGAGTTATCGTGCAGAAACCTGAACAGCACACCAAATCATATTCTGTATCGGTCAGAGGGGAAGGGGACTCACGCCGAAGGCTGCCAGACCCCCGGTATTATCTGTAAGGTGATCTACAGATATGCTGGACTTGCCATGGACTGCAAGAGTGCAGACGGGTTAGGGTGGGCTATCCCAAGGACTTCCTACACAGGGCAACAGCACCAGTGCCTGGCTGGCTAGCTATGGACACTACTCCCTGCTGTCCCTGTCAATTCCCTTTGCTGTTCTAAAAAGTTCTGGACTTCTATTGAAGCTACTCAGAAAGTTATCTGGCTTCTTTGATGTATATAATTTGGCATGTTTGCTCAAGTTGCATCCTGCAGAAGTCAGGCTGACTTCTTTTGAGGTGATGGAGGTCTTGACAGGATCACACATGCCATACCATTGTGATGTATTGAATTGTCTAGTTAGATGGAGAGATAGGATGTTTTCTTTTACAGGTCCCTGGTCTTTACAAGACAGAGCCACTAGTTCCGATACTCTTCTAGCAGAAGAAATGTCAACCAAAAAAACGTATCTTTCTTGTTAAAAAGAACCAAGGGAATTTCCTGTAAAGTCTCAAAAGGCTGATTCTGCAAAGCCGATAAGACCAAAAATTTAATCTTAAGGATTTAGAGGTGCCTTGATAGGGGGATTAATCTGTGTTACCCCCTGAATAAAGCTATGCACCAGAGAGTGGGAAGCAAGAGGCCATTGTAAAAAATACTGACAAGGCCGAGATCTGGCCTTTGATAGTACTCAAGGCCAGCTTCATTTCTAATCCTATTCGCAGGAAATCAAGGATCCTACCTATGACATACTTCCTGGGGTGCCAACCCCTGGATTCACACGAAGAAACATATGCCTTCCAGACTCTATAGTAAATGATTCTGGAAGCCGGATTCCTGGCATTAATCAAAGTAGACACTATTGAAGGAGATCACCCACGATTCTTTATAAAGTGGGTTTCAACAGTCAAGCCTGGTAAATTTTTCGTCCATAAGGTAGGATGGAATACTGGACCTTGTACGAGAAGGTCTGGCCATAATGGCAGAGTCCGAGGGACTCCTACTGCCTTCTTTATGATCTCGGTGAACCAAGATCTTCTGGGCCCCGCAGGGGCCACCAGAATCACCTCCTTTCATTCCTGCTTGATCCTGCAGAGAAGGCGCGGAAGTAACTGGAGGAAACGCATAGATCAGTTAAAAAAACTGATCCCATGGGAAGACTAATGCATCTGTTCCACATGCTAGCAGATCCCTCGTTCTTGACACAAGTTGTTGACTTTGTTGTTGGATCTGGACGTGAATAGGTCCATGTCCAGAATACCCCATCTCTGACATATCGCTAGGAAGATATCAGGGTGAAGAGACCATTCTCCCGGAAATAATTGTTGGCGACTCAAGTAGTCCGCCTGCCAATTCTCTATTCTTGGAATGAAAATTGCCGATAAGCAAGGAATGTTGTGTTCTGCCCAAGCTAGAACATGATTCATTTCTTTTTGGGCTGGTTATTGATGTAAGCCACAGCCGTGGCATTGTTGGACTGAATACTGACAGGACAGTCCAGTAGTCTGACTGTCCAAGATTCTAGGGCCAGACGTACTGCCCGAATCTCCAAAATGTTGATAGGCAAGGTCCTCTCTAACCTGGACCATCTCCCCTGGACAGAATCTTCTTCCAGGGCTGCTCCCCAGCCTAGAAGGCTGGCATCTGTTGTCACCACTTTCCAGGATACAGGTAGAAAAGATTTTCCCTTTTGCTGGATAACAACCACCAATTTAGGCTCTGATGTATGTCGGGAGCCAAGCGTATTGCAAAAAATCTGAGGCCTGAATCATTTTGTTCCAGACCGACAGCATGGTGTTTTGAAGCAGTCTTGAGTGAAAACTGTGCGTAAGGGACGGCCTCGAAGGAGGCCACCATTTTCCCTAAAAATGTCATGCACAGCCGAATGGAAGGATTTTTCTTTGTTTTGATAAGTTGAATTAGTGCTTCAATGGAGCTGATTCTTGTCTGGGGTAAGAATACCTTCTTCTGTACGGTATCTATGACCAGCCCCAAGTACTGTAATTTCCTTGATGGATTTAAGGAGGAAATTCTAGGTTGAGTATCCAACCCAGAGATTTCAGGTAGTTTACAGCTGTGATCAGACTCTGGTTCAGACCTGAGACTGAATGATCTATTAAAAGTAGATTGTCTAAATAGGCTATGACCGTCATGCCTTGAGCCCTTAATCTGGCTAAAGGAGGTGCCAGAATCTTTGAGAACACACGTGGTGCTGTGGCTAGACCGAATGGCAGGACCACAAACTGAAAATTATGATTTTCTATTTCGTAGCGCAGAAATTTCTGGTGAGTGGGAAATATTGGCACGTGGAGATATGTATCTTTGATATCAATTGAAACCAAAAACTCCCCTCCTTGCAGGATGGACACAACCGATTGGATTGACTCCATGCGAAAGGATCGGATATTTAAGTGCCAATTCAGATCTTTGAGATCTAGAATGGGTCTTACTTCTCTGTTTGGTTTTGGAACCGTGAAAAGGTTTAAAAATACCTGTGCCCTTTTCCACTAAGGGAACCTCTGATATCACCAACTGGGATAATAGATGATCCAGAGCTAGAAAGAGAGACTTCTTTTTCTCTGGATCCTTGGGAATATTTGACCTTAGAAAAAGAGGAGACGGAAACTCTCGGAACTCTAGTTTGTAACCTAGAGAAACTGCAGAAACCTCCCATCTGTCTTGACATTTGTCAGGGAAGGGTCTGTCCGCTGGGAAGGTCCATCATTTGGTGTGCAGTACTGAGGTCCACCAGCAGGTGTCTCCTGGCAGTTTGGAACTGTCAGGAGAGTCTTTCCCTGCTGGTGTAATGTCATCATTGGACCGCAGTACTAACGTCCACCAGCAGATGGATCCTGGCAGTATGGAGCAGGCAACACTCCCTGCACTCAGGTGTTACATGAGGACAATCACTGGCAGTCTGATAAATACCTGGCAAGCCCTCCCATGTTTGCATTGGTATCTTTCTTTCTTGTGCCCTGGCCTGTACCTGCGACCTTTAGCCGGAACCCTGTAACCTGAGCCTGTACCCGATCCCATCCTGATCCTGTCCCTCCTGTGTTCCTGTTCTCTTGTAAGAATGATCCCATCCATTATCTCCCTCTACGGTTCTGCCCTTGTTCATTTGCTCATCCCCTGTGTATGACCCTGGCCTGGCTAACGTGTTTGATTTCGGTACTTCCCTTTGGCTGTATATATTATCTGTTGTCTGTGGGTTTCTGTTGGTTGGTTGAGCACTATTTGTATTTGGGTTGTTTACTTATTTATATCACTTATCTTAAATAAACATTATTATTCACTTTACATCCGTTTTGGTTTCCTCTTTGCAGTCCATACAATCTAGTCAAACCTGTGCATGACAACATTGTTCCTGCCAGATCTTTGAGAATTGCAGGAGCCTTTCCCCACCTGAGCGAGCGGGGGCGCCCCTTCATAAGGAGGCTTTAGCATTCTGCTTTCTGCCCCAAGATCTCTTCTGACCCTGGTGCTGCCCTTGGGGTCTTCCCCTTGAACCTGACGGTTGCTGTCGATACTGCCTAGAGGCTGATCCCCCTGGCACAGGAGAGGCAGCATGCTTAGAGAAATGTTTGAACTTCTTCTTTACTGGAAAAAGAGAGCTTTCCCCCTTAGACATCCTTCGGATTTATTTATCCAGATTGTCTCCAAATAGCCATTCACCATGAAAGGGGAAACTGGTTAAGAGCTTTTTACACGGTGCTTCCGCTGACCAATTTTTCAGCCATAGAACTCTGTCAGGATGCACTAGTCCAAGCATAAGCCGTGAAGCTTGGAATCTTTCATAGCATCTACTAGGAAAGATAGTGCATCTGATACACCAGCCCATTGCTGGGCCTGCTGATCAGGCAGAATTTTAAGTATCTCCACAAACTGTTCCTTAAAGAGGAAGTAAATGCTCCCACTCTGATGCTTCAAACTATAGCCACTGTAATCCAGCCCAAATCGCATATTACTTACTGTTTAAAGAAACTTTAAAAAAGTTGTTTCCAGGGATTAAGGCAGTGCCATCTTAAGTATTGTTTTCTGAGTCCACAGTGGAGTGTATTTCCACCCTTACATTGAGCGCTTCCTGTACTGTTAACCAAGCCTCTTTCTCAATCCAACATTTCTATGGCAACCCTGCTTCCCTGTTAATAGCTGACTTGTTTTATTTCATAGTATTTACTTGTGCCGATTGTCTAATGTTTGCCTGTGTTAGTCTTATCAGCTTCAAGACTGCGGTAATGGCCAGGTTTACACTGCATGTGAGGTCACATGGGGTGTAGGAGGAAGCTCTGAATGATTCTGCAGCCTCCTGGGATATCAGCGGTGTGCCGTAGGAAGTCCTGATAACAGATAGATAAGCACATAGAGAGTGTGCCGTGAATCAGGGGAGATCTAGGCATGCTCAGTGATGTCATTCTAAAGAACAAAAATAATTACAATACTAAGCAAGTAAGGAGATATCTACAAGCAGTGTTCATTAGGGTTTTTTATGCTGATTTACATGGGACAAAGTTGTGGGGGAGAGTTTACAACCACTTTAATGGACTGAGATATACCAATTGCAGCAAGAACCGGCTGTGCTACTGAACTTGCTAAAGCCATATTGCTTTTAGAAAGAAGTTCCAACTTTTTATCTGTTGGACCCTTTAACATCAGCGCATTATCCACCGGACATGTGAAATTCTTGTTCACTGAGGCACTTGCAGTATCAATTGCTGGAACCCCCATTTTTTTTAACATATATATATATATATATATATATATATATATATATATATATATATATATATATATATATATATATATATATATATAGGAGAATTTCTTAGGCGGATAATATTGTTTATCCGGATGTTCCCATTCAGTATACATAAGCTTTTTTAGCCATGCATGGATAGGAAAAGCATCCCCAGATGGGGAGGTTTAAATGAACCCAAATTAGAGGTGGGTTCCTCAAGAGGCTGCACTGCAGGCAGAAAAAAGGTTAAAACTAACCAATTTAGTAAGAGAGTGCACAAGCAACCTGTCTTGTGATGCTACTCCCTCTATATTAGGATCCTTGGAAGAGGATAAATAAGTATCTTCCAAATCTTTGGGAAGATCTACCTGATCCCCAGCCTCCTGCACCTCAATAAGAGGGTCCTGAGCACTAGATGGGGATCTGCTATGTTTGGTCCCACTATGGAGAGATATCATAGCATCAATCTTCTTTTCCAAATTACAAATGGTAGAAGAAAAAACCTCTGGTTTGTTATATACAGGGACTGAAGTGTCTAGAGCAGCTGCAACAACAGTTTCCCCTGACGGCTCAATCTGACTGGCCGCCTCACTCTCAGAGGAGGATGACATTGCCTAGCCTGGTAAAGTATAATGTGTCAAAGGGAATGCCTGTGTCACCAACCTGAAACAAGCCATCCTTCTGCTCATGTGTTCCTCCACAGCCAGCAGCAACTACACACACAGTGCTTTAACAAATTCCTCCACGTGTGGCCGGCTTCTGACGCTGTTAGCCACGCCCCCACGCTAATTATGGCCCCCCTTTCTTTCAAATGAAAATGTCTTCCCACGTGAGCGGCACCTTGCGAACAGCTGATATGGCGGCCGGGGGAGGTAAATCTACCACCGAGCGGCCGCGCGGTCTGTCTTTTTTTTTTTTTTTTTAAAGGATGCTTTTGGCATATAAGTCCCCTGAAGGGGAGAAATACAACATTGGGGGTGCAGGAGGAGAACCAGACCCCCATTCTTACGGGAGAATCTGCTTGTGGTCGGAGGAGAGGAGAAATGAAGGCTTCTGACACAGTGCTGTTTCCAGCATCAGGCAGTGAGTGCTCAATACAGCCCCCAGTGGTGACACAGCATGACGACATTATAATTTAAAAGGAGAAATTCTTAAGAAAATCTCCACTTACCTTTCCTCGCTGCAGGGTTATCTAAGATAAACCCAATCTCCACCCTTCACGGTGGGCTCCGAAACCTTCAGAAACAGGAGAACCTAGAGTTTACCCACAATCCTGGACCTGCAACAGAACCCTGCCAGTAAAAACGTTATGGCCTTACTACCAAAAAGTACTGGATCGCAGGGTAAAGCTCTCTAAAAAGAGAAGCATTCGCAAGCAAAACCTTGTTACTTCTCTATTCCTTTAGCACATGAAAGGACACTCTGAACGGATCCGGTCAGCATGGCTAGCCCCAGCAAGGCTTGCTCACAGTGGAGCTCAGCACAGCACATCTTTACTCGTGACTGACACCTTAGACACTTGCGAAAAAACTGAGTACTCCCAGGAGTGGGAGGGGTTATATAGGGAGTACACTTCTTGCCTTAGGGCGTGCCAGTGTGCATCACCTATCAGTGGCCCTATAACCCACATAGTAAGTACTATGGCTTTGTGTCCCCTGATGTAATAAAATAAATTCGGGCAAGAGAACTTTCTTAGGTTGACTGCTACCATCTCACACTTTATTTACAACTGAACTGAATATGCCAGCTGGGTAAGGGTACCAGTTATTTACTTTAACACTGATTGAGAGTGTGAAGTTTACTTCTTTTTTTTTTTTTATATGTAGCTGGCATTCTCAATTCCTTTGAAAAGCCAAGATTTATTAACACAACAATAGCAACCAGCAAGCTGACTTTTGGCCCTATAGTGTACTTTTAAAGGATTGATACAAAGTAGATGTAATGTCTTCTGATCTATTATGTTTTTCAATTGTTTTACCTTCAAGTAATGGTTGAACCCCAGGCAGAAACCAGGATGGTGCCAGTGTCGCTGAAAAAAAAAATATATATATATAATTAATGTGAGAGCTAGGAAGAAATACTACAGCGTTGGACGCCCCCTTTCAGTGCTGAGCCAAGAAGCTCAGGTTACAGAGTCATAATCCGTATCCAGGAGCAATGCCTTAGGTCACATTCACACTTGTAATTAGAGCTATAGTGCAAATGGCAGGTGTTTTGTGGTCTAAACAATGCAATGACAGGCCAACGTTGGCCGCAGCTGTCCGTGGCTGTTCATGGTGGTTTGCAAACCAGCACTTAGCTGCAGTTAGTGAGAGCTGTTAGTCTCTTCATGCAATATCTGCGTCGAAGGACTATTATCAGTGGATATCTAATTACATCCAAACAGCTACAGCCATCGTATCCTATTATTGCTTTTTATAGGCTGGGTGCAGCTATTCGGAAATACCTGTCATTCCAGATGCAATAACCCCCTGATTCTTGGAATTCATACTATAGCAATCATAAGTGTGAATAAGGCCTATGGGAAAGCTGAGGATCAAAAGCTAGGTAGGTTGACCCAGTCAAAGCAGAGTTCAAGTGAGGCGATTACTCATACATGAGACAAATGGACTGATGCAAGGCTAATGCTTATGCCGCGTACACACGACCGGACTTTCCGGCAGACTAGGTCCAACGGGATCAGTCCGTCGGGCAATCCGATCATATGTGGGCTAGTCTGATCATTTTTCGGGAAAAAAAATTAGACGGACCTAGAAATAGAACATGTTTCAAACCTATCAGACTCCATTCCGGCGGACTAAAAAAAAAAAAAAAAATCGGGAAAACCGTTCATCTGTGTGCTAGTCCGACAGACCAAATACAACGCAAGGACAGCTATTGGCTACTGAACTTCCTTGTTTTGTCCTGTTTACGTCATCATGTTCAAAACGAATGGACATCCGAACGGACTTAGTCCATTCGTGTGTGCCAAGTCCGTTCGTTCGGAAAGTCCGTCGGCATAACAGAACAAAAAGCAGGTACAGTAAAAAAAAAAAAAAAATCATGTCACCAGTACATGGCAAATGGCTCTCTCCAAGGTGCAAAAACTACAAGTACAGGTTTTCTGCAGAACTCCTATGGGGATGGATATAACCAGGGTTTTTTTTTTCTCAGAGAACAGATGTAGGAACTCTCTTTTCAAGTCACCCCTTGTCTCTGCCCCTACCCACCTCCAAGCATTGTTCCTTGGTTCCATCCTTAAGTATAATTTTGTGGTGCTACAGTGGGGATCGAAAGATTGGGCACCCCAGGTAAAAATGTGTATTAATGTGCATAACGAAGCCAAGGAAAGATGGAAAAATCTCCAAATGGCATCAAATTACAGATTAGACATTCTTATAATATGTCAAAAAAAGTTAGATTTTATTTCCATCATTTACACTTTCAAAATGACAGAAAACCAAAAAATGCCGTCTGCAAAAGTTTGGGCACCCTGCAGAATTTATAGCATGTACTGCCCCCTTTGCAAAGCTGAGACCTGCCAGTGTCATGGATTGTTCTCAATCATCGTCTGGGAAGACCAGGTGATGTCAATCTCAAAGGTTTTAAATGGCCAGACTCATCTGACTTTGCCCCAACAATCAGCACCATGGGTTCTTCTAAGCCGTTGTTTAGAAAACTGAAACTGAAAATAGTTGATGCTCACAAAGCTGGAGAAGGCTATAAGAAGATAGCAAAGCGTTTTCAGATGTCAATATCCTCTGTTCAGAATGTAATTAAGAAATTGCAGTCATCAGGAACAGTGGAAGTTAAAGCAAGATCTGGAAGACCAAGAAAAATATCAGACAGAACAGCTCGCAGGATTGTGAGAAAAGCAATTCAAAACTCATGCACCGTAGACATCGGCAGGCGTACTGAGCATGCCGCTGCTAACGCTGATATGCCGTTAATAGCGGCTTCCGTGCGCATGCACAGGAGTGACGTCATCAAGGCTCCGGCTCCGGCCAATCACAGCACCGGAGCCACGATACACGGAAAGAAGATGGATGCTCCATGGAAGAGGGGACATCGGTGACATCGCTGGCTCCTGCGTCAAGTAAGTGACACATAATGGGCTACTATGCGATGCATAGTAGCCCACTATGCTTTACCTTTGCAGGGAAACAAATAGGAAGTAAACCCATAAGGGTTTACTTCCTCTTTAACAACCAGTGACAGGAGAGGAGGAGGTAGCGGTGGCAAATATGCCACCGGCTACACTTTGTACAGAGACAGGCACTCTGCCTGTCTCTGTATGCCAGTTTATACTTGGTTTCATTATCTATGAACTGGAACTTTTAGGAAGTACCTGAATCTGACACACATGCTGATAAAGCTACCAAAAAGGGGGCTGGGATTTTTGAATATGGCTCAGGCCAAAGGGCCATAGTGCCAAAAAAATGTCATTAGGGATTTATTGAATTCCTCCAACTGTTAACGGCTCTAACCAGAAGCTAAAGAGAAGCTCCAGTCTCCCCAAACACTGTAGCTGCTGACTTTTAAAATAAGGACACGTACCTGCTCCTGGATCCAGCGATGTCCTCACCCAAGCTAATTCTTCAATCGACTCTTCAATCCTCACTAGGGAAAACCAGCAGTGAAGCCTTTTGGCTTCACAGCGGGCTTCCAACTGTGCATGCACAATCCTCTCTGCGTTTTGTGATCGGTCCCACAGTCTTCTGGGACCTGGGAAGTGTTCCAGAAGACTGCAGGGGAAGACAGGGGGGAAACTTCTGCTCAGATTGCCACTGTGATCTGACTTGAAGTAGATGCTCCCCGCCCAAAAAAATAATGTGCCAAATGTAAAGGAGGAGGGGGAGGAGGAAGAGCGTAATTTCCCATTTTTGGTAAAGTTCAGCTTTAAGAGCACACTGGATTTTTGACAGATCATCAGGTAATGTTGTGTGCTTAAAGGGTTTTTACTAGGATAAAACACAGGGAAATGTGCAAGTATTGCAGAGGTGTACTGAATAGGTTTTTTTTCCGTTTGTCCTGACATGCACTTTAACTATTAAATTGATTCTAATGTCCACCATGATCAGTATGTGCTCCTCAGTCCCATCCAACAAACTGCTCCTGAAAAACAGGCTTGGACCATAATACATGTAGAGCCTTCCATCACCAGTCCCCATGTCCTCATCTAGAATTTTACACTGACCTGGAATACACCTTCTCTTTTTCGCCTACAGGTCCAGCTTATACATTTCCTTCCCCTGTTTTTCTTTTTCATTTTATTTAGTTCCCTGTGCTACCAATAGTCGGTTTTGGGGTTAGGTTGTAAGGCACATATTGTATTATTTTTGCATTTACTTTTGTTTTTAGAACAAGTGTTTTTTCCATATGTGTCTTAATTTGTTGGTTGCGCAATAGGATATTACGTCTATCAATTACTGACCCACATGGGTACACCTCAGGCCTCAATAAGTTCCCTGACAGTTAAAAGCATTCTATAGGGACTAGTCTATGAATATGTATTTTGGAGTTTTTTGATTCTTCTAAAGCCCATCTCCAGAGTGAAATTATACCCCCCTCCCTTAACAAGTGATCACTGTAAATTAAAAAAACTTTATCTAAGTGCCCATTTTACTTACTGAAG